>NC_064926.1:524164924-526564924 GCF_023897955.1 Schistocerca gregaria | reverse complement strand
GGCACACTGCGTCTCGTCGCACATTACGACGTGCCGGATGCGTCACCATACGGTGGCGGCGGTGTGGGCGGTGCGGGGTGGCGGAGGCGCTGAAACAGTTGTCGACGGCGGCGCTGGCTCAAGTGAGCCATTGGGCGTCCGCCTGTCTGGCGCCTCCTCCATTATGGATCCGACGCCGGCAGTACGGGGGAGGCGCCGCGACGCCCTGCCCTTTTGACGGCTGGCTATCGGATTTGGCAACGAGAGCGTCTGGAAGCGAGTGTGCGTTGCGCTCCAGCCGCTAACACCACTCCAGCGCGGCCTACATCGGTCTGCTTAACACTTGATGGTGGGGGGGGGGGGAGGGGGGAGAATAGCTGTGTAAAGAACCTACCAACTGGCTATCAACAGGTCACGACATTAACTCTGCTCATTCAAGGGTACTGCACTCGCCACACCCTGTTGGTCAACTTCGACAATTCGCAATCTATTACTTTCTTGTCTCCTGTGGCCATTACTCTCATATTCGATCTATTGATCATTGGAATATCACTCTAATATTACTTTTATCGTAATTGTTTCTGTCTGTTGTTAACTCACTTTCAGATTAACATATTCGGATTGTCACAACTGCAGTTGAACTTTGGGAATCTTGTTCGTTAATTATTTGAGCTATAAGACGAGACGAGGATAATGGAATGTAGTCGAATTAAGTCGGGTGATGCTGAGGAAATTAGATTAAGAAATGAGACAGTTAAAATAGTAAAGGAGTTTTGCTATTTGAGGAGCAAAATAGAGAGGATATAAAATGTAGATTGTCAATGGCAAAGGAAAGCGTTTCTGAAGAGGAGAAATTTGTTAACATCAAGTATAGATATAAGTGTCATGAAGTCTTTTCCGAAAGTATTTGTATGGAGTGTAGCCATCTATGGAAGTGAAACATGGACGATAAGTAGCTTGGACAAGAAGAGAATATAAGCTTTCGAAATGTGGTGCTACAGAAGAATGCTGAAAATTAGATGGGTGGATCACATAACTAATGAGGAGGTATTGAATAGAATTGGGGAGAAGAGGAGTTTGTGGCACAACTTGACAAGAAGAAGGGACCGGTTGGTAGGAGATGTTCTGAGGCATCAAGACATCACAAATTTAGCATTGGAGGGCAGCGTGTAGGGTAAAAATCGTAGAGAGAGACCAAGAGATGAATACACTAAGCAGATTGAGAAGGATGTAGGTTGCAGTAAGTACTGGGAGATGAAGAATCTTGCACAGGATAGAGTAGCTTGGAGAGCTGCATCAAACCAGTCTCAGGACTGAAGACAACAACAACAACAACAAGACCAGACTATGTGTTTTGTAGCAAATAATTCCGTGATTCCATCACAAGTAAATGCTATTTCGTTCTCTACTTTTGAATCGCGATCGCTTGTATTATCTTTTGAAGGAAGACTTTATGACATGGAAAAGAAATATACTATGAAATTGCCGCAGGATCAGACAACATCATCTACATTGAATGTACTTATACCTAGGTCTGTCGCTGCGATTCCTGCCTTCAGTATTCCTTAAACCACGTTTTCTAGTAACAGTGCAAGTAGTTAATGTCCCAATCATTCTGTCTCTTTGATTTGTTTTGTTATTCGGTGTGCTTTGTTTCTCTTAGAGTCGCTGTTGGATGTCCCCTTTCTTTCCATAACCCATCTGACTCTAACACCACATACCATAGATTTCAAATCGCCTGATTTCAGCCTTACCAAGTGTCAATATTTCGCACCACTACTGCGCTGTTCTCCCTTCGTGAATCCATTCGTGACCTCATTTTTGTGTTTCTTGATGCTAGTAGCTGTTTCTTTTTCATAAGAATTGCTTTTGACTTGTGCTGTCCTTCCTACACTGTTTTACTCGCATCTTACTTCTTTACTTTTTCTTCTTCTTGCACTTTGAATGGTCTCTGCCAAAGTTTTACATTTATTCTTCCTTCACAAGTCATTATCTTGGCCTTATATTCGTGCGTGCCGTAGCTAACAGGTAGCACACGGTCCAGTACCCTAAACACTAGCCTCATACCCTGTTCACATTTGACCAGTAATCTTATGTCATCAGGGAACCTTATAATGGTGATCTAGTCCATGACAAACAACTACCTCACCGAGTTGGTTCATTACTTCCTCCACTGAGCCGTTGATACACAAGCCAAGTATCAGTGGCGACATGGAATTTCACTTGAGTTCATATTTCCTGAAGTTGGCTTTTCATCTCATTCCGTAAGAGCTAATTCCAGCAGTCTGTTTTATATAAAGAAAGGGTCAGGGTTCTTACACAGTAAAATATATCACAATGCCTATGAACGACAAATATTTTCTTCCAATCCACACTTATAATATTCTTCTCTAGTGTAGGAATGCTGTGTATGTCTGATTGTTTTCCAATAAGATATATTTTATCATTAGCCGCAGAGCTGAACTTGTTGGTGGATCGAAAAAACAGAATTGTTGTGAAGATGTTGAAACAGGCGTTTTTACAGGAAACCGTCGTTTGGGGGATGATAAAGGGAACAATCGCCAGCGTTTCCCATAAAAAAAAAAAGAAAACACCAACTGCCGCCAACAATGTCAGTTCCGTACATTACTTCTGATGCATGTGAAACTAGACTGTCCGGTAGTTTTCACATTCATTCCATCTTGCTTTCATTAGGACCACGGAAATTACATTCTTTAAAAATGTGATGTACTCTCCTAATTTACGTAGATTTTTTTACGAGGCTATAACGTTCCTTCTGCTGTAGTATGTAATGCTTTATGCTCGAATTTTTCTGCCAAAAAGAGTTATTAGTGTTGGCGTTGTAGCGGTCTTCCGCGCCCCTGGGAATTATTCAGATGGTTACCATCTGTGATTAGTATTGCATTATCATGAAGAATATGTGAATAGCTTGCTGTCTTTCTAAGAATACCGATATAATGTACAGATATGAAAATGATAGGATAAAATAAACAAATAATGAAAGAGTGATTATATCAATGACGGGAGCTGCAATGACATCGAAGTAACCAGTAACTGTTGGTCTAGCGTTGATGAGATGATGCATGACTGTCAAAGAAGTCTCCAAAAATGAAGTAGCACCTCGTTACGTAAATTTCAAGGTTCTTGCGTTGATCATACTGGTATACATTTAAGGTCGCTATAATGGCGCCTGATATATCCCATCACAATACTAAGAAACCAAATTGGATTGCTAAACGACATATACAAAACAAGTTAGAACAAAGAATGTTTAAAAGTAATAAGTGATTGCAATTTGAATCTCTCTGGACTGGCAATTATCATAAAATAAACAATAAATATGAAACCACCTTCTACCTAATGCCTAGTTAGTAGGAAAACAAAAGAAAAAAGACAGTAGCAGTTGTTGTTGCGGGGCCAACATTTGTTCTTTACACAATGTACAACTAAAAAATGAACTTTATGCAACATATATTTATTTAATCTTGTTACTCTTGGTTTGGACAGTTGCCAATGTCATCCTGTAACGTTCTGTATCAGTTGTCTGTTGTAAATAATTGTGAATATCTTATTGATGATGAATAAATGTCTGATTTGACATATGTGATGATACTTAAACTAAAATTGCCATTTACATGTTCTTATTTATAGCTGTAAACCATCTGTATTTCTTAACGTCTAATTTCAGGGTGAACCGTGTGCACAACGACCATATTATTGTCAATATATCTGGGATACATGGCAGTATCGGTCATAAACATTGTAATCCTTTATTTTACAGATGAATTTTGGTCACTGTGTGACCATCCTCAATGCTAAAAGTACCTAAGAAACATCAGACATGAGGATCGTCTCACAAATGTGGCCCTGTTTATTACAACTACCAACAAACACAGAAACAGAAAAATGTATACAAATCTACAGATTCACGTGCATACCAAATTATCTCGTAATGGCACAACATTGTCTATGAGGTGTACCATTTACTGTGATGATTACTTCCAACAGATACCGTACCTTCACTTTCACTTCATACAATAAATTTTAAATTTAACATAAGAGCCTACGTTGTAACCTTAACACTTGACCTTAGCAGTTGATGATCCAACGTACAGTGAGCTTATAACTTACTCAGTCAATTACCTAAGCTCAATATTGCAAAAACAAGCGTCATAGTGCCCTCTATATTCCAAAACTTGCAATATGCAGTCATCAAGTACGAGGAGCACCATCAAGGGGAAAACCAAAGCTTACATAAAAAATTACCTTTAAAATCGCATGATGATATTACTCGTCAGAAGGTATGGCAAAACGTTATACAACGCAGTGCAGTCATAATAAAAAAATACAACAAAATTACGCCTTCAGATGTAAAGTATAAGATAAAGCTTTGTAGGAATATACATAACGTAAAAGAACATAGTAATTTCTTAAAACCATATACAGAAAAATTTGCATTAGAAACAGCCTTTTTACATTTCCAAAAACATCGGGTAAGCATAAAAACAATAATTCTTTACAGCGGGACGTTACGTCCTCGCTCGTCATACTCGAAGACGTAACCAATGTAATGGTTGACATTACTAGCGAAAAATTTTTATAGGCCTTTACGAAAGTAATAAAAAGACATTTAAAAAATACAGTGTTCTCCCATGTAATGTACCAGACCTCTAAAACTATTATTTTTCATCTGAGCAACTGATATTACATTTCAATAAGGAAAAAATTGGGTGGCTGTTGTAACATCAATGAACAAACAGGCATAAATAAAATATACATTTCAAATAGGGCTCAAAAATAAAACTACCATTTGCTGTTAGGAAACCAGTTGCATACCTCATGTAAGTAGGTTGTTTAGGTTTTTTTATTGGTAACGCCACGTAGCGCTCTGTATGAAGGCGTCTGAAACATTTGTTACAGTCCATTTGCACATACTATATTCAGTAGATCTTTTTTTAATAATTAAAAATATTTAATTAAAATATGTAGATGTCAAGGTTAAAATCTGTACTTGTCAGCGTTAATAAAAAAACAGTAAAATTATCATTTTATATGATGTAAAAAACATAGGGCGATTTATATATCTATGGTGATGGTGTGAACTTGTTTTCCTCTACGGTCTGCTTCCGTATTTCCCGCCATTTCGGTGTTGTGCCGCGGTCCGCTCAGTCGTCCATCGCCGCGGGCAAGAGGGCCGCACAGGAGGGCCCGTCAACGACGCCAGGCACTGCACGCGTCTTCCGGCTTCTCTACCGCGCACCATCTCTCATCCCTCGGCCTGGATCTGCACACGCAACAGTTGTCATCTGAGTAGGTCGTCATAAATGCTAAAATAGGCGTTATGATTGAATTTGCTTTCAACATTAGCAACAGTTACGAATTTGCCGAGCAAATTAAGGACGTACTTATAACTCAGAATGCGTCATTAGCTTCATTGGATATCACCAATCTGTACACAAACACTCCCGTAAAAGAAACGATTGAGATCATTAAGGACAATCTCCTCACTCATGGTAAATTGGCACTGGGGGAAGTGATTGAACTAGTGGAAATGTTGGAACAAGTCTTTTCGTTCAATTACTTTACTTTCAATGGTAAAATTTATCAACAGAAAGACGGGCTGGCAATGGGGAACAGTTTAGCTGGGACGCTGGCTGACATATTTGTATATCTCTTAGAAAACAAATTCATTGAGGAAAATCCTAATATCGCTGAGAAAATTGTATATTACAGGAGATATGTTGACGACTCCATTTTATTATACAAAGGAGATAAAAATGATATCGAAAACTTAGCACAAAAAATGAGCTCTCAACACCCGAAAATTAGATTCACCATGGAATCTGAAGAAAACAACCGTATAGATTACTTAGATTTAACACTAATAAAGAAAGATGGTAAGCATGAATTTAGCATATTCAGAAAACCTACGTGTACAGATCTCGTTATCAATGAGAGCTCTTGTCACCCACCGCAGTACAAATGGGCATATTTTACTTCGATCGTATACAGGCTACTAAGATTGCCACTAAGCCAACAGGAAGTAGAAAAGGAGTTAAGTGATTTAAAACAAGTGGCCGTAGCGAACGGATATACGTGTAAGCAGGTGATGAATATTTATATGAAAATAAAGGAGAGGCAAACGGAACAAATAAAAGGAAGTCAAGTAGCAGTTAAGAGGAACAACAAGAAAAATATGTAGCTCTCACTTACAATGGAAGAATTACAGATAAAATTGAAAGATGCTTTCGTAAATCCGACGTTAAAATAGGGTTCCGAACAAATAACACGTTAAAATTGAAGCTCCGGCATAAAATATGTAATAGTAGGAATAAATTTCAGGATTCAGCTGTATATAAGATCAAATGTAATGACTGCTGTAAACAATATATAGGGCAGACTGGTAGGAACTTCGAAACCAGATTCAGGGAGCACACCTACTCTCAAAACAAAACAGCTTTTGGGGCGCATATGGCTGCGAAAAAGCACTAAGTCACGAACATTGAACACAATTTAGACGTCCTGCATAGAGCCCATAAGGGACGGTTACTTAACATTTTGGAAGATATTGAAATATACACCCACAAAAATAAAGATCCGGGTTTAATCCTCAACGAGCAAAGCAAATTCAATCATAACGCCTATTTTAGCATTTATGACGACCTACTCAGATGACAACTGTTGCGTGTGCAGATCCAGGCCGAGGGATGAGAGATGGTGCGCGGTGGAGAAGCCGGAAGACGCGTGCAGTGCCTGGCGTCGTTGACGGGCCCTCCTGTGCGGCCCTCTTGCCCGCGGCGATGGACGACTGAGCGGACCGCGGCACAACACCGAAATGGCGGGAAATACGGAAGCAGACCGTAGAGGAAAACAAGTTCACACCATCACCATAGATATATAAATCGCCCTATGTTTTTTACATCATATAAAATGATAATTTTACTGTTTTTTTTATTAACGCTGACAAGTACAGATTTTAACCTTGACATCTACATATTTTAATTAAGTATTTTTGATTAATAAAAAAAAGATCTACTGAATATAGTATGTGCAAATGGAATGTAACAAATGTACCAGACACCACCTGTCGGTAATAGTGTTATAATTAATATAAATGACGTGCACTCTGCCAACCAATTTTATGTGACGTAGCATGTGAAAATTGATGGATTTGGACGGGTTACTCCTATAACTGAAATATCAGGTACGGTCTGGTACATTTGATGTTGATTAGATAGGATGAAAAAGATTTGCTTCCGTGAAATAGTAAATTAGTATCATTATTTTTACAGATCTGAAGATGGTTCTGAATGAACCGAAACCGGTCATATGAATAAAAAATTAGCAATCAAGACGGTTTTTAAGTAACATTATAAAATCAGTGATTGCTGTTATCCCATAAGATATTATGTCTGTTTATGCTAAATTGTTGTAATACTCGCCATTGTAGCGTTGGACAGATGGACGTGAACAGCGTGTAGCGTTGCGCAGTTGGAGGTGAGCCGCCAGCAGTGGTGGATGTGGGGAGACAGATGGCGGAGTTTTGAAATTTGAAAGAATGGATGTCATGAACTGCTATATATATTATGACTACTAAGGTAAAGACATTGTTTGTTCACTATTAAAATCTTTCATTTGCTAACTATACCTATCAGTAGTTAGTGCCTTCCGTAGTTTGAATCTTTTATTTAGCTGGCAGTAGTGGCGCTCGATGTATTGCAGTAGTTCGAGCAACGAAGATTTTTGGTGAGGTAAGTGATTTGTGAAAGGTTAATGTTAGTCAGGGCCATTCTTTCTTAGGGATGTTTGAAAGTCAGACTGCGTTGCGCTAAAAATATTGTGTGTCAGTTTAAGCACAGTTATGTATAATTTTTCTAAGGGGTCGTTTCACTCATGTAAAAAAATTGGTGTTGAAGATGGTTGCTTAAATGGGCACCCAGTTTCCGCTCATATAGTGAATCAGAGCGTCGTGCCGGCTACCTTCTGTCTCGTTGCTGGCCTTGTGAACGGCTTTCTTGCCATGCGCTAGGCAGTTCTGAAAGTGCTCCAAAAACTGACACTAACGCTGAAGTTAAACAACGTGCCATTGCGAGATTTGAAATTGCTGAAAATCTCCATCTCCTCAAGGACTTCGAGATATCTGCCTTCTTCTGCACTATGCAGCAGTTTAAGCTGCAGTATGAAGTCAGGGGGAGCATGGGTCGTTTCAATAACATGTGTCGCAAAGTTGGATCCCTCGGCAATATCCCTGCTATCCAGTGCAACATGCTTACGATATCTTTTTCAACGTTTTCTGTGTTTCCACACTCGTTATCAAGTCCCGGCATGGCACTTTGGAAGCCTATGCACGGCTCCAGAATCTGACTTCAGTAACTGTTTTTTATGTTGTTAGTTTTGGAAAATTATGTTGACAATAAAGTCCCTAATTTCCACTCGCTGCAAATGGCGCAGTTGTACAGGGTGAGTCACGCAAGATGTAACACCCGTTTCATTTCGTGAACGGTTACACATGACGCAGTTTTCGATACGTTTTTGGTAAATGTTAGAGCCTTGAGCGGCACACATTTTTTGTTGGGTATCAACTGAGATATTGAAGCAAGTAGGTTTTGTAAATGGAGCCGTATACTTTTCAGAACTGCATTAGATAACCCTTGAGGAGACAATAACAGTGAAATAGGGATTATTACTATTGACGTTGAAACACCTCGTAAAAAAAAGTCTATAAATGTCCTAGTATTTGAGTTCACGGTGCTGGAATCGAGATTAGTGGTGCAAACACCGCCAAACCGAACTCTCATGTTAAGCCATTCAGGATGTCAACACATTTGCCTGTTTACTTGCTTGCACGGCAGGCCGATCATTTCTGCTTCCACGTTCTCTGGGTGCAGGCATACACACCAGTGAGGAGAAGTTGAATAAGCTACTTTCATTTGGTGAATGTCAAAAAAATGCCGTAAAAATGTACAGAGGTCTAGGGAGGCCTATCCGGATCCCCAACGTCCGGCGTCCAAGGCAGTTGCACAAACTATTAAGATGCTAGTGCGGACAGGCTTCTTGAACGTCAAAAACAGGGCATGAAAGAACACTGCAACTGACAGAAAATACGAAGAAGCTGTTCTTGCATCAACGCTAATCGCACAGTTGTATGAGGCATATTGCCAAGGGATATGGAATCAGCAAGACGTGTGTAATTCGCATTCTGCATCGACAGAATTTACATCCATATTATACGTCGTTACATAAGGTACTCGATGACCGTAGTTTCGAACGTCGTTCAGAATTTTGTCGGTTTGCCCTTCAGCGACTGGGAGACGGCCCTAACATTTTCCAACGTGTACTTTTTACAGCTGAAGCAACATTTACTAACCACGCTAATGTAAATTTGCATACACTATTGGGAGGCCAAAATACATGCTAGCTTCGTCAAGTGCAACGTCAATGGCCATGGAGCGTAATCGTATTGTGCGGCATCAAAGAATTTTACGCTGTAGGACCTTATATCTCAGGCACTCTAAATGGAGGAACATTCTACCGATTCTAGCAGAGGTACCACTGACGGTACATCTTCTTCAGTCCCGAGTTAATGCGTATGATATCTGAAGGTTTTCTTTTATTCCTCACTGGTTTATCTGGTTGAACCCTTTCTCGCTTGTGGTATCGTGTACAATAGATATCGCGCTTGCATCAGCTCATTTGCTCGGTCTTCTGCCCAGCATCATGACGTGGCAACAATAATTGGAAACTTAGGATTCGGAGACTGCGCGGCTTCTCTCAGCCACATAAATTTAGAGCTATTACCTTTGCTAATCACTCTTGTTTTCACATGTTTTAATTTCATATAAAAACTGTTGAAAGATTTTTCAGTTAGTAGCGAACTATCAATTAACGTAATAATGAATATATAAGCTTTAAACTTTTGTGTATCACCTACGATACCTCCGAACTCAATGCTGACTTTGCTTATGTCAGCTGAAGTGTGGTTCTATTTTTTGCCATTGTACCATAGACTTGACTGATGAAGATATCATTCACTTGATCAAGAGAAGTAATCCAGGTGCATCTGACTTGTAGATTGATGAATCTCACAATTAAGATGACGATTGATGCAGTGAATCAAAAAGTGAAACAATGCTTCTTGCTGACATTCGAGAAAGAACAGGTGGTCGCCAAACTATTTTTTACAAAAGGCTCAGTTCAACGAATGTTGTAGTTGTTGTTGTGGTCTTCAGTCCTGAGACTGGTATGATGCAGCTCTCCATGCTACTCTATCCTGTGCAAGCTTCTCCATCTCCCAGTACCTACTGCAACCTACATCCTTCTGAATCTGCTTAGTGTATTCATCTCTTCGTCTCCCTCTACGATTTTTACCCTACACGCTACCCTCCAATACTAAACTGGTGATCCCTTGATGCCTCAACGCATGTCCTGCCAACATATCCCTTCATCTAGTCAAGTTGTGCCATAAACTTCTCTTCTCCCCAATCCTATTAAATACTTCCTCATTAGTTATGTGATCTACCCATCTAATCTTCAGCATCCTTCTGTAGCACAACATTTCAAAAGCTTCTATTCTCTTCTTGTCCAAACAATTTATCGTTCATGTTTCACTTCCACACATGGCTACACTCCATACAAGTACTTACAGAAATGACTTCGTGACACTTAAATCTATACTCGATGTTAACAAATTTCTCTTATTCAGAAACGCTTTCATTGCCATTGCCAGTCTACTTTTTATATCCTCTCTACTTCGATCATTATCAGTTATTTTGCTCCCCAAATAACAAAATTCCTTTACTACTTCAAGTGTCTCATTTCCTATTCTAATTCCCGCAGCATCACCCAACTTAATTCGACTACATTCCATTATCCTCGTTTTGCTTTTGTTGATGTTCATCTTATACCTTCCTTTCAAGACACCATCCATTCCGTTCAACTGCTCTTCCAAGTTCTTTGCGGTCTGTGACAGAATTACAATGCCATCGGCGAACCTCAAAGTTTTTATTTCTTCTCCATGGATTTTAATACCTACTCCGAATTTTTATTTCGTTTTCTTCACTGCTCGCTCAATATACAGATTGAATAACATTGGGATCAGGCTCCAACCCTGTCTCACTCCCTTCCCAACCACTGCTTCCCTTTCATGTCCCTCGACTCTTTTAACTGCCCTCTGGTTTCTGTACAAATTGTAAATAGCCTTTCGCTCCCTGTATTTTACCACCTTCAGAATTTGAAAGAGTGTATGCCACTCAACATTGTCGAAAGCTTTCGCTAAGTCTACAAATGCTAGAAAAGTGGCTATGCCTTACCTTAATCTAGCTTCTAAGGTAAGTCGTAGGGTCAGTATTGCCTCACGTGTCCCAACATTTCTACCAAATCCAAACTGATCTTCCCCGAAGTCGCCTTCTACTGGTTTTTCCATTTCTCTCTAAAGAATTCGCGTTAGTATTTTGCAGCTGTGACTTATTAAACTGATTGTTCGGTAATTTTCACATTTCTCAACACCTGCTTTCTTTGGGATTGGAATTACTGTATTCTTCTTGAAGTCTGAGGGTATTTCGCCTGTTTCATACATCTTGCTCACCAGATGGTAGAGTTTCGTCAGGACTGGTTCTCCCAAGGCTGTCAGTAGTTCTAATGGAATGTTGTCTACTCCCGGGGCCTTGTTTCGACTCAGGTCTTTCAGTGCTCTGTCAAACTCTTCACGCAGTATTATTACTCACATTTCACCTTCATTTACATCCTCTTCCATTTCCATGATATTGTCCTCAAGTACATCGCCCTTGTATAGACCATCTATATACTCCTTCCACCTTTCTGCTTTCCCTTCTTTGCCTAGAACTGGGTTTCCATCTAAGCTTTTGATATTCATACAAGTGGTTCTCTTTTCTCTAAACGTCTCTTTAATTTTTCTGTAGACTGTATCTATCTTACCCCTAGTGAGATAAGCCTCTACATCCTTACATTTCTCCTCTAGCCATCCATGCTTAGCCATTTTGCACTTCCTGTCGATCTCATTTTTGAGACGTTTATATTCCTTTTTGCCTGCTTCATTTACTGCATTGTCATATTTCTCCTTTCATCAAATAAATTCAGTATTTCTTCTGTCGCCCAATGATTTCTACTAGCCCTCATGTGTTTACCTACTTGAGTCTCTGCTGCCTTCACTACATTATCCCTCGAAGCTACCCATTCTTCTTCTACTGTATTTCTACCTCCCATTTTTGTCAATCGTTCCTTTATGCTCTCCCTGAAATACTGTACAACCTCTGGTTCTGTCAATTTATCCAGGCCCCATATCCTTAAATTCCCACTTTTTTGCAGTTTCTTCAGTTTCTATCTACAGTTCATTACCAATAGATTGTGGTTCAGTGTCCACATCTGCCCCTGGAAATGTCTTACAATTTAAAACATGGTTCCTAAATCCCTGTCTTACCATTATATAATCTATATGAAACCTGTTAGTATCTTCAGTATCTGTCAGGCTTCTTGTACGTTCACAACCTTCTTTAATGATTCTTGAACCAAGTGTTAGCTATGATTAAGTTGTGCTCTGTGCAAAATTCGACCAGGTGGCTTCCTCCTTCATGTCTTACCCCAAATCCATATTCACCTACTAAGTTTCCTTCTTCCTCTTTTGCTACTGCCGAATTCCAGTCACCCATGACTATCAAATTTTCGTCTCCCTTCACAATCTGAATAATTTCTTTTATTCCATCATACATTTCTTCAATTTCTTCGTCATCTGATGGGCTAGTTTACATATAAAGTTTTACTACAGTAGTAGTCGTGGGCTTCGTATCTATATTGTCCACAATAATGCTTTCACTATGCTGTTTGTAGTAGCTTACCCGCATTCCTATTTTCCTATTCATTATTAAACCTACTCCTGCATTACCCCCATTTGATATTGTGTTTATAACCCTGACCAGAAGACTTTTCCTCCTTCCATCGAACTTCACTAATTGCCACTATATCTAACTTTAACCTATCCATTTTCCATTTTAAATTTTCCAACCTACCTGCCCGATAAAGGGATCTGACATTCCACGCTCCGTTCCGTAGAACGTCAGTTTTCTTTCTCCTGATAACGACATCCTCTTGAGTAGTCCCCGCCCCGAGACTATTTTACCTCCAGGATATTTTACCCAAGAGGACGCCATCATCATTTAACCAAACAGTAAAGCTGCATCTCCTCGGGAAAAATTACGACCGTAGTTTCCCCTTGTTTTCAGTCGTTCGCAGTACCAACACAGCAAGGCGGTTTTGGTTAGTGTTACAAGGCCAGATCAGTCACTCATCCAGAATGTTGCCCTTGCAACTACTGAAAAGGCTGCTGCCACTCTTCTGGAACCACATGTTTGTCTGGCCTCTCAACAGATACCCCTCCGTTGTGGTGGCACCTACGGTAAGGCTATCTGTATCGCTGAGGCACGCAAGCCTCCCCACCAACGGCTTCATGGGGTGGAGGGCGGGGGTCAACGAATGTATCCCATATGGTATAATTTAGAGCAGTAGGGAAACTAGAAAATCTGAAAAGGGAAATGCAAAGGGTCAATCTAGATATAGTAGGGGTCAGTGAAGTGAAGTGGAAGGAAGACCAGGATTTCTGGTCAGATGAGTATCGGGTAATATCAACGGCAGCAGAAAATGGTATAACATGTGTAGGATTCGTTATGAATAGGAAGGTAGGGCAGAGGGTGTGTTACTGTGAACAGTTCAGTGATCGGGTTGTTCTAATCACAATCGACAGCAGACCAACACCGACAACGATAGTTCAGGTATACATGCCGACGTCGCAAGCTGATGATGAACAGATAGAGAAAGTGTATGAGGATATTGAAAGGGTAATGCAGTATGTAAAGGGGGACGAAAATCTAATAGTCATGGGCGACTGGATTGCAGTTGTAGGGGAAGGAGTAGAAGAAAAGGTTACAGGAGAATATGGGCTTGGGACAACGAATGAAAGAGGAGAAAGACTAATTGAGTCCTGTAACAAGTTTCAGCTAGTAATAGCGAATACCTTGTTCAATAATCACATGAGGAGGAGGTATACTTGGAAATGGCCGGGAGATACGGGAAGATTTCAATTACATTACATCATGGTCAGACAGAGATTCCGGAATCAGATACTGGATTGTAAGGCGTACCCAGGAGCAGATATAGACTCAGATCACAATATAGTAGTGATGAAGAGTAGGCTGAAGTTCAAGACATTAGTCAGGAAGAATCAATACGCAAAGAAGTGGGATACGGAAGTTCTAAGGAATGACGAGATACGTTTGAAGTTCTCTAACGCTATAGATACAGCAATAAGGAACAGCGCAGAAGGCAGCACAGTTGAAGAGGAATGGACATCTCTAAAAAGGGCCATCACAGAAGTTGGGAAGGAAAACATAGGTACAAAGAAGGTAGCTGCGAGGAAACCATGGGTAACAGAAGAAATACTTCAGTTGATTGATGAAAGGAGGAAGTACAATCATGTTCCGGGAAAATCAGGAATACAGAAATACAAGTCGATGAAGAATGAAATAAATAGGAAGTGCAGGGAAGCTAAGACGAAATGGCTGCAGGAAAAATGTGAAGACATCGAAAATATATGATTGTCGGAAGGACAGACCAGCATATAGGGAAGTCAAAACAACCTTTGGTAACATTAAGAGTGCAACGGGAATTCCACTGTTAAATGCAGAGGAGAGAGCAGATAGGTGGAAAGAATACATTGAAAGCCTCTACGAGGGTGAAGATTTGTCTGATGTGATAGAAGAAGAAACAGGAGTCGATTTAGAAGAGATAGGGGATCCAGTATTAGAATCGGAATTTAAAACAGCTTTGGAGGACTTATGGTCAAATAAGACTAAAGAAAAATCAAGACACGTTCATAGGATTTGTCGACCTGGAAAAAGTGTTCGACAATATAAAATGGTGCAAGCTGTTGGAGATTCTGAAAAATGTAGGGGTAAGCTATAGGGAGAGACGGGTCATATACAATATGTACAACAACCAAGAGGGAATAATAAGAGTGGACGATGAAGAACGAAGTGCTCGTATTAAGAAGGGTGTAAGACAAGGCTGTAGCCTTTCGCCCCTACTCTTCAATCTGTACATCGAGGAAGCAATGATGTAAATAAAAGAAAGGGTCAGGAGTGGAATTAAAATAAAAGGTGAAAGGATATCAGTGATACGATTCGCTGATGACATTGCTGTCCTGAGTGAAAGTGAAGAAGAATTAAATGATCTGCTGAACGGAATGAACAGTCTAATGATTACACAGTATGGTTTGAGAGTAAATCGGAGAAAGACGAAGGTAATGAGAAGTAGTAGAAATGAGAACAGCGGGAAACGTAACATCAGGATTGATGGTCACGAAGTCAATGAAGTTAAGGAATTCTGCTACCTAGGCAGTAAAATAACCAATGACGGACGGAGCAAGGAGGACATGAAAAGCATACTCGCTATGGCAAAAAAGGCATTTCTGGCCAAGAGAAGTCTACTAATATCAAATACTGGCCTTAATTTTAGGAAGAAATTTCTGTGAATGTTCGTCTGGAGTACAGCATTGTATGGTAGTGAAACATGGACTGTGGGAAAACCGGAACAGAAGAGAATCGAAGCATTTGAGATGTGGTGCTATAGACGAATGTTGAAAATTAGGTGGACTGATAAGGTAAGGAATGAGGAGGTTCTACGCACAATCGGAGAGGAAAGGAATATGTGGAAAACACTGATAAGGAGAAGGGACAGGGTGATAGGACATCTGCTAAGACATGAGCGAATGACTTCCATGGTACTAGATGGAGCTGTAGAGGGCAAAAACTGTAGAGGAAGACAGAGTTTGGAATGCGTCAAGCAAATAATTGAGGACGTAGGTTGCAAGTGGTACACTGAGATGAAGAGGTTAGCACAGGGAAGGAATTCATGGCGGGTCGCATCGAATCAGTCACTAGACTGATGACCCCACCAAAGAAAAAAAGGTAGAACAGCTGTCAGACAATGTATTTTACCTCTAAGAAGCACACAGCCACCCACAGGAAAAGATAGATCAAATCTTCCTTCTAATATTTAGATATTCTACTCAGTGGTTCCTTTTTCCAACGCATAGTACCTCTTTATTTTAGAAGAATGAACGTTTGGTTTCTCTGTTTTAGGTCAAGTAAATCAGGGAGGATACACAAATGTGAAATAGTTTACCCAAGCGCTTTGTGAACGGTAGGTTATAGCTATGAATTATTTCCATAGACAACATTCATAGGTGAGCCTGCATCTAAGTTGTAAGATGGTTCGTGGTGAAATAAGGTTTTACTCTTGTAGTGAAGGCCACCTTACGATATGCAAATACGCAACGAGGTCCGAGACCGGTGTTTGCACCAAAAGTGATGTTTGCGGTCACCGTGCTTTCACATTCTAGGACATGTCTCGAACTTTTTAAAGACATATTTTAACGTCAGTATCAATAAACGCTATATCACCATAATATTCTTATCGAGAATTGCGGAATGCTGTTATAAAAAGTATATGGTTCCATTTAAAAATACCTACTTGCTTCAGTATCACAGTTGATACCAGAATTAAAACAATTAACAAAACGAAATCGTACGTTCCCCTCGATGACCCAACATTTTCCGAAAACCGCGTTTTCATATGTGTAACTGTTCACGAAGTAAAAGGTGTATTATGTCTTATTTGACCAAGCCTGTATTGCAGCCATCGACTTTGACTCTTAAAAACTATTCTGGAAGAATTAATTGAACTGCAATTAAGCCATACAAGTATGTCTCTGGCAGTCGCTGTCAGAGAGGCTTGCCACAAGTGCGCTATGGTGCGTGTTATCTCTGCCCAAGGCAGAAGTGGAGCAGCACCGGCTGGAGTGTGCTCTCAGTCACGAATCTCCCTGTGGACGAGAACTGCAACACACGGTCCGCTGGAATGCTTTGCGTAGGCTCCACGCAGACTGCCGTGGACGGTATATGCGCAGACGGCAGGGCAGGCGTATGGAAAGCGGTAGTGGTGGGGGTTGCGGGTAGACGCTGTAGGGGAAAAGCCGAGCGAACACTACACGGGATATGATGTTCTAAATTGACGTGTACGTTAACATTTTTGTAAGTATTCAATGGGGACCCTCCACGCCCACACTTACGTGGTGACCATGCGAAACGATCTGTCACCACTGCTTTGGTTAGTATCTAAAAACATTACGCCGAAAATGCAGCGATTTACTTTCGCATTGCTTGCTAACGATTTGCAACTTTCAAAGAAGCGTAGCGAGTCGCGAATTTTGAGTAAAACCCACACACTTCTCTCGTTGCATTGTTAAAATTTGCTTTCTTGTCAAAACACGACCGAGTTTACTCAATCTTACCTCACTAACACGTTGTGCGAACGCATTTGGGAGAGAATCCTGGAAGGGTGGTTTATTAAATCTACTAAGTGAGGAACTGAGGAAAAGTATGGTCAGTATCTTACGGAAAAGCACATCCTCAGTACAAAATAAGTGTGGAATATCTTCACTAATGTTGTTCCAAAACCCGTAGCATTTCTCGATTCACCAGCTATCGATGGCCCTGCAAAAATTACACTCTTTCATAAAAAAATTCTGCAGTTAGTGGAATAACGTGGTAAGTAATGCAGTTTTGGATAGTATGACTGGCTCTGAGCACTATGGGACTTAACTTCTGAGGTCTTCGGTTTCCTAGAACTTAGAACTACATAAACCAAACTAACCGAAGGACATCGCACACATCCATGAGCGGTCGCGCGGTTCCAGACTGCAGCGCCTAGAACCAGTCGGCCACTGCGGCCGGCTTTGGATAATATCCATATGGCAAAATTCTCTGCTCAACTGCTGTTATTTGCCAAAATCACATTTCGATATCTCAAACCTTTTGTGAAGTATGAGGAAAGTTGTGAATATTTCGCTCTGACTTAATCACTGACGCTGCCTTGATCGCAAATGAGTGTGCTACGTCACATCCGTTTTCTCGTGATTGGTGACAGATAGTGACCTCGACCCAAATATAAGAATAAAGTTCAATACGTTACCTTAATTTCGTGCGCAGTAACATATTTTCCAGTATATACCAAACGCTAATTCGTAGCGACCTCTACTTTTCACTGAAAAGTTTTTTGAATTTCACGCAGTGTCTTACGTCCATGTAAATATGGCAGTAACTGTGACCATTAATGAAATTATGGGCACATTATTATGAACCTGACATACAAAGCTACAAATAAAGCAAGAATGAAATATTTTCACCAAATAGTTTGTGTAAAATCATTTGAGATAGATTGCACGGCGTGAGCCTCGATTTTGTCATCGCCGACAGATCGAAGGGTGGCAGACACTATCGACTTCCCCTTCTGAACAAACGAATGAACTCGCCTAGTGCTTTGGACAAAAATTGGGCCCTGTACATCGTCCAGCGTGCTCTGTGCAGACTCCAGCTGCCGGCCTGTGTACTGGAGTTGTGCCCACGACTGCTGTGCAGGGAGGGCAGATCTGACCTCTGCGCTTTGAGTGCCCGTTGTTTACCTCGCAATTCTCAGCGTAGTGCACGGAGGATGGCGCCTGCGTCGATGTTGTGGAGTAACAGCATCGGCTGCAGGATGACAGGGTAAAATCACCTCGGTGCTGTGTACCGAATACGGTGGCCATACGGACGCTGTGGAGTCACCAGCAACGAGTGGAAGCTGTCAGCACACCATTTTCTCAGTTCTCTGTGAGTGCGCAGTACAGCACAAAGGGACATAAGCATGATGCGCAGCTGAGTGTGAAGGAGGTCTTGTGCGTGCCAGTATCCTAGTTAAATTATGTACGTTAGTTCGTCGGTCTCTTGTATAAGTGAAGGGGCCTTTTACGTCAAACTTCGTCCTCGTTCGTTCCCATTTGTTCAAATTGGAGTTATGTGTGGGAGGTCGTTTGTTTAACTATGGTTGTAACTATGTGTTTTAAATCGTGCAAAGAACTGTCATGCTTTATTCAGATGTTTGGTTGCTGAAACTTCCAGATTTTCCAATACCTTTCAGTGTTTATCGTGGTGGTAGTACTGAAATTGTATGTCAGACATTTGAATATATGATTTTGACCCCAGGTAGCGACCATTTTACTCCATAAAGTTTACAGTGCAGTTGCGCCAGCATTTTAAGAATTTCGACATGTCTCAAGTAAACCGATGTGCGTGCCATGTATGTTCAATTGAGTAGAATTTTTGCGTGAATATTTATTTTAAGGATTTCCCTGATTGCTTGTAAAGCTGTTTCTCATATTTGTTATAGTATGTTTTTCTTTTAATAGTGGTCATTAGCACTCATTTTGTTATCACCTTTGGTGAATTGTTGTTCCTTAATACTATACGTACCCCCGAGCTTGTTATTTTGTTTTTAAGACAATGTACATGAAGTAATCCAGCCGTATATTTTGCTACCAGTTGTAATATCAAAGATTTATATTTTAAGCAAATGTGATCAAACATATTTCTAGATCAGACTGTGGTAATCAGTTATGTGATGTGTCAACTTCAGACTAGGGTTCCATTAACAAATTGTGACTTGAAATTTGTCCAGTAAAGTCACCGGCAAAAAATATTATTGGATTGAAAAATAACTCTGTATCCGATGCCATTTGTTCCTTCCAAGTTCGCGAAGATAAATGCTAAACAGTATATTTGTACTCCCCAATCATTTTCTTGCATTTTCTGATCATCTTCAGGTCTCGTAATTTTTCTTGAAATGTTGCGAAGCCTCTCCAAGTATTCTCTTCACTTAAGACTTCCGGGCTGATCGGCCGTGGTCGATGTATAAAACTCTCCCCTGACGTCTGGTCTCCGACTGCGTGAGACATCCTCCGAGGTAAAGCAGATGTCTCCCGCAGTCGGAGACGAAGCATCAGCTGAGAGTTTTATACATCGACCACGGCCTGAAAGAACCGGAAGTTTTAGGTGAAGACAATACCGGCCGTGAAAGCCTACCTTGCATTCTCCATGTATTGTTCGCATCTTTTCAGTTTGAGCTGTATTCTTATTAACCATTGCGCCTCTTATCCTGTGAGTATCTACGTTATCGGGTTCAAAATGTAACCCCGAAAGTACAGTCACCTGTAAGTTGGTAGTACATTACATTCAAGAGATGACGCGACCAATTTTACCACGCCTATCAAAACGGAAGAGGCACATGCCACTCGTCAACACATTAAGACAGAGATGGGAAATTTCATAATGAATCTATCACAGCGATAGAGACCTGAGATGTTCGCGTGTAAGCTGTCCAACTGGTTACATTTAGAAGGATATGGAAGGTGACTGACATTGTATAACAGACTGTCAACGTGGATGGCGGTTACGGATACTGGCTCCCATCTTCTTCGCTCGCCAAGAGCGCTCGCCGTGATGCCCTATCAAGGCCCATGGGAGGAGTGACCCACTGGAAATACTTTTTTCCCGCAACAAACCTGTGACGTCAAACTAGTTGTCTTTCCCGACGAGCATCACGAACACTCGGCTATGTTTGGGGCCAGGCGGGATAACAGTGCATAAATGAAAATTCATTCAATAAAATAGTTAACTTCGCCAAATGTTATCGAGAGCGTGAAATTATTTAAAGGCGCAACTACAAAGTATTAAAGATGGCTGAAATAGTAATTCGCACCCGCTGGATACGATCGCTGCCACTTGTATGACCTCCAGTGTCACGTGCTGTGACGTACGCCGCAAACAGGTATATCTCGCTGGCTCCATTAGGAGCAATAATACGTCACATCCGTTGCATGCCGTCATTCACCAACTCCAATCAGAGGGAGTTAAAAACTAGTGCCTTTCAGAGGCACAGATGGAGAAAAAAAGAGGCCATTATCCTCGCTATTGACATTCCTTTGTAGAAAGCATCGCAAATACGACACACTCAAACTTGAAAACATATCATTATACCGTGGAGCTCTTAATTAATGATATTTACTAAAATGCCTAATGAAACGATGAGAAACATTACATCGCTGTTGTCTTGCTAGTTGAGAGAAATGCCATATGGCTTGCTTTATGTATTTATTTACTAATTTTGTTTAATATCTAGTTTCTAGGTGCACTGCAGCATTGGTTAAAATAAAATTTAATAGATGTACTAATATAGTTATTTTATGCCTACATATCCAGTCAATAATAAATTTATGATCTACTTCCAAGAAAACGAGGGCACATAAATAGACATTTCCCTTCACAGGAATTGCATAAATGGCTTTTTTACGATTTGTTAACTTACCTGCTGCGTATGTTCTCGTGATGCATCACCCTAGCGTTAAGATGAGACATAGGTATTAGTCATGGCCATTTTACCGTAATATTTTTCTGCTTGAGCTTTGGCATGTTTAGATGTAAGTTATTGCATTTGCTGCTGCTATTTGTCAGGCATAATGTTACTGAATTTGACTTTGTATTACTCTGTTAAGCCAGTTTTACTACGGATTTATTTTTCTTGTTTGCTGCACATTGCCTTATATTAGTTGTAATACTGCATATGCTTTGCTAATTTATGCTGCTTGCTTTGCCAATTTGCATTTTTTTGTCATTGCTGTTTGTGTTACTTGTTGTGTGCTGCTGCATTGCCTCGTCCCTTAGTTTGGCATCTGAGCTCAGTAGATTTAAGTTAGCTTATGATGGCGTAGGCTATATAAGAGAACGAGTTGTGATGAATGGAAGGAAATGCATTGAGAAGCTATAAGAAAATGGTTTTGCCAAAAAAGGTAGAACAAAAAAGTAGGATTTAGGGACAACAGGATTAGGTAGGATTTTCTTGGAAATAAATGATAAGGTAAGATAATGGAAAATAAATAATGAGGTAAGAAATATGTGAACATATAAATACAGAAAGCATGCTTTGATAGGATTTTACTACACTAATTACACAAACTACAAGAAAGAAATCAGAAGATTCCAGTGTGAAATCCTCGGCTAAGGGTCGACATATCAAACGTCCCCATAGAACAATTATACATGACTGTGCTTAAACTGACACACAATATTTTTCTTAGCACAACGCAATCTGACTTTCAATAATCCCTACAAAAGAATGGCCCTGACTAACATTAACCTATATGTTTCACAAATCACTTACCTCACAAAAATCTTCGTTACTTAAACTACTGCAATACAGCAAGCGCCACTGCTGCCAGCTAAATAAAAGATTCAAACTACAGAAGGCACTAACTACTGACAGCCATAGATAGCAAATGAAAGATTTTGATAGAGAACAAACAATGTGTTTACCTTAATAGTGTTCAAAAGTCATAATATATATAGCAGTTCATGACATCCAGTCTTACACATTTCGAAACTATGCCATTTTTCTCCTCACACACACCACCGCTGGCGGCTCACCTCCAACTGCGCAACGCTACGCACTGTTAACAGCCAACTGCCCAACACTACAAAGGCAGACAACAATGCAAACTAGCCACAGACTGCATACAGCGCAGCCAGTGATTTTGATACATAGCGCTACGTGGCGTTACCAATAAAAAAACCTAAACAGCCTACTTACAGTGTCACCTGTCAGAGTCCTACGTAGACGTAAGCTGATGTGGAGTTTCCTTGGATTCATAGCTTGTCTCCATACCCGTACACGTCCTACCACTCGATACATTCGACCGGGCGACATGTTTCCAGTGACCAACAATGTTCGAGCTGACGGGCCCAGGCGAGGCGTAAAGCTTCGAGTCATGAAGTCATCAAAAGTACACGAGTCAGCCTTCGCTCTGGAAGCACTTATCGATGATGTTTCATTGAATGGTTCGCACGCTGACATTTGTTGATGGCCCAGCATTGAAATCTGTAGCACTATGCGGAAGGGATGCACTTCTGTCAAGTTGAACGATTCTCTTCAGTCGTCGTTCGTCGCGTCTTGTAGGATCTTTTTCCGGCCGCACCGATGTCGGAGACATGAAGTTTTGCCGGATTCCTGATATTCACGATATACTCGTGAAATGGTCGTACGGGAAAATTCCCACTTCATCGCTACTTCGGAGTTGTTGAGTCCCATCGCTCGAGCACCGACTACAACACCACGTTCAATCTCACTGAAACCTTGATGACCTGCCGTTGTAGCGGCAGTAACCGATCTAACAACAGCGTCAGACACTTTTTTTCTTATACAGGCGTTACCAACCGCAGCCTCGTATTCTCCTTTTTACAAATCTCTGTACTTGAATACGTACGCCTATACCAGTTTTGTTGGCGCTTCAGATTATAGTCTCAACATGGGACTGCTTCAGCTATAAACCGCCATCAAGTCCAGTTACAACAGTGACCGAAATGTCGGTTCACATAACAACACAACCGCGGAATGGCAGATTAAGGTCTATCGAAAGCGCTTTGATCGATGAAAGATTGTGTAATCGGATAGACGTGAATGTCTTTCCCTATTAAAGGGCAAAAACCTTCCATTTATTAACTCACTGAAACGTGTCCACCACTGAAATTTCGGGCTTTCAAATAAAGAATGAAATAGTGGCCCTCAACTATGTACCCTCCGACTCAGAGTTGAAATATAGAAAGTTTTGGCTGATTTCGTTGTCTAGATGCTGGGATACGTAGTTGCCACATTACAAGCCAAATACTGCTGAGTCGACAGAATACAATATGAATATACATATGAATCCAATGGTGGAAGGTTCCTAACACTCTGCAATTGCGAATTTTGAAAGTAATGTAGACAGACTTAATTTTTCACTCTGCAGCGGAGTGTGCGCTGATTTTGAAACTTCCTAGCAGATTAAAACTGTGTGCCGGACCGAGACTCGAACTGGGGACCTTGGCCTTTGGTGGGCAAGTGCTCTACCAACTGAGCTACCCAAGCAGGACTCACGACCCGTCCTCAAAATTTTACTTCGGCCAGTACCTCGTTCCTATCTTCCAGACTTCACACAAGTTCTCCTGCGAAACTTGCAGGACCAGTACTCCTGGAAGAAAGGTTACTGCGGAGACATGGCTTAGCCAAAGCCTTGGGGATGTTTCTAGAATGAAATTTTCCCTCTCCAGTGGACATAAACAAAGACATAGATGAATAAATACATTTATATGCACGCTGCTACCGTTTTCTCGTGTAACTGTGGAGTATTCATGACCTGACCCGATCGATAGTAATCGGCCATTTTGACCTCCAATATCTCTTGTACTATTCACGTTATATGTCTGTAATTTATACCAATTTAGGTTTACACTAACAGCTTTCTAAAGACATGTCTATCGACAAAAACCGTTCAGATTTTAGAAATTCCTTGCTGGTGTTACTTGTATAATTTACAGCCAGATACTAAAGTTTAAACTAATAAAGATATTGAAAATCTAATTACACCATCATAATCGCCGTGCAAATAATGGTAATATACATGTTTCTTTTTGAGGTATCATGATTCCTCCGGCTACTATTAATTTCTATATGAACTGTGAAATGTCTGCCATTAAGGTTTCACAAAGTCCACCATCTGTGACACTCCCAGCGTACAAGTCTCTTTCATCGACGCAGCGTCACGAAGGAATTAACAGCCACGCGGTCGGCTAGCAACCACGTGGTCCAGCTATGGTGCAGCATCACGCGGTTGCCAAGGAACCGCGGGTTTGACGAGCGACCTGTGCGGTCGCCCGAACTCCGAACATAGAATATTTTCGGGTCGCCATCACTTGCCCGTTACCTCACAGCTTGCTGTTAACAGCACAGATGCGTAAGTAACAGAGACAGTTGATAGTCGGCTACTTTTATCTGCAACCAGACATCACTTCAGCATGGCAAATTCTCAAGTTAGAAACAGGTGTGAAAGGAACATTGTAACGACATAAGTACCATATAATTCGCCAATGATTGTCTATGGAAGCTTACTACGTGCTTCCTTGAACGGAAAAAAGCTTTCACGTCAGACGCAACTTATGCTATCAATGCATCAGTATAGTGCCTGTATTCATTGAAAATATACTGGTAAATAAAAGGCAGCTAGGCCATACCATTAAGCATTCTATTATAAGAACCATGACTGATTCCAGAATCTCAGTGTAATGGAAGCGATCATTTTCAGAAGTGGTCATCTTCAGTTTTTCAGTTTTTACAGGAGAAACAGAAAACGTATTACAAAGCCTACACTTTGCAGAATGGTAACGAACATTTTTTCTTTTATTAGCAAGTTACCATTTACGTAGTTTTGCTGCACAGGTCTATAAATTTTACACGGGAGAGGTGACCAGTTTACAAAATGATTGCCGGCCGCGGTGGTCTCGCGGTTCTAGGCGCGCAGTCCGGAACCGTGAGACTGCTGCGGTCGCAGGTTCGAATCCTGCCTCGGGCATGGATGTGTGTGATGTCCTTAGGTTAGTTAGGTTTAATTAATTATAAGTTCTAGGGGACTAATGACCACAGCAGTTGAGTCCAATAGTGCTCAGAGCCATTTGAACCATTTGAACAAAATGATTTTGTGTTTTACGAAAAGGTTTTTGTTTTTTCAGGTTTAGGCCCTATCTGTAATATTTCAAATATTCCAAATAAGTACTTCCACTCCAGCAGATAAACTGAAGAAACCTTGAAAACAACACTATGGTTCTAGGAAATCTGCACATGGAAAAGAACCTGGTTTTAGAATTCTTCAGGAGTTTAATCGATGGCGGTTGTAGGCCAAAGGAACAGCTCATCGTAAAATTGTTTGTATGTATCTGGTTTCTATTGGTAAAAGTTTTTTAAATCTGCTATTTTATAATGAGTTTTCCAGGCATGAGATGGATTATTAGACGGATCTGCGGTGAACAGTAATGAGCCAGTTTGTCGTTTCTTCAGAAAGCGAAATCGCTTCTCTATTATGCAATCTGTAAAGCTTGTCGCAGTTGTAACTCCGAGTTCCTGACTTATAAATTGAAATTCGTGATACTGATTCACTGCGAAATAAGATTTTCCTTTTATTAGGGGTTACTCGGCCAAAACGGTCAGTTGTAAGGATCTCCTTTGTGAAGAACTTAGGCCATTAAGTTTGAATCCTGCCATATCTTGGTGAGTAACATGCTTTACATTGAATTTATTCCAACCTGATTACCTCTCAATTAGTTCTTCATGCTGTTGAGGAGAATAAATCCTGTCCTGACGTCGAACTTTCCTCTTCACTGTCGCAAAATTTCAGTAGCAGTCATTGTAGGAGTTGCGGCGATCAGGAAAGTACAGAGTTTTTTCCTTTCATGATAATAGATAGTATTACGTTATTGTTAAGATTTTGTCCCGTCACAGAATATATCAAACTGTTCTACTCCACTGGAAATATATTCTCTAGCATAGTCACTTTAAGAAAAATAGCAAGCTTCATAGGGACCTTTGTGACCTTCGCCTTCTATAAATGAGTATAAATTGCTTTAACAGTTTTGTAATTGTGAATACAAAGTTTGTTTAGCAATAGTTGATGGTAACAAAAAACCTCTTGTACAGGTAACAAGGTACGGGAAGATTTTGCATGTAGCCAAAGAACAATACTGCTACTTTTTCATTTTCTCTGTTTGACAGTAGGAAGATATCCATACGTTTAAAGAAACGTGAGACTCTTCTCCCGAGGACAAATGAGTTGAGCGTTTGCAGTACGTTTGACACTGTCATTTAAGTGGGGGGGTCTCTTATTTTGGAACTTAGCTCTTCACGCTTCGACCACACGTCAATTTGTGTCAGATCACAAGATAAACTGGAATTTTCTTGAAAGTTCTTTACAAAAAATTTTAATTTTAATTTGATTTGGTATTCTGGATGTTTTGTGAACATTTCGCATAAACATTCTATACTTTACTCTTGGAAAAATAGCACTTTACGGTGCCAGAAAAATGGACTTGCTTGGCAAGTATAACAATTATAATTTCATGAATCTTCTAGCAATGTTCACCAGGAATCGTGTTTTAACAAGAGCGAATTGTTTTGCCTTTGATATCACGAGGAGATTAGATGGGTAGATCATGTAACCAATGAGGAGGTACTGAATAGAATTGGGGAGCAGAGGAATATGTGACACAACTTGACTAGAAGAAGGGATCGGTTGACAGGACATGTTCTGAGACCTCAAGGGATCACAAATTTAGTTTTGGAGGGAGGCGTGGAAGGTAAAAATCGTAGACGTATACAAAGAGATGAATGCAATAAGCAGATTGAGAAGGATGTAGGTTGCTGTAGTTACTCAGAGATGAAGAAGCTTGCACAGCATGGATTAGCATTGAGAGCAGCATCAAACCAGTCTTTGGACTCAAGACCACAACAACAATATCACGAGGAGTTTGATTACGACTTTTCAAATAGCACAATTGCTCAACGCGTCTCGTATCTGTCCCAAACGGCTGGAAAGCGGTACGACATACAGTTCGATGACATTTACTGAACATTACAACATGGTACTTATAGATGTTTGATTTGAATTAGCGGGTCTTTTGTTTGAATATCTTCATCAGACAAACTTTTCCTACAGTTTCTTGATGATTGAACGTCGATTGGTCCTTTGGGAAAACTGTACTGATCGTCCTCAGTGTTAAAGTTTTTCACTGTCGTGATGAGTTCCATAGCTTTATTAATATTAGTAGAAAGCAATAGAAGCTTATTACAACCGAGAATTTGAGTATATAACCTATCTTTTTCACAAGGCAATAAAATACAATGATGATAATGAATTATTGAAGTTTGCTCAAATCGCAAACGTTAGACCATATGAGTACACGTATGCGCGCACAATTCAGATATTCATTAGTAGAACAGAAATTTACTTTCAGTGGTTTCCAGTGTTCGAGCTTGAATTAGTTTTCCATTATAACTAATACGCTCCTTTCCCGTAACGTTTGAGCTTCTAATCGCCATCTGTTCATATTTGTCAGCATTTCAAACACTTTTGCTTCGTTTCTTCGAAGTAACAGAAGACGTACTTGAGAACGGTTTTACTTCCCGACTAATAGACATTTATTTAACAAAAACGGACGTTAAGACAGCGCACAAGCGTCAACGCGGGATGTCACTATACTACAAATGGCACTCTGAGAGGATTTGTTGCATCAGCCACAACAACGTTAGAACAAAAGAGGAGGAACAGTGGGGCGGACAGATTGTAACATACAAAATGTGATCAAAAGTGTCCGGACACCCCCAAAATCATACTCTTTCATATTAGGTGGGTTGTGCTGCCACCTACTGCCAGGAACTCCATATCAGTGACGTCAGGAGTCATTAGACATCATGAGAGAGCAGAATGGATTGCTCCGCAGAACTCACGGATTTCGAACGTGGTCAGGTGACTGGGTGTCACATGTGTCATATGTCTGTAGGCGAGATTTCCACACTCCTAAACATCCCTAATTCCACAGTTTCCGATGTGAAGTGCAAACGTGAGGAGACACGTACAGAACAAAAGCGTACAGTCCGACCTCTTCTGCTGACTGACAGAGACCTCCGACAGTTGAAGAGGGTGGTAACGTGTTATAGGCAGACAGACATCTATCAAGATCATCACACAGGAAATTCAAACTGCATCAGGATCCACTGCAACTACTATACAGTTAGGCAGGTGGTGAAAAAACTTGGATTTCGTAGACAAGCGGCTGCTCATATATCACACATGACGCAGGTAAATGCAAAAGGACGCCTCGCTTGGTGTAAGGAGCGAAAAGATTGGACGATTAAACAGTGGAAAAAAATTTCCTGGAGTGATCAATCACGGTACACAATGTGGCGATCCGATGGCAGGATGTGGCTATAGCGACTACTCGACGAACGCTATCTGCCAGCGTGTGTAGTGCCAACAGTAAAATCCGGAGGCTGTGGTGTTATGGTGTGGTCGTGTATTTCATGGAGAGGGCTTGCACCCCTTGTTATTTTGCGTGGCACTGTCACATCACAGGCCTACATCGATGTTTTGAGTACCTTTTTGCTTCCCACGGTTGAAGAGCAATTCGGGGATAGCGATTGCATCTTTCAACGCTATCGAGCACTTGCTTATAATGCACGGCCTTTGGCGGAGTGGTTACACGACAATAACATCATTGTAATGGACTGGCCTGCACAGAGTCCTGACCTCAGTCCTGTAGAACACCTTTCGGTTGTTTTTGGAGCGCCGACCGACATCGAGACCTCTCCTCAGTGCAGCACTCCGTGAGGAATGTGCTGCCATTCCCCAAGAAACCTTCCAGCACCTGACTGAACGTATGCCTGCGAGAGTGAAAGCTGTCATCACGGCTAAGTTTGCGCCAACACGATAATGAATTCCAGCATTACCGATGGAAGGCAGCACGAACTTTTCAGTCATTTTCAACCAGGTGTCCGGATGCTTTTGATCACATAGTGTTAAGTGTGCGGTTTATTTTGAAATCGTGTCATCTCCTAGAGCTGACTGCTTTTCAAAATATGTGGATTCAATATAAGATCTGTGAAAGCAAATAGAGACTCCTCATAACAAATATATCCAGTATACATGCAGATTGAAGCGACTAATGAAAATTTGTTTTAAGATAGTGATCCGAACTCAGGTCTCATACTCAATAGGCCGACGTGCCAGCCTCCATGCCACCCTGTCACACTGACTTTGCACAACATCACAAACTATCCTAGCTGTAATCCCTCCTCAGTCCAGATCCCACTCACGCCTCAGCCCACTGGGTATTTCCGATAAACACGAATAGCATTGCAGAGGCACTCCAAATGTTTGGTATATCTCCTGACCATCGAAAGACACGGGGGATCCTGCCTGAAACCCAGTTATAGGTGCTTGAAGCAAATGAAATTATACGGTCTCAGAGAACTTTTCAAGTTTCAGACACCTGTAATGTATACATGCAGACTGAAGACACCTCCGGCCTTAGTACAAAGTTTCATGTCACTTCAACCTGCATAATACATCATAGATGTCTGACACGAAAATGTTTCTGGAACCTTATAGCTTTATTTGATTTAAATGTTTCCAGATAGTCTGGTGTGAAAACTAAACTGTAGAAGTTTCAAAGTATATCACCTAATTAGAACAGAGGCAATTCCTGGCTAAGATAATAACTGATCGCTAGTAGTTTGTTAAGATTTATTCCAGGCCGGAGCACATAAACATCAATTTTTAAGAAGTGGCATCGAAAATTATCATTCAGTAGAGAAATCATTACACTACTTTAAGTACAGTGTTGGATGCCAAGTTATTTTATATTAATCTACCTCAAACCCTCATTGTTTTCAGCATTTAAGTGACTCCCCCATGTGGGTCAAGCTGGAAGTTGGTCCTGTTTGTTTTTTCTTACATTCTATAACTAGGAATAGTTCGACATCTTAGGTCATCAGTCCCCTAGAACTTAGAACTACTTGAACCTAACTAACCTAAGGACATCACACAACACCCAGCCATCACGAGGCACAGAAAATTCCTGACCCCGCCGGGAATCGAACCCGGGAACCCGGGCGTGGGAAGCGAGAACCCAACCGCACGACCACGAGATGCGGGGCACGCCTTTGTAAATAAACTGAGTGTGGAAACGGGTTGTTGTTGCTACTATAATTCAGCCTACCTACAGATTTTGTACTAGGGACACCTCTGGCGGCCCCCTCAGTTTGGCGACACAAGTCGCCGCTTGTTTCGTATGAGCCTTAAACCGGCCCTGTTGATAACCACTGTTAGTCATATTTAGTAGCAGTGATTGTGTTATTGAAAAGTATGCACACATTTCCGAAGGAAAACGCAGTACAGTGACTACAGGTGTCAAGAAACACAGGAAACGTATCCACAATTGAAAATGTGAACGACCATCGCCAATATATTGGAATCATGACACTGAGAATTTGCCGAAAGAGGCACGAAACCGGGTTTACCGCTTCAATCGACCGGCTGGCTTAACCTCTTCGGCTATTCGTGCACGCTGTTTTGTACTTATGCTATTTTGTATTTATTAAGCAGTACCGGGCCCTAGACTTTAAATAAATATGACCTTGCTGGACGGAAATAAACATAACGTCCTAGTGCAGGTTGTGACACGTGGACGACTTACAGGTATGATGTTCTTACGTCGTCTGACTTTTTTCTACTAGATGCAAATTCCACGTGGGACTTTCTGATGGATATCTTTCGACAAAATTCAGATACTAAGCATTTAGAGGCCCTGATGATGACGATGTTTATCGTCGAAACCAGTTGCGAATAAATTGATAATGAAATTTCAGCTGACGGTTGTGGTGCATGTTGAAATATATGGAAGTTTTGTTCTGGTTACGGTTCGTGCACGAATAGCCGAAGCGTAAAGCGGAATATCAGCGTTGAAGTCACAGTCTGGCTCGCATTTTTAATGTCATCAATCCAATATACAGCCGATGGTTGTTAATATTCGCAACAGTCAATATATTTACTGCATTCCCAGGAATTTACCGATAACTCGAAATTTTCCATCTGTTTAACCTTTGTCTGCGTCTACAGCATCATTCCGTTTCACATACACTCAAATTATCACATCTAGATAATTGTATGATCTGACTCATATGTGTTGTGGGTCATCGGCATTGCAGCCACATGACACTGTTTTTCTGCGTTACATGAAGTGCACAAGTTTACATTTCTAAATATTTAATAAAGTGGCCAACTTTTGCACAATTCTGATGTCGTATTACGATCTGACTGAATGTTTACGTAGGTTTCTTGAGACAGTATTTCATTATAGATAGCTGCATCACTTGCTTATAAAACGAGGTTACCGTTAATATTATCTGCCAGGCCGTTTTCTAGCATAGAGCATAAGCTGCAATAATCCCAATACGGTGCCCTGGAATTGGCCTGACTTCTACATCTGTCGATGACTCTCCACGGATGATAGCTTCCTGAATCCTCTTTGTTCGGAAATCCTCAACCCAGTCGCATTTAATGTACATACCCCGGAAGCATGCCTCCCTGGATATCGTGCAAAGAGAGCTAGAGTTCCTTGAAAGACATCATGTTTACACCAGTGACTGTTCAACTTTGTTTTCCACTATTGAATTTTCGGCCTTAGGTCATTATCAAGTGCAGATGTTTTCGCTTTAAGCCATGTCTGCTTTATACAAGCTGACCCATTTATAAATTGTTGTCATTTTCTATATAAAGTAGACATGGCTTAAAGTCAAAATAGCGTAAACATGATATCTTTAAAGAAATTTCGCATGACTGTGAATTCCAGTTACAAAAAGGTAGTCAAGAGCTAGAGTTGTTTCTCGTATTATTGTTGATTTAGGAATCCACGGTAGTTGACATATAGATTATCGCTCTGATCGAGATACTTTATTACGTTTGAGAACATAATATGTTCTATGATTCTAACAGAGTGATGCCTATGATACTGAGAGCAGGGGGGAGGGGGAGGGGAGGGGATGGTTTCACTTCCAACCCGTCCAACCCATCCGCAGCCTGCAAGCTACTCAAAAACGATTTGATTGTTTCCCCCTTAAGCGTGGGAAATTCGTCCGGTGCCATGAAGTGGTCTGAAGCTGCGACTAAAACTGGCATTAAGTTACTCCTTTCGTGATCCATTAGTTTTCAGCATGCAAACGTAGAAACTTCATTTCTTTTAATGAAATTTTAGCCGTGTGCTTCCGGCCACGTTCCGAGTAAGCCGACCGACTGAAGATAGGGCACGTGCGTCCGTTTTACTTTCCAACACAGCTGCGGCGATATCTCTTTGCCGTGAGATAATAAGCTATTTTCAGCGTATGCAGTGTGATATTCTTACCGAAACTGGTGTACGTTGAGCCATTTCAACTTACAAAGGAAGCAAGTATTCCCTGGCCAGCAATAGTCCATAATATCAGGACCAGGTACATAGCTAGGGCATAGCTGTTAATGCCTCGCACACCAAAAATGCTGCCTTGTTGAGATCACTAACTTACTAAGGTAGTTATTATAGTATAGGTTTCTAGTGGCTGCCATTTTTCATAGAGCTGTACATACATTGCAACATTTTGCAAGAAATGTGCTTCCTCCATCAAACACTGTTTCTTTTTCATTTGTGCACTCAGTGAAGATGACGTGTTAAAAGGCGAAAAGCGTCTGTATGCTTAAATAAAATTAAACTAAACATAATACACAGCAGGCTAAAGACGTTTTCCTTCTGAACTACTGGAATTATACAAAACTGACCCACGGTTCGGCCACTGTTGCAAGTGGTCTTCATCAGGGCTTTATCCCGAGCTGACTGCTGAATGAGAGAGGCTCCAGATCTTATACATTTGTGGAAGAAACTATTTACGTAATTTGATAGGATGCCTGAGGACAGTAGGAGTATTGTTGAACGTTCTCTATTGGTCTTTACATTATTCCTAGTCGCTGGTGGATAAAGATATTCTTGATGGGTGTTTACATTACTTCTTGCCATTACTAGAAATAGGCGAATTAGCAACAGGTGGCAGCTGTGACGTAGCGGTGTTGAAGATTAGAGAGGCGACAGAAATAGCAAAGCGATACGCCAACATGGATAGCGAAGACGAGTTCGCTTATTTCCACCAATGACAAGGAGTAATGTAAACACCAGTGAAGCACGTCTTTATCCACCAGTGAAAAGAAATAATATAAAGAAAAATATTGTACGCTCAACACCCTTTTTCTTGTTCTCAAGTGCCTCACCAAATTACGTAATCACTTTCCTCCCCAACGATATAAGATGTAAAGTCTCTCTCATTCAGCATTCAGCCCCGCACAAAGCCGTGAGGAAGGACGCTTCCAACAGTCGCAAAACGTCGAACCATTTTATGTATTGACAACGCGCTCAATAGTCCAGAAGACTTTTATTGTGAGTATTACTGGAATTATTTACTGTAGTCATTTCCATGTATTCCCACATCTCTTTTCCCATTCGGCTCGAATTTCAGGATCTCAAAAATGGTTCAAATTGCTCTGAGCACTGTGGGACTCAACATCTGAGATCATCAGTCCCCTAGAACTTAGAACTACTTTAACCTAACTAACCTAAGGACATCACACACAGCCATGCACGAGACAGGATTCGAACCTGCGACCGTACCGGTCGGGCGGTTCCAGACTGGGCGCCTAGAACCGCTCGGCCACTGCAGCCGGCTTTCAGGATCTCCTGAGGAATTCTGTCACCAGACACTCTCATGAGGTGTCGTCTCCAACCCTCACGATATTTTCAAGTCTTTTCTGTCATGATGAACCTTAGGGGTCTCATCTCTGCTGTTCGAATTTTGTTTTACTTTATTTATTTATTTAAGTGATAGGCCAGCTTTCGCTTCCGTATGATAACAGAGGAACTGTCATTACTTTACAGTATTTCATGACGGTTTCTTTTCGTACTTTATGGCCCAATTTTCTGTTACAGTTACCACAGATAGCTTGGAATCTGCGTATTTTATTTTCAATATCAGGGTCAAAATTAAAAGTTGCAGCACAACCTAAATAGATATTTGATACACTTGTTCTAAAACTGACTTGTCCAAAACAACTTTTGATCTGACTGAATATTTTCCTCAAAATAACATTATTTTTGTTCAGTGCTAGTTATTTCGAAGTTTTACTTCTTGCAGATTTTGTTCAAATGACATACTGATCTTTGGACATCATCTTCATTCTTTTGAACAATAACATCAACAGCAAACAAAAGTACATTCAGGTGTTCTTCATTTGTTGTCTTAATTCCTTCGTTTACTTTACGCTTCCACTTGCGAACAGTGAAGCCATTATAAATATTAAAAATTGGTAGGTAGAAGTCCACACTCTAGTCTAACGCCTTGGTTAATAATTATTTCTTCTAAGCGATTTCTACCTGTGTTTATTTTCCAACGCTTGTAGTTTGGTAAAGACGTATCACTATCTCTACTAGGTGATAAGGGTATCCACATTCAGACATAATCTTTCGTAGGGTATCACAGCTCACTTGATCAAACGCCTTCTCAAGATAGATAAAGGCTATACCGTTTTCTATATTAAACTCTAGTTTTTTTATGTTTTTAATCCCAAGCTCTTTCTTTTTGCATAAACGACAGGATCTAAATCCATTTTGTTCTTCACAAACAGTAGCTTCTCTGATATTCTTCTAGCATTTCTTGACTATCTTTGAGTATTCTTTGCACCTGGTATTTTGAAGACTGATGCCACGATGGTTTTTACAGTCGTTACGTTCCTTCCCTTTTGAAAAGAGAGATTACTTCAGCTGTATACCAAGGGTCTGGGACCTTGCAGTTCGACGAACACACATTTATTAATTGTAAAAGTCTTTTATCTAGTTAGCACTGTGTTTACTCCATCTATCCAGTAGCTTTTCTGTTTTCCATGCCTTTCAAAGCCTCTTGTAGTCCGTCCATAATAACTGGATCTACCGTTTCATTGTACATACTTTCTCCAGTGTCATCTACGGCCTTCTGTGTACACTACAGGTCTTTCTAATGATTTATGCATTATTCAACAGGGTCTAAACAGTCATTGGGCTATTATTTTTGTCATGGGATTACATGAGTCTCTCCATGCTTGTGTATAATGTGGAAGCTCTACATCGTCTACATCTACGCTCTCCGAACTACTGTGAGCTTCGATGGCAGTTATTTTCGTGTAGAACCCTTTAATGTGTAGATAACTGTTGGAAATTAACGAACACTTTGAACAGCTCATAGTAGCGAAGCAGCCAGCACTAACCAGACCACGAGCTTCATCTGCGAGCTCCTAATAGCTCGCGGATACGTTTTCATTGGATGAAGGTAATGCTCAGGTTCACGAACCTAGATTGCTTCCCTGATTGCGCAGCCGGACCTCACTCGTGGCTGCAACTGCTTGTTTCTCCGGTGCAGCTGCCATTGTCAGCCTCATAGTTGTTGGTATACGCACGATTTTGTGCGCTCTACGCTTTTCGTCTCTATTTCATCCATTGGCTGACCTGGACAGTTACAAACGTAAGCTAGGTTTGTTCTAATGGTGGCCTGTTCAACCAAAAAGGAAACAAACCTACTGCTTTCATTCGGAACGAGAAACCGATTAAATCATTACGCCGGTAAAGGAAAACTGTGTGTATTTACTGTGCTATACATGTGTGTCAAATGGGAAGAAATGAAACACCATACATCACTTCAACACCGTAAATTAACTGATTTTCCACTGGATTCTGCTCTAAGGAAAGAAAAAATAATACTGAAAGCGCAAAACTCAAGCTTTTTGATAACATTAGACAAGAATAAGGAACAACTCATTCCGAGTTTCAAGCATTATTGTAGAGGATATGTAACCCTACGAAGACGATGAATTAACCAAAATTATGTTATGACAAGTTGCCGGTTTGATTATTTGATAGTTTCATAAACAAAATGTATTTGAATTTAATGTCATATTTAATAGAAGAGTAATTTTGCAGAGAATAAACAAACATTTTTTAAAAGAGGTCATTTTTATTCCACAGTTTCTTTCTGTATCTCATTGTAGGATTTAAAAACGGTACTGTAGCTCAGAAGCTACTACGGATTGTCTACCACTGAACTACAGATTTTATTAAACCCCCCCCCCTACTGCCTCTCTTCCTTCCCACGCATCCCACCGTTATCATATTAACAATGTATTAGGATGTGCCCTGTTTACCTACCGCTTCTGTTACTCAAGATGTGGCATAAATTTGTTTCTTCTCCGACTCAATTAGTACGTCTTAATCAGTAACGCGAGCTCACCATCTAACGCTCAGCTCCACGTTTTAAAACTTTCTGTCGTCTCTTCTTTGTACTTCATGATTTCACGTTTAACGTCTATATAATGCTACACTCCAGACAACTAATTTGACAAAAGCTTTCTTAATCCTTATATTTATATTGGAAGCAGAAACATTTACGTTTCTTAGAAATGTTTCTGCATATTTACGCATAGTGACTTTTTGGAAATAAAGTTCATTCAAAAGAAAACAACGCACAGGTAGTGCAGAAAAGAGTAAAAAGTTTTACAACTCTCGATTTATGCATACCAACAATTTCGGAGGTGACGCTCATTTCTACAGCCAGAAACGAGCATCGGGAACAACATGAAACTAGATAATTCAGAAGTAAAAGTGATCACATTTTAAAAAAGTTTTGTGGGGATGTTCCCGCTAAACGAAGCAGATTGATCTCAAAATATCACAAATGAATTAGTAGTGAACCAAGTGAAAGAAGGTAGTAGGTTTGGAAGCACTGTATATTCTCGGGTTTTGCTTCCAGCCCTACTTGACGAATACCATTGAACGAATGTGGCGTACTTTTCTCTCAATACTTTCTCCATGTATCATTAACATGAACTAATTTCTCATTGCAACCTGTGTTGGAAACCATCATTTGTCGCAATGACGATTTTGGAAGACAATTACTATAGTCAAAATACGTAGAAAATCACGCTGTATAAGAGATTCCAGAGATTATTATGTTGGACAGATGAGAGTATGTCTTCCTGAAACAGCAAAACCTGTTAGTCTGGGTGTAATTCCTAAGGTGTGTTCGTTTGTATTCAATACACAATGCTTTCCAAGAAAATGTTTGCAAGTCTCCAACTGTTCCTATATCAACCATTCTGCAACATTATAAAATTTGCTCCGTGCCGTCGAAACAACATTAATTTCTCGGGATTACGACTCAAAACATAGTTCTATTCTTCTACTTACATAATTGCAAGAGAAAACCAGTAGAAAGTATTAAAAGGAGAGTTTTTGGTTGTTACTGACGTTTGTGCTTGGAATTATCCGAAAAAGAGACTAATGAAAAAAAAGTTGTTACTCTGATTTAAGAGGGGACTCCTGAACTGGAAGTAAGATTTAACGTATCTTATTAAACGTCTTACGGTGCAACTTCAGCTTCACGGAACAATCCGACTTTGGAAATTACAAAGTAACAAAGCTGTCTTAGTTTTCCTGTTGTCATTCATTAATGTCTTATACGAAAAAATTCTGGAGTGGATTATCATCATTGACGAAAAACGTGTTCGTCGCACAGAAGCGTATTATCAGGATAAGGAGTCGTGTTTCCATTAGAATTTCGTGGAGGCACATATTTAAACAGTTGAGCACATTGACATCTTCATAACCATTCCGTCATGAAGTCCGTTCTCAATAATAAATCACATATTGAAAACAAGAGCAACATTCTATGAGGCAGACTTACTGCAGCATGGAAAGGAGTAAGATCCTCAGCCTCAAGAATTTTTGAACACATACCCAGCAGAAAAATTAACTTACTGAATAATAAAACCAACTTCAATTCGAATCTTAAATCATACACTGTTAACAGCTCCTGCTGCATAGGATTTCTGAAGGTGTAGTGATGTGTATGCGTATGTGTGTGTGTGTGTGTGTGTGTGTGTGTGTGTGTGTGTGTGTGCGTGTGTTTGTTGATGGTGGGTGGGTGGATGGCTGGGTGGTGTGCGCTTATGTATTCGTGCAAGTTTAAGGGACAGAGACAGAGGCATTGAAATAGTTATAAGACGCTGTGAACGTAAAAAAGTGATACTTAAAAAAATCATATAAATGGCTGTTAAGGAGGTGGTTTCACTTTGGAGTATAATTTTAATATTTTTCAGAAATTGAACATTTGTCATCTTACCAAACAAAGAATACAAGATGAAACTGGGAAAAAGTAAGAAGTTAGTTTTACTTTAGAACCACCAGGACATACAGTTTTCAGCCACTCACCATTTAGTGTGATCCGTTGTACAACATATTCCCATTTTTCCCAGTTACAGTCTCATATCAGGTAACGTCCAAGGACTCATAATAACGCAAAGAAATTATAGTCCAAAATGACAAGCAAAAATGGGCCCACATTCAATAATTTTTGTTGCAAAACTAGTTACTGCCCCAGTGGTTTCATTTCGAAACCACTGACAAAAGCTGTATTAAAGAGAATACTTTAAGTTACAGTAACCTCAGATGTAATTACTTCCACTGACAGTGATATCCTCAGTATGGCAAATCAGCTACAATCACGCAGCACTGTCTCCGAGCCGGACTGTTGTTTTGATCGCTCTGAGTGACTGCTACAATGTCTTCAATTGGTAGCTGTACCTCAATGCACTACTAAATGTCTTTCTCTTGCAACACTATCGGTAGTTTCATGCTAAATTCACAAGCATTTCAAAAGTAAGTGAAAAATAGTGATTAACGGTAAGAACCACAGGTACTCAAAGGGTTAAAAAATCTCATGCTCTGAGTATCGCGAGCGACAACATGTTCACGCTGGCTGCGTATCAGGGAGGACACAATTAGATCACCTATCAGACTAAATAACATTAATTTGGTATGGAAGGTGGAAAAGTTCGTATCCCTCTTTATGCCGAGCATCTTAAACTATGGGCACATTCAACTGTTAAATTGTAGGGCACGGTTATTTTGCATCTGGCAGAGAAGGGTTTTAGACTGGATTTTCTGGAAGTGTTTCAAAATTTTAAGCACAGTTTCACTTACAGAGACTTTATTCCCAATGATGAACTACACCTTTAAAACCCACAATTTTTCGATGTCTTTCAGCCTGTTATTAAATTGACATAGCAGCTGTATCGGGTTATCCACGCTGTTTCTAGATGTTATTTTTTCTCAAAGGCACAACGTGGCATTGTTACAGTTACGTGTGCGTCGTAGCTTTGTTCCCCATTTACATGGATTCATATGTTTTTATATATTTTTTGGTACGTTATTGCTTCTGTAACGTTATTCCAATATAATGTTATTAACATGTCACTTGTCTTTTATGTTAGGTACCGCTTCTTATGTGGGTCGCACCTGGCCTAAGATTCCTGTTGGCTTGTCTCTTGCGTCCTGCTAGATGTCTGGTGGAGATCTGACGTGGAGTTTACAAGTATCACATTTACCAATGACTAAGATTTGTGGCCATGCCATAGCACTTTATGCGCTATTTTATGGTTGACAAAGCCTTATGACTTCGTTTCTCTTTTCACACAGTATGTAACACGAAAGTTTATTTTTATATTCCCACTATACGTGATTTTTGATGCACTTCCATGTAATGATTTTAATAAATCATATTTTGCGGTGCCATTACTTTTTTTATATCTGTCGAGATCTTGGTAAAGCGTTCTACAAATTTCTCGCGTGAAACTCGTTGGCTGTATGATTCGCATCGTACCCATAATGCTACAGTTTGTGCCGTGTTTGGGATACAATCCCACAGCCATGATCTAGCACCATGTCATGACCGCACCTTCGGTTAACTGAAAGAGTCATCTGGATAAGAGGTTTCCCTTGTGGAGTCTACCAAACAGTGACGGAAACGTCTGGTCCTGATTTATACCACGTCAGTTGAAAGGGGCGCAGGTTATGTGGAATATGATTCTTTATCCCTCAAGAATTTGTCGACGTAGATTGAAAATATCAAAGGCATGAAAAATAAATTAGATGTTAAAAAAAGTATTGAAATTTCATATAAGTGTGAATGTCGTAATATACACTGAAGTTACAAAAGTCGTGGGATAGCGCTATGCACATGTGCAGATGGAGTGTACAGAAACTACAAAAGGGCAGTATATTGGCAGAGTTGTCATTTGTACTCAAGTGATTTACGTGAAAATGTTTTCGAAGTAACAGAATATTTGTTGGAGCTAGACAAATGGGACAGTCGATTTTGGAAATCGTTTCAGCCATTACCTCTCACAACCTACATTGCAATGGGCGATGGATTTTTTTCAACGTCAGACAGCATAGAGTTTACAGTGCTAATAAAGAAGCAACTCTGAGTGAAATAACCGCAGAAATCAATATGTGACTTAGGACGGACGTACCCGTTAGGACAGTGGGGCGAATTTGGCGTTAACAGGCAGCAGAGGACCTCTGCGAGTGCCCGTACTAACAGCATGACATCGTCTGCAGCACCTCTTCTGCGCCTGTGACCTCTTGGGTGGGACTCTAGAAGACTGAAAACTGTTGTCTGGGAGATTGGTCACGATTTCAGTTCTTAAGAGATGCTGCTGGGATTGGAGCGTGGAGCAGACCCCACGAAGCCATGGACTCCAGTGGTCAACAGGGCCCTGTGCTGGCTGCTGGTGACTCCATAATGGTGTGCGATCTGTTTACATGGACTGGGCTGGGTCCTCTGGTACAACTAAACCAATCATTCACTGGAAATCTTTCTGTTTCGCTACTTGCAGAGCGTTAGCATCCGTTCGTGGAAACCATGTCCCCAAATCAAATAACAACGCACCATGTCACCAGTACACAGTTGTTCGTGATTGGTTTGGAGATGATCCTGGACAATACTAGCGAATGACTTGGCCTCTCAGTTGGACTGACATGAATCCCATTCAACATTTATGGCACGTAGTCTGAAGGTTAATTCGGGGACAACATTCGGCAGTGGCAACGCTTTCGCAATTACGGATGGTTATAATGGCAGGAAAGGCAAACGTACATTTCTAGCATTTGTAGACTTAGAGAAAGCTTTTGAATATGTTGACTGGAATACTCTCTTTCAAATTCTGAAAGTGGCAGGGGTGAAATACAGGGAGCGAAAGGCAATTTACAATTTGTTCAGAAACCAGATGGCAGTTATAAGAGTCGAGAGACATGAAAGGGAAGCAGTGGTTGGGAAGGGAGTGAGACAGGGTTTTAGCCTCTCCCAGATGTTATTCAATTTGTATATTGAGCAAGCAGTAAAGAAAACAAAAGAAAAATTTGGCGTAGGAATTAAAATCCACGGAGATGAAATAAAAACTTTGAGGTTCGCCTGTGACATTGTAATTCTGTTAGAGACATCCAAGGACCTGGAAGAGCAGCTGAACGGAATGGACATGGTCTTGGTTCAAAGGCTCTGAGCACTATGAGACTTAACTTCTAAGGTCATCAGTCCCCAATAACTTAGAACTACTTAAACCTACCTAACCTAACATCACACACATCCATGCCCGAGGCAGGATTCGAACCTGCGACCGTCGCTGTCGAGTGGTTCTGGACTGTAGCGCCTAGCCGCTCGGGCACCACGGCCAGCTGACATGGCCTTGAAAGGGAGTTATAAGATGAACATCAACAAAGACAAAACGAGAATAATGGAATAAAGTCGAATTAAATATGGTGATGCTGCGGGAATTAGTTTAGAAAACGAGACGCTTAAAGTAGTAAATGAGTTTTGCTATTTGGGGAGCAAAATCACTGATGATGGTCGATGTAGAGAGGATATAAAATGTAGGCTGGCTATGGCAAGGAAAACATTTATAAAGAAGAGAAATTTGTTAACATCGAATATAGATTTAAGTGTCAGGAAGTCGTTTCTGAAAGTATTTGGATGTAGTGTAGATATGTATGGAAGTGAAACATGGACGATAAATAGTTTAGAAGAGAACAGAATATAAGCTTTCGAAATATGGTGCTATAAAAGAATGCTGAAGATCAGATGGGTAGATCACGTAACTAATGAGGAGGTATCGAATAGGATTGGGGAGAAGAGGAGTTTGTGGCAGAACTTGATTAGAAGAAGGGATAGGTTGGTAGGGCATATTCTGAGGCATTAAGGGTGTGGTGGCACCGCCAGACACCACACTTGCTTGGCGGTTGCCTTTAAATCGGCCGCGGTCCGTTAGTATACGTCGGAATCGCGTGTCGCCACTGTCAGTGATTGCAGAACGAGCGCCGCCACACGGCAGGTCTAGAGAGACTTCCTAGCACTCGCGCCCAGTTGTACAGCCGACTTTGCTATTGATGATTAACTGTCTACATACGCTCTCATTTGCCGAGACGACAGTTTAGCATAGCCTTCAGCTACGACATTTGCTACAACCTAGCAAGGCGCCATATTCAGTCACTATTCTGAACAGATAATATTGTGAATCATGTACCGTCAAGAGCGGCGTTCATCATTAATTGATTAAAGTTAAGTAAGATACTAATTACGTCCGCTTTCTGAATTCTAATTACGTGTCATGTTCCAGACCTCACGTCAGTAGAGTTCTTCCCTCCTCACGCCTGAGTGCGTGAGCTAAAACGCATGCATTTCTGCCTCCTCTAGTAACACGGTCTTGCCTCTTAAGCCAACACTACAAAGGGATCACCAATTTATTATTAGAGGGCAGCGCGCAGGGTAAAAATCGCAGAGGGAGACCAAGAGATGAATACACTAAACAGATTGAGAAGGATGTAGGTTGCAGTAGGAACTGGGAGATGAAGAACCTTGCACAGGGTAGAGTAGCATGGAGATCTGCATCAAACCAGTCTCTGTACTGAAGTCCACAACAGCAATAAAAGTGGCAGCATTGCTCAAAAGTTCTGCAGGGGATTTTCATTGACTTGTTTGGTCCACGTTAGGTCGAGTTGCTGTACTCCGCAGGGCAAGAAGAAGTCCGGCACGCTATTAGGAGGCATCCCACGACTTTACTCGTCTCAGTGCAATTGTAAGTCTGACTCGTCCCAGATCATAACGAGGGCCCTGTATCCACGGGACATGACAGTAGCTAACTGAATGCGATAAGCGCACGCAAAGCAGGAGACGTGTGGGTGCAGGCGTGACCCGGCGCCGGCCGCCCGGGAAGGGCGCCGCCCTGACGAACTGCGGCCGCCGCCCGCGGCCGGCGGCCTGTGGGCGGCGCTCCGCTGTTGGCGCCGGTCATCACGTTCGGCAAACACAGGCGTCCGGCCGACGCAGCGCCGGCCCGCGTCGCGCCATGCATTATTCCGGCCGCCGCGCCGATACGTGCGTGAGAGTGCGTAGCGCGGGCGGCGCGTGTCGGCCAGGCTGCCGGCGGCCCTCCGGCCACTGCCGCCGGAGTGCGTGCAGCAGACGCCGTCTGCTTCTCACAACAGTCATTAGGGCTCCGACAGGTTCCATTCTGCTGTGTCGGCAGAAGAGCCAACACCGTGTTACGAATGGACGCCGAAATGCACGCGTTTTAGCGCACGCAGGCTGGCGTGAGGAGGGAAGAACTCTGCTGACGTGAGGTCTGGAACGTGACAAGGAATTAGAATTCAGAAAGCGGACGAAATTAGTTTCATTCTTAACTTTAATCCATTAAAGATGAACGTCGCTCATGACGGTACATGATTCACAACGTTATCTGTTCAGAATAGTTACTGAATGTGGTGTCTTGCTAGGTCGTATCAAATATCGTAGCTGAAGGCTATGCTAACTATCGTCTCGGCAAATGAGAGCGTAGAAGTCAGTGAACCATCGCTAGCAAAGTCGGCTGTCCAACTGGAGCGAGTGCTAGGAAGTCTCTCTAGATCTGCCGTGTGGCGGTGCTCGGTCTGCAATCACTGACAGTGGCGACACGCGGTTCCGACGTATACTAACGGACCGCGGCCGATTTAAAGGCAACCGCCAAGCACGTATGGTGTCTGGCGGTGCCATCACAACCTTAATGCCTCAGAATATGCCCTACCAACCTATCCCTTCTTCTAATCAAGTTCTGCCACAAACTCCTCTTCTCCCCAATTCTATTCGATACCTCCTCATTAGTTACGTGATCTACCCATCTGATCTTCAGCATTCTTTTATAGCACCATATTTCGAAAGCTTATATTCTGTTCTCTTCTAAACTATTTATCGTCCATGTTTCACTTCCATACATGGCTACACTGCTTCCAAATACTTTCAGAAACGACTTCCTGACACTTAAATCTATATTCGATGTTAACAAATTTCTCTTCTTTATAAATGTTTTCCTTGCCATAGCCAGTCTACATTTTATATCCTCTCTACATCGACCATCATCAGTGATTTTGCTCCCCAAATAGCAAAACTCATTTACTACCTTAAGCGTCTCGTTTCCTAAACTAATTCCCGCAACGTCACCTTATTTAATTCGACTTCATTCCATTATTCTCGTTTTGTCTTTGTTGATGTTCATCTTATAACTCCCTTTCAAGGCCATGTCAGCTGGCCGTGGTGCCCGAGCGGCTAGGCGCTACAGTCCAGAACCACTCGACAGCGACGGTCGCAGGTTCGAATCCTGCCTCGGGCATGGATGTGTGTGATGTTAGGTTAGGTAGGTTTAAATAGTTCTAAGTTATTGGGGACTGATGACCTTAGAAGTTAAGTCTCATAGTGCTCAGAGCCTTTGAACCAAGACCATGTCCATTCCGTTCAGCTGCTCTTCCAGGTCCTTTGATGTCTCTGACAGAATTACAATGTCACAGGCGAACCTCAAAGTTTTAATTTCATCTCCGTGGATTTTAATTCCTACCCTAAATTTTTCTTTTGTTTCCTTTACTGCTTGCTCAATATACAAATTGAATAACATCGGGGAGAGGCTAAAACCCTGTCTCACTCCCTTCCCAACCACTGCTTCTCTTTCATGTCTCTCGACTCTTATAACTGCCATCTGGTTTCTGAACAAATTGTAAATTGCATTTCGCTCCCTGTATTTCACCCCTGCCACTTTCAGAATTTGAAAGAGAGTATTCCAGTCAACATTTTCAAAAGCTTCCTCTAAGTCTACAAATGCTAGAAATGTACGGCCGATTGAAAGGCTCCCACCTAGGAAGTGTGGTGTCTGGAGGTGACACCATACATTCATTATTGGAAGGCGTAGTACCGGCGACTCCCCGAACTCCACGAAATACCAATCACCATCTTAAAGGTGTGTGCCTGTAGCTGCCGACTGCTCTAAATGCAGTGTACGCGGTGTCACGTGGACGCATTTTACTCTGTTTAGATAAGTGGCCCTATACTGACAAGGAAATCACGGCAAGTGACATAACTCCATGTCCCAGAAACTTCCCTCAGGGGAAGATAACACGAGTCCTTCCTTGCATATCTGTGGATACTCGACCGTTTGTGGAAAAGCCCGGGTAAAAGTTCTCGACCTAATTTAAATGCATTTTAAAGCGTGACTCCCTCAGCGGGAGGTGTTGTATAGAGGCTAGTGTCACAGCTTTTCACTTTTGCGTCCCATGATCGAAACCCGATAATTTTATTACTTGTTTTGTTCTACTTTCATCTTTGCATTTATCTACTCATGTCTGTACAAACTTAATACACGAACGTTTCTTATCGAGTTACGGGATACGAGAGGGTTATATCAGTTATTAAAGTACAACTGGATTTCTCAGTATCATGCAGTTATCACGTAATATACAATAAAGCACCAAAGAAACAGGTACAGGCATGCGTATTCAAATCTAGAGATATGTAAACTGGCACCATACGGCTCTGCGGTCGGCAATGCCTATACAAGACAACAAGTGTCTGGCTCAGTTGACAGATCGGCTATTGGTGTTACAATTTAAACGTGGTGTTACACTCGGCTGGAAAAAAGACCCTGCAGAAACAGGACCAACCACGACTGAAGAGAATCGTTAAACGTGACAGAAGTGCAACCCTTCCGAAAATTGCCACAGATTTCAGTGGCGGACCACCAACAAGTGTCAACGTGCGAACCATTCAGCGAAACATCATCGATGTGGTTTTTCGGAGCCGAAGGCCCATTCGTGTACCCTTTATGACTGCAGGATACAGAGTTTTACGCCTCGTCTACGCCCGTCAACACCAACATTGGACTGTTGACAACTCTAAACATGTCGCCTGCTCGGGCGAGTCTCGCTTCAAACTGTATCTAGCGGACGGACGTGTACAGGTATGCAGACAACCTCATGAGCCCAAGGACATTGCATGTCACCAGGGAAATGTTCAACCTGGTGGAGACTGTGTAATGGTGTGGGGCATGTGCAGTTGGAGTGATACGGGACAAATAATACATTTGGATACGACTCTGATAGGTGACACGTACGTAAGCATCCTGTCGGAACACCTGCATCCACTCATGTCCCTCGTGCCTTCCGACCGACTTGGGGCAGCTCCAGCAGGACAATGCGACACGCCACACGTCCAGCATTGCTACAGAATGGCTCCAGGTACACACTTATGAGTTTAAACCCATCCACATCCACTGGTCTCCAAACACGCCAGACATGAACATTATTGAGCATATCTGGGATGCTTGGCAACAAGCTGTTAAGAAGAGCTCTCTACGCCCTCGTACTCTTACGGATTTATGGAGAGCCCTCCAGGATTCATGCTTTCAGTTCCCTCCACCACTACTTCAGACATTAGTCGAGTTCGTGCCTCCTCGTGTTGCAGTACTTTTGCGAGCTCACAACGGCCTGAAAGATATTAGGGAGGTGTTTGTATGTTCAGGGTTTTCAAACTTTTTGAATTCCCATATTTCATTCGTATATCTGTTTTTATGGTAATACATACATTTTATTCTTACGTTCATTTTTCTTCTGAAAGATTTGGTGCAATCCCCAGGATGATACCAATCGTAGTAACGTCCAAAATACAGGATATCCGAACGCCATGAGCGTCGCCCAAAAGCAAATTTGTCACAGTGACATTTGTTCTTATGAATCTCACTTGAGATGACATGACAAAAGATTTCACCCGTTTCCAATCTTTTCGTAGCATATCAATCATAACATTTCTTTTTTCGAAAACTCGCGCTTGCAATGCACAATCACTTAAGATATACAACAGGAAGTTCATCAAAAACAATTTCAAACAATTTTAGCATTCATATCTTGTTTTCTTTCATTCATTCCCCAGAGATACTATTAGTAGACCAGAAAGGACGTTAATTCAACATGTTGTTGTTGTTGTTGTGGTCTTCAGTCCTGATACTGGTTTGATGCAGCTCTCCATGCTACTCTATCCTGTGCAAGCTTCTTCATCTCCCAGTACCTACTGCAACCTACGTCCTTCTGAATCTGCTTAGTGTATTCATCTCTTGGTCTCCATCTACGATTTTTACCCCCCACGCTGACCTCCAATACTAAATTGGTAATCCCATGATGCCTCAACACATGTCCTACCAATAGATCCCTTCTTCTAGTCAAGTCGTGCCATAAACTTCTCTTCTCCCCAATCCTATTCAATACTTCCTCATTAGTTATGTGATCTACCCATCAAATCTTCAGCATTCTTCTGTAGCACCACATTTAGAAAGCTTCTATTCTCTTCTTGTCCAAACTATTTATCGTCCATGTTTCACTTCCATACATCGCTACACTCCATCCAAATACTTTCAGAAATGACTTCCTTACACTTAAATCTGTGCTCGATGTAAACAAATTTCTCTTATTCAGAAACGCTTTTCTTGCCATTGCAAGTCTACATATTATGTCCTCTCGAATTCGACAATCGTCAGTTATTTTGGTTCCCAAATAGCAAAATTTCTTTACTATTTTAAGTGTCTCATTTCCTAATCTAATTCCCTCAGCATCACCCTACTTAATTCGACTACATTCCATTATTCTTGTTTTGCTTTTGTTGATGTTCATCTTATACCCTCCTTTCAAGACACTATCCATTCTATTCAAGTGCTCTTCCAAGTCCTTTGCTGTCTCCAACAGAATTACAATGTCATCGGCGAACCTCAGGGTTTTAATTTCTTCTCCATGGATGTGAATACCTACTCCGAATTTTTCTTTTGTTTCCTTCACTGCTTGCTCAATATACAGATTGCATAACATTGGGTAGAGGCTACAACCCTGTCTTACTCCCTTCCCAACCACTGCTTCCCCTTCATGCCCCTCAACTCTTATAACTGCCATCTGGTTTCTGTATTACTTGTAAATAGTCTTTCGCTCCCTGTATTTCACCCCTGCCACCTTCAGAATTTGAAAGAGCGTATTCCAGTCAACATTGTCACAAGCTTTCTCTAGGTCTACAAATGCTAGAAACGTTGGTTTTCCTTTCCTTAATCTAGCTTCTAAGATACGTCGTAGTGTCAGTATTGCCTCACGTGTCCCAACATTTCTACGGAATCCAAACTGATCTTCCCCGAAGTCGCCTTCTACTAGCTGTTCCATTCGTCTGTAAAGAATCCGCGTTAGTGGTTTGCAGCCATGAGTTATTAATCTGATAGTTAGGTAATTTTCATATTTGTCAACACCTGCTTTCTTTGGGATTGGAATAATTATATTCTTCTTGAAGTCTGAGGGTATTTCACCTGTTTCATACATCTTGCTCACCAGATGGTAGAGTTTTGTCAGGACTGGCTCTCCCAAGGCTGTCAGTAGTTCCAATGGAATGTTGTCTACTCCTGGAGCTTTGTTTCGACTCAGGTCTTTCAGTGCTCTGTTAAACTCTTCACGCAGTATTATTTCGAGCATTTCATCTTCATCTACATCCTCTTCCATTTCCGTGATATTGTCCTCAAGTACATCGCCCTTGTATAGACCCTCTATATACTCCTTCCACCTTTCTGCTTTCCCTTCTTTGCTTAGAACTGGGTCTCCATCTGAGCTTTTAATATTCATACAAGTGGTTCTCTTTTCTCTGAAGGTCTCTTTAATTTTCCTGCAGGCTGTATCTATCTTACACCTAGTGAGATAAGCCTCTACATCCTTACATTTGTCCTCTAGCCATCCTTGCTTAGCCATTTTGCACTTCCTGTCGATCTCATTTTTGAGACGTTTGTATTCCTTTTTGCCTGCTTCATTTATTGGATTTTTATATTTTCTCCTTTCGTCAATTAAATTCAGTATTTCTTCTGTCGCCCAAGGATTTCTACTAGCCCACGTCTTTTTACCTACTTGATCCTCTGCTGCCTTCACCACTTCATGCCTCAGAGCTACCCATTCTTCTCCCATTGTATTTCGTTCCCCATTCCTGTCAATTGCTCCCTTATGCTCTCCTTGAATCTCCGTACAACCTCTGGTTCTTTTAGTTTATCCAGGTCCAATCTCTTTAAATTCCCACCTTTTTGCAGTTTCTTCAGTTTTAATCTACCAGTCATAACCAACAGATTGTGGTCCGAATCCACATCTGCCTTTGGAAATGTCTTACAATTTAAAACCTGGTTCCTAAATCTCTGTCTTACCATAATTTAATCTATCTGAAACCTGTCAGTATCTTCAGTATCTGTCAGGCTTCTTCCATGTATACAACCTTCTTTCATGATTCTTGAACCAAGTGTTAGCTATGATTAAGTCGTGCTCTGTGCAAAATTCTACCAGGCGGCTTCCTCTTTCATTTCTTTGCCCCAGTCATAATTCATCTACTACGTTTGCTTCTCTCCCTTTTCCTACACTCGAATTCCATTCACCCATGACTATTAAATTTTCATCTCCCTTCACTTTCTGAATAATTTCTTTTATTTCGTCATACGTTTCTTCAATTACTTCGTCATCTGCAGAGCTATTTGGCATATAAAACTGTACTACTGTAGTAGGCATGGGCTTCGTATCGATCTTGGCCACAATAATGCTTTCACTGTGCTGTTTTTAGTAGCTTACCCACATTCCTATTTTGCTATTCATTATTAAACCTACTCCTGCTTTACCCCTATTTGATTTTGTGTTTATAACCCTGTAGTCACCTGACCAGAAGTCTTGTTCCTCCTGCACCGAACTTCACTAATTGCCACTATATCTAACTTTAACCTATCCATTTCCCTCTTTATATTCTCTAATCTACCTGCCCGATTAATGGATCTGACATTCCACGCTCCATTCTCCTGATAATGTCTACCTCCTGAGTAGTCCCCGCCCCGAGATCCGAATGGGGGACTATTTTACCTCCGGAATATTTTACCCAAGAGGACGCCATCATCATTTAACCGTACAGTAAATCTGCATGCCCTCGGGAAAAAATTACGGCTGTAGTTTCCCCTTGCTTTCAGCTGTTCGCAGTACCAGGACAGCAAGGCTGCTTTGGTTAATGTTACAAGGCCAGATCAGTCGATCATCCAGACTATTGCATTGCAACTACGGAAAAGGCTGCTGCCCCTCTTCAGGAACCACACGTTTGTCTGGCCTTTCAACAGATACCTCTCCGTTGTGGTTGCACCTACGGTACGGCTATCAGTATCGGTGAGGCACGCAAGCCTCCCCACCAACGGCAAGGACCATGGTTCAGGGAGGGGGGGGTTCAACATACATTGGAACCATGTCTCTAGAAGGTTCTTACAAATGTTATTTCAACATACATTGGAAAAATATTTGTAAGGACCTTCTAGAGACATGGCTAGATAAATGAAAAACGGAATGAGGACCAACTTTCTGACAGGGGGTTAAAAGCGTGAACCCACGAAGCTAGCCGCTGGGCTGTCATTTCAGTTGAACATCTTACTCGCTAAAATATACATAAAGTACCTCGAATCGTTGACCAGCGTTTTCTCAGAAATGGTCGAGTATCTGCAGATAAAGTAAGACATGTGTTCACTCATTTTGACCCTTCTCCAACCAAGTTCTCCTCTTCAGATGTGCGAATCCCGCAACATGGTGGTTTTTTAGGAAGCGCTTATTCCTATCAAGCAGTATATCATATGTAAGCTCTAATGTTGTGCAATAGAGGATACACTCGGCGACAAATATTTTATAGGTGGTGTACATTCGATGAGATGAAATCACTGAAAATTACGTTTTGTCTTCTCCTACTGACTGTTCACCCCATGCCCATTTAAAGAAGAATAGCCTTTCGAGGCCTCTGCTTGATTAGTTATGAGAGACTCAAGAACGGCCTCACACGGGCGGCTGGCGCCAGTCTGGTTGTGGTGACGTAAAATAAAAGACGTGCTGAAACGTCCCCTTAGAAAAATTATACAATACTGTGCTTAAGCTGACACACAATATTTTTATCGCAACGCAATCTGACTTCCAAAAATCCCTACGAAAGGATGGCCCTGACTAACATTAACCTATACGTTTCACAAATCACTTACCTCACAAAAATCTTCGTTACTCAAGCTACTGCAATACAGCGAGTGCCACTACTGCCAGCTAAATAAAAGATTCAAACTACTGAAGGCACTAACTACTGATAAGCAGAGTCAGTAAATGAAAGATTTTAATAGAGAACAAACAATTTATTTACCTTAATAGTCATAATATATATATCAATTCTTACAAATTTCAAAACTCTGCCATCTCTCTCCCCACGTCAACCACTGCTGCCGGCTCACCTCCAACTGCGCAACGCTACGCGCTGTTAACATCCAGCCTCCCAACACTACAATGGCGAGTATTTCAACAATGTCAACCAGCCACTGACTGCACACAGCACAGCCAGTGATTTTTCATACAGAGCGCTGTGTGGCGTTATCAATAAAAAAAACTAAACAGCCTACTTACAGTGCTCAACACAGAGATATTTAGTTCCTCTTTCAGTTTCTGTTCATTTTTCAAATTATTTGGTTGTGAGTCGTACACATTTCACAAGGATGGTTTTTCTAATGAATAAAATGTGTCATTGCATCACTAAAAATTATTTCAGTACACAACGCAACGATCCTCATGCTGTCAATAAAACCATGACCATGTGATACTTTCTGTGTAAGAAACAAACTACAGCAGACGCAATGTGAGTGGAAAGAACATTAGTTACATATCCTTGAAGTGTACCTGTCCAGTTACAGCACCTGCAGAATGTGTGAGTGTCAGATCCAGCCCATATCATCATGCTTCCATCAGTAAGTGCAACTGTTGCACCATGGCCCTGCACAGCCGTAGCATTCAGGAGGTGTTTACATGCCAATCAATTGTGTGAAATCTATGCATCAAAGAGAAATGCGAAGATGATAGAAGAGAGAGGGCTGCAAGCGTGGGTAGAAGATGATAGTGATGTTGTTTTGTGGGGCGATCAGCATCGTGGTCATCAGCGCCTGTACAAGTTCCAATATTACCGTTTCCAGTCTCGCCACTACACGAATGATGATGGGATAATGAGGGCAACACCGGGCGGCGAAAATACCCGACCCTGCCGGGAATCTAACCCAGGACGTGTGTGTAACCTAAGGGAGAACTGTGGTGAGCTGTAAGCATATGCCTAGTCAGGACACTTTCAGATGAATTGAGTCACGTGATAAATATAGGAGACATAACAAAAAGCGACATCATGATTAGACCTATGTCATCTGCAGATGAACATTGTCACACTCTCCAAGTATATCATATAAAAAAGGGTCAACATAAATTTATGTGTGCTATCTCAGACAATGATGATAGTGTGGTAATGACAACCAACGTGTTAACTGAAAATCGTAGTATCTGTGGTAATACTAAGTAACAAAATTGTTGGGTGATGGTGATCGTCTAGTACAGTACCGTCGTATAGAGGTAATGGCACTCATCATATCAACTGACCATTATTGCCCCAATAATATCCACAGTAACGGCTGCTGCTTATCTACTGGTCATATTTACCTCCAATAGTATAAAGAGTAATGGTAGTCTCCATGTAAACTCATTATCATTGCCTCACTCTCTAGTATCTGGGGTACTGGCAGCCGCATATAAACTGACGATCAGTGCACCAACAGTATGCACCATGCATTCATGATTTATGTGGTAATTTGTTACAGTGACGGAGAAAAATATGCTGTAAAAGTCGACATATAGGGGCCAAAGCGTAACGTAGTCTCGGTTGTGTGATAGGATCAGTTAGCTGCATCAGTAGAAGATGACAAATATTTTGTACTGGAAGATTAAGTTAACACTCCAGCATGGATTCGCTATAATGCTTGCATGACTTTTAAAAGTAGTTGAGAATACATGGGTGTGAGCATAGCAACACTCTTTTCTTACCTATACAAACGTGTATGTTACTGTTCAGTACTCTTTTTCCATCGATGGCCATGTTGTTTCTACAGCGCAAGTTACCATTACCAGCAGAAGGAAACAAGCCATTTATATTGAAAGATGAAGGTAATCCTCTAGCAAGTGGGTCACTGCAATGTTTAGTTTTGTCCGAAAAGCGGTTTAAAGTGGGTAGTGGAAAGCATAGAAATCCTCAATTCATAGCCACACAAATGTATATTACTACATTTTAGTATAGTCTTTCATTAAAGTTATGTACTTCACCAAGTTTGAGAGCATAATTCAGTCCAGTCCTTGGTAAGTGCGCTTTAACCAATAGGTTATACCATTAGTGCCATACATGTTTTGGTAACTAATAGAGTCAGTTTTTTTATTTAATTAAAGTGTAGTACAATGGTTGAACTGTCCTTATTCAAATGTGCACAGTACGGTATGGGTTAGATCAGCAGAGGTGTCCATGTATGTTTTGCAATTTATAGAGCAAATTTTACTTACTCTGTTAAACAACACAGAAAGTTTTTCATTTATTTAAAGTGTGGCATGAAGACAGAGGAAAAGCTCGTTGTCAGGAGCTACTTAACCTGTATGTTACATCATTAGCGCCAGTAACACAGCTACATGAATTTTAATAAGTAATGTAGACGATTTAGAAGCGGAAATATTTAAGACGAATTTCCACTTTTGATTGCAAAATGTGGTGCACTAATCGAACTAGTCTTGCGAACAATTGCTGTTTAGCCTGGAACTTACAACAGCTGTGCCAACATGAGAACATGTATATTTTTTTAATCTCACAGAACTACTAAGTTACAATAGTATTCCATGTGTTTCTACTCTAACTATTTACAAGTTTTGGTAAATAATGAGGATAAACTTTTTTAGTGAAAATACTTCGTTATGTCGTTATGAAAAGACAAATTTTCTGTGCATGCCTTGCACCTACCTTCGCCGTTAACAAATGCCGGAAAACTATTTTTGCGGTTAGCCAGAAAGCGATGGGGAACATACAGACTCTAATTTCCAATCTGCATGTCCACATATTACTCACTGAAAGAAAATGTTCCTACATACTGTTTACTCAGTGGCATCAGGAACTGTAACTATAAATAGAAGTTTCGAGTTTTAACTGATTGATGTTATACGTAATAGGTGACATGCAAAAAATATGTCTTAGCATTCTAGCTAACATCACAGTCGGAAACAGCACAGTTAACAGTTCAGAGGCGACCTCTACAGGAAGTCCCACGTAAATAGCCTTTAGCTCACACTTCTAATCACTAAAAGCTAATTTTTCGCCTTATAAGAGGAAAGTAATCTCGCCACTTGCCTGTGGTTTTGTTAATATTACGGATGGTACAAGACAGTTACTGCCGTGAAATCTCAGCGACCCACGACGGTGGGCAGGCCTCACGAGTCCACATCCTACTTTTACCGAAGTTCAAGTCTGCACAATTCCGGCACAACACACGCAGGCGCAGGACGCGCCGACAGATTGATATCTCGGTGCGAAGTAGGCTCTCTCTTCTACTGCGTCTCTCGTATTTATAGAGCTGACCGCCGAAGAGAACATCTGTTATCAACTGCCCTAGGCACAGACAGCAATATCCAAATGGCCCATTTCTCGGACAAGTATTAAATAATAGCTCTGTCGTTTATCAATTTACAATCTCTTTAATTTTTGTATAAATAGAGTTAGGTGTGCTTTAGTTAGGTTTTAGCTCGACTGCTTTTGAACTTTACTGGTTAGAAGATCTAGGGCAGAACCGATAGTAGAACGTGACCACTGAACAGCATCTTTAAGATTCCTAGTAACCACTGTTATTTACAAAACAGTCTTGAAACTTGGGACAGCTGTAATATTTCATGAATGTAATCGAATGCTGTAATTAAAAGTTTATATTACAAAAACACATAATACTTAATGTACCATGAGTACGAACGTATTCGTTCCAATTTTGGTTTGTCCTGTGTTATTACATGAATGTAATCGAGTGCTGTAATCGGAACTTTCTGTTAGAAAGACACATAATACTTAATCTACCGCGAATATCGACGTTTTCGTTGAAAATTAGATTTTTAGAAAATAACTTGAAAACTAATAGAGGTAGCATATTGGTGGCACGTAGTTAATCTTTCTACGTGAAACTGAGACTACATATGAATTTTCGGCTTTCAGAGTCTAATATCGAACAGCTTCAGTTTTTCGTGAAGGCGCCGATTTCAACCACAGTATCGCTTTGATCAAGTTGAGAATTTTAACTTATCATTGTGGCATAGATCGTCATATTCTGAACAATTTTTTAGCGTTTGAGTTTCATTATTCAGCTCCACTGAGATTTGTCTTACGATCGTACATTTCGCCTAATATATTCATGAACTTTACAATGTCAACATTAAATCACTTAAGCATCCAGTGACGATGTCTGGCAAAGGTACGTTAATTTTTAATTTCACTCTTAGATTATGGTGCAATATGTTGTATGTTAAGCACAGGGGCGTCATGAAGACGTGCCGCAGATAGTAGTAGACTGTGTTAAGTCCCGGAGCACTCGCTCGCCTCTGTACTTCTTACGACGTTACAGTGCTTGTTTCAAGTCAGCTACACTTTCAGTAATGATAATCGATCTCTAAATTGTATTCGCATGTTACAATAAGTAATCTGTTTATGTATTTTGACAAATAATTTTCTTTGTAGCAAAGATCATATTTTCTAGATACTGAACTTTTCCCTATTTTTACAACTTTGTCCACCATATTTTGTTCACGTTTGTATGTGGAGTACGATGAAAATAAGCAGTTTATGTTACGGGACAATAGTGTTATGGCAGTATTGCATCATATTTTTCGTACTCACAATCCGTATATTTTTAATAAGTAATATTGTCATGATATCAATCTTCCCTTTCTGTGTCTGTCATTGGCCGTGTTGTATGATTATATTTCACATTTGCAGCATTACGATGTTATCCTTGTATATGACAAAAATATGCAGTGTAAGCGATGCAATACATTAAAAATCTTTTAAAACACTCATTTGAACTATTTTTTCTCGTGGTAAAGTGTCAAGAAGTGTAGCATAGTTGGATAATCATGTCCTAGGGTAAACGTAAGAACAAGCTTTATAGCCACCTAATACCATCTTGTTGTGGTTGGCAGGAGAGCCAACCGTGTTCCTAATGGAGGCCGAAATGCACGCGTTTTAGCTCACGCAGGCTGGCGTGAGGTCTGGAACATGACAAGGGAATTAGAATTGATAAAAACGGACGTAGCTGGTGGAACACTTAACTTTAATCCATTAATGACGAACGTCGCTCTTTATGGTACATGATTCATAATATCAATAGTACGGATACTGGCGCCTTGCTAGGTCATAGCAAATAATGTAGCTGAAGGCTATTCTAACTATCGTCTCGGCAAATGAAAGCGTAGAAGTCAGTGAACCATCGCTAGCAAAGTCGGCTGTACAACTGGGGCGAGTGCTAGGAAGTCTCTCTAGACCTGCCGTGTGGCGGCGCTCGGTCTGCAATCACTGATAGTGGCGACACGCGGGTCCGACGTATACTACCGGACCGCGGCCGATTTAAAGGCTACCACCTAGCAAGTGTGGTGTCTGGCGGTGACGCCACATTCCTCCCCCGCAAATCGGCGTACGGTTGTGGCATAAGGCTTCCGCCCGCCGTGCGGAGGACCGCATGTTGACGTATGTGAAGAGGTGGGGAGCCTAAAAACAGGCGAGGCTGAGCCACCTGCACCCTGCCATTCGGACCGCGGGGAGCTAGGAAACGCCTGAAAACCTGCTCCAGGGTGCACGCCAACATACGGTGTATGCCCCCGTAGGGAGACAGGAGGGGCCGAAGGGTCGACCTCCATCGGGCCGGGACACCCGACGGGCGAAGACGACACATGGTCCGGAGCGGGCAAGAGTTCCATGTCGGAGGACAACTGATCACTGGAAGCGATCGGCGGCTCGTGACCCAGGAAGGCGCTCGGCGGTTGCAGCGACGCGTCGACTGCGGGCGTCGCCGGCGGGAGAACAGGCGGCGACGGCGGTGGTAGTGGCGGCGCCGGCGCGTCGCCATGGGGCAAAATGGAAGGCAGCGTCGGTAACACCTGGGGCTCAGGCGAGCCAGTAGATGGATCCCCGGGGCGCTGACCGGACGACACCGTCGCTGAAAGCAGACGGCGAGCGGAAGATCCCGTGCGACGACAGAGGCGCGTTGATTGAGATGCCGACGCACCTCACCAGAGGCCCCCCAAACCAGATACATAGCGCGTCCGAGGCAGAGAAGAATGCGGCTCTCCAGCCAACGCCGTGAACCTCGATAGTGGCGATAGTAGACAACGTCGCCTGGAGTAAAACAGCTGTCTGCCGCTGCACTGGAACCTGATGCGGCGGATGTAGCAAAGACATCAAGGTTCGATGATGACGACCGTGGAGCAACTCAGCTCTCGAGGCTGAGAGCGATACGAGGACAAAAAGAGCAATAACGCGTCCACCCGAGAATGCGACTCTTTCAACTTCGACATCTGTGACTTGAAAGTCCTGACCAATCGTTCAGCGGCACCGTTTGACTGTGGCGAAAACGGCGCGGACGTCAGATGTTGAATACCATTGGCCTTGCAGAATGACTGAAATTCTGTGGACATGAATTGTGGGCCATTGTTGGAAAAAATACTCTGTGGAAGACCTTGAATGCAAAAGATAGCTGATAACGCTTGGATGGTGGCAGATGACGTCGTGGAAGACATCCGGACAACAAAAGGAAAATTACTGAATGAATCTACCACAACCAACCATCGAGCATTCCAGAATGGACCAGCAAAATCGATGTGTAAGCGTTGCCAAGGGGAAATGGCTTTAGGCCATGGAAAGAATTGCCGCTGTGGTGCTGACTGTTGTTTGGCACACACCATGACGGAAGAGGACATATTCGTAATTGGCGGTATCGGTTCCGAACCAAGTACAGTGCTGACGAGCAAGTTGTTTCGTTCTCACTATACCGCAATGTCCTTGGTGGAGAAGCTGTAAGACAGAGGACTGTAACGAACGTGGTACCACGACCCTGGACTGATCATTATCAGAACGCAACAGCATAACACCACGTCGTACAAAAAGTCTCTCCTTGTGAGCAAAAACTCGGCGAACCAACGGGTCCCAGATCCGTGACTTTGACGAGGGCCATTGCGTAGCAACAAAACGCAGATCGGGAGCAAGGACAGGGTCGGCAGCTGTGGCCGGGGCTACACGACGACAATCAATCGGAAACGATTGGACCACGTCATCGGTTTCCGCATCAGTGAACATGCAAGCAAGTTCGGAGGAATCGAATGCTCTGTCCTCAGCAACAGGCAAGCGGGATAACGCGTCGGCGTTTCCGTGCTTAGCAGTGGACCGATACAAGATATCATAGCGGTACTGCGAGAGGAAAATAGACCAGCGAATGAGTTTCTGTGCTGTACGTTGAGGTACAGGCTTGATCGGATGAAAAAGCGATGTCAATGGTTTGTGGTCTGTGATTATGGTAAAGTGACGACCATACAAGAAATCATGAAACTTTGTAACACCAAATACGAGAGCCAGTGCTTCTTTCTCGATCTGTGAATAATTTCTTTGCACAGACTAGAGCAATTTGGATGCAAAGGCAATAAGGCGATCGTGCGATCCATCTTTGTGCGCAAGCACAGCTCCGATCCCGAAATGAGATGCATCCACCATCAACAAAAGGGGCTTCTGGGGATAGAATGGAGTAAGGCAAGTATTGGAAAGCAACGCCGATTTCAACTGGCGAAAGGCGCGCTCACATTCCGTCGTCCAGACGAACGGAACACCCTCACGGCGTAAGCGATGAGGCGGAGCCGAAATGGAAGAGGCATGTGGAACATATTTATGATAATAGTTGATTTTGCCCAGCACACTCTGTAGCTGCTTAAAATTCTACGGCGAAGGCAAGTCTTGTGTGGCACGAAGGTGCGTGGGACGGGGATGTAAGCCTTGGGCATTGATTACATGTCCCAGGTATGGCAAGTCCCGAGCAAAAAACACACATTTGCCCTTTCGCAAGCGAAGAACATTTTGTCGCAAGACCTGAAATAATGTTCTGAGATTGGCCAAATGTTCTTCTTCCGTCTTTCCAGAGATCACAATATCGTCCAGACAATTAGCTGCAGTAGAGACCGACGCACAAACAGTTTGTAGTTATTTCTGAAACAATGCAGGGGTGGATGCACACCCGAATGGCAGTCGTTTGAATCGATACAAACCAAGATGCGTGTTAACCACCAAAACGCGCTGGGTTCTTCGTCCACCGGTAGTTGCAAGTACGCAACTGCTAGGTCAAACTTCGAAAAATATTTACCCGGGCACAGTTTGTCAAAACGATCTTCCGGGCGGGGTAAAGGAAAAATGCAATCACTAGTTGTGGATTCAATGTTGCCTTAAAGTCCACACAAAGTCTCAACTTTCCGCAAGGTTTTGGCAAAATTACTAAGGGTGATGCAAAGAGAGAAGCCTGAACACGTTCAATTACACCTTGCGATTCCAAATCGTGTAATATTTTTGCGACCTCATCACGCAATGCGTGGGGAACATTGCGCGCTCTGAAAAATTTCGGTTGCGCATTTACTTTCAATTCCAAATGTGCTTTATAGTTCTTAGCGCATCCGAGACCCGGTGCAAAAATGTCTGCAAATTCTTCACATAGACGAGAAACACTCTCTGAAGGCACCGTCTGGTTCACTGATAGGACATGATTTACTATAGACAAGTTAAACAACTGAAATAAATCGAAACCAATCAAGTTCACTGCAGAAGAAAAACGAAGGACGTAAAATGACACAAGTTTTGTTTGTCCTTTGTATGTTGCAAGGAGGCTGCACTGTCCTAACACAGGGTTCTCTTGACCTGAATAGCTAGTTAACATTTGCGGCACGCAACGGAGGTGTGCCTAGTAGTTTGTAAGTGTCTTGATTGACCAGTGAAGCTGCAGCTCCTTTATCGAGCTGGAATGGTATCACTTTGCCGTTAATGTCCAAGTCTACTAAAAGTTTATTGTCCTGCTGACGACAAGAGCGACTATCTCGTGCAACGTGAACTTACACTGGCACATAATCACTTGCGACTTGACGGGAGTTCCGAAGAAGTCGACGCACACTGTTAGAGAGAGTGGCACTGGGCGGAGTGGAATGAACTACATGAATTTCCATGGGTGAAGTTTCTGGCAAACACTCTGAACATATCCTTTTTTATTACAATAAAAGCAAACAGCTTGGAGCAATTCTCACGCGAATCTTTAGTAGCACACCGCTGGCATGATTTGATCACTGCATTAGCTTGCCGTCGCGGTACACGTGGCTGAGAGCCTCGCGGCAGCGGCGCGGCCGGGCGCGAGGACGGTTTACTGTGCCGTGCAGCTCGCCCGGCAGGCCGGTTAACCTGACACACTGCTGGCGAAGTTTCAAATGATTCTTGAGCAAAGTCAAGTGTGTCCTGCCGATCCAATGTGTCCATCACTTGTTGAAGGGAGGCATTTACTAGTTTCAAAATCTGTTCCCTTATACGAACATCAGAAACGTTCTGTGCAGTTGCATCACGTACCATAGTATCTGAATAAGGGAGTCCACATTGACACTCAAAAGCACAATCTCTAGTGAGGCCTTGCCGGTCGCAACCCACTCCCGATTAGTCTGACCTGTCGTACGTTTTGTACGAAAGAAGGTATACCGTTTGGCAACTACATTGACTGATTCTTTGAAATATGTATCCAATGCATACAAAATTTCTTCGCAGGACAGAGTTGCAACGTCGCGTCGGGGAAATAATTTGACTATCACACGGTACGTTGTCACGCCTACTGAAGGAAGCAGAAAAGGCTGCCGCTCGTTACCTTGAATTCTGTAGACGGCGAGGTGGAATCCAAATTTGCGTGACCACTCCGTCCAGCTTTCCATGCAGCATCAAAAGGTCGAAAAGTTAGTGCAACAGCGTGTTGTGGCTGCGTTAGCGGTGAAGCGGCTGCTGCCGCATCGTTTTGCATCGCACGTTCACCCTGGACGTACTGTCCAAGGGCATCCAGTGAGGCCTGCGTTTGCTGATTCTGTAAGAGATAAAATTCGGACAGTACATCTGGAGATTGTGGCGAAGCCATTACACAAGTAAATCAGGGCAATTTAGATAAGAACACTTTTACTCTCGTCGCCAATGTTGTGGTTGGCAGGAGAGCCAACCGTGTTAGTAATGGAGGCCGAAATGCGCGCGTTTTAGTTCACGCAGGCTGGCGTGAGGTCTGGAACATGACAAGGGAATTAGAATTGAGAAAAACGGACTTAGCTGGTGGAATACGTAACTTTAATCCATTAATGACGAACGTCGCTCTTTATGGTTCATGATTCACAATATCAATAGTACGGATACTGGCGCCTTGCTATGTCGTAGCAAATAACGTAGCTGAAGGCTATGCTAACTATCGTCTCGGCAAATGAGAGCGTAGAAGTCAGTGAACCATCGCTAGCAAAGTCGGCTGTACAACTGGGGCGAGTGCTAGGAAGTGTCTCTAGACCTGCCGTGTGGCGGCGCTCGGTCTGCAATCACTGATAGTGGCGACACGCGAGTCCGACGTATACTACCGGACCGCGGCCGATTTAAAGGCTACCACCTAGCAAGTGTGGTGTCTGTCGGTGACACCACACGTTCAATCTGTATATTGAGCAAGCAGTAAAGGAAACAAAAGAAACATTCGGATTAGGAATTAAAATCCATTGATAAGAAATAAAAATTTCGGGGTTTGCCGATGACATTGTCACTCTGTCAGCGACAGCAAAGGACCTGGAAGAGCAGTTTAATAGAATGGACAATCTCTTGAAAGGAGGATATAAGATGAACATCAACAAAAGCAAAACGAGGATAATGGAATGGAGTCGAATTAGGTCGGGTAAAGCTGAGGGAATTAAATTAGGAAATGAGACACTTAAAGTAGTAAAGGAGTTTTGCTATTTGGGGAGCAAAATAACTGTTGAGGGTCGAAGTAGAGAGGATAGAAAATGTAGACTGGCATTGGCAAGGAAAGCGTTCCAGAAGAAGAGAAATCTGTTAACATCGAGTATAGATTTAAGCGTAAGGAAGTCGTTTCTGAAAGTATTTGTATGGAGCGAAGCCATGTATGGAAGTGAAACATGGACGGTAAATACTGTGGACAAGAAGCGAATAGAAGCTTTCGAAATGTGGTGCTACAGAAGAATGCTGAAGATTAGATGGGTAGATCACATAACTGGTAAGGAGGCATTGAATAGGATGGGGGAGAAAAGACATTTGTGGCATAACTTGACTAGAAGAAGGGATCGGTTGGTAGGACATGTTCTGAGGCATCAAGGGATCACCAATTTAGTATTGGAGGGCAGCAGTGGGAAGGGGGGGGGGGGGGGGGGTAAAAATCGTAGAGGGAGACCAAGAGATGAATACACTAAGCAGATTCAGAAGGATGTCGGTTGCAGTAGGTACTGGGAGATGAAGAAGCTTGCACAGGATAGAGTAGGATAGTGAGATGCAGCATGGAGAGCTGCATCAAACCAGTCTCAGGACCACCACAATAGGTGGAGTGTTACACATTGTGTGTGTGTGTGTGTGTGTGTGTGTGTGTGTGTGTGTGTGTGTGTATTAATGTTTAATTTTTTTAAAAATGTCATTAATAGAGAGCGTTTGGATATTTTGCAAATGGGATTCGAATGTAATCTTCGTTTGGACACTTTTGAACATCCTGCAAAAAATTGATCGTTTAGATTCTTTTGAACTTGGCTCCATTTCGCACAATTCAGGTAAGCTCTATTATGTTTGATAATTAATACAGATGTGGAAATACAGTGAGTTACACCTTTTACTGATTTTTGATAAATAATTTTGATCATTCGGACAAGAAATTTAGATGGTGCTTAAGTTTTGAACATGGTGCCATAATTGTCCCTTGCACAATTGTGTAACGTCCACCATTTTCCACTCTGTATTTCCTGCTAGCACAACTTTGATAGTTGCACTGTTTTGACTTTTTAAATTTCCTGCCACTTATCGCGAAATTTCGAATATTCCATCAAAGGCTATCTTGAATTTTTCTGCTATTGGAGCATCGGCAAACGACTTTGGCATGAACTGCAGGCTGGAATCGCTATAGCCGTCCTGTGATCGGCTTTTGTAAATTGGTAACGTAACACATATGTTTTCCATTGACTTTCTCTCTTTCTTCTCCTCTGAAAATGAAGTGTGCTGCTTATACCTGGGCCTTGTTAGATTCAGTCCAGTAAGACAGTGGCCTGATTGTCCCTACGCGGGCGGAAACCTATGCCTATTATAATATCCTGAAACGCTTTCATTATTGCTTTAGAAAGCTCCGCTGGAAAAAGCAATACCTTGCCATATATCGGCCAGAGAAGACACCAAGTGGTCCACCAACACTGAATAAGACAGGCTGGGTTCCTACAATGGAAGAAACAGGTGCCACTGGCCTCCCCAGCCGTAAACCACAACAGCTCCCAGTGTTAATGGGGGACCAAACGGAACAGAAGACACCTACCGCGATTTGGCCGACTGTAGGGACGCACGTAATTTACATGTGTAGTAGAAAAGGTACTCATCATAACGAAGGAGGGGCTTTCGAGGTATATTTTCTTCGTGATTGTCTGCGTGGTCTTTTTAGTGTCGAAAAGAGGGTGGTGTACTACAGTTATGAATTTCCTCTTTGGTGTCTTTACCTCTCATAAACCACAGTTAATAATCATCGAAAGATCCTTATTTCTAGTATTTTTTGTACATTACTTTAATCAGCAAACAGATTAAATTGATGTTAGTTTGATAAGAGTTCGTGTGATGGTTGTCACACACACTTGCCCTTCCTATCTGCGGGGTTTGGTGTATGATATTTTGCCGAAAAACTGGTGCTATGTCTCCAGACTTACAGATTCTATAAATCATCAGGAATAGTCGTTTGTCATTTTGAAATACCAAAGAGATGTTGCCTATAACTTCCCCATTGTTTGATCGCACACCATTAACCCATTCGAATAATGAAACTTTTGGATGAATTCTGTCCGCTCGAACTGTCAGCTCGCCGGATGCTAATTTTTATGAAAGGCGCTGACTTAATCTCTGGAAGAATTAAATAACAGCTCCTTCTAATAAAACTTAAAAACGCCTTAGTACCCTCTTGCACTGCAGTGGTGCCATAATCCGAAAACCCAGATCGTCGATTAACTAAATCTCTCCTGAGGAGGCAAGTCTACGAGCGAACCGTTCTGACACACGGCCTTTTGTAGTTAACTAAACCAGACCGCTTCCTGGGCTCGGGATATATCCTGGAATCCGCTTGCGACTCACGCAAACAGCTAATCAGCGTTCGACACGCTCCACCTACTCTGAGCCCACGAAAGACATTTATTTATTCATAGGTGGCCAACTCGAGCATTACGAAACACGAAACTGCACTCGAGAGCAAGTGGATTAATGACGGCAGCCGTGCGCCTCTCGCCCTCGCCGCGGTTACTGCAGTAGGCCGTGGCGGCTCTGGCCGTTAGCGAGGCAGTGAAGTGCAGAGTGGACAATACACGCGCCTCATTTAATTACAGCCGCATGGTCTATGCCTGACGCATCCACCAAGTAGAATATACACTGTTCTATTTCCGAACTGCCAGGTCAAATGACTGTCATGGGCACATCGATAAAGGATAATGCATCACTTCTAGACACCAGCTGCGACCCGTCGTCTCAACATGGGGCTCAAAGCTGACCGACACTCGATTATCTTGGCTCATCGATGCCCTCTTATTGTGTCTACATCATGAAGCATCTCTGGCGTCATCAACGTGATAATGAGAGCTACCCTCAAATATGTATGCATCTACAGGGTGTAGGGTGCAATGGGGTACATGTATGAGGTGGTGATTTCTGTATACTATTTCTAAAAGATGGTATGGATTAAAATGTTTCTCATGAGCTGGTTATTCTCGTCTAGAACGTCAAATTATTTATTGCACTGTGGTACATCTATTTACTACTTACCAATCCCAAAGAAAGAAGGTGTTGACAGATGTAAAAATTACCGAACTATCAGTTTCATTAGTCACAGTTGCAAAATACTAACGCGAATTCCTAACAGACGAATGGAAAAACTATTAGAAGCCGACCTCGGGGAAGCTCAGTATGGATTCCGTAGAAATACTGGCACACATTGAGGAAATACTGACCCTAAGACTTATCTTAGAAGCTAGATTAAGGAAAGGCAAACCTGCATTTCTAGCATTTGTAGACTTAGAGAAAGCTTTTGACAATGTTTACTGGAATAATCTCTTTCAAATTCTGAAGGTGGCAGGGGTGAAATACAAGGAGCGAAAGGCTATATACAATTTGTACAGAAACCAGGTGGCAGTTACAAGAGTCGAGGGGCACGAAAGGGAATCAGTGGTTGGGGAGGGAGAGAGACAGGGTTGTAGCCTCTCCCCGATGTTATACAATCTGTATATTGAGGAAGCAGTGCAGGAAACAAAAGCAAATTTGGAGTAAGTATTAAAATCCAGGGAGAAGAAATAAAAAATTTGAGGTTCACCTATGACATTGTAATTCTGCAGAGACAGCAAAGGACTGGGAAGAGCAGTTGAACGGAATTGATAGTGTCTCGAAAGGAGGATATAAGATGAACATCAACAAAAGCAAAACGAGGATAATAGAATGTAGTCGAATTAAGTCGGGTGATGCTGAGGAAATTAGATTAGGAAATGAGACACTTAAAGTTGTAAAAGAGTTTTGCTATCTGGGGAGCAAAGTAACTCATGATGGTCGAAGTAGAGAAGATATAAAATGTAGACTGGCAATGGCAAGGAAAGCGTTTCTGAAGAAGAGAATTTTGTTAACATCGATTATATATGTAAGTGTCAGGAAGTCGTTTCTGAAAGTATTTGTATGGAGTGTAGCCATGTATGGATGTGAAACATAGACGACTAGTGAGAAGGCATTTAATAGGATTGGGAGAAGAGACATTTGTGGCTCAACTTGACTAGAGGAACGGATCGGTTGGTAGGACATGTTCTGAGGCATCAAGGAGTCACCAATTTAGTATTGGAGGGCAGCGTGGAGGGTAAAAATCGTAGAGGGAGACCAAGAGATGAATACACAAAGCAGATTCAGAAGGATGTAGGTTACAGTAGGTACTGGGAGATGAAGAAGCTTGCACAGGATAGAGTAGAATGGAGAACTGCACCAAACCAGTCTCAGGACTGAAGACCACAACAACAACGTCTATGGAAACCGAAGGTGACTCCGTCAGCACTACACTGTTGTCTTTCCTTTGTCTAGCCCTTACAGGGGAGGGGAGGGATGTGGGGGGAGGGGAAGGGAGAGGAGGAGAGGGAAGGGGAGGGGAGACTGCATCAGGTCTCTGACTTCATTGATGTGGCCCACCACATCTTCCTATTCTGCTCCAAACTCAATATCACGGAGTAGCTATTTGCAGCTAATGTACTGTATTGTTTGTTAGACATAGAATGAGATGCAAAAGTTATGGGGTAGTGATATGCACACATACAGCTCACGGTAATATCACGTACACAAGATATAAAAGGCCAGTGAATTATTGGAGCTGTCATTTGTACAAAGGTGATTTTGCTAAAAAGCTTTGCAAAATGATTATGGCCGCACGACGGGACTTAACTGACTTTGAACGTGGAATGGTAGTTGGAGCTAGACGCAGGGGGATATGATTTCCGAAATCGTTAGGTAATTCAGTCTCCGAGATCCACAGCATCAGGAGTGTACCGCGAATAGCACATTTCAGTCATTACCTCTCAGCAAGAACAACGCAGTGGCCGACGGCATTCACTTAACGACCGAGACCGGTGGCACTTGCGTACTGTCGTCAGTGCTAAGAGACAATTAGAACTGCGCGAAATAACCACAGAAATCTGTGTCGGACGTGTGCCGAACGGAGGCCTATCCCTTAGGACACTGCGGAGGAATCGGGCGTTCATCGGTTGTGGCAGCAAACGACTGATGCTAGCGCCTTTGCTAACAGCACTACATCGCCTCCAGCGTCTGTACTGGGCTCGTGACTATACCGGCTGGACTCTAAACGACTTAAAGTAGTCGCCTGGTCACTTGATTTCTGTTGGTAAGAAATGATGCTAGGGTACGAGCTTGGCGCTCATCTCAAGAAGCCAATGACCCATGTTGTCAATATGACACTGTGCAGGCTGATGGTGGCTCTATAATGGTATGGGCTGTGCTTACATGGAACGGACTGGGTCCTCTGTTCCAAATGAACCGATCATTGACTGAAAATGGTTGTGTTATGCTTCTTGGAAGTAAATTATTCCAAAACAAAATGGAATTTTAATGGAAGACAGTGCGCCATTTCAAAGACCCGCAGTTTTTGCGCTTGGTTTGAAGAACATTTTGAACAATTTCAGTGAATGACTTGGCGCCCAAATCGCCCGACAGTAACCCAATCGAACATTTAGGGGACGTAATCTAGAGATCAGTAGTTGCTGCACAGAATCTTGCACCGGAAAATCTTCCGTAATTGCGAACGGCTATAGAGGCTGCGAAGCTCAGTATTTCTACTGGGACTGCCAATGACTTGTTGAGTCCGTGGCACGTCGAGTTGCTGCACTAAATCGGACAAATGAGATCCTACACGGTGTTGGGAGGTATCTCACGACATATCTAACCTCACTGTATTGCAAATTCAGTCTTGAGGTTTTATCCTCTACAGCTCCCTCCTGAGCTGTAGAAGGTTTTAAGTGATGTCTTACGACTTCTGTCAGCATGTCCGTTCTCCTTTTCAGTGATTTCCACATATTTCTCCCCTCACAGATTCTGTGGTGAAGCATTTCTTATTTTATCACTCCACTTCATTTCAACATTATTTAACAACACCACGTTTATAACACTTCGATTCTTTTCTTTACTTGCTCTGGCTCTGAGCACATTGGTACTTAACTTCTAAGGTCATCAGCCCCTAGAACTTGGAACTACTTAAACCTAACTAACCTAAGGACATCACACACATCCATGCCCGAGGCAGGGTTCGAACCTGCGACCGTAGCGGTCGCGTGATTTCAGACTGTAGCGCCTAGAAGCGCTCGGCCACCACAGCCGGCTTCTTTACTGGTTTCCCCACGATGTTTGATCCACTTAATTCAATGCTGTGCTTCAGTCGTCCATCTTCAGAAATTTATTCCATGAATAAAGGACAGTGTTTGATACTAGAAGATTTCTTATGGCAACAATTCCCTTTTTCCCTGTACTACTGTTCTGTTTTTGTATCGTCCTTGCTTCCTTGGTGGCAGGATGCCTTCATTTCCACTACTTTGTGGTCTCCATATCTGCTACTCCTAGCCGGCCGTGGTGGCCGAGCAGTTGTAAGCGCTTCAGTCCAGAACCGCGCAACTGCTACGGTCGCAGGTCCGAATCCTGCCTCGGGCATGGATGTGTGTGATGTCCTTAGGTTAGTTAGGTTTTAAGTACTTCTAAGTTCTGGGGGACTGATGACCTCAGCTGTTAAGTCACATAGTGCTCAGAGCCATTTTTTGCTACTCCTAATTCCTGTCGCCTTTCCTTGGTTTACTTTCAGTCTTTATGCTCGATAGATTCCTCGTTCCGTTCATTATTTTCCTCGATTTCGCAAATGGTAACAATACCATCAGCAAACTTTAGTACCGATATTTTTTCGCCTGAACTTTAATACCACGCCTGAACCTGTATTTCATTTCCGTCATGGCTTCTTCAATACACACGTTTTAATATGAGCACTAAATGTTCGGTCTACCATTCTTATCGCCCCTTTTTTGGTTCTTATTCTCGAATATTAGCCACTTTTCTGTGTAACTTGCACTTTTTTTCTCAGTATTTCGAAAATCTTACACCATTTCAAATAGTCAAACGTTTCATGCTGGTCGCGAAATTGCACGAAACACCATTGACTTTTGTTAAGTCTTGCTCCAGTTATCAAGTGCAACTCACAACTGCCTCTCTGTTCCTACACGTTTCCTAAAACCAAACTGTCACAGATCCTTAGTTGGCCTTTCTGTCCTTTCATGTATTAGTCTGTCAGCAGCTGTTAGACTGACTGTACGTATGACGTGCAGGTGTGAGATTTTTGGGATGGAGAAATCCTTCCAAAGGCTCGAAATGATAATTTCAAATTTCAGACAGGGAGGAACACTAGCCTCATTTATTAAAGAGGATAGCATTCGTTACGGCAGATCAGAGAAAGAAAACGTCAACATAGCATCACTAAACAGCAGGAGCGTATATTGAAAGCCCCGCTTGTAAACGGCAACAGTGCCTCCATAGTACTAGGGACAGGAAGATTGCTGAAGCAAGTTGTTAACAGCACTGTAATTATAAATACAAATCGGAATGTTTGCCGTAAAAATAGATTGAACATCAGTGATGGATTCGTGGTGATAACTATTAGAATACGGTAGAAGATTGTCTAATAAGTTCAGTAGATTATGTGATGAGAACATAACTTGTAACCAAATAAGTATTAAAGGAAGATCAAACGGGGTCACCGAATGCCTTTAAGGGGCCCCTGTCGCAGGAGCCCTAATAGCGCAACATTGAAGGTAAGATAAAGATAAGACTTTGTGTAAATTTCATAGTTTTATTACAATATTAGGTGGAGATTTCAACAAACTGGCTATATATTGAAAAATTCAGAGACTAATGCTATTAATGAAAACAGGGAATCTTGTGAAACTGGTCTGATATCTGACATTCAACTTCAGCAGCTAATCAGAGAACCTACTCAGGAAGCAACATGAAACGCCTGATTAAATACGCAGGCAGAACAGATAGTTGTAGTTTTAAACATAGCTACCAGAAAATATTTCACTTAGTTAGCAATAGCATGACGCAGGAAACTATGCTTTCTTGTAAATGCTGTGCATTAGATTTAGCCTTAAGAGAACCTCTATTCAACCACGACAACTAAGCAGAATGTAAAATTAAAGAGGTTTGGCGGGAGCTTCCCCAAATAATAGTATATACTTAGTATATAATAGACGTTTTGTGCACTTATAACATGTACTCACTGTCTCTGAAACAATACGTGCTGCACGACGGAAATTACTTTCTGCTGAGGCACTTCATTTACATCTCAGTGATACACGACTACTAGAGACCATTGCTCTTTACAGCAGTCAATCCACTTGTAAATTAACATCATGATATCGCAAATATTAGGCAACACATTACTAGGAATGAGTAAGGCCTTAAGGTTTGCAACTAATCATGCAACTCCTAGCTACTACTGAATATGAAGTTGATAATTAAAGTGTCTTCATAACCATGTGTGCGGCGTTCGACTCTTAGTCAACTTCAGTGCGAAAACGTAAAAGGCGTAGGCGCTCAGAACCAAGTATGCATAAGCTGCCAAACATATACACACATGTTGGACAGCGATAACACGGTGAGGAAAGGACACTGCCTGTATTTTACGTCAGCGGCCAGACCAGGTAACCGGAACGCTAACGGCCAAAAAAGTGTTCAAATGTGTGTGAAATCATATGGGACTTAATTGCTAAGGTCATCAGTCCCTACGCTGACTCACTACTTAACCTAAATTATCCTAAGGACCAACACACACACACACCCATGCCCGAGGGAGGACTCGAACCTCCACCGGGACCAGCCGCGCAGTCCATGAATGCAGAACGGCCACAAGGCAGGAAATACCGCTGGTGCACTTGTACTTCAAATAACCAAAATACAGTTAAACTCCACCGGATAGTGGCCAAACTTTCGCCAAAACGAACACTAGCTGTTGCTCACGGGAATACCCCCAACAACTAACCATGAAAACCAACGGCACAATGTGAACAGACTGGCTTCGTAGCAATCAGAACAGCTCACACACACGCCGGCACTACGTAGACACCGTCAGAGGGCCGGCTTACTGCGTCTCGCGGAGATTTCCTAGCTGATGCATAGCAACTGACCGGCTAGCCGGAATCTATAAGCACCAGAGCAAACATAGTACAAGGTGCGACTATCGATACACACCGCTGCTGCCAAAAGTAGAAAGAGGAAGAACCACGGCATAGCCGCAATAACCGTGGGAAATCAAATGCCGAGTAACAGCCAAGGTTCAAAGCTACGCATTAGCTGGGGCCAACACGGCTCACTACATATTAGATCTCCTAGACACAACATAGAAGAGAGAATCCCTGATCAAAAAGTTGTTGCTTCATCACTGAAAACGACAGTAAACAGCAGTATAATGGAGGAGACAACGATGTTTACGTTTAGTAAGAGTGACGGAGACAAAGTTCACAATACCTGAACAGTCAACATGCAAACGACATCCCCAGGATCGAAAACGTTGAGCAGTAAAGGACAAAGTTCAACAGCATTGTACAATATTCCTTAGAGAGGTATGTGAGCGAAATTGTGAGGGATGGGAAACGCATTCCGTCACTCGATAGCTGTGTCAGAAGGATGCTACGAGAGCAAAGTAAGTTTCACTCAAATTCAAACGTAGCTGGAGCGTCATACACAGACTTTGTAAATTGATTTTTCTACATTTCGGAAATATTGGTGCCAGTTGTCACCCATAAAAGATCCTGAGCAGGGTCGTCACATAAAAGTTGGGTTTTATACACTATTTTTAAAATTCCACGGCAGCGAATGTGACGTAAAAGCAAACGCAAGTACTCATCAGTATTTGCACGTACATTACCCCTATTCTTGTTTGCATGAAACGCACCCCTTTAAATTTCGAATATTGCGATTAATGTACTACACTGAAGAAGAAACTGGTACACTTACCTAATATCGAGTAGGATCCCCCGCGAGCACGCAGAGGTGGATATGCTCAACAATTTCATGTCTGGTGAGTTTTGTGACAAGAGTAAGTGGTTATACATAGAAGTGTGTTCCTGGAGCCACTGTGTAGCATTTCAGGACGTGTGTGGTGTCGCATTGTCCACCTGGAACTGCCCAAGTCTGTCGGAATGCACAATGGACATGAATGGACACAGGTGACCAGACATGATGCTTATGTATGTGTCACCTATCAGAGTCGTATCTAGACGTACCAGGGTTCCCATATCACACCAACTGCACACGCCCCACACCATTAGAGAGCCTCCAATTGCTGCTGACATGCGGTGTCCATGGATTCATGAGTTTGTTTCCACACCTGTACACGTCCATCCTCTCAATAAGGTTTGAAACCAGTCTCATCCGGACAGGTAGCATGTTTCCAGTCATCAACATCCAATGTCGGTGTTGAATGGTACAGGCGAGGCGTAAAGCTTTGTGTCGTGCTGTCATCATCGGTTCACGAGTGGGCCTTCGCCTCTGAAACCTCACATCGATAACGAATCGTTGAATGGTTCGCACGCTAACACTTGTATATGATCCAGCACTGAATTTGGCAGCAGTCTGAGTAAGTGTTGCAGCTCTGTCACGTTGAACGATTCTCTTCAATTGTCGCTGGTCCCATTCTTAAAGGATCTTTTTCTGGCCGCAGCGATGTCGGAGATTAGGTGTATGCCAGATTCTTGATATTCGCGGTACACTCGTGAAATGCTCGCGCGAGAAAATCCCCACTTCATCGCTACCTCGGAGATGCTGAGGCCCGTCGCTCGTGCGCTGACTATAACATCAGGTTCAAACTCAATGAAATCTTGATAACCATGCTATTGTAACAGCAGTAACTGATCTAACAACTGCGCCATACACGTGTTGTCTAATATAGGCGTTGGTGACTTCAACGTCGTATTCTGCCGTTTTATGTATCTCTGTATTGGAATTCACATGGCTATACCAGATTCTCTGGCGCTTCAGTATAGCAGTATATAATCTATGATCTTGGGTGCCCAGGGATGCCACATAAAAGGGGTTCCCTACTATTGGCAATAAATACATCTGAATAGGGATGCTTGTAGCTGATCCATGGTCCTTTACTCTAAGACATGTTTTACTCGCACAGGGATAGAATAATTAAAGAGTGCATTGTAGAGCGCGGGTAGCACCGAATGAGTATGTGACAGTTATCAGACAGTAATAGATCTCTGACTGAAATGGCGTAGTTGGAGGTGGAGTTGTGGAAGTATCGTGTCCATGTTAATAATTACACCGAACAGTAACAAATTATGTATTTTTAGAAAAAAAAGACTATGAAAATATGGAGTGCCGATAATACACATTCCCAATAATTGGAGTGAATAGTGAATCGCGGTGAGTTTCACTTGTCCAGGTTACTATAACAACGTCTGACCATATTTCGACGTATGTGGCCTTTGCGGAGATTATACGGGAATAGATACGTGTGGCTGCATCCAATTGTGTCTGATAGTAATATATTGCTTTACACAGCGTGAGCTTACAATAACCCTGATTACTGAGAAAACCTGTATTGTTTGAGAACAATGGTATTGGCCGCTAAAATCCCGTTTAAACAATTCCCGTAACGGATAAAAGCAACCAGCTAACTGTGAGATCAAGTTCACGTAGAACAAACGTCAGGCGTCTGGAGCATTCAGTAATAATATTCGAAATTTAAACGGGTGTGTTTCATGCTGAACAAAAATATGTGTTAATTTACGTGCAAATACTGATGGCCAGCTGCAAATCCTTTTATGTCAGATTCTCTGCTTTACATGCTTGTATACTGAATCTGAATATCACGATGGATGTGTCATAACTTATGTGTCATAATGGATGTGTCATAACGTATGATTTTGGACAACTGAAACATAAGGACGTCAGAGACGGCAACGCTACTGAAATCACAATGAGCTGTATCGTACAGTTTTCTTTAAATATATTCTAATACTACACGTGCGTTGATCTTTCTGGAGTATGTATACGGGGGCAGATGAAAATCGGTATGGGAGGTAGATAAATTATTTACGAAAGAGATGAAACTCTTTTTATCGTGAATGGTGAAGACTTCTTTACACAAAAACATAGGACAGTGAAGTATATATTCAACGGACATCATCAATTTTGAAAAATCGTGTTGATGTTCATTTACTTTATTTAAAAAGTCCTACTGGTTTCGTAACCTGAATTCCTGAAGAGAAAGAGATCGTGAAGTAATACCAGTAAGTGACAACTTTGTATAAAAAGAACGTCACATCATTCCCAAAAGTGGCTGAATGTAATTAATACAAAATGTGTCGATGACCGATACTTACAGTTACAACATGACATTGAAGTGCTAATTATATTACAGTTTCTCCCGATACCTAGCATTTCACGCCTTTCTAAAAATTGTGTCACAGCCCACCATAGACAGTGCAGAAAGGTGGAAGAGCAATAGCCGGAATCTGAAAAAAGAATATAAATGAACCGCTAAAATAAGGGCCAATTGTCGTAACCTAAAAAGGAACATAAGTAAATCGTTAAAATATCGCATTGTAGCTCTTTATTGATTTTCCAGTGACGTTTCCGGCTGTTCCACTTCCCACCCTTCTACACATTGGGCTGTGACATGATTTTTAAAATTGGGTGTAATTATAGGAATCAGGTGAAATGGTGAAAGTTTAATATTATTTTCACTCCAATATGGTGACGCAACTATGAGTATTGGTCACTACCATATTTTGTATTACATGGATTAAGCCACTTTTGGGAATAATATTACTGTATTTTAATTAAAGGTTGTAACTTCGTGGTGATATTTCACAGATTCCTACTTTCCAAGACTTTAGGTGATATAAAAATGGTTACGAAACCTGCCGTACTTTTAAAATAAAGTAAACACACAGTTAGAGCGGAATTTTTTACTCAATAAAAACATAGGATTGTCACTGACAATCTTTTGAAGCACTTTATCAAATACAATTTGTAGTGCAAGAGGGGGCACGTGATCATAACTTATTATTGACTAGTGGCCGTAAATTCCAAGTGAAGCTTTTTGAATACTTGGATCATTGCGGCTGGATTCAGACCCGAAACCGATATATCAGAGCTCCAAAGTGGGGATTAAAAATCGCGTAAATCACACGGTATGTTGGTCTCTATGCAGAGACGTCCACAAACGTCAATGTAAGCTATGGCGTGCTACAGGGGAGTATTATGGGACCATTGCTTTTCACAATATATATATATACTCCTGGAAATGGAAAAAAGAACACATTGACACTGGTGCGTCAGACGCACCATACTTGCTCCGGACACTGCGAGAGGGCTGTACAAGCAATGATCACACGCACGGCACAGCGGACACACCAAAAACCGCGGTGTTGGCCGTCGAATGGCGCTAGCTGCGCACCATTTGTCCACCGCCGCCGTCAGTGTCAGCCAGTTTGCCGTGGCATACGGAGCTCCATCGCAGTCTTTAACACTGGTAGCATGCCGCGACAGCGTGGACGTGAACCGTATGTGCAGTTAACGGACTTTGAACGAGGGCGTATAGTGGGCATGCGGGAGGCCGGGTGGACGTACCGCCGAATTGCTCAACACGTGGAGCGTGAGGTCTCCACAGTACATCGATGTTGTCGCCAGTGGTCGGCGGAAGGTGCACGTGCCCGTCGACCTGGGACCGGACCGCAGCGACGCACGGATGCACGCTAAGACCGTAGGATCCTACGCAGTGCCGTAGGGGACCGCACCGCCACTTCCCAGCAAATTAGGGACACTGTTGCTCCTGGGGTATCGGCGAGGACCATTCGCAACCGTCTCCATGAAGCTGGGCTACGGTCCCGCACCGCACACCGTTAGGCCGTCTTCCACTCACGCCCCAACATCGTGCAGCCCGCCTCCAGTGGTGTCGCGACAGGCGTGAATGGAGGGACGAATTCGTCTTCAGCGATGAGAGTCGCTTCTGCCTTGGTGCCAATGACGGTCGTATGCGTGTTTGGCGCCGTGCAGGTGAGCGCCACCATCAGGGCTGCATACGACCGAGGCACACAGGGCCAACACCCGGCATCATGGTGTGGGGAGCGATCTCCTACACTGGCTGTACACCTCTGGTGATCGTCGAGGGGACACTGAATAGTGCGCGGTACAACCAAACCGTCATCGAACCCATCGTTCTACCATTCCTAGACCGGCAACGGAACTTGCTGTTCCAACAGGACAATGCACGTCCGCATGTATCCCGTGCCACCCAACGTGCTCTAGAAGGTGTAAGTCAACTACCCTGGCCAGCAAGATTCCGGATCTGCCCCCCATTGAGCATGTTTGGGACTGGATGAAGCGTCGTCTCACGCGGTCTGCACGTCCAGCACGAACGCTGGTCCAACTGAGGCGCCAGGTGGAAATGGCATGGCAAGCCGTTCCACAGGACTACATCCAGCATCTCTACCATCGTCTCCATGGGAGAATAGCAGCCTGCATTGCTGCGAAAGGTAGATATACACTGTACTAGTGTCGACATTGTGCATGCTCTGTTGCCTGTGTCTATGTGCCTGTGGTTCTGTCAGTGTGATCATGTGATGTATCTGACCCCAGGAATGTGTCAATAAAGTTTCCCCTTCCTGGGAAAATGAATTCACGGTGTTCTTATTTCAATTTCCAGGAGTGTATAAATGACCCAGCAAATAGTGTCTGAAGATCCATGCGGTTTTTCGCGGATGATGCTGTAGTATACAGAGAAGTTGCTGCATTAGAAAATTGCAGCGAAATGAAGATCTGCGGCTGATAGGCACTTGGTGCAGGGAGTGGCAACTGACCCTTAACATAGACAAATGTAATGTATTGCGAATACATAGAAAGAAGGATACTTCATTGTATGATTATATGATAGCGGAACAAACACTGCTAGCAGTTACTTCTGTAAAATATGTGGGAGTACGGAACGATTTGAAGTGGAATGATCATATAAAATTAATTGTTGGTAAGAAGGGTGCCAGGTTGAGATTCATTGGGAGACTCCTTAGAAAATGTAGTCCATCAACAAAGGAGGTGGTTTACAAAACACTCGTTCGACCTATACTTGAGTATTGCTCATCAGTGTGGGATCTGTACTAGGTCTGGTTGACAGAGGAGATAGAAAAGATCCAAACAAGAGCGGCGCGTTTCGTCGCAGGGTTATTTTGTAAGCGTCACAGCGTTACGGAGATGTTTATCAAACTCAAGTGGCAGACTCTGCAAGAGAGGCGCTCTGCATCGCGATGTAGTTTTCTGTGTAGGTTTCGAGAGGGTGCGTTTCTGGATGAGGTATCGAACAAATTGCTCCCCCCTACTTATACCTCCCGAGGAGGTCACGAATGTAAAATTAGAGAGATTCCAGCGCGCACGGAGGCTTTCCGGCAGTCGTTCTTTCGCGAACCATACGTGACTGCAACAGGAAAGGGATTTAATGACAGTGGCACGTAAAATGTAGATGTAGATGTAGATTCGTCCTGTGAAAAAGCAGCCAACGATTTATTCAACCCAGTACTACTAGCAAGACAAACAGAGAGTGAACTGATGAACTGGTGTACGCCGGTTCATCAGTTAAACGTTGCCGTTAAGATTTTGTTAAGAATTCGAAACAATGATACACGGACAATTATTCTTCTTGGATATAGGTGTTCATTTGGGACAGAATTCCACGCACTACAGACCTCCTAGCACTGTACGAGATGAGGAACATGTTGGATTGTAATGCACAAACATCCCGATACTACACAGAAAGTATCAACCACTTAGATAGTACTGAACGTCACTTAAAATTCTCTGGACGGTACGTGGGTTACTAAACAAAAGCACCAAAAGGCGAGTCGACGGTGTTAGGGCACCAGGCTCTGGACACAAGGATTGACGGCTCAAGTTCGAACAGAGCGGTCACCATCTGATTTCTCTCACGTACAAAATTACTTTAACGAATTAAAATATGTGAGCTGTAAGACGTTTCCCTAATGTAAATGTTGGAGAAATGGAATGGATTAACACATCTGCAGACTGGACTAAGAAATTCATATACCTATATTCACAACTGAAGAAGACAGCTCAAGAGAACATGCCTGTTATTTTTCTCAGCGGGACTCATCAGCAGAAGCAACATTTTCCTGAAGATGGCGAACAGTTGCATCGCCGAAATGTCGAGTCAAGTTGATTTTAGGATCCGGTAGCAAACCCGAAGAGACTTTCAAGACTTATTACGCCGGGAATGCCTACGTAATAACATGCCTGTAAGCTTTCCAGGCGACGCCGTCAATGTGATGATCGCAGGGCCTAGCTAAGACAGATGGATGGATCTGGCCGAGTGCCACGAATCAAAGTTACAACCTAGTGTCTATCTTTGGTTGTGCCCTCAACCTTCATTCTGTGTTAAATCCCCCCAACAAGGTTAGGTTAGAAATGACTGCACGACAAGCATGCTGACTGTGGCTGACCGCTAAATATGTGAATTCAAGATATACAACTATCCAGTAACGCGTGATCGGTTGTGGGGTACATGGGGACTGAAAAGAATTAATATGAGAAACATAAATGAACAGACTCGTACAAACCTTCTTCAGAGCTGCCCGGCGTGGCCGCGCGGTGAGAGGCGCCATGTCTCCGATTGCGCGGCCCTTACCGCCTGAGCTTCGAGTCTTTCATCGGTCGTGGGTGTGTGTATTGTTCTTAGCATAGGTTAGTTTAAGTAGTGTGTAAGTCTACGGCCGATAACCTCAGCAGTTTGGTTCCTTAGGAATTCACGTACATTTGAGATTTGGAACCCTCTCCAGAGGCTGCTAGTTACTGCAGCGTGAAAACAGTATTGCACGCATGACAGATGCGTCATATTGCGACGTTTATGAAACGGCTCTGCTTGACCTGTCTCAATAGAAAGAAATAAAAATTAGCCTATACGATAACATGCATGCTGCGTTTGACGAATTTTAAAGTAAAATTCAGTCTACTGGGTTGACTGGGTTGATAATAAATTTTAAGGAGTTTTGGTCTCACGTTGAACCAGTAAAACGGATCGAAATCATCTGTTCAGACTGTCTACAAGTGAGAGCGAAATGCTAAGCACGTCCTTCCAAAACAGTTTCGCTGAGGATATTCGTGCTGTGGTTACACCTTTAAATCATCGTACGACTGTGACAGATATCGAAATAAGCGACGATGGGAAAAAAAACAGAAGAAATCGCTGGAGCAGTAGAAAGGCAACATGACTTGATGGGATACCTACATCTACATGATTACTCTGCAATTCGCATTTAAGTGCCTGCCAGAGGGTTCACCGAACCACAATTATACTATCCCTCTAGCATCACCACTCCCGAACAGCGCTCGGAAAAATCTAACACCTAACCTTTCTGTTCGAGCTCTGATTTCTCTTATTTTATTTTGATGATCATTTCTACCTATGTAGTTTGGGGTCAACAAAATACTTCCGCATTCGAATGAGAAAGTTGGTGACTGAAATTTCGTAAATAGATCTTGCCCCGACGAAAAACGTCTTTGCTTTAATGACTTAGATCCCAACTCGCGTATCATATCTGCCACACTCTCTCCCGTATTACGTGATAATACAAAACGAGTTGCCATTTTTTGCACCCTTTCGATGTCCTCCGTCAATCCCACCTGGTAAGGATCCCACACCACGCAGCAATATTCTAACATAGGAGGAAGGAGTGTAGTGTAAGCTGTCTCTTTAGTGGAGTTGTTGCATCTTTTAAGTGTCCTAACAGTGCTGTCCTACATATGGTATGCTCCTCTTCTAGCTTCAGTGTAACTTACGTCGCTGGAGGAGTGCAGAGTTACTTACGAAAACAGAGCGCTGCTCATAACCATTTTCAGCAGCCGCACAAAGCTATAGGCCTTTACCTCTGATGTCTGCCTGTTGTAGACCAGTGGAACATGTTTTACCCTCGCGTATTACGGACTACAGGAGTAAACTGCAGGTAAAAAGACGCGTGATATGAGCCTTCAATACGTACAATAACGAAGACGGAACAATAAGACTGGAAGATCAAGAACAAAGTAATTAGATTAAAGTGGAGTACGACTGAAACATAGTCGTCGGCACCTGCGGTCCAATGTATAGATCGAAAAAGCAACGACAGAATTAAAAGAGAGTGTCAAGAGTGGGACTAAAATTTAGTGTAAAAGAGTATTAATGACAAGATTCGCTGATGATATTGTTATTCTCAGTGAAAGTGGAGAAGCATTACAGAATCTTTTGAATGAAATGGGCAGTCTAACGAGGACATGATATTGTTTGAAATGAAACCGGAGAAAGACAGAAGTAATGAGAGGTAGCAGCGTTGAGGATACCGAGGTACTCAGTATCAAAGTTTGTGGTGACGAAGTAGACGAAGTTAGACCACTCTGCTCCCTTGGAAGCAAAATAACCCAAGAGAGACGAAGAAAGGAGTACATAAAAAGACAGCTTACGACAGGCGCAGAGGGTGTCCGTAGCTTGAAGAAGTCACTTAGTGTCAAACACACGCCTTAATTTGAGAAAGAAATTTCTGAGAATGTAGGTTTGGAGCACAGCACTGTATGGTAGTGAATCAAGGACATTGGGAAAGCCGAATCGGAAGTGAACCGAAGCGTTTCAGACGTCGTGCTGCAACAGCGTGTTGAAAATCAGATAAACTGGTAAGATAATAAATGAGGGGGTTCTCCGCAGAATCGCGGAAGAAAGGAATGCGTGGAAAACACTGACAAGAAGAAGGGACAGGGTGACAGGATACCTGTGAAACGCAGTAAATGTCTACAGCCATGTTGATGCTGTCTTCCTTCTGTTGGGTGGTACTTAAGATAGGTAAATAAATTAGTGTAATCAATGTGAAGTAGAAATTAGAAAATAAATGAAAAACTTAGTTTAGTTTAGAAGCATTACACACTGGCAAACAGCGGGCGAAGCAGCAGTGGCAACGGCCGGCGCTTGAAGTCAGCACGTTCAGGAGAGAAGCGGAAACTGTCGCTTCAGCCGTCATTGCATCGCCCGACCGGCTCACGTGTTTCTCAATTGTCACATGTGATCAACGGCCCTCGCCTACACTCCAAGAGCCAATGACCGATGTTAAGAAGGTTCTTCGAGAAGGTTCTCAACGTGAGAGAAGAGGCACTTACCGTGAAGTCTTTCACCTCCAGCGAACTTAAGTGAATAAATACGCGAGACGCAGTGGGCCCGACAACAGGAGTAGTTTTCAGTTCACTTTCGGTGCTGAAGACCGTCATGTAGGAAGAGACTACATCGTACACGGAAGCACCAATTCCGCCGCTGTAATGGAATAGCAAGCAGCAGCCTTGCAGCCAGGAGACAAAGTTAGAAGGTATTTGAAGACTCGTGAGGGCGGGAAGGAGACGGCCTCACATCAGCAGTCACCTGTGAGCTGGGATGAAGGGCGGACAGCCGAAGACTGGCAATCTGGAGTCCGTTGCTCGAGTCCGGGACTGTGGCCCTCCCCCGTCACGCCGCTCCGCTGGCCGACGCGCAACACTGACACACGCGGCCACTTAGAGAAGTGAAACCCCGTTCGCCACATCCAAGGTATCAGCATCCGATGCACGACTTCGCTATCAATAATTAAACGGACCACAGCACGATGCGCGTCTCCAGTGAACTGGGCGAGACGGCGACACGAGATACACACCGCCAGGCTTAATCAGACACTGCCGCTGCCGCAGCAGAAGGCTTCGCAAACGACACAACTGCCGCTCTCAGAGCCAGAAAATCCAGTAAGTGAACAGTTGTACAATACTTTCAATAAAAGTTACCTTGAGTAAAAATGCTGTTTCATTCTACCTCATACCAGAGCCAAGGAAGAACCCACCCTGCCCACATGTTATTAAGAGAGAAAAAGTAATTTATTTAGTGTTTTTCACTCTGATATAATGGTTTAGAATGAAATGCCCTTTGCATAAATGTTCATCCTGACAATTGACTAGCATCAAAAGAGAAAACCCAGTTACATTTAGTGTCAGAACTGTTACACTTCATATCTGGAAGGTGTTCGATACGACTCAGCACTGCTGCCTATTCAACAAAATACGAGCCTAAAGTACATCAGAAAAACCATGTGATTGGATTGAAAAGATTGTAGTAAGCAGAGAACGGTATGTCATTCTCAACAGAGAACAAATCTTTAGACATAGAAATAAACCATGAGATTATTATAGGATCATTACTATTCACACTAATTTTAATAATCTAATGCATAACGCCGAGAGTTCAATTAGAATTTTGACGCATGACACTTTTGTATACACTGAAGCCGCAATGCTAGGGAACTATTCCGAAATGGAGGAAGAGATGCAAAGGATCTACGATTGGTTCTGGCACTGGCAGATGACCCACAACATACACAAATGTAACGTACTGCCCATAAATCGGAAGAAACACGCAGTATTGCATGATTAAACGATAGTGGAAAAGTCATCAGAAGCACTAACGTTTACATATCTGAATATATATGTACGAAACGATTTAAAGTCGATCGATCATGTAAAGTTAATCCAAGGCATGGCAGTTGCCAAACTGAGATTCATTGAAAGAATATTCTGGAAGTGCAGCCCATCCACAAAGGGGACAACTTTCGAAACCCTTTCGATCAGTACTTGAATATTGCTCGTCAGTTTGGGATCCATACCAGGTAGCACAGATAGATGAAATATAGGATATCCAAAGAAGAGCTGTACGTTTCCATACAAGGTCGTTTAGTAAGTGCGAAAGTGTCACGGGGATGCTCAGCGAACTCCTGTGACAGTCGCAGAAGCGGAAAGGCAGGTGAGTTTGCATCATAGCATGGTTTGTTGTAAAAGTTCCGAGAGCGTTCCCAGAACAGCCTACAATTATTAGCGTCCTTCTACGTGTATTTTGAGAAAAAGCCTCGAACGCAAAACGGTGGCTTACTAACAATCGTTCTTCCACCGAAACCTTCGTGACTGGAACAGGAAAGCAGGGAAGTGGCTGTTGTACATACAGTGCAGTACACAATGAGTTGGCTTGCGGAGAAGAAATGCAGATGTAGATTGTGCGATGAGTCTCGCGCTTATCTGATGTACTACACAATCGCCTATGCCTTTAGGCAGTTAGTGTGTGTCGGTATGTAAATGAACACTATAAACTATCACTTGTTACGCAAGGATTTTTTGTTAACGGTAAACTATGGTCCTGCAGACTTCAGAAGGGTATTGGAATAGTGACAATGTAAATTAACTTTGTGGTCAGATGAGATGCGTATGTAATGAAAGTCAAAGTTGCTATAAGTTGTACAGTATATTATAAACCATCACACAAAATGAGTGCAGTAGTTGCACTGAAGTATAACACGAATATGTTTAACATTTTCCTTTTCACAGATTAATAGTCACAAGAACATGAAACAGTTACAAGTAACTGACGTTGGCGGAGTTTCAAGACAAAGATCCGATAGGGGGGTTACTACATTATTAGCACACTCATCCATTTCTGTGATCTGAGAATAGTGATTGAAAATATTTGAGATCTTAAAATTATGCATGCCAGAAGGGCGTCTTTCTCGTACTCATCAACATTGTAACATTTACCTGCACACGGCGAAGCCGACTGCAGATCTCATAATTTTGTTTAACAACGTCGTGGTGTTGTCCACCAGTGCTAGCATGTTGTTTCCTACTAACCTCCTAAGGTTCCTATCCGCTTTATATGCTCGAGGGACGAGATACAAGTATGTTTGGGACGAGAAATTTGCAGTCCCAACGTACAGAGTCCACACAGCTCGCCTGTAATGTTCTGATGAGCATAGAGCCACAAATACCTATAGCTGTCACGGAGCCTGGATAGTGTCCACCGGTATAATGCTCTCCTATCGGATGGCCGTGGCTTACCAGCTGTCAACACTGTGTCGCCTCATGACGGGAACCCCTTCGTTGTGTCCAGTACACACAACAGTCTTCGCCGAATGCTGTCCTACCAGATGTCAGTGGCACCTTCTACAACTTGTGTTAAGTTAATGGTGCCCCTCGGCTTGCTTTGATCATCTGTCAGGCTATGAAATTACCAGACCGGCCAAAAGCTATTCTCAACAAATAATACGCCTACAAGCAGTTCATTTACTATCAGTGAAAAGCTGATAATTTTCAATAAAAACAAAGGAGTACTCTACGTGTCGATAGCTTGAAAGTCAACGTAACCGTCATTTTTGCAGTATTTCAATTTGGCATTGGTATTTTAGAATGACTTTGATGATTTGGTACTTTTCCGACTGTCTGATGGAATGTGTTCAGTTACATAGATTCTGCTCACCAAACATTCTAATTACTTGTTTTCCATTTCCCACCAGCACTTTAAAAATTCTAAAAAACTGTTATGATGCCTTGTTCTTCACTTGATATCAAGTCTTGGAAAGGTCTGTAAAACTCAGACTGTATTTATTTTGTTCCTAAGTGATCTATACTGCTTTCCCTGACCATTTTTCTACTTTTTCTTCCGTCGATCAACAGACGTAGTTCTTCTGTTACCCAAAGTTTATTCGCAGTTACTTGCCTTGTATCTGCTTTCATCCGCTCAACTTTTGTGACAGCGGGTTTTAGAGACGTCCATTCCACTCCAAACGAGCTGTCTACTGTAGTTCTTGAAGGGGTTAAAATAGGCCCTAGGTATTCCTCCCTGTCGTAAGAGGCGTCTGAAAGGAAACCCACACCTTCCGGCCTTTATGTGATGGTCCCCTTTAGAGTTCGACCGCCTGTTATCAAAATTTTCCCGAAGAGCGAGCCTTTTGGGGAAGAGCGCCTTAAATGGTCCATCGCGTCCATCGCGCACTGAGATCTTTATCCCACTTTCTCGTCGATGCACTGCAGTCCTGCTCATCCCTCACCCCTTGAGCGAGGACACATTCCTGGGTGCGTTTTTCTCCACCCACTGTGCAAAGTCTGTTTCTACATCAATGAGACCATGGAATTCTTTACAACTCATTTTCAGCAGGGTAGCCAGTCCGTTTTGGTGGGGCCGCCATGTACCATGTTGGTCGTAGCCCCCTGACTGCACAGGACCGCTCTGCTGATGCCTGAGCCGCTAACTCCCCAGCATGACTGCCATTCTGACGGGGAGCCTTTGCTGTGGCTGGGTGGCTCCTGTGAGGAGTGCCCTTGGTCGGAGTCTATGGCATTGTGGCGGATAATGCGTGATGAAGCGTACCACGAAATCACTTGCTAGATATCAAACGCCAGCAGTCTCTAACCGTTACAAGACTCAGTACAATGCAAGGAGGTCTGATCATAAATCGTTCCCCTCCCTGACCACACCACGGGAAGAATGCCAGTCTATGGATGTCAGTAAACCGTATTCACCCCGGTACCAAGTATGTATGAGAGATGATGATGATTCCTTTGTCTCGATGAACCCTCAGTTTTTGTAGAGCATTTAGAGAACAAGTTTGGGGAGGTGGTTGGCCTGGCCAAAATGTGGTCAGAGTCAGTCTTGATAAAAACGACCCCTGGCCAGTCACGGACTTCACTCGCTTGTGACAAATTGAGGGATGTTTCCGTTACAATCACGCCTCATAAGGGATTAAATAAGGTTAAGGGTATTGTATTTCACAGGGACATTCTTTTGCAGGCTGACGACAAGCTGCGCCACAACTTAGAGTGACGTGGAGTTCTTTTCGTCCAGCACATCCACTGGGGCCCAAGGGATAGTCTGGTTACCATCAGTGCCTTCATCTTGGCCTTCGAGGGGGACACCAATGAAGGTCAAGGTGATGTTCTACCACTGTGATTTCAAGCTGTATATCCCTTTCCCAATGTGGTGCTTCAAGGGCTGCAAGTTCACCCAAATGTCTTCTCACTGTATTTCCAGCATCACATGTTGAGACTGTGGACCTCCATCCCATCCCAATACTCTATGTGCCCCACCTCCCAGCTATGTCAACTGCAGAGAGCATGTTTCCCCTTGCTCACCAGACTGCAGGATTTTACAGCAAGAAAGGAAATTCATTGAATACAAGACCCTGGACTGACTGACCTACACTGAGGCCATGAGGAAATTTGAGTGCCTATATCCTGTGGCTATGACCTCATCGTATGCCACAGATGTGAGAACAGTTGTATCCCCATCAATTCCACGAGTTCCAGTCGGCTCTCGGAGCAGGCAGGCTACACTTGACCCCTTGATGATGGGGGCCACTTCCCACCCTGTTGCTCCCGCTCCACCTACGTTGGGAGCACTATCCCCCCAACCATCAAGGACACCAGTCCCAACATCTCAGCTGAAGACGAGTAAGTCTATCTCGCCTAAAAAAAAAAAAAAAAAAAAAAAAAAAAAAAAAAAAAAAAAAAAGTTGAAATGGCTCTGAGCACTATGGGACTTAACATCTATGGTCACCAGGTCCCATAGAACTTAGAACTACTTAAACCTAACTAACCTAAGGACAACACACAACACCCAGACATCACGAGGCAGAGAAATCCTCGCCTCCACTAGCTAGGAATGGGTCCCTGGAGTTACTCAATTCCCAAGTTTCTCCTAGTGGGAAAGATGACACCCACCAGTGGCTGAAGTGCCCAAAAGCAGCTGGTCATAGGGCTTTACAATCATCCTGTCTCGGAGAATGAATCAGTGAAGCCCTCCCAAACACAGAAACCCAAGAATGAGACATGCAGAAAAAAGACCCCCAAGACCAAGGGAATTGTGGTGGCACCCGTACCACTGCTGCATACAAGCTCTGCGTCTGAGGATGAGGTGAATATTCTAGCGTTCACTGAGGACATATAACTCGCCGGACCCTTAGACACACTGGATATAGCCTGTTCAGGAAATGAGTTAGTGGAAGCAGGTGACCCTGAGGCATAGACTGCCTCATTGAGTGTTTCATGCCTCGCCAGTATCACGATTACGTCATCCTCCAGTGGACTTGCGGCGGTTTTTTCCACCACCTGGGTGAGCTATGACAACTGTTAATCTTTACACCTGCTTTCTGCATCTCCTTCCAAGAAACATGGTTCCCAGCAATGTGGATCCCTGCCCTTCACAGCTACAGGGGATATTATAAGAACCGTAGCAGATATATACTCCACATGACCATAGTGTGTCAGGTGGAGTTAGTGTTTATGTCCTGAACTCGATATGTAGTGAAGCTGTGTTCCATTAATCTCCTCTTGAAGCTGTGGCTGTCAGGTGACGCAGGAAACAGCTGTCTGCAATCTATATTTCCCCCACAGATGATGTGGCACCCGTGAACCATTTGGCTGCACTGACTGATCAACTCCCTAAGCATTGGCTACCTCTGGGAGATTTTAACGCACGTACTTCCTTGTGGGATAGCACCATGCTTACTGGCCACAGAGATGTCGAAAATTTACGGTCACCTCGACCTCTGCCTCCTAAATACTGGGGGTGCCACACGATTCAGTGTGACTCATGGCAGTTACTTGGCCATTGATTTTAAATTTGCAGCCCAGGACTTCTCCCACCTATACACTGGAGACCACATTTCTATGTTGTCTAATCACCATCTGTAATAAATTAATTTGATCTGGAACTCTGTTTCATTTGGTAATTAGATGAACTCTGGGCATGAATTTTATATACTGCAGGATGGTCAGTCCACGTTTTGTGACCCATTAGGTTCATTTCCATTAAATAAATTTGATTCGCACCAGCCTAGGAAGTTTAGTAATGCCCAGACGTTGACATCTAGTAATTTAGGGGGAAGGATCAGCAATTATCAACGGCATGAGGATGCACAAGGCAGAGGAAACCAGATGTAAGGTGTATCCACAGGACATGTGGCATGCAACTGTAGAAGTGTCACGACGATATCTCCACTGGTAAAAGATTCTGGAATTGTCCCCCATTCGGAACTCCGACAGGTGAGGGAAGTTACCATGTTACCATGAGAAAAAGATTGAATTATCAACGAAAGGATAACGGTCTATGAGTCGGGGACTGGCATATCAGAAGCTTAAACGTGGTAAAGAAACTAGAAAATCTTAAAAGAGAAATGCAAAGGTTCAATCTAGATATAATAGGGGTTAGTGAAGTGGAAAGAAGACAAGGATTCCTGGTCAGATAAGTATGGGGTAACATCGACAACAGCGGAAAATGATATAACTGGAGTAGGATTCCTTATGAATAAGAAGGTGGGTCAGAGATTGTGTTACTGTGAAGAGTTCAGGGTTCTTCTTATACCAATCGACAGCAAACCAACACCGACGAGCGTAGTTCAGTTATACATGCCGACGTCGCAAGATGAAGATGAAGGGTTAGAGGAAGTATATGAGGATACTGAAAGGGTAACACAGTCCATAAAGAGTGTCGAAAATCTATTAGACATGGTGGCCTGTAATGAAGTAGTAGCGGAAGCAGCAGAAGAAAAGGTTACAGGAGAATATGGGCTTGGGACAAGGAATGAGAGAGTTAAGGACTAATGGGCTCTGTAACAGATATCAGCCAGTAGTAGCGAATACTCTGTTCAAGAATCACAAGGGCAGGATCTTAACTTGGAATAGGCAAGGTGATACTGGAAGGTTTCAGTTATATTACATCATGGTCAGACAGAAAAGCCGAAATCATATACTTGATTGTAAGGTCAACCCAGGAGCAGATATAGAATCAGATCGCAATGTAGTAGTCATGAAGAGTAGGCTGGAGGTTAAGACATTAGTCAGGAAGAATCAACACGCTAAGAAGTGGGATACTGAAGAACTGAGGAATGACGAGGTACGTTTGAAGTACTCTAAGGCTATAGATACAGAAATAAGGAATAGCTCAGTAGGCAGTACAGTTGAATACCGTTGGATACCCCTATAATGGGCGACAACAAAAGTTGGGAAGGAAAACATAGGTACAAAGATGGTAACTGCTAAGAAACCATGGGTAACAGAAGCGATACATCAATTGATCGATGAAAGGAGGAAGTGCAAAATGTTTCGGGAAACTCAGGAATTCAGAAATACAAGCCGCTGAGCAATGAAATAAGCAGGCAGTTCATGGAAGATAAGACGGAATGGCTGCAGGGAAAATGTGAAGAGACCGAGAAATAAATGATTGTCAGAAGGACAGAGGCAGCATACAGGAAAGAGAAAATAGCCTTCGGTGACCTTAAAAGCAACGGTGATGACATTTAGAGTGCAACGGGAAATTCACTGTTATATGCAGAGGAGAGAGCGGGTAGATGGAAAGAATATATTGAAAGCCTCTATGAGGAGGAAACTTTGTCTGATGTGAGAGAAGAAGAAGTAGGAGTACATTTAGAAAATATAGCGGATCCAGTACTAGAATCATAATTTAAAAGAGCTAACAAGTGCGAGAATTAACGCACATTCAGCTTAACAGCTCATGCATCCAAGTTGCTTACAATAATAATATAAAGAAGAATGGAAAGGAAAATTGGTTCAAATGGCTCTGTTACTATGGGACTTAACGTCTGAGGTCATCAGTCCCATTGAACGTAGAACTACTTAAACCTAACTAACCTAAGGACATCACACATATCCACGCCGGAGGCAGGATTCGAACCTGTGACCGTAGCGGTAGCGGCTGGTGAAATGAAAATTGACGTTGCGCTAGATGATGATCATTTTGGCTTTCTCAAAAGTTAATGGAACGACAGAGGCAATTCTGACGTTGTGGTCAATAAGGAAAGCAAGACTAAAGAATAATCAAGGGAAGTTCATAGGATTTGTTGACCTGGAAATAACGTTCGACAATGTAAAATGGAGAAAGATATTCGAAATTCAAAAAAAAGTAAGGGTAAGCTATAGGGAGAGGCGGGTCATATACAGTATATACAACATCCAAGATGGAATATGAAGAGTGGACGACCAAGAACGAAGTCCTCCTATTAAAATGGGTGTAAGGCAAGGATGTAGCCTTTCACCCCTACTGCTCAATCTGTACATCGTGGAAGCCATGATGGAAAGAAAATGAAGGTTCAGGAGTGGAATTACGATTCGACGTGAAAGATGACGTTGCTATTAAGAAGAATTAAATGATCTGCTGAACGGAATGAGCAGTCTGATGAGGACAGAGTATGGACTGAGAGGGAGGACGAAGGTAATAAGAAGTAGTAGGAATGAGTACGGTAGGACACTTAACATCAAGATTGATGGTCGCGAAGTAGGTGAAGTTAAGGAATCCTGCTACCTAGGCAGTAAGATAACCAATGATGGACGGAGCAAGGAGAACATCGAAAGCAGACTAGTAATGGCGAAAAGGGCATTCATGGCCAAGAGAAGTCTATTAATATCAAATATCGACCTTAATTTGAGGAAGAAATTTCGGACAATGTACGTCTGGAGTACAGCATTGTGTGGTAGTTCAAATTGGACTGTGGGAAAACCGGACTAGAAGAGAATCAAGGCATTTTGGATGTGGTGCTACAGACGAACGTGGAAAATTGGGTGGACTGATAAGGTAAGGAACGGGGTGGTTCTGCGCAGAATCGGAGAGGAAAGGAACATATGGAAAACACTGATAAGGAGAATTGACAAGATGATAGGACTTCTGTTAAGACATGGGGGAATGACTTCCATGGTACTAGAGGAACTAGAGGAAGCTGTAGAGGGCACAAAGTGTAAAGGAAGACATAGATTGGAATACATCCCGCAAGTAATTGAGGACGTAGATTGCAAGTGCTACTCTGAGATGAAGAGTTTAGCACAGGAAAGAATATCGTAGAGGGCCGCATCAGACCAGTCAGAAGACTGATGACAAAAAAAAAAAAAATCAAGGAGCGAAATAATAAAATCTGCGAATCTGTCAATATTATCGAAAATAAAATAAATAAAAAATAAATAAATGAAATAATATTAAAATACATGCTCTGACAAAAAACGTGAGGTTGTAATCTTTCAAGATTTTACAGCTGTGACGGATTCATGGAGTGTATTATTTTATGGCCTAGTATGATGTACATGTTTTCGTCAACCTGATGGTGGTCTGGGACTGAAACCGGCTGTTCAAGAATGAAATTTTATCAGCAGCTCAACTCTTGGCTTTAAATCATGATGTCCGTCAAATATTTCCGAGCTCTTCGTCATCAGCTTCGTAAAATACATACCCACAGTGATGATTGGCAAATGCCTGGAGTTAACCAACTGTTTGCTTCCACATACGTTCAATCAAGGAAGGACCAGAGATCTTTTTGTGCAAAAATACCAAAACATCTAGCACGCAGTTCTTAGTGACACGTGCCGATGGTACAAGGATACTGTATAATTAGTTATAACACACTAGGACAGATTAAATATGTTTAGAGCAGTTGTGCGTTACAATTTTCTACACCATTAACAGTAGTTACCCGAAATCATTTCAGACGGTTCCTTATTGCATGACGCAATGGGTAACAGTATTGCGTCTCCCTAAAATATTGACATAATGTTTCCTCTATCCTCTGCGTCGTCGCATTAGCAGGCGACGTTCGCATGAGGCCGAGCTGAACTAAATTTCACTGACCATGATGTGAAGTCAGTCGAGAGCAAACTATGTTTATATGTATGACAACATTCCAAACACTGCAGTCTCTGTTGTTGTGTTACCGGTAACCTTTGTATCGGATGGCGATTCGGTAGTCGGCTTTTGCTAGTCTCCAACCTATGGTTTATGATGAAACCCGTGTCCTAATTGTAAGTGCATGTTATTTAAGGTTATTACATGCTTTGTATAGTCAGTCTCGATCGACCAGAAACTAGACACCGCCATTCGTTTCCCGCCAAGTTCATTTCAGTGCGTTATTGAGCCACTGACAGGTCGAACTGGCCCACAGTCATGATTACATCGTTTTTCGACCATCCAGCAATATGCAGGCTCACAATGATGCCAGTGTCGAACTTTGACATTGACAGGAACATAGCCAAATATCGTCATTGCGATCCTGATGTCAGACCTGTGCTGTGTGCGCTGTGATCGATACTGACAAGTGAATCGATTATGTACCACATGATTTTTACATTATCAAGAAATTCCCTTTGCAAGAATGTGCACAACTGTATTCCACACTAGGGACAAACGGAACTAGGTGGCGCCCTTGTTAACTGACTGTCCCCACTTTTGGTGTGGTGAAGTGCACAGTTCTCGTTCGTCCATCTGGTTTAGGTTTCTGCCGAGTTCTTTAACTTACTTCACGTAAATAATGTGTTCGTTCCCATTGTTAAGTCCATAGTCAACAACTCTCCTCATTGCCAAAAGCGATCGATAAGTATGCCTGTCCATGGGCATTATGATTATCTTAATAAACTCTGATGCTAGTGAAATGTCTCATATCCTCGTAAAAGTGATCACACTTGAGTAAAGCTACTACTAATACTGTTACGTGTCTCACAGCAGCATAGATTATTTTCTCTTGTCTTTCAAACCTATGACTACCCATTTCTCACAGACCGCGCACTTTATATACTGTCTCAGGTCTAACAACACGGTCACTCTGGTGTCTGATCTATGGTCACACGTCATTGCAACTATTAAAATGATTTCCGTGTTCACTTGTATGAAACTGCATTTAGAGCTCACCATTTCTTTCAGATTATTATCATTGTGAGTATGCATACATCCGTCGGGTCCAGTCAATGCAATATTAAAGAAGAACCGTATTTAACCCGTTGATAATAACTCTTCTTTACTTTCGAGTGAATTCCTACTTTTCCTGCTTCTACTCTTGTTTTCAGGGCCGTCCTATACAGAATTGTTATCTGTTATGGATTAACTGGTTATTGTCATGTCTGGACAGTCAGCCTATGAGTAGAGCCAAAGTCGATTACTCCTATATTTTGCCAATCGTATATATTTCAATATGTACGACCTCGCCTTTTAGACACATCCAGTTTAATTTTTTGTGGCGGAAACAAGACTTTCATCTGTCAATACAACAGTGAATAACTCCCTTGGTCCCTCATCAAACCTGGGTAGACAATTCATGGAGCACATACCACCTGAGTTTGGGCCATAGCAGTATTTTCTACGCCTGCTCCATGCCCACTAAGCTACTTGTAGTTCTTTTGAATACTGTGCTGAGCTGCTTCATCATAAAGACAACTCTTCATCCACTGAGAATTAGCCCTATAATTGTAAATGTAGTCCATTGCTCATCACAACAACTGAATAAACATTACAAACTAAGCAACTTTATAAATTCGTTAGCAAGAAGGAAGTAACGAATCTACTGCTGTCTTCACTCTTTCGCTCTAAAGCGTCAGAACTGCATTGTTTGACCTTTCATACGCTCTCCTTGACACTCAAAGTTCATGGCTGCGTTTCTAACCTAACCTTTCCACATAATATTTCCATAAAATTGTGTTCTCTTTCGCATCCTCCCAACAGTTTAAAATCCAAATCAAACATTCTTCGTGCATTTCTACTACGTTATTTCATTTGACTTTTTGATTGTTTTGTTTACTAGCGGTCAGTCAATAAAACATGGTTTCCACTGATGCATTTCAGTTTTTCTCTGTTTCAGCCTTTTTTCATTTTATTCCAATAAGTGTGTAGCAGATGCGGTTTTAGCTTTGACACCATCTATTTTAACGAGATAATCGCCAGCGGATCTAATCATCAAATATAATTTCTAGGCCATCATCCGAACAGTTACACCATCAATGCCTCACATATAATGGATTGTTTTACGAACTCAGTTCCACCATGATAATCCATTTTATTCATTAACTGTATGAATTAATAGAGAGGAGGTGAAAGTGAGTTCTTATTAAATTATACCTACGTAGTTTCGTATTAAGTTGAAAAACTAATATTTCGGAAATGGAAGAAGAAGCGATTGTTGACATCAGAATTTGTTCCAAATCGTCACGTCTGCATATCGTATCATAGGTAAAAAACTATGATAAACTGCATTATGGAAGTGTTAGTCAAGAGTAGATAATATTTCAAATTACCCTTGTTGTAGGGAATTTACTGAAGCGAGCGTCTATAAGAACACCCATTTCCGGGCAAAAATAAGAGGATGCATAGCATTCCCATGAATACTCAGACAGCAGTACAAAGTTCCCAGCCTAAAAGGTACCACGAAGGTTTCCCAATTAGGCCATTATCAACTCAAAAATCAGACCTGATTACCAAATCAGGAACAAAACTAAACAGATACTAAACAAGGCAGATAAATAGACTGACAACTGCTCAATAAAATACAGTCAGCAGGTAACTGACAAAATTAAATCATCAAAACTTCAATCCAGCGTACGTAGTGTATTTTGACACTACTAACCTAGAAACAAAAATACATATCCTAGAATTACTCAAATCATGGAGTCAAACCTAGTAATACATTAAAAACTATAACAACCTGTAACTGTTGAATTCGGGGACTTGCTTGAACTAGTATTAAACTAGAACTAATACACACACATAACAGGAAATTTACATGCAACATAAAAGTCTCGGAGTATTTTGAAGACTAGAAAGTTCAATTGCCAATGTAAGAGGTGAGTAACTAGCTATTTCCACTTAGGATAGCTCTGTAAGTGTGATAGGAGCTGGAAAGCTTGTGGAACAAAAGTTGCATGGTACAATCCGGGCCACAATATGACGTTGGTGTTTTGTTGCTAGGTGGGGTCACTTCAGAGATATGAAGGCAAAAAATGGCTCTGAGCACAACTGGACTTAACTTCTGTGGTCATCAGTCCCCTACAACTTAGAACTACTTAAACCTAACTAACATAAGGACATCACATACATCCATGGCCGACACAGGATTCGAACCTGCGACCGTAGCGGTCGTGCGGTTACAGGCTGTAGCGCCTAGAACCGCTCCGCCACCCCGGCCGGCGCTGAGATATGAAGGTCAACTTTGTTTTAGTAAACGGGATGCTATAGTTTGGTTCTTATTACCTGATAATGGCTATAGAGACGAATCCAATGGTGTGTAACAGCAAGGACAAAAAGGTGGTATGAACGTCCATTTACAGGTGTTCGAAGTGATGACCTTTGATACCAGTGCATTGCGGCAATCTTCTTATCATGGATTGAGTGGTATTCCTTATCACATCGGCACTTATCGAAGATCATGCTGTGACAGTTCTCTCTCGTGTATCGTCAGGTGTAGTTGCAATGTCTTCATAAACGATTTCTGTTACGAATCCTCATAACAAATAATCCAGAGGTGTCAAGTCTGGCGAACGAGCCGGCCACGAAAAATCTCCATGTGAAACCCAACGATTTGGGAATTGTCTCTGCAACTCATTTCTAGCCATCAGTGAAAAATGTGCCGGACACCCATCGTTCTGACATCACATTCTGTTCCTTCTTCCTAAACGTGTTTCTTCCAATAACAGACCTTATGTTTCTTGCAGGAATGTGGTGTACTTCTCACCATTAAGACTTCCTTCGATGAAACAGGGGCCTATTATTCTGTCCTCCATTATCTCACACCAATTCACCGACCACGGTTTTGGTGTGCAATTTACCGCAGCCAACATGGATTTCCAGTTGTCCAGTGATGCATGTTATGCAAATTAACATTCCCATGGTTCGTGAATGTAGTCTCATCAGTAAATTAAATCAAATTAATAAATGTGTCATCTTCTGAATCTGAAGTTGAGCCCACAAGCAGAATTCAAGCCGTACCAGTTAATTCATGGTGGACACTGATATGGTAAGGATGATATTAATGTCGATGCAGAACACGAAAAACCCTATTCTGGCTCAAGCCAGATTCCCTTGAGATTTGACATGAACTAACACAAGGATCTCGAACCACGGTGGCAAGAGTACCAGTTTCCGATTCTTCATTAGTAACTTTCCTTTGCCGGATATGTTTCCGATGCGTTAAAGATCCAGTTCTTCTCAATTTATCATACACAAATTTAAATGTCCGGCGTGTAGGGTGAGTACGTTAAGGATATCTTTCAGTGAATCAGTCTCTATCTCTCACTGAATTTCGTTGGCATTCTCCGTGAATGAGAAGCATATCGATTTGTTCTTCGAAGGAATACATCATTCACATTAGCTTGATTCGACGATACTAGTCTTATCGTTCCTATTACTGTTGTATTGCGAAGACGTCAAATGGTGTTTACATATGAATGGCACGTTAGATGGATACGCCATATTCGGCGAATATTTACTATTTGTACGACGTACGAGAGACAGTTGTCAGAGCATGTGCTCCGATAAGTGCCAAAGTGATAAGGAATACCACTCAATCCATGATAAGAAGATTGAGGCAATGCACTGATACCAATGGTCATCACTTCGAACATCTTCTGTAAATGGACGTTCATGCCACCTTTTTTACATTCGTTGACCTTCAAAGACGGTACTGTTACACATTATTGGTTGTATCTCGATACCCGCTATCAGAAAATAAGTACCAAACTACAGCATCCCATTAAAAAAAGAAGTCACCATTATTGTGGCTCGTGTTGTCCCACGATACATTTGTCCCACAAACGTTTAAGCTACTGTTATACTTTCGGAGTTATTCTAGGTGGCAATAGTTAGTGACTCACGCTGTATACATTAACGACATGAAACATAAATTTCTTCCAATGAAATCATTCTTTATTTGTAAAATTATTCACTACTAATATTACGTTTGTGATGCAGTGCTCTAAATTGGTGGCGACACAACTAATATTAACAACACAATCGAAACATTCTGAGAGCTAGGCATAAATTTAAATCTTCTATTGTGAAAAACTTTGGCAGCATGAACTTACTAGAACTGAACACCAGTAAAGAAAATAACGGGAGGCACCACCACAGCCAGCTCATCTAGCCAACGTACAACAAGCAAACTACTGTGTGCTGAAGGCTAATTAACTCTGAAAGGCACAAACGAAAGTAGCGAGTAAAGGATAATGATAGCAGCAAATATTTCTAATAAATACGGATTCGGAAACTAACGGTTTCCCCAACAAGACGCGTTACAACCCAGTGCACGATCCTTTTAACGGAATCCCCAAATATCCAAACTGCAGACATGTCCCTGAGGATAAACCATTCACGTTAATGCGGGGTTCACCACGTCTCCTGATCGATGGAAATACACTTTCAAAAATCTCTAACCTCTAAAACTGGACGGGCAACCGTCCCAAATGTTCTCCCAGACAACACCAATACTAAAAAAAGGGCCAGAATACACTACAGTTTTTAAATATCCCCCCCCCCCCCCACACACACACACACACAAACAATGAATTCAAGCCGAAGGACTGTAGTGGAAATGTTATTGGTGAGCAACAAAAAATAACATATTGCCTAAACGCTATTTACAGGTAAGTAGGTATTTGAAACAATGCTAAAATCAAGCGAGGGCAGCACATAGCTTTACAATTTACTCCTCTCTTGCAGTGTTTTGAAATAAACATAGCAATGAATGTTACTATTGCCGTCACTGCACTTGTTCATAGCTCGTATTGAGGAAACCATTTCTTTCCAGACCTAGGTTTATTGGAAAAATCTGGTTGTTTTATTGTCATCTATTGTTGCTACTTCGCCTCTGCCTGTAATAGGCAAACACCCCCTAAAACTTTCGATTAACATGTGACTCACTGCGAACTAAGCAAGCTTAAAAAATAGCTGTGGCTAAGATGATACACTTACTAAATACTGAAACGAAAAAGAAAAACATTGAGAAACCAACTATTACACAGAAAATAAACAAAAGAAATCCACTGTCTTGACTCCATCCACAATCAGACTCTCTTACAAATCAGTAATATTTTTCAGAATACTAAACATGAATAATTCTTTCACAACCACAGAAAACTTTACAAATACTGCAACACAACATAAACACATAGATTGATGAACACACAATGACACATTTGTAAAAGAGCGTGTAGTTCATGCAAATCCCTGTATTTAGGACGAACTGGGAGGAATTTCTGAAAAAGATGCAAGGAAGAAATAGATAGCTACCAGAAAAACAATTATGTGTAGAAGAGGAGGGCACTCATCAGATGTAATTTCACCTTAGATCTTTGAGGTACTATATGCAGAGACAAAATCATAACATTATCATGTCCCCCCCCCCCCCCCCCAACAAAGCCATGCCCAATTCCTAAACCATGCAGACCTTGACTAACCGGAGACCCCCCTCATCCCCCACTCAACCACCATGACCCTCTCCAACCCATTCCCCACACCGGTCTCCTGACTTTTATTTCTTAAGCCACGCCTATTAATTAGAAACAGGTCACTGAAATAAATAATTAACTCCCCCAATAACAGCACAGTAATTTATTACCATAGCAGCCCTGTTTAGCATCATGGACTCGCATTCTGAAGGACGATACTTCAAATCCAGATTATTGTTTGTTTTTTCGTGATCTCGCTAAATCACTTAAGATAAAGGCTGGGTTGGTGCCTTTGAAGAAGGGCACGGTCAATTTCCTTTCCATCCTTCCCTAAATCACACTGTGCCCCATTGCTAATGACGCCATTGCCAACGGCACCTTCAACTCTTCCCTCTTTATCAGCTCATCCAACAGCTCTCTGACCCCCTTCAAAAGCTACGCCCCGTTTTTGCAAGTAGGTCAGCTCCGAAACAAAATGTATTACACATATTTAATTCCCGTAACCATACATATGTATTGCACTGACATAAAAATTAACGAGCCTATGGAGAGTACTGAGTGGTAAGGATGTTCAAAATTACTTTTTCATCCTGTGGTGCTGGAAACTGCGTAACTGTCCGCCTGGGATATTGTAAACTAGCATAAATTTTGTTTATCTATGTGCACCCAAGTCCTACCACACGCACCCTTTCGCAAAGCTATGTAGGAATAATAAGTTCTATCAGAATCGAATCATTTCATGAAAGCTTTGTTTCCTATATGCATGTGGATGGATATTTAGTTTTCTGTAGTTATGTGCTGTTAAAACCTCCTGCTACATTTCCTCATTAATTGTTCTGTGTTTTGTGTTATGGTGTTGAGTTACTAGATATTACAACATATCAGCCCATTTGAAAGAACCTTGTTCTTCGAGATGTTCAGAACATCATACCTTTGAGTGTTAAACTGAATCGCTCCACAACTGAAGCTGTCGAAACACAAAATCATGAGAAGTAATTAATCTCCTGTTTCTATATTAGTTTCTTTAAATGCTTGTTGTAGAATTCCTTACCTTCCACGGTTCGTAAATTTTTCCGAATCATATTACTCCTTCTGTATGTTTTTCTATCTGAATTTGTCACCTGAGTGCCAGTTTTCGAGTTGCGACTCATGCTTGTTTTACGTACACATCAGTCAATGTTAATACAGAATTATAACGCAAAATGTATTTGGAATATGACCTGAGGTGAGTTTCATTAAATGCGTGTTGTATAATTCCTTACCTTCCATGGTTTGTAAATTTTTCCGAATCATATTACTCCTTCTGTATGTTTTTCTATCTGAATTTGTCACCTGAGTGCCAGTTTTCGAGTTGCGACTCATGCTTGTTTTACGTACACATCAGTCAATGTTAATACAGAATTATAACGCAAAATGTATTTGGAATATGACGTGAGGTGAGTTAAATAATCCTGATACAGCTGAGCGATTCCTTTCGTGGTAACTGCTATTCTTGGATAAATTTTAGTGTTCTGTGGTGCAGTTCTCCCACTATTTCAGCTTACCTCCCAATTAGATTGACAGTGGTTAATGAAGTCAGCTACGTGAACAAGATCTCGTCGAAATGAGACTTCAGAATCAAAATATTTCCTTATAGATTAGATGGTAGCAAACAAACAAATGTACTCTAGAGAAAACCTTTTCTTTTCTTCTTGGATGTGCCAACAAAGGACCATGTGGCAGTTTCAGTTCCTTATTCATTGTTCTGTACTCTTATTCGTATGTTCACTGCGATTATCTTCCTGTCTTCTGACCACCTCGTACAACTTTCTTCCATCTGATATTTTCGAATCCTTACAAAGTCAAAATATTTTCCCCTACACATTTCTCTTTCAGTTGTTTCTTCAGCTTCCGTATTATTTCTTTCTTAATAGTCTGTTTTTACTTTGTTCGTCCAATGTGTTTTTGGTCTCATAGCCCAAAATTTTTTGAAGATCCTTTTCGTTATTTTGCTGTCTTGCATTCTACATAAATTTCCTAAGCATTCAGTCTTCTTTTTCACATCCCTTCTCATATATTTTCTGTGTTTCGATAAATTTGCTATATAATTTCCAACCTTGCGAAGCTTTTATTCAGCCTCCTATTTGTCCTAATGATTTGATTGTATATTATTTCTAATTTATTTAAATTACAGATTAAAGCTAGATATTAGGTAGCGTTTACGTATACTGTCGGTACTTATTTTCAGATTGTTAGACAAGCGAAGAAGTCGTTAATTGTACCATATACCCTTACCATTTTTTGTACTCTTTCCGCAATAACAGTTTTTTCCGAACTATTTCTTGGAGTACTTTCCCAAGATATTTGAATTTTTGTCCGTTTCTACCCGGAAAGTATATATTTTCTGAAATATCGGTGCGTTTTTAATACTTGCAGCAAATTCGGTTTTTCGACAGAAATTTCTTCTGCCAGTCCCACTGATTACGTCTTCTAAAATATCAGCTTGTTTTAAGGCAGATGTCACATTTTCAGTTTCTGGCGTCTACAGCCAGGTCAAACCTGCGAAACCCATAGACCTTTCACAGTTTTGAGGTAATATAACTGAGTTTTAACTGCCATGTGTCCAGTAAAGAGCACCCACTGTAACCTGCTAGGTTATAGTGTGCCGAATGCAGGGTCAACACGAGTTACGTGTCACGTCTGCCACAGGTTGGCCATTGTGACAAACAATGCATCGAGACAAGACGGGGAACCAAAGACGTATGTTACATGTCGCGAAGATTTAATAGATGGGCTTACTTTCGAGCAAATGAAATAGGTCTCGTGCAGTGTTATGTAAGAAAGAGAATAGCGGCAGAAACTGTGGGGAATTACTAAATATGAGATCGCAGAGATGTAAAGAATTGCTAGAAATTCTTGTGGATAGAATAAGAAAGAGTTATGCCAATTCCGTCGAGTTCACAGGGAATAATGATGTCGATGTAATAACTCTGCTGGAAGCAAGATATAGTTCATTTGATAGTTTTCCAATCAGATTACCGCATAAGGAAGAAAAGTGTGGCGGCAGAATCCTTGAAGGATACGCCTGGTGTCATTAGGTTGGCTATGGATCTCGAAGAGACTTAGTAACAAGAGTATAAGATAAAAAGAGCGTCATCTCTACTGATAAGTACTGTTATCAGTGTGAACATTTGGGTCACATTCAAAGACAGTGTTGCCAACCACAGTGTAAAGGATTTGTAATTGTTTGGCACCAACTCGCTGCTGTGGAAGCTAGATTGCTGGGCAGTGGTAGGGTATGGGTAGTAGGTGTGAAATACCGTTGGATATTCCAGATCCGTCTGACGGCGTTCCCAGTAAGTCTCGATGATATAAAGCCATACACGGAGGCATTGTGTTCCTTAATTGGCTTACTAGTTGGTGGAGAGCATAGATTATTATTATTATTACACACTGTGTTTTATCTGTCCGAGGTAAATGTGGACCTCTTGGGGGAAGAGGTGATTAAACCACCTATGGCGTACTTTATGTGGATTAGGGGATAATGACAAGGTCACTAGATTTCGTGAATCAGATTCTCAAGCTGGAGCAAAATGGTTATAGGGGAGTACATAAGTTTTGTATATGTAGATCAAATGTACTCTGCAGTCCTAGACTTATATTTCACGTATAAACACCATGAAAAAATGGATATTCAGCAGTACATTCATTGTTGTTGCTAGGCATAGCTGTTGCCAATAATGTACTGCCATAAAGTTCACCCCCCCACCCTCATGAAGCTGGAACCAACAAAATTCCATGAAAAATCATTTATAGTCGATTTGTGCGATAATGTGCTGCTAGGTGCAGGAAAACTACTTTGGGTGAACGTGAGAGCAGAACTGTATTGTTTGTGGTAGACCTAGTGGAAGATGATGAGGAATTACACGTGCATACACGATTTAGACTGTGAAGAAGTGTTTCCCATTAGTGTCGATATAATTTTGTCCAAAGGATAGTGAATTGCCAACTTAACGTTTCTAGATGAGGGTGCCCTTCACAGGTGAAATTTGGACCTTAGCCATAAGCATTCCGCTAATATAACTGCATTATGAACAAAGTGGAACGTTTATAAGGAGCAGAGTGTATAGCAACGGAAAATAATCAGAGCCTATTGCTGGTTACACAAGTGATGCAGCACCGGATTCCAACTGGAGATTAATCAACTGTGTAGTGTAAGCCATACAGAGTGCCCCATCATTTGCAGCGGTGGTGTCGTGTTTGTCGCTGTTAGTAGTAGTTTATCCAGTAGTGAAGTAGAAGTGGATAGTTCCTGTGAATTATTATGGGTGGAGATTACACTCAACAACCGAGCTAGGTTAATAGTTGGCTCTTTTTACCGACCTCCCGACTCAGCAGCATTAGTGGCAGAACAACTGAGAGAAAATTTGGAATACATTTCACATAAATATTGTCAGCATAATAGTCTTAGGTGGAGATTTCAATTTACCAGATATAGTCTGGGACACTCAGATGTTTAGGAGAGGTGGTAGGGATGGAGCATCGAGTGGCATTATATTGGGTAAACTATCCGAAAATTACCTCGAGCAATTAAACAGAGAACCGACTCGTGGAGATAACATATTGGACTTACTCATAACAAACAGACCCGAACTTTTCGACTCTGCAAGTGCAAAACAGGGAATCAGTGATCATAAGGGTGTTGCAGCATCCCTGAATATGGAAGTTAATACGAATATAAAAAAGGGAGGAAGGTTTATATGTTTAGCAAGAGTAATAGAAGTCAGATTTCAGACTACCTAACAGATCAATACGAAAATTTCTGTTTCGCCACTGACAATGTTGGGTGTTTATGAAAAAAGTTCAAGATAATAGTAAAGTGTGTTTTAGACAGGTACGTGCCGAGTAAAACTGTGAGGGACGGGAAAAAGCCACCGTGGTTCAACACCAAAGTTGGGAAACTACTGCGAAAGCAAAGAGAGCTTCACTCCAAGTGTAACGCAGCCAAAACCTCTCAAACAAACAGAAGCTAAACGATGCCATAGTTAGCGTAAGAAAGGCTTTGCGTGAAGTGTTCAGTGAATTCGAAAGTAAAATTCTATGTACCGACTTGACAGAAAACTCTAGGAAGTCCTGGTCTTACATTAAATCAGTAAGTGACTCGAAACAGCATATCCAGACACTCGGCGATGATGATGGCACTGAAACAGAGGATGACAAGCGTAAAGCTGAAATACTAAACAGCTTTTTCCAAAGCTGTTTCACAGAGGAAGACCGCACTGCAGTTCCTTCTCTAAATCCTGGCACAAACGAAAAAATGGCTGACATCGAAATAAGTGTCCAAGGAATAGAAAAGCAACTGGAATCACTCAACAGAGGAAATTCCACTGAACCTGACGCAATACCAATTCGATTCTACACAGAGTACGCGAAAGAACTTGCCCCCCTTCTAACAGCCGTGTACCGTAAGTCTCTAGAGGAACGGAAGGTTCCAAATGATTGGAAAAGAGCACAGTTAGTCCCAGTCTTCAAGAAGGGTCGTCGAGCAGATACGCAAAACTATAGACCTATATCTCTGACGTCGATCTGTTGTAGAATTTTAGAACATGTTTTTTGCTCGAGTATCATGTCGTTATTGGAAACCCAGAATCTACTATGTAGGAATCAACATGGATTCCGGAAACAGCGATCGTGTGAGACCCAACTCGCTTTATGTATTCATGAAACCCAGAAAATATTAGATACAGACTCCCAGGTAGATGCTATTTTCCTTGACTTCCGGAAGGCGTTAGATACAGTTCCGCACTGTCGCCTGATAAACAAAGTAAGAGCTTACGGAATATCAGACCAGCTGTGTGGCTGGATTGAATGGTTTTTAGCGAACAGAACACAGCATGTTGTTATCAATGGAGAGACGTCTACAGACGTTAAAGTAACCTCTGGCGTGTCACAGGGGAGTGTTATGGGACCATTGCTTTTGACAATATATATATATATATAAATGACCCAGTAGATAGTGTCGGAAGTTCCATGAGGCTTTTCGCGGATGATGCTGTGTAGTATACAGAGAAGTTTGCAGCATTAGAAAATTGTAGGTAAATGCAGGAAGATCTGCAGCGGATAGGGACTTGGTGCAGGGAGTGGCAACTGACCCTTAACCTAGACAAACATAATGTATTGCGAATATATAGAAAGTAGGATCCTTTAGTGTATGATTACATGATAGCGGAACAAACACTGGTAGCAGTTACTTCTGTAAAATATCTGGGAGTATGCGAGCGGAACTATTTGAAGTCGAATGATCGTATAAAATTAATTGTTGGTAAGGCGGGTACTAGGTTGAGATTCATTGGGAGAGTCCTTAGAAAATGTAGTCCATCGACAAAGGAGGTGGCTTACAAAACACTCGTTCGACCTATACTTGAGCATTGCTCATCAGTGTGGGATCCGTACCAGATCGGGTTAACGGAGGGGATAGAGAAGATCCAAAGAAGAGCGGCGCGTTTCGTCACAGGGTTATTTGGCAACCGTGATAGCGTTACGGAGATGTTTAGCAAACTCAAGTGGCAGACTATGCAAGAGAGGCGCTCTGCATCGCGGTGTAGCTTGATCGCCAGGTTTCGAGAGGGTGCGCTTCTGGATGAGGTATCGAATATATGGCTTCCCCCTACTTATACCTCCCGAGGAGATCACGAATGTAAAATTAGAGAGATTCGAGCGCGCATGGAAGCTTTCAGACAGCCGTTCTTCCCGTGAACCATACGCGACTGGAACAGAAAAGGGAGGTAATGACAGTGGCACGTGAAGTGTCCTCCGCCACACACCGTTGGGTGGCTTGCGGAGTATAAATGTAGATGTAGATGTACTGGACAATTCATTTACCAGCAATGTAACAGTGGCATCGCTAACGATAGTACTGGTCTGTGGGGCGCACCAGTCGTTACTGTGCCATAAAAATCATTGAATGTTTTAAAGAAATATAGATGCTGTTGTCACTGTCATTACTTGACCTGCAGGACGGTTACAGATGCATATTTAACACCGAATATTACGGAAATCCTGGATAACTTGGGATGGTGTAAGTACTTTTCCACAATGGAACTTAAAAGTGGAAATCATCAGCTAACCGTGGTGCCTGTGGAACAGTCAAAGACAACATTAACAGTTCCTTGGGTCCTTACCAATATTGGCGATTGTCATTTGGTTTAGGAAATGTATGCCCACATTTCAACAATTGCTGGAGTAACTACTAAGCGATTTGAGGCTGAGACAATGCGTTATGTACCTTGACAACATTACTATATTTTCAAAAGAGATTACATTCTGCACAGCTCACCCTAAGGATCGGAAAGTAAAGTTTTGGATAAAAAGAAGTAAATTACTTATGACACTCTATTAGCCAGGATGGAGTAAAAATAGATGTGAGATTGCTGTACACAATGAAGTTTTCGTAATGGATGCAGTAATTCTTGGGATTAGAAATTCATTACCGGAATTTTACAAAGGGATCTGCAGATATTGCATGACCGCCTATGTATTTCTTGAACAAGAGTGTCAAACTCTTGTGGACAAAAGAACGTCAAGTTGCATTTGAAAATTTTTAAGAATTACTAGTCTGAGGTTGATCATCCAGGATTATGAAAGGAATTTATTTTATCGAGTAATGCCAGCAGCCATACGGTAAGTTCTGTTCTATGACAGGAAGTACAAGATAAGGAGTATCTAGTTTCTTACGTTTAATAATAAATGAATAAGCCTAAATAAAACTACAGCGAAAAGAAGATACCTCGTATAATATACAGTGTATTACACTTCTGATGGTATCTGCTTCGGAAGAATTGTACAGTATTTACACATTATGCAAGAATGTAGTGGTTGTTATGTTTGAAGAATCCAGAAAGTAGACTTACAAATTAGTGTATGGGATGGTAAATAAATGGGTACCAAAGTTTAACGGTTCAGAGACGATAATCATAGATCATGGCACTGCCTTATGTTAGAGATGGCGAGGCATTTGTGACACTTTTTACTTATTCACAAACTGCGGAATAGCACATTAAACCCAGAAACTAATGTAATGATGGATTACGTTGCTCTTGTGATCAGTAAGATGCTAGGCTATTTCATCAGTTGCAGTCATAGTGATTGGGACTTATTCGTGCCATAAATGATAGCAGCGTCTAATTTGCAAACACGTGTTGTTACAGTTTTCTCGTCATGTGAGGAACACAAGGGAGGCAAATGGCTTTAGTATTTGATGTAATCAAGCCTAAGATATTGCCGAACGGGAATTTCCACAGAACTTCACTAGAATGTTGAAGGATGTAAGGAAACAGAAGGTGAACAATAAGACCCTTGAACATGAGGAAATAATGGGACACCATAATCGTAGAGCACCAGAATGTATGGTAGGGTACTGGATGACGATCACTAGGCTGTGTACCAAAAATGGTAAGAGAGGTTCGGCACTAGGATCAGCTTCCATACGAAGTTTGAAACGAGGTCGCTGGTGAATGTAAATTCGCAATTGCCTACACATCCTACTGTTGTTCACATGTGGTACGTTCGTCCTTTTAAAGGTGCATTAGATTCATTGACACAGATGCGGCACCAGGTCCTAGTGGTCCTGTAGGTGATAAGAGGAAGAATAACGAGCCAGGGAGGCTCACAAAAATCACAAGCGAATATCAAAAATTGATGTAAGTGAGGAGGAGGGGATAGACTACCAAATTTTGTTTTGGACTGCTGACAACGGATCTTCCAAAAAGGAGAGGGTGAGAGACTGCAGTTTTCTTTCCCCAGGTTGTGTTATCAACAGATATGACCACTACTATCCGGTAAGATTGGAGGCTTTCTGGAAGTGAGTAGAAGCTGTAGAAGAATGAAGTAATTCAAATTTTCAACGAAGGAGAGAATTATAAGTTAATGTCAGCACATAAACACTGTTTCCATTAGAGAGGGAGAGGGTCATGATATACATGATGCAAGTGATTAAGAACAACACAGGCTCACGGTAGGTGCAATTATTATCAGGAGAATCAGGAGTGTAGCGATGACCTTGGTACATCCGGGCACCGCATCCTATTTTCAAAGGGTAGGAGTACATTGTATACAGATTCTAGGTACGAACAGGAAGTGATTGTTGTGAGTTTCTATGACAAATGTCATTCTAACAGTGTGATTCGAGTAGATCTACGAGATATCAAGATCTACAAGATATCAAGATCTACAAGATATCAATGAACTGCACGTTTGTGACATCTCTGGGCCAACTTTTCATCTCCTGGCTTCCAAAACTGTAGCTGCAGTTGTGAATGTGATTTGGCTTGTGTTTATTCTCGAATCAGAAACATATAAATTTACGGTAGCCACACACATCAATATATATATATATATATATATATATATATATATATATATATATATATATATATATATATATATATAGCAACCTCCAAAGCGCTTGGAGTGGCTTGCAGGAGATCAACCTTCGTGCAGGATGTAGGGCACAAAAGGCACTGGACCATGTGGGTTGTGGTTTATTCTTGTCCACAATCACATGACGTATCTTCTGTTATGAAGCCCCATCTCTTCAGGTTGTCTCTGGATCGTCCAACTCCTGATCGTAATCTGTTTGAAGATTTCCACACCAGCCAGCTCTCGTTGTGCCCAGGTGGCAGTTCTTCAGCTTCTGGCGTCTGCAGGTGAGGTGCCGACTTCTTCCATAACTCCAGCCTTGCCTTCTCTGGTGAAATGGTGAGCTTCTCGGATGTTCTCAGGAAGCTGTTTCGCGATCTCTGCCGTTGCTGTGGTGGATTATGTCGGTGCAGTGGATGGGCACTGTCCTGTTCCACTTTCAGTCTCTCCTTGTTGGCAGCCACTGTTCTGCTTATCCATTGTGGCGCTATTCCATCCAGGCAGGAGAGCTTATCAGTTGGGGTAGGTCTTAACAAACCTGTGATCAACATGCAGATTTCTTCGAGGGCAATGTCTACTTGTCTGGCATGAGATTACCTGTACCAGACTGTTGTACAGACCAGATAAACCACTGAAAATATTCGCAGCCCTGAACGCAACCTATCTCAATAGCACCATGGACCCGATCAACTTCACTCGCAGAAATAGCTAATAGCAACTTATAAAGGACCAATAAATTTTGAGCAGAGGATGCAGAATGAACAACAGTAACACAGTAAATGAAACAATAAGTTTACTGTTACCAGTCACTGTTTATTTGTTTCCACGACGCGTTTCAAAGGTTTAAACCTCCATCATCAGGTGGATATACATCAGTTAATATGGCATTTGTGTGTTTGTGTTGTGTTACGATTTCTTTGGAGGAAGTTGTGACACTGTCTAGTGGAGAAAACAAAACAGTATTTCAGAACTTGGTCTGTTTTGACAAAAATTGAACTTGTATCTAGGAGTAAACATAAATTAAGTAAGATAAAGTACCTCCAGTGGTCACAGGATCCTTTCACAGTCGTAACACATCAAATGAACACTATCATATTGTATAAACAAATATGGCGTCGTAATCTATTAGGTGCATGGATCGTACAGCAAAAGAGAAAACGTTCTCACAAAGTCCAGAGAATATACGTCCTAACAACATTATTACAGAAAACTTTTTTGAATGATTTGGAGGTGTTGAATACATTTGTTGGAGTAAATACTTCAGGCAGTAAGTAAATACGATTTTGACAGCTTAAAATAGCATAAAGTTCATACTCATTTATACAATCAGGTGAGGTGTTAGAAACTTTAAGTACAATAATCATATTGGCTACAGTGATAAAATAAAATAAAATAATACACAATTGACCATTCTTATAGGGGTTCATAGGTAGATATGAAAGGCTGGAGGCAGAGGGGAAGGAATATAAAGAGAACATGAGAGGGAGGGAGAGGGTGGAGAGAGAGATTGTATGACAGCAAACTTTACAAGGCAAAGGATCTTAAGATTATATCTGTTGCATGTATTAACTGTCTAAAGGTTGTGGTAATACATTGCTAAATGCTTAAAAAGTGCACATGGATGTGCATTTGTATCAGCAGTTGTATACATAGTTTCAAGCTGACAAGTGGTACAAACTGTTGGTGTGCTTGTATATGTGTAAATGAAGTCAATCTCCTGTACACTCAGGGCTGTTATGGTAACATAAATAAATATTAGTGGTAAATCTTAGGGTGTGTGTGTGTGTGTGTGTGTGTGTGTGTGTGTGTGTGTGTGTGTGTGTGCTTAGCAATTTTTAATGCTCCATAGTAGACACCCTAAAACACTCAATAATGGCAAAGAAATCACAACACAAAAAACAAAAAGAAAATATCATCTTCCACACAATCCCCATTCTAGGTAAGATTTCCTATCAGATAGCCAATGTCTTCAAACGAAAAGGCATAAGCATATCCTTCACAACAGACAACAGGATCGGACAGAAATTACCCCACAACATCAGCACACAAAACCCTCTGCATCACACAGGCGTATACAAAATTAAATGTTTAGACTGTGACTGCTTCTACATAGGCCAGACAGGGAGATCATTTGAGATTAGGTTCAAAGAACACATGACAGCACTAAAAAACAAAAAATACCACACATCAGCTATTGCCACCCACCTGCATGAAACAAAACACCATGTTAACAACACAAGTATCAGCATCCTACACATCCAACCAAAAGGCAGAAAACTAGACATCCTTGAAACACTCCAAATATACAAACATCAAACTAAACAACCTGAATGCATCTTAAATGACAAAAATGACAATATTTACAGTAGTATCATCTCCGTTTTCAACAACTGCCTACGTCATTAAAAATTGCTAAGCACACACACACACACACACACACACACACACACACACCCTAAGATTTACCACTAATATGTATTTATGTTACCATAACAGCCCTGAGTGTACAGGAGATTGACTTCATTTACACATATACAAGCACACCAACAGTTTGTACCACTTGTCAGCTTGAAACTATGTATACAACTGCTGATACAAATGCACATCCATGTGCACTTTTTAAGCATTTAGCAATGTATTACCACAACCTTTAGACAGTTAATACATGCAACAGATATAATCTTAAGATCCTTTGCCTTGTAAAGTTTGCTGTCATACAATCTCTCTCTCCACCCTCTCCCTCCCTCTCATGTTCTCTTTATATTCCTTCCCCTCTGCCTCCAGCCTTTCATATCTACCTATGAACCCCTATAAGAATGGTCAATTGTGTATTATTTTATTTTATTTTATCACTGTAGCCAATATGATTATTGTACTTAAAGTTTCTAACACCTCACCTGATTGTATAAATGAGTATGAACTTTATGCTATTTTAAGCTGTCAAAATCGTATTTACTTACTGCCTGAAGTATTTACTCCAACAAATGTATTCAACACCTCCAAATCATTCAAAAAAGTTTTCTGTAATAATGTTGTTAGGACGTATATTCTCTGGACTTTGTGAGAACGTTTTCTCTTTTGCTGTACGATCCATGCACCTAATAGATTACGACGCCATATTTGTTTATACAATATGATAGTGTTCATGTGATGTGTTACGACTGTGAAAGGATCCTGTGACCACTGGAGGTACTTTATCTTACTTAATTTATGTTTACTCCTAGATACAAGTTCAATTTTTGTCAAAACAGACCAAGTTCTGAAATACTGTTTTGTTTTCTCCACTAGACAGTGTCACAACTTCCTCCAAAGAAATCGTAACACAACACAAACACACAAATGCCATATTAACTGATGTATATCCACCTGATGATGGAGGTTTAAACCTTTGAAACGCGTCGTGGAAACAAATAAACAGTGACTGGTAACAGTAAACTTATTGTTTCATTTAATGTCAATAACAGTCACGGTAAAGCCTAACCTAAAAATGTTCGCATTTAAAGTAACACAGTAATCAACACCACTGAGTTTTGATGATAAGTGTTCCGGTTTTGACTGTTATTGTTTTGATTCTGCCCCGTGCACCGCTAATGTGTCAGAAGAAAAACCGCCCACAGACCCGTTCCTTTTACACCACTGGCCTGTATACATGGCCATCCATAGGAAGTAGAAATAACTGTGCAAGCAGTCAACAAAAACTGCGGTTAAAACTCAGATAATATAAGGAAAATTTTAGTGTGATGTTCATATAAGTAAGATAGTGGAGGAAGATGGACAGCGACCGATAAACAGGCTCAGATTATCCAACGGCTCTGCTTCGCATATCAGATGAGATCTCAGAGCTAGCCAGGAGATAAAGATCATGGCAGCGCATCATAAGAAATCTCAGTGGTATGTGGTCTTGCAGAAGAAGCTGCACTCAGATATTTTCACTTTATGTAAATTGTCGCCTGAGTCTCCTGAAAAGCGACGTAGCACACCTGGGCTGCAGTGCTGGTGACACAGTGGAAGGACTTTGCTAGTCAGGCGGTGATGTCATGATTGCCCCATTGACGACGCTACATGACGCAGATCTGCCTGAGGCTAAATGCTGCCGTTTCGGTAGCAGTGGCGGACAGAGCTCACATAAACACAGCGCGTTTTAGACAAGCAGTGTCAGTTGCTGCCTGCTGCCAGCAACGAGGGGAAATGTGTATCTGTAAGAGTCCCGAAATAGATCATCCAGCTGTTGACACTAGATGTTGTGTCCACTAGCTGCGAGTCTGCTGTCCACGCTTAAGTCAAAGTGCTGCTGACTTGGGTTTCTTCAAGCGGACCCGCCCCCTGCTGGCTAACTTCCATATACTACAGGCTGGCTACCTCGGGGGTCCGTGCTGGTGTTCTGAGTAAGGTTTTAAGGGATGGGAAAGATCCGCCATGGTTTAATAGACGTATTAGAAAGGCGCTACTTAAACAAAGAGCACTTCATACCAGTTTCAAGAGAAGTAAAGACCTAACAGACAAACAAACGCTGAACGAAGCAAAAATGAGCGTAGGAAGAACAATGAGAGAAGCGTTCAATGATTTTGAAAGTAAGACATTGTCAACCGACTTGAGCAAATACCCTAAAAGATTTTGGTCGTATGTAAAATCAGCAAGTGGGTCAAAATCATCTATTAATTTTCTCAGCAACCACACCGGCACCGAAACGGAAGATAACGGAGAGAAGGCCGAAATACTGAATTAGGTCTTCCGAAGTTATTTCACCGCGGAAGACAGCAACACTGTCGCTCCTTTCAACCGTCTTACAAACGTCGAAATGGCAGATATAATCGATCGCGGAATTGAAAAGTAGCTATAATCGTTTAGTAGTGGAAACGCGTCAGGACTATGAGATAGCTGTAAGTCTATAAAGATTATGCGAAAGAACTTGATACTTTTCTGGCAGTAATTTATCGTAAAGTGCTTGAACAAAAGAAAAAAAGCGCAGGTCATTCCCGTTTTTAAGAATGGCCGCAAGACACATCCAGATAATTATAAAACTGTATCGTTGAGGTCAATGTGTTGTATAACTATGGAACATGTTTTATGCTGAAGAATTATGGTAATTTTGGAGAATGAACAGCTCCTCTATAAAAATCCGCATCGATTCCGCAAACAGAGAACCTGCGAAACTCAGCTCGCTCTGTTCCTCCATGAGATCCACAGGTCAGTGGCCAACGGCGCTCAGGCTGATGCTGTGTTCCTTGATTTCAGTGAGGCATTTGACACCGGCCCTCATTGTCGTTTAATGAAAAAAATACGAGCTTGCTGAGTATCGGAACAGACTTGCGACTGGATTCAAGACTGTCTTGCTGGTAGAACTCAACACGTCGCTCCTAACGAAACCAAATCGACAGATGTAAAGGTAACATACGGAGTATCACTGGGAAGTGTGATAGGACCATTGCTGTTTGCAATATACGAGGGTCATTCAACAACGAAAGAGAAAAATTGGTCTGGAGATAAAAGCATTTATTTTTACTAAACAATACCTTTTCTACTTTTCAACATAATCCCCTTAAACATTTATGCACTTGTTCCAACAGGCTACAAGCCTTTCAATTCCGGCTGCAAAGAACTCTTTATCTTGATGTTTGAACTAATTTCCCACAAACATTTTCACGTCCTCGTTGTGCTGAAACCTCTTCCCACGTAATGCTTCCTTCAGTGCACCAAACAAACGGAGATATCTAGGTGCTAAGTCATTACTGTAAGAGGCATGAGGCCCTATTTCCTTGCCCATCTGGTCGATGGTTTAACGGGTTAGTTGAGAAATAAGAGGGCGTGCGTTGTCTTGCTGGAGAATCACATCTCTCCTCTGTGACCCACGACGTAACTCTATCACGGCTGGCTTCACCTTATTTAAAAGCAAATCCGAGTAGTATTGGTTGTTCATCGTACGCTGCCCTATGAGATAATCACCAAAAACTGGGCTTTCAGCATCCCAAAACACCGTAAACACGACTTTTTCTGCTGATGCTTGGGTTTCGAATTTTTTCTTGACAGGTGAGTGGTGTGCTTCCTCTCCATGATTTGTATTTTTCATTGTGGCTCATAATAAGGAACACAAGTTTCATCGCAAGTTAAAATTTTATTGAGGAACTGCCCAACTTCTCTCTTAGCGTTCCTTTAGCTTTAAACCTAATTTCCTTGTGCAGCCGCGTCAACTCCCTTGGGACTCATGTTGTACATGTTTCACAGTACGTCAGCTTGTTACAGATAATATAATGAACTGTACCAGTACATGAATCTTAACAACTAGCATTTTCACAGTCACAAAGCGGTCACCACGAATAATGTCATCGGTTCGACTTTAAAGTGAGGGAGATGAAATTGCTACTGGTCGGCCAGAACCGTGTTCGTCAGAAATGAGTCGCGACCATCTTTGAACTGCTCTGCCCATTTGTAAAACTTTGCACTATTCATCCAACCTTTACCATAAACTTTAGACATTCTACAGTATATATTCACTGGTTTTTCGCCTGCAGCAAGTAAAAAACGAGTAACAGAACTAATGTGGATGTTTCAAGCTGACTCAACTTCTTGAAATGTATTTTTGAGGTTAAAAACAAAACAATGTTGATACATCAAGTGATCAGGGCTCGTCCCAGTGATGCCAACTTAAAGCCATAAAAGTACCGAACTTGCCCTACACAGTTTTTTCCCAAGACCAATTTGTCTCTAATTATTGAATGACCCTCGTATATAAATGACCTAGTAGAAAGTGTCGGATGGTCTTCAAGATTATTCGTAGATGATGCAGTTGCCTGTACCGAAGTGGCAACACCAGTGGGTAATAAGAATTTGCAGAACGACCAGCAGAGAACTGATGAAAGTTGCAGACTCAGTGTACCCTGAACGGAAATAAATGTAACATAGTGCACATACATAGGAAAAGAAATCTACTACTGCACAGCTACACCTGGAGACAGTGTCTGGCGTATAATATCCAGCCGCAACTATCCAGGGCGACTTTAAGTGAAATAACCACATGAAAGAGATAGTGGGGAAAGCGGAGAAAAGACTCAGATTCATCGGAAGGAAATGTAACTCATCCACGAAGTAAGTCGTTCATAAGTCGCTTGTTCGCCCGATTCATCTATCTGAAATCCATATTAAGTAGGACTGATAGAGGAGATAGAGACGATCGTACTAAGAGCGGCCCGTTTCATCACGGGGTCGTTTAGCTGGCGAGAGAGCGTTACGATGATACTAAACAAACGCTACTGGCAGACGTTACAATATGTTGTTGTTGTGGTCTTCAGTCCTGAGACTGGTTTGATGCAGCTCTCCATGCTACACTTTCCTGTGCAAGCTTCTTCATCTCCCAGTACTTGCTGCAAACTACATCCTTCTGAATCTGCTTAGTGTATTCATCTCTTGGTCACCCTCTACGACTTTTACCCTCCACGCTGCCCTCCAATGCTAAATTAGTGACCCCTCGATGCCTAAAAACATGTCCTACCAACCGGTTCCTTCTTTTTGTCAAGCTGTGCCACAAACTTCTCTTCTCCCCAATCCTATTCAGTACTTCCTCATTAGTTATATGATCTACCCATCTAATATCCAGCATTATTCTGTAGCACCACATTTCGAAAGCTTCTATTCTCTTCTTGTCCAAACTAGTTATTGTCCATGTTTCACTTTCATACATGGCTACACTCCACACAAATACTTCCAGAAACGACTTCCTGACCATTAAATCTATACGCGATGTTAACAAATTTCTCTTCTTCAGAAACGCTTTCCTTGCCATTGCCAGTCTACATTTTATATCCTCTCTACTTCGACCATCATCAGTTATTTTACTCCATAAATAGCAAAACTCCTTTACTACATTAAGTGTCTCATTCCCTAATCTAATTCCCTCAACATCACCCGATCCAACTTGACTACATTCCATTATCTTCGTTTTCCTTTTGTTGATGTTCATCTTATATCCTCCTTTTAAGACACTGTCCATTCAGTTCAACTGCTCTTCCAAGTCCCTTGCTGTCTCTGACAGAATTACAATGTCATCGGCGAACCTCAAAGTTTTTGTTTCTTCTCCGTGAATTTTAATACCTATTCCAAATTTTTCTTTTGTTTCCTTTACTGATTGCTCAATATACAGATTGAATAACATCGGGGAGGGGCTACAACCCTGTCTCACTCCCCTCCCAGCCACTGCTTCCCTTTCATGTCCCTCGACTCTTATAACTGCCATCTGGTTTCTGTACAAATTGTAAATAGCCTTACGCTCCCTGTATTTTAGCCCAGCCCCCTTTAGAATTTGAAAGAGGGTATTCCAGTCAACATTGTCAAAAGCTTTCTCTAAGTCTACAAATGCTGGAAACGTAGGTTTGCCTTTTCTTAATCTTTCTTCTAAGATAAGTCGTAAGGTCAGTATTGCCTCACGTGTTCCAACATTTCTGCGGAATCCAAACTGATCTTCCGCAAGGTCCGCTTCTACCAGTTTTTCCATTAGTCTGTAAAGAATTCGTGTTAGTATTTTGCAGCTGTGACTTAAAGTGATAGTTCGGTAATTTTGACATCTGTCAACACCTGCTTTCTTTGGGATTGGAACTATTATATTCTTCTTTATATCTGAGGGTATTTCGCCTGTCTCATAAATCTTTGCTCACCAGATGGTAGAGTTTTGTCATGACTGGCTCTCCCAAGGCCGTCAGTAGTTCTAATGGAATGATGTTTATCCCGGGGCCTTGTTTCGACTCAGGTCTTTCAGTGCTCTGTCAAACTCCTCCCGCAGTATTGTATCTCCCATTTCATCTTCATCTGCATCCTCTTCCATTTCCAGTACATCGCCCTTGTATAAACCTTCTATATACTCCTTCCACCTTTCCGCCTTCCCTTCTTTGCTTAGAACTGGGTTTCCATCTGAGCTCTTGATATTCATACAAGTGTCTCTCTTTTCTCCAAAGGTCTCTTTAATTTTCCTGTAGGCAGTATCTATCTTACCCCTAGTGAGATAAACCTCTACATCCTTACATTTGTCCTCTAGCCATCCCTACTTAGCCATTTTGCACTTCCTGTCGATCTCAATTTTTAGACGTTTGTATTCCTTTTTGCCTGCTTCATTTACTGCATTTTTATATTTTCTCCTTTCATTAATTAAATTCAGTATTTCTCCCCACGGATTTCTATTAGCCCTCGTCTTTTTACCTACTTTATCTTCTGCTGCCTTCACTACTTCATCCCTCAGAGCTACCCATTCTTCTTCTACTGTATTTCTTTCCCCCATTCCTGTCAATTGTTCCCTTATGCTCTCCCTGAAACTCTCTACAACCTCTGGTTCTTCCAGTTTATCCAGGTCCCATCTCCTTAAATTAGCACCTTTTTGTAGTTTCTTCAGTTTTAATCTACAGTTCATAAACAGTAGATTGTGGTCAGAGGGCACATCTGCCCCAGGAAATGTCTTACAAATTAAAACTTGATTCCTAAATCTCTGTCTTACCATTATATAATCTATCTGATACCTTTTAGTATCTCCAGGATTCTTCCACGTATACAACCTTCTTTTATGATTCTACAATAGAGGCGTTTTTTATCACGGAGAAATTCGCTATTGAAATTTCGGGACAGCTGTTTTCAGGTGGAGTAGGACTACTACTTTTCCCCGACATACATCTGGCGTATTGACCACGACAAGAAAATTAGAGAAATTAGAACCAACACAGAGGCTTATCGCCAATCATTCTGCCCACGCACTGCTCGCACGTGGAACAGGTATGGAGGGATCGGGTAGTGGTACCTAAACTACCTTCCGCCACACACCATTACATGTCTTGCGGAGTGTGATGTAGATATATAGATGTAGATGGTGTGTAGGACACTTAGCCACACAGCTGCCGTCCCCTGTATTTGCAAACTCTGCAGATGCTCGCCTACATGTGCCAGCGAGCACACTTTACCATTGGGAGACCCTAGTAACCACGCTGTTCACAGTTTGCCTCTGCATGCTCTGTTGCCTTCTGCTCTAAGCAGTGTACCAGTACCAGTCGGCACAGCTGCCTTCTCTAGCCATTGGGCCCATCATTCTGCCTCGGGCCTAACTAGGGCCGGCCTTGTGGGCGAGTGGTTCTAGGGGCTTCAGTCCGGAACCGCGCGACTGCTACTGTCGCATATTCGAATCCTGCTTCGGGCATGGATGTGTGTGATGTCCTTAGGTTAGTTAGGTTTAAGTAGTTCCAAGTTCTAGGGGACTGATGACCTCAGATGTTAAGTCCCATAGCACTCAGAGACATTTCAACCATTTGAGCCTAACTAGGTGCTCATGTAGCCTCAACTTCTGCTTGATGGATGGGCACTGCCAGTCTTGACAGGAATCCCCTTGATGACATAAGCATACTTCACTGACCAAGACGTGACAGTCGCCCAACACTTCGTTGATTGTCTATTGCAACACGAAATAAATGAATACATGAAACTGTTGTTTTCGCGATTGGTTGCCGGGTACTCACCTAAACCTAATACTTCCATGCCAAAACGCTCAGAGTGGAGAGATGAAGTCCTTCCTGGCCACTAGCGGCCCAGCTCTAGGTCATTGAGGCCTTTTGTCTCAAACCTCTACATTTGGCAATGTACGAGGACACTGCAAGATTTTCAAGCGGCTCTCCTGATGAAACAACGGCAGATGCCTCTGTCTACGTCTTATTCCACCACTTAGTCCTCCCTCTTGATAAGAAAGTGACTGAAAACAGCAAAAATTTCATACTATTCCTCGTTATTCTCCGTTCTAAAATTGAATGAATAATTCTCAGGGTGTTCGGATAGATTCAGATATCGTGCAGCTCTTTTGTGTTTATTGCATTAAATACGCTGCAATCATTGGAATTCGATATCGTATTTGACTGAAAAACTAGTCTCGAGAACTGAACTGAATTTAATTTGTCGCATACGTGTACTGATATCTGTCCCTACATTTTCAGTTAAGTCCGAAAGATGGAATTTCAGACATTTCGTAATAGTATTTGCTCTTTCTCTGACACTGGTATTTATAACAGTCCCTAAGACATTCTTTAGAGAACATTTTTTGACGTTGTGTCTTTTTCATCTGCGCTAACACATTTTATGTATTGTTTGTTGCAACCTAGTACAAGTTTATGGCTAGTGTTTAGATTAACCCACCTGCATGTCTTGCTATGTAAACATTAAACAATCGGATAAAAAAACAGATAGTATTCACCTGATGACAAAGATCGTGAAAAATAAATGTTGAACTAAACCAAACGCTGAGTATTGACTTAGCTACTGTCGCTGCTGGACCCTCCTCTCTCCTGGACAGCGGACCCTGCCCGGGAATACTCAGTGTTCGTCTACTGTCTATTGTTTTCAGCAGGTCTTTGTTACTTAAAGTCAGATGGGATGTTTGCCCGAAAATCAGCATTTTCCTAACATTCTACACTCCTGGAAATATCAAAAAGAACACATTGACACCGATGTGTCAGACCCACCATACTTGCTCCGGACACTGCGAGAGGGCTGTACAAGCAATGATCACACGCACGGCACAGCGGACACACCAGGAACCGCGGTGTTGGCCGTCGAGTGGTGCCAGCTGCGCAGCATTTGTGCATCGCCGCCGTCAGTGTCAGCCAGTTTGCCGTGGCATACGGAGCTCCATCGCAGTCTTTAACACTGGTAGCATGCCGCGACAGCGTGGACGTGAACCGTATGTGCAGTTGACGGACTTTGAGCGAGGGCGTATAGTGGGCATGCGGGAGGCCGGGTGGACGTACCGCCGAATTGCTCAACACGTGGGGCGTGAGGTCTCCACAGTACATCGATGTTGTCGCCAGTGGTCGGCGGAAGGTGCACGTGCCCGTCGACCTGGGACCGGACCGCAGCTACGCACGGATGCACGCCAAGGCCGTAGGATCCTACGCAGTGCCGTAGGGGACCGCACCGTCACTTCCCAACAAATTAGGGACACTGTTGCTCCTGGGGTATCGGCGGGGACCATTCGCAACCGTCTCCATGAAGCTGGGCTACGGTCCCGCACACCATTAGGCCGTCTTCCGCTCACGCCCCAACATCGTGCAGCCCGCCTCCAGTGGTGTCGCGACAGGCGTGAATGGAGGGACGAATGGAGACGTGTCGTCTTCAGCGATGAGAGTCGCTTCAGCCTTGGTGCCAATGATGGTCGTATGCGTGTTTGGCGCCGTGCAGGTGAGCGCCACAATCAGGACTGTATACGACCGAGGCACACAGGGCCAACACCCGGCATCATGGTGTGGGGAGCGATCTCCTACACTGGCCGTACACCTCTGGTGATCGTCGAGGGGACACTGAGTAGTGCACGGTACATCCAAACCGTCATCGAACCCATCGTTTTACCATTCCTAGACCGGCAAGGGAATTTGCTGTTCCAACAGGACAATGCACGTCCGCATGTATCCCGTGCCACCCAACGTGCTCTAGAAGGTGTAAGTCAACTACCCTGGCCAGCAAGATCTCCGGATCTGTCACCCATTGAGCATATTTGGAACTGGAAGAAGCGTCGTCTCACGCGGTCTGCACGTCCAGCACGAACGCTGGTCCAACTGAGGCGCCAGGTGGAAATGGCATGGAAAGCCGTTCCACAGGACTACATCCAGCATCTCTACGATCGTCTCCATAGGAGAATAGCAGCCTGCATTGCTGCGAAAGGTGGATATACACTGTACTAGTGCCGACATTGTGCATGATCTGTTGCCTTTGTCTATGTGCCTGTCAGTGTGATCATGTGATGTATCTGACCCCAGGAATGTGTCAATAAAGTTTCCCCGTCCTGGGACAATGAATTCACGGTGTTCTTATTTCAATTTCCAGGAGTGTAGTAAGATATAACGGAGAAGGAAAAGAATGGTGCACATTTAACGGTAATTGGTGACTGAAATAACTTGTAAGATAAAGGCTCAGACGAAAGAGCTATAGGAAAACATGGATTGGTATAAATAAATGGCTGAAAAGGCTTTTGGAACACTTCAGTAAAATGGAATCCTCAGATGTAATAAATAGATTGTATTAAAAACATACAAGAAGGCTGAGCACATGCAAATTTTACACACAGAAGACTTCGAAGCGTTTGTAAAATGGTAAGACATTGCCAGGAGCAGAAATCAATTCAAATCCTTCCCTGTTATGGAATAAGTAATTATTCGGATCAATAAGAAATAAAAAATAAAAATTTGGAGAATATATAATTTGTAGGGATCTATAAAATTCCAGGAAAACCCAAATATGTTAGTTTTCAGCCAGCAGCGAAAATATGATCAGTCTCAAAAAGTGTATATGGCAAGCTGCTGAAGAAACAATTTGTGTCAAAGAGAAGAAAACTTCACCAACCGTATGATATTATATGTAAGAAACAAGTAATGGTAACAGTTCCGTCAGAGAAGGGAATAGAAAAAGATGTAGAGCTCTAAGCAATCAGGTCAGAGAAGAAACTAACAGAGCTTCATCAAAAACTTTAAGGGTGAGAAAGTGGGAGGAAGGACATAACTTAGGCTGCAGACACTGGAAGGGGAACACTGTATGGATGATGAAAAATGAGAATTGTGGTGAAATTGCAGAAAAGCAAGGAATATTAGTTATTGGAAGTGTTATATGGAACAAGAGGGCATGGAGGATAAGAAATAATATGTTAGAGAAGAGGACATGAAGGATAAGAAATAATATCCCAGAGAAGAGAAAGAACTGATAATTTCATGATTGTGCGAGTGGAGTCTAATGTTCAGAGGGAAGAAGATGAGGGACTGTTGTAATATGACAGAGATGTCGAGAGTGTTCCCGCCCGGCCGTGAGGGAGCATTCACAGTGGTCTGACTGACTGACAGGCATAGCCAAAGTGCAGTGGTTCAGGGGAGCGACTGCGCAGCGTTGACCGGCCTGCAGAGGGGCCGACCCAGGGTGAAGTCAGGAGGTGCCTGTGTGTATTGAACCGGGGACCTAGAAACGACGGAGAGGCTTCGTCCTCGTCATAGCCCTCAGTGGTTCACTACCCCACTACAGCAGTCCACGCACCACACAGCCGCCCCACAACGAACCCAGCGTAATTGTATTGTTCGGCCCCCAATGGATCCCCGTCCCCTCGTCATAGCCCTCAGTGGTTCACTACCCCACTACAGCAGTCCACGCACCACACAGCCGCCCCACAACGAACCCAGCGTAATTGTATTGTTCGGCCCCCAATGGATCCCCGTCCCCCCCATCCCCCGGAAACTTCTCATACCAGACGAGTGCGACCCCAAATGTTTGCGTGGTAGAGTAACAGGCAGAATAAGAGGAACCAGCCCACATACGCCGAGGCAGATGGAAGACAGCGTTAGAAACCATCCACAGGCTTGCCGGCACACCAGACATCGACACTAGTCAGCCGGGTGGATTCGTGCCGGGGACTGGCGCGCCTTCCCCCTTGGGAAGCAACGAATTAGACCGCGAGGCTAGTCAACAGTCGTCGGAAATAACCGGTGCGGTCGTTATCTGCACAGAGAACAGTTTTCCGGGCATGGTGAATGAAAAGTTACCACATACAGTGAAAAATGCCTGAACCCAAAGCGTTATGTAATACTGAGGAATTTGTATATAATGAATACTGATCCTACCTTGAGGCAAAAAAAAAAATTTCTTAATTTTACAGTGAAGTCCCGCCACCCTCAGTGAGCTCGCTTTACTTTCTGTTGAATAATAAGTAAAAATTTGCATATAAGGTGATTGAACATAATAGTTCAACATCAGCATTGTACTATAAATAAATTCTTATTGGTTGCAGATATTATTAATTGTACAAAAAGAACAGCTATACTGCAAACGTTAGACAACTATAGGATCAGCAGTATCTGTTAAGGTACCTAGGGGAGAGCGTTTTACCTAGGGTATAGTGTACCAAGGAACACGTGATGTCTTTTCGACGTTACTTCAGTCTGATGCCCGATTTTACAGTCGTATGCAGGAATACGTAATGGAGACCGCAAAAAACGGTTGCCAACATTTTCAACAATTTTTGTTGTTGCTAGACATGAGGCTGTGATTTATGCAAGATTTGTAAATATTGCAAGCTCTACACACTTATGTGCTACATAATGCAAGTTTATTGAACATATCGTTAATTCATCAGTTATAGAATTGCATGGTATGTGAAATTCTTTATATTCTTAAAAGTATTTGAATTAAGTATGGAAGGTTAAGCCATAATTCTTCTGTCGTGCACCATCTTCTATCCTGAAATAGAAGACGGTCTTTTAGCACGAAACATGGCACATTTTTAAATTAACAGAGTTTCGTTACTCGTCTTGAAAATGGAAACTTTAGTTAGTTTCCAAAGGCTTCAGTTTCAAAATATGTTTAGCTTGTTTTTGATATCCTTTGGAAAAATTTTGTTTCACCTACTGATTATTGATGTGCAGTAGATTAATGACATAACAGACAGACGACTAAATATAAGTATTGACAAGATTTTCTCGACTGCAAAGTTTTTGTATTTCTACATAATATATGTTCCTACGTATTTGTTCAATTTGTTCCTCGGAACTCTTTTTTACTTTTGGAAATTGGTTACTTTTGGTTGTAATTTTTGTAATTTTCGAAAATGACTGCAGAAAAGGAACGCTATAGCTTAAAAGTGGAATAAGGAAACGTACAAACCTTGTATTGTGAAGCTGGCTGGAGGTGAACAACACTACTTTGTTAATACAATGACCACAATCCCAAAACTACGAAAAGTAATTCCCCACGGCCTTCTGACACTAGAGGTCCCCGGATTGTAGCGTCTAACATGGGGATGTGTAACGTAACCCGCTACAGTCACAGAATCGAATCTTGCCTCAGGCATGGATGTGTGTGATGTCCTTAGGTTAGTTAGGTTTAAGTAGTTCTAAGTTCTAGGGGACTGATGACCTCAGCAGTTAAGTCCCATAGTACTCAGAGCCATTTGAACCATTTTTCGTAGCGTAACCATGTGCGTTAGAAAGAGCGTAATGTAATCGAATTTCTAACAGTAGAAAAATCGGTCCACTCACAGAGCAACCTATCCTTCAGCATGACAATGCCACGCAACTCACTCGCGCTGCGACTTCTGCAGCAGTCCGATGACTTGGCTTCACTGTCACCATCATGCTCCCTACAGTTCCAATTTGGCCCCAAAAGTTATTCAGCTGTACACAAAACTTGAAGGAAACTTTCGAGGAGTTCACTTTGATGATGAGGAAGTGATGCACGAGGAGATGTGGTTGCGGCTCCGTCAACAAAGTCAAACCTTTTTACAGTGACATTATCAACAAATTGGTCTCTCGATGGCAGAAATCTGCTCGGCGCCCGTGTTATTATGCTGAGAAATAAATAGGCAGACATGAAGAATAAAGAGTGAAGAATGCTTATAACGTTTGTTTTATTCAAAAAGCGTTATCACATTAAAAATTCGGTTGCATTACTTTTCAGCACGCCCTCCTATACGTATCAAAATACAACTTTTAACTGTTATTAGACGGAAAATTAAGGAAACACACTTATTTTCATTCAACGTATCTCAAACATGATAAAAAGGAAAATTCCGGAACCCAGGCACAAAAAGTAGGTTTTAACTTCGGGATGAGCTGTGGAGTAAAGTGGAATCTTTATCTCAGCTGTATACTAGTAAGTGTAACGTTCTGCAGGTTATTTTTAACACTCGACATAGAAGCAGTGGAGGGAACTGTTACGGCTATTAAACAGAAGGCCGCCCTTAGGCCTACGTGGTGAGGTGGATGGAGAGCGCTGAGCGGGAAGCTGGAACTGGGGGGGGGGGGGGGGGGGAGGGAGGGAGGCGGGGATGATCTGGCGCCGGCGCCGGCGGGGCGTGGGCGTCGCCTGCGTCTGGCTGGCGCCACGGCGGCCGACGAACTGGCGCCAGGCCCGCGGCCTGCTTGCCGAAAAACAACCTCTGTCCCGCCGCCCGCCACCGCTGCTGGAGCACCGCCAGCGCTTCTCTGCATGACTCACTGGCGCGCACCGTAGTCCACACGGTACTGCCCGCTAGCACACTAGTAGTTGTGTAGAGACTGTTCCGCGGTTCCTCCCAAGTGCTCGATTTCTTTCTCACTGAGAAACAAATCTGTTCATGTCACTGCAAGAGGCATGAAGTCTCTCTTACCAACGCGAGATAAGCGGTGGTGATATCAGGACTGTCACTATGCGAAATTAATGAATGTTTCCAAAACGTTGACGCCATCGTAATGAGAAATAGTTTTTCTGTTTTGATCCTATACCTCCGTCTCACAAGGGAAACTCCCCATCGCACCCCACTCTGTGATGATAAGGCCCGATGGATAGCCAGCCAAAAGCTGAACACAGACCGGCGCATGAAGACAGCAAGAAAGAGTACTGAACGGTGAGATAAAAAAAAAATCGAAACAATGAACGTTCCGAGGGCAAGAAGTGCAATAAAGAGCAACCTAAAACAGAAGTGGCGTCATGGTTAAGTGATCAAGGTGTTGGACCGCGAAGCGGGCGAGCCGTTTTACAAACTCCCTGGTGACGTTTATTTATTCACTTTTTTTCATAACATTATGAACTCTCCTTCCAGTCACTGAAATGTTTGTTTCCTTTCTCTAGTCTTGGAAGCTGTCATATTACATAGCAGATATAGAGCATGAGTCATGTAGTAAGAATAGTCTACCGTTGTAAGCAAATGTGATGAACGTGAAAGCAAGCGTGATACCACATAGACGTCTCACACAAATGTAATCAACGAATAATGGCCGTGAACCATGTCACAAAGAAGGCATTCGAGAGTCACGACGCAACGCAACTTCAAAAACATCAAAAACATATGCTTTTACAGAGCAAAGGGAAACTGTGTCATTGTGAAATTGTTGCGTTTATTTGTTGCAGTTTATGTGTCAGACTATTATGTTTTCATCACGTTCATACGAACATCTGCAAGGGGAAAGGGGGGGGGGCATATCTCACTCACTTACCGGTCGTACGAATGAGGTGCGTCGATGAGAGAATCCTGATTCACGTACTGTCACTAATGCCGTGAATGACTTTCCTGACGTGCATTCGGTTGACTTGTCGCCTTGTCATCAAACCTTTGTGGTTCCCATTCGGGAACCACATTCTTTCGGTTGGTAGTAGAGTACTCGTGCTGAATCAACTGTCACTATAGCTCTCTACCTTATACCTCGCTGTCGCAAACGTCACAGACGCAAATTTTGATAATGCGAAAGAGGAAAAAGCACTGGTTTCAGGAACCGATGTTGTTTGAACACTGGTCACCCGGTTGGCAGTCCAACACGGTAACCATGTTTTCCTTTTTTCTCTCCTTTTGTTCGGTATTGTTCGTTGCATCTGGTCTGGGCGGACGGCACAGAACATTCGCTGAAACTGATCGTTGATTCCTTTACTTTGTTTAGTATTGCAGAGAGGAACCAATCCTCTGACCCAAAATTTAACCAAGGCGAAATCTGTCTGCCTAGCTGCTCCGTATTGCTCTTCTTATTCTTTGACCTCTCACTGTTTCTATTTAGACTTTTGTCGGAGTCCAGTACATCTTCCTCCTGTTTTTATGCTTCACTTCTGACGGGCCTTCTACTGAACGTTCTTACCACCAGATCTGAATAGGGCGTGATGGGGAGATTCCATTGTCAGTATTCTTTGACGGTAATGTAGCACTACATACCACTTCTTGCATCATGGAGAAAATTAAATCCGAATTCTCATTGCATTTCTGTAGAGCACGTTGTGGATTCTATCATGACAGAGACGATGCGTAAAATCTTCAGTTGCTCATGACTTCTCCAAGAGCCACTTAACACCTAGACTAGGTGCGCATTGTTACTTTTTGAAGCGTTGACGCCATGGGAAATCGCAAACCCAATTGGTGTACATCACAGCGTTTGTCATTAAAATATTCAAGGAAATTCGTAAAACATAAATTATCAAAGTTCTGACATGTAGTGACCGCTGACCGGCAAGAACATCAGCTGATGACTAGTACCAATAAGCACATGTCCTATGTGCCTCGAGGAGATTGCAGCAGTACTGTGCATTGGTTTATCTGGAAGCAACTGATCAGCGGTGTCAGGCCAGAAAGAACGAGACTGAATGCAATCAAATTTGGTCTGTAGACGTCCATTAAAAACAATAGTAGAAAGAAAACACCTTTCTGCATGCATAAAGTGGCTAAGGGAACATGTATAGTGATGTCTAGATCATTCTCCTCGTTGACAATTGCAAGATGCGTCTTAATTCCGAAAATCTTTGTTCATTCTAGTAAAACTGTGTGTGATGAGGAGGAGTAGGAGCAGGAATCAATTCGCATCTCAGGGATTCAGCTCTGGATCACTCTTCCTTCAAGCTTAAATTATGTGTGCATATCAGATGACTCTCATCGCAACCGAAGGAAATTTGAGTGTTGTGCAGTACCAGTGAAGGATTCTTCAAGCTATGGTCATACCCTACTGCCACCATTTCATCAACAGATTCGTCTTTCAAGACGATATACAAATGAAATAGTTTGCGGTATATGCTTAGATGAATCTGAACACGTTTGTAACAACTTTAAAACTTCAGTGGGCCAAAACGCTATTCCCCGGCCCCATCCTTGTTAAGCCTCACCCAGCGAGTGGCTTCAGAATGGTCGCTGTAGAAGTCTCGACCACCTAATGAACTGCATACCTCAAAGGGTCAAAGCATGTTACTACGCACAATGAATAGCAAACAGTCCAATCTGATTTCACAGTTAAGCAAAGGTGTGCCGTTTCGATTACAAATTCTTTATTTTTGTTCTTGCCTGGCTTTTATAAATGTGCTTTATAATTTTTAATTGATTATTATTTCTTTCCCACTATCCTTGAATATCAACACACATCCGTGCACAGACAGTAATTTGGTTTGAAAATGTAGTGAACTTTTTTACATGAAAATGATAAGAAAAAAGCTTTAGACTATTATATAAGTGAAACAATTGAAATAATAGAAAATACTCATAAATTGTGTCATAATTTTGTATCGAATGGACACCATATTTCAGTTTAGACGAAAGATGCCGAAATTATTAGTAAATGATGGAAGCATTACATGTAGTTGTAGTGGACGTATTTTTTGCAAATCAGACAAGAAGTTATAGTCTTGTTGGTTTCATGATACCACCAGTGATGATTTAGTAATTAAAGTATCCAAGAATAGATTGGCGATCCAATGGTTTCAAGACAGAGTAGTTCTTAGTAAATCACGAGGCCAGCTGGAAAACATCTAGGGACACAGACCTGCTGTCTTCAAGAAGAACCGTTGTTCTTGCTTGGGAGTGGGGCAGCCACTGCGCCAGCAAAAACTCCAGCGTCCACCAAAGCAGCGTCTTTGGTTCACAGCCCCGTATTTAACATATGTATGATCGGTTTGCCAATAAAAGTAATATTGTACTTAATGGCAAAGATAATCTATCCGTTAATCAAGTCATCTGAGAACGATAACGGGTTTTCAGAGTCCACTTTACTTTATGAATTCTATTGAAAACAAGAACCGTGGACGCATGTGCATCCACAGAAGTATTTTGAAGAAGGGATATGATATTGAAATTGATACGTTTTGTGTAATAGATGAAGTAAATTTAAAAAGGTATGTAAAATTTATTTTATCTCAAGTAACTGATAGTTATCCACCCAATATATTTTAAATAAAGAGACGTTCATAGCTATACTCTGTCACAGATTTAGCACTAGAAAGGTAGCCTCTAGCACCAGTATCTGCCATCAGGAGCAAGTGACAGGCAGCTGTCTCAGGTTTCCCTCGTGATCGTGGAAGAATAGCTGCATATCCTTGGATGGCAGACAGAGACCTGGGAAAGGTGGCAACAGTCATAGTTGATTACTCCATGTGACCCACAGGTCGAGGATGCTTAATTTCTTCCCATCAGTATCAGCATGGATCATAGAACTGTGACTAGAAGTGTCAAACTCCACAGGTTGTGACGTGCTGTTCCTTAGGGGCTGGTAGACAGCTAGGTGAGTAGACAGCAGGCCTTCCTCGGGATGATCAACTGCAGGTAGAGCATGCTCCCACTGGAAATGAGAAATAGTTTTGGGACGCTGGCCCAAATTGTCGCGCTTCTTTGAGGCACCAATTTCGGCTCTTCTTTTTAATTTTATCCATATTTTGCAGCTTCAAACGTGACTGTACTCAATACACTCGAGGTATGAATTTTAAAAAAAGAGCCACCTTCGGTCACAAAATTTATCTGGTTTTATTCAGTACACGATGTATTTCGGACCCTTTGGGTTCATCTTCAGGTGTAATTCGTCTTAATACATGCTTAATTTGTTCTCTTGAATGAGATAAAATGCATATTCTTGTCACGAAAAGGTTTGATGTTAGGTTATGAATTTCGTAATTCAGACGCGGAAAATAATGTGCGATGTAATGGAAAATATGAATAACGTAAACTTACCAAATAATCCAAGAGAAGCGTTTTTAGCGTTTTAGCAACAGAATAAGTTTTTGCCTCCATCGTTTTCCAACATATCACTTCATTCAAGAGGCACATTCGCAAACACATGTCTGTAAACACTTCACAGATATTTATGTACATGTTATGGTCAAAGATGAATTGTTCATTGTGCTAAAGGTATAATTATTAAACAATTGACATATGCAGGAAACAATTAACATATGCAGAAAATAACTTTAGAACAGATCTTTAAAATTACTGAAATAGCTGTGGCTTGCGAAATCTGTTTGTTCATTTAACATCGATTTTGGTTTCTTTGATATTGTGGAGGTACATCTATTGTTGTTCTAACAATTTAGGGTCTTCATTATGTAATACTATCAAATTGTTATCTAGATTGTTGATTATATGTTTAGTTTCCAACGTATGTTATGTAATGACTGATCTTTCAAAGTGGTTGAGCCTGAAAGCATTTACATGTGCTTGGAAACGGGTTTTGCAGCTTCTGACTCCATAGTAGGCAGGACAACTGGGGAATGATATTTTGTACACTCCACTGTTGTTGTATGTTTGAGTATCTGATTTTATGTTATGAATGAGTAAGTTTCTTAATTTATTATTCGTTGAGAATGAAACTGTTACATTTGTTTGTTTTGAAAAGGTTAGCTATTTTTTTGATATGGGGCCCAGGTATGGGATACTAGCGAATATTTTCTTTCATTGTGTTGCCATTCGTTGTTTCGCTTTTGTGTATTTGCCTGTCTAAATTGCCAATTGTTTTGACTGTGTAGCCATTGATTACGGCAATGCTCTTTATGGTATCTATCTCATTCTTGAGGGTGTTTTCTTCTAGATCAAGAGAGTGTACTCTGTGTAGCATGGACCTAAATGCCGCATGTTTCTGTGCTGTGGGATGGCATGATCAGTTATCCAGTCTTATCTCAGTGTATGTGCGTTTGTTGTGTACGCTGAGCTTACGTTTTTGTTGGTGGTCCGTGATTTTAAGATCCAGGAAATTTTTGCTTGTGTTCTTCGTGTTCTATTGTGAATTTTATGTTTTTGTTGAAAGGACTGAATACTGCTAGTAGTTCTTCGACATCATTTTTTGTTCCATCAGCATTTTGTTCTAGTATCATCACCATATCTCCAGTAATACATTATTTTACTTTTGAATCTATTGTTTTCATTAAAGAACCTACTTTCCAGATGAATGAGAAATATGTCTGCCAGAAAACTTCATATGCCACTGCCCATGGCAAGACCCTCATTCTGTTAGTAAACTTTCCCATTGAATGTAAAGTAATTGTGAGACAATATTAGCTGCAAAATGTCCTTGACATTTGATATTTCTGCAGATCTGTTGGTCATTTCAAGTTTTCAAAACTTTCACTGCCATAAGACTTTTTCTGTCACGTTAGTATACTGAATAGTTACTCTTCCTTATGTTTTCTTGTTCTACTTGGCTTGGTCACCGTTATGACGTCATCACTCTGCCACTAGGATGTCATTCTGCTGTTTTACTTGCATAAGCAACCAGCCCATATCGTGTGTCCCAGTCGCTTCCGTACTAAATGCAGTCTCACCAGTCTTCCTTGCTGCACTTCTGTCTGCTTTAATCAACTGTGCTGCGCTGCCTTTTACGTCTCCAGGGAAGGTTCTAAAAGTTTATCAGGGTGCACCAGGTATACTATTCTGCGATGCTTCAATGCTAAGATATTTCATTAGAACTGCTTATGAAGTTTGATTCTACTCATGTCATTCACTCATTAATATGACGCTACACTGTCATACAGAAACTGGCACACACTTATATCTATTCGTATATCGATCCAACAGTGTGCATAGGTCTTTGGGATCAAAGGCAGTGAGACATGTGATACGTGGGCCTTAAGGCTGTGATGACCAATCAGATCCCTCCTGCAGCCGAATCTTTTTTCTTTTATGGTTTTGGTTGGCCACTTGGTGGTCACTTGCTGTGTAAATCTGTTGATGAGAACACTGCACGCTTTTGGCTTAAGCAACATTACAACATAACTGACTATTTTCATGGGCAGAAAACTTATTTACTTATTCTTTTCTTTTTTGATCTCGCTGTTACATACACTATATCTCTTCTTTTACTTCCTATTTGGAATTAAAAATAGACTTGGTTATTTGTGGGAGGGTTTCAGTCGTGGTTTAATGTGGACTGGATTATCCTTGCATTCATGCCTTTGGTACCCCTCTTATTCAGGAACCAACCAAGCTGACCTTTCGGCACCATTATTTCATTTATTCTGTAATGAGGTCTATTTTTTATACTTAGTTTGAATTTCCGTGCTGATCAATGAACTTCAGTGCACTCCTGCTTGCTCTGCAAAAAGGAGTGGTATTCCTAATGGAGCAAGCTATTACCAAACGACTTTTCTTCCAAAACTACCTTTGTTTTCCCACCAACCATATTCTTATATAAAATCACAATCTCCAACAAACCATATTAAGATTCTACGACCTGTCTAACTGTGCTGCCACTCGTATGCACCTTTGCACAGTCCACTATGCTACTAATTGTATTGTAACCATATACTAGTTTTAAGTAGTTAATCAGCCAGCGGACGCATCAGTGTAGCCAGCACAGCTGCAGATCAGTTCTCACCAAATATTACTGTAACACTACGTTCTACAATCAAGAACTGGGGTTGGTGCACGTAAATTTTGTTCAGAACTGTTACAGGTTATGCGAATTACACAAACATAACTATGGGACTGACGATACCCTGTTGAGGACCTCCTTCTTACGCTACTTACAGTTTTATAAAACGAAGTAATTCTTATCATTTTAAATCATTTGTTACCAATACCCGAAACGTTGCTTTCCGCTACGCTTGTGACGCTTAACTATTGGTGCCACGTAAATAATAGCGAATATGTCTATTTACATGTGCTTTCCGGAAAACAAGTGTAAACAGTTTGCAGATAGTTTCAAATGTGCTTGATTTGTTAAAAGAATGACGAGACGACAACAACTGGATTTCAAAATAGTACAAACGAAGTATATCTTTCGGTTGAAAGTTTTTAAGTTAATTATGGTATGATTAAACACAACCTATCTAAACAAGTGCGGAGTCCAGTTAGATAATACTATTAAAAAAATTTTCATGGTCTGATAATGTTTGGTTCAAACTGAAAACTGAAAGTCTGAAACAGTAAAGAAGTCGAACTGAATGAAGGAGTGATATTCGATGTCAACAACAGCAACCAACTGAATATCCCACCTTAATAACAAATAAAAATGATATTAAATCTGTATATTGAAAAAGCAGTAAAGGAAACCAAATACAAAATTGAAATAGGAATTACAGTCTAGGGGAAGAAATCAAAACTTTGAGGTTTGCCGGTATTACTGTAATTCTGCCATAGATAGCAAAGGATTGGAAGACCAGTTCAATGGTATGGATAGCGTCTTGAAAGGAGATAATGGAATGTAGACGGATTGAATCAGATGATACTGAGGGAATTAGATTAGGAACCGAGACACTTACAGTAGTAAATGAGTATTGCTAATGTGGCAGCAAAGTAAATGATGATGGCTGAAGTAGAGAGGATATAAAATCTAGACTGGCAACGGGAAGAAAAGCATTTCTGAAGAAGAGAAATCTGTTAACATATAATATAGGTTTAAGTGTGAGGATGTCTTTTCTTGAAGTATTTGCCTAGATTTTGGGCATGTATGAAAGGGAAACATTGACGATAAAGTTTTTTCACAAAAAGAGAATAGAAACTTTCGAAATGTGGTGCTACAGAAGAATATTGAAGATTGGGTGGGTGGATCACGCAACTAATGAAGCAGTCCTGAAGAGAATTAGGGAGACAAGAAATGTGCGGCACGACTTGACCAAAAGAAGGGATTGGTGGATAGGACACATTCTGAGACGTCAAGGGATCACCGGTTTAGAATTAGAGAAATCTCCTGGCAGACTCAGGCAACCACTATGCACGCACTGCAGACTTACGTTTCCATCATTCATTGATAGGTTGTGGTTTTATTTCACTCGTGTAAAGTTTCCAGTCTTTTTCAGGCTTCTCAAGTGTTAGTTTAGAACTGCTCAGCGTCATTAATTATTGTTAACTTTCTTATTCTCTGTATTTGGTGGGATCGAACAGATAGTGTAACAATTAGTTATTCATGTATGTTTGCATGGAACTTTTTTATAGAAAGGGATTAATAGAAGCCACTAAATAGTGGGAAGTTAGATGATGACCCTGTTCGTTATCTTTTGTGAGGGGCCTCATCATTCTTAATACCACCACTGTCCTTTTAGTTATCCATTCTATGATGCATTTTTATGGAAAATGGTCTGATTGTCGGGCAGTGCCACTGATGTGGGTTACTCAGATACACCCTCATACAATTATTCGTGAAATGTCTGCCGACAGTAGGTTTACTGATTCTTGTTGTGCTATTCACTCGGAATTGGTAGTAAGCACCTTCATGATGAACAATTCCTTCTTGCATCAGCCACTGGAGTCTGCTGAGCATCTCGTAACGCGCGTGCTGTTACTAAATGATCCTGTGACAATTTTCCCGCTCTTCGTTAGATATTCGTCATCTTTTCTACACTACTGGCCATTAACATTGCTACACCAAGAAGACCACGTGCTACAGACGCGAAATTTTACCGACATGAAGAAGATGCTGTGAAATGCAAATGATTAGCTTTTCAGGGCATTCACACAAGACTGGCGCCGGTGGCGACACTTATAACGTGCTGACATGAGGAAAGTTTTCAGCGGATTTCTCATACAAAAAAGCAGTTGACCGGAGTTGCCTGGAGAAACGTTGTTGTGATTCCTCGTGTAAGGAGGAGAAATGCGTAGCTTACCATCACGTATCCAACTTTCATAAAGGTGGGATTGTAGACTATCGCGATTGCGGTTTTTGTCGTATCGCGACATTGCTGCCCGCGTTGGTCAAGATCCAATGACTGTTAGCAGAATATGGAATCGGTGGGTTCAGGATGGTAATACGGAATGCCGTTCTGGATCCCAACGGCCTCGTATCACTAGCAGTCGAGATCATAGGCATCTTATCCGCATGGCTGTAACGGAAGCTGCAGCAGCGCCTTGATCTCTGAGTCAACAGATGGGGACGTTTGCAAGATAACAACCACCTGCACTAACAGTTCGACGACGGTTGCTGCAGCATGGGCTATCAGCTCGGGGACCATGGCTTCGGCTACCCTTGACACCTGCGATGGTGTACTGAACGACGAACCTGGATGCACTAATGGCAAAACGTCATTTTTTCTTATGAATCCAAGTTCTGTTTACAGCATTGTGATAGTCGCATTGGTGACATGGAGGTGAACGCACATTGGAAGCGTGTATTTGTCATCGGCGTACTGGCAAATCACCCGGCGTGATGGTATGGGGTGCCATTGGTTACACGTCTCGGTCACCTCTTGTTCGTATTGACAGCACTTTGAACAGTGGACGTAACATTTCAGATGTGTTACGACCCGTGACTCTACCCTTTATTCGATCCCTCGAAAGTCTACATTTCAGGATACTGCACGACCACATGTTGCAGGTCCTGTACGGGCCTTTCTGGATACAGAAAATGTGCGAATGCTGCCCTGACCAGCACATTCTCTAGATGTCTCACTAATTGAAAACCCCTGGTCAATGTTGTCTGAGCAACTGGATAGTCACAACACGCCAGTCACTACTCTTGATGAACTGTGGTATCTTGTGTACCTGCACACTCCACCCACGTTCCGTTTTAATGGTCAAATGTGTGTGAAATCTTATGGGACCTAACTGCAAAGGCCATCTGTCCCTACGCTTATACACTACTTAATCTAAATTATTCTAAGGACAAAGACACACACCCATGCCCGAGGGAGGACTCCAACCGCCGCCGGCACCAGCCGCACAGTCCATGTCTGCAGCGCCCGAGACCGCTCGGCTAATCCCGTGCGGCAGCTCCGTTTGACTTAATGACTAGGCGTATCAAGGCCTTTATTACGGCCAGAGGTGGTTGTTCTGGGTACTGATTTCTCAGGTTGCATGCATCCAAATTGCGTGAAAATTTAATCACACGTCAGTTCTGGTATAATATATTTGTCCAATGAATACCCGTTTATCATCTGCATTTCTTCTTGGTGTAGCAATGTTAATGGCCAGTAGTGTATTAATCCAAACTGATAAAGGTGTCAGACTGATAAGAAAAATTTCAGGAACTCCAAATGAGTGTTTTGTCAGCTACCTGTTTCGAGGTTGAGTTATACACAAGAAATGGCACCCCAGACAATCATCCTGCTTGTAGGCCCGTATGGCGGGAAAGAGAAAGTTTGGTATCCCAGAACTATCTACGGCGTCTCCAGACACGTCTTTGTTTGTTTTCGGGAGTGAATTCAAAGCGGGACTCATCACTGAAAACTCTGTTATATTCAATAAGATTGCAGGCCGACGAAATGTCTTGAGATGCCCCAAGCATCGGTGGGTAACCAACCTGGCTCCCGCCTGATATAGGGCCCGACAAGCGGTAGTGATGGTCTGCTGTGTCACTTCTTTTCATAGCAGGACCCCTTTGGCTGTCATCTGCAGCGGACTTGTGGCACAGAGGTACGGTGACCATATTCTTCTCCCGTAGTTGTTGCCTTTCATGGCTAGTCATCCACGGCTTACATTTCAACAAGATAATTTCCACCCGCGCACGACGAAAGTTTTTACTGTTTATCTTTGCGCTTGGAAAAACCTTTCTTGGCCAGCACAGTCGCCGGATCTATCACCAACTGATAACGTTTGGAGCATTATTTGCAGGGCCATCAAACCAATTTTGGATCTTAGCGATCTAACCCTACAGTTGGACAGAATTTGGCACGCTATCTCTCAGGTAGACACCTAACAAGTCTATCAATCAATACCAAGACTAATGAATGTCTGCACAAGGGCCAGAGGTGCACCCACGCGTTAGAGACTGGCTGAATTTGTGAAACTCTTCCTCTTGAACAAATCATTCAATTTTTCTGAAATCGTAATCTTTTTTTTTTTTTTTTTTTTTTTTTTTGTCTGTACATGTACATCATATCTACTGACGACCGTCCATTCGGATAATTTCTTCGTGGTTAGTTGTTTTCGTTTTGTCTTATATCCTTAAGTATCACCCAATGAATCTCAGTCTGGCATCTGATATTCCTGTAACTATTTTTGTGTAATCATTTCACATTAGATCACTCAAGAAGGTAACTCCACATTTAATATCCACAACTAACATTACATTCAAGGTTAACACACAATCCTTTCACCAACTGCCGATCTTCATCCCATCTGCTGCACTGTATTAAAACTCTCTGCTGTTGCAGCTATCCTACACACAACAGCATTGTACTCAAACTTCTTCACAGAGGTTCTGATATGATCTGGTAGATAATTTGTATACATATATCTTAAACAATAGTGACCCCAAAACACTCACCTGGGATTGGCATGAAATTACGTTTGTATCTGTCTGTTTCTTATGAACGTTGTGCAGAATAAAAAGTACTCCTGAATCCAGTCCTAAATCTAATGCAATACTCCGTAAGTTCTTAGTTTCTTCACTAAAAGACGGTGTATAACTGTGTCAAATGACCTCCAAATGCTGCTTATCTTATTTTGGGTTTCATGAATGTATAAACCGAACTTAGACTGCGGAATTCATTTTGATATTTATAAAGGAGATTTTCAGTCTCTAAAAATAGTACGTTGCCTGAGCACAAACATGCTCTACAATTATTCAATAGAGTGATGTCCTCCATATAGGTCAGAAATTGTATGTCTATGCAAAAATCCTTCTGGAAAATGGGTCTGGAGAGGGGGGGGGGGGGGGTTAGAGAGGGCGCCTAACCTTTCTTGCAATCACTTGGTACCGTTAGTTAGTCCAGCCACCTACAGTGAAGCGTTGCTAGGAAGTGAACACATTCTTTCGCATATTACTACAAAATCTCACAGGTATTTCACATAGTCCCAACTCCTTTCCATTGTTAAGTAATTTCAGTTGGTTTTTTTATTCTATGATCAGCTGTCTCACTTTCTGCCATTTTGGGCATACGTAACGATAGTGACAAGTGCAAATGTTGTACTTGAATGTTGTCAGTTGTTTAGGAGCAGAAGTACGAACGTTAGTGATGAAAACAAAAATGGGCGCCCGGGGGTAGTCAGCAAGGAAGTGGTGCAGAAATTTGACATACAATATCCTGAAAATCGGTGTTTCACCGTGGATTGAGTCCTGGAATGCTTTTCAGAAATACTGTGGAGCAAATATGCGTAGATTTGTAGATAAGCTGGTTAGGTCGCAAAAAAATCATAAAGCAGGCGATAAATGACTTTACTGATCGCAAAGTACGTATGACAACTTTCGGATTTATTTCCATCTTCAGAAATCCTCGTGAAAAGAAGTAACACAATGACAAGATCGTTACCAGTTGTGTACGGAACATGAGATAACCGACTACAGTAGTCCGTCGTCTGACGTTACGTACACAACTGGTGACGCTTTCGTTCTTGTATTACATTTGCAGTTGGATTTCAAAACACGTAAATAATTCCGAAACGCTTTATGCATACTTTATGATCAATAATGTCATTCTTCACTTGCTGTACGACTTTTTATGTGGCCTAGCCTGCTACCCAGATAACCCTGACGTCCTTCTGGAAGAACGACGTCACTCACTGTTGAAATAATTTATTTTTGCAAATAACGCATTGTTGCAACAGACTGTGACGCATTGTTATATGAGGTAGACAGAGTCAGTTGTGCGCTGCGACTGTCAGTTTGACGCTGTCGTTCACAGTGAGTAAGAAACTGTGTCTTGACAATAGGGCCGATTTTACCATGGACGAACTGACTGCCCTTGTCATCGATGTATATATATATTTTATTTCATACTGCGTCAATAATTCAGAAACTTGTCATATAATATTTTAAAGAAGTAACCTATATTATTTATGGGTTCATATTATGATTGAAGGTTTTTGTCAGTTGTAATTCAATAATGTTTTCAACCGACCTTCCAGAAGGACGTCAGGGTAATATGTTGTCATTTTGTATTCACAGAAAACGATGTACACTGATGGAACTTTTGGACAAAAAATTGTTCAACTGGCTCTGAGCACTATGGGACTTAACTGCTGAAGTAATCAGTCCCCTAGACCTTAGAACTACTTAAACCTAACCAACCTAAGGAAATCACACACATCCATACCCGACCAAGGATTCGAAAATTTGACCGTAGCAGTCCCTCGGTTCCAGACTGTAGAGCGCAGAACCGTTTCCAGGGAACAAAAGTAAAAGATTAGCATGCCTCAACTAACTTATTACACTTCTACAATATGGGAAGCATAGATAGAGCTGACCAAAATGTACCCCTATATAGATGCTCTATAAGAGGGGAAAAAGTGGTATTTCCCGATCATTGCACATTTTATAGACATTGCTGGGCAAAATGCCTGGGATCTTTACAAGCACAATGAAGAACCCATAGATCATCTGACATTTCTTCGTCGAATTGTCACTGCAATTCTTGAAAGTAACAAAAGAGTTACTACCAGCAGAGGACGTCCTAGTAAAAGGGCAAAAATGGATTCTATATTTGATGAAAGAGAACATTATGTTGCTGAATTTCCAACGGACGAGATAACAAAAAAAAGAAGAAGCAGCTGAAATATTGATGTTGCCACAAAAAAACTGCTACTTTGTGCGTAAAATGTGACGAACCACTTCATGTTTGTTGCTTTTTGTCTTATCATACTAGTGCATAAAATATGTGTATAGGTTATTTTCTTTGTTTTTTGTATGTATTATCTGTTTTAGCCCATAAATAAAATTTATTTATGTTTATTTGAAAGAATAAAAACCAAAACAAGTTAATTGTGCAATGTCATATACTTGAGAAACATGTCCCCTTATGGTCCTGACGTCCTTCTGGAAGGACGCCCAGTTTTGGAAATACTAAATAAAAATAATTACTCAAAATTGTTTTTACTCTCTTCCTTCAACCTTGTGAATGAATGTATATAAGACATAAATCAATTAAAAAAAATAATTCAGTACTATCTGGGTTAAGAACAAATATACAGATATTTACTAGAATCCTAAAGATACATTTAAGTCTTTGGTCTTAAAAATTAAAGTAAAAGATTTACTAAGAGCCATTTGATTCCTCGTCAAGCCATTCATTCCAGCCACTAATTAAGAGAATGATTACTAGCTTCCCCCTTCACTTTATGTCACAGCTTTACTGTTTTTTGAAGAATAATATCGTGACCCAGCAATCAGGATGCCACATGTTACCTCTTTCCACAGAGTCACAAAATTCTACGGAAGACTGCGTATCTGATCAAATTCCACGTTTCTGATAACCAAATTACTAGTCCAAAATGCGCTCCAAATGATTTACACACCATCGTGCACAGTAAAAGTGCTCCAAGTGCTCCTAACGCTTTGAACCTGTCGCTGAACTTGAAGACCCTATGATGGGCTGTCTGCAATCGCAGGAGGAAGAATTTTGTGCTGAGGCCTTAGATAACTATTTACGAGTGTAATAAGTGTATAAATTTGAGTGGTGATTATGTCTTGTAATACAAAGCGAAATATTAAAATTTTATTAAAAAAATGTACTTGTACTATTCCAGAATTAAGTTACAGTCTAGCGGACGTTGCATTTCGGATAGCCATTGTAGAAGTGTAAATAACAGGAAACGCTGGGAAAAGTGAGCATCTGTTTTGATTAACAGGGTGTAATGGACGCACGGGAAGTGCCGAGGAAAGCGTGTAAACGTGTGTTAACTGCGCCGCTGCATTTACCTGCAGTGGGCATAAATTCAGCGGCTGGTGAAATGGAATGGTGGTCGGTGGGCTACACGGGCCCGGCGGAAGCGGCGCTGGAGTCACAGGGGGATAAGGGCGGCTCAGGGGAGGGGGGAGGAAGGCAGCGAACAAGAGATGGAAACTGATAGCGCGGCCCGGAAGGGCGCGCCTTGTGAAATAGTGGCAGCGATATCGCCGCAATAAATTAGGGGCGTGGTGGGGGCAGAGGGGAAGCTACAGTCCGGCGTTTTTAACGGTGCGTGTTAGCTGGCCGCGCGATTCAATTTGGGAGAGAGCCCCTTCCTTCTCCCGACCCCTATTGTCCCTTCCCCGGCTCTGCCCCGTGCGTGCCACCTACCTGCCGTCGATAATTGTTTTACATGCATTACAGCGTCGGCCGCGCCGACTACCTAAGCTTTTACAAGCAGTGCACCCAAGCCTTCTCCGGGCTTCTGTCTACAATAGTTACGGTCCAAGCTGAGAACCTCGCTTCTTGCTCTGAAAACATCACACGTGTATCGACCCCGACCGTTACAAACAGTGGCACAGTTCAGCTTCCGTGACGATAGTCACGTGGAATGCGAGGCACGACACTTGTCGTTTCTGCAGACACTTGTACAAGGATATTTCGGAAAGTAAAGATACACCGTACGCCAGAGGAACTGAAGAGTTTTGGCGAGCAAGTTGCAACACTAGTGTTAACCTTGAGCCTTTAGATTTAACCTCGCGGTCGTTCGGTACCTGAACGTTTGCTTCTGTTTGGAGTGGGTCGTATTTAAAATGGCTGCGCCAATTCAGAAACCCGCCAAACGCGAAGTGCGCTACGTCATACGTCTTCTTCATGAAAAATTGTTTCTGTTTATTTTAAAATTGTGAATCGACAAAATGTAACGAAATGGTGTCGTCACTTCTCTGAGCGTAGGACCGATGTAGCAAAACTCCTTTACTGCATTAAGTGTCTCATTTCCTAATCTAATTCCCTCAGCATCACCCGACCTAATTGAACTACATTCCACTATTCTGGTTTTGCTTTTGTTGATATTCATCTTATATCCTCCTTTCAAGACACTGTCCATTCCGTTCAGCTGCTCTTCCAAGTGTTTTGCCGTCTCTGACGGAATTACAATGTCATCGGCGAACCTCAAAGTTTTTACTTATTCTCCATGAATTTTAATACCTACTCCGAATTTTTCTTTTGTTTCCTTTACTGATTGCTCAATATACAGATTGAATAACATCGGGGAGAGACTACAACCCTGTCTTACTCCTTTCCCAACCACGGCTTCCCTTTCATGCCCCTCGACTCTTATGACTGCCATCTGGTTTCTGTAAAAATTGTAAATAGCCTTTCGGTCCCTGTCTTTTACCCTTGCCACCTTCAGAATTTGAAAGAGTATTCCAGTCAACATTGTCAAAAGCCTTCTCTAACGCAACAAATGCTAGAAACGTAGGTTTGCCTTTTCTTAATCTTTCTTCTAAGATAAGTCGTAAGGTCAGTATTGCCTCACGTGTTCCAACATTTCGACGGAATCCAAACTGATCCTCCCCGAGGTCTGCATCTACCAGTTTTTCCATTCGTCTGTAAAGAATTCGCGTTAGTATTTTGCAGCCGTGGCTTATTAAACTGATAGTTCGGTAATTTTCACATCTGTCAGCACCTGCTTTCTTTGGGATTTGAATTATTATATTCTTCTTGAAGTCTGAGGGTATTTCGCCTGTCTCACACATCTTGCTCACCAGCTGGTAGAGTTTTGTCAGGACTGGTGGTCCCAAGGCCGTCAGTAGTTCTAATGGAATGTTGTCTACTCCGGGGGCCTTGTTTCGACTCAGGTCTTTCAGTGCTCCGTCAGACTCTTCACGCAGTATCGTATCTCCCATTTCGTCTTCATCTACATCCTCTTCCATTTCCATAATATTGTCCTCAAGTCCATCGCCCTTGTATAAACCTTCTATATACTCCTACCACCTTTCTGCCTTCCTTTCTTTGCTGAGAACTGGGTTGCCATCTGAGCTCTTGGTATTCATACACGTGGTTCTCTTCTCTCCAAAGGTCTCTTTAATTTTCCTGTAGGCAGTATCTCTCTTACCCCTATTGATATAAGCTTCTACATCCTTACATTTGTCCTCTAGCCATCTCTGCTTAGCCATTTTGCACTTTCTGTCGATCTCATTTTTGAGAGGTTTGTATTCATTTTTGCCTGCTTCATTTACTGCATCGGCCATAAACTTGCTAAAAGCCTCGTGCTTTCACAAATATGTTTTGTAACAGAGTCTGGACGTCTAGGCGCCACTGACCTGTTCCACAGAAATTCGCAGAACACACACACAGATGTCCCACCGGCTTACTGACTAACAAGACCCCATCCTCTGCTTTACTGCCGGTCTACAATGCGCTGGCCATCGCTGCACGGGTTTCTCGGCGCTAGTCATTGTACCTGGATGCTGATACCGGCCGACTGGTGACAACCAAGATGTCTACACAATGAGACCACAGAACTCGGTCATCCGGAAATCTTTCCACACAGGCTTCCTCATAAAAACGCGCTTCCCTCGGTTCACCGACGCCGAGCGCTTTTACTGCAGTCGTTTACATCGGCACAGTATTCCTTTGAACGCAGGTAAAGCTACCGTTATTCCTTCCCTAGAGCATGTAAGCAAGAGCGTTAACTACTGCATAACATTTCATTATGATGTATGAAGTCAAATCGAAATAAAGATCATATGCCCTAAGAACATGTAGCGGCGTAACACCGTATCAGAAGTGAGAGTGCCTTGCAATCTCTCAATATGTCCCACCGATGTAACAGTAAGGTAAACTGCTGAAGCGTATTTGCTATGTTAGATGTCTCAAAATACAAGAGATTAAAGGTTACTGAATAAATAACGGATGTGACCATCGAAACTGGAAGTGATGACGGCTGCGGGTTTGGGAAAGCTGAAATATGGAACAAGAAGAGCAAAGTTCATTTCCGAATGTCATAGAGCAACTATAAATGCGTCACATCTTCCCTAGTGGGGACAGAAATCATTTCACTACAGGACACCCATACAGATTGGGGAAAATACCATCACCTTACGGTGAATGTCGTGGTTTAAGATGTAATTGTCATGTGTCGTCGCCGAGTGGAGTCTACAGAGCATGATCTCTTTCAAAGCGAAATGCGGTTGTCAATTACAGCTGTGGAGATCATTCGCGTAACTGAATCTTGCAACAAATACATTCAAGAACAGAGGCAGAAGCACAGATTTGAGAAATCATTGTAGACATAAGGGACAGAGAGATGGTGTAGGTGTCACGGCCGGGATGGTGTGAATAGGTGTCAGCAGTGGCGAAGGTGAGGAACTGTGTCTCATAATTTGACGTGAAACTGACAGAGAACACGAGTACATGAGTGAATACACGTTTGTAAGTTACGTAAAAATAGTGTGACGTGAGTGAAGTGTTGTGTGTGTTACACAAAGTATCTTTACAATACCACCATACGTAGTTGAAAAAATTAAATGGACAAATAAATTGTCAGCTAGTACGAGAATAGAACATATATCTACACAGATAACGATGACTCAAAATTTTCTCGCTGCCTACAATAACGATGATTATAAATGTTATACGAAATGTATATTGCAGTAACATAGGATGTATGTCAGGAACTTCTATATAATTACATGTGTAATGTGCAGGTGGCCCGTTACTTAACCAGCCACACGATGCGTACCGAGATAATGACACAAGAGCACAAAGAGTGTTAATTAGTTGTAATGTGTGAACAAAATGCACATGCGGCTATAAGTGTAGAAAATTTTCCTAATCAGTGCAGACAAAATTCGCCAATTAACTACACTATTTGATCAAAAGTATCACGACACATCTATGATATGCGTAAATGACCACAAGACGTCACGTAAGGGGGATCCTGTAATACAAAAGGAGGCGGGGTTTATTGTGTTGTCAGGAGAAAAGCTGTACTAGCACAATGGGTCGGTAAGGAGGGCTCAGTGAGTTTGAACATGGATTAGCCATTGGATGTCATTTAAGTAACAGATCCTTCAGGAGTATGATAACCATTATAAAGTCAATCAAGTCGGCTGTTGACGATATGACTGTGAAGTGGAAGCACGAAGAAAAGTCCAGAGCTAAATCAAAACGACGGAGACCTCACGTAGTGATGGACAGGGACCGTTAGCACTCCGGAAGTTGGTTGTAAAATATCACAAGAAATCAGTCGAAGGGATCATTTACGAGTTCTAAAGTGCTACCAGTAGACCAACTAGCACAGTGACTGCGGGAAGAGATTTAAAAAGAATGAGCTACTGTGGTCGAACACCTCCTCACAAACCACAAATTCTTTTAGTCAAAAGCTAAGCGACGCCTGTAGTAGTGTTAAGAGTCGTCTCCGTTGGGCAGGCAATGATTGGAAACGAGTGATATGGAGAGATGAATCACGATATGGCTCGTATAAAGCGGATGGAAAGATCTGAATCGATGAATACTGGGAGTACACTTCCTGCCATCATGTCTAATGTCAACACAGCAGTACAGAGGAGGTAGTGTTACGGAATGAGAAGCTTTTTATGTCGTTAGGGTGTGGGGTCCCCTTAGTGTGCTTAAGCAAACCCTTAATGAACTAGAACATGGCCGATCTTTACGCCATTTTGTACAGTGCATGGCAGAGTAACAGTTCGGAGATGATGATTCTGTTAGCATGAAGATGCACTCTTGTCTTAGCATCTGTGAAGTAACACCTGTAACGTTCTTGAACAGGAATGCATGAAACCCCGGCCATAGCCCAGTGGAACCGCTTTAGGAAGAGTTACAACTCCGCTCCATATCCGAACGTGCAACAACCGTCTCGGATCTTAAGGAAGAACGAGACACCAGTTCTCCAAAAACATACAGAGACTTCATTGAACGTGTGCCCATGAGATTTAAAGCCGGCATAGAGGTGAATGGTGGACACACCGAAAATTAATGTCCACTAATATGTAACCGGATGCTACTGTTCAGAGAATGTACATAGCCAAGTGTATTGGCACCTAATTTCGGATTACAGATATCTTATGGCCTTCACCTTTTGTTACTTCTTCATTTCATATATTCTAATTAATGTAGATTTTTATGTACGTATTGTAAAGTTTTATTCAGCAAACGTCTATCTATTGTGTTATTAGAGATGAGAACAATGCATTAGAATTGTGTACACAATATACGACGACTTAATTGTATTGACTTCTTTTACGTTCTGTTCTGTTATGCATAGTGGCCAGATACAGCCTGATGAGACTGTAAAAAAGTTGCAGGCGAACTGTACTGACAAATAATTGTTATGAATAAATTCGATACATTGCTCTCTGTAGCGGGAAATTCATTTGTTAAGAAAAGCTGTTAACCCTTTGGAATATGGTTATTTCCGCATAGTGGAGAGTCGTAGGCTTGCCTCTGACTTGATCGCACGTATTTTTGCATTTTTAAGTGAACAATGTAATTTCGGTTTTGCTAATGTGAAAATACTGTATTATATACAAAAATGTGAGAGAATATATTTTGTAAAAAAATGCTGCAACAATAATCTTCATATTTATTTAGTTCACACCAACACGGGTGTACACTCATGCAAATTCATTACTGCACATTTATTCATCAACAGCAGAAGAGGATCTTTCAAATGGTAACGACGACAAATTGCAATTTTAATTAAAAATGTATGTCTCATGCATTTATCTTTCAAGCATCAAAAAGTAACAGTGAGTTGATGCCTGTTCTTATTTAACTATGGGCTACCACAGAAAGCTTTCGTCACCAAAGAAGATTGGAATTATAAATTGAATACTAAGTCAGTTTCACGCGAAGCCATGAAATCATTCTGTGCTTACATTACGATGGCAAATGTGGTCTGCGAGCACGTCGTAGAGGCAGTAAATACAGTGGCCTCTTTCTGCAGACAAAGAACGGTGGCTGGCTCTTTGTAGGTCCTCATTACTATTCATGAGGTGTCAGGAGTTATGTAAAAACAATGGAATTCAATAAACGCCTCTCAGTTCTAAATGAAACAGTAGCCGATGTTTGGCATCCGGCGAATCTCAAAGTCTAAATTCGAGAGAATGAATTTTTAAATTCCATTAGCCCAGACTCGCCATTTAACAAGCTAGTAATATTTTACTTCACCTGCAGCAAGTTCGTCCTTCCACAGTCAGATTTAACATCGTTAAGGACTAATGATATAGGCACGCTGATGAATTTATGGGTAAAAATATTCCAGTTTATATGAACTTCACTTTGCTGTCGCTGTTTGATTGTTCACTTGTGAACATTTGTAGTCTGTAACCATCAGGCCGGAGAAATAAATACAAGCAAGAAAGTGTAGAATAAGTATATTCTACGATTTAAAAGCTGATAAAATATAACATTTACTTCCCAACAGATAGTAATGTAACGGGAAAAGCCAAATATAACGCTATACTGCGCTGTTTGTTATACCGGCATAATGCGTATTACCAAATATGTTATTACGATGCAGCAAATGTTACCCTCTGGGAGGATTTGAGTAAACTGACCGCGAATTGCCTAATGGGTTTGGATTATAGAACCTGATTTTAATATGACAGTTGAAACTCGAAAGCTAAAGATTGAAATTTGAAAAATATCTTAAGTACCAAATCCTACTTAAGTAAAATAAAATGATGTCGCCAACCTAATTAGACATCCTAATATAAACATTACTTTTAAAGAATCTATATTGTATTTTGGTAATGGAAAGCTGCCATTACTTCTTTCCCAAATAAGTGATACAGTGAATACCAGCAGTTATAAACAGTGTGTGCACGATCTCAAAGGAACAGCTGACACTTTATCTCTTCTCAACAGTAATACGTTGTCATATATAAATTGTCTCATCATCATATGTTGTGAAAGCTCTACTAAACACAAGTTGGACATAGACATAGTCCTATTTCCTGTTTCATATAGTACAAACATAATTACATGTCACTCAAAATAGGATTTTTATACTCTCTGTGAAGCAGTATTGTCTCTATTATAATGAATAAAAGAAATTACAGTAACTTTATCTTTTATAGGCAAAGACTTAGGTTGTTACCCTCAAACTGTCTTTGCAATTTTTACTGCACAAAGCACACAAAACTTTAGAATTACTTCAGAATACAATTAGTAAATTCATAGTTCAAGAATGTTTCTTCATACTAAGCAACACTAAAGTGGGGATTCTCAAATTAACCATTACACTAACGCAAACTAAACACACTTTTCTGAAACAATTTGTAAGATGCAGATTTAGGTATTACTCTTTCACAAATTTCACTCACCTTGCAGGACTTCTAAAACAGTTAATGGTGATGATTTTTTCTACAGGTTCTTAAGTATGTTTGTAATTGCATTTTACTCTGACTAACCTCAAGAAAACAAGCTGTCTTATTGCCATTGATACAACCAGTAATTTTCATTGACAGTATTTAGTCCAGTTTATCTTTAAAGCACAAACACTTTGAAATAAAGGGAATCAACGGCTATGGATGTTTTCTTAAATGCAATGCTAACTTCATCCCTGAACTTCAATTGAAGCCATAGTATCCCTAGATACCTTCTAGCATTCAGAATTGTGGAAATAATTAACCATTTATTTTAATTAGATTTTAACACACAGGATACGTGGATGTCAGTATTTATGTGGAGTGGATCCTAAGAGGTATCATGAAAGGAACCAAATCAAGGGACCAGACGCAAACTTCACATAATTTTCCTGATTATTGCAAATTAAACTACACTTAAAGGTACTGGTTCATGCTTTGACATAAATCTGATCATTTAGATTTGCAAAAGTGATGGCGCAATATAGGTGACGAGCACATCGTATCTCTCTGGTCTTTCCTCTGGATGTAATTGGCTCATTATCTTCTTCTTGGCGACAACATTTCCCACATTAGAGGCTTTTGCAATAATAGAGCATCCGAGGCCTTTCCATATTAATCTAGGTACTGGATGCCACCCTCAGTGGTTTCGCTGTTCACTAACTTGCTGCTCAGACCACACTTATCCAGTAGCTAGCTGCCGAATGACTCTTATTTCACCATTTAGCCCGCCCCAACCACTTTTTGGCGTGCGCCAGCTAGCTTCCGCTGCAGATAGGAAGTACTTTTGCTTCTCATTTTATTCACTGCATGTTTCTAGGAAGCTTATAAACAGTTGTAAACAATCATCTTCTAAGAAATCTTAATATTTAAATACATTAACATGTCAACACAAAAGCCACATAATTATATACATTTTCCTCCAATTAATACAAAGAATTTAAATAGTACAGGGAAAACATTTTACACAACTTTTCACTTCATTGCAATAGGTCAAAGACATTACATAGCCAAAAATACATACTTAACATTGAACAGAATTAATCAGTACAAAATATTTACAGTATTTATTATGGTGTGACAAACAGAACATTTAATCTGATTTTATTAAAAATGTATGCGAGGAAGTTATTTATCCAAGAACCTTAAATAATGTAGAACAAGTAACTAGTGAAATTGTTATTTATGATGGAGTAAAATCTTAGAAACTGGAAGGAACTCTCGCAAAGGAAATTCTGTGTTCAACATGTAGTATCAGTATTCGGAAAGTAAGAGATACTTATCTACAATACGGTTGCCATTTTCCGGACCAAAGTAATTAAAATTCCGGAGATGTGCATCGGTTTAGGTCTCCTCTTCTCCATATTTAAGTTAATGGCTTGAACACTAACTTTACTGAGAAATTATATAATTAATGACTGCTGCACAACAAAATGAGTTTTAATTGTGATGAAGTCATTTTGGCGAGGCGTCACATACATTTGTGCTTCTGTATCGTATCACAAAATACTTAAATTCAAATACACAAAATAATTATGTACCTACTAGCTAAGGATTTTGCGTCTCTTGGTTTGCTATGGTTCTTGTTTCCCAGAACCACTGCGAAGTTCTTTCAGCGAAATTCTTTACACAGAACTGAATGGCGCTCGTAAACCGAGCTGGATCAATCTCTCAGCCATATTTAGCCATATTCTAGTGCGGAACTGCATATTAATGTGTTGTGTAGCCATTTAAGAAAAGCCAAATTATTCAAAAGTTCTTAACAGGTCATAGACGAAGTTATCCGCATTCATAGCGTACGTCTATCGAAGACCTAAGCCACTGTGAACAGTGTGGCGAGTGGCATTGAGAACACATTATCCCAGCTTATAACGGAAGGTGCACGACACAGAATAAACAGATCGGTAATCCCAATATTTTTGTATCGCAGTATCGTAGAACACATAAGCTGTAATTTATTATATTCGTTCAGGAAATTAGAATATTATACCAAAAAATCTGAATTTATTTTCGAATAACAGGTAGTGTGATGGAAAGCTCGTTTTCTTCACACATAAATTCTTGGAATTTTGAAACAATAAAATCGATAAGTTTCATCACCGTCATTACGAAAAGTGTTCCACGGAGTAACATTGCGCTCTAGCCAGAGTAAGAAAGAAATCAGACTGTGAATCACGACTTGACTAAATAAACAGACAAACGCCACGATGCAACTTTCTAATGCAGTAAATGCACACGATAATGTGAACAGCGCTCTCAAATTGTTCACTGACGACGCTGTTGAGTACTGAATGTCGTTGAGTACTGAATGTCGTATAAATGTAAAAGAAACCAAATCAGTTTTAAGAATTATTTCCAGTACGTATAGAGAGTAGAAGTCCACCTTAAAAATAAACATAAAGCTGGATGTAGTTTTTAATTACTTAATGATAATACTGTGTAAAATGTAAAGAGCTGATGCGTTTGAAGGAAGGGAAGATGGAAGGACGGAAGGAAGACTAAGATTTAATCTGCCATCAACCGCGGCCTCAGCAGAAATGGAAATGACGCTTAGTAACTGTTACACTGTATCGAAACAGAAACGGAAATCTCTGCAAGTGGCGTATGTTTCACTAGGAAAATCCTTCGTGCTCTTTCTTCGGTATATTTCACGAGATATGGTTGCAGTGTAACTAATACGTAATGACTATTCATTCCAATTTCTCTTCAATGAAAACAGCTGTTTAGAAAAATTGCCTAGATTCGTCTACGTCTACAGGCGTATAGTCATACACTAAATTGGAGAATTTTACAAGTTCCCCAAGATGTCTTATATAATGGTAAAGTCGTCGATTAATCTGGAAGATTTGAGGTTTGTTCTTGGGTGTGACCAATGAGTAAATAAAATGATAAACTTCTCACAATACAATGATTAATTTAAATTTACTTTTTTGTCGCAAATCCCGGTTACACGAATATACTGAGGGATGCTGGTACAACATATCTCGAAGACACCGTGTCTAAGCTTTCAACCTCTCGCGGTTCAGGCGAACTACGTGTTATAACGGTGATAATTCTCTTGATCAATCAACGCTAAATATCCTGTTAACTTACGCATGAGATATATTTAGATTCTCATAATATTAAGGAGTGCTCCTTAAACAGTTCTTCTCTTCATCCACGCAAATAAAGTTTATACACAAGTTTTTAGTCAGCATACATAAGAGGAAGGCGGTGTAAGAAACGATCGTAATAACAAATATTATCAAAATTGAACGGAATGTAAACATAATATTTATCAGGTGATAACACTGTCTCTGAAAAAGGTAAAACAGGATTCATAATTCTACTAGGCAATTTGTACGAAATTAAAAGATATTTGTCGTTGATATTGCAATAAAATCGTGTTAGTAAAAATAACGGCCTATGTTAGGATCGATGTGCTTGGTTCGACATATTTTGAAGAAGTAGTTCATTTCTGGTATTTGAGAGGAATGTTTAGAAAAAGTGCCCAGAGCGAAGTGGAGGATTGCTCTTCTAACAGATTTGATATGATTATCTCATGCAAGCAGACCCTTGGAGAACCCTTTATCTCACTGAGAAATGAACGTTAACAGTAATGAACTTTGTCAGTTACAATTTACCAATTACCATAAGTTTCATTTATTGTGGGTCTATTACATATGAGCACCGTGTGCTGTCATATCTGTGCCCGCACAACGAGTTTTGGTATATTCACCATCGCCCTTGCCTGACATATTTGATGCAACATCAGCCTCAGCCATTTGGATGTGAAGTGATCTGAGACTCTCCACACGGCTCTAAGTTCGAAGAAGAACGAAGCCATCTTCATCATGCTTCTCCGTTTGAGCTGCTCTGGATGTCGTATGCTTTCGCTTGTGTGTGATGTGGCGTGTTTTTCAGTGTGGTTACATTGAATTATACTGTTGAAGCTATCTCAAAACCGCTTACAGTTTGCATTCATACAGTGGTATTGAAAACTGCACGCAACATTTCTCTATACGTCTACCACATTAAGTGTTATCTTATTTACGACTTCGTGAGCCACACAGAAAAAATAATATTTCTTGGCTACTTGTGGCTACTTGTTACAGTTAATGAGAGGCAGCTTCCGTTCTATTTACATGCTGAATTTTATTCGTAGCTGAATTAAGCGGGACGGCATTTCATTCACCAAAGGGTTTATTTCATTCACCAAAGGGTTGTGCGTTTTATAATTTAGCAGAAAAATAGCGCTTTCTTTGACAGTGGTGTGAGTACCATGCGATTTTAATTTTAATTTTACATACATTTTTAAAACTACTTTATATTCGTTGGGAGTTAGTAACTACAAGTCCAGAGAAAATTCATATCTCTATTTATAGTTTCTCATTTCCTCAGTTTGATCACAGAATGAACACTTTTCACCAATGTAGTTCTGCGCAACGAATTACGCAGGAACAATAAGAGAAATTAGCTTGTGCCTTTAGCTCAGTGACTAGCTGCATGATTAGCGTCTCTCATACTGTACGTACTGTACATCTCGAGAGGATTTCTATTTTTTTATTATTTGTTTTACACTACTGGCCATTAAAATTGTTACACCACGAAGATGATGTGCTGCGGACGCGAAATGTAACAGACAGGGAGACGATGCTGCGATATGCAAATGATTAGCTTTTCAGAGAATTTACACAAGGTTGGCGCCGGTGGCAACACCTACAACGTGCTGACATGAGGAAAGTTTCTAACTGATTTATCATACACAAACAGCATTTGACCGGCGTTGCCTGGTGAAAAGTTGTTGTGATGCCTCGTGTAAGGAGGATAAATGCGTACCATCACGTTTCCGACTTTCATAAAGGTCGGATTCTAGCCTGTCGCAATTGCGGTTTATCGACATTGCTGCTCGCGTTGGTCGAGATCCAATGACTGTTAGCAGAATATGGAATCGGTGGGTTCAGGAGGTTAATACGGAACGCAATGCTCGATACCAACGGCCTCGTATCACTAGCAGTCGAGATGGTAGGCATCTTATCCGCATGGCTGTATCGGATCGTGCAACCACGTCTCGATCCCTAAGTCAACAGTTGGGGACGTTTGCAAGACAACAAACATCTGCACGCACAGTTCGACGACGTTTTCAACAGCGTGCACTATCAGCTCGGAGACCATGGCTGCGGTTACCCTTGCCGCTACGTCACAAACAGGAGCACCTGCGATGTTGTACTCAATGACGAACCTCGGTGCGCGAATGGCAATATGTAATATTTTTGATGAATCCAGGTTCTGTTTAGAGCATCATGATGGTCGCATCCGTGTTTGGTGACATCGTGGCAATTCCTTACAGACAAATGGAAAAACTAGTAGAAGCCGACCTCGGGGAAGAACAGTTTGGATTCCGTAGAAATGTTGGAACACGTGAGGCAATACTGATCTAACGACTTACCTTATAAGAAAGATTAAGAAAAGGCAAACCTACGTTTCTAGCATTTGTAGAGTTAGAGAAGGCTTTTGACAATGTTGACTGGAATACTCTCTTTCAAATTATAATGTTGGCAGGGATAAAATACAGGGAGCGAAAGGCTATTTACAATTTGTGCAGAAACCAGATGGCAGTTATAAGAGCAAGGGGCATGAAAGGGAAGCAGTGGTTGGGAAGGGAGTGAGACAGGGTTGTAGCCCCTCCCCAATGTTATTCAATCTGTATATTGAGCAAGCAATAAAGGAAACGAAAGAAAAATTTGGAGTAGGTATTAAAATCCAGGGAGAAGAAATAATAAATTTGAGGTTCGCCGATGATATTGTAATTCGGTCATAGACAGCAAAGCACTTGGAAGGGCTGTTGAACGGAATGGATAGTGTCTTGTAAGGAGGATATAAGACGAACATCAACAAAAGCAAAGCTAGGATAGTGGAATGTAGTCGAATGAAGTCGGGTGATGCTGAGGGAATTAGATTCGGAAATGAGACACTTAATGCAGTAAAAGAGTATTGCTATTTGGGGAACAAAATAACTGATGATGGTCGAAGTAGAGAGGGTACAAAATGTAGACTGACGATTGCAAAGAAAGCTTTCCTGAAGAAGAGAAATTTGTTAACATCGAGTATAGATTTAAGTGTCAGGAAGTCGTTTCTGAAAGTATTTGTATGGAGTGTAGCCATGTATGGAAGTGAAACATGGACAATAAATAGTTTGGACAAGGAGAGAATAGAAGCTTTCGAAATAGGGTGCTACAGAAGAATGTTGAAGATTAGATGGGTAGATCACGTAACTAATGAGGAGGCATTGAATAGGATTGGGGAGAAGAGAAGTTTGTGGCACAACTTGACTAGAAGAAGAGATCGGTTGGGAGGACATATTTTGAGACATCAAGGGATCACAAATTTAGCATTGGAGGTCAGCGTGGAGGATAAAAATCGTAGAGGGAGAGCAAGAGATGAATACACTAAGCAGAGTCAGAAGGATGTAGGTTGCAGTAGGTACTGGGAGATGAAGGAGTTTGCACAGGATGGATTAGCATGGAGAGCTGCATCAAACCAGTCTCAGGGCTGAAGACCACAATAACAACCTTCGTGCTTTCCGAACTCAAGCTTGATCAGCAAGGCTGCTGAGTCTCTCCCAACTGAGAACGTTTGGAGACTTACGAATAGGGCCCTCCAACGAGTTCGAGATTCTGACGATCTAACGTGACATTTGGACTAAATTCGGCATGATTTTCCTCAGGAGGACATACAAAAAGTCTAGCAATCAATGCCAAGTACGGCCACAGAGAGCGGCCACACTTCCTGCATTTCTGGAACACCTAAACTGCCTCCATCCCATGATTTGCTTCTCCAAGGAAGTGGAGAAAAATGGAGAATTACCGTTTCTTGATATCTTGGTCTGCAGGGAAGAAGATGGTTCCTTGGGTCATGTGTATTTTTAAGATGAGGAAAATTCTGTAGACATAGCGGTTCTCTGCTTGTCTTAAAAACCACATAGCAACCAACACTTAAATGTAAAGGATTATGGGCTAACATGACACATTGGTGGAATTAATACGAAAACAGAATAACTTTCAACGTCAGATAAATTGAACCACAATTTGGAAAGAAGTGAAACATGCGGATTTTATGTACATCAGAACCTAGAACCTTGTGCTTGTGAGTAGTTAATGCAGAATATCCCTCTTTAAACTGTAACAACTTGCAGTCCTGAGTAGTACTTTTGCCGATAATACTTAGGATTAAGGAATTGATGTGCAGCCATTTATTACTGGACTATCTGATAAGGATGCTCAGTTTTGAAATGTAAGCTATGTGGCACCTCACACAATTGAGGAAGCTTCATACGAAGGAGTGAAGCTTATTCATGATAGCAACATAATGTTTCAGGAACAATCCAAAAGAGTCATAGAGGAAAACGGGAATGATGATGGCGCTCCCCAAGAAACTGATATAGAACTGTGCTGTTCCTAATCCGTGTACATGACTGAAGAGACAATCTGAGCAGTCACCTGAGACTGTTTGCAGGTGATAGTGTCATTTTCTCTCCAGTAAAGGCATCAGAGGATCAAAACCAGTTGCAGAATTATTTAGATAAGAAATCAATATGGTCGAAAAGGGACAACTGTCTCTAAACAAAGAAAAGTTTTGGCAACGACCTGAGTCGTACAAGATATCTGATAAATTTCGGTTACACAATACATCGCACAAATATAAAGGCTGCCAATTCTACTAGACATTTAGCGACAACTGCCACGAACCCGGGAAAGCCTAAGATCACATACTGGTTAATCTGTACACCTATGTATACACCTGCCTAACACCGTGAAGGGTCTGCGCGGGCACGCAGAAGTGCCACTACACGACTGGCATGCACTCTGCTAATGTCTGAAGTAGTGCTGGAGGGAACTGACCCTATCAGTCCTGCAGGAGTATCCATAAATCCGTAAGAGTACGAGGCGGTAGAGACCTCTTCTGAACAGCACGTTGCAAGGCATTAAGGATATGCTCAATAATTTTCATGTCTGGGCAGTTTGGTGGCCAGCGAAAATTTTTAAACTCAGAACAGTGTTCCTGGGCTCACTCTGTAGCAATTCAGCAATTGTGAGAGTCGCATTGTCCTGCTGGAATTGCCTAAGTCCGTCTTAATGCACAATGAACATGAATGGACGCAGGTCATCAGACAGAATGCTTACGTACATGTCACCTGCCGAAGTTGTATCTAGACATGTCAAGGGTCGCGTATCATTTAAACTGCAAACGCCCCACGTTATTACAGAGACTCCACCAGCTTCAGCAGTTCCCTGCTGACATGCAGGGTCCATGGGTTCATGAGGTTGTGTCCCTACCCATACACGTCCATCCGCTCGATACAATTTGAAACGAGACTCGTCCGAGCAGGCGACATGTTTCCAAATATCAACAGACGAATGACCGTGTTGACGGCCAGGCAGGGTGTAAGGCTTTGTGTCGTGCGGTCATCCAGGCTACAGGAGTGGACCTTCGGCTCCGAAGGCCCATAACAATGACGTCTCGTTGAATGGTTCGGAGGCTGACAGATGTTGAGATCCCAGTATTGAAATCTCCAGCATTTTGCGGAAGGGTTGCACTTCTGTCACATTGAGTGATTCTCTTCAGTCGTCTTAGGTCCCGTTCTTGCAGAATCTTTTTCCGGCCACAACGATGTCGGAGATTCGATGTTTAATTCGATTACTGATATTCTCAGTACTCTCATGAAATGGTCGTACGGGGAACTCCCCACTTCATCGCTACCTCCGAGATGCCGTGTCCTACCGTTCGTGTGCCGACTATAACACTACGTTCAAACTCACTTAAATCTTCATAACCTGCCATTGTACCAGCAGCAATCGATCTAACAACGGCGCCAGACACTTGTTGTCCTATATAGGCGTTGCCGACCGCTGCGTCGTATTCTGATGTTTACGTATCTCTGTATCTGAATACGCGAGCCTATACCAGATTCTTTGACGCTTCAGAAACTACAAAATATTGTCACTGTCGCCCTCAATTGTGATTCACCTATTGCTACTATGACCTATTGTGAATACTGTAGTTGAAAAAGTTTCTCGGATCAAAGTTAGAGGTTATGCGGCTATACTGACAGAACCTGATATCAGTCCATCGTACAAGGCGAGGCAAACATTCAGAATGCAAAACACATTTTCGGACTCAAGGAAATGTATGTCCAAGGATGTGTTATAAATTCTTGATTATTTCAGTGCGTTCCGTTCATTTTTAATGATGTTTTCCCTTCATTCACCCAATTACTTTTGCCCAACGGGCCGGCCGCTGTGATCCAGTGGTTCTAGGCGCTTCAGTCTAGAACCGCACTGCTACTATGTTCATAGGTTCGAGTCCTGCCTCGGGCATGGATGTGTGTGATGCCCTTAGGTTAGTTAGATTTCAGTAGTTTAAGTCTAGAGGACTGATGACCTCAAATGTTAAGACTCATAATGCTTCGAGCCATTTACCCCAAGGACTACACTTATTCCAATTACTGTCATTATTTAAAAGTATAAAACTAATAAGGTTTCGCACAGGTCAACAGCTTTTAGTTAAATGGAGGACAGTGTGACATTTACGAGCTTGGAAATGACTAGAATGTAGCTGTCCACTGTAACTAATTATTTTTACACATCCGGTGAACTACCTTGTTCGACATCATTTCATTAAATATTCGTTCAAATGGCCTAGGTAACATATAACCATATAACCGTGTGCCTATGAAAGCAGTTCCATGAAACCTCCGGAAATTTTCATTGTTCAACTGAGTGGACATCGTGTTACCTCTCATGAGTGAGTTCATTGTCAGCTATTACGGAGTTGGTAACTGAGGTGATGCGAATCCCACATTCAATGAAGGCTTTCACGACCGGATGGTGCTGTTGTTGATAATTCTTCAGTGTTATATGACCGTGATCCATGAATTACTTCTATTCCTAACGTTTCGTACAATACTACGTTGGACATCCTCATAGGTATGGCTGGTTCTGTAGTCGGCAGGACTCAACAGAACCAGCCATACCTCTGCAGATGTCCAATGCAGTATTGGACGAAACGTTGGGAATAGAAGTATTCCATGGACCACGGCCATATAACCCGGAAGGATTATCAACAACAGAATCCCACATTGGCGTGGGATGACTTGTACAACAGTTGGCTGGAGTGAATCTATGAAAGTGTCAGGCAGTGGATTTCACCACTTTCCTGTTAGTGTCACAATGTAGTATACCTTCTTCTACGTGTGAACTGCGTATGCTAACTAATGATGTGATGGAAGAGTTAGAACAGAGGTGAATGTCTTCACGTGGAAAACCCCATTCTCCTTGTTTGATGTTCCGTCTTTAGTACGGGATCGGTAATTCTGTTTCGATCTGTGAGATGTTTTCCACCAAATGTGCTTTCTGTTGTTCGGCATTCAAACTTCATACTTCCTCATCGTATTTCGCAACACTGGTCATGTTTGTCCCATTACTTAGCTCCTCACAAGTTTAATAGTTATTGTTTTAGGCACAGTTGTTTCAGGTAGTCCCAAAATGATTTTCTTTTTCCTTTTTTTAGCTCGAAGCTGGTTTATATCTCGACATGAAGTCCTGTTCAGAATGATCGATTTTCATTACAAGTTTGTTGAAAATCTAGTATGCATTGTCGCTGTGAGCCTTGTATCTTTTCACGCTAATGGAGTAACGAAGTGCATTATTGTGAAACAAAAATAAAAGATGATAATAGGTATTAACAGTGGTCTCTTATGCAAGTAGATAGTGAAACCATTAGTAAGGTTAGTGGGTACGCAAAACCTTCTACAAAATTAAATTAGTGAAAAACGTCGGATTATTACTAAGGTGCCAAGAAAACCATCCCCTGATCCTCTGTAAATTTCTTACTTACCGCTTCTGCTTTAGTTTTACATTGCTCTGAGCCCCACCGGATTTACTGCAGTCTTTACGGAGTGCAGAGGAGTTGGTGGTGTAAACTGTCCACCAGAATCGGATTCGCTATGCATCGGTTCCACCGGACACAAATATCCATTCGGTACGAGACCGCGGTAGCGGCACCGGATGCTGTTTATAGTGCGGCTCATAAAATTTAATTTTCTCGTTGCGCTGTTGCTGCTATTTATTAATTCATACTGCATTTCCTGCAACCGGTGTTGTGCATTTACCATTGCCCCTGTAGCTATCCGAATGTAGAATTTATTATGCTGAACTATTATCAAAATTTTGTTTTTAATGTGCTAATTACAACGTACTTTTCTCTTTGATTTCACCTCCTATATTGGCAGCCGATTTTCTGTATATCCCCTTATTCAACATGATTTCACCCTTCCTCTACTTTTCTATAGATAAAATTCGCTCAACACATATTCTATAAAAGGGCAAGACAGTTGCTCACTGCATTTGAATCATAAGGAACCCTTAGTCTAAGGCGTTGCAGTCATAGACTGTGCGGCTGGTCCCGGCGGAGGTTCGAGTCCTCCATCGGGCATGGGCGTGTGTGTTTGTCCTTAGGATAATTTAGCTTAAGTAGTGTGTAAACTTAGGAACTGATGACCTTAGCAGTTTAGTCCCATAAGATTTCACACGCTTTTGAACATTATTTTTTGAAACCTTACATCCAGAACATCAGGATTTACACCAAAGTAAACTTATAATTACAACATTTGGGAAAGACTGTTCTTTGATAAATACTTTAAAGTTTTTTGCAGTGAGTAGTTTTTTCTTAACGTAGTAATCATAAGTTCGAGTGTGTTATAATCCAAAGCTTCAGGCTACATGGGTACCACATGTTTCGAGTGTACTGGATGCCACTAAAGTCATCAGTCACTTCACACATAATTACTAAAGTGACAGTGTCATACTTCCACTTGTCTTACAATTAAAATGTGAGGGGCAGTATTCTTGAGTGGTTTAGTGTGTCACAAATTCCTTAGAACAAGATTACCGATGCGCTGTAATTCCTAATGGATGCCTATAGACACTCACAGTCCTCAGAGAACGCCACAGATCGTACTAAGTTTTCTGAAAGCATCTCAGTACAGCAGGCTACAGGCTGTGGAAGAGTACACATACATTTAGGTGAGAATATAATTTGAAACATGCAATACAGGAGTTTAACAACGTGGATGGTATGGTGTCAATAGTGACGCGATACGAAACATATATTGTCCTTTACGCACATCGAATTCCAGGCCCGAAAAGGTACATAGAATTAAGATTAGGATTTAATACTGCACTGACTGTCAAGTCAGTAGAGGCAGTGTAATAAATTTCTGTTGTCTATTATGTTCATACAATTAGATATCTGGAAAATATTAATAATAAAATATCGTTGGATATATAGCCTTAGATTTCGCCGTTGTTTCTCATTGAACAACGAATGTTTCTCAGAAATATTGAAGGATATCTTCTGGCACGCGAGTTGATTGGTACATACAACTGCTACTGACGTAGTGGTTATTTCTTAGGTGGCGCTTTCGTCCCATTTCATTTGTAACCTCAGTTTTGGCCAAGCTGAGAGCGAAGAAGTTGCAGACAGCAGATCTCTGTGGTCACACATAGTGTCGGTTGCGCGAATACCGTGTGTAGGTGAGACATTTATTTGAGTTTAGGTAAATTTTAGCTGCGCCAAAAATTTTGATGTAATCTAATTTTACTAGGAAGAACAATCACTATGGTCGCATAAATTTGTGAAATTTTTTTCATACCCTTATCGAACGCAGAGAAGTTGATTTCTCTATATTTATTTGAATGAATGCAGTTTTTTAGTACATGAAAGTATTTCTATTCCTCGTTTTGTTTTCTCCGTAGATTAATAAAATGTTTGTCACTAATAGACCATGACTCAAAATTATTATAGACAACAAATTTACAAACTAATAAACATATGACATCAGATATTTTACTAGCACCATAAATTAAAGGGATTTTTGCATATCTTCCGATACGAATTATTTACGAAGACGTTGACACCACGATGCAGGTTTCCCAAGAAGTCCCTATACCTCTCTTGACTCTATACAATTGGGGAAATAAACAGTCATTCTCTCGGCATACCTGTTTTTTTACATCAGGAAGAGCACTGTAATTATAATTGTATTCATTGCTTCAATATTGACTGATGTAAGCGGGCACAATTAAGTTATTGAGAAGCGATCAGTAACGTGTGTTTGGATGCATAAACGTCCAAAGACAAGGGACAGAAGGAAAGAGACATTGCACGACTTTCGAGGTTGCCTTGGCAACGTTGCGCACGGTATAGTCGTGTTGGTTACCGAAATTACGAGTATGAAAACTACCACTCTCAACAAAGTAATAGATCGGTAAACTAATCGATGTCTCAGTGAGGGATCACCCAGTGACACGAACGTCTGAGGTCCCACATGCGGTAGTATTTATTGATGAAATGTACTGTTTGAAAATAACATAAGCAAGGAAGACCAAGAGATGGCGAGAGAAATGAGAATGAAGACGTGTCGGCGAAGGGGAAAGTGATACCCATTTACTACGGTTTCTGCACAGGGATTCTCTGGAGGTTTGTGCAGGCACTCATCACACTACTACAGAATCTGAAACAAACAAATTGCAGGTGGCTTCCATAAATTTAATATTGAAACGTAAGAGGACAATGAACATTAAAAATTTTCTAAAAATATTAGACAGAAAGTTTCAAAATTATGGTCAGCGGAAGATTATAGTCATTGTCATAGTGAATGTTCCCTCGGGCAACTTTTAAATTACTGTGCAAGAATCCAATGAGGTTGAAATGTCCATCTTTCTGTTCCCCCAGCTCTACAAAGAAAAGTGAGGTATGGGAACCTCTCGGAAATTTCACAGATTCGTGACAAAGAATATGTAAATCACACCTGTTGGAGCATATGTACACCCTCTGCCTCTAAAAAAAAATAAAAAAATAAAAAATGTTTGCAATTTTTATGGCCTATATCTACACTACTGGCCATTAAAATTGCTGCAACAAGAAGAAATGCAGATGCAGTCTACAAATATATATTACTACAACTGACATGTGATTACCTTTTCAAGCAATTTCGGTGCATAGATCCCGAGAAATCAGTACCCACAGCAACCACCTCTGGCCGCATTAACGGCCTCGGTAGGCCTGGGCATTGAGCCAAATAGAGCTTGGATGGCGTGTACAGGTACAGCTGCCCATGTAGCTTCAACACGATACCACAGTTCATCAAGAGTAGTGACTGGCGTATTGTGACGATCCAGTTGCTCGGCCACCATTGACCAGACGTTTTCAATTGGTGAGAGATCTGGACAATGTTTTGGCCAGGGGAGCAGTCGAACATTTTCTCTATCCAGAGAGGCCCGTACAGGATCTGCAACATGCGGTCGTGCATTATCTTGCAGAAATGTAGGGTTTCGCAGGGATCGAATGAAGGGTAGAGCCACGGGTCGTAACACATCTGAAATTTAACGTCCTCTGTTCAGAGTGCCATCAGTGTGAACAACAGGTGACCAAGACGTGTAACCAATGACACCCTGGGCGCTGATGACCACGCTGTTTAGCGCCCGTAAACCTCAAACACACACACACACACACACACACACAATGACACCCGATACCATTACGCCGGGTGACACGCCAGTACGGCGATGACGAATACACGCTTCCAATGTGCGTTCACCACGACGTCGCCAAACACGGATGGGACCATCATGATGCTGTAAACAGAACTTGTATTCATCCGAAAAAATGACGTTTTGCCATACGTGCACCCAGGTTCGTCGTTGACTATACCATCGCAGGCGCTCCTGTCTGTGATGCAGCGTCTAGGGTAACCGCAGCCATGATCTCGGAGCTGATAGTCCATTCTGCTGAAAACGTAGTTGAACCGCTTGTGTAGATGGTTGTTGTCTTGCAAACGACCCATCTGTTGACTCAGGAATCGAAATGTGGTTGCTCGATCCGTTACAGCCATGCGGATACGATGCTGTCATCTCGACTGCTAGTGACACAAGGAAGTTGGGATCCAGCACGGAGTTCCGTATTACCCTCCGGAAGCCACCGATTCCATATTCTGCTAACAGTTGTTGGATCTCGACCAACGCGAGCAGCAATGTCGCGATACGATAAACGGCAATCGCAATAGGCTACAATCCAACTTTTATCAAAGTCGTAAACCTGATGGTACGCATTTCTCCTCGTTACACGAGGCATCACAACGTTTCACCAGGCAACGCCGGTCAACTGTTGTTTTTGTATGAGAAATCGGTTGGAAACTTTCCTCATGTCAGCACATTGTAGGTGTCACCACCGGCGCCAACCTTGTGTGAATGCTCTGAAAAGCTAAGCATTTGCATATCACAGTATCTTCTTCCTGTCGGTTAAATTTCACATCTGTAGCGTGTCATCTTCGTGGCATAGGAATTTTAATGGCCAGTAGTGTATCTGTGATTAGTGTCAGTGCAGAATAGTGAAGCCACTGCACAGAGGCGGTGGACAGCTATAGATTTGTTAGGTCCATACGTAGTACAAGGACCCGAATACGTTGGCCAAAAGTTATGTGGATGTGGGAAGAACGCTCAGCAAGAACGTGAAGTATCAGGACATCACTCCAACAACATCTCCCCCCCCCCCCGCACCAGGCATCAAGTTTACTCTCACTTAAGACGCTCAAAACGGTTAAAAAATAAGTACAACGAAATTGCGATGGAGAGAATGCAAATAATAATTAAGCGCTGAAATACAATGTGCCTTATTATTAAAATTAGTGCTGTAACGAAGTAATGGGGACACTACACCTCCATATGAAATAATGTTTAGGAAAGGAGTATGCAGTACAGGAGCACCAATGTGCAAGTTAAAAATGAGTTTTCTATTGATTAACGTCGATACTTCGAAAGACATTTGGAGAAAAACAGCTTGTGTCACCGAAGGTTTGACAGCCCGAGATCATGGTAATTTTGACTTGCACATACGAAAAAAAAAAGATGTAATGATATAACATACCTACAGGTTGACAACAGAAGACATCCACAGCTAAAATAGGAGAAATAAATATAAAGACGGTGTTCCTACGAAACTAGTATAAAATGTTTGAAGCATACATCTATGGAATTTATTATGAAAGTAGTAGATATATGTAAGATATAAATAATCATGAAGATATTACGTAGTTTCCTTCATTATAGGAGTAATAAAACAACACGTCTGCATTTTTGGATGGAATATGGTATAAAAGCACCCACAGTCCTGTTGTGTTATTGCATTTTCAGTAACTTTGTAAGCAGGCTGTTTAGTTTTTTATATTGGTAACGCCACATAGCGCTCTGTATGAAAATCACTGGCTGTGCTGTGTGCAGTCATTGGCTGGTTTGTATTGTTGTCTGCCATTGTAGTGTTGGGCAGATGGATGTTAACAGCGCGTAGCGTTTCGTAGTTGGAGGTGAGCCACCCGCAGAGGTGGATGTGTGGAGAGAAATGACGGTGTTTTGAAATTTGTAAGCCTGGATGTCATGAACTGCTATATATATATTATGACTTTTGAACACTATTAAGGTAAATACATTGTTTGTTCTCTATCAAAATCTTTTATTTGCTAACTATCCCTATCAGTAGTTAGTGTCTTCAGTAGTTTGAATCATCTATTTAGCTGGCAGTAGTGGCGCTCGATGTATTGCAGTAGTTCGAGTAACCAAGATTTTTGTGAGGTAAGCGATTAGTGAAACGTATAGGTTAATGTTAGTCAGGGCCATTCTTTTGTAGGGATTTTTGAAAGTCAGATTGCGTTGCGCTAAAAATATTGTGTGTCAGTTTAAGCACAGTTATGCATAATTTTTCCGAGGGGACTCTTCATATCTTGTCCAACCTCCTTATTACTTAAAAAATTCTCTTCGTCATTGATTTTGTTAGGGCTGCAGTTCACGCAGTGAAATTGTCGCCATCTCTATTCGTATCACTATTTCCCGTTCGCTTATGGCCTCAAACTGTCTTCCATTGTGATGAACACGCCTTGCAATTAATCCTCAAGGATTTCACAAAGGGTTCAGATCGGATGCATTACCTTGTTGAAACTTTGAAGTTTCGTCTCTTATATTCTCACACATTCTAATCCATTCTGTCCCTGTTATCTTAGTATACATGTTAGAGTTCAGCCTAGTGTTTACCCAAGCAACACGAGATATACCATTCCCGCAGAAGGCTGTTTAAATCATATCACTTCTATTACCCAAAATTTCTACTCATTCTCAACTGCTGGTCTGTTCTCAGATCATGCTAATCATACTTAAATCCGTCCACACTACCTAAATAAACCTCATCTCATAACAAAAGACCACTTTATCCCATTCCCAAGTAGATAATAATTTTTTATGTGTTAAGGTGTTACAATAGGTTTCTGCAGTCACTTTTTCATGCAAGATGTTTGTCACTTGGCAAATTCTGGCGTTCACATTTGGCAGTTACTGTCAATTGTACAACAACAACAAAGTGAGAAGATTAGTGGTGTGTGGCCCTTGCTTTGGTCAAAAATAGCAGTTGCGGTGCTTCAGATAATTTTGTACTTTCCCCATATTTTCCGTTCTATCCACATCGTGTGCACGGTCTAACAAATTTATCAATAACTGTACTTGAACGTTTCAATTTCTAGGCGATTTGACGATTACAGAGCACACTTCCATCCATGCACCGATTTTAGCTTTTTTTATCACGTGATAACTGTTTTTGTACACTATACACATTGTCGTTAATGATGCCAGTTTCTTATGTGCAGAAAAGGCACGAACACACGCACATACACACCACCGTCGACTGCCTTTCTGCGGACTTCCACACGGTACCTCTTCAATCGTTAATGTCTTTTTATATACTACACTACTGACTCAAATGACACACATTTGCCAGTGTATTCGCTCTCATACTATCGCATGTATACCGTGCACAATTATTTGAAGCGACAATGTTCTTTTGCCTACAATTAACCATGCCTTTGTACTACTGCATTACGGTATGCGGGCTTAATTTCCAATATTTTCGGGGCAAAGCAGTTGAATTACGGAAAACTGTAACTTAATACAAAAAAGGAAAACATGCTTAAAATCAAAACAATAATTAAAGTGTCAATCGATAGGGCCGCATGTCTTTGTCTAAATGGTGTGCAGTTGCGCTATTCTGATGACAGCAGTTGCCAGATCTTGCGCGCTAGCTGGATAGTCCGGGACTTCCCATCCTCAAACCCTAAGGGCACTCAAAAGTGCAGATGTTCCGGATCTAGCAGCTGGAGCTTCATCATCCTCCTCGCTGCCTTTCAAGACGAAACTTTCGCCACACATTGGAAGCAAACCTCTGGGCAAGGTCGAGAGGACGTCGAGTGCAGTAAGTACTTGGAGATGAAGAAGCTTGCACAGGATAGAGTAGCGCGGAGCGCTGCATCAAACCAGTCTTTGGATTGAAGACCACTACATCAAGGATTTTAGATCTTTTTTCCCAATTGTACAAATTTTGGTGGTTAACACCAGTGTAATTTTATTATTCCAATATTTAAAAATATTAAGTTTGTATCCTTGGGCGTCTGTTACATGTCTAAATTTTAAATATTTGCTTTTTGGACTGATCTAGAGCCTATCAGTCTGTAACAGAATCTTCCTTGTTAATGTAACTTGCGTAACTGGGTTTTCTCTTATGTTGCTAGTCAATTGTCAGGATGAGCATTACTGTAAAGGGCATTTAATTCTAAAGCGTTATGTCAGGGTTAGAAACACTAAATAAATTGAAACTTCCTGGCAGATTAAAACTGTCTGTCGGGCCGAGACTCGAACTCGAGAACTTTGCCTTTCACGGGCAAGTGACCTACCAACTAAATAAATTACTTTTTATGTCTTAACAACATGTGGACAGGGTGGGTTCTTCCTTGGCTTGGGTATTAGGTAGAATGAAACAGCATTTTTTACATAAGATAACTTATTGAAAGATTTGTACAATCGTTTCCTTACTGGTTCGTTCTGGCTGGGAGAGCGGCAGCCTTTTGCTGCGTGAGCGGCGGCGTCTTATTACGCGTGGCGCTGTGTATCTCGTGTCGCCGCCTCGACCAGTTTACTGGAGACGCGCATCGCTAGGTGGCCCGTTTAATTATTGAGAACGAAGTCGTGCATCGGATGGTGATACCTTGGATGTGACGTCCCAGTGGTTCTCTTTTCTAAGCGGCCGCATGTGACAGTATCGTGCGTCCGCCAGCGGAGCGGGGGAAGGCCAGTGTCCCGGACTCGAACAACAGACTCCACTTGCCAGGCTTCGGCTATCCGATCTTCATCCCAGCTCACAGGTGACTGCTGATGTGAGTCCGTCTCCTCCCCGTCCTCGCGAGTCACCCAGGTACGTAAAAATCAGTCTTCAAATACCTTCCAACTTTTGTCTTCTGGCGGAGATGCGGCTGCTTGTTATTCCATTACAGCGGCGGACTTGGTGCTTCGGTGAACGAGGTAGTCTCTTCCTCTGTGACGGTCTTCAGCTCCAAAACTGAACTGACAACTATCCCTGTCGGGCACATTGCATCTCGCGTATTTATTCACTTCCGTTCACTGGAGATGAACGACTTCACGGTCATTGCCTCTTCTGTCACGTTGAAAAGCTTCTCGAAGAATCTTTTTAACGCCGGTCATTGGCTCTTGGAACGTAGGAGAGAGCTTTTGATCACATGTGACAATTTAGAAACACATGAGCCGGTCGCGCGATCCCCTGACGGCTGAATCGACAGCATCCACTTATGTGGGGAGGGCGATGGCTTCTCCTGAACGTGCTGACTTCACGGTCATTGCCTCTACTGCTCTTCCCACTGTTTGCCAGTGTTAAACTAAACTAAGTTTTTCATTTATTTTCTAATTTTTAATTCACTTCACATTGATTTCACTAATTTATATACCTATCTTAAGTACTACTCAACATTTGGTATAGGAATTTATCACCATCACACTAAGTTCTTGTTTCTGATCGTAAAATTATTTTTGAGACTTTATTAAATGATAGTTCAAATGGTTCAAATGGCTCTGAGCACTATGGGACTTAACGTCTAAGGTCATGAGTCCCCTAGAACTTAGAACTACTTAAACCTAACTAACCTGAGGACATCACACACATCCATGCCTGAGGCAGGATTCGAACCTGCGACAGTAGCGGTCCCGCGGTTCCAGACTGTAGCGCCTAGAACCGGACAGCCACCACGACCGGCTTAAATGATAGTCTTAGAAATCACTGGTAGTCAGTCTCATCCCTGTCCTATCACTCCCTACTGCGTCACATTGTTAACATAGTGCTGTGAAGCAGTGAAATAGTAGTAGTGTCATGTTCTTTTGATTGTAGTGTAGCCTAACACTAGGGTATGAAAATAACGTAGATGCCAAATGGTACTGCCAGCTGGGATGTCCCATGGGAAGCGTTCAGCAATCTGTCAGAATGAGTATTCCTTCTCCGTGCAGTGCGGCCCCTGTCCCTTATGGATCTGTGAGAGTTGTGTCGTACATGTATTTTTAGAGTGTAAGTCAGTGTCATGGATTCATGCATAGCGCAGTGTTATAGTTATGTTGTATGATGAAGATGAGCGACTGACTATTGAAGTGTGTTCATTGGTGTACTTCCGATACTGACATCCTGTTTTTCCGTAATGCGTCTGTGTGCGCATGGTTCTAGCTTAAGGGGGGCAGGACGTCAAGCGGGCCGACTTGGAGCAGCAGAGGCACAACAGGACATTTTATTTTCTACTGTCTGTACTTTTACAAATAAATTCATAAAACTTTGTCAGCATGACCAGGAAGGATTCGGGATGCACACTCATAGTAGTGGAAGTTCAAAGACATAACAAAATAATTTTTTTATATGTGAAATTTCATTATTTTTTCGCTTACGATTGACTGCATTAAGACAGTGGAAATTAAAATGTCCTGTGGTGCCTCTCCTGGTCCAAGTCGGCCCGTTTGACGTCCTACCCCCCTTAAAATAACCTCTGGAGGCATACTGACCGACAGATCAGCGTGCACCGGCAGTCTCTTCACATTATGATTAGAGTCATACTTAGTCGTACTGAACTTCAGTGAATGTTCACCTTCACTTACATCACACACGCGGCCATTCCTACGGTCAAAAGAATACTGACAAAGAGGTTTCCGACTTAAAATCTTGAAAACAATGCGACTCCTGAGAGTGGAGCAAAACGTGTTTGAGGAGTTAATTTCGTACGTGTCTGGACCAAAGCAATGACTACAATCGACTCCCAGACGACTTGTCGTTAGCTGCAGTGGTTCGGAACAATAAGCAGGCTCCCCGCTGCGCTGACAGCCGTTTAACTCCCCTGTTCGCCGCTAACAAAGCGTCAGAGAGGACCCCTTAGCACGAGAAATCCCGGTCCATACCCCCAGCGCACCGCGCTCCCCGTGCCTCTCGGTTGCAGCCATTCGGCTGGTCTGCGCGGCTGCTCGCGGACCCCGAGATTAGTCTGTCGATCCCACGTCCCAGTCGCGGGCGGCTTACCGAAATGCAGTCTCAGCGCCGCCGCAGTAATAGAGTACCAGCCGCAGCGCTCCTGAGGGGAACGAAAGAGAAATAAATCTCTGAGATGCGTATAAGGGCGGCCGAGGCCCAAACCCCTCTGGAGAGGAGCGGAGGCGATGCTATCCTGTTTGCTCGCAAGCGGCGGGGCCCCAGACAGACTTTCAGAGCCGAGGAGTCTCATACAGACCTGAACGTTCTTGAGCAACTGTGTGACGTGAATATGGTAGTCATTAAATAAACTATTACTTCTTAAGTAACAGAACCCAGTACAAAATAATAACTAACTGAAACCCTCAGCTGCCGACAGGTGTTGTTGATATACACATGCAGAATCGTGGACAGTTGTGAATGTGAGTCTCACGGGAATCGTGCAAGGAATAAGTCCCTGCAGTCGCGCTACTCATGTATGTCCTCGGTGGCTCAGATGGATAGAGCGTCTGCCATGTAAGCACGAGATCCCGGGTTCGAGTCCCAGTCGGGGCACACATTTCCACATCGAGGTATATCAACAACACCTGTCGGCAGCTGGGGGATTCAGTTAGTTATCATTTATTCCAGGGAAAAGCTGCACGGTCATCATATATATAGAACCCAGTACGTTGTACTCGATGGTGAGTGTTCATCGGAGGTGAGGGTATCATCTGGAGTGCCCCAGGGAAGTGTGTTAGGTCCGCTGTAGTTTTCTACCTACATAAATGATCTTTTGGATAGGGTGGATAGCAATGTGGTTCATCTGCAAAGGAGACCGCATATAAAATACTAATACAACCTATTCTTGAGTACTGCTCGAGCGTTTTCGATCCCTATCAGGTCGGATTGAGGGAGGACATAGAAGCAATTCAGAGGCGTGCTGCTAGATTTGTTACTGGTAGGTTTGATAATCACGCGAGTGTTACGGAAATGCTTCATCAACTGGGGTGGGAGTCTCTACAGTAAAGTAGGCGTTCTTTTCGTGAATCGGTACTGAGGAAATTTAGAGAACCAGAGTTTGAGGCTGACTGCAGTACAATTTTACAGCTGCCAACTCACATTTCGCGGAAAGACCAGAAAGATAAGGTAAGAGAGATTAGGGATCGTACAGAGGCATATAGGCAGTCGTTTTTCCCTCGTACTGTTTGGGAGTGGAACTAGGAGAGAGGGTGCTAGTTGTTGTACGAGGTACCCTCCGCCACGCGCCGTATGGTGGATTCCGGAGTTTGTTTGTAGATGTAGATATTAGTTTATTCGATGGGTAGATCATATAACTAATGAGGAGGTATTGAATAGAATTGTGGAGAAGAGGAGTTTGTGGCACAACTTGACTAGAAGAAGGGATCGGTTGGTAGGACATGTTCTGTGGCATCAATGGATCACCAATTTAGTATTGGAGGGCGGCGTGGAGGGCAAAAATCGTAGAGGGAGACCAAGAGATGAATACACTAAGCAGATTCAAAAGGATGTAGGCTGCAGTACATACTGGGAGATGAAGCAACTTGCACAGGATAGAGTATGGAGAGCTGCCTCAAACCAGTCTCAGGACTGAAGACCACAACTACAGCAACAGTTTATATTTATGTCTGCATCGCAGAGAGCACATGCAGTGTGTAGCGGATAGTATGTAGTGCACAATAATCCTTCGTCTGCTCACTCACAATCTTCTCTACATCAACGGTACACCCTAGTCTGAAGATGGAGAGTCAAATTGTAACGGTCCACCGATCACCTTAAAGCGGCAACCGATGCTAACGTTATACCTCTGAGACGGTGAAATAACCTAATGGAGAAAGAACAATCAAACTGGGGTTCATTTCCGCAACATTCCAGCAGAGTATAAACAATAATAAACGTTGGGTCTGGAACAGACATTCTGACAGCACAAAAGCAAGTTGTGACATCACATATTGAAACCGGTCCCCAGCATAATTAGGCATTCTTGTGTCAAACAAAATGATGAAGCAGAAGGCAGTGGTAAGGCTGGCCTAATATTCCTTGACACACTCGCACTTAACTCTTTCCTTACATCTGTTCACACTACAAAACAGTAACCTAACCTTGCAGATAAAGGTGCTACTAACTAGGAAGAGCCGGCCGTTGTGGCCGAGCGGTTCTTGACACTTCAGTCTGGAACAAATCGACCGCTACGGACGCAGGTTCGAATCCTGCTTCTGACATGGATGTGTGTGATGGTCTTAGGTTAGTTAGGTTAAGTAGTTCTATTGTAGGGAACTGATGACCCCAGACGTTAAGTCCCATAGTGTTCAGAGCCATTTGAACCAACTGGTAAGTCAGATAAACAAATGGCCAGTGAGAAAGTAAACACTAACATACGCCTCTCAACAAGACGTACCTTAAATGAAGTAAGTGTATCAGTTTATAAAACCAATTACCGACACGCACGAAACTAGTATAAATATCGAATAGGAAAGGGCTTGAAATGGTTCTGAACTTAAATCAGAGGTCTGCTAACGATCACTCGATAACTTGACTGCTTAGTACAGGATCTCTATACTCGTGCATTAACAAAATTGCATTGGAATAGATAACACAGTGAACAGTTCTGTCGCGTTCAGCAGAGCTTTGTAGTGCAATAGGAACGTTGACGACAATCTGAACGTTGTTGGGGTGTCTACCTCTTTTGTCGAAGATGAGAGGAGGAAAGCTTTCCGAGGTAGAAGTATGGTTACCGGTTGCAGTAATAATCTGTTAGAATTAAAGGCAGGATGGGGATGTTGGGTAGTTCAGTATTTATTTAAATAATTCATTTATTATCTCTTTGATAACTTATAAAACAGGAGCCAGTAACTAACTCCTTCTTTAATAAATGTCAGAGTCAATGTATTCTTATCAACAGGCCAATCACCTAAGCTTACAGGATACAGATACAATTAACCTTGTTAATTACGAAACTACAAATGCTATCTATACCTGAAGACAAAGATCGTCTATGTTCAAATCTATTACCCAGAATAGATAACGATTACTTATGTTGCAGTTGATGTGCGTGTCACCAGATCTGATCACCTACTTCTCGCTGAGGCTATTACTTGTGCATCCTTCAGCAGCTGCTGCCTGGCGTAGCTACACGGTGGCTCTTGACTACTGCTCTCCCTCTGAATCCTCTCTCAGAATCTCTGGCTTATATAACGTTCTATGTCGAGGCTGACATTCTATAATAGCCGTTATGGATATTTGCATTAGCTGGCTCCTTTGACACGAAATCACTTTAATGTTCGATTTCTCTTATAGCTTTCCACTCCATGCTACCACTTACGTAAACTGCTAAGCTCCTTTAGCGTAAGAGCTTGTGCCTCTTGATGGAGTTTCCTTTCATTTGATCTAACAAGTATTGCTTACTAATTTTTTTCTTGGGACTGGACAGTTCATTCTTAAGCTCGGTTTGAACTAACTAAACAGCATGAAAATCAAACTACACTTGCCCTGAAGGTGCCTTTGCAGTGCTTCATAAACTAACTAGCCTAGTACATGAGGACCCTTAAGCTTTCATGGTTTGGAGAACCATGCTCATTAACAAAACTACACCAGTGTTTATGAGAAATGGTAAATATTCTTATCATTAATTATTAATGTAGCACAAACTATAACCCTTCAAATAACAAATCTGCTTTCATAAGCTGTCTTTTGATTTACTCAAGATTGCAATTGGCTGTGCAAATGACAACAAAACTTAAAATTCAAGTTCAAGCACTTTTTCATTATAAATTAGGAAACTCGGAATTAATTTCACTAGGATAGGATTTCTGCCCCGGATTTTGATTTGGGATAATCAGGGGTATAAGAAAGAGTTTTTAGTATCACCGCGATTATTATTATATAATCAACCAAATTTTAAAAAAAACCTGGCCCATTTAAAGAGCGCCAAATTTAAACAATTTAATGGAAGATTTGTGGTACTGGTGGTGTTATTTGCAGTCGCTCTTAATCTGGTGGCGATGCTGTCATGGTAGTATTATTGGTCTCCCCTTTTGCTTAACTTCTAGGTGTCGAAATAATACGAGAGCTATCCACAAAGTACATTACGTTTTGGAACTAAAAATAAATGAAGTAATGGAATTTTTTATTATATACAGATGAAAGCCACACGTAAAGTCTACTTTTCTACATAGTTGCCATTTAAATTAAGGCACTTATCGTAGCGATTGACGAGCTTGGAAATTCCTTCGTCGTAAAATTTGGACGCCTGCGCCCTCAACCACGTGGTTACCTCTTCTTGAAGCTGTGCGTCGTCATCAAAACGCTGCATAGCCAACCACTTCTTCATTGCTTGGAATAAGTGGAAGTCGCTCGGTGCCAGGTCGGGACTGTACGGCGGATGAGGAAACAACTCCCACTTAAACGATTCGAGAAATTCACGAGTGGCATTTGCCGTGTGGGCTCGGGCGTTGTCGTGAATCAGCAAGATCTTTGAGCCCAACTTCCCCTGCGCTTGTCTTGTATTGCTCTTCTGAGGTTGTGCAGAGTTTGGCAATACCTTTGAGAGTTTATTGTAGTGCCTCTTTACAAGAAATCCATAAAAATCACACCTTTTCTGTTCCAAAAGAGGTAACCACGTGGTTGAAGGCGCAGGCGGCCGAATTTTACGATGAAGGATTTTCCAAGCTCGTCCATCGCTACAATAAGTGCCTTAATTCAAATGGCAACTATTTAGAAAAGTAGTATTTAAGTGTGGCTTTCATCTGTATATAATTAAAAAAATTTACAATACTTTATTTATTTTTAATTCCAAAACGTAATGTACTTTGTGGATAACCCTCGTATTTTATAGGAGCAAAACCCTTGCATGATAATGGTATCACCAAACGCAGCAACCGAGCCCCTTAAATGCTGCCCTTAAGCTCTTCTGGCCTCAAAACTCCAAAAATATGAGCCACGATGAACCGCTACTACTAGCAAGGTGTTAGCCACAGCACTACTCAGCCCAGACTCCTTACCCCTCACAAAGGACGAGTTGCCACTGGCGCGCCAACCACTCTTTTTCCTCTCCACCATTCTATTTCCGTAGCCACGGGGTTCCCACATCTTGTACATTCAACCCTATGTTCCCTAATTATGGGTCATGTCATATATAGTGCATTACATAACAATCATTTCAGTAGTTATTTAAATTGACAAGCAAAACTGAAACGTCGTTCAAATGTTCACATACATGAAATACGTATACAAAGTCAAAGAAATTCCATGACAGATACAATGTTATAGATAAGCAACACTAAAAACGGACGCAGAATTATCGATACACATACAAAATAGGTCGAATACAGGTGTTACAATATCATCTACACAAGAGAAAGTCGCTGCAGCAATTTCTTAATTCAAGAAATGAGAGGCACCTGGATGAGAAAATCTACGAAGGTGTTTTACACCAAATAATGACACAGGTTGTAGATTAAGTGATTAATTATACCATGACTTTTATTGACAACATACAGGCAAAATAAGTGGAGCAGATCAAGGTGAACGTAGCCAGAGCTCTCGCCAATTTATGGTGGCTTCCTATGCTCACAGGGCTTAGGCGAATGAATAACTCTGAACCTCCTCCTCTGTACAGCAGTTTTATGAGCTACTATCAAGGAAAAGTATTACTATTGGAAACAAACACGGACAATATTATTAGGAAAATTATGAAGCATGACCGCAGGGCTGAGTGTGTGGCATTCTCGACTACCACAATCGCATCAAAGGATATCTTTTAGTGCTGACATAATGGTCGCTGTTTCAGTGACTCCATAGAAAACTCCGTTTGATTTAAATATAATGTTCACTTTGAAGGGAAGCTATATTAGTTGAAAAACGATGCAACTTAAAGGCCAGCTGGTGAGAAATGCCACATTAAAGCTAGACGGTCGAATAAGTGAAACATGTAAGTAGGAGCGGTGGAGCTTAAATAGTGGCAACTATTTATTCACAACCGATAAAAAAAAGGTACATTTTTGCACCTGTTACTGTCCTTCAGAGTAGTCACCAGCGATGTGGAAGGCGTAGTATACCGTTAGCAGAGCCTGTTCTGTTGATGGTGCGAATGGAGCGGTCTACTGCCTGTCGAATCTCTGGAACACTACTGAAGCGAATGCCACGAAGCGGTTCCTTCGTCTTCGGAATCAAATCAAAGTCACAAGGACTCAAGTCCGGGTAGTATGGTGGATGCTACAGTACTTCCCAGTCCCATCGACCGAACAGAGCAGCCACAGCTTGCGCTGTATGCTCCCTCGCATTGTCATGCAGAATGATTCGCTGGTTGCGCAGAAGGTGTCGCCGCTTCTTTCAAAAGGATGGACGCAAGTGATGCTCCAAAAGCGAACAGTAATACTGTGCATTGACGATCTGCAGTGGAGGAACGTAATGCATTAGGATGACACCATCACTGTTGTACACGAGAATCACCATAAATTTAGACCGCTCCATTCGCACCATCAACAGAACAGGCTCTGCTAACGGTATACTACGCCTTCCACATCGTTGGCAACGGGTTCTACACAACGCTGGTGACTACTTTGAAGGACTGTAACAGGTGAAAACATGTAACTCTTTAGTATCGGTTGTGAATAAATAGTTGCCACTATTTAAGTTCCGTCGCTCGTATTTAGGTGATAGAAACGCAATTTTTCAAGTTATTACCGTTAACAGATAGATAAGTACAAGGGCTATGCAGAACATTATGAGACTTTTTACTAACGAATGTCGGCCACCAGCATCTGCATTCAGTGTATATCACCATCTCAATTAGACAGTACCTTTCAGCTTCGCCGCAGGTGTATGGGGCTCTGAACTGCAATGTGAACATGTTGCAGTCAAGTAAGGTAGCTTCTAGAGAGGATCAACGCTCAGGCCTTTAGAGCAATCTCCTGTACTTAGTAGGCATAAATATACAATGTCTATGGTCTTGTCATTGGCTGCATAGAGATAATCTAGCAAACGCACTAGACGTTACTGGCCAGAACCTCAATGACAAGAAACAGTTACAGGAAAGGATGCTTGCTGAATTTCTTTGTGAAAGGGACGCAGGATTTACAGCTAGGTGGATGCATGGTTTTCTTCATGTGTCATATTAGGGCTTCAGCTAAATTATATTTAACATTACAAAGAGACGATAGAGACTTTTGACCGGAAATCGCCCATATTCTGTGCATTTATGCAGAATTACGATATTAGGAGATAGACGTGCAACCGGGCATTGGTAGACACATTTGAACATAATTTTCTTGACCGTGGTTAGTATATTAATTTTCGGCAGTGACTAGACGTAAGATCAAATTGTGTATACTCCATAGACCGCCATGAAAAAAAATTGCGTATGGAGAAACATCACTAGAAGTTGTGACGCAATAGAGCTAAGGACGTATTCCTTCCAATGATAACAGTAGTCATCAGAGTACGAAAGATGTGATAAATGAACTAGTAATGGAAGACGGTTTTATTAACTAAATGGGCGGGATCGGGAATCTGCTTACTCATTTCCCTTCAACATTTCATAAGAAACAGCTCGCTACGGATCAAGCGGGAATGCAGTGTAAGATACAGGCACATGGCAACTTTGAGGGTGTAAAGCCACTAATGTGATACTAGGAATACTTTCCTGGTGACAAGGTGGTCTTCGTGCTCATTGTGACAGACGTTGCAAGTGGAGCGTTTTACATCACTAAGACGTTAATTACTGAAATACATAGGGAATACATTCCGAAAACAGCCGGAAGCAACTTGTTATTGCTTCCACTCACAGACGTCTCTCAAACCAACGACTACGAGAAAATTCGAGAAATTAGAGATAGTACAGAGATGTAGAGATGATCGTTATTCCCAGGCGCTATTCTCGGCAGTAACAGGAAGGGGGGGACCAGAGAGTTGTAGCAAAAGTACCCTCCTGCACACACCTAGGTTGCTTGCAGGTCGTTGATGTGGATGTGGTTGTTTCGAGTCAGGGGCATTCCCACTGAACTCAACAATGAAACAATTGACACAGTAAATTATTGGCACTCCGACAGCAGTAATATAGTGTATTGGTGTTGTAACTAGTAACAATTTGTCTTTCTTGAATGTTCAACTCCAGATTCTGGATGTCGGAGCACTCGTTTCTCCCCGTGTACCTGGTTCATAAGTCATAAGTAAAATGGTACACCTACTGAAACCGACATAATTCATACATATGGTATTAAATGGTTAAGAGGTGCGATTTTGGATTCGATTACTCTAGCTTTAGCAAACGTATTCAGCAGTAAGTAATGATGTAAGAATGAATACTTTAATGCGATGTTTCTAAAATCACTAATATGTGTTATACAATCTGCATTTGCCATGGAGACTGCAGGTTTAGGTTGTTATAAGCAATTAATTAATATATCTTTAGATGATGACACACGGGAAACAGGATTTTTTATGTCTCCCTGAATAAGCCTTCGTGCTGCTCTTTTCACCGTTGAGGCTGTTATGACTGATGTACACGGGAAGAATTAATACGTTGTGTACTCTGTTGTTGAATACTGGACATGTAAATGGGTTACAGATATGGAGAAAAGATTGGCGCCCAAGTAAATAACGTATTGAGAATTTTTACTTCTACACTAAAACCTGCACCAATTCCCTGACTTCATGTGTTATCTAATACAGTACCATCACATCCCTATACGACAACGGGCTGTAATTTGCAAATGGAGTAAATTGTGTAATAAAATTACTTCCTACCTCTTTCATAATAATTTTGAACATAGAATGCCTTCATGGGATCCAACGTCCTCCTCCAACCTATACCTTACGGTTACTAACCTTTTTTTCCGGAAAACAACTTGGGATCAGATTAGCTAAAACATTTTTACGGCGGTCATGTATCTGCCAAGAGAAATCATGACCCGTCTCAGGAGTAACAGAACAAGACAAACAAGCTGGGAAGCATCTCTATGTGAACTGGAATCATACTAGGCGGTTATAATTAAAGTGCAACTAATGAAACAGATCCAATGTGGGCTTTTATTGTCGTATGGTAGTGAACAAAATCTAATACGCTAATGCGTAACCGATTTAAGCCGTGAAAAGAACTAATTCCTATTTAGGCTACCAGATGCAAATCTGATGCTGTGAATGCAAGAAAGACGCATAGAAATGCTTCCATATGTAATGGATTAGGAATGAAAAGAACAAACAAGTAAGAAGGGCATAATTATAATTACATTGTTAACAGACACTTACAGAGTTTGTTCAATATGAGCACAGCGCCACAGTTGCACCTCGTTGCCAAAACTGGAAATAATTTTTTTTTTTCGTGCGTAAATCACATCCACATTACGTAGCATTAAAATACCTACCAAGTTTCGCTGCCATTAAATAATTACAGCCCATTCTGGACCTCCGTGAGTAGCTGCACTTTAATTATAACCACCCAGTAAATAACGCCAAATGTAACCAACAGCCGAACACATCGCTATTCAACTGGCAATAAAAAGAGTGCAAGGACTTAAATAAATGACTCTCCAACGGCTGCTGCATGGTTAAGTTCTCTAGACACGTAGCTCTGGTGGAACTGCGTTATTCATTCCTCAAAAAGGTCACGTGCTTCAACTTTTGTAGCACAAGTTTTGTGCTGTGTACGTATCATTCGGTGTTCCCTATAATTTCCAGCGCTGTTAACTCATATGTGTGGTCCTGAAGATGTATTTGTTACTTTCCATACTCCAGCCGCCCAATTTCTGGCGTTCTCTCATCCACATTTATCACAACGCATGTTTCACTTGCACTTTCCAGTTTGTGATCAACATAGGTGTGTTTGTGTTGGTGTGTGTGTGTGTGTGTGTGTGTGTGTGTGTGTGTGTGTGTGTGTGTGTATGGTGTATGTGTGTGTGTGTATGTGTGTGTGTGTGTGTGTGTGTGTGTGTGTGTGTGTGTGTGTTTGTGTGTGTGTGTGTGCGTGTGTCAAAAGAGAGAGAGAGAGAGAGAGAGAGAGAGAGAGAGAGAGATAGAGAAGAGAGGAAGGAGATTCATTGATTATTTATCCTGGTTGCATTTCGGTTTGTTATTGTGTTGGCGGCTATCATGATCAGATAGTTATTGTCTGTGTGGATTTCGTCGTTGAGTACCTTCTTTTCCAATGCAAAGGCTCTTTTCATGTGAAAGTTTTCTTGCAATGTCAGGAGCTTTCTGTTGGGATTATTCACTCTGATAACTGTCATGTCACATTCCATGTTGGATGGTTCATGCCTATGTCTTATTAGCTGTTCGGGGAAGGTGGAATGGTTATTTTCATATTTCCAACTTCTTATATGTTCTTTTATCGAGTTTTAAAGTTACAGCTTGTCATTTCCAAATATACTGATTTACGTCCTCAACACACCCATATAGTACAGAAATTCAACCACAAAATTAAGACACAACTAAGGAAAAATCAAAACAGGCAGAGAACGCAAACACCAATGAACCCCACAGACACTACAGCACACACAGAAACACAAAACAGTAAGACTCATGACGTGATTAACAGAAAAAGTGGTAGACTCTTACATACAAACACAAACAAACACACAAGATAGCAAATATACTAAAGAAACATGGATTACATACAGATTACAAAACAAGAAACACAGTCCAATCACATTTACAAACAACAGACAAACCAGATAAATACCAAGGAGCACGTATACACCAGCTAGAGTGCCAAGAATGAAAATCTGTATATCTGGGAATGACAAGCACGAACGTTAAAACTGGATTTAAAGAACATACAAGAAGTTAGCAATACTAAAATAGCCAATCCAACTTCGCCGAAAACATCATATCACATGTACATGAACCATCCAACATTGAATGTGACATGACAGTTATCAGAGTGAATAATCACAACAAAAAGCTCCTGACATTGAAAGAAAACTATCACATGCAGAGAACCATTGCAATGGAAAAGAAGGTACTCAGTGACCAAATCCATATAACACTCTTCTCATGCTAGCCACCAAAACTATAACAAACCCAAATGTAACCAGGATAAATAATTATTGAAGTTCCTTCCCTTTCTCTCTCTCTCTCTCTCTCTCTCTCTCTCTACACACACACACACACACACAAACACACACACACACACACACACAGTCCCACACACACACACACACACACACACACACACACACACAAAGACACACAACAAATGAAAAACAGCAAACACGACAAAAACCAAAGACAAACAAACACACAACAACAGTTGGCTACACTACAGAGCAAAATAAAAAATAAAAAAGGTAGATCACAAAATTAAAAGGGTAAGTGATTCATGCAATGTGATGAACGTGGAAGAAAGAACGCCACAAATCGGCCAGTTGGAGTATGAAAAATAACAAATACATGTCCAGGAACACACATATGAGTTAACTGCGCTGGAAATCGTAAATAACACCAAACGATACATTCACAGTACGGACCTTGTGCTACAAAGGTTGCTTGTAATCTAAAAAAAAAGAAAAAACAATATGAAAAAATTTAATACAGCAGCTTATTATATCTACTACACTGTTGGTGTTGTGGTGGTCTTCAGCCTGAGATTAGTTTGATGCAGCTCTCCATGCTACTCTATCCTGTGCAAGCTTCTTCACCTCCCAGCACCTAGCGCAACACTCCTGGAAATTGAAATAAGAACACCGTGAATTCATTGTCCCAGGAAGGGGAAACTTTATTGACACATTTCTGGGGTCAGATACATCACATGATCACACTGACAAAACCACAGGCACATAGACACAGGCAACAAAGCATGCACAATGTCGGCACTAGTACAGTGTATATCCACCTTTCGCAGCAATACAGGCTGCTATTCTCCCATGGACACGATGGTAGAGATGCTGGATGTAGTCCTGTGGAACGGCTTGCCATGCCATTTCCACCTGGCGCCTCAGTTGGACCAGCGTTCGAGCTGGACGTGCAGACCGCGTGAGACGACGCTTATCCAGTCCCAAACATGCTCAATGGGGGACAGATCCGGAGATCTTGCTGGCCAGGGTAGTTGACTTACACCTTCTAGAGCACGTTGGGTGGCACGGGATACATGCGGACGTGCATTGTCCTGTTGGAACAGCAAGTTCCCATGTCGGTCTAGGAATAGTAGAACGATGGGTTCGATGACGGTTTGGATATACCGTGCACTATTCAGTGTCCCCTCGACGATCACCAGAGGTGTACGGCCAGTGTAGGAGATCGCTCCCCACACCATGATGCCGGGTGTTGGCCCTGTGTGCCTCGGTCGTATGCAGTCCTGATTGTGGCGCTCACCTGCACGGCGCCAAACACGCATACGACCATCATTGGCACCAAGGCAGAAGCGACTCTCATCGCTGAAGACGACACGTCTCCATTCGTCCCTCCATTCACGCCTGTCGCGACACCACTCGAGGCGGGCTGCACGATGTTGGGGCGTGAGCGGAAGACGGCCTAACGGTGTGCGGGACCGTAGCCCAGCTTCATGGAGACGGTCGCGAATGGTCCTCGCCGATACCCCAGGAGCAACAGTGTCCCTAATTTGCTGGGAAGTGGCGGTGCGGTCCCCTACGGTATTGCGTAGGATCCTACGGTCTTGGCGTGCATCCGTGCGTCGCTGTGGTTCGGTCCCAGGTCGACGGGCACGTGCACCTTCCGCCGACCACTGGCGACAACATCGATGTACTATGGAGACCTAACGCTCCACGTGTTGAGCAATTCGGCGGTACGTCCACCCGGCCTCCCGCATGCCCACTATACGCCCTCGCTCAAAGTCCGTCAACTGCACATACGGTTCACTTCCACGCTGTCGCAGCATGCTACCAGTGTTAAAGACTGCTGATGGAGCTCCGTATGCCACGGCAAACTGGCTGACACTGACGGCAGCTAGCGCCATTCGACGGCCAACACCGCGGTTCCTGGTGTGTCCGCTGTTCCGTGCGTGTGATCATTGCTTGTACAGCCCTCTCGCAGTGTCCGGAGCAAGTATGGTGGGTCTGACACACCGGTGTCAATGTGTTCTTTTTTCCATTTCCAGGACTGTACATTCTTCTGTATCTCGTTGATGTATTCATCTCTTGGTCTCCCTCTACAATTTTTACCTTCCCCGCTGCCCTCCAATACTAAATTGGTGATGCCTTGACGCCCCAGAACATGTCATAAAAACCGAACCCTAGTCAAATAGTGCGACAAACTCCTCTTCTGCCCAAGTCCCATAGTGCTCAGAGCCATTCCTCTTCTGCCCGATTCTATTCGATATCTCCTCATTAGTTATGTGATCTACCCATCTAACCTTCAGCGTTCTTCTGTAGCACCAAATTTCGAAAGCTATTCTCTTCTTGTTCAAACTATTTATCGTCAATTTTTCACTTCCATACCTGGCTACACTCCATACGAATGCTTTCAGAAACAACTTCCTAACACTTAAATCTACACCAGATGTTAACAAATTTCTCTTCTTCAGAAATTCTTTCCTTGCCATACCAGTCTTCATTTTTTATCCTCTCTACTTCGACCATCATCAATTAGTGTCCTCCCCAAATAGCAAAACACATCTACTACTTTGTCTCATTTCCTAATCTAATTCCCTCACCGTCATCCGACTTAATTCGGCTACATTCCTTTATCCTCGTTCTTGTTTTGTTCATGTTCATCTTATATCCTCCTCTAACACACTGTCCATTCCGTTCGACTTCCCTTCCAAGTCCTTTGCTGTCTCTGACAGAAATATAGTGTCATCAGCGAACCTAAAAGTTTTTATTTCTTCTTCATGGATTTTAGTTCCTACCACGAATTTGTCTGTTGTTTCCTTTACTGCTTGCTCAATATACAGATTGAATAACATCGGGGAGAGGCTACAAACCTGTCTCACTCCCTTCCCAACCGCTGCTTCCCTTTCATGTCCCACGACTCTTATAACTGCCATCTGGTTCCTGTACAAATTGTAAATAGCCTTTCGCTCCCTGTATTTTACCCATGACACCTTCAGAATTTGAAAGAGAGTATTCCAGTTAACATTGTCAAATCTTACTCTAAGTCTACAAATGCTAGAAACATAGGTTTGCCTTGTCTTTATCTATTTTCTAACATAAGTCGTCAGAATTGCCTCACGTCTTCCAGTATTTCAAAGGAATCCAAACTGATCTTCCCCGAGGTCGGCTTCTACTAGTTTTTCCATTCGTCTGTAAAGAATTCTTGTTAGTATTTTGCAGCTGTGACTAATTAAACTGATAGTTCGGTAACTTTCACATCTCTCAACACCTGTTTTCTCTGGGATTGGAATTATTGTTTTCTTCTTGAAGTCTGAGGATATTTCTCCTGTCTCATACATGACAAACTGCTTATTGGCTTCTGTCGCGAGTTCTTCGGCCGACGTTTATCTAATGATTTTTCTGACTTTTTGCCAGCACGAGTGGCTGGCATTGTCAAAGCTTCACCCTCCTACTGGAGCCGAGCTCGCGGTCGCAGGCTATATGTACCTGGCGTGCCAACGTCCGAGGGCTTCTCCGCGGTCATTTCCGGTGCGGTTTCTCTTCTTGCTACCTGCGACGGTCATTCGCTGCAGTACGGGAAGCTAGGATCCGTTTACCTTCAGGCTTTCCTCTTTCTTGTTGAAGCTGTTCGCGTGTTTTTGTATTTCTACAGCTTCTCTGAACAAGCGCGTGTGATAGTGTTTCTCTGCAGCCAGAATTTCGGTGGCGGTGAATTTTATTACGTGGTCGGTCACATTCAGCGCGTGCTCTGCCAGGGCTGATTTCTCCACCTGCCCCAACCTGCAATGTCGCTTATGCTCTTTGATCCTGGTGTTAATTGATCGTCCAGTCATTCCAACATAAGATTTTCCGCATGTGCATGGTATATGGTGTATTCCCGTCATTGCAAGTGGGTCTCCTTGTCGGTTTGAAAATCGTCTTATTGCCATGTTTGTTCAATATGAGGCCGATTCTGTCCGTCAATCTGGGAATGTATGGCAGAAAGGCTGTACCGGACGTTTCGTTTTGTGGTTCCTTACGTCGCCGAGTGTTTGGCTCTGTTACACGTCTAATGTAATTTTTGGAGTACCCATTGCTCCTCAGAACAGTTTCCAGGTGTTGCATTTCTCATTTGAGGTGCTGCGGCTCACATATTCGTCCTGCTCTCTTTACGAGCGTACTAATCATGCCTCTTTTGTGGCTCGGGTGGTGGTTTGACAGTTTCTGCAGGTATCGGTCCGTGTGGGTCGTTTTTCGATACACGCTGTGTTCCCGGTTTTCGCCGTCCCTTTCCATCTCTATTTCTATCTGAGCTCTTGATATTCATGCAAGTGTTTCTCTTTTATCCAAAGGTCTCTTTAATTTTCCTGTAGGCAGTATCTATCTTATGCCTTGTGAGATAAGCCTCTACATCCTTACATTTGTCCTCTAGCCATCCCTACTTAGCCATTTTGCACTTCCTGTCGATCTCAATTTTTAGACGTTTGTATTCCTTTTTGCCTGCTTCATTTACTGCATTTTTATATTTTCTCCTTTCATTAATTAAATTCAGTATTTCTCCCCACGGATTTCTATTAGCCCTCGTCTTTTTACCTACTTGATCCTCTGCTGCCTTCACTACTTCATCCCTTAGAGCTACCCATTTTTCTTCTACTGTATTTCTTTCCCCATTCCTGTCAATTGTTTCCTTATGCTCTCCCTGAAACTCTGTACAAGCTCTGTTTCTTTCAGTTTATCCAGGTCCCATCTCCTTAAGTTCCCACCTTTTTGTAGTTTCTTCAGTTTTAATCTACAGTTCATAACCAATAGATTGTGGTCGGAGTCCACATCTGCCCCTGGAAATGTCTTACAATTTAAAACCTGGTTCCTAAGTCTCTGCCTTCCCATTATATAATCTATCTGAAACCTGTCATTATCTCCAGGATTCTTCCATGTATACAATCTTCTTTTATGATTCTTGAACCAAGCGTTAGCTATGATTAAGCTATGTTCTGTTCAAAATTCTACCAGACGGCTTCCTCTTTCATTTCTTCCCCCCAATCCATATTCACCTACTATGTTTCCTACTACCGAATTCCAGTCACGGAGGACTATTAAATTTTCGTCTCCCTTCACTACCTGAATAATTTCTTTTATCTCATCATACATTTCTTCAATTTCTTCGTCATCTGCAGAGCTAGTTGGCATATAAACTTGTACTACTGTAATAAGCGTGGGCTTCATGTCTATCTTGGCCACAATAATGCGTTCACTATGCTGTTTGCAGTAGCTTACCCACAATAAATGACTATTTAAGGCAATAAGTTTCATACGTTGAAGCCTCGATGTTTGGTATTACTTGCGTGACTTAGCACCCCTTTGACTCAGAACTTCATCTTGTTTGTATTTTCGAGGAATTTATGGTTTGGAGGTGCTAAGAATCACCTGAAGGCGGTGTTGCATATCTTTGCAGTCTGTATTTTTCAGCGTGGCTGTCGGACCTGACGGTCTTTTCAAACTGCCTAAATTATCTCATGACATGTATTACTGATAAAGGAGCAGGGACTCATTAACTCTGTCTCGCGGGTCAAAGCGAGTCTCCCGACCCTTACTTATACTGATTCAATCGTACAGGAGTGCTCAGGGTTAGTCCAGGTCTGCCAGCAAGCGTTTCTATGGAGGTCTGCGCAGCTGTCTGTGGCCTTTTTCTGCAATGAAAAACGCAAGGACGAGCATCGGGGCCGGACTCGCCAACTGAACTCGCGTGGCGGCTAGGATACTCGGAACACAAGCTGGAGGAAACGTTTGTTGCTCTTCCCACCGTCTATTTACAACGCGTGTTCAAATTTTCCATTGAGACCTAAACTGACTGAAATAAGTGGCGTTATTTAAACACGAAATATCAGTAACGCACGTCTACCAAATTTCGGTGAAAGTTTTTAAGTAACACAAAGGAATATTACAAAAAAAGGACACGGTAAAAAGTGTGTCTTGATAGAAATACTGAAAAGAAACACTGGCGGCTTGTTGAATTAATAATGAAGGAATTTGCGAACTCTGTAATATAGGTTGTGCTTGAAAATAATAGTGGAGAGAGGGTCTGGGGTATCGAAGCGGCTTCCTTTAGCTGATCGTGAGGACGTTCCTCTAGAATGGCACCATAATCTAATCACAGAGATGGCGAATCGCCGTAAAACACGTAAGATTCGTGTCTGAATGTATTTCTAATGTTCAGTAAGAAGAAATCTCGCTAAATTATGCGTTTATTCTTATTATTTATAAGCATGCATTACATGCGCTTTTCTTAAACCTGTTTCATTAACATTTTTAAATGAAGTCTACGTGGTCCTGTCCCTTAGAAGTCCCTCGCAGAATTAGTGTGAAACACGTAAACCTATGGCAAAGTCTCGCTAGGAAAAGTACGACTTCAACTATTAGGCTGTGTTTTTGTACATTCGTGACAACATTCATCGTTCTTTTCTGCATTTAGTTCGAGAAGAACGCCATGCACAACAATTAGCTCTTTGTTACGAGCTCAGTGTCATATCCTTATTTTCATCATGTTGCGAACAAGTTCAGAGGCAGGTCTCTCGGGTTGCCTAATCACCAGATATCAACAGCATAACTACAACAACTTCATTACAGTCAGGAGAGCAGATGCGAAACTTTAAAAGGTGGTGCCAACTTAGAAGCACTGTTACCTTACACCAACCACATGTGCGAAAATTGAGCGGGTCAAGTAACATTTTGCTCCACAAGTATTTAGGTGGCTGTGCAACCGGATGGAAATGCAGTCAAATCGTGGCTCCAGTGGAGTCAAGTGATCAGCAGATCCCCCCGATTTCCATGAGCGGTTATCCTAGAGCATCTCAACTACGGTCATCGATTAACCTTCGATTGACCTCCAGATTTCTACTCGGGTTTATGAATATGCACGGAGGTTAGAAACTGCTTGAATAGCTTATGTAGGTGTTACAGAGTAGGGTACGCGGAGAAAAAATTCTTAAGAACAAAATTCTACACATTACGCCGTTTCTGAGTTCATTAATATATTCTCTTAGCTGCTGCGCTATCCAAGCCAGACTCACTATCCGTTACCGTAGCTTAAATTTTTTCAGTACCTCTCTCCTACTTCCCATTTTTCACGATAAATCGGCTGCGTACTTCGGCGGACCAGCACTCTCAACATTTTCGTTTGAATTTTGTTTTTTTCTCCAATACCCGATTATAACGTATACACTGACTTGTTCAGTTTTAATTATTTCCTTTACTTGTAATGACGTGCTATACCACACCTTCTTACATGCCGTGCGCAGGGGAGTGTCATAGGACCGTTGCTATTCACAATATACATAAATGACCTGGTGGATGACATTGGAAGTTCACTGAGGCTTTTTGCAGATGATGCTGTGGTGTATCGAGAGGTTGCAACAATGGAAAATTGTACTGAAATGCAGGAGGGTCTGCAGCGAATTGACGCATGGTGCACGGAATGGCAATTGAATCTCAATGTAGCCAAGCGTAATGTGATGCGAATACATAGAAAGATAGGTCCCTTATCATTTAGCTACAAAATAGCAGGTCAGCAACTGGAAGCAGTTAATTCCATAAATTATCTGGGAGTACGCATTAGGAGTGATTTAAAATGGAATGATCATATAAAGTTGATCATCGGTAAAGCAGATGCCAGACTGAGATTCATTGGAAGAATCCTAAGGAAATGCAATCCGACAACAAAGGAAGTAGGTTACAGTACGCTTGTTCGCCCAATGCTTGAATACTGCTCAGCAGTGTGGGATCCGCACCAGGTGGGATTGATAGAGGAGATAGAGAGGATCCAACGGAGAGCGGCGCGCTTCGTTACAGGATCATTTAGTAATTGCGAAAGCGTTACGGAGATGATAGATAAACGCCAGTGGAAGACTCTGCAGGAGAGACGCTCAGTAGCTCGGTACGGGCTTTTGTTAAAGTTTCGAGAACATACCTTCACCGAGGAGTCAAGCAATATATTGCTCCCTCCTACGTATATCTCGCGAAGAGACCATGAGGATAAAATCAGAGAGATTAGACCCCACACAGAAGCATACCGACAATCCTTCTTTCCACGTACAATACGAGACTGGAATAGAAGGGAGAACCGATAGAGGTACTCAGGGTACCCTCCGCCACACACCGTCAGGTGGCTTGCGGAGTACGGATGTAGATGTAGATGTAGATCTCTAAGTCAAAGGTGTAAATGAAATTGCTTAACATGATATGTTAGTATACAGTATACAAGTTTCGCTTTTATGCAAACCGCTGTTTCTTCTTTTCACGCAAAAGCGTTTCTGAACCTCTGCCGAAACATGTTTAGGTAAAAAGAAAAAAAAACAGTGCTCATGCATAAAGCCGGAACCTAAATCCTATAATTTAATTGCAGACACAGAAAGAAAGATAAGAGCCAGAGATTCGGAAGATGAACAATACGTTGGGATTCTATGTACCCTCATGGATGATGCCAGTGACCCAGTGGCACCTTACATAGTGTTTTTGGCAATAATCCACCATTTCAATAGCAAACTAAATCGTCCCGAGAAGCATATGTAACGTTCCGTCAAAATGACAATATTACCCCTCTGAACTTCATAAATATTAAATCAATTAAATCTTTAGTGCAGATGGCAATGAAGGTTCCGTATGCTCACAAAAAAAGCTTTATCAAAGGGGCTGAATAATTTAGTAACACAGTTTCCAGTCGATTGTGGGCGAAAAGGAACGTTTTAGCTAATGGGTCATTATAATAATAAATCACGTGTTCTGGAGGTGTGTGTACCTAATCTTTTAGTGGACGTAGCACACTCAGAATGTCATGAACTATTCTTGGCTACACGAAAGCCGAAATCCCGGACTGAAGAAACATTTTGCTTCGGAATTTGCTAAAATATGCGTCCTGAAAGAACTAACACAACAGCTGAAATAAGTGTCTAGCGTCCGACTACACAACTACATCACAAACAGGCAGATCCACAACTGTACAGTTTATACAACCTTAATACCGTCACAACTAATTATAAAAACCTTTTACATCAAATTTTAACATAAACATAATTAAAATAATAGCATGAAGTCAGAATATTGCACATACAGCGAACTCATTGTCAGAAAATGAAGGGACAATGTTTTACGTTGAGCACCTTTCAGACTTCGCCTCTAGCCGCGGTCTAGCAGAAGTAAAATATATTTTCTTATTCCATTTTCAAATGACAGCATTCATTTCTTGAGAACTGTAGCCCTTTTCTAACATTAGAAAACGAAACCCTGGAAATCACTTATTTTTTCAAATTACGAAAACATGTTCCAAGCGTTGCAATCGAAAATGCATGGTTATTACTGTATTTTGGCGTCTGTCGCTTACATTTTAGTCTACTATACACAACCATTAGTAAATGAAGTGAAATCAAACAGAAGTAAGAGGGGGGGGGGGGGGTATGCGAAATTGCAATGCTTTGAAGAAAACCTTATAAAACCCTAAGTTTCCAAGGCACTGTGATTAAACTGGGCAGAGTTGTAAGGAATGTTGTATGGATACACACATAGCTTTCATTCTTATTGAAATTACATATTTTTCATTATAAGCAATTGAAATTTTTTCAACGAAGTGATTAAAGATGTTCATTTTTGAAAAATCTGTCAGAACGAAATTAATGTATTTTGCTACGAAGTTTGATATATAACCGTTACAAGTAACTATTGGGCAGAATATTGATAACTTATTTTGCTAGACTTTCACAGCTCTCCAAATTTCTGTGAAAAGAAATCTTGTGATATTCTCTTCGATAAATGCCTTACTCTTTTAGTAAATGAAAATTCCTTCCACAGAGTGTTTCACTATTGTACTGACTAATTGCATGCCAAATTTAAGTACTATAATGTGGTTTGTGAAAAAAACAAGTTACCAAAATGTAAGTTACGGAAATCATGAATAAAAAACTTGACAGTTTTTGCATCAGGTCTTACCTTATCAGGGTGATGTGGTGCATTCTCCTCTTCATTCTCAAGCAGTATTTTCTTTACTTGTCGTCTTGTAACCTGATTTTCAAACAGAGTAACAATAACGTCAACTGCATTCATTCTCCCGTTACCAGTTTTCTTCAATATGGACAATGTGAAAAATCCTGCATTAAACCCTAGCTTCTGTAGAGTCCGCAGTCTGCCAAGATCAGCACGATAAAAAACTGCCCGCATCTCGTGGTCGTGCGGTAGCGTCCTCGCTTCCCACACCCGGATTTCCGGGTTCGATTCCCGGTGGGGTCACGGATTTTCTCTGCCTCGTGATGGCTGGGTGTTGTGTGATGTCCTTAGGTTAGTTAGGTTTAAGTAGTTCTAAGTTCTAGGGGACTGATGACCATAGATGTTAAGACCCATAGCGCTCAGAGCCATTTTTTTATTAAAAACTAAAAAAGCACAATACACTACAACATCTTCAGCAGTTTTGGAAACAAATCTTGTCTTGGACCATTTTCTGTCAGAGAGTTGTAAGTTGCATTAAGATTTTGAGTTAGTCCATGCTCAAACTTTTGCGAAAGTTCTGGATCTGCTGAACATCGAAATATTCCCCACATTGTGACTGCATTAACCTGAAAGAAAATACCGCAAAAATAAAGAATTTGAAGGAACACAGAGCAACGGAGTGGCGTGACCCCGTGCAAGCATTTGTTAACTATTATATTTATCACATTTAGAAGTGGAATTGAAAGGTAGTATTCAGAAATTGAAATTTCATTATCTTACAGTAAATAAAGATCCAATAAAAATATTTTCACAGTTTTGATCACTAACGTACGTCCCCACATAATAATGACCAGTTCCTAGTTAAATGTAGTGCGAAACTGAAGATATTGGAAACAAACATTGTCACTCAAAAAATACTTTTCTTTAAAAAAAATTTGATGTAGTGCACTCGTGTTGTAAGGGTGTGTGTTTTACGTGAAGGATTGTTTACTTAGGATCACATGACGGTTTTCGGACGGTGCTTCAGTCTGGTGACTGATTTTAGAATCACGTGAAGGGATGCGCAGCAGCGACCACCACAAGCAGTTTCCACCATTTTGTTATTGCTAGACTAAAGGTCGTGATTTGCGCAGAATCTGCATATACACTACTGGCCATTAAAGTTGCTACACCACGAAAAAGGTGTGCTACAGACGCGAAATTTAACCGACAGGAAGAAGATGCTGTGATATGCAAATGACTAGCTTTCCAGAGCATTCACACAAAGTTGGCGACAGTAGCGACAACTACAACGTGCTGACAAGAGGAAAGTTTCCAACAGGTTTCTCATACACAAACAGCAGTTGACAGGCGTTGCTTGGTGAAACGTTGTTGTGATACCTCGTGTAAGGAGGAGAAATCCGTACCATCACGTTTCCGACTTTGATAAAGGTCGGATTGTAGCCTATCGCGATTGCGGTTTATCGTATCTCGACATTGCTGCTCGCGTTGGTCTAGATCCAATGACTGTTAGCAGAATATGGAATCGGTGGGTTCAATAGGGTAATACGGAACGCCGTGCTCAATCCCAATGGCCTCGTACCACTAGCAGTCGAGATGACAGGCATCTTATCCGCATGACTGTAACGGGTCGTGCAGCCACGTCTCGATCCCTGTGTCAACAGATGGGTACGTTTGCCAGACAACAACCATCTGCACGAATAGTTCAACGACGTTTGCAGAAGCATGGACTATCAACTCGGAGCCCATGGCTGCGGTTACCCTTGACGCTGCGTCGCAGACAGGAGCGCCTGCGATGTTGTACTCAACGACGAACCTCGGTGCACGAATGGCGTATTTATTTATGTAAGCTTGGCTTTAACTATTTGTTTTATCTGAGGTTACTAGTAGAATTTATCTCGCTAAAGCGAGTCTCATCAATTGTTCGTGTATATTCTGTTATTGTCTGAGGCACTGCCTCGCGTGTGATTTATGTTTACAGTTTGTTGTGAAACACTCGACTCTACCTCGGTGTTTTCTGCCATGACTTCTGGGCTGCAACCTTGGAGGCATCCCGCTCAACGCTGCGGTCTACGTTAACGACGCGGTAGGGCTTTGCCGCGTCGTCTGTCTTACCCAGCGAAAGATGAGTAGTTGTCTTGTTCCTTGAAACTATACCTGTGTTGAGCGAGTGCCACCAGGGTTGAAGACTGTGGAGTTTTGTAAATTATAATCAAGATGAAAGAAGTGTGTTAAAAGTATCTACTAAGTGTTCTTCATAAAGCTGGATGTGGTCTGTTTCTGGTGAATGTAGTTTCCCTTTACTGAACAATTCAATTTACATTCTTACTGCTCATAAATTCAGATGCCTTGTGTTTATTGAATGCTGCTCCCTTTTGCTTCATCATCATCATAATTTAAGACTGATTATGCCGTTCACAGTTCAGTCAGAAGCACAGTCCCCCTTATAAAATTCTTCCATGATCCCCTATTCATTGCTAATATTGGCGCCTCTTCTGATGTTAAGCCTATTACTTCAAAATCATTCTTAACCGAATCCTGGTACCATCCCCTTGGTCTACTCCGACTCCTCCTAGCCTCTACTGCTGAACCCATGAGTCTTTTGGGTAACCTAGCTTCTCCCATGCGTGTAACGTGACCGCACCATCTACGCCTGCTTGCCGTGAGTGCTACATCTATAGAGTTCATTCCCAGTTTTTTTTTTATTTCCTCATTGTGGACACCCTCCTGCCATTGTTCCCATCTACTAGTACCTGCAATCATCCTAGCTACTTTCATATCCGTAACCTCAACGTTATTGGTAAGGTAACCTGAATCCACCCAGCTTTCGCTCCCATACAACAAAGTTTGTCGAAAGATTGAATGATGCACAGATAACTTAGTCTTGGTAGTGACTTCCTTCATGCACAAGAGAGTAGACCGTAGCTGAGCGCTCACTGCATTAGCTTTGCTACACCTCGCTTCCAATTCTTTCACTATGTTGCCATCCTGTGAGAATATGCATCCTAACCACTTGAAACCGTCCATCTGTTCTTTGTTCCTCCTATTTGGCATTCAATCTGTTTATATCTATTTCCTTACATTTCTGATCTAGCTCTGAAATATTACTTTGCAAACTTTCAATCTAATCTTCCATCACAACTAAGTCATCTGCACATACGAGACTGCTTATTTTGTGTTCGCATATCTTAATCCCACCCAGCCAATCTATTGTTTTCAACATATGATCCATAAATAATATGAACAACAGTGGAAACAGGTTGCAGCCTTGTGTTACCCTTGAAACTACTCTGAACCATGAACTCAATTTACCGTCAACTCTAACTGCTGCCTGACTATCCATGTAAAGACCTTTAATTGCTTGCAAAAGTTTGCTTCCTTTTTCATAATCTCGTAGAACAGACAATAACGTCCTCCTAGGAACCCGGTCATATGCCTGTTCTAGATCTATAAAGCTTAGATACAATTCCCTGTTCCACTCGTAACACTTCTTCATTATTTGCTCCAAGCTGAAGATCTGGTCCTGACAACCTCTAAGGGGCCTAAACCCACACTAATTTTCATCCAATTTGTCCTCAACTAATACGCGCACTTTCCTTTCAACAATACCTGAGAAGATTTTACCCACAACGCTTATATTGCTTATATTGGTAAATTTCAGTAGTTTTTCGCTTTATATGTTAGTGATAGTTTTTATGTTCTTATTAATCTGGAGTTTAATTCATCACTTTTTTTTTCTTAAATATATGTTATTTTGGTGAAAACGATGAACTATCCGATAGGTCTCCCTTCCACTTCTTGTTTGATCCTTTCCTATCCATACCATTTCACATGTGGTAATTGCTAATTAACTGAGTTTTGTTCATGTCTTCACATTTAGAGAGCACAAGTAAAGGAGATATGAATGGTGGACTAACAATAATACCACCAGATACCTCTCAAATGATTACTGAGCCTGGGTGGCTCTAATTTTGGTGCTATGTCATTCCACTGGCGCCGCTAACTGCTTAGGTTGCTGATGTTGATTCGATCGTGTGTCGAGAGCTGAAGTCTTTGGTCGAGATGTGTGTGTGTGTTGTTGATTTGGTGGAGGGCCACGTGGCTGGAAATTTGAGGGTTTTGGCGGAGTCCAACTGTCCAGGGTCCGTCTCGAGGAGCCGCGTAATGTTATATCGGTCGGGGGCAAGCCTGGCCCCCTCGCTTAAGAACTGGTAGCGGCGGGTGGCGCAAACACTGAGGGACATAGCGTGCAACCTGGTCGGTAAGTATTCTGCAAACTTAAGGTTTACGCCTCTTCGACGATCGCCTTTGTGGGTTGGAGGCAATAACGTCCTGGCCAGAATACTGCAAGTCGCGGCTCCTTCACACCTGAGTGGAGTTCAGAGTTGTTTTCTTATTTTCAGTACATAATACTGTAAGGCCAATTCTGAGTTGTATGGAACTGGACCTGTTACATTAACGCGCTTTACCATCAGCCAGTGTTACCAATCGCAATTTCCTTTCTAGACAATATGCTGTGCTAGTGTAAGAGTATTCCATGTGAAAGGTTTCGTGAAGGGAATAAACTATGGCTGAATCAGTGTGGCAGCCGAAGTGGTACATGTGTAAGATGTGTTACTGTGCTAGCAGGCTTTGATATGATTTTTAGGGTGTGTTAAGTTTAACCGTAGTGATACGCGCTTTGCCATTAATTTATATACCGTATTATACTCCCTGGTCACTCTTGCACGAAGCTATATTTTCTCAAATTACTGTTCCCTTCTCATTTGTGTTGTTAGGGTAGCTTTGGCATCAAACTACGCGTTCCTGTTAAATGGGACAGGAGCAGAGGTGTGTTTGATTAACTTCTCATGGTTAGAATGCACAGTCATAAAATATTTCTTAAAAGACATCATATTTGCCGTTGACTGTATAAAATATTCGTTGTTCCTATTGCAATTTCAGCCTTATGGCCATTTCCAAGTAACACTGCAAAAGTGACCTAAACACAAAAATACAAGCACAGGGTGTATATACATAATTAAGCAAACATTTCATTAAGAAAGCATGTTGATAGTACCGTGGCAGTGAGACGCGAATCTCGCCTTCGGTAGCATCCGCGGCCTTCTGGGAATGAGCTATCCAGGGGTAAGGAGCTCTGAGGAATTTGCCGGTCCTGACAGAAGAGGGTCGGCTTTTCACCACGCACGGTGGACCACCATAAATATGTTCCTAACCGCGCCACCGCGGTTCCAGAAGCGTCAGAGGCAGCATGCATCCGCCATTGGTTGTAGGCATTCGACGACTCACCAACGAGACAGGTGACTTAAGTGTCACGCTGGGACACTCCACAGGGAGGGGCGAACACAGCTCGGAACTTGCTGCAAGTTTGATTGGAAAGGCAGTCAGCGGCATGTGTGCGAGGCAAGGAAACTGCTATTGCAATTCAGATTTGCAAAGACGGAGACTGCTTTCCCCACAGGAAGAGAAATAGGAAGTCCAATTATGTTGATTCACTTTGCCGCTTCCACTAGGGAAGTGATTTACCTGTCTGAATGTATGGATACACGTTTTGCGTGTTGGACGTGACATTTGGAGCAGAAATGAAAAAGAAACTAAGACACTTTCATAGGATTTGTCGACATGGGAAAAGCGTTTTACAGTGTGAAATGCTGCAAGACGAAGTGAAATAAGAGTAAGCTATAGTAAAAATGGGTAATACGCAGTAAGGGCAAGAAAATACAAGAAACAATAAGATTGTGTTCGTATTAAGAAGGATGTAGGAAAGGGATGTTATCATTCGCCCCTGCAATTCAATAAATACATCGAAGATGCAATGACAGAAATCAAAAATAAATATTGAAACTGAAGGTAAAATGATATAATAGGTGGGATTAAGTGATAACACGGCTGTCAGCAGCGAAAGTGAAGCAGAATAACAGGAAGTGTGAATGGAATGGTCTAACGACTACATGACATGGACTGAGAGTAAACGAAATAAAGACGAAAGTAATGTGAAGTAGCGGAAATGATATTGGAGATAAACTTAGCATCAACGAAACGTCACGAAGTAGGCAAAGTCAAGAAATTCTACTACATTGGAAGCTAAATGACAAGCAGTGGAAGAAGCAAGGAGGGCATTAAAAGCAAATTAGCGCAGGAAGTGGCTCTTTCAAGAGAAATCCGGAGCACAGCACTATACGGCAGTGCATCATGGCCTGTGCGCCAACCAGAAAGGAAGAGAATCGAAGCAATTGAGATGTGGTGCTACAGAAAAATGTAGATGGTTTGGTTGACTAATCAAATAGAAAGGAGGAGGTTATCACCAGAATTAGTGAAGAAAGGAGAGTACGGAAAGCACTGACAAGAAGAAGGAACAGTGTGAAAGTACACATTTTAAGGCACCAGGAAGTAACTTCCATGGAACTAGAGGGAGCAGCAGAGGACAGACACTGGAATAAATTCTACAGAAAATTGCGGAAGTAGTGTGCAAGTATTACTCTGAGATGAAGAGGTGGCTGTGGTGTCGCCGCCAGACACCACATTTGCTACGTGGCAGCCTTTAAATCGGCCCGGTAGTATACGTCGGACCCGCGTGTCGCCACTATCTGTGATTGCAGACCGAGCGCCGCAACACGGCAGGTCTAGAGAGACTTCCTAGCACTCGCCCCAGTCGTACAGCCGACTTTGCTGTCGATGGTTCACTGACTTCTACGCTCTCATTTGCCGAGACGATAGCATAGCCTTCAGCTACGTTATTTGCTACGATCTAGCAAGGCGCCATTATCTGTTTCTATTGATATTGTAAATCATGTAATGTCTAGAGCGACGTTCGTCATTAATTGATTAAAGTTATGTATTCCACAAGCTAGGTCCGTTTTTCTCAATTCTAGTTCCCTTGTCATGTTCCAGACCTCACGCCAGCCTGCGTGAGCTGAGATGCGTGGATTTCGGCCTCCTTCAGTTATACGGTTGGCTCTCCTGCCAACCACAACATTGGCGACGAGAGTAGAGGTGTTCTTATCGATATTGCCCTGATTTACTTGTGTAATGGCTTCGCCACAATCTCCAGATGTACTGTCCGAATTTTATCGCCTACAGAATCAGCAGACGCATTCCTTACTGGATGCCCTTTAACAGCTCGTCCAGGGTCAACGTGCGATGCAAAACGATGCGGCAGCAGCCGCTTCACCGCTAACGCAGCCACAACACGCTGTTGCACTCACTTTTCGACCTTTTGATGCTGCAGTGGATAGCTGGACGGAGTGGTCACACCAATTTGGATTCCATCTCGCCGCCTACAGAATTAAAGGTAACGAGCGGCAGCCTTTTTTGTTATCGTCAATTGGGGTGACCACGTACCGTGTGATAGTCAAATTATTTCCCCGACGCGACGTAGCAACTCTGTCCTGCGAAGAAATTTTGTCTGCATTAGATGCATATTTCAAGGAATCAGTCAATGTAGTGCGGAAAAGTTTACCTTCTTTCGTACAAAACGTACGGCAGGTCAGACTAATCGGGAGTGGGTTGCAACCTTGCTAGGCCTTACTAGGGATTGTGCTTCTGAGTGTCAATGTGGACTCCCTTATTCAGATACGATGGTACGTGATGCAATTGCACAGAACGTTTCTGATGTTCGTATAAGGGAACAGATTTTGAAACTAGTAAATCCCTCCCTTCAACAAGTGATGGACATATTGGATCGGCAGGACACACTTGACTTTGCTCAGGAATCATTTGAAACTTCGCCAGCAGTGTGTCAGGTTCACCGGCCAGCCGGGCGAGCTGCACGGGGCAGTAAACAGCCCTGGCGCCCGGCCGCGCCGCTGCCGCGAGGCTCTCAGCCACGTGTGCCGCGCAGGCAAGCAAATGCAGTGATCGAATCATGCCCACGGTGTGCTACTAAACATTCGCTTGAGAATTGCCCGTCACGCCAAGCTATTTGCTTTTATCGTAATAAAAAAGGACATGTTCAGAGTGTTTGCCAGAAAAAACACTGATCGGAAGCCCAATGCCGTTCTAGGACTTTTGCTTTGCGCTGGAATCGGACTCGAACCAAGGATACTCACGCTCGCGAAACTTCGCCCATGGAAATTCATGCAGTTCATTCCACTGCACCCAGTGCCACTCTCTCTAACAGTGACTGTGTTCGTCCCAAAAATAGTGTGCGTCGACATGGACGGAACTCCCGTCACGTAGCAAGTGATTATGTACTTGTATTTTGTAGACTTGGACATTAACGGCAAAGTGATACCATTCCAGCTCGATACCGGAGCTGCAGTTTCACTGATCAATCCAGACACTTACAGACTGCTGGGAACATCTCCGTTGCGTGCCGCAAATGTTCAATTAACTAGCTATTCAGGACAAAAGATCCCTGTGTTAGGACAGTGCAGCCTTCTTGCAAACATTCAAAGGACAAACAAAACTTGTGGCATTTTATGTCCTTCGTTCTTCTTCTGCAATGAACTTGTTTGGTTTCGATTTATTTCAGTTGTTTAACTTGACTATAGTAAATCGGATCCTATCAGTGAACCAGACGGTGCCTTCAGACAGTGTTTCTCGTCTATGTGAAGAATTTGCAGACATTTTTGCACCGGGCCTCGGTTGCGCTACGAACTATAAAGCACATTTGGAACTGAAAGTGAACGCGCAACCGAAATTTTTCAGAGCGCGCAATGTTCTCCACGCATTGCGTGATGAGGTCGCAAAAACATTACACGATTTGGAATCACAAGGTGTAATTGAACGTGTGCAGGCTTCTCTCTGGGCATCACCCTTGGTAATTTTGCCAAAACCTTCCGGAAAGTTAAGACTTTGTGTGGAGTTCAAGGCAACAGTGAATCCACAACTAGTGACTGCAACTTTTCCTTTACCCCGCCCGGAAGATCTTCTTGACAATCTGTGCTCGGGTAAATATTTTTCGAAGTTGGACCTCGCAAATGCGTACTTGCAAATACCGGTGAACGAAGAATCCCAGCGCGTTTTGGTAGTTAACACACATCTTCGGTTGTATCAATTCAAACGACTGCCATTCGGGTGTGGTTCCGCCCCTGCATTGTTTCAGCAATATCTACAATTTGTTTGTGCGTCGGTCCCTACTGCAGCAAATTATGGGGAAAGACGGAAGAAGAACATTTGGCCAATCTCAGAAAATTTTTTCAGGTCTTGAGACAAAATGGTCTTCGCTTGCTTAAGGACAAATGCGTGTTCTTTGTTCGGGACTTGCCATACTTGGGACATGTAATCAATGCCCAAGGCGTACATCCCAGTCCCACGCACCTGCGTGCCATACAAGACTTGCCTTCGCCGCAGAATTTGAAGCAGCTACAGAGTGTGCTGGGAAAAATCAACTATTATCATAAATATGTTCCACACGCCTCTTCCATTTCAGCTCCGCTTCATCGCTTACGCAGTAAAGGTATTCCGTTCGTCTGGACGACGGAATGTGAACGCGCCTTTCGCCAGTTGAAATCGGCGTTGCTTTCCAATACTTGCCTTACGCCATTCGATCCCCGGAAGCCCCTTTTGTTGATGGTGGATGCATCGGATTTCGGGACCGGAGCTGTGCTTGCGCACAAAGATGGGTCGCATGATCGCCCTATTGCCTTAGCGTCCAAATTGCTCTCGTCTGCTCAAAGAACTTATTCACAGATCGAGAAAGAAGCATTGGCTCTCGTATTTCGTGTAACAAAGTCTCATGATTTCTTGTATGGTCGTCACTTTACCATAATCACAGACCACAAACCTTTGACATCGCTTTTCCATCCGAACAAGCCTGTATCTCCACGTACAGCGCAGAAACTCATACGCTGGTCTATTTTCCTCTGGCAGTACCGCTACGACGTGTTGTATCGGTCCACTGCTCAGCACGGAAACGCCCTAGCGTTGTCCCGCTTGCCTGTTGCTGAGGATAGGGCATTCGATTCCTCCGAACTTGCTTGCATGTTCATTGATGCGGAAACCGAAGAGGGGGTCTAATCGTTTCCGATTGATTTTCGTCGTGTAGCCACGGCCACAGCTGCCGACCCGTCCTTGCTCCCGATCTGCGTTTTGTTGCTACGCAATGGCCCTCGTCAAAGTCACGGATCGGGGACCAGTTGGTTCGCCGATATTTTGATCACAAGGAGAGGCTTTTTGTACGACGTGGTGTTTTGCTGTTGCGTTCTGATAATGATCAGTCCAGGGTCGCGGTACCACGTTCGTTACAGTCCTCTGTCTTACAGCTTCTCCACCAAGGACATTGGGGTATAGTGAGAACGAAACAACTTGCTCGTCAGCACTGTACTTGGTTCGGAATCGATGCCGCGATTACGAATATGTGCTCTTCTTGCATGGTGTGTGCCGAACAACAATCAGCACAACCGCGGAAGTTCTTTGCATGGCCAAAAGCCACTTCCCCTTGGCAACACTTACACATCGATTTTGCTGGTCCATTCTGGAATGCTCGATGGTTGGTTGTGGTAGATTCATTCAGTAATTTTCCTTTTGTTGTCCGGATGTCTTCCACGACGTCATCTGCCACCATCCAAGCGTTATCCACTATCTTTTGCATTGAAGGTCTTCCACAGACTATTGTTTCCGACAATGGCCCACAATTCATGTCCACAGAATTTCAGTCATTTCTGCAAGGCCAATGGTATTCAACATCTGACGTCCACGCCGTTTTCGCCACAGTCAAACGGTGCCGCTGAACAATTGGTTAGGACTTTCAGGTCACAGATGTTGAAGTTGAAAGAGTCGCATTCTCGGGAGGACGTGGTATTGCTCTTTTTGTCCTCGTATCGCTCTCAGCCCCGAGATGGTCGCTCGCCGACTGAGTTGCTCCACGGTCGTCCTCATTGAACCTTGATGTCTTTGCTACATCCGCCGCATCAGGTTCCTGTGCGGCGGCAGACATCTGCTTTTCCTCCAGGCGACGTTGTCTACTATCGCCGCTATCTAGGTTCACGGCGTTGGCTCGAAGGGCGCATTCTTCGCTGGCTCGGCAGCGCTATGTATCTGCTTTTGGGGGGGCTCTGGTGAGGTGTGTCGACATCTCAATCAGCGCGCTTTTGTCGTCGCACGGGATCTGTCGCTCGCCGTCTGCTTTCAGCGACGGTGCCGTCCGGTCAGCGCCCCGGGGACCCATCTACTGGCTCGCCTCAGCCCCAGGTGTTACCGACGCTGCCTTCCATTTTGCCCCATGGCGACGCGCCGATGCCACCGCCGCCACCGCCGCCGCCGCCGCCGCCTGTTCTTCCGCCGGCGACGCCCGCAGTGGACACGCCGCTGCAATCGCCGGGCGCCTCCCTGGGTCACGCGTCGCCGATCGCTTCCCGGGACCAGTTGTCCTCCGACATGGAACTCTTGCCCGCTCCGGGCCAAATGTCATCTTCGCCCGTCGGGTGCCCCGGCCCGATGGAGGTCGACCCTGGAGCAGGTTCTCAGGCGTTGCCTAGCTCCCCGCGGTCCGAATGGCAGGGTGCGAGTGGCACAGCCTCGCCTGTTCTTAGGTTCCTCACCTGGTCGCATACGTCAATATGGGGTCCTCCCCACGGCGGACGGTAGCTTTATGCCACAACCGTACGCCGATTTCTGGGGGAGGAATGTGGTGTCACCGCCAGACACCACACTTGCTAGGTGGTAGCCTTTAAATCGGCCGCGGTCCGGTAGTATACGTCGGACCCGCGTGTCGCCACTATCAGTGATTGCAGACCGAGCGCCGCAACACGGCGGGCCTAGAGAGACTTCCTAGCACTCGCCCCAGTTGTACAGCCGACTTTGCTAGCGATGGTTCACTGTCTTCTACGCTCTCATTTGACGAGACGATAGTTAGCATAGCCTTCAGCTACGTTATTTGCTACGACCTAGCAAGGCGCCATTATGTGTTTCTATTGATATTGTAAATCATGTAACGTCAAGAGCGACGTTCGTCGTTAATGATTTAAGTTAAGTATTCCACCAGCTACGACCGTTTTTCTCAATTCTAATTCCCTTGTCATGTTCCAGACCTCACGCCAGCCTGCGTGAGCTGAGACGCGTGCATTTCGGCTTTCTTTAGTTATACGGTTTGCTCTCCTGCCAACCACAGCAGTGGCCATAAGAAAGAAATCTATGACAGACCGCATCAAACCAGTCACACGTCCCTTCCTAAAACAAACACAAAATGGGTACTTCAATCTGTATCTAACAATGAGCCACTATTAAAGTATATTCAGTATATAATTCCTCGACTTTGCAGAGTAATGTATGTCACTTTTCATCTCCGAACACGTTCTGCCACCCTGCTCTCGAAAGTGTTGGGGCTGACATTTACATGGCAGGTGCAGTCTGCTACGAAAGATGTAGAAAGCAAAATATGTCGCCGCTGGTTTATGTATGGCAACTTTATGAAACTCTACTTCTCTAGAAATATACTCACAGTTGTCTCGATAGTTGATTTATAGCTTCCTGAGCTTCCTTATTGTTGACTGCTCTAAGAGATCGACGTGAACTGTTAAATACTTTTTGCCACAAACAGTGGCTGTTAAAATAAATATAAAACTTTGTGTGTGTGTGTGTGTGTGTGTGTGTGTGTGTGTGTGTGTGTGTGTGTGTGTGTGTGTGCAGGCTTGATAGGGAGAAGGGGTTGCTGAGAAGGAGATAAAGGGTGGGATGAAAGATAGCGAAATGGAGAAACAGGACGAGGGAGGGTGTGAGAGAGAGAGAGAGAGAGAGAGAGAGAGAGAGAGAGAGAGAGAGAGGAGTGGAGAGGTAGCGAGATGCAGGGAGAGGAAGCAAGCAAGAGTTGCAGTTAGATTTTAGTTTCAGGTGCTGTTTCGTGACTCGCACATTTTTATGTTTATGCTGAGTAATTTGCTTTTACTTGGCGTTATAAGCATTGGCTCTACGGACCAACCTTGACATTGTGATCGAACGAATGTGGCATTTAGTAAGTCTTTGTCCACCCTTTACACAATTACATTACATAAACACTTTGAGGAAGCACGTTTCTGTTTTAATTTGAAAATGGTAAACATAGATTATGACCAACTGTCAATTGCCAATATTGGTAGCCTCACTGTATGACCAATGATAGGTTACAAAACGTTGCGCACTATAGTTAAAAAATCTGTAATCCTCTGAAATAGGAAATATTGACATTAGTGAATTACATGTAAGCGAACACCAACATGGCCTGCCAAGTGTGTAGGCTACGTAGTTTTCAGTGACAAAGCTCGCTTTTCACCTATAATTGTTCTACATCATTATAATAACTGGAGACGAGCGAAATATAATTCCACGGCGCATAACCAGCTGGTGAGGCATCGCCGACCGCTTGTTACGCAGTGGAAATTGGTGGCCGTGGTGCTGTGGCGAAATTGCTGCAGTTTATTGTCCATGTAGCTCGTAAACAACTACCGGCAGAAGGGTTACAATCGCCGCTAAAATTTATACCGAATTGTTTCACAGAACTGCGAAATTCTCAACCTGCGGAGAATATGTTGGCTCGCGTTTCAAACAGCGGTCACCGCTCAGTCCGAGTGATTACCAGGGGTGAGGGCAAGGCCGTTTTTCGCATGGAGGGGGAAGGAGGTGGCGACGCGAATCTGCGCGAAGCGACCCGCCAGCTGCGTTAGCCCGCGCCGGCCGGAGGCGAGAGCGATGCACTGCTGATGATGAGACATGGAAAGCCTGAATATCCAACAGATCAGGTGAACCTCTGTTACCAAGAACGATTACCACGAAACCTTTGAAAAACGTGCAGTTTTCTTTAGCGTATCCATTATTAAAAAAGAATGACAGGACGAGGCGCACCAATTACAGAGGCTTATGACCGATAGCGGCCAAATTTTAACTACCATCTCAAAGAAATTGAGTTATGTAAGTAATATTAGTTCCTTAACAGTTATATGTCTGCCGCTTTGATACTCATTGAAATCCCCGCGCCACTGCACTCAGCTAGAGAAGCCAAAGTGACGTGGCGGAACCCAACTTCACGTCATCAACTGATTGTGAAGTCAGTGTGTGTCAGGAGGACGGCCATCTGCAAACAAATAAGTTGGGTTATTTTTCAGAATGTTGCTGCTGCCGTTTGACCGTAATAATTACCTTATTCTTATACGATCCAGATTTCGGCCTTTGGCTATCTTCAAATACAAAAACTTATCGAACAAAGAACTGTCAATTATGCAATTGTTTTCTCCAGGTGATGATTAAAAATGTAAGAGTGCCGCCAGTAACATCTCTGAATCCACCCATCAGGACATTAGAAAAAAAAAGCTGTATAATGTGGACCGTAATTCCCCTTACTCACTTCTAAGAGTTCTAAAGGGGAAAATGTAGTCAATAGTTTGAACTGGAACCTGTGTGCTTTAACCATCTGAAAACATGTTGGTAGCACGACTGCTTTTAAGAGTAATCGATTAGGCTTGACGCAGCACATCACTTGTTTTACAGTTTCACTCATTAATAGCCAGAGAAATTGCTCGTTTACTCGTCCACGCGTTCTCCTCAAAGTGGCGCGGCTTCTTCTTCGAACACCACAGTCACGCCTGCTGACAGTGAACATATCATTTCCTCGCTGACGTTGCATAGTTACGGGAAAAAGGGAATGCGAATGAGTCGCACGTGGTGGGGAACGATCTTGATGAAGGTGGGGAGCGACTCTTCCATTACCGTGAGCTTCACTATTGAGAATGATGTTGCGCTGACATTCACAGACGTGTGAATGAGTCTCTAAACATGTCACAGGGATACACTACTGGACATTAAAATTGCTACACCAGGAAGATGACGTGTTATAGACGCGAAATTTAACCGACAGGAAGAAGATGCTGTTATATGGAAATGATTAGCTTTCCAGAGCATTCACACAAGATTGTTGAGGGTGCCGACATCTACAACGCTCTGACGTGAGGAAAGTTTACAACCTATTTCTCATACACAAATAGCAGTTGACAGGCGATGCCTGGTTCAAAAATGGTTCAAATGGCTCTGAGCACTATGGGACTTAACATCTGAGGTCTTCAGTCCCCAAGAAATTTTTTTTTGTCATCAGTCTACTGACTGCTTTGATGCGGCCCGCCACGAATTCCTCGAATTCCTTTCCTGTGCTAACCTCTTCATCTCAGAGTAGCACTTGCAACCTACGTCCTCAATTATTTGCTTGACGTATTCCAATCTCTGTCTTCCTCTATAGTTTTTGCCCTCAAGAATTTTTTTTTTTTTTTTGTCATCAGTCTACTGACTGCTTTGATGCGGCCCGCCACGAATTCCTCGAATTCCTTTCCTGTGCTAACCTCTTCATCTCAGAGTAGCACTTGCAACCTACGTCCTCAATTATTTGCTTGACGTATTCCAATCTCTGTCTTCCTCTATAGTTTTTGCCCTCTACAGCTCCCTCTAGTACCATGGAAGTCATTCCCTCATGTCTTGGCAGATGTCCTATCATCCTGTCCCTTCTCCTTATCAGTGTTTTCCACATTTCCTTCCCTCTCCGATCCTGCGTAGAACCTCCTCATTCCTTATCTTATCAGTCCACCTAATTTTTAACATTCATCAATAGCACCACATCTCAAATGCTTCGATTCTCTTCTGTTCCGGTATTCCCACAGTCCATGTTTCACTACCATACAATGCTGTACTCCAGACGTACATCCTCAGAAATTTATTCCTCAAATTAAGGCCGGTATTTGATATTAGTAGACTTCTCTTGGCCAGAAATGCCTTTTTTGCCATAGCGAGTCTGCTTTTGATGTCCTCCTTGCTCCGTCCGTCATTGGTTATTTTACTGCCTAGGTAACAGAATTTCTTAACTTCATTGACTTAGTGACCATCAATCCTGATGTTAATTTTCTCGCTGTTCTCATTTCTACTACTTCTCATTCCCTTCGTCTTTCTCCGGTTTACTCTCAAACCATACTGTGTACTCATTAGACTGTTCATTCCGTTCAGCAGATCATTTAATTCTTCTTCACTTTCACTCAGGATCGCAATGTCATCAGCGAATCGTATCAATGATATCCTTTCACCTTGTATTTTAATTCCACTCCTGGATCTTTCTTTTATTTCCATCATTGGTTCCTCGATGTACAGATTAAAGAGTAGGGGCGAAAGGCTACAGACTTGTCTTACACCCTTCTTAATACGAGCACTTCGTTCTTGATCGTCCACTCTTATTATTCGCTCTTGGTTGTTGTACATATTGTATATGACCCGTCTCTCACTATAGCTTACCCCTACTTTTCTCAGAATCTCGAACAGCTTGCACCGTTTTATATTGTCGAACGCTTTTTCCAGGTCGACTAATTCTATGAACGTGTCTTTATTTTTCTTTAGCCTTGTTTCCATTATTTGTCGTAACGTCAGAATTGCCTCTCTCGTGCTTTTACTTTTCCCAAAGCCGAACTGATCGTCACCTAGCGTATTCTCAATTTTTTTTCCATTCTTCTGTATATTATTCTTGTAAGCAGCTTCGATGCATGAGCTGTTAAGCTGATTGTGCGATAATTCTCGCACTTGTCAGCTCTTGGCGTCTTCGGAATTGTGTGGATGATGCTTCTCCGAAAGTCAGATGGTATGTCGCCAGACTCATATATTCCACACACCAACGTGAATAGTCGTTTTGTTGCCACTTCCCCTAATGACTTTAGAAATTCTGATGGAATGTTATCTATCCATTCTGCCTTATTTGACCGTAAGTCCCCCAAAGCTCTTTTAAATTTCGATTCTAATACTGGATCCCCTATCTCTTCTAAATCGACTCCTGTTTCTTCTTATATCACATCAGACAAATCTTCACCCTCATAGAGGCTTTCAATGTATTCTTTCCACCTATGTGCTCTCTCCTCGGCATTTAACAGTAGAATTCCCGTTGCACTCTTAATGTTACCACCGTTGCTTTTAATGTCACCAAAGTTTGTTTTGACTTTCCTGTATGCTGAGTCTGTCCTTCCGACAATCATATCTTTTTCGATGTCTTCACATTTTTCCTGGAGCCATTTTGTCTTAGCTTCCCTGCACTTCCTATTTACTTCATTTCTCAGCGACTTGTATTACTGTATTCCTGATTTTCCCGGAAATCAACTGAAGTATTTCTTCTGTTGCCCATGGTTTCTTCGCAGCTACCTTCTTTGTAACTATGTTTTCCTTCCCAATTTCTGTGATGGCCCTTTTTAGGGACATCCATTCCTCTTCAATTGTGTTGCCTACTGCGCTTTTCCTTATTGCTGTATCTATAGCGTTAGAGAACTTCAAATGTATCTCGTCATTCCTTAGGACTTCCGTATCCCACTTCTTTGCGTATTGATTCTTCCTGACTAATGTCTTGAACTTCAGCCTACTCTTCATCACTACTATATTGTGATCTGAGTCTATATCTGCTCATGGGTACGCCTTACAATCCAGTATCTGATTTCGGAATCTCTGTCTGACCATGATGTAATCTAATTGAAATCTTCCCGTATCTCCAGGCCTATTCCAAGTATACCTCCTCCTCTTGTGATTCTTGAACAGGGTATTCGCTATTACTAGCTGAAACTTGTTACAGAACTCAATTAGTCTTTCTCCTCTTTCATTCCTTGCCCCAAGCCCATATTCTCCTGTAACTTTTTCTTCTACTCCTTCCCCTACAACTGCATTCCAGTCGCCCATGACTATTAGCTTTTCGTCCCCCTTTACATACTGCATTACACTTTCAATATCCTCATACACTTACTCTATCTGTTCATCTTCACCTTTCGACGTCGGCATGTATACCTGAACTATCGTTGTCGGTGTTGGTCTGCTGTCGATTCTGATTAGAACAACCCGGTCACTGAACTGTTCACAGTAACAGACCCTCTGCCCTACCTTCCTATTCATAACGAATCCTACACCTCTTATACCATTTTCTGCTGCTGTTGATATTACCCGATACTCATCTGACCAGAAATCATTGTCTTCCTTCCACTTCACTTCACTGACCCCTACTATATCTAGATTGAGCCTTTGCATTTTGCTTTTCAGATTTTCTAGTTTCCCTACCATGTTCAAGCTTCTGACATTCCACGCCCCGACTCGTAGAACATTATCCTTTCGTTGATTAGTCAATCTTTTTCTTATGGTAACCTCTCCTTTGGCAGTTCCCTCCCGGAGATCCGAATGGGGGACTATTCCGGAATCTTTTGCCAATGGAGAGATCATCATGACACTTATTCAACTACAGGCTACATGTCCTGTCGATACACGTTACGTGTCTTCAATGCAGTGGTTTCCACTGCCTTCTGCATCCTCATGTCGTTGATCATTACTGATTCTTCCGCCTTTAGGGGCAATTTCCCACCCCTAAGACAATAGAGTGCCCTGAACCTCTATCCGCTCCTCCGCCCTCTTTGACAAGGCTGTTGGCAGAATGAGGCTGACTTCTTATGTCGGAAGTCTTCGGCCGCCAATGCTGATTATTTATCAAAATTTAGGCAGTGGCGGCGATCGAACCCGTGACTGAAGACGTTTTGATTATGAATCAAACACGCTACCTTTTTTTTTTAATCTCATTTTGTTCGTGTTTGTTCGTTGCTTCTGCTCTTGGCGGACGTCGCAAAACGCCCGTTTCAGTTCGTCGTTGATCAATTAACTCAGTTTCTTTATTACAGAGGGCAGGTAACCCTCTGGCCGAAGACGCTGAGTTAACTGTGCCGGCCTTATATTGTTCGTTGAATTTGTTCGTGGCGGACGTCCGATGACACTCGCTCAGATTGTTCGTTGTTCCGTTTGCTCAGTTTTTTTATTACAGAGGGTAGTTAAACCCTCTGACCGAACACGCTGAGCTACCGTGCCGGCACCACGTGTTTCATGATGCTGTTGACATGCTAGAACTTAGAACTACTTTAACCTAACTAACCTAAGGACATCACAAACATCCATGTTCGAGGCAGGATTCGAACCTGCGACCGTAGCGGTCCCGCGGTTCCAGACTGAAGCGCCTAGAAACGCACAGGCACCGTTGCCTGGTGAAACGTTGTTGTGATGCCTCGTGTAAGGAGGAGAAATGCATACCATCACGTTTCAGAAATTGATAAAGGTCGGATTGTAGCCTATCGTATCCCGACGTTGCTGATTGCGTTAGACGATATCCAGTGACTGTTAGCAGCATATGGAATCGGTGGGTTCAGGAGGGTAATATGAAACGCCGTACTGGATCCCAACGGCTCGTATCACTAGCTGTCGATATGACAGGCATCTTATCCGCATGGCTGTAAGGGATCATACAACCACGTCTCGATCCCTGAGTCATCAGATGGGTTACCCTTGACGCTGCATCACAGACAGGAGCTCCTGCGAAGGGGTGCTCAACGAAGAACCTGGGTGTACGAATGGCAAAACGTCATTTTCCCGGATGAATCCAGGTTCTGTTAACAGCATCGTGATGGTCGCATCCGTGTTTGGCGATATCGCGGTGAACGCACATTGGAAGCGTGTATTCGTCATCGCCATACTGGCGTAACACCCGGCGTGGTGTGCCATTGGTTACAAGTCTCTGTCACCTCTTGTTCGCATTGACTTTGAACAGTGGACGTTACATTTCAGATGTGTTACGACCCGTGGCTGGCTCTACCTTTCATTCGATCCCTGCGAAACGCTACATTTCAGCAGGATAAAGCACGACCGAATGTTGCAGGTCCTGTTCGGTCCTTTGTGGATACAGAAAATGTTGGACTTCTGCCCTGGCGAGCACATTCTCCATATCTCTCACCATTTGAAAACGTCATGTCAGTGGTGGCTGAGTAACTGGCTCGTCACAATACGCCAGTCACTACTCTTGATGAACTGTGGTATCGTGATGAAGCTGCATGGGCAGCTGTACCTGTACACGCCATCCAAGCACTGTTGACTCAATGCCCAGTTGTATCAACGCCGTTATCACGGCCAGAGATGGTTGTTCTGTTTACTGGTTTCTCAGGATCTATTCACTCAAATTGCGTTAAAATGTAATCACATGTCAGTTCTTGTATAATATATTTGTCCCATGAATACCCGTTCATCATCTGCATTTCTTCTTGATGTAGCAATTTTAATGGCCAGTAGCGCCGGATGAACGTCAAAGACCTTAGCCAATGAGACGTAACCCTCCCCTACCATGACAACTTTTTTTCATACCTTCATATGAAACATGTTTTCAAACGGTTGTAGCATGGAAACGCTACGTATCCGGAAATGGGTTCCTATTACAAATATTTTGTACTCACTCCCCTCTACAAGTCCAAGAAAATTATAATGGGAATTTTCGAGTTACCCATAGGCTTGAGGAGGAACGAAATTCTCAGAAGAATGGTAGATGAGAAGTACTGAGAGAAGAAAGCCCTAGAGTTATTGTCACGGACGTCGAAAAACAAACCTTTGCGTGTGTACCACGCAGGCATGTAGAAAGTGCTTGATGACATGGCATCGAAACAAAACGATAGGGGAACTTGGAGCAGAAGTCAGAGCCCAGAACTGCAACGAGGCCGCAGCCGGACAGCGTGTTGAACTGCGTGTCGTCGGACCGCGAGCGCCGAAATCAGGCCACGAGCCCAAGACCTCGACCGCAGCCGGCCGTCACTCCTACTTGTTCGGCACCCCCAAGCAGCAGCAAGACTTCCGTGAACCGCCTCGGCCCTGGGACCAGCCTTCGAGAAGCCACTCCGACTCGATTGATCTCCGCTCGCAACGCTACATTAGACCCCAGTCGTTGCCCTGCTCGGGGATACAAACACAGTCTTTCCACGAATTCAGCGCAGGGAATCAGGATTTCAACACAGGTCCAGCCGAGTACCTCACCCTTGGGTACGGCAGGGCGACACCCGTGCCTACTGTGTGTCAGCCGAGATTCCTCGCTTTGAGCTCTGCCGCCACCGGACGACGTAGGTGGGACCCCTGCCTGTTCGCCCAGCCTGGGCAGGGAAACCGCGCCATTCGCCCTCGCCTGCTCCTCAGGGTCGGTGCAGGCCTGGACTCCGCTCACCGCCATCTCCGTGCAGGTGGAACGACGCTACCTTCCGCCTTAGAGAAGATCTGGTGCCGGCCGTGGACGGACACCAACTCAAAGGAAGGCCTCGGCGCTTCTTCGTGACGTGACGTCAGCTAGGCACGGCGAACGCCACATCTGTTGCAGGCATACTCATAATGGTGTCTCCCTCCCTGACACAGTAAAATGTGGAACTATTGGCGTTAGTTGACCAACACACATTGTTCTAAGACATTTCTCCAATCAATTAATTGTGCAATTCATTACACTTCTTAACAAATAGTGTTCTCGTAAAATTTCCACCTGTTTTAAGGATTGACATACAAAAACAACTTCATGGTCCAGCAGCAACAGAATTAGTACTTCTTTACTTTATTTGTAAATCTCAGGAAGTTACGTTTGTACTGGGTTGCTTTTACAAGAAACTGTAAACATATTGGTGCTCTTCTTTAGGTGTCTTGGTGAGGAGCACTGAATTTTAATGAAATATCTTGCGATTATATACGTTGTAGGAAGGGGTGGGGCACAGAAGAAGAGGCAAAACAGAGATACGTGTTTTGTCAAATAAAATTTTTTATCTTATAAAGTTTCTCCTTTCAGTTGCAAGAGGGGAATATCTTTTCTAATGTGCATGTTTAAAAAAGTTTAAGCTCAGCAGTATTTTCGATGTTTGAAGCTATTATGTTTCCTGTTTAGAATTCCTTTCCTTGAAAACGACTGTAATCTAATGACTGGTAACAGTTGGACATTTACACATGTAAATTAGTTCACATTTTGAGTCACGATGTCAAACGAAAATAAATAAATAAATAAAAGAAACGAGTTCATTGTAAGGAGGTTGGGGTACGTTTCGATAACAAAATGGACCAAGTAAATATAGTTACTTGAATGTAAAGTTTCCGAAGCTTGCAATGGGGGAAACCATCTTCTCATATTGATCTACGTTTGCTTCGACAGGATTCAGTAATCCATGATTTTCATTTGTAGCTTTAAGCTAGTAAGAAAATCTTTCATCTGAATAAAACTGCAGAATCCAAAACAATACTAAACGTTTTGTCCAAAAATAAGAGATTTATAGTGATAAGCACACCCAGGTTTTTCTGCCTGCAACAGACCTGGCGTTTGCCGTGGCTAGCTGACGTGACGTCACCAACAAGCACCGAGGCCTTCCTTTGAGTCGGTGTTGATCGGAGACGCCAGCTCAGCGCTCTGGCTCTGGTTCCCGAGCAGCGCGTGCACGCTGCAACCACACGTCAACGTCTGCAGCTATGACGCCGGAATATTACGACGGAACTCCCGACCACACCAGATAAAGGAGCACATCCGAAGATTGTCTGAACTTTTTGAATTAGTAAAGGACTAACAAGGAATTGTTGTATCTTCAACCATTAAGGCGGTTTTAAGAGGGCGTTGTTGTAATGCATAAGTGCATTCCCTTTATATATATATATATATATATATATATATATATATATATATATATATATATATATATACCGCGCCATTCCCCTGCTCCTCAGGATCGGTGCAAGCCTCGACTCCGCGCACCGCCGTCTCCGTGCAGGTGGAGAGAGAGAGAGAGAGAGAGAGAGAGAGAGAGAGAGAGAGAGAGAGAAAGTGTCCTTATTGGCTGAGGCAGAAAGGTGGTAAGAACGGTCGCGAGTGCATATTTCAGATGCTGAACAAGATATAAAGTGAAGTTATTAGTTATAAGAACGCCACGTGTCATGGGTAGTGTCTATCATTATCTAAAGTCAGAAAACGGTGTTAATGTGTGTAAAGGGTCGAATATAACGGCGTAGTCATATTGCAAATCCTGATTCTGTGAGGTGTGTGACAAAGCAATTTCTGTATTCAAACAAGTATACCAGAAACGTTGCTGACAATTAACAACTAGCATCTCTAAACACTTCACGATCTCGTGGTCGTGCCGTAGCGTTCTCGCTTCCCACGCCCGGGTTCCCTGGTTCGATTCACGGCGGGGTCAGTGATTTTCTCTGCCTCGTGATGGCTGGGTGTTGTGTAATGTCCTTAGGTTAGTTAGGTTTAAGTAGTTCTTGGTTCTAGGGGCTGATGACCATAGATGTTAAGTCCCATAGTGCTCAGAGCCATTTGAACCATTTGAACACGGGACCTGGCGACTGAGCGCTACTACGTGCGACGATGGGACTTACCGAAGCAGCAAGACACCAGGTTAGCGATACCGCCCAGAGAAGTATTTCCTTCTCTCTATAATGCCAAAGAGGGTGTTGTACGCTCAGAAGTAATTCCTTCTAAATTATTTGTTCTGCTCTCAATATTGGTTGAGGCGTTACATATTACACATGTTAGTCGGTCGACTTTCCCACATCGCCGAACAAGTAGTGACCCTCTGCCGCTATGAGGGCTCCGAACAATAGCGTGCGACTTGGCGATGTGTAATGTAACGACGTCGGTGAGTGACCACGCTGTAATTGAGCTTCGAACCACAGAAAACTTGCTTCCATTCAAATCCATAGAATAATTATAGATGTGTACGGTTATTATGGCACCTACATCAGTAACGTTCGACGATGGGTTGTGCGTACTCGTATTGAATGCAACGGTGGCGCTACCCTCATCGTATGTGACAGCGCTCGGACTGGAGGAGAGGCACTAGAACCGGGTTGATGAACCCATCGGAGTGACTCATCAGATGACACAGACACAGTTCCAGGTAAGTGCGGTATAACACGAGAGCGTGTACTGCACATCACTGCAGGACTTCGGTACAGAAAACTGTGTACACTCTGGGTGCCTCGAATGCTCGTTCTTGACATCCAACAGAGGAAACTGCATTTTGAGGTTTGAGGGTAAGTGTGACGTGTTCCTTAATAACATTGTGACAAGTGAAGAAAGCTGGGTTCGCCATTTTGATCCCTAAACAAGAGGGCGTCAGTGGAGTTTCACCACTATTACCTAAGCAAATATAGTTGAAGACCATGCCATCAACAGGTACAGTAGTGATCACAGTGTTCAGAAGTGTTAAAGGTGTGGAGCATTTGGAATACATACCTAAAGACGCTACCATAAACCATGAAGTTTTCCGCGAAGCCCTCAGGAAGCTGACAGCACAAATTCGAAAGAGTTCGTCCACACATGGACATGGAACACCCTCTCCTTCCTCGTCACAATACCAGAACACACCCGAGCGCTGCGACCACTGTAAGAATCCGACACATTACGGTCACTGTCATATATCGTCCTGAGTAAACTCCTGACTTACCCCATCCGCTTTTTACCTACTGCGACTACTTCACTTTGATAGTGGATGCTGCGATGCAAGTGGGGGTGACATTCTGGCTCAGTCAATTAGAACAAACCTTCTACAGTGAGAGCATCAATAAACTAGACCTCTTCGAGGAAATGTGTTCATTGCCAGGCTGACTATGTTGTAAAATCTGTAGTTACCAGGAATGAAGATGTTGTTGTTATTGTGGTGTTCAGTCCTGAGACTGGTTTGCTGCAGCTCTCCATGCTACTCTATCCTGTGCAAGCTTCTTCGTCTCCCAGTACCTACTGCAACCTACATCCTTCTGAATCTGCTTAGTGTATTCATCTCTTGGTCTCCCTCTATGATTTTTACCCTCCACACTGCCCTACAGTACTAAATTGGTGATCCCTTGATGCCTCAGAACATGCCCTACCAACCGATCCCTTCTTCAAGTCAAGTTGTGCCACAAACCTCTCCTCTACCCAATTCTATTCAATACCTCTCAGTAGCACCACATTTCGAAAGCTTCTATTCTCTTCTTGTCCAAACTATTTATCGTCCACGTATTACTTCCATATATGGCTACACTCCATACAGATACTTTAAGAAATGTCTTCCTGGCACTTAAATCTATACTCGATGTTAACAAATTTCTCTTCTTCAGAAACGGTTTCCCTGCCCTTGCTAGTCTACATTTTATACCCTCTCTACTTCGACCATCATCATTTACTCTCCTCCCCAAATAGCAATACTCCTTTACTACTTTAAGTGTCTCATTTCCTAATCTAATTCCCTCAGCATCACCCGATTTAATTCGACTACATTCCATTACCCTCGTTTTTTTTTCTTCATGTTCATCTTATATCCTCCTTTCAGGACACTGTCCATTTCGTTCATCTGCTCTTAAAAGCCCTTTGCTGTCTCTGACAGAAATACAATGTCGTCGGCGAACCTCAAAGTTGTTATTTCTTCTCCATGGATTTTAATACCTACTCCTAATTTTCCTTTGGTTTCCTTTACTGCTTGCTCAATCCACAGATTGAATAACATCGGTGAGAGGCTACAACCCTGTCTCACTCACTTCCCAACAGCTGCTTCCCTTTCATGTCCCTCGACCCTTGTAACTGCCATCTGGTTTCTGTACAAATTGTAAATAGCCTTTCGCTCCCCGTATTTTACCGGTGCCACCTTCAGAATTTGAAAGAGAGTTTTCCAGTCAAAATTGTCAAAAGCTTTCTCTTAGTCTACTAATGCTAGAAACGTAGGTTTACCTTTCCTTAATCTAGCTTCTAAGATAAGTCTTAGGGTCAGTATTACCTCATGTGTTCCGATATTTCTGCGGAAACCAAACTTATCTACCCAGGGGTCGGCTTCTACTAGTTTTCCATTCGCCTGTAAAGAAATTGCATTAGTATTTTGCAGCCGTGAGTTATTAAACTGATAGTTCGTGAATTTTCACATGTGTCAACACCTGCTTTCTGTGCGATTTGAATTATTATATTCTTCTTGATGTCTGAGGGTATTTCGCCTGCCTCATACATCTTGCTCACCATATGGTACATCCTGTTCCATTTCCATAATATTGTCCTCAAGTACATAGCCCTTGTATAGACCCTCTATATACTCCTTCCACCTTTGGTTAGAACTGGGTTTCCATCTGAGCTCTTGCCATTCATACAAGTGGTTCTCTTATCTCCAAAGGTCTCTTTAATTTTCCTTTAGCCAGTATCTATCTTACCCCTAGTGAGATAAGCCTCTATATCCTTACATTTGTCCTCTAGCCATCCGTGCTTAGCCATTTTGCACTTCGCGTCGATCTCATTTTGAGACGTTTGTATTCCGTTTTGCCTCTTCATTTACTGCATGTTGATATGTTCTCCTTTCATGAATTAAATTCAATATGTCTTCTGTTACCCAAGGATTTCTACTAGCCCTCGTCATTTTACCTTTCAGATCCTCTGCTGCCTTCGCTACTTCATCCCTCAAAGTTACCTATCCTTCTTCTGCTGTATTTCTTCTCCCCATTCCTGTCAATTTTTCCCTTAAGCTCTTCATGAAACCCTGTAAAACCTCTAGTTCTTTCAGTTTATCCAGGTCCTAACTCCTTACATTCCCACCTTTTTGGCAGTTCCTTCAATTATAATCTACAGTTCGAAACCAATAGATTGTGGTCAGAGTCCACATCTGTCCCTGGAAATGTCTTACAATATAAAACCTGGTTCCTAAATCTCTGTCTTACCATTGTATAATCTATCTGAAACCTGTCAGTATCTCCAGGGTTCTTCGATGTATACAACCTCCTTTCACGATTCTTAAACCAAAAGTTAGCTACGTCTAAGTTGTGCTCTGTGCAAAATTGTACGAGGCAGCTTCCTCTTTCATTTCTTATTCCCAATCCATATTCACCTACAACGTTCCCTTCTCTCCCTTTTCCTACTGCCGAATTCCAGTCACCCATGACTATTAAATTTTCGTCTATCTTCAGTATCTGAATAATTTCTTTTATTTCATCATACATTTCTTCAATTTTTCATCATCTGCAGAGCTAGTAGGCATATAAACTTGTAGTACTGTAGTAGGCGTGTGCTTCGTGTCTATCTTGGCCTGAATAATGCCTTCACAATGCTGTTTGTAGTAGCTCACACTCACTCCTATTTTTTATTCATTATTAAACCCACTCCTACATTACCCTTGTTTGATTTTGTATTTATAACCCTGTATTCGCCCTACAAAAAGTCTTGTTCCCCCTGCCACCGAACTTCACTAATCCCACTATATCTAACTTTAGTCTATCAATTTCCCTTTTTAAATTTTCTAATCCACCTGCTCGATTAAGGGATCTGACATTCCACGCTCCGATGCGTAGAATGCCAGTTTTCTTTCTCCTGATGACCACATCCTCTTGAGTAGTCCCTACCCTGATACACGAATGGGGGACTATTTTACCTCCGGAATATTCTACCCAAGAGGACGCCATCATCATTTAACCATACAATAAAGCTGCAAGACCTCGGAAAAATTACGGCTGTAGTTTCCCTTTGTTTTCAGTCGTTCGCAGTACCAGAACAGCAACGCCGTTTTCGTTAGTGTTACAAGGCCAGATCAGTCAATCATCCAGGAACTACTGAACTACTGAAAAGGCTGCTGCCCCTCTTCAGAAACCACACGTTTGTCTGGCCTCTCAACAGATACCCCTCCGTTGTGGTTGCATCTACGGTACGGCTATCTGTATCGTTGAGGCACCCAAGTGTCCCCACCAATGGCAAGGTCCATGGTTCATGGGGGGGAATGAAGACGTAGAACGTTAATAAGTATGTTTTATTTAAAAATGTTTGAAGGTTTTTGATCCGTATGTGGCTCGCGTAGACGCCGTTCATAGCTTGGCATCTTGTGATAGCGATAGCGGTCTCTCGTTTCCTTATGTGTTCACTGGCGCCACTACGTTTGTTTGCATTGTCTGTCCGTGAGTAACAGCGTTTGCACCCGACGAACGTCCTGCCCGACGGGAGGCCCTAGTTACACAACATTCACATTTTATTTAGCACCAGCGCTTATCGATAGCGCGTACTGTGGTACCAGCTTTGGAGTGGCCTCTAGTGTTTTCAGGTCGTCGCGTGTGGATCGTGTTGAATTGGGTCCGAGCGGCAGTGAGGGCCTGAAAGGCAGTGCTCGCCGGACCGCTAGTGACACAAATGCCCTGTCCGACGGAAGGAGCCGGCCATGTTGTCCGAGCGGTTCTAGGCGCTACAGTCTGGAAAAGCGCGACAGCTACGGTCGCAGGTCTTTGCGAGAGTGCACGACCACCCCAAGGACCGGATTCACCGAGTTATAGTTAAATAGACCGTGATATTCGAGTAGTGCAACTTTCGCGGGTGTCTGTGTGTGTGTGTGTGTGTGTGTGTGTGTGTGTGTGTGTGTGTGTGTGTCCGCTGGTACAAGCGCCCTCATGACAATAACGTGTCAGTGGACGATTTATACTTGGGTCTCTTTCATGTCTGACTTGAGTGGGAACGATCGTTGGCTGCTCGTTCGGCCAGTCGTCCCAGCGGACGAAATGCATTTGGTGTTCCAACCGCTTCCGTCTTTTCTGTGTTTGTGCCGACTAATAATTCATCCGTGTTGTTTCACATTGACTGGTTTTAGTATTGTGAGTTTTCTGGTGGAATTTTTTCCCCAGGTAAGTGTGTATCTTGTGCTTTTGAATCAGCAGTTATTTTAATGCTGTCTGCGTACTGGATTTGGAGAAGAGCTTGGCGAACGGACGTCAGTTCCGCTTCTGACGGAGCAGAGAGGTCGTCTTCAGCACGTGGCAGGCCGGGACCGCTGGAGCCGTGGAGACACTGTCGGATTGAGGGGCTGTAGCCGACGACCGCACACAGGACCTTAAGTTGAGTGAACCGTGTCCAGTACTGAAATCTCCACTGTTTGGGACGTTGCTGCTGTTTGCATGTTGCTGCTCCCAGGGTCGGTGAGACCACCCACAACAAGTGGAGTCTGTCGGGTTGGCGGAAGCTATTAGCCGCCTTCTACTCCTTGATGTTAGTTTCGAATTAGTATGATGCTCAATAGTGAAGCGCAACCAGTGGCATTTTCTACCTTCTGGCCACTAGTGCTCTGTTACCTGCCCTGGATGTTAGCGTACTTTTCTGGCAGTGTACCTTTCCTTGTAGTGTTGATGCTGTCCGACACGCCGTGTGGTTCGGCAGCCTCTTGAATTGTACTGTGCATATGATTTTGGGAGGTCTACAAGAGCCACTGTGCACAAATTCCAGTCGGAGCTGCTACAGATGGGGATTATCTACCAGTTGATCCTGTGAGAACCTGAGCACCTCGAGTAATAAGAATTGGCAGAGTTCGCGTAAGATGACCTTGACCGCTGGGGAGGAAAATCTGAACCTGAAATTCTGTCTTCCTGGATACGTGGGACACGAGAAAATGTGTTGTCAAATTCTCTGTACTGTTGGGAATCCGACATTCTTGATCTACGTTCACCAGAGTTCAGAGGATCTCGTTCCACGTATCTATCTTCTCTGGATTGCATCTGATCTGACCCTCTGAACCTGGATTCCGGGAAAGGTGACTCATTCAGGTCTCTAAATCTGGAGTCATGGGACGGTGGTTGATACGAGCCTCTGAACCGCGGGTTATCTGATTGACCTCTGTCTGGAATCATGTATGTGGAATCGTGAGATGGTGCCTCATCCAAAGCTGCATACTTTGTTTCTTGAGGCAACAGCTCATCTGGAACAATAAGCCTCATTCAAAGGAGCTGGGGATGATCTGCGACTCCATAACCTGTCTCACTAGGCTGCTGGCGTTCTGAAGCAAAGTAGGTGTTTTCCTGGGATCGATCTGTGGCAAATCTAGGGTCCCTACGCTGTGCGTGGTCCGTCGTGATGTAATTGGCTTCTCGCAAAGATGACTGTTCTGGCACGGAGTACCCATACTCACGAGGCCGTTCTGAAACCGGGAATCTAGACTTGCGATTCTGCAGTGTTGTATGCTCTTGTGGCGAGAGTCTACCTGAATCCATAAACTGCGCTTCATGAAGGTGAGGAGGTTTGACACCAGCAAATTTGAACTCATTACGCTGTGGCCGTACCCGACTTTCAAATCTGGAAACACGAGGACGAGAATTTGTATCAGAGAGTACAGATTTCAGAGTCCGAGCCACAGGCCGAAAATCCAAACTGGGTATCAGCGGACGCAGAAAATTGTGAGTCGTGAACTTGACCCCACAGGATTATGTGGTGTGTAATTCAGGGAGGGCCGTGGCAGATTCTGGAACTGCAACTCACTTCGCTTTGCCGCTCCACACTGCTGCTCCTTCCATTCCGACATCGGCACAAATTTAGTTTTACCAAAGCCGAGAAATAATTTATAACTGTGTTTCTTCAGACGGTCAGAAGATTTGTCGTCTACCCAAACAGCCAGCCTTGCCTTTATGCCTGACTCTGGCGCTCTCTAGAGTACTTTCCACTCTGTAGTGGAGATGTCTTTATTTTGCTTCTGAAACAAATGCAGAATCTGCTGGCTGCTTTTCTTCACCATCTCCTTCATCAACCACAGTACGTACCTGGTACCCGTCAATGTGGTTTCTGCCTGTCCGACAGCCAGCCTGGCCCCTGGTCACGGAACAAGTTTGTTCACCTTCTTGTGCAGTCACTATTTTGTCTCTTTGTTGACACAAGTGAACACCTAGCCCCAATTCTCGTACTGTGTCGCAGAAAACTGGATAGGTTCCTCCTGGTCGGATGGGTTGATGCTATCATCAAGGGCAGTCTCCACCACCTCAGCCTGTTTCTCCGTCATCTTATTATCTGGAAAACACTGCAGTACAACCGCCAGCCTCATCGAGCGAAACATTTCCTCCTTCGCTTCCACTTCTCGGCCCAACAAACACGTTCCGTTTTCGTCAACCTCTTCGACGCCAGTAGTTTTTAATTTTTTAACACCCCCATTTATTTTTTCCTCCCCCCATGAACCATGGACCTTGCCATTGGTGGAGAGGCTTGCGTGCCTCAGCGATATAGATAGCCGTACCGTAGATGCAACCACAACGGAGGGGTATCTGTTGAGAGGCCAGACAAACGTGTGGTTCCTGAAGAGGGACAACAGATTTTTCAGTTGTTGCAGGGAGAACAGTCTGGATGATTGACTGATCTGGCCTTGTAACAATAACCAAAACGGCCTTGCTGTGATGGTATTGCGAACGGCTGAAAGCAAGGGGAAACTACGGCCGTAATTTTTCCCGAGGGCATGCAGCTATACTGTATGATTAAATGATGATGGCGTCCTCTTGGGTAAAATATTCTGGAGGTAAAATAGTCCCCCATTCGGATCTCCGGGTGGGGACTACTCAAGAGGATGTGGTTATCAGGAGAAAGAAAAGTGGCGTTCGACACACCGGAGCGTGGAATGTCAGATCCCTTAATCGACCAGGTAGGTCAGAAAATTTAAAAAGGGAAATTGATAGGTTAAAGTTAGATATAGTGGGATTAGTGAAGTTCGGCGGCAGGGGGAACAAGACTTTTTGTAGGGCGAATACAGGGTTATAAATACAAAATCAAACAGGGGTAATGCACGAGTGGGTTTAATAATGAATAAAAAAATAGGAGTGAGTGTGAGCTACTACAAACAGCGTTGTGAATGCATTATTGTGGCCAAGATAGACACGAATACCACGCCTACTACAGTACTACAAGTTAATATGCCTACTAGCTCTGCAGATGTCGAAGAAATTGAAGAAATGTATGATCAAATAAAAGAAATTATTCAGATAGTGAAGGGAAATGAAAATTTAATAGTCATGGGTGATGGAATTCGGTAGTAGGAAAAGGGAGAGAAGGAAACGTAGTAGGTGAATATGGATTGGCAATAAGAAATGAAAGAGGAAGCCGCCTGGTAGAATTTTGCACAGAGCACAACTTAATCATAGCTAACACTTGGTTCAAGAATCATAAAAGAAGGCTGTATACCTGGAAGAAGCCTGGAGATACCAAAAGGTATCAGATAGATTATATAATGGTAAGACAGAGATTTAGGAACCAGGTTTTAAACTGTAAGACATTTCCAGGGGCAGATGTGGACTCTGACCACCGTCTATTGGTCATGTCCTGTAGATTAAAACTGAAGAAACTGCAAAAAGGTGGGAATTTAAGGAGATGGGACATGGATAAACTAAAAGAACCAGAATTTGTACAGAGTTTCAGGGAGAGCATGGGGGAGCAATTGACAGGAATGGGGTAAAGAATCACAGTAGAAGAAGAATGGGTAGCTTTGAGGGATGATGTATTGAAGGCAGCAGAGGATCAAGTAGGTAAAAAGACGAGGGCTAGTAGAAATCCTTGGGTAACAGAAGAAATATTGAATTTAATTGATGAAAGGAGAAAATATAGAAATGCTGTAAATGAAGCAGGCAAAAAGGAATACAGATGTCTCAAAAATGAGATCGACAGGAAGTGCAAAATGGCTAAGCAGGGATGGCTAGAGGACAAATGTAAGGATGTAGAGGCTTATCTCACTAGGGGTAAGATAGATACTGCCTACAGGAAAATTAAAGAGACCTTTGGAGAAAACAGAGCCACTTGTATGAACATCAAGATCTCAGATGGAAACCTAGTTCTAAGCAAAGAAGGGAATGCAGGAAGGTGGAAGGAGTGTATAGAGGGTCTATACAAGGGCGATATACATGAGGACAATATTATGGAAATGGAACTGGATGTAGATGAAGACGAATTGGGAGGTATGATACTGCGTGTAGAGTTTGACAGAGCACTGGAAGAACTGAGTCGAAACAAGGCACGGGAGTAGACAACATTCCATTAGAAATACTAACAGCCTTTGGAGAGCCAGTCCTGACAAAACTGGTGAGCAAGATGTATGAGACAGGCGAAATACCCTCAGACTTCAAAAAGAATATAATAATTCCAATCCCAAAGAAAGCAGGTGTTGACGGATATGAAAATTACCGTACCATCAGTTTAATAAGTCAAAGCTGCAAAACACTATCACGAATTCTTTACAGACGAATGGAAAATCTATTAGAAGCCGACCTCGGGGAAGATCAGTTTGGATTCCGTAGAAGCTTGATTAAGGAAGGGAAAACCTACGTTTCTAGCATTTGTAGACTTAGAGAAAGCTTTTGACAATGTTGACTGGAATACTCTCTTTCAAATTCTGATGGTGGCAGGGGTAAAATATAGGGAGAGAAAGGCTATTTACAATTTGTACAGAAAAAAGATGGCAGTTATAAGAGTCGAGGGACATGAAAGGGAAGCAGTGGTTGGGAAGGGAGTGAGACAGGGTTGTAGCCTCTCCCCGATGTTATTCAATCTGTATATTGAGCAAGCAGTAAAGGAAACAAAAGAAAAATTAGGAGTAGGTATAAAAATCCAAGGAGAAAAAATAAAAACTTTGAGGTTCGCCGATGACATCGTAATTCTGTCAGAGAGACCAAAGGACTTGGAAGAGCAGTTGAACTGAATGGATAGTGTCTTGAAAGGAGCATATAAGATGAACATCAACCAAAGCAAAACGAGGATAATGGAATGTAGTCGAATTAAGTCGGGTGTTGCTGAGGGAATTAGATTAGGAAATGAGACAAAGTAGTAAAGGAGTTTTGCTATTTGAGGAGGAAAATAACTGATGATGGTCGAAGTAGAGAGGACATAAAATGTAGACTGTCAATGGCACGGAAAGCGTTTCTGAAGAATAGAAATTTGTTAACATCGAGTATAGATTTAAGTGTCGGGAAGTCATTTCTGAAAGTATTTGTATGGCGTGTAGCCATGTATGGAAGTGAAACATGGACTTAAATAGTTTGGACTAGAAGAGAATAGAAGCTTTCGAAATGTGGTGCTACAGAAGAATGCTGAAGATTAGATGGGTAGATCACATAACTAATGAGGAAGTATTGAATAGGATTGGGGAGAAGAGAAGTTAGTGGCACAACTTGACCAGAAAAAGGGATCGGTATGTAGGACATGTTCTGAGGCATCAAGGGATCACCAATTTAGTATTGGAGGGCGGCGTAGAGGGTAAAAATCGTAGAGGGAGTCCAAGAGGTGACTACACTAAGCAAATTCAGAAGGATGTGGGTTGCAGCGGGTTTTGGGAGATGAAGAAGCTTGCACAGGATAGAGTAGCATGGAGAGCTGCTTCAAACCAGTCTCAGGACTGAAGACCACAACAACAACCTCGGTTCCAGTGTTCCCTTTGGCCCTGGGTGTGTTCCTGAAGACGTGGTGCCGACCGTCTCTTCGCCCTCGCCTAAAAATATTCCATGGTTGTAACAGTGATCGTACCGTAGGCGGATTGGTTAGTCGGTCGGCCGGCGCTTAAGGTACCCTAGTGTCAGTTGCCATCCTGTGACGTGAGTACAACTCTTGGCTGCCTGTCTCACCGCTTACACAGATGTAGTCACCTTCCTGAGGTCGATCCAGGGAGCACTGTCTGTGGATCACTCCATCTTACTTGAACTAGTTGCATAATTGTTTAAAATTTACACTAATGTTTTAACATGTTATTGCCTTCCCCTCTTCTAGTTCCGGCCTTGAGTAATTAATTGTTTGTAATACTGCTTGTGGTCTCCAGCCGACAAACTATTTTCAATTTTTCTTAATAAGGCCTACAGCTGTCACTCTAGCCTGTTACAGTTCCTTAAAATTGTTTTAGAAATGTTTTAATATTTGAACATGGAACTGCCTTTCTTACTTGTTATTCAGGCCTTCAGCCATTCAGTTTTCTAAAAAATTATCGTGGCTTTCAGACCCCAATAATTTGGAATGCTTCCTTAATCAGGTCTTTAGCCATTCACAGTTTGTAATATTGCTTGTGACCTTCAGCCGACAATTATTTTCAATCTTGTATAGTGAGGCCTTCAGTCATCACTATAACGTGTTACAAATTATTGACATTATTAGAAAGGGTTTTAGTATTTATGATGTGAAATTGTTCACCTTATTTGTAATTCAGGCCTTCAGCCCATGTGTATTCAGAAACAACTTGTGGCCTTCTACATCTATATCCATACTCCGCAAGCCGCCTGACAGTGTGTGGCGGAAGTTAACTTGAGTACCTCTATCGGTTCTCCCTTCTATTCCAGTCTCGTATTGTTCGTGGAAAGAAGGATTGTCAGTATGCCTTTGTGTGGGCTTTAATCTCTCTGATTTTATCCTCATGGTATACGTAGGAGGGAGCAATATACTGCTTGACTCCTCGGTGAAGGTATGTTCTCGAAACTTTAACAAAAGCCCGTACCGAGTTACTGAGCGTCTCTCCTCCAGAGTCTTCCACTGGAGTTTATCATCTCCGTAACGCTTTCGCGATTACTAAATGATCCTGTAACGAAGCGCGCTGCTCTCCATTGGATCTTCTCTATCTCTTCTATTAACCCCATCTGGTACGGATACCAAACTGCTGAGCAGTGTTCAAGCAATGCCTACTCCCAGGCAATTTATGGAATTGACTGCTTCCAGCTGTTGACCTGCTATATTGTAGCTAAATGATAAGGGATCTTTCTTTCTATGTATTCGCAGCACATTACATTTGTCTACATTGAGATTCAATTGCCATTCCCTGCACCATGCGTCAATTCCCTGCCGATCCTCCTGCATTTCAGTGCAATTTTCCATTGTTACAACCTCTCGATATACCACAGTATTATCCGAAAAAAGCCTCAGCCTTCAGCCCGCAAATAATTTTCATCGTTCTTAATCGGGTCTTCAGCCGTTGATTGTGTGTAATATTGTTTGTGGAATTCATCTTACCAATAATTTACAATTTCTTCTTAATTAGGCTTTCAGCCATTACTATAGCTTTTTACCGTTTTGATTGTTGAACGAAAATATCTTAGAATTTGGTAAAGTGTAACTGCCTTCCTCACGTGTAATTCAGGCCTTCTGAAATTGCTGCTGGCCTTCAGTTGTTAATTGTTTGTAACATTGTTTGTGGCTTTCAGCCGACAAATAGTTTCAGTTCTGTCTTGATAATGCCTTCAGCTGTCACTATAACTTGTTTCAGTTATTAAGATTATGAAAAGAGTTTTCAGTATTTTTAACGTTTCATTGTCCACCTTATTGGTAATTCAGGCCTTCAGCTGTCGTGTAGTTTTGAAATTGCTTCTGGCCTTCAGCCGACGAATGATTTTGAACCTTCTTGATCAGGGATTCAGCCGTTGATGGTGTGTAACATTGTTTGTGTTCTTCAGCTGACAATGAAGTGTAGTAAAATCTTTTAAAAATGATTGTTGAGAGATTTCTTTTTTGAAAATAAAGTGCATGTGTTTTCTGCGCTACCGACTGTAGCTGACTAGGCCCTGTCAACACCTTTCCTGCGTCCCCTTAGTCTACGTCCCAGTGGTAGCAGAGCTTGGTTGCGATTGTAATATTCCCATGACTGTTACCGTTAGTTTGAATTGTAACATGATATTTGTCTTGCTATTTGTTTTTTTATGTGACTAATTGTTATGGCAGTCAGGCAGTGCCAGGGGAGCGGCCTGTTGAGGAGGAACCACTTCACATATGAGCTGGCAATAATTTCTATTGAGGGTGGCGTTCCGGACTTAGTAGCCCGTTTCTGTACTACTGTTCTTCAGCCTGTTCACGTAACGAATGATGTGTGTGAGACAGAGACAGTTATTGAGTTTTTGTTTAAGGCCCTTACGGGCCTTGAGAACACCATAGGTTTTTGGAAGGCACTCAACCTAGTGGCAGTTAGTTTGAGAGGATGCGGGCACAGTTAATGCATGTGTTTGAGTAGGTGGCCAACCTTTGGTGCCCTTTAATTTCTAGTAGCTCATTTTTATTGGTCAGCATCGACTATTTCTTGAATTTGGTCATCTTGTGAGGCTTAGCTAGGTGCCTTCTTCAGTGTAGGGATGTCGGGTTGCCTGTGTGCATGTGTTCCCTCTCCATGGTTGAAGTCCGAGCGGGTATCTCGCTTCTTTGTTGCGGAGCTAGAAAAGGTTTCTTGAAATGGTCATCTTGTGGGACTTAGTTCGGTCCTTTTCTGGTGCAGGGATGTCACGTGGCCAGTAGGCATGGTGGGATCCGAGCAAGTGTCTCGCTTGGGGCTTTCTCATGGCCATCGTTTTTCGCCTTAGTTAAGGAGCTGCTGGTCGATTTCATTTTGAGCTCTGTCTGTAAAATTGCTTATGTTTTTGGGCTTTTCGGTTAATGATAACTAGGTGCTTCCTTATAAAAAACTAAATTGGTTATGCCTCTAGACGGTCGTTTGGTCGGTCGTCGCAATGGACTACGTGCATTTGGTCTTCCGACCGCTTCTGTCTTCTCTGTGTTTGTGCTGACTAATAATTCGCCCGTGTTGTTTCACAGTGGCTGGTTTTAGTATTGTAAGTTATTGGTGAAATTGTTTCCCCACATCCGTGTGTATCTTGTGCCTTTGAATAAGCAGTTATTTTAATACTGTCTGCGTACTGGATTTGGAGAAGAGAGTGGTGAACGGACAAGAGTTCGGCTTCGGACGGGGCAGTGAGGTGGTCTGCAGCATGAGAGCAGGCCGGGAGCGCTGGAGGTGTGCAGTCACTGTCGGACCGAGGGGCAGTAGTCGGCAACCGAATCCTTTGAAATTGAGTGAACCGTGTCCAGTACTGAAACCTCCTCTGTTTGAGATCTTGCTGTTGTTTGCCTGTTGTTGCCCCCAGGGTCGGTGAGACCAACCGCAACAAGTGGAGTCTGTCAGGTTGGCAGAAGCTATTAGCCGCCTTCTACTCCTTGATGTAGTTTTGATGTAGTATGATTCTTATTAGTGAATGCAGCCAGCGGTATTTTCTTCCTTGTGGCCGCTAACGCCCCAGTTACCTGCCCTGAATGTTAGCGAACGTTTCTGGCAGTTTACCTTTCCTCGTTGTATTGACGCTGTCCGACACGGCGCGTAGCTCGACAGCCTCTTGAATTGCATTGAGCCTATGTTTTTGGGAGATCTACCTTGGTTCTAGTGATTCCTTCGGCCCTGGGTGTGTTTCTGAACGCATGGTGCTGACCATATCTTCGCCCTTGCCTATTAATATTCCGCCGTTGTACCAGTGATCGGACGGTACACGGATTGGTTAGTCGGTCGGTCGGCGCTTAAGCGACTAGTGTCAGTTTCCATCCTGTTACGTGACTACAACTCTTGGCTGCCTGTCTCACCGCTTACCCAGCTGTAGTCACCCTCCTGGGGTCGATCGAGGGAGCACTGTCTGTGGATCACTCCGTCTTACTTGGACTAGTTGCATAATTTCGTTATGAGTCGTCTGTTTCGGTTTCCCGATGTAGTTTTGCTCACCACTAGCCGAAAATTCCGCACTGCAATCTATCAATCTGCAGAGCTCGATGAGGGCGTGGCGGTCGTTCCTGAGCTGATGAAACGACCGAATCTGTAGTTGTTTCCACATCTCTCCCACAACAACGGCCTCCCGGAAGTTGCATAATTGTTTAAAATTTGCCATAATGTTTTAACATGTCATTGCCTTCCTCACTTGTAACTCCTGCCTTGAGCCGTTAATTGTTTGTAACACTGCTCTTGGCCTCCATCCGAGAAATGATTTTCAATTTTCTTTTAATAAGGCCTGCATCCGTCACTATAGCCCGTTACAGTTCGTTAAGATTCTTTTAGAAAGGTTTGGAATTTTAACATGCAACTGCCTTCCTTATTTGTAAATCAGGAATTCTGCCCTTGTGTATTCTGAAATTGCTGCTGGCCTTCAGTCGTTAATTGTTTATAACATTGCTTGTGGCTTTCAGCTGATAAATAGTTTCAATTCTGTTGATAAGGCCTTCAGCCGTCACTATAACTTGTTACAATTATTAACATTTTTGAAAGGGTGTTTGACATTTTTAACGTGTAAATGTAAACCTTATTGGTAATTCAGGCCTTCAGCGGTTGTGTATTTCTGAAACCTTCTTAATGCGGCCTTCAGCCTTGATTGTTTTTAACACTGATTTCGGCCTTCAGCCTACAGTAACTTCGATTCTGCTAATAAGTCTTTGAGCCGCCGGTGTAGTAAAATCTTTTAAAAATGATTGTTGAGCGTTTTTTTTAATGTGTACGTGTTTCTCTGCAACCAACAGTAACTGATTAAGCCCCGTCCACACCTTTCCCTGGTTTCACTGAATATGTCTTAGTTTTCATATAGAAAATGGTTTCGAACCCGCACTTTCCAGCACGGCCTCATATGTTGAAACGTAGAGCTGTGCAGAGGTGCGAAATGTGTTTGCCTTGTCCGAAACAGATAAGTAATTTGCAATAACAAGGGCGCATGCCCGCAGCCGTGGTATCGGGATACTGTCTTTGATTAATAATCGAAACCTCATCTGTCCTTGGTTCGAATCTCACCACTGCTTAAATTTTGATTAATAATCAGCATTGACGGCCGAAGACTTCCGGCATAAGAAGTCACTCTCATTCTGCCAATGGCATTGTCAAAAGGGTGATGTAGTGGACCGAGGTTTAGCGCACTCCCTTATTCTAATGGTGGGGAAATGCCCCTAAAGGCGCAACAATCAACAATTCTCGACGGCATGAGGATGCAGACGGCAATAGAAACCACTGCACTAAAGACACGTTACTTGTATCCACAGGCCATGTGACATGTAATTCAAAAAGAATCGTGATGATCTCTCAATTGGCAAAAGATTCCCAAATAGACCCCTTTCGTATCTCCAAGAAGACACTGCCGAAGGGGAGGTCACAATGAGAAGAATATTGAATAATCAACGGAAGTATGGCGTTCTACGTGTCGGGGCGTGGAATGTCAGAAGCTTGAATCTGGTAGGTAAGCAAGAGAAATCTTAGCCAGCAGGGGTCAGTGAACTGACATGGAATGTTCAACATTTTGATTTGCAGCTCCTTGGGTTGGCCCTGTTTTTCTTAGTACCCAGAGAAAAACGATGTTTTGCATAACTGGCGGACCTCACATCCAACAACTTGAAATGGAAAGAAGAAAAGGATTTCTGGTGAGATGAGTATGGGATAATATCAACAGCAGCAGAATATGCTATAATTGGACTACGATTCGTTATGAATAGGAAGATACGGCAGAGAGTGTGTTACTGTGAACAGTCCATAGATGAGGTTGTTCTTACAATCTCATCTATGGACTGTTCACAGTACCTGTGGTTATGTTCAATTGGTAGATCTAATTCGCTTGAATGTAATGAATACCCATATGCATGCGGAATTCTGATTTACTTTGTGGTTTCTGAATTCAATTAAGGTCCACTGACACGTGCATACCATCTTGCTTCTATTTTGATCCTCCGTTCCCCACTGCGTAGACTGTGCTTAATTACTTTACCTTCTGTACATCCTCATTTTACATGGGTGATAGTTCAGTATGGAATCTTTTAGAACACGGTTTGCACACTACCTTTAGAAGGCTTTGCATGGAACTATCTAACCGTAACCCACCATTGCATAACCGCTTCTCCAAACAGAGACTCTGAAACCCCCAAGAAGTACAATCTCCTGTATGCCCAGCGAGTATTCAGTAAATTCCTATTATAGTTATTCGCAGCGCATCAGTACTAGATCTACCGTCCATCAGTTAATTGGTCTAATTACATTGTGTGATACGTAATTGATATAACTGACATGGAGTGTGGTGAACGTGATGAGCGTGTGCGACACCTGGTTGCGAGAGACGGCCGAAGAAGCTATATATAAAAAAACCAAAGTGCACAGAGTCAGCTTTCATAAACTGCCAACTAGATTATGTTCAATATACTTACTGGCAAGTTATGGTCGCTCCATCGTACCCAGAGGCACAGTAAGCATTCATCAATATTTTATTTCAGTAAATTTATTACCATGTGCAAAAAAACGTTTTAGATATGACAATGGGGTAATAAATAGTGGTAAACTATCTACACATCGAAGCGTACGTACTGATCCATTTGCGCTGCCGCACTTCTTTGGAACTTTTACTACTGCTCGACTGTACTCAGTCGGTCTCATAGGAAATGTAAGGCACTTCTTTCCTGTAGCAGATCGCAACCTAGTGTCAGGTCCTATTAAAAGGCTTTAGCCGGCGTTCGTCCAGGCAGTACTCAAGTGCACTATTTTGAATTAAGCAAACTGGCATTCATCAGATCCTCGGATTACCCAACATATATGAGGCCCTACCCTTATAGCAATATACGGACGGTGTATAATAATAATGCAACATACGTCTCCCTTTAGAATGATCATTGTTTTTAATCTTATGAAATCATACTACTCACTGCGCTAACAATTCGTAATTGACGACTCGTTGTTACACGCCAAAGTCTCTTCCCGTGGTCTCTCTGATGATTGAAAAGCTCCTTTGTCTCGAAGACAGGGCGGACGGAAGAGTGATAATCGTTCTGTGACGGCTGCTTGGAATAAAAACATGAAATCAACCACCCTACAGTTGCGGCTTCCACTGATCGGACAGCCGACCGTCCACGCCGGGCATTAAGGCCAGCAGTTTTTGCGAAAAAAAAACACGAACTCGTAGTTTTCATGCAAAATATTGCAACGCTGGATGTAATATATCACGAGAGACACGGAGAATAAACAGGAGTGGCAGTGGTGTCGTAAGGATCTAGTGTCGGCATAAAAAGCGTGACTGTGTGTTTCTCTTTACTGAATTGGTCTACTGACTCGTGAAAAAACTTATGTCTTCTTTCCGATATCATTTCTTTCTTTCCAGTTCTTTATAATTCTTATCTTCATTTCTTTCCCCCTCCCCTCCCCCCCCCTTTATGTCGATATTGCGCATGTCTACTTCTTTCTTTTCGACTACGCCCTTGAAACGTTTTACTTTCGCTGTGAACTTTTTCTTATCTTTTTGCATTTATGCCAAGTAATTAAAAGAAAATTCCTTTTTCACCAAGCCTTTCTAACTGTCCAAAGAATGCAACTCGTGCTTTTTTCATTCTGCATAGTATTTGTTCTACTCTTTCTTAAACATCTTTATCAAATCGTAATTTCTATTTCACGTTGTCGTACCTGCCTGAAGATTATTTTCCTTACCTTTATTTTGTACCATTTAATTGTTTGGTTGTATCTGACAAAAGGCATTCTGAAGCCTAAAGGCAGTCTTGCCTAACGACAGTGTTGTAGAACTGGAGTTCTACATTTATGGATAGAAGTTCCATGTTATAGTGATTTTTTGTTAATTGAAAAGCCACTTCCATTTTTCTGGCCCTTCCTAAATTAGTTTCTTTGCAGAAATTGTATGGTTGTTTTATTTTACCTACATATTTAAATTTTTTATTGTTCTTCTATAATGCGTCCGGGTATTTCGGTGCCCTCTTCGCGTTTGTCATATAATTCCATTTTTGAAAAAGATATGCAAAGGGCTGGTTTTGAAAGTCTGTTGCAGGAATTTACCTGCATTGTTGCATCATATATAGATAGTAAGATTGTCTGCGCAAGCCAATCGATCTCTAATTATTCTCTTTTCTCCCACTGACGATTTTTTACATTCCTTCTTGTGTTCTTTCCGTCTATCTCCTGCTTACGTGTATTTAGATTACACAAGCACAAATTAAGAGTGCGAGTTTTGTTACCATATTTTAGCTTACCTGTGGCTGCATCTCAGCTTGGTACATACAAAATTTTACTATTGTTAATTATTGAGAATCATTTAATTCAAGTTCAAAGTTAAATCTCTTGTTTCTAAATTCAAGTATCTTTTGAAATGATTGTTGAGGTAGCCAAAGACTAACCTTATTTTATTGAATTTCGTAGTGCTCCAGAAACAAAGTTCATTATTAATTTCAGTCACTAAATTAACTTTCAATTCTCCGGTTTTATTAATTCTTTTGCTAAATTAAGTCAGAGTGTAGTGAAATTTATTACTTCTGACAAACATTCAGTTTTCACACAACACGTGTCAACCTTCAGTTGCCACGCTTTTAGTGCTAATTATATGTGCATTAATCTTTCATTTTTAGTTGTCATAGTAGTTGTCCATAGGACTGGCGACCATAATTTTCCCCAAATCTCAAATATCTAATTAACACCAGTTAACTGTTAACGTAACGACCGCACATTTACTTTCTTTATTAATTTTACCCTTTTCACAAAATTAATTTCCACCAATTTCATTTGCATTTTTTCTTTCATTTAGATGTAACCCTTTCCTTCCTCTTTACCGACAAATTAACTTTGGTGACGATTGCTTTTCCCCAATTTCCATTAGGTGCACGCGGTTTAATTTTTCACTGTCATTAAGGTCGATAAGTGAGGGGGAGGTTACAAGCGCTTACTAGTGACGGTACAGGTAACAGGACCGAAGCACCTGTTTCTTCGAAAAAAATATGTCCCTATGATAAATGATGCCGTTAACCCGCCCCACGCAGTAACCTTTTCTGGATGAAGCGCTACTGGTTGATTTGCATGTGGATTTTCCGTTGCCCATATCTGACAATTCTGTGATTGACGTCAGATGGATGTGGGCCTCGTCTGCCCACAAAATCTTCCACGGCCAATCATTGTCCACTTCCATGCCAGCAAAAATTTCTAATATAAAGGTCTCTCTTGCTGACAAGTCAAATGAAGCAACTTGTGCACATGGGTAATTCTGAATCGATTGCAAAGAAGGACGTTTAGTAGAATTTTACGCACCGTACTCACGGGTATGTCCAAAGTTGGGGCAATTCTCCGTGCACTACACGTTTACACACCACCACCCATCTCCTGCATTGCTGTGGCCAGTGCTTCCACTGACGTAGATTCAAATCCTTTCCTCCCTCTAGCAGGTTGCACACCAACAGAGTCCGTCATTTCGAATTTCCGAGTCATTTTCTCCAGACCCACGATAGTCATCGGACCAACGCCTGTTTTCAAACCCTTCAGTGTCTGGTACTTCTTCAGAGCGACGTGTGCACAGTCGTCCATCTTGTAACACAGCTTCGCAAGCAGAGTGCGATCCTGCATTGAGACGGTCATGGCGAACCTCTGTAACGCCGGAAATGCATATCCTCCTATTTCCATCTATTGTACTATAAATGTTTTCCTTATTTTGTCACCTGAAGATATGACATTTCTGTCTCTTTATATATTGTAATTGTTTTGCCCTTAAAGAGCGCATTTGGACTAAACTACATGGCCACTTCATTTTGCTGCCTTCCTTGCCGCCCAAACTTTTATGATTCGCTCGCTGTGTTTCTGTTTCCGGTCCTCTGTCCATGCTTCTTGTCGGCTTTGTGTCTTCGGCTTCATCTTGATTGCCTTTTTGGTTGCCCATATTTCTTTCATCTTCTGGCTGTGCTCTTGCTTGCGTTCTAAGGTCCATTTTATGCCTGTTCATTTGTCACATGGTATTTCATGTACTTTACTTTTCTTAATGATGTTTCTGAATTTTATTCTGTCGTTTATTGTGTCTCCTGTTATGTTCAGTTGGTTCAGGTCGTTTTCTACATCTGCCACCCATTTGTTGTTTCTAGTGGTTACCCAGTCAAAGATCTGTTTGGTGAGCCTGTGTGATGGCATTATGTATAGGTGTCCATAGAATTGTAGTCTGCGTGTTGTAATCTTTTCTGTGATTATCTCCGTTTGTTTGTATAGTTCCTCTGTAGGTTTCTTGATCCATATTCCATTATTGTTAGTTGCTTCAAATATTTTCCTAAGTATTTTCCGTTCTACTTTTTCTAATTGTCTAATACGTGTATGTCCTAGGATTAGTTTGGTCTCTGCTGCATATAATGCCTCGGGAAGCACCACCGTGTCGTAATGGCGTAATTTGGCTTTTTGTGAGATAGACTTCTTGTTGTAATGATTCTACACATTTTGTATGCCTTGTCCAGTTTAGTCTTTCTTTCTTCGTTTGAGTCTCTGTTATGTCCCCTCATTTGTAGTGTTTCACCGAGGTATTTGAAGTTTGCTGTTTTGTAAATCGTGCCATACTTTGTGTTCAGAGATGAGAGTTTCTTTGTGCTCATAAACTGTGTCTTTTCGTAAGAGATCTGTAGTCCAGTTTTGGAAGCGATTTCGTGCAGTTTTTCAACAGCGCCTTTTGTTTCCTTTATACCTTTCGTGACAATCGCCAAATCGTCTGCAAAAGCCAGGCATTTAATCTGTATGTTTCCTAAGGTTATCCCCTGTTGTGATGTTTCCCATTCTTTTATGACCTTATCTAACACTAGATTGAAAAGGAGAGGTAAGAGGCCATCCCTTGTCGGACACCTGTGCGAATTTGAAAAGGCTCTGATAGTTCCCCACAGAACTTTACTTTGGAGGTCGTGTTGGTTAAATTTTGCTCTATGATAGCCCGTGTTTTGTTGTCTACATTGTATTCTGCTAGAGTTTTGAAGAGAGTTTTCCGGTCGATAGAGTCGTATGCCTTTTTGAAGTCGACAAAAGTAATGATCAGGTTCTGTTTGTGTTGTAAAATCATTTTCAGGTTCCAAATTTGTTCCACACAAGACCGCCCTTTGCGGAAGCCTGCTTGGTATTCCCCAATCAAGCGGTTGGTCTGGCATTCTAGTCTGTCCAGTAAAGCTTTAGAGAGGATCTTGTATGTGACCGGTAGTAGGGATATTCCTCTGTAGTTTTTTGGATCAGTCTTGTCACCTTTTTTGTGTAGTGGGTGTATCAGGGCAGTTTTCCAGTCGTCAGGAATGTTCATGGTCTTCCAGGTGTCTTCCAAGATCCTGTGGATGTCTTTGGTGAGTTCTGGGTCTTGTAACTTCCAGACTTCCGCGATGATGCCATCTTCTCCTGCTGGTCTACGATTCGTGAGTGACTTGATTATTTCTTTAACTTCTTCTAGAGTTGGAGGCTCACTATATGCATTGTGCGTGCTCGTTTCTGTCATCATTTCTTCCATTGGGGGATCCGTGTTGAGCGGTTTTTCAAAGTACTTTGCCAGAATGTCACAATTGTCTATGGTATTGGTTTCTAGGGTTCCATCCGGTCTTCTGAAGCACAAGTTGGGTGGTTGATATCCAGTCATATTTTCTCTGAACGTTCTGTAGAAGTTTCTTATATTGTTCTTCATGAAGCTCGATTCGATCTCCGTCAATCGCCGCTTATCATACTGTCGTTTTTCACTGCGAATGATTTTTCTTGATTGCTTCTGTGTTTTCAAGAAGTTCATCCAATTCTCTTGGGATTTATGGCTACTAAATTTTTTCCATGCAGTGATTCGTTGGTCAATAGCTTGGTCACATGTATGGTTCCACCAACGGTGTTTCCGTGTGCTTGGTGCTTGTGCTAGTTTCATGGCCTCTCGGATTCTACGTGAAAGTTGTGTCAAGTCTGTCGTTTTCTCCATTTTAACTTTGTGCAATATTTGTGTCTGGTTTAATGTAACGTATTCTGGATCTGGTCTAACAATTTTGTTCTTCTGGAGCTTTTTCTTGGGCAAAAGACGAATCCGGTTCTCTAGTAGGTGGTGGTCTGAGTCGAAGTAGCCTTTACGTGTGTCTAAGTTCAAAATTTCTTTTTGTGAGTCTTTCTGGACTATTACGTGGTCCATTTGTAGTTCGCGCTTTCCGCTGGGGAATTTCCATGTGGTAAGTTTTCGTGTTGGTTTCTTGAATATTGTTGACATAGTAGCGAGGTCGTGGCTTTTGCAAGCATTTATGTCGATGTATAATAGGTTTGTTTTGTAAATATTATTTGTATTTTTACGCTGGGTCTGGCCTAAGGAAAACTATGCTATCGAAAGATTACATCGATAGGTCGTGTGGAGAACCAAAGTGTTTAGAATCTTCGGTAGTGTGAACTCTGCCGCGTGGAGCGCGGGTAGAGAGGGTCTGGCTGAGGTTATGTGGTTGAGCAGGTGTGTTGTGTGACGCTCCCGCGAGTTGCCGCGCTTTCGGGGTTTGGCAGCATGTAATGGCGCTCGACTTGGTATGATAGTTTCTGACATGATGTAGCGGACGGGAAGCATTAGCTGGCGCACATCAAGAGCCCGTTTCGCCTGGTGACCGAGTCGAGAAGGAGGCGCGCCAACATCCAACTACTGCAACAGCGACGGCCGACAATGAGTGACGGCTTCAAACCTTCAATCAGCCAACAAGGAAGACTGGAAGCACGTAAAGTTTTAGAACTGTATGGCAGACCTCAGCTTTTAAAATTGTTGCATCACAAAATTACAGCAACTTACCATGAACGTTTGTTGCTCATTGTCCCAATTGCATTACCAAGCAGGGTCCGTTCCTTTTCCGAAATGAACCTGAGTGTCGTTGTAATTCAGACGCCAGCATTAAAGTAATATCATTCCACTTCACTGCTTTAATTTCATAGTTCAGTTAAAGTATTCATAGCTGGCTACAATATTTAGGTTACACAAGCACAAATTAAGAGTGCGAGTTTTGTTAGCCTATTTTAGCTTACCCGTGACTGCAGCTCAGCTTGGTACGTGCTAAATGTTACTATTGTTAATTGTACAGAATCATTTAATTCAAGTCCAAAGTTAAATCTCTTATTTATAGATTGCGTAGACTCAAGTAGGTTTGAAATGATTATTGAGGTAGCACAAGACAAAACTTATTTTACTGAATTTTGTAGTGCTTCAGAAACAAATCTCACTATTAATTTCAGTCACTAAACTAACTTTCAGTTTTTCGGTTTTATTATTTATTTTGCGAAATTAAGTCAGAGTGTAGCGAAATTTATTACTTCTGGCAAACATTCAGTTTCCGCACTACAGGTGTCAACCTTCAGTTGCCACGCTTCCAGTGCTAATTATATGTGCAATAACGTTTCTTTTTCAGGTACTATAGTATTTTTCCATAGGACTGGCGACCGCAATTTTCCCCAAACCTCAAATATCTAATTAACGCTAGTTGATTGTTAACGTAACTGCCGCACATTTACTTTCTTCATTAACTTTACCCCTTTTCAAAATTAATATCCACCAGTTTCATTTGCATTTTTCCTTTCATTTAGATGTAACACTTTCCTCATTCTTTACCGACAAATTAACTTCGGTGTCGATTGCCTTTCCCAAATTTCCATTAGGTGCACGCGGTTTAATTTTTCACTGTCATTAAGGTCGATAAGTGAGGGGGAGGTTACACCTCGCAGACATGAAAGGCGGAAAAGCCGTATACCCGACGTGTTTATGCTTCAGTATTTCTTGTGTATGACAGGTGCTTTGATTTATGTATTCTGACACATACAGAGCCATCTATTAATCAATTTTTACACTTTTTCTTGTGCCATACATTTTCCTCGTCCTCCTCCGACGATATTCCGTTGCATTTTTACATCAGTCTGACCAGCGGTGTTACCTATACAGCGTTTTGAAAGTTTAATTATATTCACCCTTTATATCGGGTGGACTGTCTTAATTGCCTCACCCTGTGTATAAGCATTTCCAAATTAACAGTTAAGGGCAGAAAGTCGACAGTGATCTTATAGTAGGAACCGCACCGACATTTGCGTGAATTAATTTTCGGAAACCACAGAAAACCTTAAATGAGGATCATCGAACTGAGACCTGAGTCTGTTTGAAACAGTGAAACGTCGTTCTTCTTATCCCTAATGCACAATATTGTCTCGTCTTCCATGGAAGTTATTTTATAACTTCAAAAACTAAAGCTACACAATTCATTCGTTTCTGAATAATAGTCAGTGCAGACAGTAATTCGCAGCATCAGAAGGGCAGGATGACCATGGAAATGATGGTAAAGCATTCTCCAGGAAGAGTATTAAAGGTCTGAAACGAAAAAAAGAAAATTTACTCAGTGACTAAAATAGCACCTATAGACGAACAATACTGCCACTTGTAATGGTACTTGAATTACGTAACAATTATGGTACCTCACCTCAACCTCTCGATACCAGCAATATTCTACCGGTAACTACTTAACATATTTCTGAGACAACATTCAGATTTAATTTCACTTTTGATACATCGGTATGTTTATATTGCAATGATATTATTCTTATGTGCATTCTTTCTTTTCTCACTATGATCTTTGACGTACTTGTAACTCCGATTTTTGGGCGCGTAAGCGATAGTTAGTTGACGAGTTGTTAGAGAGTCGGACCTTGAAAAAGTAAAGTGTTGGACGTCATCTTGGAAAGACGCATAACGTAGTCAGCTTATAAAATGTGAACATTAACAGTGCCTGTGAGAAAGATGTTTTCAAGTATGTTTTGTAATGTGAAGTGATGTTTTGTGTTTACGTGATATTGCAATTAAAAGGAAGTGTAACTTAAACTCGGAGTGCTGATTACTTTTTTTACATCACCATTGTCCTGCAAAAGTGTAATTTTCGAGAATGATTTGTGAAGCGCATCTACAAAACTTTTGATTATAGCAAAGTAAAACCTAGGCATCTTTGTATCCGAGCTTGGAATCATAACCACCTAGATTTTCAACGATTGAGCCATGATAATACGAGACCAGCGTAGGAAACACAAAAAGATAAGTGCATGGTTTTTTGATTATTACATGAAATTACTCTATTAACTGAGCTCTAATGACACCTGCCACATAATATGACTGTTGGTGCCCGAAAATACAGTATTTAGCAGCGTGAGAAACACCACAATCGTTATTAAATGGTGACTTTTGTTGTGGTAGGGTTGTTAGACACTAATAGACGCGTTACAATGAAATGCAACAAAGAAGCATAAAAGGAATATAAATATGAACACATAAATATACGAGCACAAGCACGAGAACGTGAAAATTAGCAAGAGCACCCCGAGTACCACACCACTCACCAACTCTCGTCACTACCGTATCCGGACTGTGCTGCCTCAACAGGCCTTCCCATTATGCCCCATTAAACCTAAAAGTGCAGAAAAGTATTATGTAAAGCATTCTGAGTCAGTAATTGCTAATAGATATACATAGGAAACTTAAAAGTAACCGCTCGATAATCACACTTTATTCATAAATTATCTGAATATTAACATTAACCTAAAAGTTGTGCTAAAGAATACAAATAACGCACATTAAAAGAACTGATTTCCAAAATGTAAATACTTAACCAAATTGTTGCTGCAGACTTCATATCCATTTTAGACCAAACAAGATACTCAAAACAGTTCAATGAATAGCATTTGTTAAAATATATAAAATAAACTTTTTTTTGCATAAATGAGTATCACAAGTCAAAGAACAGTAAATTACTACGATTGTTACGGCAGGCATTCAGCATTACTGTCATTGCATTGGCATGTTGATTTTCTCACGTGTTCAGTGGCTTTACCACATCGCTTTGTAAGACACGTATTTTCTTTTTAATGTCGGACTACATGCAAATGTTTATTGTGAAAATGCCGTGAATAAATACCCTCTTCTACGTAAATCTTAAGACCTATGAAACGATTTTATAACGCTACCTCTCCACAGCTTCGAAACTAATGAGATATATTGAAGGGCATGTACGAGCCACTTTACGCAAAGACGGAATAACAGGCATAAATGAACAGTTCCATGAATTCTGTGGTTGAAGTATCTTGTAATACGTTCGTAAAATGAGTAAAGAATGTTGTTGGCAGCTGAAGTACTATGAGTATGCTTGTCTCAATCTGTTACTCCAACTGAAGTCAGAAAAATTGAAAAAAAAATTCCTGATATAATCGATGCAGGTCGAAAAATGCACACGCTCCCGTTGCGGATAATAGAATCTTTAAATAAAGGAACAGCATAACGAATAAACTTCATAAAGTTTGATTCAAGTGATTAATATTTGATATAAAACACAGTAAATGTTTGTGAAATCTTATGGGACTTATCTGCTAAGGTCATCAGTCCCTAAGCTTACACACTACATAACCTAAATTATCCAAAGGACAAACACACACACTAATGCCTGAGGGAGGAGTCGAACCTCCGCCGGAACCAGCCGCACAGTCCATGACTGCAGCGCTTGACCGCTCGGCTAATCCCGCGCGGTACACATTACACGCCATATTGAAGTACACACTCATCTGTGTGTGAAAAAGTCTTAAAATAAATCACCACAAAAGAATTAACTCAACAACACAAAATCCACTTGTGCTAGAAACTACTTATGCTAACCACTGTGTGATGAATCAAACCGTCCTATTATTTTTATGGAATGCCTAGAAAAGTGACCACTTCTAAGGACAATGAACGTAATTTTTGTGCCTCTGTTAATGCACGTTAAGGATCTGGAAAGTCTGACACTAAGATTACGCTAACAATAAATTGCGCGATGAAAGCCAGAGTCTCACCAGACAATTGGAACACTTAATCTGAGGACTGTCAACATAAAGCGACTTCAGTGCGGCTTAATACATTACTCAGCTATGGAAGCGCCTCGGCAGCCAGAAGGCGACGGCAGGAATTCCAGACAAGAACGGGCTAACAGCGATTTGACTCTCATTGCGCCGTCCAAGTGTCCAATTCCCAACGAATCACGCGGTCACGCACACTTTCCATTGGATAGCTCAGCCACTTTGCAAAGTCACATGAACTATCGCGACTAACGTTGTTGTCAAACTCCGCCTCGGTAGCTGCGGGTTCGACGTGGCGGTTATCTAAGCGAATGTACTCGGGTTCGATTGCCGGTGTGGTCGGAGGTTCTGTCTGCTCGGGGGCTGAAGGTCATGTTGCCCTTACGTACGTATCATAGTAACTGACATTGCACTAACGAGGTGGCTGAATGGGTACGTCCCGAAAGCGAAAAACAAGCTTCGTCAAAGGCAGTGATACTAGCGGTGATCGACTGTCTCGTACAGAGGTATCTCTGCAGTAGATCTGCGATTTAGAATAGGCACAAAAAGACCATTTCTGAACGTTGCCTGTCACAACGGTAGCCTTCAACTTCCAGCATTTGCCAGGATAACACTTGACAACATACTGAGAAAATTGGCTGGCTCGACTTGCGGAGCTCCTCCTTACTTACTGCCGCAATAGCCATGGTCTATCCTGTTGCGGAATATTGTTCTGCTGTCTGCCATTCGAGCACGCATACTAAGAAAATCCACGTCCAGTTGAACGAGTGTTTGAGGATAATAACGGGTACTATTATATCCACCCCAGTTCCTTGGCTGCATCTGCATACTCTAAGGAATATGTCACTTCCACAATTGAGAAGGCAAAAAGCAGTAGCAAGAGAGTGGTCAAAAATTCATGACTCAGATTACCCACAGAATCTACCAATCCTTTATGTTTTGAACGAAATACCATCGACCCGCTTGAAACCACGGAAACCTATATGGATTAATGCAGAAGAACATCAACCAGACATCAAGGAGCAATGGCGGCACTTTTGGAATGATTCTGGAATTAATAAACAAGGTATCCAAGATCCTACTCTGGAATTGCCGGGCTTTGACCCGAAGAGATGTACCTGGACTAAATTAAACCGTATCAGCACGGACCATACAAGATGCAATGCATACAAGTGGGCTCTACGCGACTCACCAGCCTGTGACTGTGGAGCACCAGAACAGAACGTCCGCCATATTATTGAGGAATGTCCCTTAAGAAGATACGCCGGATCTGTCTCTGAGGTTATACTCTCCTGGAAATTGAAGTAAGAACACCGTGAATTCATTGTCCCAGGAAGGGGAAACTTTATTGACACATTCCTGGGGTCAGACACCTCCATGATCACACTGAAAGAACCACAGGCAAATAGACACAGGCAATAGAGCATGCACAAAATCGGCACTAGTACAGTGTATATCCACCTTTCGCAGCAATGCAGGCTGCTATTCTCCCATGGAGACGATCGTAGAGATGCTGGATGTAGTCCTGTGGAACGGCTTGCCATGCCATTTCCAACTGGCGCCTCAGTTGGACCAGCGTTCGTGCTGGACGTGCAGACCGCGTGAGACGACGCTTCATTCAGTCCCAAGCATGCTCAATGGGGGACAGATCCGGAGATCTTGCTGGCCAGGGTAGTTGACTTACACCTTCTAGAGCACGTTGGGTGGCACGGGATACATGCGGACGTGCATTGTCCTGTTGGAACAGCAAGTTCCCTTGCCGGTCTAGGAATGGTAGAACGATGGGTTCGATGACGGTTTGGATGTACCGTGCACTATTCAGTGTCCCCTCGACGATCACCAGAGGTGTACGGCCAGTGTAGGAGATCGCTCCCCACACCATGATGCCGGGTGTTGGCCCTGTGTGCCTCGGTCGTATGCAGTGCTGATTGTGGCGCTCACCTGCACGGCGCCAAACACACATACGACCATCATTGGCACCAAGGCAGAAGCGACTCTCATCGCTGAAGACGACACGTCTCCATTCGTCCCTCCATTCACGCCTGTCGCGACACCGCTGGAGGCGGGCTGCACGATGTTGGGGCGTGAGCGGAAGACGGGACCATAGCCCAGCTTCATGGAGACGGTTGCGAATGGTCCTCGCCGATACCCCAGGAGCAACAGTGTCCCTAATTTGCTGGTAAGTGGTGGTGCGGTCCCCTATGGCACTGCGTAGGATCCTACGGTCTTGGTGTGCATCCGTGCGTCGCTGCGGTCCGGTCCCAGGTCGACGGGCACGTGCACCTTCCGCCGACCACTGGCGACAACATCGATGTACTGTGGAGACCTCACGCCCCACGTGTTGAGCAATTCGGCGGTACGTCCACCCGGCCTCCCGCATGCCCACTAAACGCCCTCGCTCAATGTCCGTCAACTGCACATACGGTTCACGTCCACACTGTCGCGGCATGCTACCAGTGTTAAAGACTGCGATGGCGCTCCGTATGCCACGGCAAACTGGCTGACACTGTCGGCGGCGGTGCACAAATGCTGCGCAGCTAGCGCCATTCGACGGCCAACACCGCGGTTCCTGGTGTGTCCGCTGTGCCGTGCGTGTGATCATTGCTTGTACAGCCCTCTTGCAGTGTCCGGAGCAAGTATGGTGGGTCTGACACACCGGTGTCAATGTGTTCTTTTTTCCATTTCCAGGAGTGTATATGTGAAACCCTCTGCTTTGGATTGGCTGTGGAATCTAGATATTGAACTTTAAATATATGAATGAGTTTCTAGTCAGGCTTGCCAAGTTTTAACGTGTAGTTATTTTGTTTTGAGTGTTTGTACTTCACCTTTAGTGCTATTGTTTATTTTTTAAACATGTACTATTTACACAATGTTTTGTTTTATACATTTCGTTTACACATTGTTGTACTTATACAGGGTGTTACAAAAAGATACGGCCAAACTTTCAGGAAACATTCCTCACACACAAATGAAGAAAAGATGTTATGTGGACATGTGTCCGGAAACGCTTAATTTCCATGTTAGAGCTGATTTTAGTTCTTCCACCTACGCTTAATGGAGCACGTTATCATGATGTCATACGGGATACTCTAAGTTTACTGTTAGAACATGGGCCTTTACAAGTACGACACAACATGTGGTTCATGCACGATGGAGCTCCTGCACATTTCAGTCGAAGTGTTCGTATGCTTCTCAACAATAGATTCGGTGACCGACGGATTGGTACAGGCGGACCAATTCCATGGCCTCCACGCTCTCCTGACCTCAAACCTCTTTGCTTTCATTTATGGGGGCATTTGAAAGCTCTTGTCTACGCAACCCCGGTACCAAATGTAGAGACTCTTCGTGCTCGTATTGTGGACGGCCGTGATACAATACGCCATTCTTCAGGGCTGGATCAGCGCATCAGGGATTCCATGCGACGGAGGGTGTGTGCATGTATCCTCGCTAACGGAAGACATTTTGAACATTTCCTGTAACAAATGTTTGGAGTCACGTTGGTACGTTCCGTTGCTGTGTGTTTTCATTCCATGATTAATGTGATTTGAAGAGAAGTAATAAAATGAGCTCTAACATGGAAAGTAAGCGTTTCCGGACACATGTCCACATAACATATTTTCTTTCTTTGTGTGTGAGGAATGTTTCATGAAAGTTTGGCCGTACCTTTTGTAACACCCTGTATAAAATACTGTCGCTGTATTGCCGTACGCAAAATAAATAAATAAACTTGCTTTCAACTGTGGCTCGCTTTTTTTCCTCCGAGGTAGTAGAGGGATGTCCGGAAGTTCTATCTTTCGTTGCTAAAGCAAGTCCACGACCTCAGCCACCGCCACGGACACAGTGGGTACCTGCTTGGCGTCGCCAGATCGTAAGGCCTTTAATGCCGCCTGGGCTACACGCGGCGACCAACTACAGCCCGGAGCGCTCGATGGCCCTAATGAATTTGGGTGGCTGCGCGGCAAACCAATTGTTTGTTGCCTTTGATTCGGGTTCGGTGACAAAGGCGCAGCGGAGCGTCGCGGTGAAAGCGCCAGTCGGCAGTCAGGGGTGGGGGTGGGCGAGGCCTGCGAAAGGTGAGCGGCGCCGGTGGAGGGGGCGGCGGCGGAGCTGGCGAATTCCGACGCCTGCGCCCGGCTCTTCTCGCGGCGGCAATTACACGCGTCGCCGTCCGCCGCGCGCAAACTCGGCGCTCCGGGTCGCGTTACGGACCCGCGCTGGCAGAGCGCCGCCCACCCCCTTGTGTGCTCGCGTTACGACTGCCGGCGGCGTCCTTCGAACGCCGAGCCACCTGTAGACGTAGCCTTAATCCCCAGCCCGTAATACGAGCTGCCACCTGTCACACGCTGAAAATAACTAGCAGTCTGCGCCGATGTGGATATATACATGCTGAACAAAAATTCGTACACTAGGACACGACAACAGGATTCAATGTATGCCGAAAAATACCTGTAACAATACTTCCTGTCGTGCATACTTTTGGTGGAAAGTTCAGATGTGTTTGAAAATCTTATGGAACTGCTAAGGTCATCAGTCCCTTAGCTTACACACTACTTAAAACAAATTTTCCTACGGACAAACACGCATTCACCCATGCCTGAGGGAGGACTCGAACCTCCGCCGGGTTATGGTGGAAGACGGGGGTCAAGGAAACTTGCTGTCCCGTTAGAGCAGTGGCTAGATTTCCGGGTTACTCGGATTCGAATGTTCGACTACGTGGTATGGGTGTAAGTTTTGTTTTATATATATTTAGAGCGCTTTGTGTGTGCAGCGGCGCCGTTTTCATATCGTCCCTACACGAAACGTCCACACACCTTTCGGTGATATTTTCTTCTGCAGTCTGGTCAACGGGCCTTCCCTGGTAGAAACAAATCAGTGTTGCTCAACTGGACAAGCAGTAGTACAAAAAAATGGTTCAAATGGCTCAGAGCACAATGGAACTCAACTGCTGAGGTCTTAAGTCCCCTAGAACTTAGAACTACTTAAACCTAACTAACCTAAGGACATCACACATATCCATGCCCGAGGCAGGATTCGAACCTGTGACCGTAGCGGTCACGCGATTCCGGGCTGAAGCGCCTACAACCGCTCGGCCACAGCGGCCTGCGCAGTAGTAAAACCAGCCGCACTAACTGTACCATGCAGGTTGCACTAAGGATATTTGATTTTAGGTTTCTAATTTTAAATGATTGACAGTTTATACACGGTGACAACTATTGAACTACACTACAGGCCATTAAAATTTCTGCACCAAAAAGATGACGTACTACAGACGCGAAATTTCACCGACAGGAACAAGATGCTGTGATATGCAAATGATTAGTTTTTCAGAGCATTCACACAAGGTTGGCGCCGGTTGCGACACCTACAAGGTGCTGGCATGAGAAAAGTTTCCAACCGATTTCTCATACACAAACAACAATTGACCGGCGTTGCCTGGTGAAACATTGTTGTGATGCCTCGTGTAAGGAGGAGAAATGCGTACCATTACGTTTCCGACTTTCATAAAGGTGGGATTGTAGCCTATCGCGATTGCGGCTTATCGTATCGCGACATTGCTGCTCGCGTTGGTCGAGATCCAATGACTGTTAGCAGAATATGGTATCTGTGGGTACAGGATAGTGATACGGAACGCCGTGCTGAATGCCAACGGCCTCGTATCACTAGCAGTCGAGATGACAGGCATCTTATCCGCATGGTTGTAACGGATCGTGCAGCCACGTCTCAATCCCTGAGTCAACAGATGGGGACGTTTGCAAGACAACAACCAGCTGCACTAACAGTTCGACGACGTTTGCGGCAGTATGGAATATCAGCTCGGAGACCATGGCTGCGGTTACCCTTGACGCTGCATCACAGACAGGAGCGCCTGCGATGGTGTACTCAACGACGAATGTGTGTGCACGAATGGCTAAACTTTTTTCGGATGAATCCAGGTTCCGTTTACAGCATCACGATGGTCGCATCCGTGTTTGGCGGCATCACGATGAACGCACATTGGAAGCGTGTATTCGTCATCGCCATACTGGCATATCAACCGGCGCCATTGTATAGGGTGCCATCGTTTACACGTCTCGGTCACCTCTTGTTCGCTTTGACGGCTCTTTGAACAATGGACGTTACATTTCAGATGTGTTACGACCCGTAGCTCTACCCTTCATTCGATCCCTGCAAAACCCTACACATCAGCAGGATAATGCACGACCGCATGTTGCAGGTCCTGTGCGGGCCTTTCTGAATAGAGAAAATGTTGGACTGCTGCCCTGGCGAGCACATTCTCCCGATCTCTCACCATTTGAAAATATCTGGTCAATGGTGTCCTAGCAACTGGCTCGTCACAATACGCCAGTCACTGCTCTGGATGAACTGTGGTATCGTGGTGAAGCTGCATCGGCAGCTGTACCTGTACATGCCAACAAACCTCTGTTTGACTCAATGCCCAGACATATCAAGGCCGTTATTACGGTCAGAGGTGGTTGATCTGGGTACTGATCTCTCAGGATCAATGCACCCGAATTGCATGAAAATGTAATCACATGTCAGTTGTAATATAATATACGAGGGTCAGTCAAAAAGTAATGCCTCCTATTTTTTTTTTCTACGTTTAATTGTCAGGAAATTTAAATGCAATTACATAGGTTGAAAACCACAACATTGAGGATCATTTTGTCATTTTTCAATGTAATCTCCGCCCATCTCTACAGTTTTGGTCCATCTTTGAACAAGGGCATGTATCCCAGCACGGTAAAAATCACAGCTCTGCTTCCTAAGCCATTGACGCACGGATGTTTTGACGGCCTCCTCATCTTCAAAATGAATCCCACGATGAGCTTCTTTTAGTGGCCCGAACAGATGGAAGTCTGATGGTGCGAGGTCAGGGCTGTATGGGGGATGAGGCAAAACTTCCCATCCAATTTTGACAATCTCGTGAGAGGTGTGACGACTGGTGTGTGGTCTTGCATTGTCACGCAAAAGAAGAACATCTGCCATTGATTTTGTTGGGCGAACTCGCTGAAGACGTGCTTTAAGTTTTTTGAGGGTTGTGACGTATTGAACAGAATTTATTGTGCATCCCTGCTCCAAAAAATCAACCAGAATCACACCCTCTGTATCCCAGAAAACTGTTGCCATAACTTTCCCTGCCGATCGCACAGTGTTGAATTTTTTCTTCCTCGGCGAGCTTGTGTGACGCCACTCCATTGACTGCCTCTTTGATTCGGGTTCAAAAAAATGCACCCATGTTTCGTCCCCGGTCACAACTTTTTTCAGAAACTCATCTCCCTCCAAACGGAAGCGCTGCAAGTGTTGGGAGGCTATTGTTTTCCTTGCCTCTTTATTCTGATCGGTTAACATTCTTGGAACCCACCGTGCACAAACTTTTGAGTACCCCAATTGTTTAATAATCGTGATCACACTGCCTTTACTAAGAGAAATAATGCGACACACTTCATCTGCAGTCACCCGACGGTCACCACGAATGATGTCATCAACTTGCTGAATGTTGTGTGGAGTCACTGCACTCACCGGCCTGCCGCTCCGCTTTTCGTCAGTCAACGGTGTTTGCCCTTCAGCTTCCTTACAACGACAAACCCATCGTCTAACAGTGCTGACATCCACTGTCACAATACCACACACCTTCTTCAGTCTTTCATGAATGCGTATGGGCGCTTCACCTTCTGCATTCAAGAATTCAATCACACAACGCTGTCTCAAACGAACATCGATGTCGGCCATCTTACAAACTTCTGCTGTGCTGCCACCTGTTGACACAGAAAGTTACTACTGCAGTGGATTGCAGAAGAAGGTTTGAGGAATGGCGCCAAATTCAAATTTTTCACTTAACTTAATTTTTTTAAGTAGAAAAAAAATGGGAGGCATTACTTTTTGACCGACCCTCGTATCTGTCCAATGAATGCATTTTCTCTGGGTTAACAAATTTATGGCCATTAGTGTAGATATGTTATACGCCGAAACCGAACATGAAACACCGTTGCAGTCTGTGGCAGCCTCTTGTTGCCACATGGAAGTCCATCTCATTGGCGGAGGCCCTGAGATTTCTGATCGGTACGCGCTTGTGTTTGGGGCTGAAATCCAAAGCGCTGCCCGTGGCGCCAGTCGGAAACTGTCTCAAGGCACCTGCTCAGGTTGCGTTCATTTGTGGGGACACAACAGGAACCACTGCATTAAAGATACATTATTTGCATCCACACGGCAAGTAGCCTGTAACAGAAGAAAATGTCATGATCATCCATTCATTGACAAAGCCATTCCTCCCTCCAGCAGGAGACCACCCAAGGGTCATGGTGTTGAGGGTCAATAGCTTGAACGTGGTAGGGAAGGCAGAAAATCTAAAAAGGAAACTGCTAAACGCAGTCTAGATGTAGGTGGTGTCAGTGAAGTGAAATGGAAAGAACAACTTCTGGTTGCTGAGTACAGGGTAACATCAACAGCAGCAGAAAATAGTAAAAGGCGTGTAGGATTCATTATGAATAGGAAGGTAGGGCAAAGTTGAGTTACTGTGAACGATTCAGTGATAAGCTTCTTCTCATCACAATCGACAGCAAACCAAATGGCTCTGAGCACTATGGTACTCAACTTCTGAGGTCATTAGTCCTCTAGAACTTAGAACTAGTTAAACATAACTATCCTAAGGACATCACACACATACATGCCCGAGTGAGGATTCGAACCTGCGACCGTAGCTGTCTCACGGTTCCAGACTGCAGCGCCTAGAACTGCACGGTCAATTCTGCCGGAGACAACAAAGCAACAAACACAATAACAATTCAGGTAAACACACCGACATCGCAAGCAGAAGATGAAGAGGTGGAGAAAGTGTATGAACACACTGAAAGGATAATTCAATACGTAACGAAAGTTGAAAATCTGATAGTAATTACAGAATGGATAGCCATTGCAGGGGAAAAAGTACATCTACATCTACATCTACATGACTACTCTGCAATTCACATATAAGTGCTTGGCAGAGGGTTCATCGAACCACAATCATACTATCTCTCTACTATTCCACTCCCGAACAGCGAGCGGGAAAACCGAACACCTAAACCTTTCTGTTCGAGCTCTGATTTCTCTTATTTTATTTTGATGATCATTCCTACCTATGTAGGTTGGGCTCAACAAAATATTTTCGCATTCGGAAGAGAAAGTTGGTGACTGAAATTTCGTAAAAAGGTCTCGCCGCGACGAAAAACGTCTATGCTGTAATGACTTCCATCCCAACTCGTGTATCATATCTGCCACACTCTCTCCCCTATAACGCGATAATACAAAACGAGCTGCCCTTCTTTGCACCCTCTCGATGTCCTCCGTCAATCCCACCTGGTAAGGATCCCACACCGTGCAGCAATATTCTAACAGAGGACGAACGGGTGTAGTGTAAGCTGTCTCTTTAGTGGACTTGTTGCATCTTCTAAGTGTCCTGCCAATGAAACGCAACCTTTGGCTCGCATTCCCGACAATAATATCTATGTGGTCCTTCCAACTGAAGTTGTTAGTAATTTTAACACCCAGGTACTTAGTTGAATTGACAGCCTTGAGAATTGTACTATTTATCGAGGAATCGAATTCCAACGGATTTCTTTTGGAACTCATGTGGATCATCTCACACTTTTCGTTATTTAGCGTCAACTGCCACCTGACACACCATACAGCAATCTTTTCTAAATCGCTTTGCAGCTGATACTGGTCTTCGGATGACCTTACTAGACGGTAAATTACAGCATCATCTGCGAACAGTCTAAGAGAACTGCTCAGATTGTCACCCAGGTCATTTATATAGATCAGGAACAGTAGAGGTCCCAGGACGCTTCCCTGGGGAACACCTGATATCACTTCAGTTTTACTCGATGATTTGCCGTCTATTACTACGAACTGCGACCTTCCTGACAGGAAATCACGAATCCAGTCGCACACCTGAGACGATACCCCATAGCTCCGCAGCTTGATTAGAAGTCTCTTGTGAGGAACGGTGTCAAAAGCTTTCCGGAAATCTAGAAATACGGAATCAACTTGAGATCCCCTGTCGATAGCGGCCATTACTTCGTGCGAATATAGAGCTAGCTGCGTTGCACAAGAGCGATGTTTTCTGAAGCCATGCTGATTACGTGTCAATAGATCGTTCCCTTCGAGGTGATTCATAATGTTTGAATACAGTATATGCTCCAAAACCCTACTGCAAACCGACGTCAATGATATAGGTCTGTAGTTAAATGGATTACTCCTACTACCCTTCTTGAACACTGGTGCGACCTGCGCAATTTTCCAATCTGTAGGTACAGATCTATCGGTGAGCGAGCGGTTGTATATGAGTGCTAAGTAGGGAGCTATAGTATCAGCGTAATCTGAAAGGAACCTAATCGGTATACAATCTGGACCTGAAGACTTGCCCGTATCAAGCGATTTGAGTTGCTTCGCAACCCCTAAGGTATCTACTTCTAAGAAACTCATGCTAGCAAATGTTCGTGTTTCAAATTCTGGAATATTCCATTCGTCTTCCCTGGTGAAGGAATTTCGGAAAACTGCGTTCAATAACTCCGCTTTAGCGGCACAGTCGTCGATAACAGTACCATCGGCACTGCGCAGCGAAGGTATTGACTGCGTCTTGCCGCTTGTGTACTTTACATACGACCAGAATTTCTTCGGATTTTCTACCAAATTTCGAGACAATGTTTCGTTGTGGAACCTATTAAAGGCATCTCGCATCGAAGTACGTGCCAAATTTCGCGCGTCTATAAATTTTAGCCCATCTTCAGGATTTCGCGTTCTTCTGAACTTCGCATGCTTTTTCCGTTGCCTCTGCAACAGCGTTCGGACCATTTACAATTCGCGTGGGTTCGTGGACTAACTGCTCGAAATAATTTTCGGAGAAAGCATTTAGGACAATCTCGGAAGATATTTGCTGCCTACCACCGGTTTTGAACAAGTATTTTTGCCAACATACCGAGGGTAGGTTGAAGTCCCCACCAACTATAACCGTATGAGTGGGGTATTTATTTGTTACGAGACTCAAACTTTCTCTGAACTGTTCCGCAACTGTATCATCGGAGTCTGGGGGTCGGTAGAAGGAGCCAATTATTAACTTAATTCGGCTGTTAAGTATAACCTCCACCCACACCAATTCGCACGGAGTATCTACTTCGACTTCACTACAAGATAAACCACTACTGACAGACACAAACACTCCACCACCAATTCTGCCTAATCCATCTTTCCTGAACACCGTCTGAGACTTCGTAAAAATTTCTGCAGAACTTATTTCAGGCTTTAGCCAGCTTTCTGTACCTATAACGATATCAGCTTCTGTGCTTTCTATTAGCGCTTGAAGCTCAGGGACTTTTCCAGCGCAACTACAACAATTTACAACTAAAATTCCGACTGTTCCTTGATCCAAGCACGTCCTGTAATTGCCAAACACCCTTTGACATTGCAGCCCATCCTGCACTTTCCCGAGGCCTTCTAACCTAAAAAACCGCCCAGTCCACGCCACACAGCCTCCGCTACCCGTGTAGCCGCCAGCTGAGTGTATTGAACTCCTGACCTATTCAGCGGAACCCGAAACCCCACCACCCTATGGCGCAAGTCTAGGAATCTGCAGCCAATACGGTCGCAAAACCGTCTGAGCCTCTGATTCAGACCCTCCACCCGGCTCGGCACCAAAGGTCCGCAGTCGGTTCTGTCAACGATGCTGCAGATGGTGAGCTCTGCCTTCATCTCGTAAGCAAGACCGGCAGCCTTCACCAAATCAGATAGCCGCTGGAATCCAGAGATAATTTCCTCAGATCCAAAGCGACACACGTCATTAGTGCCGACATGTGCCACCACCTGCAGCTGGTTGCACCCTGTGCTCTTCATGGCATCCGGAAGGACCTTTTCCACATCAGGAATGACTCCTCCCGGAATGCACACGGAGTGCACACTGGATTTCTTCCCCTCCTTAGCCGCCCTATCCCTAAGGGGCCCCATTACGCGCCTAACATTGAAGCTCCCAACTACCAGTAAGCCCACCCTCTGCGCTTGCCCGGACCTTGAAGGCTGAGAATGATCCTCTGAAACAGGGCAGGCGGCTGCATCTGGCTCAGCCAGAGACAGTGCCTGAAACCGGTTTGTCAGACGCACCGGGGAGGCTTTCTGATCAGCCTCCGGGGACGCCTTTCGCTGCCTGCCACGCCTTGGAACGACCTCCCAATTAACCACAGGCGAGGGCTCAGCCCCACTGCGGGCAGCAACCGGGGCAACCACAGCGGCGGACCGATCTGGGGACAGACGGGACGAGGTTGACATCCCCGTGATACCCGAGTCCGGCTCCCCACAGTGGTGCCCATTGGCAACAGCCTCAAGCTGCACGACCGAAGTCAGCGCCGATTGCAGCTGTGAGCGAAGGGATGCCAAGTCAGCCCTCATCCGAACACAGCAATCGCAGAAGGGAGCGTTACTGGAGTATGTGGGCTTGTTTGTAGGAATAAGAGAGGAGAATGACTAATTGAGTCCAGCAATAGTTTTCAGCTAGTAATAGCGATTACTCTGTTCAAAAGTCAGAAGAGGAGGAGGTATAATCGGAAAAACCCGGTAGACACGAGAAGATTTCAGTCTCATTACGTCATGGTTACGCAGATATCCCGAAATGACATGCTGACGCGCAGATATAGACTCTTACCACAATTTAGTAGTGATGAAGTAGCAATGCGCAAAGAAATGGGATAGGGATGTTCTAAGGAATGAACAGATAATCTTGAAGTTCTCTGATGCTAAAGACGCATTGATAAGCAATAGCTTACTGGGCAGTACAACTGAAGCGGAATAGACGTCACTAAAAATTGCAGTCACAGAATTTGGAAAGAAAACCATAGGTGCAAAGAAGGTAACTGCAAAGAAACCATAGGTAACAGAATAAATGCTTTAGTTGATCGACAAAAGAAAGAAATACAAAAATGTTCAGTGGAATTCGGGAATACAGAAAGACAAGTCACTTAGGAATGAAATAAACAGGAAGCGCAGGAAAATGTAGGCGGAATGGCTGAGAGGGGAAAATGAAGGAATGAAAAATAAATTATTGTCAGACGGACTGATTCAGCGTATAATGGATATTTCCGTAAGAGCGTGCAAAAATTTTGTAGGATTTAGAGGATGCTCCACTGAACAATTTGAGGTAGGAAACTAGGTGTCAGAGAAGCCAGGTTAAGGAGACAATAGGAATAAAATCACTTTAGGTGTACCTTTTTATTTATACCTTTATCAGAAGTAAAAAATACTGAACAGGAAGACACTTTATATGTACCGAAACCTTGGTCAAGAATTTTAATAAATTTTTATCCTGCCACTGTTTTGGCTACCATCCTTTATCGTGAAGAATTTCAATAGGTGTTATTGCAGCCATGTTTAAAATCTTGAAATATGTACCTGCCCAGGTTTCAAAGGCTGTTTCCAAATACATGAACACCTCATTTAAAATCCTGAAAACAGGTATAGCTATTGACTTCACCAAACAGTGTGAGAGACGCCATTTGACAGCGAATTACGTGAAGGCTTATATCAATGTGTAACAGTGTAACAAGGTTCCGTCTACTAAAGCAAAACTGGTGAAACAAATTATGAGTGACAGAATCAGTGACCTTTAAAGGAAGAAAGATAAACTAAATGAAGAAGCTTACTCTTTGTATCTCTTTATTATTAGAACTTTTAAAGATTATTTTAACTTTTACGTAGACAGTATTTGGCATGGTGGTAATGAGTGGTTACAGAGTCGTAGGGTTGAAATTCAGAGTAGGCACGATTTTAAACTTCAGAAGCTAGAAAATGCCATACTTAAATATAATGTTGCTCATGCACAAAGAACTGTGAATTGCGAACACAGATATTTTGACAGAGTACTAAATAAAACTTCCGTAAGCTTTACTCCGCAAGAAAGCGCCATGCTAGCGAGAGGTTTTAAATACAATTTCATGCCTGGTCTTAATGACCCTAAAGTGGTGGATAATTTTATTGTTGACCTTAAAGTTGGTCTTGACTCTGTAAAAACAGAAAAATTCCAACAAAATAGGATTGCTCATGAATGTAGGGCAATTTTAGAAAGAGAGGTCAATTCGGTAAAAAACAATGACTTAAAACAGAGAGGAGGCGGCATTATTACTAATATCAACCGTAAATGAGAAAATAATGAGGCTCTTATCACTAAATCTGTAAAGGAAATTCGCTTTGTAGCCTATAAAAGTGAATATATTGCTAGAATTTTGACTTTTTTTGGAGGAAAATGGGATATTCGAAATCGAGCAGGATCCTACCCCTACATTACAAAAGCAAATTAGGGATGTTTTAAGAAAAACTAAACATCTTATGAAAGAGTTTCAAAAGAAAACGATAATTAATATGAACCCTAGAGGACCTACGCTTAGAAGTCAGTTTAAGGTACACAAAAGTCAACACCCAATTCGTCCCATCGTTAACGGAATAAAGAGTCCACATCATAAAATAGCGAGGTTCTTACACACTAAATTTAAAGAAGCCTGTCTCTTCGGAAACAATTATTCTGTTAAAAATAGTGCTGAGGTAATAAAGAAGCTAAAATCGATAGAGATCACTTCTTCCTCTCGTTTGGTTTCTTTTGACGTCGTAAGTTTATACACTAATGTTCCAGTGGATATCACTCTTAAGATTATTGAAGATAATATTCGACAACGTAGAACTCTAAGTGAGCTACAGTTGTCGGAACTTGTGCCACTACTGCCGGTTGTACTGGATTACAATTACTTTCAGTTTAATGGCAAAATGTATAAGCAACCGTTCGGCTTAGCCATGGGTTGCCCGTTAGCTGGTATCTTAGCTGACATCTTTGTGAATATGTTAGAAGAAAATTTCTTCAAGAACAATCCTGCGATGGGTAATATGATTCCTTTCTATGCTCGCTATGTTGATGATATACTCATAATATTTCAAGGTAGTGACCAAGATCTACAACAACTGTTACATGTTTTCAACAGTTTTCACGAGAAAATGAAATTCACAAACTTTTCATATAAGATAAGAAGACTTTTACAGAAACAATACGGTTATAGAGTTGCCTTTTCAGTAAATAAAAGCCTGAAATAAAGATAATTCATACTGTTGAGACACGGGAAGAACTCGGCGCTAAGTCCGGTGTATACAAAATTACTTGTAACGACTGCCCAAACTATTACATTGGACAGATAGACCCATTAAAGTATGGTATAAAGAACACATGTTAGGTAAAAATGGGGAAAACGTACATAATTCCACGTTTGCCGAACATGTGTGGCTCTTACAGCATACGCCACGAGAACTGGACGACGTAGAGTTGCTTCATGAAGCGAATAAAGGTTACAAACTGGACTTGCTCGAAGAATTAGAGATTTTCAAGCATCTGTCTATAAAATATGGTTTTCTTCTTGATGAACAGGTGCAGCTTAGAAACAAATTTTTTTTAGACAGTTTCAAACCCCTCCTTGCCTTAATGTAATGTAGTCTGTACATGTTAGTTTTATTGGTTGTTGATGCCAGTGAAATGCGCTTTTCCTGTCTTTTTGGGATTTTACGTATTTTTGATGTTTGCTGTTTGTGATTTTTGATGTGTATGTGTGGTTAATTGACTGGTATGTTTTTATTCACAACGACATATGGTTTCGTTTTATTATAACATTTTGGTTGTTTTCGCCAGTACGTACTTCAGCGCCTCCGTTACGCGAGATTTTCGCGCATTCCACTAGTGCCCTCTCTCGTTAGATGTGTTCCATAGTGTTTGACACTAGAACACAGGTAAATTGGTTCCATATTTTCTATTTTACATAACTGTTTTTAAGTGGTCTGATATGTTTTATTTATTAAGACAGAAAGTTTGAATAACCACAACTTTTAATAATTTTTGATGCGCTTATGTAGGTATTCATGGATTTTAATATGCGCGAGTGTCTGGCACATACAAGTGCCCTCTCTCGGCGAAACCATCTGACCTAGTGCTTTCACACTCTTGTCTCGATAGTTCATAGGCGAAGTAATGGTGCTAAACTGTTCGCATTGACCCTGTGCCCATAGTCATGTTGTACAAATGGAGAAGATTTCTCAATTATTGACGACGCCTTTGGTACAATTGCTTTATTCATCTCCATTGCATGACGTAATTTTAGTAAGTAGCTAAAAGACTTTGTGCCTTTATTACTCTGGTAATTTCACTGTTACTTAAGCTTTTGTGTTTGACACTTCCGGTGCTAAGGGTTTTGTAATGAAAGTGTCTTCTTGTTCAGGATTTTTTACTTCTGATGAAGCTATATTTATATGTACCGAAAACTTGGTCAAGAATTTTAATACATTTTTATCCTGCAACTGTTTTGGCTGTCATCCTTTATCGTGAAGAATTTCAACAGTTGCTGTTGCAGCCATGTTGAAGGATGTACTTGAAAATAAGCAGCACAGTACGTGTAAACATGCACACATATTAGTGGTAAATAAGCTAGAAAACATTAATGATCGACAAAGCGGTAGCCAAGTTTTCTCCCATACCTCCTTGAGCTGGCTTCTCCGAACACGGTGTTCTCACCTCAAAATATTTAGTTCTCTATGCCCTGTTACATTTTTGCACGCACTTTCGGAAGCACCCTGTAGAAAAGTCAAAACATCCCGTGAAATTAAAGGCACAGGCGGTAACATTAAGAGTGTAACAGTAATTCGCTCTGTTAAAGGCAGAGGAGAGAGCGTATAGGTGGAAACAGTACACTGAAGGTCCCTACGAAAAGGAAGACTTCTATCATGACGTGATACAAGAAGAAACTGGAGTTGATAGGGAAGAGGTTGGGGAATCAGTATCAGAATCAAAATTTAAAAAAGATCTGGATGACTTGAGGTAAAATTAAGCAGAAGGAATAGATAAAATTTCATTGGAATTTCTAAAATCGTTTGGAGACGTGGAAACAAAACGCTGGTGTACAGAACGTATGAGATTGGTGGCGCATCATCAGGCTTTCGAAACACTCGTCCACTGAATTCCGAAAATTTCTAGAGCAGACAATTGAGAGAACTGTCACACAGTCATCATAACAGCTCAAGCAACCAAGTTGTTGACAAGAATAACATATATAAGAATAGAAAAGAAAATTGAGGCATGTATGTGTGTATGTATATACCCAGTGTTATTGTGCGTTTCAGCCCCCAGTGGACCTCCCCAGTAATGTCTCATACCAGACGAGTGTAACCCTAAATGTTTGCGTGGTAAAGTAACTGTTGCGGAATAAGGCGAACCAGCCCGCAATCGCCGAGGTAGATGGAAAACCGCCTTAAAAACCATCCAAGGTTGGCCGGGCACCGGACCTTGACACTAATCTGCCAGGCGGATTCGTGGTGGGGACCGACAAGCCTTCCCGTTCGAAAGGCAGCACGCTACACCACGCGGATAGCCGGACGGGAAAACTGAGGCATTGTTAGATGACGATCTATTAGGCTTTATGAAAAGTAAAGGCACCAGGTAGGCTGGTCTGGCGTTGCAGCTGATAATGAAAAGAAAACTAAAAGAAAATCAAGACACGTTTGTAGGACTCGACCATGCAAAATGGTGCAAAATATTACATATTCTGAGAAACATAGGGGTGCGCTGTAGAGAAAGACGCGTAATGTATAATATCTATGGGATCGAAACGGCAACAATAAGAACAGAAAACCAAGAACGAAGTGCTTGGATAAGGAAGAGTCTAAGAGAGGGATACAGACTTTAAGCAATACTGTTGAATCTATATATTGGAGAAGCAACGAACTAAAAAAAAGAAAGATTCAAAAGTGTAATTAAATTTCATGATGAAAGGATATCAAAAATAAGATTCGCTGACGCATAGCTGTCTTTAGTGAAAGTGAATAAGAATTACAGGCTATGCTGAGTACAATGAACCGTCTAATGAGTACAGATTATTGGCTGTGGGTAAATCTAGGAAAGTAAAAAGTAATGAGAACACCAAAAATGAGAAAAGCGAGAAAATCGATATCGTAATTGATGAGTATGAAGCAGAAGAATTTAACGATTTCTGCTACCCAGATAGGAAAATAACCCATGACGAACGGAGGAAATAAAAAGCAGTTTATTACTGTCAAGGGATGTGTACTAGTATCAAACAAAGGTTTTAATCTGCGGAAAAAGTTTCTGAAAATATATGTTTAGAACACTGTCCTCGTAAAAAATTGAAAAAAAAGAGAACTGAAGGATTTGAGATCTGGTGCTACAGAAGGATGTAAAAATACCTAAAATTAGGTAGACTGATAAGGTAACGAATAAGAAGGTTCTCCGGGAAATCGGCAAGAAATGATATGTACGGAAAACACAGACAAGAAGACGGTCAGGATGATAGGACATCTGTTAAGACAGCAGGAAATAATTTCCATGGTACTACAGGGAGCTGAAGAGGGTAAAAATTGTAGAGGAAGACAGAGATTGGAAAATAGGCAACAAAAAATTTAGGACATAGGTTGCAAGCGCTACTCTTAGACGAAAAAGGTGACACAAGAGAGGACTTCGTGGAAAGGTGCACAAACCAGTAAGAAGACTCACGACAAAAATAAATAAAAATAAAATAATTAAACTTGTAACAGTCACAATAGATATGGTATCTATACAGTGTCTATATGGTGTCTGTAAGGGGCAAACCAATGAAAACGAGACAGAATATTCATAGACGTCTGGACCTAATGGCGCACTTTAGTTGTTGCATAGTGTCCATGTACTGTGGTGCATTAATTCTGGCGCCCTGTTGCAGAAAGTCAATGAGCAGCTGGTTGACGGACGGTATTATTCTGCTGCAGTATTATGTCCGTCCGCATGTTACCACGGCTATTTGGCTACACTGCAGAAGTTTCCCTGGGAAGTCCTTACACTTCCTCCATACAGTCGAGATTATACCCAAGTGATTTTCATATTTTTGGAGCCCTAAAGAGACACACATGTGGCCATCCATTTGCTTCAGGCAGAGAGGTGTACACCTGTGTACAAGAATTGATCTGTAGGCTACTGCAATCGAGAAACTGACCTTCTTGTCTCAGTGGGACAAATCTATTAACAGTTATGTGCTGGTATAAGCTGGCGCCATCACGCCAGGCGGGAAAGACGTTGAAAGAAGATCGATAGAGGCCAATGACAGATTTGCAAGAAACGTGCCACCAACGCCCTCTCGGTTGCCAGTTTTTGGATCACCATTGTGGGCTGGAAGGCGAGTCTGTCGCACCGAATGGGTTTGTGTCATCGAGCGAGTCACCGAGCTGGAGTCGCAGTCACAGTCTGTAGCTCAGAGTCAGCGAGTCCATAGCGACCAGAGTGGCGTACATAAGCAGACTTAGAACTTCAACAGCAGTGAGGCTAACGTGTACTATTACAGAAAGCTTGTACCACAAGGATTACCTTAAGAAACTTTCCATTTTTATGAATAAAGAACCCGCTTAAAATATGCGTGCAGTTTGTTATATAGGAAGAGGATACTGGCCGCAAAACAAGATCCTCTCCTTGCTCTTTTGATACAAGCCTACAGAGATAACGAGTTCACATAAAAGTTGCAGCAACAGTTTTTCAAATAATAACAGCTAACTTCTTTTTTCATGTGTGTCTGTTTTCATTTGTCTGTCCCTTACAAGTTTAATAAGCTTTGCATGGTATCTGGCTTCTTAGTCATTAAATGCAATTACAGCAGGTATTATACTTAATTCTATAGTAAAAATAAGAGTGCAGTAGTTTCTACTGTTCCCTGTTCCATTTTCAAAAGTGCAACGGTGGTCTTCTCTTAATGATCCCTGGAAAGGTAATATAAAAATCTTAATAAAATATTGTTTGAAAATTAATTTGTTCAAACCACGTCTTAGTGGCTGAGTGTTGAAGATTTACTACTGGACGGTGCAGGACGTACCTGTATAAACAGTTTAACGCTGCGCTATATGTTCGTGAAAATTGATGACATAGTACTGGGCGCGGCTGCCTGGATTTCACGGAATATCTCCTCACATAAATGGTCGACGGTGTCTAGTTTGTTTATATATATATATATATATATATATATATATATATATATATATATATATATATATATATATATATATATATATTAATTTTCAAGTGATCCCACGCTAAAATGTCAGTGGAAGGAGGGTGGTGTGGGGTTAAGTCAGGTGGCCTTTGGGGAAAATAATTGTGTCTTTTCCGATAACTGTGGACGCACCCTGCCATGCATATCTAACAATGTTTCCTTTGTCCCCAGCTTCGTCACTAATTCTATAATGCTGTGTTTACATATCTTACGTCAGTCATCGAAACGTCTTGACAACAATGTCGGACATGTTATATAGGATGCGCTTATCCAGAGCTGTTTTGCAAGAAACGCGCTCTCTTGCAGAGAATCTCAATACATCATGAGAATCACGCAGCACCGCAAGAAGCAAGTCGCACGGAACACAGCGAGAGTCGAGTCGTCCTCTCACCGGACGTAAGGACGCACATCGAGGAAGAGCTGGTAATGTGATAGCGAGGTATTTCCACGGAGCGCGAAATAAGGAATCTTGCACGCCAGGTTTTCGTCTTGTGGAGAGAAACGAAGCCAATGTGCGACAGAAGCAGAACATAAGAACCGCCGTATTGCTAGGAGTTAGACATCGTATTTGGTGGGTTTTCTTACTCATAATGTACATGGTATTAATACCAGCTGCTTCAAAGCATCAGGAAATCGAGGAAAACTCAAAAATGAGTCGTCTGTATGGTACGAAAATACACCGTTTCAAAGCTACGATACAAGAATGATCAATCAAACGCGCGTATTTCTGGTAAATTAACATGGTAAATATCAAAAAACGACATTAGCAGATGCGGTCTTTAAACAGTCTGTGCTGTGTATGGATGTGTTTCTGCTACGTTGGAGATGTAGCATAGTTGACAGCGTCGTAAGCTGAGAAAAGTAGCTGGTTGCTGATCACCCTCCTTCAAAAAAGTTTATTAACATTTCTTCTGAAGGATCCTGGGTCTCTTTAATTCGATTAATTGAAATTTTACCCCAAAACACGATGTTATTAATTATCTTTAGTATACACTCTACAGGGTGGTCCAATGACAGAAAATGATGGAAAAATAAGTCAGGAAATAAGCATCAAACGAAAAATCTACGAAGAACGAAACTGGTCTAGCTTGAAGGGGGAAACCAGATGGCGCTATTGTTGGCCCGCTAGATAGCACTGCCATATGTCAAACGGATATCCACTGCGTTTTTTTTTAAATAGGAACCCCCACTTTTTATTATATATTCGTGTAGTTCGTAAAGAAATATGAATGTTTTAGTTGGACTACTTCTTTCGCTTTGTGACAGATGGCACTGTAATAGTCACAAACGTATAAGTACGTCGTATACGTAACATTCCGCCAGTGCGGACGGTATTTGCTTCGTGATACGTTACCAGTGTCAAAATGGGCCGTTTATCAATTGCAAAAAAGGTCGATATCGTGTTTATGTATGGCTATTGTGATCAATATGCCCAACGGGCGTGTGCTATGTACGATGATAGGTATCCTGGATGACATCATCCAAGTTTCCGGGCCGTTCGCCGGATATTTACGTTAGTTAAGAAAACAGGAAGTGTTCAACCACATGTGAAACGTCAACCACGATTTGCAACAACAAATGATGATACCCAAGTAGGTGTTTTAGCTGCTGTCGCGGCTAATCCGCACATCAGTAGCAGACAAACTACGCGAGAATCGGGAATCTCAAAAACGTCGGTGTTGAGAATGCTACATCAACATCGATTGCACCCGTATCATATTTCTATGAACCAGGAATTGCATGGCGACGGCTGTGAACTTCGTGTACAGTTCTGCCACTGGTCACAAGAGAAATTACGGGACTATGACAAATTTTTTGCACGCGTTCTATTTAGCGACGAAGCGACATTCGCTAACAGTGGTAACGTAAACCGGAATAATATGCACTATTGGGCAACGTAAAATCAACGATGGCTGCGACAAATGGGTTATCAGCGACCTTGGCGGGTTAATGTGTGGTGCGGCATTATGGGAGGAAGGATAATTGGCCTCCATTTTATCGATGACAATCTAAATGTTGCAGTGTATGCTGATTTCCTACGTAATGTTCTCCCGATGTTACTACAAGATGTTTCACTGCATGACAGAATGGCGATGTACTTGCAACATGATTGATGTCCAGCACATAGCTCACGTGGGGTTGAAGCGGTATTGAATAGCATGTTTCATGACAGGTGAATTGGTCGTGGAAGCACCATACCATGACCCGTCCGTTCACCGGATACGACGTCCCCCGATTTCTTTCTGTGGGGATAGTTGAAGCATATTTGCTATCGTGATCCACCGACAACGCCTGACAATATGCGTCAGAGCATTGTCAATGAATGTGCGAACATTACGGAAGGCGAACTACTAACTGTTGAGAAGAATTTCGTTACACGTATTGCCAAATGCATTGAGGTTGACGGACATAATTTCGAGCATTTATTGCATTAATGTGGTATTTACAGGTAATCACGCTGTAACAACATGCGTTCTCAGTAATGCTAGGTTCACAGAGATACACGTATCACATTCGAACAACCGAAATAAAATGTTCAAACGTACGTACATTCTTTAATTTAAAAAATCTACGTGTTACCAACTGTTCGTCTAAAATTGTGAGCCATATGTTTGTGACTATTACAGCACCATCTATAACAAAGCGAAAAAGGTGGTACAACTAAAACAGTCATTTCCTTACGTACTACACGAATTTGTAACAAAAATGGGGGTTCTAATTTAAAGAAACGCATTTGATTTCCGTTGGACCTATGGCAGCGCCATCTAGGGGGCCAACCATACCGCCATCTGGTTTCCCTCTTCAAGCTAGACAAGCTTCGTTCTTTGTTGTTTTTTCGTTTGACGCTTGGCTCTGAGCACTATGGGACTCAACTGCTGTGGTCATCAGTCCCCTAGAACTTAGAACAACTTAAACCTAACTAACCTAAGGACATCACACACATCTATGCCCGAGGCAGGATTCGAACCTGCGACCATAGCAGTCGCGTTTGACGCTTATTTCGTGAGATATTTGGCCCGGTCACGATCAATGGACCACCCTGTATAGCTGTATAGTTCTTTTAGCGAAGTCCGACGACTGAAATGTCACCGAGTGCCCACAAATCTTAACGTGATTGTCAGTCTATGTCTGAAAATACATATATACATATGTCTGGGCCTATGGACTGGATCACATTTGCATGTTGCCACTGAATACGTTATCAACGTCACGCGGAATCATACAGAACTTAGAGTTTTTACCATATTTCACGGTTTAATACTTTTAAAATCGTTTCCTAAATGTTTTGATAGACGTTAAAAGAATCAAATCTCTACTAAATTCTACCTCATTGTGAACACGAAAACCAATAACCAACACCAAATAAGGCCCCAGAGAGAAAACAACGATACCTGTAGCAACCATCTGAAGAAGGATTCGTAAGGACTCCTGAATCGGTCATTACGATATTGCAGTGCCTGTGTTATTCCGAATTAAGATGAGAAGTTCCTTTGGACATGCACGCACGAATGCATGCGACTTTCAAGTAAAATGTCTCCCTTGGTCATGAATATACATATGGATACAGGGATACAGGTTGCAGACTCAAGGTTGGTGGTGTTTGGAAGTTTCAGTGTTGGAGAGGGTCGTACTCGGTCGCCAAATGGTAAGGCGACCGCTCGCGATAAGCGTGAAATCCGGATTCGAATCGAGTTCCGCACAATATATCATTCTCGTCGTCGCAGTATGCAGCTGATGGCAATCCACATTCGCAACAGGAAAAACATTTTACAAGCCATTAGCAATTTGATTCATATAAAAAAATACTTGTGGCTTATTGCAGTATAATTTCTCACTGATCTGCATCTACATCTACATCCATACTCCGCAAGCCACCTGATGTTGTGTGGCGGAGGGTACCCTGAGTACCTCTATCGACTCTCCCTTCTATTCCAGTCTCGTATTGTTCGTGGAAAGAAGGTTTGTCGGAATGATTCTGTGTGGGCTCTAATCTCTCTGATTTTATCCTCATTGTCTCTTCGCGAGATACACGTAGGTGGGAGCAATATACTGCTTGACTACTCGGTGAAGGTATGTTCTCGAAACTTCAACAAAAGCCCGTACCGAGCTACTGAGCGTCTCTCCTGCTGAGTCTTCCACTAGAGTTTATCTATCATCTCCGTAACGCTTTCGCGATTACTAAATGCTCCTGTAACGAAGGGCTCTGCTCTCCGTTGGATCTTCTCTATCTCTTCTATCAACCCTATCTGGTACGGATTCCACACTGCTGAGCACTGTTCAAGCAGTGGGCGAACCAGCGTACTGTAACCTACTTCCTTTGTTTCAGGATTGCATTTTCTTAGGATTCTTCCAATGAATCTCAGTCTGGAATTTGCTTTACCGACGATCAACTTTATATGATAATTCCATTTTAAATTACTCCTAATGCCTACTCCCAGGAAATTTATGTAATTAACTGCTTCCAGTTGCTGACCTGCTATTTTGTAGCTAAATGATAAAGGATCTATCTTACTATGTATTCGCAGCACATTATACTTGTCTACATTGAGATTGAATTGCCAATTCCTGCACCATAAGTCAATTCGCTGCAGATCCTCCTGCATTTCAGTACAATTTTCCATTGTCACAACCTCTCAATATACCACAGCATCATCCGCAAAAAGCCTCAGTGAACTTCCGATGTCATCCACAAGGTCATTTACGTATACTGTGAATAGCAACGGTCCTATGACATTCCCCTGCGGCACACCTGAAACCACTCTTACTTCGGATGACTTCTGTCCACTGGGAATGACATGCTGCGTTCTGTTATCTAGGAAATGTTCAATCCAATCACACAATTGGTCCGATAGTCCATGATGTCCTGATGACGAGCAGCTTCAAAAAAATCTCCTCTGCCATTCGAATGAAAATAAGAAAGAATCTCGATCTCTAAATCTATGTTACTTCGAAGTGTTGGTAGTCTTCGATAATATGAATATCATGCATGTACAAACTGACGTTAACTGAAGTACAATGAAGTGCCAAAGAAACTGGTGTGGGTATGCGTATTCAAATACAGAGATACGTAAATAGCCAGAATACGGGATGCCGTGGCCAACGCCTATATAAGACAACAAGTGTACTTAGCGCAGGTGTTACTGCAGATCGGTTACTGCTGTTATAATGGGTGGTTATCAAGATTTCAGTGACTGTGAACATGGTGTTATAGTCGGCACACGAACGATGGGACACAGCATCTCCGAGGTAGTGATGAAGGTGGGGATTTTCCCGTACAGCCATTTCACGAGTGTACCGTGATATCAGGAATCCGGTAAAACATCAAATCGCCGACATCGCTAAGGCAGGAAAAAGATCCTGCAAGAACGGGACCAACGATGACTCAAGAGAATCGTTCAACGTGACAGCGTGCAACCGTCATGCAAGCTGCTGCAAATTTCAATGCTGGGACGTCAACAAGTATCAACGTGTGAACCATTCAACGAAACGTCACAGATACGGGCTTTCGGAGCCAAAGGCCCACGTTTGTATCCTCGATGAATGCACGACACAAAGCTTTACGCCTCGCTTCGGCACATCAACACCGACATTGGACAGTCGATGACTGGATGCATGTTGTCTAGTCGAACGCGTCACGTTTCAAATTGTATCGAGCGGATGGGCGTGTACCGGTATAGGGACAATCTCCTGAACAACGGACTCAGCAGGGAATTGTTTAAGCTGGTCGAGGCTCTGTAACGGTGTGTGGCGTGTGCAGTTTGAGTGATACGAGACCCCTGATACGTATAACTACGATTCAGACAGGTGACACATAAGTAAGCATCCTGTCTGATCACCTGCATCCGTTAATGTCCATTGTGCATTCGACGACTTGGGCAATTCCAGCTGGACAATGAGACACCCCATAGGTCCAGAACTGCTACAGAGTGGCTCCAGAAACAGTCCTCTGAGTGTAAACACTTCCGCTGGCCACCACACTCACTAGATTTGAAAATTATTGAGCATATCTGGGAAACCTTGCAACTTGCTACTCGGAAGAGATCTCCACCACATGGATTTACCTGCTGTATTCATGGTGTCAATTCCCCCCAGCACTACTTCAGACACTAGTCGAGTCCACGCCACGTGTTGCTGCGGCAGTTCTGCGTCCTCGCGGGGCCCAACGCGATGTTCGACAAATGTAGCAATTTCTTTGGCTCTTCAGTGTAGATTCAATTTTAAATGAAACTGGGATGAAAATTCAGATGAATTAACGAATAACTTCCGTTAGTGTATACCTCATATCGCTGTGAAGCATTATGTAGGGTTTGTCTACCAGAAATTCGCTATTCAAGCCATCGACGGATCTACAGATTTCTTCGTGGTTTTCTCCGTCTACTTCAAGAATCGTTAACTGAGTTAACACTGCTATTTTACCCGCATCCATTTACGCGAGGAAACTGTCTGGTTTTCGAGCCAAATAATACCGAGAACGGCCTCTGGAGAGGGCTTAGAGCGCAAACACGTTAACCAGCTCTTCCTGTGTGCCGACAGTGATGTCTCTCCCGAAATCGGATGTCCTGTCCAAGTCAGCGTCAGCTGCCTCGTCCCTAAGCCACGCTGTTCGGTAACACGAGAACCACCACAGCCCATTGTTGTCAAATTTCACCACGCTGCCACGTCGACGAGACACGTGACAGCCTCCGCCACAATATCAAGGCACTCGCACCCAATACTCTGGCACCAACATCCACGAACTTCCAGCGCTGTGTTGAACTGTTTATACAGGTAGGAAAGTATGTGGGAAACACCTCTTGTACATTTATTCCCCAACAATAACGATATGTCATGTAGAAATTTCGTTTCATATTCTCATTTAATATGATTATTTTCTGGGGACCCTTGTGTGTCAGATACCCTGTGTAATGAATCTGCGTTCACATGAGAGGATATCTTGGATCCAATTTATTGCCTGGTTAGTTGCCTGAGCGAATATATCATAAGTTCATCACAAAGAATTTGCCTGCTACTCTATATTATATTCTTCATATTGCGGTTCCACTTGCACAACTTGGAAGATACTGAGACCGAACCTATCCCGGGAATGGATCGGCCGTTGAGATTCTGCACAATAATTTCATCCTATTGCGACGCTAGAAGGAAAACACTACTGGTAAATATAAAGAACAATATTTGAGCTTCCATGCTGCTCTTACAGCTTTACATGCAGCTATGATGTGAAAGGTTCTGAGACGCCTGACTCAAAAAACGAGTGACTGGTTTGAAATGCAGTTAGATTGCTCTAGTACCTGTTCTGAAGGCAATAGAGGGTGAAGAAAAAAAATGCCGCCATGGAGGTTTGCATGCGATTCCTCATGCAGACAAAAGTTTATCAGGCAAAATTATATCGGGTGCATTTTCAGAAAACATACATGAAAACGAGGAACCTGTAACACTGTCACATAATGCAGCGCATCACAATGTACAGAGGAACACGTATCGCCGCTCACTATCATACCAGCTGGCGTAACTCACTGAGCATACCGCTGTGACATAAAACCAACATCCACGAAGGAACCATGGTTCGAATCCCCGTCGGTTTCTTTTCCTATTTTTAGACACCCTATTTCTCATCATTTTTAAGCACGGCATCATTTGTCACATGACAGTAGCCTGTTACATCACAGTGCGATCCAGTAAGCTGCAAGTACGTGTCTACTAATCTCACAGCAGTGCACGACTGTAACTGGTCCTGATGAAGTACACAAATAACGAATAAGTCGACATGCTTCTGGCGGTAGGTGCATCCGATAACCATACCTGCTGCTGGTCCTCGTGTGTATGCTTCAGGGCTCCCCCATAGGCGCCATCCCAGTAAGAGTGTTTTTTGTCGCCTGGAGCAACACCTCTTGGAAATCGACAATCTTCATCCACAAGTAAAGAACAGATACCATCCAAAAATTAAACGCACTCCACAAACAGAGGATGCGATTATTGAAACCGTTCACCAGTCACCCCGGCGAAGAACAGCAACCATAAAATTACATGTCAACTCAAAACCAGTGGCCAGAATACCACAGTCGACGAACACACTGGTTTTTGTGCCAAGTGGAAGACAAGGTATCTTTTATAAATAACGTGGTAAGGACTGACGAATCTAGCTTCACTTGAGGAGGTATTGCCGGCCGATGTGGCCGAACGGATCTAGGTGCTTGAGTCTGGAGCTGCGCGAATGCTACTGTCGCAGGCTCGAATCCTGCTTCCGGCATGGATGTGTGTGATGTCCTTAGTTTAGTTGGGTTAAGTAGTTCTAAGTCTAGGGGACTGATGACCTAAGATGTTAAGTCCCATAATGCGTAGAGCCATTTGAACCATTTTTTGAGGAGGTATGTTCAACCTTCACAACAGCCGAGTCGCAAAACTCAACGGAGGAAGTCCAGCGCAGTTCTGGACGAAACGTTAGGAATAGAAGAGTTTCGTGGACCACATGCTTATACCTCGAAAGCAGCAAAGTTCCTGTTGCATTAAAGTAAACAGAGGTCACTCATGTTATATGCGACTGTTGACACAATGTGGATTCAGGGCTATTGTACCATATTGCACCCAATGGAAATTTTACTGCATAGCCTTACTCCTGCTTGTATTTCACTTACGACATAAATACTGTAAGATATAACCGCTACAGATATTTCCACGTTGACGATGTATTGCCTAGTGTATACCATCGAGATATTTAGGACATTAACGCGGTTTAAAATTATGATGAATTTACGAACATTTCATTAACGAATTATATGGGTAATATTTAATAGTATGCAAGTTGTGATGACTAGTTATAATATGATTTCATTTGAATTCGCAATGTGGAGCAAACATTGTTCAGTACTTTCTACAAAACAAGTTTAAATAATTACGACAGAAAGCAGCACCTTACGGAATGTATAAACTGTGGACACTACGGTACCCTTTACTAAAATATTGCGATGATCGGCATCTACGTCTTAACCTGTAGCATGTGAGTTAGGAAGTCCAAAAATTCAGATCTACAATCACAGCTAGTGCGCACCCAGCTGGTTTACAACCTCTTCAATATCCACTGATGCGCTTAAACCACTTCTGAGTGCGACATGGATAGCGTTTTTCTTATCTGCGTAGACAATAATTTTTACCTCATGAAACGTTTCCTTAGAACAATTATACATGACTGTACTTAAACCGACACACAATATTTGTAGCGAAACGCAATCTGACTTTCAAAAATTCCTAGAAAAGAATGGCCCTGACTAATATTAACCTATACGTTTCACAAATCACTTACCTCACAAAAATCTTGGTTACTCGAACTACTGCAATACCGCAAGCACCACTACTGCCAGCTAAATAAAAGATTTAAACTACGGAATGCGCTATCTACTGATAGGTATAGTTAGCAAATGAAAGATTTTTATATAGAACAAACAATGTATTTACCTCAATAGTCTTTATATATCAGTTCATAACATCCGTTTTTACAAATTTCAAAACTCCGCCGTCTCTCTCCCCACATCCACCACTGCTGGCTGCTCATCTCCAACTGCGCAACGCTACGCGCTGTTAACACCCAGCTGCCCAACACTACAATGGCGAGTATTACAACAATGCCAACCAGCCATGGACTGCACACAGCACAGCCAGTGATTTACATAGCGCTACGTGACGTTACCAATATAAGAAAACCTAAACAGCCTACTTACACCCATAACACCTGAGGCAATACTCCTTTGGCCAGTGTTGAAGATCGTGGCGATTTCTTATAAGCCACATGACGATTTGTAGTGAAGTGAATATTTTCAGTTGTTAGTATACTGCCGGACATGTATCACAACGCAACATCACATTTTTATATCTAAATTCCTTACAGTAATTATGTAATTATGATGTAAATAACTGAATTTCCATTGGAATGCGGTTTAGACAACAATCATCGAAGAGGTACTAGAGGCCTTAATAACAGTAATTTCTGTGTGGCTAACTTAAAAACAAACACATTTACTTAGACCACAGTGCATTCCGTTATAAATCAGGCCAATGAACAGGATAAGAAAGACCCAAAGCCCCAAACAGCTGAATCTAATCATCAGTATTTATTTGAAATTGTAATCGTTCTGAAGCTTCGTCCAGGCAAGGAAACAACGTCCAATTAGTACAAGTCAGTATATCACGTGGAAGCTGATTCCATCTTGAAGGTAACTGTCCACTTGCAGGCAATGTCCGATCAATGCAAGACACCTTCTTTTTTAGAGACTAAGTCCTACTACAATCTTAAATATTCACTTGGTGACAAAGTACACGGAGGCAGCGGTCGATGGTGAGAGTGGCGGCTTCGCGTGAGCGACTACTCAGCTGCTCAAAGACTTGTTTTAGTATGCAGTATCAAGGATTGGCTCTCTAGCTGCTACCAGACGGCTAAGTGCCAGGCAGTCCTTGCCTTCAGGAAGGTTTCATGCTCTAGTGCAGGCTCGGCAAACTGCCCGCGATCACCGGCGGCCAGCGCCTCGGGTGAATTCGTGTGTTGTCCAAGTGGCCGAGCCGTGTCGCTTAGCTTGCCTTGTGGACCACCCGACCGCCAGCCGCGACTCGCAAAGCCTCTGTACGCGCACTTCTTAAGGACGACAGACCGCCGCGCCAGCAGCAGTCAAAACCGACACAAAGCCCTTAGTCAACAGACGTAAGGCTCCAGTGGATCGAGACGGATGGTCAACAGCAGCAGGCCAAAGAAAAGACGAGCGGCGCGTCCGCACTATTTGAACCAGAGTGGGAAATTTATTTCCATTGTACTCCTGTCGAAAATCGTGTCAAATGTTTAGTATGTCATCGGAGCCTCACGTATTTAAAAAAGCACTCGATTGAACGGCATTTCAATACCTGTCACACATATCAGTTCGAAAATTTGTCACAAGAGGAACACCAGTCAAAGCTTGAAGAACTGAACGAAAATTTCAAGCAGCATTACAGTGAAGTAAGCGTTTCATATCGTATTATTCTTTATTGTTTATACTGATGATAAATAAAATTATATTTTATAATCTGGTATGTCACTTAGCAATGTGCCAGTTATCGAATAGTCCGCAGCTCGTGGTCGTGCGGTAGTGTTCTCGCTTCCCGCGCCCGGGTTTCGGGGTTCGATTCCCGGCGGGGTCAGGGATTTTCTCTGCCTCGTGATGACTGGGTGTTGTGTGATGTCCTTAGGTTAGTTAGGTTTACGTAGTTCCTAGTTCTAGGGGTCTGATGACCATAGATGTTAAGTCCCATAGTGCTAAGGGCATTTGAAGTTGTCGAGTATCAGATTGTCAGCAACACGAAACATTTCTTTCCGGTTAATTTTTATATTTGGGCTGCATTAAATCGCGTCGCACAGACATAAGAAAAAGGTTTATGTGCGTAATTTTTTGCCACTTTCTGAAAAGCCGTCCCAAACTCTCTCTCGGACAGCAGAGTGTCATTAATAGTCATTCTTTGTTTTTGTGTATTTGTGTTTTCATGGATGACAATAGATAAAAATTTATTTTGCTACCACATTTAGCTGTCCTTGCTAGCGTCTAAGGCCACGTTTCAGAGGAAAAGGGGGAAAACGCACCTAAAACCAATCTTTTTTAGTTAGATTTTTATTAGAATTTCAATGAATATAACAATTAATTGTTAAAATGACAAAAGCGTTTTAAAAAAGAGGATTGTACAAAACTAATTGTATCTTGTTTTTTGCCGAAACAGGTGGGCCAAGGTTGTGTGCTAGTTACAAATGCTCGCTGAGAATTGCGAATACAGGGAAACCCTTTGCGGCTGGGAATCTCATCAGGGATTTCTTGGTCGACTCGGCGGCTTGTATTTGTCCTGCAGACCCCACGGAAAAATTTAAAAAATAGCTCTTTCGCCTCAAACTGTTGCCCGCAGCGTCAAAAATGTGGCCTTACATATGGAACAGAAATTAATGGAGAGAGCGGCAAACTTCATTTCAATTTCTATCGCTCTTGACTAATCCGCCAACCTTGCGGACATATCACAGCTCGTCATATTCATTCGAGGTGTCGACGACAATCTGCGTATCACAGAAGAATTTCTCGACCTTTGCAAAAAGGTGGGAATTTAAGGAGATGAAATTAAATGAAATGTCGTGTGACGAGGGCCTCTCGTCGGGTAGGCCGTCAGCCTGGTGCAAGTCTTTCGATTTGACGCCACTTCGGCGACTTGCGCGTCGATGAGGATGAAATGATGATGATTAGGACAACACAACACCCAGAAAATCTCCGACCCAGCCGGGAATCGAACCCGGGCCCTTTGGATTGACAGTCTGTCACGCTGACCACTCAGCTACCGGGGGCGGACATTTAAGGAAATGGGACCTGGATAAACTGACTAAACCAGAGGTTGTACAGAGTTTCAGAGAAAGCATAAGGGAACAATTGACAGGAATGGGGGAAAGAAATACAATAGAAGACGATTGCCTAGCTCTGAGGGATGAAGTAGTGAAGGCAGCAGAGGATCATGTAGGTAAAAAGACGAGGGCTAGTAGAAATCATTGTGTAACAGAAGAAATATTGAATTTAATTAATGAATGGAGAAAATATAAAAATGCAGTAAATGAAGCAGGCAAAAAGGAATACAAACGTCTCAAAAATGAGATCGACAGGAAGTGCAAAATGGCTAAGCCGGGATGGCTAGGGACAAATGTAAGGATTTGGAGGCTTATCTCAATAGGGGTAAGATAGATACAGCCTACAGGAAAATTAAAGAAACCTTTGGAGAAAAGAGAGCTACTTGTATGAATATCAAGAGCTCAGATGGAAACTCAGTTCTAAGTAAAGAGGGGAAAGCAGAAAGGTGGAAGGAGTATATAGAGGGTCTATACAAGGGCGATGTACTTGAGGACAATATTATGTAAATGGAAGAGGATGTAGATGAAGATGAAGTGGGAGATACTATACAGCGTGAAGAGTTTGACAGAGCACTGAAAGACCTGAGTCGAAACAAGGCCCCGGCAGTAGACAATATTCCATTAGAACTACTGACGGCATTGGGAGAGCCAGTCGTGACAAAACTCAACCATCTGGTGAGCAAGATGTATGAGACCGGCGAAATAACCTCAGACTTCAAGAAGAATATAATAATTCCAATCCCAAAGAAAGCAGGTGTTGACAGATGCGAAAATTACCGAACTATCAGTTTAATAAGTCACAGTTGCAAAATACTAACACAAATTCTTTACAGACGAATGGAAAAATTGGTAGAAGCCGACCTTTGGGGGAGATCAGTTTGGATTCCGTAGAAATGTTGGAACACGTGAGGCAATACTGACCTTACGACTTATCTTAGAAGAAAGATTAAGGAAAGGCAAATCTACGTTTCTAGCATTTGTAGACTTAGAGAAAGCTTTTGAAATTGTTGACTGTAATACTCTCTTTCAAATTCTAAAGGTGGCTGGGGTAAAATACAGGGAGCGAAAGGCTATTTACAATTTGTACAGAAACCAGATGGCAGTTATAAGAGTAGAGAGGCATGAAAGGGAAGCATTGGTTGGGAAGGGAGTGAGACAGGGTTCTAGCCTCTCCCAGATGTTATTCAATCTGTATATTGAGCAAGCAGTAAAGGAAACAAAAGAAAAATTGGGAGTATGTATTAAAATCCAGGGAGAAGAAATAAAAACTTTGAGGTTCGCCGATGACATTGTAGTTCTGTCAGAGACAGCAAATGACTTGGAAGAGCAGCTGAATGGAACGGACAGTGTCTTGAAAGGAGGATATAAGATGAACATCAACAAAAGCAAAACGAGGATAATGGAATGTAGTCGAATTAAGTCGGGTGATGCTGAGGGAATTAGTTTAGGAAATGAGACACTAATAGTAGTAAAGGAGTTTTGGTATTTGTGGAGCAAAATAACTGATGATGGTCGAAGTAGAGAGGATATAAAATGTAGACTGGTAATGGCAAGGGAAGTTTTTCCGAAGAAGAGAAATTTGTTAACATCGAGTATAGATTTAAGTGACAGGAAGTCGTTTCTGAAAGTATTTGTATGGAGTGTAGCTACGTATGGAAGTGATATATGTACAATAAATAGTTTGGAAAAGAAGAGAATACAAGCTTTCGAAATGTGGTGCTACAAAAGAATGTTGAAGATTAGAAGGGTATATCACGTAACTAATGAGGCGGTATTGAATAGAGTTGGGGAGAAGAGACGTTTGTGGCACAACTTGACTAGAAGAATGGATCGGTTGGTAGGACATGTTCTAAGGCATCAAGGGATCACATATTTAGCATCGGAGGGCAGCGTGGAAGGTAAAAGTCGTAGAGGGAGACCAAAAGATGAATACACTAAGGAGACTCAGAAGGATGTAGGTTGCAGCAGGTACTGGGAGATGAAGGAGCTTGCACAGGATAGATTAGTATGGAGAGCTGCATCAAACCAGTCTCAGGACTGAAGACCACAACAACAACATACCATTAAAAGACACAAACACCGGGTTTGGATATTTTTCTAGCCATGGAAAACGAGTTAGGGTCAATGGGTTTAAAATAGGAACGCCTGACCAATGTAACAACGGATAGAGCCCCCGCGCTACGAGGGATACGCACGGGATTGCTGAGTTACGTGAGATCAAAAATGGCTTAAGTTGTCTGTTCCTTATTCGCGGTAGTTCATTGTCTGTACACCAGGAGGCACTCTGAGCAAAGACTGTCAACATATAAAATGTTATCAATCACTCTGTTGTTGATTTAGTGTAGACGATTCAAGCATTAAAAAAACATTTTTTTGTGGGAATAAGAGTTGCGCGAGAGGAATTGTGGACTCTTTTCTGCACTAGACAGTGTTAAGGAAGATGTGGATTTTAAAGATTATGTTCAAATCATTTGTGAATTACAAGAACAGTTTGAAACCGGATTTTAGGAGATAAGTGAGCTTCAACCGGCCGTTTTCACTTCGGCTCGCCCGTTTTCCCTTTGGCCAGAGGACGTCTCAAAAGTGTTACAACTAGAGGTGATTGACCTGCAGTGCGATATCAGCCTGAAGGACCGCTTTCATGTATGTGAAACTTTGGATGACTTTTACAGCTGTCTTCCACGAGAGAAATATCCACTTTTGCAGAAGCATGCGGGTAAAGTTCAATGTTTGGTTCCACGTATATGTGTGACCACTTTTTCTCTCTTTTAAAACTTGCTAAAACTTAGAACTGTTAATTAGTTGGCTACAAAAATTTGACTAGCAGTCTCACCCAATACTGTACCATGCGTAGAAAAAATCGTTTCCTCTAAACAGAAAACCGTGTAAAATGTTAATTGTTTTCTTGAACAATGTTGACTGTAAGAATTATAGAGCTTTATAACCTTAATTATTTTTTAATAAGTTTTCAAACATGGTCAGTTAAAATTATTACGTACAAAACAGCAAACTAAGGATCCGATTTCTAAACTCTGAAAAGCGATACAAAAAGTCGTAGCACGAAGTGTAACAAAAAATATTTGCTTGTAACTACTAACAGTAAGAATGAGACTCTATATTCCATACATAAAATTGTTTCTAAAATAGAATATTCTGTTAACGTTTGATATGACCGCGGGACAGTCCAGCGCAGAGCAGTGCTGTTCGCTCTCACTCGCTCCGCAGCTCTCTCTCTCTCTCTCTCTCTCTCTCTCTCTCTCTCTCTCTCCCTCCTATGTCGACACTAGCGACACACGGTCGCGGACGGGACCCTGAACTACACTGTCTTGGGCGCAATTCTTGGATGAGCCTGCTGTAGTGCGAGGTGAAGACGTGGGCGGCGTAGGGAAATAGTCCAGTGACTACAGCGACACTGGTGGTAATGTTAGCCTTCCGCAAAGCAGCCGGTAAATAGAATGTGGGGCAACTAAAAGTGCCCCTGACTAGAGGATACGACTTGTCTTGAATGTATGCGCATAATCCCACCCTGTGACCTGCACACTACGTGAAAGCATGCCACGTGATCCACACCGGTTCAGAGCGTGGCGCGGACTGTGTCAGTGAGATTGGGCAGTGCAAAGGAGACGATGGTACGCACAGTGGAATGTGGGTATTCGTTGTGGAAAGTTACGTGACAACAAAGTCGTGGAAACGTTGTGGACAGTTCTTTGCAGTTACGTTTCATCGTGTCAAAGTGAAAGAAAAGTGTACAATGCAACACTTAGTTCTGAAATGTTACCTGTCGCATACGGACCAAATCTCCATCTGGATCTGCTCGTGAACATCTCCGAGTGCCTTTTCATTCGCTAAAACCCGAAAGATGCTACTCAGCGCCTCCTGTTTTGTGAGAGACTGTCCCCTGAGATAACAATGAATGGCTTGGACATGGATCTGCTCTTTATGTCTGAAGAAGTCTGGTTTAGCCTGTGTGGTTATGGCTACTCACAGAATCACATGTTCTGGGCAGTGGAGAATCCGCGAACTTCCACAAACACCACTGCATGATCAGAAGGCTGGGTTTGGTGGGCAGAGCTTGTACGGCGCATCAGTAGTACCACCTTCTTTCATCAGACGCTGACTTTGGCGCGTTACATAACCAACATTATGAAACCATTTGTGGTAAAGGACCTGTAGTTACTTCCAACAGGATAGAGCAACTGCCCATATAGCCAACTGCACCTACAGCCGGCCAAAACGTGGAGCGTATTTACACAAACTTCGCAACTGACAGAATTGTTAGCAGATGTCCTTCTCGTCGCGACACTTGCTGGCTACGAAGGTCACCTGATCTGTCAGTGTACGATTGCTATGCGTGGGGAGCCCTAAAGTCTAAGGTGTATCGTAACTACCTTCATACTCTTCAAGAACTGCAGCAGAATATTTCGTATGCGATTGCACCAGTACCAGCAGTGCAACTTCGATGCGCCTTGAGTAACTTGCTGACCAGGGCCCAAAATTAGCAGCAGATGAATGGTGGTCACTTTTTACATGTGTAAAATTGTCAGGTTAGTAATGCATTTACTTTTATTGGCTGTGTTTCTTCCTACACTCGAAGACTGTTCTCCAGACCACTTTTATTTCTCCCACCTTGTTCTTACCGGCGATTAACACCTGCCTGTGTGGCAACCGTTCAGCCCCGGCTGACTTGCAGTGAAGGCACAGTCCTAGGAAAATGTACAGTTATACTGGATGGATTCATGATGACGTTACAAACCTTCAGGGATATGGAGGATGGTAAATGTGTCAATCTGAGGTAAGCTGATCCTTATCCATTCATGACGTCGAATACTTCATTTAGGCACACTCCTGTAAATGACTCCCAGTCAGTTTTTTCGATTTTTATAGCTCTTGCTTCACTTGTTTTTCTCAGATGCTAAAATTCGAGATGTTCTGAACATGAATGTTTGTCGTGCCTTTATCGTCAGTTACGTTCGGGGACTGTTATATGGATTTACATTCAAATCCTCTTTCAATTCAATTTTTGCCAGCTAGTCAGTTTACTACACTACTAGCCGTTAACAAACAGAACAGGTGTACACACCTTCTCTGCCGTGATCGTGGTGACAAACACTCGTGACTTAGTGCCCTGCACAACTGCTGTGCTGGCACGGTTATGGCGATTCCGCCTTTTGCCCATGCGTGGCAGCTCGTATTTCAGTTGATCTTTCGTCGGGAAGGAGATCCCCAGCATCGGCCTCTGATTCAGGAGGCGCGGCAAGCACACAGACGGGAAGAAGACATAACGGCGTAATAGTTGTAAAAACAAAAGTCGTAGTTTTGGAGGATCGATGAGGGACTCGCTAGCATACCCAAATAACGGAGATTGCTAGTAAGCTGGTGCTTTCGCCGTACGGCTGTATTTTAGAAACCAAGAGGCTGTGATCCATAGGCAGCCTTTACACCAATGGTAGGAACAGACGGATGGGTAGCAAACAGGCCACCACAGCCGACACAGGGCCCCTCCGTCAGATACTCAAATCCTGAGCACAAGTAAAAGTCCGACCGCCTCGCTGGAACAAGTTTCCTACAGGCGAGACTCACTGTCCAAACAGCAGCAACCTTCACATTGCTATAGAGCAGGCTATCGTTTGTAGCGTAGCAGCTGCCCCATTCTACCGGCGTCCCCGAAGGTGCTACCGTCGCTCGTAACTCGCTGCCTTCTCTGGAACTGAGAGCTCTGCCCACTGCGACTGCCCTTAAATCGTCCGTTACTGCATGTTGCCATCACGATGGTGGCAGATACGCCGCTTGTTCCTCAGCCACCACCAGTGCTACTGAAAAACTGAGGCATATGCCTATAGTACTTAAAAAAAACACGAACGTTCTCTACCGTAAAAACAATTATTTAGGGGAAACCAGTTTCGGCCAGTTTTTGACCATCTTCAGGCACTTATACCATAATGGTTGGCGGTGGCGGTGAGTGGAGCAGGAATTATAATTCCACAAATGTCGACAGGTTATCACAAAATAAACTTTTTTTGCGGTCGAAAATGTGCGCCTCAGTTTTAAAATACTTTTTGCCAGACCGCTGTTCTCAATGAGAAATGTTCTCGAAAATTACCTACCGATATGGTGCGTTAAGAAAATGTTACCTAGCATGGCATAAAATTAACCACTCTCATCTTGATAAAATTTCATTATCAGATGTTTTCCTTTCTTACAAAGTGTCTTTCGCCTGACTAATGGTCATTAGTAAATATTGTCAGTTTGGATCAAATGTCTGTTCAGATACTGCGCTATGAGCACTTAATGATTAAGATACAGTATAGTAAAAGAAGTTGTATCGTACGTTTTAATGTTAATCATAAGGTCAGAGATTCAGATAAACTTGTAGTATTTTGAAATTGCCTGTCAGATTGAAACTTTGAGCCCGGTTGGCAATGTGAGAACCTTTCCATTTCAGGGCAAGTGCCTTTCATACTAAACCATAACGTGACTCACTACCCATCCTTACGGCGTTACTTCTGCCAGTACCTCTTTTCAGTCTTCTTCTATCTTCCAAACTTCACAGAAATTCGCCCGCGTATTTTACGGGACTAGCACTAATGCAAGAAAGGCTACTGCAGAGAAATGACTTTGTCACAACATATATGTTCTTTTCCTAAAAGAATTCTCACTATTCAGCACTAGGATGTAGCCAGTGCATGAGTAGTCAGGACAGCTCAGCGAGTAAGAATATTAATCACAAAGTGCCAGGTCCTCAGTCTGAGTCCTATAGTGTATAGTGTAATAAATATGAAATGTACTGAATGGACTGAGAGAAAGCTAAGTGGCAAAGATGTTATCTGAGAGACTCAATGATAATTATATCGTTGACTCGGAGTATTACTCTATCTGTGGTTTAATAGTAACTTAGGGTAAATAAGGAGCAAACCCGTGGTCTAGGGGTCGCGTCTTTGAGTCATAATCAAAACGTCTTTTGTCCCGGGTTCGATCCCTGCCACTGTCTAAATTTTGATAAATAGTCAGCATTGGCGGCCGAAGACTTCCGGCAGAAGAAGTCAGCCTCATTCTGGCAACGGCATTGTCAAAGAGGGTGGAGGAGCAGATAGAGGTTCAGGGCACTCTCTTGTCCTAGGGGTGGGAAATTGCCCCTACAGGCGGGAGAATCAGCAATGATCAACGGCATGAGGATGCAGAAGGCAATGGAAACCACTGCATTAAAGACACGTAACGTGTATCCACAGGACATGTGGCCTGTAGTGGAAGAAGTGTCATGATGATCTCCCCATTGGCAAAAGATTCTGGAATAGTCCACCGTTCGGATCTCCGAGAGGGGACTTCCAAGGAGGAGGTTGCCACGAGAAAAAGATTGAATAATCAACGAAAGGATAACATTCTACGAGTCAGGTCGTGGAATGTCAGAGGCTTGAACGTGGTAGGGAAACTAGAAAATCTGAAAAGGGAAATGCAAAGGCTCACTCTAGATATAGTAGTGGTCAGTGAAGTAAAGTGGAAGGAAGACAAGGATTTCTGGTCAGATGAGTATCTGGTAATATGAACAGCAGCAGAAAATGGTATAACACGTGTAGGATTCGTTATGAATAGGAAAGTAGGGCAGAGGGTGTGTTACTGTGAACAGTTCAGTGACCGGGTTGTTCTAATCAGAATCGACAGCAGACGAACACCGACAACGATAGTTCAGGTATACATGCCGACGTCGCAAGCTGAAGATGAGCAGATAGAGAAAGTGTATGAGGCTGTTGAAAGGGTAGTGCACTATGTAAAGGGGGACGAAAATCTAATAGTCATGGGCGACTGGAATGCAGTTGTACGGGAAGGAGTAGAAGAAAAGGTTACAGAAGAATATGGGTTTGGGACAAGGAATGAAAAAGGAGAAAGACTTATTGAGTTCTGTAACAACTTTCAGCTAGTAATAGCAAATACCCTGTTGAAGAATCACAAAAGGAGGAGGTATACTTGGAAAAGGCCTGGAGATACGGGAAGATTTCAATTAGATTACATCATTGTCAGACAGAGATTCCGAAATCAGATACTGGATTGTAAGGCGTACCCAGGAGCAGATATAGACTCAGATCACAATATAGTAGTGATGAAGAGTAGGCTGAAGTTCAAGAAATTAGGCAGGAAGAATCAATACGCAAAGAAGTGAGATACGGAAATACTAAGGAACGACGAGATACGTTTGAAGTTCTCTAACGCTATAGATACAGCAATAACGAATAGCGCAGTAGGCACTACAGTTGAAGAGGAATGGACATCTCTAAAAAGGGTCATCACAGAAGTTGGGAAGGAAAACATAGGTACAAGGAAGGTAGCTGCGAGGAAACCATGGGTAACAGAAGAAATACTTCAGTTGATTGATGAAAGGAGGAAGTACAAACATGTTCCGGGAAAATCAGGAATACAGAAATACAAGTCGCTGAGGAATGAAATAAATAGGAAGTGCAGGGAAGCTAAGACGAAATGGCTGCAGGAAAAATTTTAAGACATCGAAAAAGATATGATTGTCGGAAGGACAGACTCAGCATACAGGAAAGTAAAACAACCTTTGGCGCCATTAAAAGCAACGGTTGTAACATTAAGAGTGCAACGCGGATTTCACTGTTAAATGCAGAAGAGAGAGGAGATAGGGGGAAAGAATACATTGAAAGCCTATATGAGGGTGAAGATTTGTCTGACGTGATAGAAGAAGAAACAGGAGTCGATTTAGAAGAGATAGGGTATCCAGTATTAGAAACGGAATTTAAAAGAGCTTTGGAGGACTTAAGATCAAATAAGGCAGAAGGGATAGATAACATTCCATCAGAATTTCTAAAATCATTGGTGGAAGTGGCAAGAAAACGACTATTCACGTTGGTGTATAGAATATATGAGTCTGGCGATATACCATCTGACTTTCGGAAAAGCATCATTCACACAATTCAGAAGACGGAAAGAGCTGACAAGTGCGAAAATTATCGCACAATCAGCTTAACAGCTCATGTATCGAAGTTGCTTACAAGAATAATATACAGAAGAATGGAAAAGAAAATTGAGAATGCGCTAGGTGACGATCACTTTGGTTTTAGGAAAAGTAAAGGCACGAGAGAGGCAATTCTGACGTTACGGCTAATAATGGAAGCAAGGCTCAAGAAAAATCAAGACACGTTCATAGGGTTTGTCTTCCTGGAAAAAGCGTTCGACAATATAAATTGGTGCAAGCTGTTCGAGATTATGAAAAAAGTAGTGGTAAGCTATAGGGAGAGACGGGTCATATACAATATGTACAACAACCAAGAGGTTCTATTAAGAGTGGACCATTAAGAACGAAATGCTCGTATTAAGAAGGATGTAAGATAAGGCTGCAGCCTTTCGCCACTACTCTTCAACCTGTACATCGAAGAAGCAATGATGGAAATAAAAGAAAGGTTCAGGAGTGGAATTAAAATACAAGGTGAAAGGATATCAATGATACGATTCGCTGATCACATTGCTATTCTGAGTGAAAGTGAAGAAGAATTAAATGATCTCCTGAACGGAATGAACAGTCTGATTAGTACACAGTATGGTTTGAGAGTAAATCGGAGAAAGAAGAAGGTAATGAGAAGTAGTAGAAATGAGAACAGCGAGAAACTTACTATCAGGATTGATGGTCACGAAGTCAATGAGGTTAAGGAATTCTGCTACCTAGGCAGTAAAATAACCAATGACGGACGGAGCAAGGAGGACATCAAAAGCAGACTCGCTATGGCAAAAAAGGCATTTCTGGCCAAGAGAAGTCTACTAATATTAAATACCGGCCTTAATTTCAGGAAGAAATTTCTGAGGATGTACGTCTGGAGTACAGCATTGTATGGTAGTGAAACATGGACTGTGGGAAAACCGGAACAGAAGAGAATCGAAGCATTTGAGATGTGGTGCTATAGACGGATGTTGAAAATTAGGTGGACTGATAAGGTAAGGAATGAGGAGGTTCTAGGCAGAATCGGAGAGGGAAGGAGTATGTGGAAAACACTGATAAGGAGAAGGGGCAGGATGACAGGACATCTGCTAAGACATGAGGGAATGACTTCCATGGTACTAGATGGAGCTGTAGAGGCCAAAAACTGTAGAGGATGACAGAGATTGGAATACGTCAAGCAAATAATTGAGGACGTAGGTTGCAAGTGCTACTCTGATATGAAGAGGTTAGCACAGGAAAGTAATTCGTGGCGGGTCGCATCAAACTATTCAGTAGACTGATAATCAAAAAAAAAAAAAATGGTAAGTAGGGTTTTCTGTTCGCTTCTTCTGATGTTATGTGGTGAATTGTACAAGAGACACAATAAACCGTTATTATTTCATGAGAACAAAGGTGAGCGTCACGACCTTTATTAGTATTTTTGGAAGTATTGAAATAGCAGAATTGTTTCAGATGGAATGCGACTTGTACGGGAAGAGACGTGGACAACTGCACTCATGTATGAATAGTTCTAAACATATACAGCCGTCTCTCCCAAGACTCACCTTACGCGTAACAAACAGTAATTCTTTTAACAGTACTATCAGAGATAATTTTATCACGTTGTTACGACCTTTTACTACGAGCATAATACATCGACAACAGACAAACAAAAAATAGACAAACACATAAAAGAATCTACCACATTTGGCGACAGATGATCAGGACACAATACATGAGCACACACACACACACACACACACACACACACACACACACACACACACACACACACACGCACACACGGTTGTCACAGCAACAAAAAGTTTGAATGTGTATTGTGACTGATATTGCATTATGTTAATTGTACTGCCTTTTCCATGTAATCATTGGTGACGAAACGAGAGAACAAAGTTACAACAAAGGAGATAAACAGCAGAGACATGCCAGTCTACATCGCAGTTATCTACAAGGAGTAAGTGTAAGTTTTCATATTCTATTCTGCTGACTGGTCTATGGTTAGTAGCAAAGAGTTAAGTGTAGATAGGCACATACTTCCTTAGTAGATTATCGGTAGTTTGTGTTACAACTTGTGTGTCAGTTCAATACGACTATTTGTCACAAAACGGTCATCTGCATAACCATTAGCACGTCATTAGCTACTGAATAAATGGTATATGTTACACACGTTTTTAATCGATAAACTCAAACTGCGTCTCATAACGAACTACAGTCTGCTCTGCAAAAACAAATAGCAGAATCACAGTCGATATTTAAATCAGAGATTAATATAATTAAAACAACTTTACAAATGGAAATTTTAAATACGAACGAGGAACTTAAAACTAAAATAGAACAAGTTTCTCTTACGCACAAAGCTTTAATAACAGAGTCTGAAATTTTTCGGGAAGCACACAAGCACCTAACCGAAGCGGTTAACAATCTTCAGTTAGAATTTGATAAAGCGTCATAAAAGCAAGAGCAGTTATCGGCCACAGTTACAGAACTACCACAGGAATTACATAACGTTACAATAGGGCAAGTTAACGTGGTTAAGCAACGGCTTACACATGAGATGGAACAGTTTTCCGATGTTTTTAATCAGTGGTTCGGTAAGCGTGATTTGCAATTAGCGGACGCTGTTGAGCAGAAAGTTCAGTCTGGAGTCACCGAAGCTAGAAATGACAGAGATTCGCAGAACAAAGAATTATCAAAAGACTTATTGAAAATTTGGAAACAATTCGAAGACGTATTGACAGGCACAGAGCTTGCACACCAAGAATTTTTCAAAGGTCTGCAAGAGATGCGTAAACAAACTGACGATATGCGTCTGTCTGACCATGATTATCAGTCAGTAGGTTCCGAGAACATCTACACAAGCGAGAGAGTTATTCCATCTCGCATCCAACAAAATGTTGGTGTACATGAACATCGACATACTGGCAATTCCCCATATAGTAGTGGCATCCAGGATCGTGTATCAGATTTTGCAACACTTCATATGGAGGAAAAATTTATTAAATGTAGACAATTTCCAACTTTCAGTCCATAAAAGAAAACTATGCATCCCATCGCGTGTTCATAAAATCGTTTAAAGGAGATTTACCCAGGATTTGGACAGAAAGACAGAAAATTGGTTTTGTAAGTGGACAAATGGTAGGAGACGGAGCTATGTGGAGTAGTGAGGCGATAGATACTTATCCTACGTACTCAGATTTTTAGCAGGCTTTTATCGACAAATATTGGTCTTCTGCAATACAGTAAATGATAAGAAAGCAAGTATATAACCCAGAACAATATAATTCAAGACTTGGAACACTCAGGAAATGTTTTGAGTGATATCTCAACAAAACAAGGTATTTGTCTGAACCAGTTTCTTCCAAAGACTTGATTAGAGTATTAAAATCCAGATTGCTGATTGACATACAAACAAAATTGCTGCATGTCAACGACAATAGCCTGGAAGAATTCTTGACAGCAGTCGATGCAGTCGATATGCTATTAGAGGATATTAAAGCTAGGTCCTACAATCCACAAGAGATCAATGGTTTAAGTAAAAGAAACTATATCAATAGTAATCACAACAACAGCAGGCAACAACAAACGAATAGAGATAATGGGCGACAAGGACAGAGTTACTGATCTAATAGTAATTCTCGTCAGGATAATGGTAACAACCAGTGTTACAAATCCCATAACAACAGGAAACGGGCAAGAAGATATAATCCTGGTTATCATCAAAATCCCAGAACATCCGGTTGGAACCAGTCATACAACAACAACAATACTCCACACAATCACATCAATAACAGCAAGAATTGGAGAGATTATTCCCCAATAATTACTGATGTTAGTGATGAACACAACTTACCTAACAATGGACACGAAAATAAAATCGACCAACTTTAGTCACGAAAGGCTGGTGGGAACTTATGAATGCGGTCGTGACAATAAAATAGAATTGATTAGATACAACCATGCTGATATCAGCGAAGAATTGTTTAAGATGATAAAACTTGTAACTTTAAGCCACAAAGCATGCCACAAGCTGCTATAGAAGTTAATATTCAGGGTTTTAAATTCACAGCAGTATTAGATAGAGGCGCAAGTGTAAATGCTATCTCCACGGCTCTCATGAAGAGGTTACAGGAACGAGCAAATATACCGACCTTACCCGAGGCAAACCGCAAAATATTAGGTGCCGTAGGAGGACGCCCCAAGTCAGTGAAGCTACAGACAAGAATTAAAATGAATTTAGGTAATGGAGCCATTGATTGCATGTGCCTAATTGTCCCAAATATTGTCATAGACTTAATTATAGGACATGAATTACTGAGATAGTTAAATGCAATTATTGACTTCGCCTCCAGTAAACTTATGTTGACTGTTGATGGTGTACCTCTGACAATTTAATTCAAAAGCAGGTATTTCATGAACGCTACTGCCATAGGATCGAAATTACGATAAAAAAGGGAAGTTTCATCAGCAAGATTTCTAACCCTCTAACCGAAAAATCAGAATTAACTATAGGAGAACAATAATAAATGAAAAGCACCAGTTTGCTTTTGTTATACAATATTACTTCTATTGCTAACCGGTTTTCAGCTTACAAGGCCATCTTCAGACATTTACTGAGTGATAATACTCAGTAAATGTCTGAAGATGGCTTTGTAAGCCGAAAACCAGTTGGCAATAAAAATAATATTGTAGAACAAAAGCAAACTGGTGCTTTTCATTTATTATTATTATTTTGTTCTACCAAGAACCGACAGAAGATTCTGTTAATATAGGAGAACAGATTGATGTTAGAGTAACTGAAGCAAATACCCTGATATCTCAACAGCAGCAGGATTTTAAACAATTGTTAAGCTATTACACCAAGGTATTTGATAAGAAACTGGGTGTTATCAAAAATTATGTGTGCCATTAAAATATTAGGCCACACAAAACTTAGTGTCACCCATACTTCTCCACTCCATGGGCATTAAGACTTGCTACCGATCTGGAGATACAGCAAATGATTAGCCGGAACATCATTGAATTATCCAAAAGTTTTTATTGCAGTCCACTACATGTAGTACCAAAGTTAGACGGTCGTGTACGTTTGTTTTTGGATGCTAGGGAGATTAACAAAATTATTCTTCCTGTGAGAACCCAACCTCCCAATACAGAACAACTAATCCATAAGTTTCCTGGTGTCAAGATTTTTTCTACAATTGATTTGTGATCCTCATTTTGACAGGTTGCATTAGACATGAAATCAAGGAAGTACACAGCATTCCTTCATAATGGCCACAGTTATCAATTCACCGTATTACCATTTGGTTTAAATGTGAGTTCAGGTGATTTTATTTCAGCATTGGATACTGTCTTGGGACCTGATCTGCGTGAATTGGTTACCCCATTTGTGGATGATATGTTGAGTGCTACAACCAACTGGGAGCAACATATTGTAATCATTAGAAGAGCCTTAGAAAGTTTTAGATTATCAGAAGTGACTGCTAAATTGATGAAATCCAAGTTTTCCTTAAATGAAATTAATTCCCTGGGACATTTAATTACATCCTATAGGATTTTGACAGCTGAAAAGAAAATTTACACAATAGAAAACGCGCCATCGCCACGCAACCGAACTCAATTAAAGGCATTTCTGGGATTAGCTTCATTTTATGGTCGTTTTATACCGACACAGGATCTTAATTCAGAAGCTTTTATGTCCTTACTTATGAAGAATGTGTCATGGCAATGGACTCCAGTTTGAGAAGAAGCACTGAACAGAATCAAAGTGGCTCTTCTCAATGCACCAATACTACACCATCTGGACATGACAAGGCTTTTGGACTAACGACAGATGCATCGTCATATGGTTTAGGATCTTGCTTATTTCAAATTCAGGTGATTGACAATAAATCGATTTTTTGTGCCATATCTTTTGCAAGCCAGACGCTCACTTGAAATGGTTCAAATGGCTCTGAGCACTATGGGACTTAACTGCTGAGGTCATCAGTCCCCTAGAACTTAGAACTACTTAAACCTAACAAACCTAAGGACATCACACACATCCATGCCCAAGGCATGATTCGAACCTGCGACCGTAGCGGTTGCGCAGTTCCAGACTGTAGCGCCTAGAACCGCTCGGTCACTCCGGCCAGCTGGACACTTACTCACTGTGAACGAGCATACACAATCACAGAGCTTGAAACCTTAGCAATTATATGGGCATTTAGAAAGTTCCACTATTACCTAGCTGGAGCTTATACAAGAGTGTACTGTGAACATCAGGCACTAAGTTTTATGAACAACTGTAAACTCCTTCATCTAAGAATAGCAAGATGGATACTAATACTTCAAGAATACCAGTTTGGAGTGATATATGTCAACGGGAAAGAGAATGTTATAGCTGATGCTCTCTCCAAACTACCAGAAGGATTAACTGAATCTAAAGAAACAGAAGATCAAATAACAGAATTCAAAATCTTATTAATGAAGGATGTTGAAAACAGAAGAGGTTACATTAAGATGTGCAAAGACATGACCCATCTACAACTAGAAGATCCTAGATGGTCCAAAATAATTCAGAAGATACAGGCAAATGACTCACCTAAACTGAAAGAGATGTATCTATTACATGACAATGTCTTATTCCATAGAAGACATTCGCAATCGAACCAATGGTGTGTTTGCATTCCACACGATTATGAAAGGAAAGTAATATGGCATACACACATAGTCTGGGGACATTGTGAGGTAAGTAAATGTACAGAGACGATAGGTAGATACTGTCACATTCCTAACTTGAGAAAGGTTGTACAAACTACCACAAGGAATTGTCAAATTTGCCAAAAGGCAATGTCTTTGAATCATGGAGCAAGAGGACTGTTGCATCTGATTGTGATTGAGGAACCTTTGGGAGTGGTAAGTGTTGATGTAATAGGATCCCTACCATGAGCCAGAGGGGATGTTAAGTACATTGTGTGATTTTACGATTTATTCACCAAGTATGTAAAATTGTACCCAATCAAGACTTGTACAGCAAAGACAGTTGTTAAGAAAATCATTACTGATTATATCCCAGATGTTGGAAAACCCAAAGCTTTTTTATCTGATAGTGCATCAAATTTCACTGGATACAGATGGAAAAGATTCTTGAATAAAATCTGGATTAAACAACTATAAATTTCTAGATATCACCCAGAAGCCAATCAAATTGAAAGGCTATTCCGAGAAGTTAACAGATTTATAAGGACTTATTGTCACCATAAACAAACTTTGTGGGTCAAGTATTTAAACAAGTTGAAGAAGGTTACAATAATTTACCACACACTTCAACCAACTATACACCCTCAGAATTGATGTTTAATAGAAAAGAAACTAATGAGTGGATAAATTGTCCACCTAAATTATCAATCAATGAAGAATCTAGGGAGGCAAAGATTCTTCAGGCTCTATCAGTGATTAAAAAAACCTCAACATAGAAAAATTTATTATGATGAAAGTTTGAAAAGGACACAGATATTTCAAACTGGGTTGAAGGTGTTACTCAAGACACATCCCAAAGCATGATTGCTCAAGAAAGGGAATAAGAAGTGGTCATTAATTTTTTTCTGAACTCTACAGAGTAATATGAATGTCAAATCCAGGAGCCTATATTCTAGGACATCCAACGACTAACAAAGGGAAGGGCGTGTACCCGCGTAAAGATATAAAGCCATATTTCTCAAAAGGCTGATACAGTCAATGATCTAGGGTAATTGTGACAAGTTTGATTTTAATATGCTATATTGTACTAGTGGTATTGTGTTATTTGATCTTGTATGTAAGTGTTAAGTGTTTTTAAGGTGAAGTTTCTATAATTTAGTAGTTATGAATATAAGCGCTTTGCCATTGAAGTTCATACACAACACATAAAGGAGATGAAGTTAGTGTTCTGCCTATCTATCCTTAACCTAAATAGAATCGAGATGAATATTTATTTGACTATCTTGGGGAGAAGTTAATCCTTTTGTGACTTGATGTATTAGGAAGTCTTTTGCCCTTGAGATGAGTCGGTAGACATGGATATGGCGACGTATACAATGTGATATCAAAGGTATTCATGTTATTTAAATTTCAATTTAATTGCATGATAGAGTAATAGACCATCCGAAATGTTGTCTGTTTTCTACAGATATTCGGACACAGTGTTTGATAAGGACTGTTCTGCAGGATTTGTGTTCCTGTGCAATCACTTAAATGGACACATTATTATGTGTGAAAAGTTTGTACAGTGGATGACTTCAGTGTTTCAGTGGAGAACTGTATTTATGTGCAAAGTTTGAACAGGGTATTGGTGGGGGAATGTGCTGCCACACAATGTGATGTGATCTGACATGAAGGCTCATACAGTGTCACGAAATATGATCCAAACTCTATTCATACAAACTTGAGTGAACCGTCATGTTGCAATAAACATTGCATTTCCTCAAGTGATAAGCTATAATTTCTTACAAAACTTATGATAGCGACATTTGACAATTTTTGGTTTAATTCTGACTAACTTTATTGAGTGTTGGTTTCACTCAACTGTGCGAACTGAATATTAACACTTACAGTGTTGTCTGGGTAATTCATGACAATAAACTTTGAATCCGAATCTCCCAAGATCACCGATTCGTCATGTGAGAATGGATTTGATATATAAATTCATCGATTTCTTACAGGTGTATCGAGTACTACTGCAAAAATCTAATATTTAATTTCGAGTGTTTCGTGTCCTATCCTTGAGCTGAGTCCCAAACCATTCCAATGCTGGAGTAGAGTTCATGTATGTCATCAACCCTGAACCCCAACCTCGATCCCGATCCTGGTCTCATCTTCCCACCGTCTTCAACGTCGCTCACCACGACCAGCAACGTTCGTTGACGTTTGAAGAGAATAATTTTATGTATTGGAGCCGAAGATTGTAAATCGTCTAAAGTTTTCCTCTGTTCGGTAAAATTAAAGATCAATGGGTCATTATGCAAATAAATAAAGAAAACCATTGCATTTTCTCAATACTAAAGGCTTCGATGCGGTTTTTGCCTGGTTTTCCATTATCCATGCTCTAACGAGGAGGCAAGATATAAATCCAGGATTGTCTTTTTGTTTTCCAGTATTGAGAACTGTAGTGGTGACACACACACACCATACAATACCATCATTCACAAAACAAATATAAAAAGTGTTATCAGTTGGTTGATATTATACATGTATGGTAAATAACGAACAACTGTGGGTAGCAGTTCATAATCGACCTTCAGTACTCTTATGTACTCCTAGGGAGACATGTATAGTGTAATAAATATGTAATGTACTGAATCAACTGTGAGAAAGCTAAGTGGCAATGACGTTATCTGAGAGACTCTATGACAATTATAACGTTGACTCGGAATATTACTCTCTCTGTGGTTTACTCTTAGCTAAGGGTAAGTAGAGTTTTCTGTTCGCTGCTTTTGATGTTATATGGAGAATTGTACAAGAGACACAATAAACCGTTATTATTTCATGAGAACAAAAGTGAGCGTCACGACCTTTATAAGTATTTTTGGAAGTATTGAAATAGCAGAATTGTTTCAGATTTAATGCGACATGTACGGGAAGAGACGTGGACAACAGCACTCGAACCTGCAATCTCATGTATGAATAGTTGCTAAAAATATCCAGCCGTCTCTCCCAGGACTCTTCATACGCCCAACAAACAGTAATTCTGTTAACAGCACTATCAGAGGCAACTTTATCACGTTGTTACGACCTTTTACTGCGAGCATAATACATCCACAACAGACAAACAAAAAATAGACCAACACATACAAGAATCTACCACAAGTGACACATAATTTTAATCTCTCATGGAGTTTCAACCACAGAGTTGATGATCGAAACGCTCTCAACAATCCAGATGAACATGCGATTTGTGATCTACTTTTAAATTGGTACAAATGAAATGATGCATAAAATTTCTCTCACAACGAGACGCATTCTGGATTGTCGTCAATGATAGACATACACTCCTGAAGTGCCGACTAAGAGGTCATAAACAAGCCATGTACACGATGCCGTTACTTAAGACGAAAACTCCAGGTTTCGTGGTATCTCCACATCTCAGCCCAGAAGATATTGCAACAGCCCGAATGAGATGAGCATCCGCTTCAGCAACGTAGTACAATGATAACTGGGCAACAAGGGGTGTCGTCAAAATGGTGACTGCACAAAGTGTCACAACAAAGCTTAAATCAGATAGATGCAAGTGTTAACTGTCCATTTGCTGACGTGGCATAAAAGGAGTCTGAAAGTCAAATTTGTGCTCTCCCGCAATGGTTAATAGAGCTGACCATAAGAGAACAATAAGACGAATGATGATAAAATTCCTGCCCCCCCCCCCCCCCCAACCCCATACCAGAATTCACAAGCTCGTCCTTTACAAATATTACTTTTGTTTTTGTGTGGGCAGCTCTCGAACTCGTCCTGACCTCAATCTGATCTCTATAAACCAACTACTATAGCGTCCTATCCCAGGATGAGCAAGAGAGAGGCTTCTACTACAGTATATTGTACTGTAATCTATATTTCTAACTTCTCAGGCTTCAGTGTCCTCGGGAGTCCAGACATAAATGACCATTATATTGTCAGATCATAATTTATCCTAAACCGTGGCTTTTCTGCACAGTGATGTAACATGTCTCCTCACATTTTATGGACTACCTAAGAATCCATATTCTTACGTGGTTTTGTATCCTACCTGGAAGTCGGCGCGTGGGTCTGATCCTGTAATATAGAAGGTAGGGGAAGCTAGGAGGAGCAAGTGAGGTAGAACTTTCGCTACTGCAAGTAAAGTAAAAGTGGTTTTACTCTATCTCAACACAATAATAAATGTGAATACATAACTTTTTACGGAGGAGGACGTAGATGCGAAGCTGGATGTATCAAAGCTAACAGAAGTTACACAGACAAGATCTGTAGTGGCTCGCCCACTAAGGAAATGAAACAATGTTGGTTGGTCATATGCTCGTGATCAAATGGGCTGACTGTAGCGCGCTGGCTAGAGGGCGGTGTCGTCGCTGTGGATCGTCCACTCTCGTTGTGCCAACCTAGGAACTCGCACCTACGCTGTGGCATCGTAGCTATCGATACCACACCACTCCACCCTGAAACGGCGTACCGTCGTGGAGTAGGGCTTCCGACGGAGCGTGGTGGGACCCAGGGGCGTCGCGACAGAGGAGGTGGACAGCGGAGCTGCTGGGGCACGCTCCCCACCAAAATCCCAGAATTGCTCGCCAGGGGGCGAGGAGAACGCCCCGTTGGAAACCTCCCCAGGACGCTCATCGCCACTGGGTGTGCTCGGATGAGGAGGCAGAGCAACGACCTCCACGGGCGACAGCGGCGGTGGCGTGACGGCAGCCTCAGCATCCATCGGTTCCAGCAACGCGGAGAAACACGGCGGCGGCGGCGACGGCCGGAGGTGAGGCCGTGGCGGCGGCGAGAGGCGCCCGCCCGGTGCAGGAGACCGGACCGGCAACGGCTGCGGCGGCAGGAGCGCCCGCGGCGAAGGCGCGAGCAGTCGATGCGCCGTTGGTGGAGTCGTGGGCTGACGGTGTGGGAGGGACCAGAAATTACAAATAAGGTGCGGTCAAGCTGGCGAAGAATGATCCCATGCTCCCAGCGCTGCCTGCTAGAGAAAACGCGATACAACACCAAATCATGTGGCGGCAAGCCAGAACGAGGCGAACAGGCGGGAGCGCGCAGTGGCGGATGCAATAGCTGCATAAGCGACCGATGGGCGCTGCCATGTAGCAATTCCGCTGGGGAACGGGTGCCGCGCGGCTGGGAGCGATATGAATCAAGGAAAGTACAGTGCGCGCCCTTGCGAGAGTGCATGGCCCGCAGCTTAAATGTACGACAAGGCGTTCAGCCTCGCAGTTCGACCGGGGGTGGAACGGAGCTGAGGTCAGATTCCGAATGCCATTAGCAGCACAGAACGCTTCAAACTGCGAGGACACAAATTGGGGGCCCTTGTTGGAGGCAATAACCTCAGAAAGGTCCTCAACGCAGAAAACAGATGTCAAAGTCCGAACAGTACTGGTAGATGTAGTAGAAGACGTAGGCACAAGGAAAGGGAAGTTGCTGTACGCATCAATAACCATCAACCAGTGGGTGTCCCAGAATGGACCCGCATAATCAATATGAAAGCGCGGCCAAGGGGCAGTAGGAGTCGGCCACGCAGAGAAGTGCTGGCGGGGAGCAGATTGATGTTCCGTGCAAGAGCGACAGTTAGCAAGCAAATTCTCAATTCGTTTATCAGTGCCGACCCAAGTGCAGAGACGATGCGCTAATTGCGTAGCCCGTACGATATTCCAGTGACCAGCGTGCAGTAATCAGAGTATTTCCGACTGCAACGAACGAGGCAGAACCACACGAGACTGATCGTTATCACTTCGTAACAAAATAACACCATGGTCTACAGACATGTTGTGACGTAGCGCAAAGTAACGTCAAACAATTTGGTCACGAATCTGCGTAGCAGACGGAGGCCATTCAGAACGAATATACTGCGAAAGAATCTGTAAAGAAGCATCGACGGCAGTCACGGAAGCAATGCGACGAAAATCCACCGGAAAATCATCAGTTAATTACTTACCTTGCGAATCAATAAACGTGCATGACAATTCGCAAGAATCATCACTTTGTCAGGACCGATAGTTAGGTGAGACAAAGCATCAGCACTGCCATGCTGGGCCATAGGCCGAAACAAGATTTAGTAATTGTAGTTAGACAAAAACAAACAACAATGTTGAAACTTTTGTGCATTGTTGTTGTTGTCTTCAGTCCTGAGACTGGTTTGATGCAGCTCTCCATGCTACTCTATCCTGTGCAAGCTGCTTCACCTCCCAGTACCTACTGCAACCTACATCCTTCTCAATCTGCTTCGTGTACTCATCTCTCGGTCTCCCTCTACGATTTTTACCCTCCACGCTGCCCTCCAATAATAAATTGGTGATCCCTCGATGTCTCAGAACATATCCTACCAACCGATCTCTTCTTCTAGTCAAGTTGTGCCACAAACTTCTCTTCTCCCCAATCCTATTCAATACCTCCTCATTAGTTACGTGATCTATCCACCTTATCTTCAGTATTCTTCCGTAGCACCACATTTCGAAAGCTTCTATTCTCTTCTTGTCCAAACTAGTTATCGTCCATGTTTCACTTCCATACATGGCTACACTCCAAACAAATACTTTCAGAAACGACTTCCTGATACATAAATCTATATTCGATGTTAACAAATTTCTCTTCTTCAGAAACGCTTTCCTTGCCATTGCCAGTCTACATTTTATATCCTCATACCATCATCAGTTATTTTACTTCCTAAATAGCAAAACTCCTTTACTACTTTAAGTGTCTCATTTCCTAATCTAATTCCCTCAGCATCACCCGATTTAATTTGACTACATTCCATTATCCTCGTTTTGCTTTTGTTAATGTTCATCTTATATCCTCCTTTCAAGACACTGTCCATTCCGTTCAACTGCTCTTCCAAGTCCTTTGTCGTCTCTGACAGAATTACAAAGTCATCGGCGAACCTCAAAGGTTTTATTTCGTCTCCATGAATTTTAATACCTACTCCAAATTTTTCTTTTGTTTCCTTTACTGCTTGCTCAATATACAGATTGAATAACATCGGGGAGAGGCTACTACCCTGTCTCACTCCTTTCCAAACCACTGATTCCCTTTCATGCCCCTCGACTCTTATGACTGCCATCTGGTTTCTGTACAAATTATATATAGCCTTTCGCTCCCTGTATTTTACCCCTGCCACCTTTAGAATTTGAAAAAGAGTATTCCAGTCAACATTGTCAAAAGCTAATTTCTAAGTATACAAATGCTAGAAACGTAGGTTTGCCTTTTCTTAATCTTTCTTCTAAGGTAAGTCGTAAGGTCAGTATTGCCTCACATGTTCCAACATTTCGACGGAATCCAAACTGATCCTCCCCGAGGTCTGCATCTACCAGTTTTTCCATTCGTCTGTAAAGAATTCGCGTTATTATTTTGCAGCCGTGGCTTATTACACTGATAGTTCGCTAATTTTCACATCTGTCAGCACCAGCTTTCATTGGGATTGGAATTATTATATTCTTCTTGAAGTCTGAGGGTATTTCGCCTGTCTCATACATCTTGCTCACCAGCTGGTAGAGTTTTGTCAGGACTGGTTGTCCCAAGGACGTCAGTAGTTCTAATGGAATGTTGTCTACACCGGGGGCCTTGTTTCGACTCAGGTCTTTCAGTGCTCTGTCAAACTCTTCACGCGGTATCGTATCTCGCATTTCGTCTTCATCTACATCCTCTTCCATTTCCATAATATTGTCCTCAAGTACATCGCCCTTGTATAAACCTTCTACACTCCTGGAAATGGAAAAAAGAACACATTGACTCCGGTGTGTCAGACCCACCATACTTGCTCCGGACACTGCGAGAGGGCTGTACAAGCAATGATCACACGCACGGCACAGCGGACACACCAGGAACCGCGGTGTTGGCAGTCGAATGGCGATAGCTGCGCAGCATTTGTGCACCGCCGCCGTCAGTGTCAGCCAGTTTGCCGTGGCATACGGAGCTCCATCGCAGTCTTTGACACTGGTAGCATGCCGCGACAGCGTGGACGTGAATCGTATGTGCAATTGACGGACTTTGAGCGAGGGCGTATAGTGGGCATGCGGGAGGCCGGGTGGACGTACCGCCGAATTGCTCAACACGTGGGGCGTGAGGTCTCCACAGTACATCGATGTTGTCGCCAGTGGTCGGCGGAAGGTGCACGTGCCCGTCGACCTGGGACCGGACCGCAGCGACGCACGGATGCACGCCAAGATCGTAGGATCCTACGCAGTGCCGTAGGGGACCGCACCGCCACTTCCCAGCAAATTTGGGACACTGTTGCTTCTGGGGTATCGGCGAGGACCATTCGCAACCGTCTCCATGAAGCTGGGCTACGGTCCCACACACCGTTAGGCCGTCTTCCGCTCACGCTCCAACATCGTGCAGCCCGCCTCCAGTGGTGTCGCGACAGGCGTGAATGGAGGGACGAATGGAGACGTGTCGTCTTCAGCGATGAGAGTCGCTTCTGCCTTGGTGCCAATGATGGTCGTATGCGTGTATGGCGCCGTGCAGGTGAGCGCCACAATCAGGACTGCATACGACCGAGGCACACAGGGCCAACACCCGGCATCATGGTGTGGGGAGCGATCTCCTACACTGGCCGTACACCTCTGGTGATCGTCGAGGGGACACTGAATAGTGCACGGTACATCCAAACCGTCATCGAACCCATCGTTCTACCATTCCTAGACCTGCAACGGAACTTGCTGTTCCAACAGGACAATGCACGTCCGCATGTATCCCGTGCCACCCAACGTGCTCTAGAAGGTGTAAGTCAACTACCCTGGCCAGCAAGATCTCCGGATCTGTCCCCCATTGAGCATGTTTGGGACTGGATGAAGCGTCGTCTCACGCGGTGTGCTCGTCCAGCACGAACGCTGGTCCATTTGAGGCGCCAGGTGGAAATGGCATGGCAAGCCGTTCCACAGGACTACATCCAGCATCTCTACGATCGTCTCCCTGGGAGAATAGCAGCCTGCATTGCTGCGAAAGGTGGATATACACTGTACAAGTGCCGACATTGTGCATGCTCTGTTGCCTGTGTCTATGTGCCTGTGGTTCTGTCAGTGTGATCATGTGATGTATCTGACCCCAGGAATGTGTCAATAAAGTTTCCCCTTCCTGGGACAATGAATTCACGGTGTTCTTATTTCAATTTCCAGGAGTGTATATACTCCTTCCACCTTTCTGCCTTCCCTTCTTTGCTTAGAACTGGGCTGCCAACTGAGCTCTTGATATTCATACACGTGGTTCTCTTCTCTCCAAAGGTCTCTTTAATTTTCCTGTAGGCAGTATCTATCTTACCGCTAGTGAGATAAGCTTCTACATCCTTACATTTGTCCTCTAGCCATCCCTGTTTAGCCATTTTGCACTTCCTGTCGATCTCATTTTTGAGACGTTTGTATTCCTTTTTGCCTGCTTCATTTACTGCATTTTTATATTTTCTCCTTTCATCAATTAAATTCAATATTTCTTGTGTTACCCAAGGATTTCTAGCAGCCCTCGTCTTTGTACCTACTTTATCCTCTGCTGCCTTCACTACTACATCCCTCAGAGCTACCCATTCTTCTTCTACTGTATTTCTTTACCCTATTCCTGTCAATTGGTCCCTTATGCTCTCCCTGAAACTCTGTACAACCTCTGGTTCTTTCAGTTTATCCAGGTCCCATCTCCTTAATTTCCCACGTTATTGCAGTTTCTTCAGTTTTAATCTACAGGTCATAACCAATCGATTGTGGTCAGAGTCCACATCTGCCCCTGGAAATGTCTTACAACTTAAAACCTGGTTCCTAAGTCTCTGTCTTACCATTATATAATCCGTCTCATACCTTTTAGTATCTCCAGGGTTCTTCCACGAATACAACCTTCTTTCATGATTCTTAAACCAAGTGTTAGCTATGATTAAGTTGTGCTCTGTGCAAAATTCTACTAGGCGGCTTCCTCTTTCATTTCTTATTGCCAATCCATATTCACCTATTATGTTTCCATCTCTCCCTTTTCCTACACTCGAATTCCAGTCACCCATTACTCTTAAATTTTCGTCTCCCTTCACTATCTGAATAATTTCTTTTATTTCATCGTACATTTCTTCAATTTCTTCATCATCTGCAGAGCTAGTTGGCATATAAACTTGTACTACTGTAGTAGGTGTGGGCTTCGTATCTATCTTGGCCACAATAATGCGTTCACTATGCTGTTTGTAGTAGCTTACCCGCATTCCTATTTTCTTATTCATTATTAAACCTACTCCTTCATTACCCCTATTTGATTTTGTTTTCACCTGACCAGAAGTCTTGTTCCTCCTGCCACCTTACTTCACTAATTCCCACTATATCTAAGTTTAACCTATCCATTTCCCTTTTTAAATTTTCTAACCTACCTGCCCGATTAAGGGATCTGACATTCCACGCTCCGATCCGTAGAACGCCAGTTTCCTTTCTCCTGATAACGACATCCTCCTGAGTAGTCCCCGCCCTGAGATCCGAATGGGGGACTATTTTACCTCCGGAATATTTTACCCAAGAGGATGCCATCATCATTTAATCATACAGTAAAGCTGCATGTCCTCTGGAAAAATTACGGGTGTAGTTTCCCCTTGCTTTCAGCCGTTCGCAGTACCAGCACAGCAAGGCCGTTTTGGTTAATGTTGCAAGGCCAGATCAGTCAATCATCCAGACTGTTGCCCCAGCAACTACTGAAAAGGCTGCTGCCCCTCTTCAGGAACCACACGTTTGTCTGGCCTCTGAACAGATACCCCTCCGTTTTGCATTACGGGCCTGAATTGGCTTTGACGGGTGAAGCAACGACGTCATAGGTGACCAAACAGAAATTGCAACCGTACAAAAAATCATGAGACTTTGTCACTCTATATACAATAGCCAAAGCTTCTTTCTCGATTTGAGAATAGCTTAGCTGGGCACAATTGAGCAATTTAGACGCAAAAACGATCGGGTAATGGACAGAATTAATGCGGTGCCAGAGAAACGCTCCGATGTCGTGAGAAGATGCATCGACAGCCAAAACAACTGGTTTGGAAAAATCGAAAGGAATCAAACAGCGATCACTCGGCATATCAGATTTGAGCTTGTGTAACGCAGCGTCACATTCCGAAGACCAAACGAAAAGAACGTTCGTACGCCGAAGGCTGCAATCTGCACGGCACTTAGTATACACCGAATATAATATGTAATTTTGCCCAACACAGATTGAAGTTCTTTCAAGTTCCTAGGTGCTGACAAGTCCCTAATCGCACAGAGATGTGACGGTGAGGGGTGGATGCCCTGTCAGTTAATCGCATGTCCTGAACAATGAATCCCAGTTTGAAAATAATTGCACTTATCTCTGCTACACTTTAGTCCTGCCTGCAAAAGAACAGTAAATTAAGCACGCAAATTCTGCAGATGTTCGTCAGGGATTCGACCTGACACCACTATATCGTTCAGATAACTGGAACAACCAGGGACAGTGGCACACAACTGCTGCAAGTAAGACTGAAAAATAGCAGGAGCCTAAGCACAACCGAACGGAAGGCGGCGAAACTTGAACAAGCCAAAGAGGGTGTTGATCACAAAATAGCGCTGCGACTGTTCGTAGAGCGGAATTTGAAAGTATGCGTCCCGCAAGTAAATCGTGGAAAAGAATTTTCCCGCAGCAAGCTTATCAAAAATCTCTTCAGGACGCTGTAAGGGAAACGTAGCTACCACTGTCTGGGGATTTACTGTAGACTTAAAGCCAGCACAAATACGGAGACGACTGTTTGGTTTCTTCACACACACTGTAGGCGAAGCCCATTGTGAAGCAGAAACAGGTACAATGACACCACTATCTAGCAAATGCTGAATTTCAGGTGCTATGGTGTCGCTCAGTGCATGCGGTACCAGGCGTGCGAGCTCCAAAATAGGCATGGCATTGTCTTTAACTACAACATGCGCTGCAAAATCTGTGGCACAACCAAGGCCCTCAGAAAAGAGGTCAGCAAAATCATCGCAGTCACTAGCGTTGATGCAAAGTACATTGTCCTGAATTGCGAGGCCAAAAAGTTCACATGCGTCCACGCCAAAATGTTCGTAGCATCAAGTTTTCGCCGTTGCACTATACGTGGCTTGCAAACTACACACGTCGAGCACCGAGAGTTCCCGTCCAGTAAATGCAGTCAGCGTGGTATGTGAACGACAAAGTGGATCCAAACCAAGCAAGTCATACGTTGATTTGTTCAGCAAAGAAACTGACGCATGAGTGTCCATGTGCATGCGAACAGAACGTCCACAAATGTGCAAAGCCACAAAAAGGATCCTTGCATTGCTCTGAATGCGAGAGGAAGTGTCTGGCAAAACTTGTTTATTCAAACAACGAGCTGTAGAAGCACGTGAAGCAGAAGGCTTTGAATGAATGGCATTAACGTCCATAGGCTGATGTGAATCACGATCACGGCAGTTTCCCTTGCGGTGACGCCCACGCGAGTCACGCGAATGGGAAACAGGCTGCAAATCAGAGCTTCTCTTATTGCACACAGCTTGCACATGTCCTTTCTTACTACAAAAATAACACTGTGCTTGACGGGGTGGGTGACTGTCCTGTGGGTGGGCACGAAATCATTTCGGACATTATTTCAGTTTCTTAGTAGGTGACTGGATTAGAACTTCTTAACTTGCGCCCGAGCGGGCAGTATGGCCCGCTGTGCCGGGTCTGGGTGGGAGGGCACGTGTTGTGCCGCGCTAACAGTACACACACCCGGGGTCACGTCGAACACGGAAGTAGCCATATCTGATGTATCTTGTCTGTCTAAAAAGTACGCTACCTTCTGCAAAGACGGGTTTTGAAATTTGAGGATTAGCACGTGGATGCGGTGACCCGCCACATTCTGCGCAATAGCGTCTCTAATCATTATATCCGCATAGGAGCGTTCACATGAGCAACTAAAGTCACAATCAGATGTTAGTTCCTGAAGGTCCACTAAGCATGATTTATTGGACTGAGTAGAGCCACGCCGGAGACGGAAGAATTTGTAGCGTGCAGCTACCACATTTACACTGTCATGGAAGTGGGAATTCAAAGCGTCAATCTCTTCGTCGTAAGTTTAAGTTTCTGGGCAGTGGTGGGAAACAATTTTACGAGAACGCGGTGTAACACAACACCTGCGTTGGCAATGAAAAAGGCACGCTGCTCTGTACCTGATATGTTTTATGCAGCGAAGTGGGCCTCGAGCTGGGCGATGTATTCTGCCAAGCGTTCAACGTCGAGGTTGAAGGCACGAAATGGCGGCGCCTGTGGTGTCGTCGGCGTTGCTACAGGTGGAGACGTCGAAGGCGCCATAGTAGCTGCAGTTTGTAGTGTGACCAGTCCATTTATGGCAGCAAACAGCTGCGTCATTTGCTGAGCCTGAAAACGTGCAAGAGCGGACAGCGAAGCCTGTTCGTGTCGGAAAGAAGGTACGCAAATATTCTGTCAGATCGCAACAGGATTTCAAAGTGGCTTTAAGATTGGCATCTTGCATCAAATCAGAAGTTAAAAAAAAGTTATGAACAATACGAAAACCCAAACTACTATATGACAGTAACATCAGTTAGTCACGGTTGGAATAAGTCGACTCATACAGATACTAGTGTGTAACTGTTTGTAGAGAAATGAAATGAAACATTCACACAGTCTCAGTCGTGAGTGAATCAGGAGGCAGTCTGTGATTCATTGGTAAAATACTAGGGAAATGTTGTAAGTTGTCGAAGGAAGCTGCACACAACACAATGATTTCGGGATCAATTGCAAACATGACTAAGAGATAGACACTGAACAGGTACAAAGAAGGGCCGTACAAATGGTCACAGATTTGCTCGATCAATGAGACAGTGTCACGAAGATGTTGATTACTGAAGTAGCAAGTCATTGAACATAGACGGAAACTATCCCGTGAGAACCAACCTAGAAAATTTCTAAAATCAACTTGAAGTGATGTATCTAAGATTATACAGGATGTGCCACATAACTCTGTCATCTCATATACACTCCTGGAAATTGAAATAAGAATACCGTGAATTCATTGTCCCAGGAAGGGGAAACTTTACTGACACATTCCTGGGGTCAGATTCATCACATGATCACAATGACAGAACCATAGGCACGTAGACACAGGCAACAGAGCATTTACAATGTCGGCACTAGTACAGTGTATATCCACCTTTCGCAGCAATGCAGGCTGCTATTCTCCCATCGAGACGATCGTAGAGATGCTGGATGTAGTCCTGTGGAACGGCTTGCCATGCCATTTCCACCTGGCGCCTCAGTTGAACCAGCGTTCGTGCTGGACGTGCAGACCGCGTGAGACGACGCTTAATCCAGTACCAAACATGCTCAATGGGGGACAGATCCGGAGATCTTGCTGGCCAGGGTAGTTGACTTACACCTTCTAGAGCACGTTGGGTGGTACGGGATACCTGCGGACGTGCATTGTCCTGTTGGAACAGCAAGTTCCCTTGCCGGTCTAGGAATGGTAGAACGATGGGTTCGATGACGGTTTGGATGTACTGTGCACTGTTCAGTGTCCCCTCGACGATCACCAGAGGTGTACGGCCAGTGTAGGAGATCGCTCCCCACACCATGATGCCGGGTGCTGGCCCTGTGTGCCTCGGTCGTATGCAGTCCTGATTGTGGCGCTCACCTGTACGGCGCCAAACACGCATACGACCATCATTGGCACCAAGGCAGAAGCGACTCTCATCGCTGAAGACGACACGTCTCCATTCGTCCCTCCAATCACGCCTGTCGCGACACCACTGGAGGCGGGCTGCACGATGTTGGGGCGTGAGCGGAAGACGGCCTAACGGTGTGTGGGACCGTAGCACAGCTTCATGGAGACGGTTGCGAATGGTCCTCGCCGATACCCCAGGAGCAACAGTGTCCCTAATTTGCTGGGAAGTGGCGGTGCGGTTCCCTACGGCACTGCGTAGGATCCTACGGTCTTGGCGTGCATCCGTGCGTCGCTGCGGTCCGGTCCCAGGTCGACGGGCACGTGCACCTTCCGCCGATCACTGGCGACAACATCGATGTTGAGCAATTCGGCGGTACGTCCACCCGGTCTCCCGCATGCCCACTATACTCCCTCGCTCAAAGTCCGTCAACTGCACATACGGTTCACGTCCACGCTGTCGCGGCATGCTACCAGTGTTAAAGACTGCGATGGAGCTCCGTATGCCACGGCAAACTGGCTGACACTGACGGCGGCGGTGCACAAATGCTGCGCAGCTAGCGCCATTCGACGGCCAACACCGCGGTTCCTGGTGTGTCCGCTGTGCCGTGCATGTGATCATTGCTTGTACAGCCCTCTCGGAGTGTCCGGAGCAAGTATGGTGGGTCTGACACACCGGTGTCAATGTGTTCTTTTTTCCATTTCCAGGAGTGTATATCGGAAACGAAACAGAAACTGGGAAATGCAATTAGCCGGACATGGACCTATGTCAGTGGCTCACACAACTGGCATGAATGCATAATCCATATATATAAACAAACATCACTTTCAGAAGAAAGTTATATATTTTTATACGGCACATTATGATTTTTCTACGAAAATTAAGGTACAGTTAGTGACGGCACACTTGGCTTCAGTATTTGTAATCCTCATAGTTTCTGAAATACATAGGCTTTAAAAGAGGGCAGTGGCGTCACAGTTTCTGCTGTAGTGTTGCCTACTGCAGATATCATGACTGTGCAGGCAGGCAGCGTTACGGAATTGCAGCGTCGAGGCAGGGACTGTGGCTCAGTCTATTTCATAACGTATAGTGGTTAGAGCTGTGAAACAAAGTCTTCCATCACTAACTAAGTCTCTAGTTTTCATTTCCATACAAAAAAATGTTGATGTATCATTTAAAAATACTTAACTTTGTGTAGAAAGTGGCGTTCGTTTACTTGTAGGGAGTGTGCATTCGTACCCATTGTGTAAGCCCCTGACATCAGTGCACCCCTGGCCAATTGCATTTTTGAAATTAGGTTTTGTTTCGGGAATATATGAAGTGGCAGAGTTACATGGGACATCCTGAATTACAACCCCAAAGCATCGATCCCCAAGGAGCTCGAAGACGAGTGTGGACTATACACAACAATAGTTCTTCGTGCAATCCACATTTGAAGTCGTAAACAGAACGAAAGCGATTGGACAGTACATAGTCAGAAAGCCACTCGTTTTGTTGTACGAGTGTTGACGTGTAAACAGAATATTACGAGGATTATGCGGATACCCGTTTCATGAATGGAAGGGTTAACGGCAATGCACGGAGGTTGCACGCTTGTACCAAGAAAAATACCCTGCCCGAAATCACCCCGAGAGTTGATCGTTTACGAAGGTGCATCAGCACCAGAGAGAAACTAAGAGCTTTGCACATGCTTCGTTTACATTTAGGTCTGTACGTATTATTTTCCAGGAAGAAGCGGTGCTGGAAACAATACAAACTGTACAGGAATCTCAACAAGGAGACTTGCAACACAAATTCCTTGAATGAGCCACTGCTGTGTTTGGAGAATGATGCATCACCTGCAGTGTGCCCGTACCACCTCCAACAAGTCAGGGTCATGGTGGTCCTACACTAACGTTCTGACAGTGGATGGAACAAAAAGTATTAGTTGATCTTAAACTTGTCAATAAAATTTTATTTCGAGTTGGAGCAAGATTCGCCTGTGATGATGTTCTTAACTATCACAATTCTCAGGTTTGGAGTCACCTAGGCTCCAACAGTGACGTTTCATTGGATATGTGGTTAGTACTAGTTGATGCTCTTAGTGGGCGTAAATGTTACCAGACAAAGTCAACGGACGGAAATAGCTTCGGTTTCTGCTGCATTTTCTGCACTGTTGCCTGAGGACAATCCCTACGAGCAAAGCGACATGATGTGGCGCATACATGATGGAGAACCGGCACAATTCGCTGCTGCGGTGAAACGACATTGTCGTGCTGATATGGCCAAAGATGGACTGGGAAAGTAGCACTTGTGCTGTTGCCTCGAAGATCATCTGATCTGAATCCCATGGATTCCTGTGTTGTGATCCAACTCAAAGGTGTAGCGAACGACACTCCGGTTAACAAGATTGACGAACTGGGGCAGGGCCTTTTCACTTCTTGTTAAGAACTTACAAATGATGCAGGCGATTTTGAAAGAATTCGAAACTCACTTCGGCGAGGGGTACGGGCCTGCATCCGGCTGAAAGGACGACCCTTTCAACACCTCTTTCAACTACGAGTACAGCCACGTAATGGTTGCCGCGGTCATTCAGAACAAAGTGTCTCCAATAACTTGTTTAAATGTTTTACGGTATTGTTACCTTTTCATAACTGGGATGACGTTTCAATAGAATCAAGTCATTGCTGGCTGTTAACTACTAACTCGCTAAACTTCTTTTGTGAACACGCGTTTACTGAGACATCTTTGTTTCAAAAATCGTGTATCTTGAACTGTATGCGTTTTTACCGTTAATTTTGACGCACTCCCTAGACCTAGATGCACGGAAACGAGGCAGCCAGCGTGTACCGAGGAGCGCCTAACCAGCTGTACATTGCCGTACTGTAGTGTAAATCGCGTTAGGCGGAAGGTGCTAAAGTTCCGGTTGATGCTTTATTGCAATGTTCTTCGAGTGCTGTGAAGAATTGGACGGGAGTATTTTTATGAAAATGTACCGCATTCGCTGAAAAATGGAAAGCTCTGTTGCTCTCGTACATTCGAACATGAACTGTCCTTTTCTAAACGTGTTTAGCGACAATAAATAAATAAAATAAACAAATAAATAGATAAAAGTTTGAACTTAATAGCACAATAAGTAATTAGTTCTCACTACATCTGTATGATTAACAATTACCGAATGTAAAGGACAACTGATTACTTTCACTGAAGGACCTTCAGAATATACGCGAGTTGTTCGCGTGTGTCATACATAACTGGAAACTGAGTATCTACGAGTAGTGCTTAGAAGGCGGCACCCGTTTTTAAATTTGTAGTCCTCGGAAAAGTGTAACTCAACATTTATTTTTTATGGACAGTGAAATTTAATTAATATTTATTTATAAAGTACAACGAACTTAAATTGTTAGTAAGAGTGAGTAATTGTCATAGACTGCCCGCGCAATGTTTCTACACTACAGACTTCCGTAAACTAATTCAGAGTTTGCTGCGTAATCGTTCTGTATTGCTAGTACGCGGTGTTTATACGCAAAAAATGGAATGCGGTACCGGTGGTGGAACAGACTTCATCTTCCTGGAAAGTAAGACTTCAGAATAAGTATCACTATCCAACCAGCTAAGATTATGTGGCAACCCACCTTCCATAAAAATACATGAGAGGGCTTAACTGTAATGAAACACTAATAGTGCTACATGACTACATGGGAGTTACCCGCTCATGAATTATCTGATAAAGTAATTCAGTTCGTATTTCCCAATCAGGCGGAAATTTTCAAGGTAATGCAAGTACCTTTTCTCTCTCTCTCTCTCTCTCTCTCTCTCTCTCTCTCTCTCTCTTTCTCTCTTCTTTTTTTTTTCTTTTCTTTTCTTTAGGGCAGTGGAGATCATTGTCGGTCTCCTTCAGCGTATCGTGAATGCAGTTTATAATTCAGTTCAAACAACTTGTTATCTATATTTTTCTATTCTAGTATTACCAGTATTCCATCAGCATTCTGCATGGTTTTGTATTACGCTACTTATTATGTGTGTAGCCGTGTAGTTACTGTATTTTACATGAAACAACGTTGTTTTTTACTAAGACTTGATACTCTGCTCCGCGATACGAATCACGTATTCGAAGTCTGCAGTTTGATACAGTATTTTAACGTTTCTTACGTTTTCAAGCAGTTGTCATATTATTGATGTGTGTTTAAAATACGACATTGATGTTGACGTCCAACCAGGCTAATTTCAAGGGACATTTTACCACCATTTCGTCATTTCGTATGTTTTGTGTCTGCACTGCTAATAGTTTAAGAGTGTAAATGATGTAGATCTTGATTAGGAGGACACATCTATGTCACTTCCAGAACATCGGAAAACAACAGATTCAGGTATTAGTGAGTGCAGTGTCTTTGCTAGCTTTCGGAGATCTTTGGGAGAATATTCACTATCAATCATCGAAAAAAGTTTTGTCAAAACCAAGACAAATATGGTATACTATGTACACTACTTGCACAAGTAATCGAGTGTTCTGAGAGTACCAAGCAGTTAGAGAAAAAAATATTTGATGACCATGGTAAGACGTTCGATGAAATGTTTGATGAAGAGAACGAAAAATCGAACGAACAGAACAAAATACTCTACAAAATTAATTCATCAGTTGCCAGTTTAAAGCGTTGTTGGAGAACACCAGACTGCTGAACGATGAGACATACAAGTGGAACAATTGATTAAAAATCTCGATAATGTCTGTAGTAGGTGATACCAGATAGCAAAAGACAATACAGAATATCAGTAAAGCGAAACATTATGTCAACTCACTTATAGATGTCACCATCAGGATAAAGAGGAGTTACAAACCAAACTAAAAAGTCTATAAGCAACAAGAGACAGCTGTAGAGGATGTGCCCGACTATGCTCACATTACTAAAATTGAACACAACAGCTGCGTATAAAAACTGAACCAAGGCAAATGCATCAGTAATTGGCGATGTTCAGCAAGATGTTTCAAATGGCTCTAAACACTATGGGACTTAACATCTGAGGTCATCAGTCCCCTAGACTTAGAACTACTTAAACTTAACTAACCTAAGGACATCACACACATCCATGCCCGAGGCAGGATTCGAACCTGCGACCGAAGCATCAGCGGTTAAGCAAGAGCTTGGTAATTCTGTGAAATAAGTCGACAACAAAGGTAAGTCGATTCTTTTGATTTCGAATAAACTCTTTTTCCAGAACTGCATGGCATCCTATATCAGTGACATATAAAATCATTCCTGTGATAGTGAACTTAAAATCATTACCTGTCTTACCTATGTGTGGATTGCATCCTGTTTACCATAACATACTAGATCGCAAGAACTAGCTAATCTCTGAGGTCATATAGCTGCGAACTAACAGCTTCATCAAAACTGCTGTATTAGATTACTCACGTCAAATGCTGTCTTGGTTTCCTACAGCCATAGTGTGGGATGTTATTAAAATTAAAATGTAGCGGAAACTCAACACCTTGCACTTTGTGCATTGATTTGAATCGGCGTCGAACAAGTTGTATCTTTCTAAATATTTTAACTGCTGCTAGAAGGCCATTGAACAGGAATGTACTAGATATGAGATGGGGTGAAAATCTACACCTTTATAAAGAAGATAACTGTGGCTCTTAACAGCTCCCCTGCAACCTCTGTTGATCTTAGTGTGTGGAAGTAATTCAGCGACTCTCACTGCGGCCACTGACAGAACGTTGAAACTTTCATGAGGCTTTATTTCTCAAGCAAAGCCGGCGGACTAGCAGGAAAAAGACATTATTCATCCAGGAAATCTGCTAAGATCTATTTTTCGTCCACTACTCCACCACCACGTATAATCCACAAATCCATTAGACGTAAACGGGTCTCAATGAAGTCCAGCAGCTGTTAGGAGATTATTAAAAGGGAACAAAAAAACAGCTTAAAGCTGTTTTCTATTATGTGTTATCATCGGAGTGTCTTATGAATTTTAGAAATAACTCGAAAAGCTATTTATACGTTTGAGAAGATTGCAAAGCGGAATAATATAAAAACACGCAGGGAACACGCTCAAGATTGCCATATGTTCAGTATTCAATAATATTCAGTTTCAGTACTACTTCTGTGATGCTATCAACTCGTCTCATCCTTTTCCGCCCTGTTCTCCTTGTGCCTTCGACCTTCCACAGCATTAAAGTCTTCCAGAGAATCATATATCTCATGATGTGCCCAAGGTAAATTTGTTTTTGTTTTTGTATCAGACATTACAAGGAGCAGTCTGGTTTTATAAGCTGTATTATCAACCTATTCGGTCTCTTTGCAGTTCATTGAAAGCTATGGAGTGTCCTTCAGCACCATGACTCATTGTTTACTTTTAGTCTTTCTTATGGTCTAGGTATCACATTTGTATGTTACTAATGGAAAGACCGCTCCCTTACTACTGGGATCGATTTTTGTTGCTAATGCTACGCTACTTCTCAGCTTTGGGAAATGCTTTCCAACCAAGTAACAAACGTCTGTTAGTAGCGTGGCAGCAGTCACCGTAAGTTACCTAGAAGCTGAGATACCTGAATATAAGGAATTACCTCTTTTATTTCTCCTGTTCCAAACCAACAAACGACAGGTGTGGCTGACATAATTTTCGTTGCCATTTAAAAGTAATCCAGCCTTTGCAGCTTCAGTAGGAGGATCTTAAACCCCCTTCACTCTCTCCCATCGGGATGGTATCATCGGCGTGTCTGAGGTTATTTATATTCATGTCAGCCATTTCAATCCCGACTTTCGTAACTGGCACGAATAAATACGACAGTCGCCAGATACGGAATCTTGGTGTGTGGCAATAATCCAGGCAGTCTCTAATATGGAGGCTGTTCAGTATGGCACATACCACGTTACAGAGATGTCACACCATGAATATTTTAATTAAATTGCTGCGGGTGAAACGAGCTGTGCAGTTACCTCCCAACCTAAACAACCCCTAGTAATGTTTGACATATTCGGAGAAGACGGTCAAATATGTGCTCGTTTACTCACAGCAGTTTAGACTCTACTGTTAGATTCTAACTTAACCACCACCTCAGTTACGTATCCTGTTCTGTGATTGGTAGTTGGCTGCCTGTATTTTTTGTTCTACGTCATGAGGAGTTGACGGACCCCAGATGAGCACCCGTCACGTTGATTTCACTGTTTGGGAGGCTATCACAAAGTTTTGGGTGGTTTTAGTATTTATATTTGCGCATTACGAAAACAATCGAGTTCTAATGATACATCGTCTTAAAGACTTCCCCAAAATGCGTCATTTTGCTACGATATTAACTGCTAAAGTGTTGGGAAATATGAAGTAGATTTATAAAACCTTTCATTGAAATATAATGATGGTCATACGCTAAATAATCTCTTCCATGATGACTAGAGAACATCAAAACCTTTAATAATTTGTCACTGAGAAAAAATAAACCTAATTACACTACTGGCCATTAAAATTGCTACACCAAGAAGAATGGCAGATGATAAACGGGTATTCATTGGACAAATATATTATACTAGAACTGACATGTGATTACATTTTCACTCAATTTGGATGCATAGATCCTGAGAAGTCGGTAAGAACAACCACCTCTGGCCCTAATAACGGTCTTGATACGCCAGGGCATTGAGTCAAACAGAGCTTGGATGGCGTGTACAGGTACAACTGCCCTTGCAGCTTCAAAACGATACCACAGTTCATCAAGAGCAGTGACTGGGGTATTGTGACGAGCCTGTTGCTCGGCCACCATTGACCAGACGTTTTCAATTGGTGAGAGATCTGGAAAATGTGCTGGCCAGGGCAACAGTCAAACATTTTCCGTATCCAGAAAGGACCGTACAGGACCTGCAACATGCGGTCTTGCTTTATCCTGCTGAAATGTAGGGTTTCGCAGGGATCGAATAAAGAGTGTAGCAACGGGTCGTAACACATCTGTTCGAAGTTCCATCAATGCGAACAATAGGTGACCGACACGTGTAACCAATGGCACCCAATACCATCACGCCAGGTGATACGCCAGTATGGCGATGACGAATACACGTTTGCAATGTGCGTTCACCGCGATGTCGCCAAACACGGATGCGACCATCATGATGCTGTAAACAGAACCTGCATTCATCCGAAAAAATGACGTTTTGCCATTCGTGCATCCAGGTTCGTCGTTGAGTACACCGTCCCAGGCGCTCCTGTCTGTGATGCACCGTCAAGGGTAACCGCAGCCACGGTCTCCGAGCTGATAGTCCATGCCGCTGCAAACGTCGTCGAACTGTTCGTACAGGTGGTTGTTGCTTTGCAAACGTTCCCATCTGTTGACTCAGGGATCGAGACGTGGCTGCACGACCCGTTACAGCCATTCTGATAAGATGCTAGTGATACGAGACCGTTTCGATGCAGCACGGCGTTCTGTATGACCCTCCTGTACCCACCGGTTCTATATTCTGCTAACAGTCATTGGATCTCGACCAACGCGAGCAGCAATGTCGCGATACGATAAACCGCAATAGATACAGCCTACAATCCGACCTTTATCAAAGTCGAAAACGTGATGGATCGGATTTCTCCTCCTTACACGAGGCATCACAACAACGTTTCACCAGGCAACGACGGTCAACTGCTGTTTGTGTATGAGAAATCGGTTGGAAACTTTTCTGATGTTAGCATGTTGTAGGTGTCGCCACCGGCACCAACCTTGTGAGAATGTTCTGAAAAGCTAATCATTTGCAAATCACATCATCTTCTTCCTGTCGGTTACATTTCGCTTCAGTAGCACGTCATCTTCGTGGTGTAGCAATTTTAAGGGCCACAAGTGTATAATTACGCTGAAGGAACGGTTAATTTTGTCGTAACTATTTAAGGCTTAAATCTATTTTCACACGTGTACATTGCCGAAAAAAAATCACAACAGCAAAATGCAGCTTTGCGACGCAGAAGGAAGATGGTAGGCCTGTTTCTACATCTGAAAGGTTAAGTTTATTGAGATACCTCGCCAAGTGCATAAGATCTGCGTTGGTAGCGCTACTGTGAGGGTGCAAGTGAGGTTTGCTTTTAATACGCTTTGTAATGATCATGCGCGTAAGTTTGAGATTGGACGCGTTGAGTTCGTGTTTCTCAAAACTACGTTTAAGGCAATGAAGACGCCTTTATCAATACATCCTTGAGTTGGAACGAGGTCGTGTAATTTGGCTACGAGAAACTCGATATTGATTCTGCCATACTGCTGAAAGAATTAGCAAGAATGTAGTCACTGTACATGACTGCTGGCAGCGGTGTTCACGACGATGTGCCAGCTCACCAGGCACCGGAGGAGCACATGGGACTATCGAGAGGGAAGACTACCGTGTTCGGCGTCTGGTTGTGGCGACTCTTACTGCTGCTGCTGCAGTGATTTGAGCAGCAGTTGGCACCACAGTGACAAAACGTATCCTTTACTTAAAGGACACCTTCGAGACAGAAGCCATGTAGCGTGAATTCCACTGACCCGAAACCACAGCCATTTGCAACTTCAGTGGTGTTATACAGGAGCTTGCTGGAGGGTACGGTGGAGGACCGTTATGTTTTCTGATGAAAGCTGGTTCTGCCTCGTTGCCAGAGATGGTCATGTAGTGGTTTGATGGAGACCAGATGAGGGCCTGCAAATGAACTGTCCGCGTGCTGGACAGACTGGAACTACGCCTGGAATAATGGTCTGGGCTACGATTTCGAACGACTGCAGGAACACTCTCTTGGTGGCTCCAAGTACCCTGACAAAAAAATTTGTAACTCAATACAGTGATTCGACGTGATTTGCCACCGTTCATGAACAGCCTTCCAGAAGGTGCATTCTAACCCCATAACGCTCGCCCACATACCGGTGTTGTAAGCCAACATTCTCTACACTGTGTCAACATGTCTCCTTGGTCTGCTCCATAAGCAGATCTGTCTCCAATCGAGCACAAAATGCACACCACCGGACGACAACTCTAGTGTTACCCACAAACTGTATAACTGTCTCTGTATTGACCGACCAAGTGCAACTGGCATGGAAGCTCCATCTGACAAACTGACATCCGGCACCTGTTCAACACAATGCATATCCGTTTGCATGCTCGCATTCAACACTGTGGCTTTTATAAAGGTTATTAATATATCAGCGTTTCACATTTGCAATGGCTTATCTCGCGCGTACTTTAACCTGAGGTCTGGCAACGTTAATCACTTAAATATGTTATCTAGCCACATGTATTTTATTACTCTACATTGATTACTTTTTGGAGTTGCAATATTTTTCGTTCAGTGTATTTCACATTGAGAATACGTGCACTTGATAAAAGACCATTATATTAGCGTAAAGAACACATGCCACTTTCGGAAACCAGTTACCTTCGTTGAATGAGGTTATAGGTGTAAACAGTTATCAGCTCAAATATTTAGCGCCTTCAAAATCGTTCAAATGGCTCTGAGCACTATGGGACTTAATTCTGTGGTCATCAGTTCCCTAGAACTTAGAACTACTTAAACCTAACTAACCTAAGGACATCACACACATCAATGCCCGAGGCAGGATTCGAACCTGCGACCGTAGCGGTCGCTCAGCTCCAGACTGTAGTTAGCGCCTCCGTGGCGAGTTATAGTGTCCATTGCTGTCTTCCCCTTCAGTGTCCTACCGTCATTTGTAACCACCGACTGTCGTTGGTATGACTAATCATTGTTAATGATGCGGCCGAGAGGAAATGGGCAAAAGGAAGACCTTGGAGAAATAGATTCTCAGATTTACTCATCTAGCCTTAGGAGATGGTTTGAGTAGACATTTGTTTTACGACAATCATAACATCGATTTATGATTTTATTGCTTGAGATTCGTTATAATTACTCTTTGTCAATAAATGTATTGTCAGTCGAGAACAAAGAGAATGTAAATGTTATTATAATCCCTGATGGCGCTGCAGTCGTGTGATGTTTTGAACCTTCGTCTGGGCGCCATTGTGGTGGCAAGCGACAGGCAAGTAGCAGCATATTTCATTTTATAAGGACGCATGTAAGAGATTACAAATTAGCTGCAGGAAGAATACAGAATTTGTTAGTCATTATTATACTGTCTACACAATCCAACCTCCCGGTAGATAAATAGTGATGAGCTGCACAGCTTATAACTACAAAGATAGATTCTAGAAAGTAAAAAATATTGCCTTTCATCAGTGCTTGGACATTTCTAGATGTTTTGTATGTCAACGTACTTCCCTGATGAATGTGCACACACAGTGTTATTAATACGAGGGTGGCAACTATTTATTTACAGCTCGTGCAAAATAGATGCGTTTTTCAAAGTTTTACTGACCTTCAAAGTAGTCACCAGCATTATACATAATCCGTTTCCAGCGATGTGGAAGTCGTAGGATACTCTTGGCACTGCCAGCTGTGTTGACAGTTCGAGCGGCGCGGTCTATTGCCCGACGAATTTATAGCAGTTCTGGAGCTAATGCCGTGAGGTGTTGCCTTCAGTTTAGAAATCGAGTTGAACTTACGAGGGCATAAGTCAGGCTGGTACAGCACTCATCAGCCCCATCAGTCAAACAAATCAGTAACAGCTTGCACTGTACGTGCTTGAGTATTGTCCTGAAAACTAATGGTCCTGCAGAAAGTGTCAACCCTTCTGTCTCTATGATGTTCATTTTTGGAGCACAACCGACGACCAGCCACGTACACAATGCTGGTAACTACATTCAAGGTCAGTAAAACTTTGATATACGTATCTATTTTGTACGAGCTGTAAATAAGTAGTTGCCACTATCAAAGTTTCAACCCTCGCATAATGATCGTGAATTTATGTAGGGGTTTCCTGTTTCAAAATTATAGAATTTCACTGGAATTGATTACCAATTTCTGAATGCAAGCACATATAAAATACGAGAATTTAATGTATTTGCAAATTATCAGTAACAGTAGAGTCAATTTTAGTGTTTTGTGGGCTGTGAATCACATTAAAAGTTATCAAAAATTTTATGTTACACCATCAATTACCGTTTGACTGCCAGTGTTTATGACGTTACTTTCATCTAAGTAAATGTGATATAACCCTGCAGTTAAGAACTGAAAATGTTCCTTCTCCAGCAAATGTTCGATAGCTTTCGCAGAGAGATAGATAATGTCTGTGGTCCAGGAATTGTTGTTGTTGTGGTCTTCAGTCCTGAGACTGGTTTAATGCAGCTCTCCGTGCTACTCTATCCTGTGCAAGCTTCTTCATCTCCCAGTACTTACTGCAAACTACATCCTTATGAATCTGCTTAGTGTATTCATCTCTTGGTCTCCCTCTACAATTTTTAGTAGAAAGTAAAATTTTCTCTCAGGGCTGTATGTCGATCCATCATAGAAAGGTAGCTATTCTTTTTATTCGTGGATAATAGTAAGAGTTGACTGCTTAACCTGCCGTATACATTACTCACATTCCATACTTTTTTTTAACAGTAGCTGTTATTCTTGAAAGTGCTGATGGACATGAGACTAAAATCGTTTCATTTTTGATGCTGTAAAATAATTCAAATACTGATGAAAAACCGCACAATCACGTATATATTAAATTATGCATGTTATAAAATTCATATTGTTTTTACACAGAACTCATCCGCATACCGTACAAGGCTCTAAACTGTATTAATGTAGTTTACTAGATATCGGAGAAGACATGTGATGCTAAATACATTTCACTTTATAAATTTCGAGTACTAAACGTCGAAATTCTACAATTCGCGCTAATGATAACGTAGTAAGCTGCATTTAGTTGGGAACAAACAGCTGCTACGAGTTGGTTGTAATACGTAAAATAAATCGGTAAACAGTGACTGGTTCATGCTTGTTCATTACTTTTGAATTGACCTTGTAAATACATACTTAAATGAGATATCATGTTCTTTACCTAACCCACAGGAAGATGTGTGACAACCAAAGGCATCCTAAATACAGGCAAGGTTAGCTGGTAAATTTACCACCACAGTGGTCACTGAGGTGTATTCATTTTACCCACTTTTAGTAGTAGACTACGTACTGCACTGCACGAGGTGTTGACGGAGAAGGAAACGCGTGTTACGCATTAATCTGTCTTATTTCTAGTATACAGGGAGCACGGTGCGTTTTCGCCATAGATGAACAGTCACACTTTCTGCCATCAACAGTGGTGGTAGGACAAATAGATTCCGAGAAACATAACATATACGGTGCGTATGGCAACATAACTGCGCTGCTAATAGCTAATAGCTCGAAGCTAATCATTACATGCTCGTTCTGACTAAACCTGAGGCTGTTGAAAATTTCTAATAAATTTCCTGTGCTAATCTCATTTATAACAGTTTCAAATTTGCACCGTAGTGAGTCGGGTGTCTGGTATTGTAGACGTTCCTTCGGCCGATTGCCTCACGTGGAAGAATCTAATTCCATGCTTATGCAATGTAGAAAATTGTTTTAACTTTTGTCGGACATGTGACATTCTATAGATATTTTTACTTGAAAAGACAGAGCCTACAAAGTTTACTGAAAAAATGGAATGCTTCCCTTAGCATACGTATCAGATGGACTTTCTCATGACGACAACTTCGACAACCAGTGAGGTAAGTCGTTTCCTTTGTAATTACAACTATTTTAGTAACGCTCTTCTTTTGTCGTTGCTGTAGTGACAACTATAAACATGCTCATAACGCCCGCCACCACAGTCGCATGATCGATTTAGAATTCCACGTTCGTTATCTATCGTTTACAGCCCGCGGCTTCGATAGGAAAACATTCTTGGAAATTACCCAGTATTTTTTGGAGACAGATGTTATCAATGAGAAAAAATCTGACAGACGAGAGTCTAATATCCTTGCGGTGACACTCTCGTCGGAGAGGAGCCTATGTCCATATCGGATAGAGAAAGGGCAGGAAATAAACTGCGGCCTTTCCACAGCCACCATTCCGGCAAACGCCATAAAGTATTCAAAAAATCCAAGGAATATCAGGATATGAACGACACGATCAGAGCCGTCCAATCACATGCCGTCCTGGGGCTACATAAGGTCCACCACAGATGCTGTTTAGCCAGTCAGTTTCCTGACGATGACGATGGTGGTGAATATCGTCAAAAGCTCGAGGTTTTATCAAGATTTGACGCGGCAAGAAGTCCGAGAATATTTTATTCGACACGATCAGAGTTTGACTAAAATCCTGTATAAAACGGGTCTTGTGCCTGAACAGTTGAAAAAGGATTCATCACTTAAGTAACTCAGTGTAGTTCTAACTTCAACTAAAAAAAATTAAATATTTACTACAACAGTTATTTTTACATCAACAGTTATTTTTAAGCGAATCTTCATCTGATGACGTAGGATGAACGCAAGTGCTATCAGCCTGGTTTTAAAGGCTGTTCTTGGGAACTGTGGACTATCTACTACGAAACTGTCCAACTCTAAATTATCTGCTACTAACAGAAGAAACGATTTTAAATATTTTTGCAGTTTTTGGGCTATCTTTGATCAGTTCATTATCTACGTTTGAAGCAATTTCCTCATTTCCTAGATACGTTTTTCGTGTCTGATTTTAAACTATGTTTCAAACACTTCTTTTCTTGTTATTGCAAGAACTTACTTTTTTCTTGAAATGTACATATATTTTGTTCCTCTAATGACTTTGCTTACAAGTTTAGAGTACAGTTAGTAATGTGATTTAACCCTGTCATCTTCTGTAGTTCTTGATGTCAAGCGGAGTGTCTTCTTAAACATACACCTCCATATGTCAGACACCCAGATCGGTACCAAACATTGTTTTTCGATAGAGTATCAACCAAAACACCTATTTAGTCCGTGCTGTGTACTGTCGTCTAGTAGAACATGCGTAACTCGTAATTAAAAGTAACATTAAAACTACGGACCATAGGGAAAGCGCATCTGTGAGTGACTGCTCTGAGGCTCTCGCGCGGGTGAATTGGTAGGGCGTGAGATCTTGCGTGCAAACCCCACTCATGACGATTTTGTAATTGTTTACGTGTGAAACTGATCCACGGGAGACCTTTTTCCTGCCATGTAAAAGGACTTTTCGGAGTTTATCGTGATGTTCTTTTGGCAGTCTGCATTCGCTTCTTTGGTTGAAAGTAGCAAACATACACAAATGTACTCAATAGGTTCGCTATTTTCAACTAACGAAGAGAAAGCAGACTGCTGAAAGAACATTGGTGCAAACTCCGGAAAATCTTTTTACATGTCAAGAAATTGTTCTCCGATATAACAGTTTCACGCGTAAACTCTTAAAGAAATTGTATTTGGTCGGATCTGAACGCGGGACGGTTGAGATGACGACGTCACACTCTATACACTAACACTCGCGAGAACTCCGTAAAATCAACTGACAGATATGGTTTGCCTTTACTCCGTAGTTTTTATGTTCCTTTTATTACAGTTTACGAATATTCTACTAGAGGAAAGCTCGCAGCACGAACTAAATCGATGTTTTGGTTGATACTCTACCGACATACAACGTTTGGTTCCGATCTGAGTAGTTGACATGTGAAGGTTCTCACTACTATCTAGGAGCATTCAACCTACTTCCATCATTTAATTTCTTTGAAAAACTATTTACAATGCAGCACATGACTTTGTTACAAAATCCATTATATTTCTCATTAACACTAGCACTATTATCTGAAACTCTCCAGTTTATATTTTGTAAGTCTTCTTAAATTCTTCAGTTCCTGTATTCTCGTAGCTTTTCGTTTTCATGTGTTTTGATACTAAAGGTTATCAGTCGATCACCGTGGCCACTGACTACGGGAACTGCAGTCTCGTTGCAGATATGAAAATTTTTTCAGTAGAACTGTTTCTGATGTCCGTAACTCTTGTTTGCAAATTATATGGGCATAGCTTGATGAGATTAAATGACAAGAGGCTCTCGTGTAGGTCTACAGTGTGTATGCTCTTAAATATCTAACTGAAACTTGCATTAATTATTACGTCACATCCTTAGGCAGGGAACAATTTTAATAACGCATCAACTTGTTTCACGAATAATGCAGTACTACCAAATGGAGCAATACACTCGTATACCGGGACGACTATTAGTAATATTCCATGGAGATCTATTTCTGCCGCACGTTCTTGTAAATACTCATCACTGAAAATTCAGTGGGCATATATGTTCTTATTTATGTATTTTAAACCGCCAGACCTAATTGTCCTAATTTTTTGCTTTTATTAACTCTTTCTTTTGAGACATTTTCTGAAGATCCGGTCTGTCCATAGTCAAAGATTTTACAACGGCAATTTCGCTTCTGAGTTACTAGCTAGTTGTTCCAAGCAGTTGTCACACAGTGTACTTAGAAATTCTTCGCAAGACAGTTTGCCCTACCGATGGTAACGTATGCATAAATACTGTACTGGACAGTTTAAAGTAACAACTAACTACTGCCATTCAGTACCAGTATTTTTGTGCTACCGAGTTTGCGTTATATTTCAATGACCCTACGGCCGATGCATAAGCCGTAGAGCTACCCGATTATTAATCTAACTTCATGGACACCGGTTCTTCCTCTAGACCCAATGTTCCTGCCTGCTGCTGTAAACACTGCTCGTATAGGAAGTAAAATCCATCTTTCCTATTTACGTCCCTAATATTACCTAAATTATCCTTACTGTATAATTCTGGTTTCAACCAACTAACAATTCTTATTGTGATGTGTGTGTACCTGTTTTCAGCGCAACATATGAGCTCCGTGACTGTGCTGCAATAACTCTGGCAGTTAACAGCTAATATTTTGAGATTATCGCCTTCTGAATTTGGCACAAATGGTGTAGTGAGCACAAGGAATCGAAGTCAGCTGTAAATAGGAGCGCAAGAGCAACAAAAGTTCTCTCTGGTTGCAGTACTGTCAGTGAGTACGCATAACAGTAAAACTCGCAGCACCGAAGATGAACATGTGTGTCAGTCGTTTAAATATTGCGTCTAAATTGTGAACACGTCAAAGATCACTATTATTCAACTACGACGAAATAACCTGAAAGATTATAACAGACTCAGCCAATTTTCGAAACATACGCATGTATGACCAGTGTGGTATTAACAATCTAAAGAAATCAACCACAGATAGTGCCTCCACTGTCAGAAATTTCTAATAATTGTTGTAAAGCCAAACCGTCAATGCTGTACGTACTTAGGATCGTTCGATGTGGTCTAATACTTCATAGTCTTAGAGTAAGGGCTTTATTACCCTTGTGTTCGTCACATAAAACCATTGTATGTCGCGCCATGCAAACAATGCGTCATTTATATAGAATAGATACATATAATAGAATACTTATAGTTAATTTGGTTAAAACTGAAGCATATGGTAAAAACCTATCCATATTCGGTAGAAATATTATTTAAAACGTAATAGGTTACACTTCGCTATCTACGATATTCTACATACGCCGTGTAACTAAGGAGAGTATGAATTCTGGAATGGGATGCCCATGTGTAGTCTACTGTAACAGAGAAATCTTGTTGGTAACTGGAGGGTAAAACGAAGTTTAGTTTTCGAGGAGTGCTACTCTAATTCCATCATTCACTCTTTCTCAGCACAAGAAATTTTCGTTTTGACTGTGAAAGTTGAAGAAGTAACTATTGTAGATGTATAAAGCTTCCAAACACCAGATCGTCTAGAGACTTGCTCCCAACGTCCCCACAAGCTACTCTACATACTGGTGACTTTAAGTCCCATCACTTGCTTTGGAGATACAATAAAAGCAATGAACACCGAGAAAGATTCGTAGATTGCGCACAAGGCAAAAACGCTCATAGATACGTCCTTCACGACTTTCCCAAATCACTGTAGAGACCAGCGATCACCGTAATAAATGCAATTGTTGCTACAATCCGCACACTTCCTCTCCCCATATGCAATTTTAATTCGAAGATGACGTCAGGCGTATGGAACCAAAAGCTAATGACTATAGCAGGTGTGTTGCACTACGTATTAGCGCAATAAAAAAACAAATATCCTGTGGTTTTACCAAATCTTGCATACAATGCTGGACAGTGGAACGTAAGGAGCTGTACACCGAACATGAAAGAACAGCAGACCCCGATTTTGAATATTCTCAATTACTAACTGAAATTTATTACAGAACTCAATTAGTCTTTCTCTTCTCTCATTCCTTGTTCCATCCCTTATTCTACCGTAACCTTTTCTTCTTTTTCTTCCCATTCAACTGCATTCCAGTCACCAATGACTATTAGATTTTTATCTCCGTTTACGTACTGCATTACCTTTTCAATCTTCTCATATAGTATCTCTATCTCTTCATCTTTGGTTTGCGTCATCGGCTTGTATGCATGAAATATCGTTGTCGGTGTTGGTTGGCTGTCGATTATGATAAGGACAAACCTCTCACTGCAGTGTCCACAGTAACACATTCTCGGCCCTACCTCTCTGTTCATAACGATTCCACTCCCGTCACCATTTCCCGCTGCTTTAGATGTTACCCTATACTCATCTGACGTTAAATCCTTTTTTCTTTCCACTACAATTCAATGACCTTTGCTGTATCTGGATTGAGCCATTGCATTTCTATTTTCAGTTTTACTATCTTCCCTATCACATTCAAGCTTCTGCCATTCCACGACCAGACTCGTAGAACGTTATCCTTCAGCTGATTATTGTATCTTTTTGTCATTGTCGCCTCCCTTTTGGCAGTCCCCTCCCGGAGATCCCAATGGGGAGCTATTCAGGGATCTTTTACCGACGGAGAGATTGCCATGAAATGTTTCACTTACGGGCAACATGTCCTGTGGATACGCGTTATGCGTTTTTAATGCAGTGGTTTCCATTGCCTTCTGCATCCTCATGCCGTTGATAATTGCCGATGCTTCCGTCTTTAGGGGCAGTTTCTCACCCCAAGGGAGAAGAGTGCCGTGAACCTCTGTTCGCTCCTCGGCAATTTTTACAATAACCGTTTGCTTAGCTGACAATGAATTAATGCTAAAGACGATTAATTTCACATCTTTAAATTGCTACAGAATCCCACTATTAACGAATCCCACGGTTAATTGTCTCCAAAGGCGATGATTGAAGATTCTATAATTCTGCACAAAAATAATCTCACAAATTTACTCGGAATTCAGTCTGACCTTGCTGCAGATGACAGATGAAACATCAAGCAGCAGTAATTTAGTTTTCGTAGAATAAACGGTTAACAGTCTCTTAATCATTCCCAAAAGGTATCCTTGAGACTACTGTGCAAGCGTTTTCGAACGTTACGATGTTAAATTCATATTTGGATTTTATGTTTATTAACTGAACCAACAATGTGAAATTTGGCACCTTAAGAAACGACAGTGTTGTCAGTACAACATGTGGTTTACCACGAGACCTGTAAACATTATTTTTGTTGTTCCGTATTTGCTGGGCAGCACCTTATGTAATGAATCATTACAAATGAACCAAAAAGCACTCGTGGGGAACATGTTGTTGTTGTGGTCTTCAGTCCTGAGACTGGTTTGATGCATCTCTCCTTGCTACTCTATCCTGCGCAAGCTTCTTCACCTCCCAGTACCTACTGCAACCTACATCCTTCTGAATCTGATTAGTGTATTCATCTCTTGGTCTCCCTCTACGACTTTTACCCTCCACGCTACCCACCAATACTAAGTTGGTGATCCCTTGATGACTCAGAACATGTCCAACCAACAGATCCCTTCTTCTCGTCAAGTTGTGCCACAAACTTCTCCCCAATCCTCTTCAATACTTCCTCATTAGTTACGTGATCTACCCATCTAAACTTCAGCATTCTTCTGTAGCACCACATTTCTAAAGCTTCTATTCTCTTCTTGTCCATACTATCTATCGTCCATGTTTCACTTCCATACAGGGCTACACCCCATACAAATACTTTCAGAAATGACTTCCTGACACTTAAATCTATACTCGATGTTAACAAATTTCTCTTCTTCAGAAACGCTTTCCTTGCCATTGCCAATCTACATTTTATATCCTCTCTACTTCGACCATCATCAGTTATTTTGCTCCCCAAATACCAAAACTTCTTTACTAGTTTAAGTGTTTCGTTTCCCAATCTGATTCCCTCAGCATCACCCGACTTAAATCGACTACATTCCATTATCCTCGTTTTGCTTTTGTTGATGTTCATCTTATATCCTCCTTTCAAGGCAGTGTCCATTCCGTTCAACTGCTCTTCCAAGTCCTTTGCTGTCTCTGACAGAATTACAACGTCATCGGCCAGCCTCAAAGTTTTTATTTCTTCTCCATGGATTTTAATACCTACTCCGAATTTTCCTTTTGTTTCCTTTACTGCTTGCTCAATATACAGATTGAATAACATCGGGGAGAGGCTACAACCCTGTCTCACTCCCTTCCCAACCACTGCTTATCTTTCATGTCACTCGACTCTTATAACTGTCATTTGGTTCTGTACAAATTGTAAATAGCCTTTCGCTCCCTGTGTTTTCCCCTGCCACCTTTAGAATTTGAAGAGAGTATTCCAGTCAACATTGTCAAAAGCTAATTTCTAAGTCTACAAATGATAGAAACGTAGGTTTGCCTTTCCTTAATCTTTCTTCTAAGGTAAGTCGTAAGGTCAGTATTGCCTCACGTGTTCCAGTATTTCTACGGAATCCAAACTGATCTTCCCCGAGGTCGGCTTCTACTAGTTTTTCCATTCGTCTGTAAAGAATTCGTCTTAGTATTTTGCAGCTGTGGCTTATTAAACTGATTGTTTGATAATTTTTACATCTGGCAACACCTTCTTTCTTTGGGACTGGAATTATTATATTCTTCTTGAAGTCTGAGGGTATTCCGCCCGTTTCATACATCTTGCTCGCCAGATGGTAGAGTTTTGACAGGACTGGCTCTCCCAAGGCCGTCAGTAGTTCCAATGGAATGTTGTCTACTAAGAGGGACTTGTTTCGACGCAGGTCTTTCAGTGCTCTGTCAAACTCTTCACGCAGTATCGTATCTCGCATTTCATTTTCATCTACATCCTCTTCCATTTCCATAATATAGTCCTCAAGTACATCGCCCTTGTATAGACACTCCATATACTCCTTCCACCTTTCTGCTTTTTCATTCTTTGCTTAGAACTGAGTTTCCATCTGAGCTCTTGATGATCATACAGGTGGTTCTCTTATCTCCAAAGGTCTCTTTAATTTTTCCTGTAGGCAGTATCTATCTTACCCCTAGTGAGATATGCCTCTACATCCTTACATTTTTCCTCTAGCCATCCCTGCTTAGCCATTTTGCACTTCCTGTTGATCTCATTTTTGAGACGTATATATTCCCTTTTGCCTGCTTCATTTACTGAATTTTTATATTTTCTCCTTTCACCAATTCATTTCAATATTTCTTCTGTTACCCAAGTATTTCTAGTGGCCCTCGTCTTTTTACCTACTGGATCCTCTGCTGTCTTCACTACTTCATCCCTCAATGCTACCCATTCTTCTTCTACTGTATTTCTTTCCCGCATTCCTGTCAATTGTTCCCTTATGCTCTCCGTGAAACTCTGTACAACCTCTGGTTCTTTCAGTTTATCCAGGTCCCATCTCCTTAAATTCCCACCTTTTTGCAGTTTCTTCAGTTTTAATCTACAGCTCATAACCAATAAATTGTGGTCAGAGTGAACATCTGCCCCTGGAAACGTCTTACAATTTAAAACCTGGTTCCTAAATCTCTGTATTACCATTATATAATCTATCTGATACCTTTCAGTATCTCCAGGGTTCTTCCATGTATACAACCTTCTTTCATGATTCTTAACCAAGTGTTAGCTATGATTAAGATTTGCTCTGTGCAAAATTCTACCAGGCGGCTTCCTCTTTCATTTCTTAGCCCAATCCATATCCACCTACTACGTTTCCTTCTCTCCCTTTTCCTACACAAGAATTCCAATCACCCATGACTATTAAATTTTCGTCTTCCGTTAAGTATCTGAATAATTTCTTTTATTTCACCATACATTTCTTCAATTTCTTCGTCATCTGCAGAGCTAGTTTGCATATAAACTTGTACTACTGTAGTAGGTGTGGGCTTCGTATCTATCTGGGCCACAATAATACGTTCACTTTGCTGTTTGTAGTAGCTTAGCCGCATTCCTATTTTCCTGTTCATTATTAAACCTACTCCTGCATTACCCCTATTTGATTTTGTGTTTATAACCCTGTAGTCACCTGACAAGAAGTCTTGTTCCTCCTGCCACCGAACTTCACTAATTCCCACTATATCTAACCTTAACCTATCAATTTCGCTTTTTAAATTCGCCGTTCCAACACAGCAAGGCCGTTTTGGTTATTGTTACAAGACCAGATCATTCAGACTGTTGCCTTTGCAACTACTGGAAAGGCTGCTGCCCCTCTTCAGGAACCACACGTTTGTCTGGCCTCTCAACAGATACCCCTCCGTTGTGGGTGTACCTACGGTTCGGCTATCTGTATCGCTGAGGCACGCAAGTCTCCCCACCAACGGCAAGCTCCATCGTTCATGGGGAACATAGATTGCTGTATTAATGCACGATGGTTTGCTAATAACACTCACAGGCGAACATTTGGAATCGGTATTTATATATTTTCGAAATGTATTCGAGAATGTACCATCTAGTCGGCCTATAGACGAGGTAGCATCACACGAAGTATCATTTTACATATATGGTTGCTCTATGACATTTGTCAAATACTACCCAGAACATTGTAATGGACGGCCAACGTTCAATAGAGACGAAAGCAACATCGGGGATAATACTAAGAAGCATTATTATATTGACAAACATGTATAATATGTATTATGGTAGACGAATTCAGAACTTAAATTCGTTGAAATGGTCGTTGGAGCCTGCCGTATATTTGGAAAAGAAATTTCGTTCAAGATACTAATGCGACAAAGCCTAAAGCATTGTTCCCGAGTTCCGATTCCTTGTCACCCAGACGTGACAACAGACAATGAACAATTCAAGGATTTGTGGTTGGGATCGCAAAAGATCGATGTAACCAACGAAATGAAATGATCGAATGGCATTGCTGGCGGCTAGGCCCCATCCAGGGAAGTTTAGCCGCCGAGTGAAAGTCTTATTTCAGTCGACGCCACATTGGGTGACTTGCTTGCCAGTGATGAGTATGAAGTGATGATGAGGACAACACAACACCCAATCCACAAGCGGAGAGAATCTCCATCCCGGCCGGGAATCGAACCCGGGCCTGCTGCATGGGAGGCATGCACGTTACCACTCAGCTAAACAGGTGGACTGATGTAACCAATAAGTAAGCGTAAAAAAGATACGATTGGAGCCTGAGTGGCAAACTTTTGAGGAAAGGGGGCGTTTTCCTCGAAAACGCTGTTGGGTAAACTAGAGAACGTGTTTTCCACAAACAATACATCATTCTGCTAGCAACAAAATATGTCTCACGTATGGATCATGATAACAAGGTAAGAGAGATTGCATGGGTTGAGAGAATCGGCCAACTTGTTGGAAATGTGAAGGTTTATTAACAATCCTATTAACATTCTTTCAACAAATGTAAAACTTCTTCAGAAGTACATGGATTCGTAAAATTACGTACTGAATACAACAATTTTACAGTTGTTGGAAGTATGCTCACACGTTTTAATAAACACTTATACCTGTAACTCGTTGGTTGATTTTTCTCAAATCACTCATTTATGTGCATTCACCGTTACTGAATAGCAGCTATGTTCAGAATTCTAAGAGAGGGTGGTTTTGAAATGTAATGCAGTTCCTGGGCGCGAGTCTCATCATCAGTAGACAGTCGCCATCACCTGTCTTCTCGCTTCTGGCCTAATATCAGCGATAGAGTGTTTCACCAACAGGATTAGACCCTGACACCCATATTCTAGTGCCTCCATAGCAAGGTGCGTTAAAGACCTCTGCCGCGGAGGCGTGTTGCGTGAAACTAGGTAGATACATTTACACTGCCTGTCGAAGAAAGTGAAGCGCCAAAGAGACTTCGTGGGATGTCAAGGCAACTTCATACACATACACGCCATCAGCAGATATATAAATGACTGGTGTTCCAACGACCACCCATAGTTTTTCAATGTTCATCGTATTTAGTGGTGTTTTTAGACCTGGAAGATAATATGAGTCACGTGTAAGGCGCCAGATCTGGCGTCATCACTCAGAAGGATACGTAGTTTCCGCATTCTAGTCTGAGACAGAGTTAGCAGCATCTGCCGGGGTTTGAAAGGGGGCTTGCTATGGTCCAACGTTTGAAATTCTGGTCCAGTCGTACAATATGCAGGTACACGGGGCTTGTAGATGTGATCGCGGCCCGATGTTGGATGGCATGGGGATGTGAGGGCAGCCATAACTGCAAAGCTACAGTCGATCACTCGTGACACTGCAACGGAGAACAGCTGTTAACAGATGAAGATGTGCACCACGCACATTGTAACACTTTCACATCTGTGCCAGGCATCCGAGAACATGTAATGGATTTTCTCCAACATTCTATGCCATCGTGCAACATTGGTCGGTGTCTAGCAGCGCCAACTTGGTAACACAATAAAACCAGCTGCATTTGGAATGATGCCGTGACAGTTGAGCATGGACTTCTGACAAATGGTGTCACATTGTCTTCAACAATGAGATGTTATTCTGCAGCGACTTAGGGAGGGTTTCCTTTTCGCAAGGTTTTGGAGAGGCGCAAGTGTGGTGTCGTATATGACTTCAGGTAACAGCTGGTACTAATGTAGTGCGCATCATTACGTCATGGACATCCTCTGTTGCCATGTTTCCTTTCAGGCGACAACATTTTGGTGCTATTTTTCAACAGAACAATTCTCATCCACAAAGGTCTATAATTCTTTATAGACCAATATCTTTAACGTCGATCAGTTTTAGAATTTCGGCACACGTATTATGTTCGAGTATAATGACTTTTCTGGAGACTAGAAATCTACTATGTAGGAATCAGCATGGGTTTCGAAAAAGACGATCGTATGAAACCCAGCTCGCACTATTCATTCATGAGACTCAGACGGCCATAGACACGGGTTCCCAGGTGGATGCCATGTTTCCGCAAGGCGTTCAGTACAGTTCCCCACAATAGCTTAATGAACAAAGTAAGAGCATATGGACTATCAGACCAATTGTGTGATTGGATTGAAGAGTTCCTAGATAACACAACGCAGCAAGTCATTCTCAATGGAGAGAAGTCTTCCGAAATAAGAGTGATTTCAGGTGTGACGGAGAGGATTGTCGTAGGACCGTTGTCATTGACAATATACATAAATGACCTTGTGGATGACATCGGATGTTCACTTGGGCTTTTTGCGGATGATGCTGTGGTATATTGAGAGGTTGTAACAATGGAATATTGTACTGAAATGCAGGAGGATCTGCAGCGAATTGACGCTTGGTGGATGGAATGGCAACTGAATCTCAATGTAGCCAAGTGTAATGTGCTGCGAATGCATAGTAAGAAAGATCCCTTATCATTTAGCTACAATATAGCAGCTCAGCAACTGGAAGCAGTTAATTACATAAATTATCTGGGAGTACGCATTAGGAGTGATTTAAAATGGAATGATCATATAAAGTTGACGTCGGTAAAGCGGATGCCAGATTGAGATTCATTGGAAGAATCCTAAGGAAATGCAATTCGATAACAAAGGAACTAGTTTACAGTACGCTTGTTCGCCCACTGCTTGAATACTGTTCAGCAGTGTGAGATCCGTACCAGATAGGATTGATAGAAGAGATAAGATTCAACGGACAGCAGCGCGCTTCGCTACAGAATCATTTAGTAATCGCGAAAGTGTTACGGAGATGATAGATAAACTCCTGTGGAAGACTCTGCAGGGGAGACGCTCAGTAGCTCGGTACGGGCTTTTGTTGAAGTTTCGAGAACATACCTTCACTGAGGAGTCAAACAGTATATTACTTCCTCCTACGTATATCTTGCGAAGAGACCATGAGGATAAAATCTGACAGATTTAGAGCCCACACAGAGGCATACTGACAATCCTTCTTTCCACGAACAATACGAGACTGGAATAGAAGAGAGAACCGATAGAGGTACTCAGGGTACCCTCCGCCACAAACCATCAGGTGGCTTGCGGAGTATTGATGTAGATGTAGATGTACAGTCTGGAACAGCTCGACCATTACGGTCGCTGGTTCGAATCCTGCCTTTGGCATGGATGTGTGTGATGTCCTTAGGCTAGTTAGGTTTAAGTAGTTCTAAGTTCTAGGGGACTGATGACCACAGAAGTTAAGTCCCATTGCTCAGAGCCATTTGAACAATTTTTTGTTGTTGCTATATTTCAACAGAACAATTCTCGTCCACAAAGGGCACGTGTGTTTATGAAGTATCTTCGTTATGTTGAGCTACCCTCGTGGACAGCAACAGCCCAGGTCTGTCCCCGATACAACACGTATGGGCTCAGCTCGGACATCATTTCCGTCGCAGACACAGTATCTATGACAGCAGGGACCTGTATTAGTTTTAGCCCAGCTTGCATCAGTAGATGATACACCGGCCTTATGACAACTTTCCCAGCCGAATCTTTGCACTCGTCCAGAGTACAGGGGGCGCAATGTAACACTGATAAGTGGGTTCATGTACCCATGATCTTTCTGACTCGCTCTCGTAACCACTGAAATAGCGTCAGATATCGTACTTAACCCGTGAAGATTTATGTCGTTTCTCCTTTTGATCTGGATACTTCGAGGTTTTTGAAAGGCAGTGCAGTAAGTCGAAAGATGTGTAGCATAGAAAGCTACTCCATGTTGTCGTCACCTTATTTGACATTTAGAGAGGATCTGAAAATATTATCAGAAGTAACATTGACGTTTCAGTGTTCCCTTTGCGTTTGTTGCACCCCGTGTCCACATCTGCAAATGAAGCGTGCGGCAATAACACGTACCGCGCCGGCTGTAAGCGTGGCCGCCGATCCCTTTATTAACCCATTTCCTCGCGAGCGCCGCTTCCCCGTTACACGCACGCGCGAGAGAGGAAGCGAGATAAATTACCTGCCTCCAGCGCGGACCGATACTATTTCCACACATTTGCGCCCGTCGTGTCATGCCGCTTCCCGCCGCCAATCCGCGGCACCCATTTACGCTAAAATCCCACTTCATTACGAAATTGCCGGTGGCCGTGCGACCAGCAAAACAGTCCGCATCCCGCCATTAATAACGGGTCCGCCGGCAGCGGTGGCGGCCGCTGGCGCCACCAGAGGCGGGCCCAAACAAAGCACCGGCGCCATGCATTATGCAGCGCGTCACTCATTATTTTATTACTACACGCCTCTGCTGGCCCTGCCGCGTACGGCGCCGGCTCTGCCGACAGCTGGGCGCTGACAAGGCTCGCGTCCTCACCAAGGAATACGCGGCCCTCCCTAACAGCTGACCACATGAGCGACGGCACCTGCGTCCCTGCTGGTGAGAGTTGTGACACCAATTTTGTCAACATCGCCACGCTGTCCTGTGTAGCACAGGGGAATCTCTCCGGACTGTTTCAGTTTTGTGCTCATTGTTAAGTATGGTCATACCGTGACACTCGCTGCGCAGGTGAAATGTAACGGGGTCAGGACGGTCAAGATCTGCCCATCGTCAGTACTGGTCCTTAAAAGAGAAAACTAATTGCTGCACGCACATTTGAGCTAGCCAAAGAGGTTCGTAAGGCCGTCCGAGTTGGCGGTTGTAAGATGATAACCTTACATATATAAGGTAGACTATTTAAGATCTACGTTCATAAAGGAGAAGGAAAGAAAACAAATGCTTCATATGTGCGTGCCAATAGACTATGGAGTTTGTGATATGGGCCGACGCTCTTGGACAGCGACCAGCAGGCATGAAGTAATTACTGTTCACAGTTCTCTACGGGCTACATACACGAAATTGCATAACGTCAATTTCGCTGTCAATATCTGGGAGAACAAACAGGTATTGCCAACGTCTTTTACGTCGCAATGTGAAGAGACCTACGAAGACCTCTGCCGAAAACTTAGTAAAGTGATGGAACTACAATCGACGCTATGTATATTTAGGCAAGAGTTTTAGAAAACAAAATTTATTAAATAAAGTAAAGTGAGCTCAAATCAGTGTTAAGGAGCTAAGTTAAATTCTTCGTAAACGCTGAGACAAATATCCGGTTCAAAATACACATAAAAGGAGCTAGTTCGAAAATGGCTCTGAGCACTATGCGACTTAACATCTGAGGTCATCAGTCGCCTGGAACCTAGAACTAATTAAACCTAAGTAACCTAAGGACACCAGACACATCCATGCCCGAAGCAGGATTCGAACCTGCGACCATAGTAGTCGCGCGGTTCCGGACTGCGCGCCTAGAACCGCTAGACCACCGCGGTCGGCGGAGCTAGTTCACTGTCATATTTGAGGCTCGCCTTAGCGAGTCTTTTACAACATACGAACTGTCCATATAACCGCCGTGCCGGGCATTTATTTCCTTTGGCGAGCCAACGGCCTTCTCCACGTCATTTGTTTGGTGCACCCTTAGAGTCCTGGAAAAAATTAAACTATCCACCACACAAATAATACCATCCCCTCTCTCTCCATGTTGCTTTAGCGGCGGGGTGTTTCTTATCCACTTACACTTCAACCGGTTCATGAAAACTTTAATGCCTGGGTGAAGCTGGGATCGGCCGGCCGCGGTGGACGAGCGGTTCTAGGTGCTTCAGTCCGGAACCGCGCCACTGCTACGGTCGCAGGTTCGAATCCTGCCTCGGACATGGATGTATGTGATGTCCTTAAGTTAGTTAGGTTTAAGTAGTTCTAAGTTCTAGGGGACTGATGACCTCAGATATTAAGTCCCATTGTGCTCAGAGCCATTTGAATCATTTTGAAGCTGGGATCAGGGTCTAAGAGGAATCCCTGAAAATTCACAACGACGGCTTGTGTCATAGTCTGGTCCTGAGAGAATTTTTCTTCCAGGTGAGATGGGATTTAACCAGCACTGGGTACTAGTTTGTCATCCTTTGCTTCCCCCATAGTGTAATGCCCACGACGGAGCCGCCATGGTGTGCCGGCGCTGCACTGTCTGCTACTATAGAGTGATTGTATGTAGACGCCATACATGGCCCTGCCATGCCGATCACCTCCTCAGTCGGGGGTTTAAAAGCAGCTGCCCACAACTGACTTTGCGGAAGGGCTGCCGCTCTGTGTCAAACATAAATTCGTAGAACAGGTTCGGTGATTGAAGTCTGGCTGTTGTCCGTTGTCCCATGGCAGTGGGTTGAACCACAAAAGCTTCTCGTATGCTGGTCGGTTTCCAGGTTGTTGACGCACGGAAGTCTAATGCCGTGGAAGTGGTTGTTTCTGCTAAGGTTACTGAACAGGCAGGGCGTCGGGCAACGTAGGTAATTCCCTGGTCCTCGGCTCTGAGCACTGCTATGGTCTATCACATTATAAATGAAAAGCACCAGTTTGATTTTGTTCTACAGCATTAGTTTCATTGTGTTAGCCAATACTGAGTATTGTCACCAAAGAAGATATAACATTGCAAGAGAAGTAACATGTCTGGACTGTAGGAGAAACTTACAGTAAGTAACATCTTTAAAAGTGTGGTGGTAATGCAATGGAAAAGTAAAAAGTTGAACAGTAAGGAAACAAAAATAGAGTAGACAGGAAAAACTTTAACACCAAATAGGAACAGCATGCTTACATAATTGTTTCTAGTAATAAACAAAACTAATAAAATAAAATAAAATTAGTACTTGACAACGCTGCATGAGATGGTTCAAATGGCTCTGAGGACTATGGGACTTAACATCTGAGGTCATCAGTCCGCTAGAACTTGGAACTACTTAAACCTAACTAACTTAAGGACAACACACACATCCATGTTCGAGGCAGGATTCGAACGTGCGACCGTAGAGGTCGTGCTGTTCCCGACTGAAGCGTCTACAACCGCTCCGGCACACACCGGCCGGCATATAAAACATGGAGAGTGATACATAAACCAATTAAAAGAAGAAAAAACTATCAAAGTAATTACAGAATACATAAGAAACTTAAGCAATAACAATAAGATAAACATAAATAAATAAATGCAGGAAACTGGAGGCATTTGAGGGAACACGCATTAAATGCAATCTTTGAGAGTGTGGTGGTACTGCTTTTTAACATTAACATTACATTCAAAACAGTGGCTATCTAACAGCTGCATTAAATAAACGAACAAAGTAAAATATGATCAATATTTGATGAGACAACTACAAGAGGTGTTAAACATGGACAGTAACACAAGTACAAATTAAAAGAAAGCCTTTACTATTGAAACTACAGTCTATATGGAATACACAGAAATCTTTGATAAAAAAGAGCTTAATGAACAATGGAAAATCGGAATATGTAGGAACAGACACTGTGGGATGTAATGAATAACAGAGATGATTATACACTCCTGGAAATTGAAATAAGAACACCGTGAATTCATTGTCCCAGGAAGGGGAAACTTTATTGACACATTCCTGGGGTCAGATACATCACATGATCACACTGACAAAACCACAGGCACATAGACACAGCAACAGAGCAAGCACAATATCGGCACTAGTACAGTGTAGATCCACCTTTCGCAGCAATGCAGGCTGCTATTCTCCCATGGAGACGATCGTAGAGATGCTGGATGTAGTCCTGTGGAACGGCTTGCCATGCCATTTCCACCTGGCGCCTCAGTTGGACCAGCGTTCGTGCTGGACGTGCAGACCACGTGAGACGACGATTCATCCAGTCCCAAACATGCTCAATGGAGGACAGGTCCGGAGATCTTGCTGGCCAGGGTAGTTGACTTACACCTTCTAGAGCACGTTGGGTGGCAAGGGATACATGCGGACGTGCATTGTCCTGTTGGAACAGGAAGTTCCCTTGCCGGTCTAGGAATGGTAGAACGATGGGTTCGATGACGGTTTGGATGTACCGTGCACTATTCAGTGTCCCCTCGACGATCACCAGAGGTGTACGGCCAGTGTAGGAGATCGCTCCCCACACCATGATGCCGGGTGTTGGCCTTGTGTGCCTCGGTCGTATGCAGTCCTGATTCTGGCGCTCACCTGCACGGCGCCAAACACGCATACGACCATCATTGGCACCAAGGCAGAAGCGACTCTCATCGCTGAAGACGACACGTCTCCATTCGTCCCTTCATTCACGCCTGTCGCGACACCACTGGAGGCGGGCTGCACGATGTTGGGGCGTGAGCGGAAGACGGCCTAACGGTGTGCGGGACCGTAGCCCAGCTTCATGGAGACGGTTGCGAATGGTCCTCGCCGATACCCCAGGAGCAACAGTGTCCCTAATTTGCTAGGAAGTGGCGGTGCGGTCCCCTACGACACTGCGTAGGATCCTACGGTCTTGGCGTGCATCGGTGCGTCGCTCGTCCGGTCCCAGGTCGACGGGCAGGTGCACCTTCCGCCGACCACTGGCGACAACATCGATGTACTGTGGAGACCTCACGCCCCACGTGTTGAGCAATTCGGCGGTACGTCCACCCGGCCTCCCGCATGCCCACCATACGCCCTGGCTCAAAGTCCGTCAACTGCACATACGGTTCACGTCCACGCTGTCGCGGCATGCTACCAGTGTTAAAGACTGCGATGGAGCTCCGTATGCCACGGCAAACTGGCTGACACTGACGGCGGCGGTGCACAAATGCTGCGCAGCTAGCGCCATTCGACGGCCAACACCGCGTTTCCTGGTGTGTCCGCTGTGCCGTGCGTGTGATCATTGCTTGTACAGCCCTCTCGCAGTGTCCGGAGCAAGTAGGGGGGGTCTGACACACCGGTGTCAATGTGTTCTTTTTTCCATTTCCAGGAGTGTATAAAACTAGAAGAGGGAACTGTTGAGCTAGGATTAGATCTGGACTGTGAGCAAGATGTTTGTTAATTTCCAGGGCTTCCAGCAGGTTGAGTTTATGGCCTATCATATTATTTGAATTAAAGGCAATCTTGGTTGCTACTCATTCCATTATTAACAAGACTTTTCGCCTTAGTGGGGCCTCTTCCAATTCTCTTGAAATCTACCCTTCGGAACATATTAAAAACCATAAAACCGTTTTGTGCTAAAATGAAGCACCCGTGGAGTCAGGTGAACCCGCAGGGGCATTTCCGTTTTCAACATTTTTAAGCCATAAAATTAGTCTGTGCTAGACTGACGTAAGCATCGAATCAGACGAACCCGCAGAAACTCTGACGTGGACTCAAGGGTATGTAGTGTGTTATAGTTGCCGTCAGTTCTTTGAAGTATTGGATAGAAGACAGCACTTGTTACAATATCATAATTATCTCTGTTTCCAACAAACAAAGGACGCTGCGTCCTGAAATGATTCGCCAGGTCGCAAGCAGACAGGTCCATGGTCGCGTCTGGATGTGCCGTCAGCCAGGCAAACGACTTCTCAAAACATACATTGTGCAGCGATCTCTGGGATATCTTCCATTGACCTGGTGTTGGTAACAGAGGGACTCATGATTGCTACGTACACAATATTGCAGACGACGCCCATCAATTTAAGCTCGATGTCTTCCCCATCAGCAATACCATCTTCCGCAAGAATAACTGGATGTTTTTAAAGAATCATGAGAGCGAACGGAGAATTCTAAATCCAACCGCAAATCACTTATTCTAGAGGACAGCTTCTAATATACACTGATGCACCGAAGAAACTGATATAGTTGTGCGTATTCAAAAACAAGAGATATTTAAAAAGGCAGAATACGCCATTGTGGTCGGCAACGCCTACATAAGATAACTAGTGTCTGGCACCGTTGTTAGATCGATTTACTGCTACTATAATGACAGGTTATCAAGATTTAAGTGAGTCTAAACGTGGTGTTACAGTGCGGGCACGAACGCTGGGACGCAGCTTCTCCGAGGTAGCGATCAAGTGGGTATTTTCCCCTACGACCATTTCACGAGTGTACCGTGAGTATGAGGAATCTGGTAAAACATCAGATCTCCGATATCGCTGCGGTCGGATAAAGATCCTGCAAGAACGGGACCAACGACGACTGAAGAAAATCGTACAACGGCATATTAGCGCAACCCTTCCGCAAGTTGCTGCTGTGCTATCAACAACCATTCAACGAAACTTCATCGATATGGGCTTTGGGAGCCGAAGGCCCATTCGGTACCCTTGATGACTGCACGACAAAACGTTTTACCACTCACCGGGGTCCAGCATCAACGACATTGGACCGTTGATGTCTGGAAACATGTTATCTGGTCCGACGAGTCTCGTCTCAAATTGTATCAAGCAGGGTATGGACGCGTACGAGAATGGATTATGATAATAAGCTTTGGTGTATGGGGTGCTCAAATGCGTGTTCATCAGCGCCCTGACAAAGTCCCAATTTTTACACAGTCCACTTTTTTTACTCTAATAAAAATGATAAAGATGAAATGATGAGCACAACACAAAACCTAGTCCCCTGGCAGAGAAAATTAGCAACCCGGCCAGGAATCGAAACTGGGACCAAGTAATCCAGAGGCAGCAATACGAAAATGGAACCTGCATGTCAGCAGGGGTTGTTAAAGTTGGTGAAGGTTGTGTAATGGTGTGGGGAACTCACAGTTGGAGTGATATGGGACCCCTCATACTTCTAGATACACCTCTGGCAGGTGACATGTGCTTAAGCATCTAGTCTAATCACTTGCATCCATTGTGCATACAGAAGAACTTTGGAAATTCCAGCAGGACAGTGCCTCGCCCCATACGTCTAGAACTGCTACAGAGTGGCTCCAGGGACACTCTTCTGGGTTTAAACGCTTCCGCTAGCCGCCAAACTCCTCAGACGTGAACGCTATTGAGCATGTCTGGGATGCCTTGTAACGTGCTGTTCAGAAGAAATTTCCACCCAGTCGTATTCTTACGGATTTATGGATAGCCCTGCGGGATTCAAGGCGTCAACTCCCTCCATCACTACTGTAGACATTAGTCAAGTCCATGATACGTCATGTTGCGGCACTTCTGCTTGTTCGTGGGGGCCCTACGTGATATTAGGCACGTGTACCCGTTTTTTGGGCTGTTGAGTGTATTGAAAACTATAAAACGGCTCTGTGTTAGAAAGAAGCACCCGTCGAATCAAGTGTACCCACAGGGACCTTTTTCGTTCTCAGAGTTGTAGTGCTGTAAAATGACTCGGTGCTAGACTGAGGTACGCGCCGAATGAAACGAACACGCAGAAACTCTGGGTCGAGTCAAGGGGGTGTTGTGTGTCATAGGTGGTATCAGATCTCTGAAGTATTGAAGAGACAACAGCACCTTGTACACCATCACAATTAACTCTGTCTGTGACAGACAGACGTGTTGAACCAGGAAATGACTTCGTCAGGTCCCAAGCAGATAGGTCGACGATCGTGTATGGATACGCCGTCAGCCAGGCAAACGACTTCTCAGAACTTCCATTGTGAGACAATCTCTGGGCTGTATTATAGTCTTCAAGTTACCCTTTGTTGGCAATAGAGGAATCCATGACTGCTACAGACTACGTCCAAAATACAGAAAATGACATGCATGTCTTTATGCTTGATGTCTTCCCCATCAACAGTGACATCTTCCGGAAAAATAACTGCATGTGTTACAACAGCAAAGTTGTACTTACGTTTTTTGAGAAAAATAAGAGTGATCAGGGAATTTTAATCACAAACCACTTTATCTAGAGGACTGCTTCTAATCTATTTAACGAATATCGAAGTAAATACTACTGGCATATGTAGTACAATAAATGAGTAGTAATGAAGATTAAAATAATAATTTTTATTTAATATAAAGTTCAGAACTAGGTATCAGTTTGAAAATGCTCAGCATCCATCCATGCCCATGAATAAATCATGATCGCGTAACCTATAAACACGTTCCAATACATTTGCATAGAAGTCGTGCAAATTCTTAAAACCTGGCGGACGATTAAAATCATATCATTCATGGTTTTGAAAGTGGGAAAAAAGCGCTGAGAGAAGTGAAGCTGTAAGAATAGGTCGATTCTCGGTAGCTCTGTGAGAAAATAATTACCGAAAGGTAGTGCTAGCATTTCGAGACTCACTTCAGCACACAGTTTGAAAATTGCCTATTAAATGGTCACTTTCAACCATTTAATTTGTTTAACTCGCGAACGTATCTTTGTTGGTACCTTAAAAAGGAATCGGTTACCAGAATAGATATATACAGTATAGATTCTTTGAATTTGTCTCTTTGTGATGTTGTCGTGGAAGCGTGAAGGCTTCCGGGAGCCCGAGAATCAGAAAGCCGGTAATTAAAGGGTACATGCTTGCAGTAAGCTCCAAAATAAACGGTTTGTTCAAGGCAACATTATGGATGAAAGTTAGATGCGGCATGCTGTGTTTGCACTTATTGGTCATAAGGTCATAAAGTTTCATTTATCTGCAAGTTTTTTCCAGTAGTTCATTCATGCAGGGTTCAGGCCCCATGGTTCAATTACCACTAATTCTGTGTTCTATACTCCGTATGAATTTTCTTGTCTTTGTGAATTTGTGATGATTGAAACTGGTTAGGGAATTCCGCTCTTGTGAAATGTGTCACTGTCCCCAACAATTTAACTCATTTCACGCATATCATGGAGTCTTACGAAAGTGCTTGAATCTTTGAGATTGCTTGTTCATTCAATTAAATACACGTGCTTTTCTTAAGCCAGTGGTTTGTGTACGACATTAAACCAATTAGGTAAACAATTATACGATCTAAATGCATATACGATTCCACTTTCATAAGTCATTTATCAAATATTTATGTACAGGTTGATGTGTGTTTTGCCTGCCGCCATTTCGCGCTCACATCTAGCATGCAACTTTTGTCTAAAAATAGTACTTAACAAAGCTCATGGAATATTTCAGTTCTCAACCTGGTAGTCAAGGGAAGGCAGCATTCGGTTACGATTGTGGACGGGGCCTTAATCGGTTACTATTGGTCACATTCTACAGTTACACACAATTTATTTTAAATCAGTAATTCCAGACTCAACAATAAATAAAAATACCACACGTTATTAACGAAGAAATAAACAGCAGTGTAAATAATAGTGTTTTCAGTGAGTTACAATTTAGAAAAACACCATTAAATACAGATAGAAAAGATAATGTTTTAAAAGCAAGAAACTGTAATCTGGGCAGGAGGCCTTACATGCCCAGAATGGTAATAAATTAAGAACTGCTTAAAACTCGCTGCAACTTACAAATTACAGGTACTGAAAAATTAAAGGCAAGTCGCCACAAACACAGCAGACGGCATCAGACGCCAGGAATGGCAGTAAATAAGATTTTAAGGCTTACTGCTAAAATACCAATACTAAATTAGAATTTTAAAGCAAATGACCACAATCACGGCTGAAGGCCTCACACGCCAGAAACGGCAATAATATAAAAAAAATTGAAACCTACTGTAAAACAGCAAATACAATAGCAAAAATTAATTAAAAAAACAAGCAACTGACCCAGAGGGTGCTCCAGGAATCGACCTCTGAGAAGGTCCACCAACCAAAACTTTCGCGAGCGATGAGATAGGCAGCCAAGAGTTGCATTCACTTCACAAGATGGTAACTCTACTATCGGCTGTCTAACGAAAGGCAAATGATAATCTTGCTGAAGCTACCTGACGTCCGATAAACCAAATGCAACGATGGAACTATACGCCAAAGCCGGAACCGGCGGCCTGCACTACATTCAGAATGCTGTGTTTAGAGTGCTTAGAACGAGAAAGAAATCACTATCACCAGAGTAGAAGAATCACCAACCTGCCTACAGTCAAGAAAGCTGGCAAAACTACACGCCTTAGCGGACAGCAGCGGCAAGGCGAGGAAATGTACACGGCTGTTACATACACTAACCCCCAGGGGAGGTAACTGGGGCGTTAGCGGACACCAGGCAAGAAAAATTACCGCTGGTTGAACTTAACAAATTGTAACAAGGAAACGTAGAAAATAGTAATAAGAAGTCGAGGAAAGCTAATCAGATCCGCCTCCTCCAAACAATCCACTCGCTTCTCTTCGCCCTGGCGACACTATGAGCAGCAACACGAACCCAGGTCACTGGAGAATCGCGAGACCTTACAGTGGTGGAGGTTTCTCTACTTCGATTGAAATGCACTCATCTTAAATTTTGCTGGATCCAGTTTACGACGAGGTCGTGCACTCTCGTGGCCACAGCCCTTCCATCCAGCAGTCCACGCGTGCTGCCAGCGGTCCCAGCGTGTTCTTGCACCGCGCGGACCTGGTTTCTTCTGAGTCCCCAACCGAACTCGCACACTCACACGACCCAGAAGAAAACGACGTCGCCCCAAAGATAACCACCACTGCTGCCACTAGCGGACAGGCAACGCTTGCGAAACCGAGTGGCGGCAGTAAACACGAGAAGAAGACAAACAACCTCAACAATGCCAACTAAACGATAGTCTGGCCTACAACACAGGGCGGAAACCTACAAACAGCACCAACGTGAACCGCAGAACGGCTCAGCCTGTGAAGAAGAATGCCATGTCCCTTCGGACAAGCACACATGTCAGAAAGAACAGGTACTGCGGCGACCATAGCCTTTATGAATTACATATAATGTACTGGCTGTTGCGAATACGAGCTACCTCTATGCAGCTGATGGTTGTTCATATTACAATCGCTGAATGAAGAAAGCTGTTGGTAGATACTATAAAGTGTACGTGTTCACGTTACACAAACTAAATTACAGAATGTGTTGTGTGAATGTGTGCGTTATTGCTCAGTAGGACACGGATTTTCAAATCTTTCGAACCGCACCTTAATCAAATGTTTTTGTGACATATAGGTAGTAGCTTTTCACTTCTTACTTTTGACTTTTACAGCTACAGCGATTGTGGCCTCGATCACCATTGGACAGTGGTCCACTGTAAGCTAGTCAGCATTACAGTTGGTAATTTTAATAGAATCTTAAGAATGAAAATCATTTACATGCTCTGTTTGGTATTCATTAAGCTGTACGGTTGAAATAACTGAGCTACTCATTTAATATCGTCTTTCAGTGTCAAAGTTTTAAGATACCTTACACCTCTTTTCTATCTCGACGATCTCAGTAGTTACGCCCCTTAATTTTTTTTTTAAATTTCCGTTCCATCGTGGTGTGGTAACACACCATCCTTATTATGGCTAATATTAAAAACAGTTGTAGGTTGCACAAAGTTCTTTGTTAATTCAGGAAGGGTTGATATAAACGTTATGCAACCTAAGTCTGTTTTTAATATTACCTTTAATTTGGTCGATATACTCCCGAAAGGAATGTTGGATCAGATTAGGGGATGACCACCAGTTTCAATCTTTTATGGTTTTATCTTATAGCGATAAACTTGTTAAGTCACAAATATGCTGATTTATTAAAATCTAACAACAAATAGAGTATTTTAACATTTGATAAAACACAATATTGTGGCCTCTGCCATTTGATACAAGCAAGCATACGTGGAAGCGGGATTTCCAGCCACTTATGTGACTTCAACAGTAATATTTCGCAGCCGATGTCTTGCTGAATATCTTTACGTCAGCCTACAACAAACCTTCCATAGTCAGATAGCTTTAAAATTGCTTTCTTGCGTCATAAATCTGATTATAACGAGGGACCTGATGGTTCTACTTGTACTTGTAGATCATTTGCTCAAATGATTACACCGATGGAGAAAAAGTACATCACCAAGAGGGAATTGTGCGAGATACACGAAAGTTGGTAGGCGAGTTTCTACTTCTGGAAGGTGATATTTATCGAAATTCCATATCAGTCCCATAAGAGTGGTGTTAGTAGCACCATCACGAGGGTGCAAATCAGGTTCGTTTGAATACACGCAGCAACGGTCGTGAGAGTTAGTTATCTGTGAGACTCGTCGTGGCGAATTGATGTTATTCAAGATTGCCTTTAAGGCGACAAAGGCGGTAGTATCAACACCTCACTGAGATTGAACGAGGTCGTGTGATATGGCTGCGAGAATCTGGATGTTGCAGAAATAAATTACAGGATTGTAGCAACTGTACATTATTGCTGGCAGCAGTGGTCCCGAAAATGTCTGAAGACGGAACTCAGGGCTGCCACGCGGCACCTCCGAGAAAGAAGACCGTCGCGTTTGGCCTACAGATCTGTCACAAATCGGTTACTTCAAGAACAGGTGCCAGCCAGAGGTCCTGTAGCGTCCATTCCACATACCCCAAAACAGGCGGTGTAGTGTTCAGCAGGAGCCGAGTTGAGGCTCGGCAACCAATCTGTCTGTGTGCTGGACACACTGGATCTGCGCCTGGAGCAGGCCGAAGTGGCCGAACGGTTCTAGGCGCTACAGTCTGGAACCGCGAGACAGCTACTGTCGCAGGTTAGAATTCTGCCTTGGGAATGGATGTGTGTGATGCCCTTAGGTTAGTTAAGTTTAGGTAGTTCTAAGTTCTAGGTGACTGATGACCTCAGATGTTAAGTTCCATAGTGCTTAGAGCCATTTGAACCATTTTGAACCCTGCGCCTGGAGATTTGGTCTAGCGTACAATTCCGTATGGCAGCAGGAGCACTGAAGTTGTTATCTCAGGCACTTTAATTCAAGTGTGTACGTTAGTCTGGTTATTCGACCTGTTGTGCTGTCATTCGTGAACGCCATGACAGGGGATGTTTTCCAACAGGATCCCAAAATGCTCTACAGCGTGTCGACATGCTGCCTTGGTCTGCTCGACCAACAGATCTCTCTCCAGTCGAGCACAGTTGGACATCATCGGATGACAACTGCAAGGTCATCAACTCCAAGTATTAACAATCAATGTATTGACCTACGAAGAGTAACAGACAACACAATACCGCGTCGTTGGTATTCTTGCACTCTACATTCTGGCGGTTGCACAGATTATTAACATACCAACATTGCACATTTTCAATGACTTGTCTCACACGTACATTAACCTGCTATCTTGCAATGTTAATAACTTACATTTGTCACCTAGACAAATGTATTTCCAGAATTTTGTTACTCTACGCTAATTATTTTTTGATGTCGAGATATTTTTCCGTTGGTGTATTTCACGAAGTATTAGAAGTTTAGGAGTATACGGTTGTTTGTTGTTGTGGTCTTCAGTCCTGAGACTGGTTTGATGCAGCTCTCCATGCTACTCGATCCTGTGCAAGCTTCTTCTTCTCCCAGTGCTTACTGCAACCTACATCCTTCTAAATCTGCTTAATGTATTCATCTCTTGGTCTCCCTGTACGATTTTTACCCTCCACACTGCCCTCCAATGCTAAATTTGTGATCCCTTCATGCCTCAGAACATGTCCTACCAACCGGTCCCTTCTTCTTGTCAAGTTGTGCCACAAACTTCTCTTCTCCCCAATTCTATTCAATACCTCCTCATTAGTTATGTGATCTACCCACCTAATCTTCAGCATTCTTCTGTAGCACCACATTTCGAAAGCTTCTATTCTCTTCTTGTCCGAACTATGTATCGTCCATGTTTCACTTCCATACATGGCTACACTCCATCCAAATACTTTCAGAAACGACTTCCAGACATTTCAATCTTTACTCTTCTTCAGAATCGCTTTCCTTGCTATTGCCAGTCGACATTTTATATCCTCTGTACTTCTACCATCATGAGTTATTTTGCTCCCCAAATAGCAAGTATACGGTATGCAACAGCATATTCCGTCCAGTCACTCAATGATCAGAGTGGCCTGGCAACGTAAGACCGCAAAACTAAAGCTGAAATTTTCAATTTAGCATTTGAGAAACCTTTCTCGCAGTAGGATCGTACAAACACACCGCCGTTTGAGTCTCGTGCAGATTCTAATATGGAGGACATAGTGATAGACATCCCTGGGTTTGTGAAGCAGTTGAATGTGTTGAAAATAAATAAATCATCAGGTCCTGATGGGATTCCAATTCGGTTTTACAGAGAGTACTCTACTGCATTGGCTCCTTACTTAGCTTGCCCAATGTAAAGTCCCAAGCGACTGGCAAAAAGCGCAGGTGACGACTGTACATAAAAAGGATAGATGCTGAGGATGCTGTGGTGTACGGGAAGGTGTCGTCGTGACTGTAGTAGGATGCAAGGTGACTTGGACAGGTTTTGTGATTGGTGTAAAGAATGGCAGATAACTTTAAATATAGATAAATGTAAATTAATGCAGATGAATAGCAAAAAGAATACCGCAATGTTCGTATACTCCATTAGTAGTGTAGTGCTTGAGACAGTAACGTCGATTAAATATTTGGGCGTAACATTGCATTGCGATATGAAGTGGTACAAGCATGTAATGGCAGTTGTGGGGAAGGCAGATAGTCGACTTCGGTTGATTGCTAGAATTTTGGGAAGATGCGGTTCATCTGTAAAGGAGACCACTTATAAAACATTAATACGACCTATTCTTCAGTACTGTTCGAGCGTTTGGGATCCTTATCAGGTCGGATTGAGGAAGGACATAGAAGCAATTCAGAGTGTTACAGAAATGCTTCAGGAACTCGGGTGGGAGTCTCTAGAGGAAAGGAGGCGTTCTTTTCCTGAATCGCTACTGAGGAAATTTAGAGAACCAGCATTTGAGGCTGACTGCTGTACAGTTTTACTGCCGCCGACTTACATTTCGCGGAAAGACCACAAAGATAAGGTATGAGAGATTAGGGCTCGTACTGAGGCATATAGGCAGTCATTTTTCCCTCGTTCTGTTTGGGAGTGGAACAGGGAGAGAAGACGCTAGTTGTGGTATGAGGTACCCTCGGCCACGCACCGTATGATGGATTGCAGAGTATGTATGAAATGTAGATTTCCTGCTACCGTATTACTATATTTCAGGGAAACATTTTCAGAGCCACGACCTGTATCTTTTATTTCCCAGTTGAAGACAGTATACGGTTTGATTTTCTATCTTTCTGATAAAGCAGCTCAAGAATGGAATATCGAGTTTAACAACAGTTCTCTATTTGGGAAGGCTAACGCAGCCAGCCGGGCAGGTGGAGCAGAGCAGCACACCCCGCGCAGCCGCTGCAGCCGACCGGCGCTTTGGCAGCGAGCCAGCCCCTGCCCCCACCCGCCGTATAATCAGAGGCAGACGCTCTTCCGGCCGAGATTAATCATAGTATCCGCAGCACAACCGTTAATCAACACGGCGCGCATTCCTCACAAATCCGCATGCATTCCTTCGTCGGAAACTTTATTCAGCCGGATTTTCCCGCTTTTAATTTCGCAGTAATCCACTTGGTAACCGCTGGGATGTCTGGAATTCCACTCTTTTGTGTGTGCCCGTAACTGTAAAATTTATAACTAGGAAACGTTACTATACGGAATGTATACGCACACTGCTTTCCAGGAAGATATTTCGGCGAAATTGAACTTGGATCACGTTAAGCATTCAAGTAAAAATTATGACATCATCCATCACGGTGAAGATTGAAGTTACAATGCAATGTGTAGAGAATAAAATTGTAAAATGTTAGCTCGATCATTTTTGCCAATTACCCAAGTGTATTCATTTGCCATGTAGACTGTTCGGTCACATTTGTTTTTGCTATGTTGAGTTTACAGGTACATCCAATAACAATTAACGTACAAGTACACTATAGTCACTCCATGCCCTCCATGTATGGAGTGCCTTCAACACGTATATCATCGACTACAACACAGGCTGAAATGCTTTACTCTCCCATCCTTTATTTAGCTCCATGATAAAAAAAAAGAAAAAGACTCAGCGACCTTTCTAAGATAAGCAAGGACACTGTTGGGATGCACATTAGTTTTGTACAAACGTCTGTAGCGTGTAACAAAAATGGTTCAAATGCCTCTGAGCGCAATGGGACTTAAATTCTGAGGTCATCAGTCCCCTACAACTTAGAACTACTTAAACCTCACTAACATAAGGACATGACGCATATCCATGCCCAAGGCAGGATTCGAACCTGCGACCGTAGCAGTCGCGCGGTTCCAGACTGTAGCGCCCAGAATCACTCGGCCACTCCTGCCGGCTGTAGCGTTTATTCATAAGATTAATAAACACCACAGATACAGACTTCACTCAAGAATATTATATTCTCTTTCACTGTTTACAACAGTCTACCAACGCTGGGGTTGCTTTTCGATTCAACGACTGTAGAAATCACTTGATTTTCAGACGAAGAACTCATCTAACCTCGTCCTGAGTACTTTCTCAACCTGAAACAAAGTTCCTTGATTGCTGTCGATAGAGAGCGGGAAAGGAGAAAATCTCAGGAAGCAAGATCAGGTGAACAACGTCTGTGCGGAATGCCTTCCAAACCCATCTCCTGTTTTTTGACAGTCAAGCAAGACGTGAGTGTGAAAGACTTCTTAGTTAGTGACAATAAATGTCAGCAGCGATGGTTGAAATTAGGGGAATCAATTAGTTGTAACCACACCGTCACTGTTCCACCAGACGCACGATATTATCTTTTGTGTATGCGCACAGGACTTTGTAGAGACAGTTCCCGCTTTCTTTGGCTCAGCCATTCCTTTCTTTTCCTTATGGAACATAAGGTCACCACTTCTCGTCACCACTAACGAAACAGGATAGGAATTGCAGGTGCTGATCACGAATCAGTTGGTGCCGGGGAAGCATAGATTCACATTTGGTCACCATGCCATATTTTGTGATTTTGGTTTGGAGCTTGCCCTACCCATACACCCGAGTGTTGAACCCTCCCCATTCGTGCAGAAGTCACATGATGTTGGAAAAAAATGGTTCAAATGGCTCTGAGCACTATGGGACTTAACTTCTGAGGTAATCAGTCCCATAGAACTTAGAAGTACTTACACCTAACCAACCTAAGGACAGCGCACACATCCATGCCCGAGGCCGGATTCGAACCTGCGATTGGAGTGGTCGCGCGGTTCCAGGCTGTAGTTTCTAGAACCTCTCGGCCACCTCAGCCGGCGATGTTGGAAAGACCACAGTTCATCACATTTTACATTTCTCAGCTACACGACGTGGATCATACCTGATTAATCTTCATCAAGCCTCGAATGTATTGTTGAACTTAGAGGGTCACTATTGGCAAACCGTTCCTATTTATAACGACAAAACCATTTTCTAGCAGTGCTCCGTCCAGTGGCGCTATCCCCATGCTGAAGCAAATATTTCTGTCTACCTCCGATGTTGCCACCACCTGTCACCCTCCACTGATCTCAAAAAGAAGAATATGCCCAAAATGTTCCGATTTCTCCTCTTCACACTCCGTTTACTAGCGCCCAAAGCTCCACTCACTATCTTCAGATGTGTAAATGACAATATGTTAAACAGCAACAGCGAACTATAAATAACTAATGACTTTCACTAAATAAACCCATAACAAAATTAATGCCAGCATGAAAAATAAGAACGCTACGAACTCGTGCACCTACGTTAAACATTATCATCATTTTTGTGACCTGTACGATACCTTTCTAATAAGGTGGAGTGTTCTGATGCAAGCCTCTTCGGCATTTGAGTGTCGGTGAGGGTGATATGAAATGATGAAGACAAGAGAACCAACCAGTCTCCAATTGGTGGAAATATCCGAACCATTTGGGAAGCGAACCAGGTTCCCCATGATCTGAAGCAGCACTGCTAACCATTAGACCAGGAACTGTGGACTGAAATATCGAAAGGAGATTATTTACAAATTGTTCTTGCAAAAATTCAACTGTCATAAATGTAGATTAGTAGCGAAAATCTGTTATCAAAACATGTCGTATACCTGTTGCTGCATTGCTAGTGTGAGCTGCCTTAACATAGGCAGTGGTTAGCTACACTGGAAAACCAATTTTATCGTACAATGGTGAACACCTACTTCACATATACAGATGGACAATGTATGGCTTTATCTGAAACATCAGCTCGGTATCGTTGTAGAGTCGAGCTGCATGAAGTCTGGTTTCACATCCAGCTGGACAACTCACTGCGAAAAATATATTTTTAACTTGTGAACCTTTAGTTTACGTTATGTGAACATCCACAAGTTATCTGAGTTAAAATGCAAATACGAGTTGAAACAGCATTGAGCTATTGTTATCAAGAATGGAAGTTCTCTATTTTGTGTTGCCCTCTTTAGCGGTATTTGAAAAATAAATTCTAATAAGAGGAAATGAACTGGAGTGTCGTTAATTAAAAGAAGAAAGCAAGTTTAAATTATCATATGGCATAGCTAAATTTACCATTAAGAAAGAGATAATTAATAATTCATGTTTTTGTCTAACCTGCTTTGATACCGTGGAGCGGACCCACAGCGTACATCGATCGTTTGTTGGCTGTATGCCGATCATTAATAATAAGCGTTGTACATAGAAGTGCTGCCGGAAACTGCGGTTACAGATCGGCTTAACAGATCTCAAGGACGTTCCTGTGGCTGCTACAAATTCGAACATCAACGATGTTCGGCAGCGGCCAGCAAACGATGTGTCGGCAGTTTGCAGTTCTCCGAGATGAAACATAGAAAAGTTGACAGGCAAGGTTAGTGTTGTTGAAGAGAAACATTAGTAAACAATGACAACTGTTCATACATTGGCGATACTTTTACATAGTCAAATACTTCACACACTGAAAATATCTCTCAAGTACAACTGCCTGTTACAAAATCTTTGGTGAGAGCGATCATTAAGAATGAGAGAGAGAGAGAGAGAGAGAGAGACAGACAGACAGACAGACGCCTCTCGTGCTTATATACAAGTAGGCAACTAAACGCAACTTTACTGTCATTTTTCACGAGTCTCTTCCTGTTCTGGAAGTCTTTTCAGTGGAAAAATGTTCGAGATACCTCGCTTCGCCCCTTTCCGGCGCGGCTGATGGCGTAAAACTTGATTGTTGACCCCGCTTGCGCTGCGTCTGATGCATTATTTGCGAATTAAGAAGTACAATTGCTCTCTCACATTTAATAATTAATTACAATTTTACATTATAAGACAATTTAAAGACAAACACGGAATTAATAATAAAATGCAGTGTTTCATACGTAGGTTTACATAAATGATTTAGTTTAGAGGCCTAAAATTATTTACGCATAAAAAGAAACGTTTGAACTTAAAACATTAATACCAATAATAGCACATATATTCTTTTGAACAACTGATGTAGGCAGAGACACAAAATTTATACTGAAAGAAGTGGTTAGGTATTCACTCACTTTGATCACACCAACAATTAAAATTATGGTGCTACAGATAAGCATTTAAGCATGAAATAATAATAATAATAATAATAATAACAATCAGACGTAGTAAAAACTGCGTGACTACATGTTTAATGTTATGGCACATTCTGCAGATACAAATTAAATACCACTGGTTCACTAGAAGCAGAATCCCATTCCGTTAAACTATTCACAAATTATTCGCCAGCTCACAGATAAATAGAGTTCACTATAGCGATCAACATATCGAAACTCGCGTAATCATCAATATATTTTAACAGCCTAACTGTAAATAATTCCAAAATGAAGCAGAAATGTCATAATTCAGAGCTACTGGTCACCCAATACTGCTGAAAAGTTAAGTTCCAACTGGATCTCTCTTGTTTCCCTTCAAGACGAATTAATCCAACTGGCTCACAGATCCTAAAATCTACTCACCCGGCATTCCTCTAACACCATTTAAAATATTTTGAGCCTGCATTTTCCACCCGAAGGCTATCAGCTTACAAGTTCTAACCATATCAGCAATTGTCCAACATGTAAGAGGCTTCCGTGACAATCCAGCATGGAGTGACCTGAAGTGGCCGTTCTCACGGTCATATAAGCCCTGTATTTCCCTTCCAAATCTAACCAGGAACACAAAATACATAGAATGGACCACATGTAAAAATATGCGTCAATCAAACATGAAAATACTTGGTGAAATAAGGTTCTTCCTCTGCCAGTCTCCCCAGACCATTCCCAATGTCCTTTACCTAATACATTGCACATACACTCCTGGAAATGGAAAAAAGAACACATTGACACCGGTGTGTCAGACCCACCATACTTGCTCCGGACACTGCGAGAGGGCTGTACAAGCAATGATCACACGCACGGCACAGCGGACACACCAGGAAACGCGGTGTTGGTTGTCGAATGGCGCTAGCTGCGCAGCATTTGTGCACCGCCGCCGTCAGTGTCAGCCAGTTTCCCGTGGCATACGGAGCTCCATCGCAGTCTTTAACACTGGTAGCATGCCGCGACAGCGTTGACGTGAACCTATGTGCAGTTGACGGACTTTGAGCGAGGGCGTATAGTGCGCATGCGAGAGGCCGGTTGGACGTACCGCCGAATTGCCCAACACGTGGGGCGTGAGGTCTCCACAGTACATCGATGTTGTCGCCAGTGGTCGGCGGAAGGTGCATGTGCCCGTCGACCTGGGACCGGACCGCAGCGACGCACGGATGCACGCCAAGACCGTAGGATCCTACGCAGTGCCGTAGGGGACCGCACCGCCACTTCCCAGCAAATTCGGGACACTGTTGCTCCTGGGGTATCGGCGAGGACCATATGCAACCGTCTCCATGAAGCTGGGCTACGGTCCCGCACACCGTTAGGCCGTCTTCCGCTCACGCCCCAACATCGTGCAGCCCGCCTCCAGTGGTGTCGCGACAGGCGTGAATGGAGGGACGAATGGAGACGTGTCGTCTTCAGCGATGAGAGTCGCTTCTGCCTTGGTGCCAATGATGGTCGTATGCGTGTTTGGCGCCGTGGAGGTGAGCGCCACAATCAGGACTGCATACGACCGAGGCACACAGGGCCAACACCCGGCATCATGGTGTGGGGAGCGATCTCCTACACTGGCCGTACACCTCTGGTGATCGTCGAGGGGACACTGAATAGTGCACGGTACATCCAAACCGTCATCGAACCCATCGTTCTACCATTCCTAGACCGGCAAGGGAACTTGCTGTTCCAACAGGACAATGCTCGTCCGCATGTATCCCGTGCCACCCAACGTGCTCTAGAAGGTGTACGTCAACTACCCTGGCCAGCAAGATTTCCGGATCTGTCCCCCATTGAGCATGTTTGGGACTGGATGAAGCGTCGTCTCACGTGGTCTGCACGTCCAGCACGAACGCTGGTCCAACTGAGGCGCCAGGTGGAAATGGCATGGCAACCCGTTCCACAGGACTACATCCAGCATCTCTATGATCGTCTCCATGGGAGAATAGCAGCCTGCATTGCTGCGAAAGGTGGATATACACTGTACTAGTGCCGACATTGTGCATGCTCTGTTGCCTGTGTCTATGTGCCTGTGGTTCTGTCAGTGTGATCATGTGATTTATCTGACACCAGGAATGTGTCAATAAAGTTTCCCCTTCCTGGGACAATGAATTCACGGTGTTCTTATTTCAATTTCCAGGAGTGTAATTAACTAAAACATGAAATTCACACAAACACCTTCAGTATAAAGGCCAAACAATTTTTTAAATATACGATAAACTGTAAACATGATCTGTTAAACAGCAGCATCTCTTGCCACTATTTTTAACGGTGGTTATGTGTTTTACGTACAAGTGCCTTTCCTACACAATGAATTAACATGTCCTTAAATAAACAAGACCTAACTTACTGAACTTTCATATAATTCATGGTTACATAGGTAAGGGTATAAGTGATGGTATATTGTGCTAATTTTCCGTATAAGGGTTTAGAATACGAACTTTTGATACACTGACATAATTAAAAAGATATAAAATGTGATATAAATCCATGTATAAAGTATGCTGTCTGCAGATGTGTGAATTTCAGTGAAGATAGCTACTGTTCTCCGTTCTCATTCAACACATTGTTTGTAAAAAATTCACGAAGCATTTAACAGTTTTTAATTTTCAGTGGTAACTCCAGCGGGTGAACATTTTTACCGATAGAAAAATGTTCAAATGTGTGTGAAATGTTATGGGACTTAACTGATAAGGTCATCAGTCCCTAAGCTTACACACTACTTAAACTAAATTATCCTAAGCACAAACACACACACACCCATGCCCGAGGGAGGACTCGAACCTCCGCAGGGACCAGCCGCACAGTCCATGACTGCAGCGCCTTAGACCGCTGCCTAATTCCGCGCGGCTTACCGAGAGAAGCGTGGTAGTATTCATAGCTGGGCAAGTGGAGTTAACGGCTGTGCAGCCGTTTCGCTATTTTTGGATAACTATATCCGCAGTTCGTTGCATGACGATTCCTTCCGATCAGCATAAAAAGCAGTCACCCAATTTCTTCGTCCAGAATGGGAGAATGCTTCACAATTATATCGAAGGATGAGTTATGGTGCTCGGAGAGCAGTGCCTCCGGCGTTGCACATTGTACCGGCGGTGTCACCGTTATAAGGTGGGACGTGTATACGTCACTGATATGTCACGCCCTAGGCACGGGCACTTTATTATTATCAGTGTCACGACTCCAGCTGTGGAGAACTCATGCGGACGAATCTTCCGATCACCAAACATAATATTGCTGTCGATGTGTCGATTAGCAGAGGAACTGGCCGTCTTATAATTCACGACAACCTTCATTGTGGGGAAGTTCGTGCACAGTGGGTTCCCAAGCATCTTTTAGAGGAACAGAAGACTGCAAGAATGCGTGTTTGCCTGACCCACCGGCTGTGCTACACAGAGCATGGAAAGGATTTCATTCCTCAGACTGTTCCTTGAAATGAAATGCTGTGTCACCACTTCGATCCTCCCTCGTAACGGATCAACAGAGAATGGCAGCATCCCAGCTCTTCTAGTCCAAAACAAGCCCACTTTGCCCCAAAGGCGGAAAAAAGGTTCGGTCTCTTTTTCGTGGAAAGTTGTCGTATACACGTTGACTGGCTAACACGAGGTGCCACAGGTAACATTGAGCAGTATTGTAATACGTTGTTGGAGCTCGAACAGGCTCTTAAGAACAAGCACAGTGGTAACCTATCCAATGGAATAGTGCCTCTTCAGAACATCGTTTGTCCATACATGGCCAGGAAGTGCCTCTAAGTCCCTCAATAATTTATATTGGTTGTCCGCAATATCTTAAGCAGCAATACCTCCTCCTCGCATATCGTCGGCCCATTAAAACAATCTCTGAAAGATGAGTATTGCACATTTGAGCAAGAAGTCCAGGACACCGTGAGAAACTGCATCCGTAGCAATACACGAGATTCTAAACTTCAGCAATTTACATGCTTTCTACACTCTGGGGCGGTATATCAATGTCAATGTCAATTACACATAGTTGCAGTGCTCCATTTGAACAGAAATTATGTCATGGTTACTAAAATTGTTTCACATGTAACTGTAGGCTCCAATTGATTTGGGCGCACCTTGTAATTCTAAATCGTCTAGGTCCCAGTCTGACTAGCAGGACCCAAGAATCTGTCGACTCTACGACACTTTTTCATAGATTAATTACATTTCCTTAGGGTTATTCCTCCAAGTCTCAGCCGAACATCAACTTTCCCTATAAAAATGGTTCAAATGGCTTAGAGCACTATGGGACTTAACATCTGAGCATCTGAGATCATCAGTCCCCTAGAAATTAGAACTACTTAAACCTAAGTAACCTAAGGACATCACACACATCCTTACCCGAGGCAGGATTCCCACCTGCGACCGTAGCGGTCGTGCTGTCCCAGACTGTAGCGCCTAGAACTGCTCGGTCATACCGGCCGGCTTTCCCTATAAGCGGGCGTAATTTTATATAACTTTAAGAGCTCTTTCCTCTATAGGTCGTCTCGAAAGGATAATCAAAGAAGTATTACGGTACTACTGTTTCCATTCATTCATTACCAATAGTCTAGAAACAAAGTATTTCGTCTTTTTGTCTGTTTACGTTCTGCACGAAACATTTACTTTCGTCGAGAGTTAACTTCCAGCCAGATCTTTCCACATTTCGAAAATAGTTTCTTGTGTTATAACTTTTCTAAACAGGCACTATAGTGCTGCCTTAAGAAAGTCTCCAAAGATAGTTCCATATCTAAGTATTATGCGCCATTAAGAACGACTTGTGAATTCCACCCACCAGCGTGTTTTGAATACTGCTTCAGAGCTGTTAAGGTTAAATGAAGCGCATATGTGTTCATTTTGTTTCTGAAAATAAGAACATTTTGCGCAGTACTTAAACAGAACTGTGTGTTCCAGTCCACTGGTCTACCCAGTTTAAGGCCACTGTGTGGCGAAAACGTTTCGTGGAACCTGAAGTCTTTCATAAATTTTCTGTGTCACATTTGTTATGTAATTTCTCCTTAAATCTCGTTTCTGAGGAATTTTTCTGTAATGTACGCTTTGGGAGAGCAGAAACAAATCATTTCCCGTTATTATGGTTGCTATGTATTTCTTCTGGGAAGAGAGGTGTTAAATTATTTAACTGCCTATCACTCCTAACTTCAGTGCTCGCTGACATTAAAAGAGCTGAGGTAAAACGTAAAAGAACATACTGAGAGACGTCTCTAGAAACGTATAAATTTTCAACAGTGAAGCCCGTGGATCATTCATTATGGTTCCGTGCCTTACAGCGTAAAAATGGAACCTTTATAGGATCACTTTGCTGTCTGTCTCTCTGTCCGTGTAGACGCTTCTAGTTCAAATTTATGTGTGATACTAAGGTCTACCGTCAGTTGGCGGTGTAAAAATTTTAAGCTTTTAGGTCAATGCTGTCAGAAGATACTACCGTTTAGGACACATATTTTGATACTTGCAGGCTCACACATCAAAAGCTAAGGGTACTTCACGTTAACCTAGAATTGTAATAATATGACATAAGAAAATCTTTTTGCCACTAGAATAGACACAGCGCTCATCACCCGTCAAAATCATAACAGACGACCCTTACTGCAAGCAAACACAAAATGTAAGTCGCTGTCACCTTTTAGTCTCTACATACCCTAATCAGCTAGAGCATTATGACCACTTACGTACTATCGACATAAACCCGTCCAGACGATAGCAGCGTCACCTGGCTACCAATGACAGCTGGTCAGACAAACGCACGGTGCACGTAGTATCAGAGAGCCTGCTGACCGTGGGTAGAATGGGGAAAGCGCGCGATCTGTCTGAGTTTGACCGAGGGTAGATCGCGATGGCCCTGAGACACGGCTGGAGCGTTTAAGGAACAATGCAGGATTTGCCGGGAGTCCGAGGAGAATTGTGGCAAGTGTCTTCAACACGTGGCGAAACCAGGGTGAAACCACGTCCAGACGTCGTCGAGTTGGTCGGCCACCCCTCGAATGTCGTAGGCTGGGCAGACCGGTGAAACAGAACTGGCGGCGGCGAACTGTGGTGGAACTGACATTAGACTTTAATTCTGGTCACAGTAGAAGTTTGTTTGAAGACGCAGCGCACCGAAGACTCCTAACGACGGGCTTTTGTATCCGACGACCCATGCGTATGCCAATATTAACACCAATACATCGGCCCCTTCGACTGAAATGGCCACGTGATGATCGGTACTGGACGCTGGCGAAGTGGAAGAGCGACACATGGTCTGATGAATCCATATACCTTCTTCATCACAGCGTTGTGAGGGCGCTAATTCGTCGTCTTCCAGGGGAACAGCTCTTGATACCTGTTCGGCGGGACGGAGACAAACTGACGGTAGCTCCATTACTCTCTGAGGAACATCCATGGGTCCAGTGGATCTCGTGCAAGGCACCATGACGACCAACAGTACCGCGCACTGGTTGAAGACCACATACAACCCTTCGTGACACTCATCTTTCCCGACGGCACTGGCTTTTGTCAATAATATAATGTGCCAAGTCACAAGATCCGGAGTGTGGTGGAGTGGTTCGAAGAACACAGTGGCGAGATACAGTTGACGTTCTCCCCCCAACTCTCCATATCTCAACATGATCGACCACATCTGGGATATGATGAAACATGAAGTCAAAGCCCATCGCCCCCCCCCCTCCCCCATAATTTACAGCCGTTAGGTGACCTGTCTGTGCGGATGTGGTGTCAACTCCTTCCAGCGACCAACAGGGACCTCACTGCTTCCGTGATATGACATGTCGTCTCTATTATCCTAGCCAAAGGCGGACATACCGGCTATTAGGTAGGTGGTCATAATGTTCTGGCTGATCGGTGTATATAATCTGAAGCCAGTTCTCAGTTTATTCTTATATGTTTGACCTAATCTGAAAAACTTCTGTAATTCTGATACTGTCGTGGAACTTCCGGGACAGATACCTTGTCAGTATCAATAAAATCGTTGAAATCTTAGATTCGCAGACTATGTATGCATGTAGGAACACTCAGTGTGCAAGTCCTACTTGCGCACGGCTCACATTTTTCATTGTCTCCTACTTTCAGTTCTTGGTCTTATTCCGCAGGTTTGCTACTCGCGTCCTATTGAGGTATGTGATCGTCCGCTTCATCATCTAGTTTAGGTTGTTTTCTTCTTTTCAATGCAATTTTAGCACTCTACATCTCTTATCACGATGCTACTTATAATACTTGGAGACCGAACTTAAAAGGAAATCAGAATGAAACTTATACAGGTTGATGAAAAACAGTTAGTTGAGAAATAACTGATATTGAAAATTAATACTTTACGCTGTTTCCAAGTTGTTTAGCACTGATTTAGCCAATCGACTCATTTCGCATTCAAATTCAAGCACTTGTACGTGCTAGAATGTGCTACTGCAGACGTTTGTGGGTCTGTGAGTTACCTCTTTTGAAAGGCTCTTTACCATTTAAAATGTCCCGTTCTTGAAATGGATGATGAATTTGGACAAGGTGAGAAATGTCTACGAATCTTCGGTTTGAGGAGACCAAACTTAGAACACTTCTGGCGACATTGTCTTTGGTAGCCTGGTTGAATTTGCCCACGCAATCACATAATTGGCTATTTAACTCGGAAATGGCGTAATATACCGACTATTTTTCTTAACAATTATTTATCAACACAATCTCCCTTGCAACACACTAACAAGCTTTTGAGACTGTTTCCGACCACCTTGTATTTCGACACCAGGGATTCAGAGATATATCCAGCATTATATACACTGTATGATCAAAAGTATCAGGAAACCTGACAGAAAATGACTTACAAGTTCGTGGCAACCTCCATCGGTAATGCTGAAATTCGATGTGGGGTTGGCCCACACTTACCCGTGATGACACCTTCCACTCTCCGAGGCATACGCTCGATCAGATGCTGGAAAGTTTCTTGAGGAATGGCAGTCCGTTCTTCACGAAGTTGTGCACCGAGGAGAGGTATCCATGCCGGTCTGTGAGGCCTGGCACGAAGTCGGCGCTTAAAAACATCTGTAGGATTCAGGAGATGACTCTGTGCAGGCCAGTCCATGACAGGGATGTTATTGTCGTGTAGCCAGTCTGCCACAGGCCGTGGATTATGGACAGGTGCTCGATCGTGATGAAAGATGCAATCTTTATGCCCGAATTGCTCTTGAACAGTGGGAAGCAAGAAGGTGCTTTAAAAATCAATGTTGGCCTGTGCTGTGACAGTGCCACGCAAAGCAACACGAGGTGGAAGCCCCCTCCATGAAAAACACGACCACACCATAACACCACCGCCTCCGAATTTTACTGTTGCCACTACAAAGGCTCGCAGATGGGTACAGGGCATCAGTCACTCATGATCGATTACCTTTGCGTCTTGCATTGTACTCAGAAAGGCAAAAGCTTCATTTATTGGAAGAGTTGGAAATTCTTAAATAATTTGTACGTAATTTCGGTTATGCTCTTCTAGTGGCTTTCCATTTTGGTTTTATTAATTTCCACTCCCCTCTACCATGTCATTCAGTCATAGACGTTATTCTTTCCACGACAAATCGGGTCTTACTGGCTTAATAATTTGTTTTACCATTAGTTACCGGGATGTCTTCCAAATTTGGTGGACATTTACGGTTTTCTGTAGTTACAGCTGGTGTTACTATTTCATATATTTGGAGTAATTTAAAGCCTTCCCTTATATTCAACTATTTTTTGATTAATTATAACCTTTTAATTTCATTACAGTGATTCAACCATTTTTAAATGTTTTTTGTAAGCTTTAAATTCACTAACTCTAATACAACAGTTTTGGGCGCCACCTATGTGTGTCCTCTGCAGTCAATGTACACAGAGGCGACAAAAGTCATGGGAGACCTCCTATATCGAGTCAGACCTTCTTCTTCCCGGCGTACTGCAGCAGCTCGATATGATAGGGATTCAACAAGTCGTGAAATGTCCCCTGCAGAAATATTGAGCCCTGCTGTCTCTATAGCCGTCATAATTGCGAAACAGTTGCGAGTGCCGAATTTTTTGCATGAACTAACCTCCTAATTATGTCACATTGGTGTTTTTTGCCTGTATGTTGGGCACTACGGGTGGTCAAATTATTCGCTTGAACTGTCGACAATGTTCTTCAAACCAATCACGAAGACACGTGGTCTGGTGATATGGTACATGGTCATATATAAGAATTCCATCGTTGTTTGGGGATATGAAGTCCATGAATGTTACAAATGGTCTCCAAGTAGCTGAACGTAACCTTTTTCTGTCAATGATCGGTTCAATTGGACCGGAGGACTCAGTCCATTCACTGTCATCTCTCACATTGCCTTGTTGACAACGTGGGCCTATGGCTTCGTACGGTCTCCGCCATGCTCGAAAACTACCATCAGCTCTTACCAACTGAAATGGGGACTCATCCGATCAAGTCACGGTTTTCCAATCGTCTAGCGTCCAACCGGCATGCCCACAAGCCCAGCGGAGGCGCTGCAGGCTCTCTCAGGCTGTTCGGAAAAGCATTCGCATCGTTCATCTGCTGTTACGGCCTGTTAACGGTAAATTTTGCCGCACTGTCCTAACGGATACGTTCTTCGTACGTCCCATATTGATTTCTGCCATTATTCCACTGAGCGTTGCTAGTGAGTGAGCACTGTCAACTCGTAACACCGAAATTGCAGATAAGATATCTTCTGCACCTTTCAAAATTGTCACCGTTTAATATCCGTTAATAGCTTGCACTGTACCTTTGATTCTGAAGCTGTATTACAGAAACTATATTTAATACTTAATCGATGTTCTAGTGTAATTAATGTTGACTGTATATAGCTGGTTGTAGTTACAATGAAAATATTGTAAACTACTGGGTAATAGCCAAGCGAATTTTATTGAAATGTATCGATAGCAACGACGAAATGGTAATATCTGTGCCGTTGTTCACCTTTTCGTGTGGAGAGTCCCTGTCGCTTTGTGAGTGGAGAGAAAGCGGAGCAGATTGAGTCACGAAAGAGTGCGGAAGTGTTTGCTGAGCGCTCCCACCGCCGTGGCCTGCAGCTAGTCTCGTGCCAATGTAGAAACGCCTGATTTGTTAACCAGCACGGTAGTAGTGGCCAGGCGGAGGAAGCTGCAATTCCAGCTATTACCTGTCCCTTAATTATCCGTTGCTCTGGAGACGACTCGGGCTTTTTCTTATCGAACAGAAGCAGCTCAGCATTGTCGTCGGCTACGTTCTTCGTTGTCCGCACAGCTACATCATAAGACTCTTAATTGACAAACATAGTAATTTAGAGGCTTCGCCCAGCAACGTTTCCTTAATGAAGTATGAATAACTTGAATAATAACTTGAAATAGTTAAAGCCTGTAGGGCACCTGTGTTGTTATTGTCCTCAGACTTTATTACCAAGCAGGGTCCCTTTCCTTTCCATGCAATCAACAAATGTCGTAAGAATATCAAATATTAACAATTTACTGCCAGGCTAAAATTTCTGCGTCAGTAACTGTTCATTCTTGTATTGCTTAGCACAGGGTACTTAAAGTAAAGTAAAATTTCACAGGCAAAACTAATAACTAAAGATATTGGATCAATTAAGATAATTTCATTTGTTCTATATTTACCTTAGTGAGTGATCTCTGCTGCCTTGGTATGTATTTTATTGATAGTATTTTAAAAGTAAAAAGATTTGTTTATTTGCTGAAAGTACATTTAATCTAGTCTTTCAATAATGAAAAGTAAATTGCTTGCCTTTTTCTAAATTTTGCATTACCTTTTACTGAGGTTACTGAAATTCATTTTTTTTACATAACGATGTTCAAGTTAAGCCAGTCATTTAACCAGAAATTTCTTTTAAATTTACCTCCAAAATTTAGTATTTCAGAATAAGTAACTAGAAACTCAGTGCATACTGATTCATTTACTTTTTCGTGAAATGTTGTGGTGTGGAAAAGCCTGAAAACATTCTGCTGCACACCAGAGATTATTTGCTTAAATTTCTTTGCCCTTACCTTTCTCAAGATTCTGGAGATTCATTGCCCTAGTGTGCTGACAACCGTTTAATTAACCCTTTCTTTACCTAATCAGACTTTTCTTTGTGTTATCATGGATTTTTGTAGTAAATGAGCGGCTCGTGAGCGATTACCCTATATTCTTCCCATTTCAAAATTAACATCAGTATTCAGCTTAAGTTTAGAGTATATGCTTCCTTCAGAAGTGTCTGCTGTATAATTTCCTCCAACTAACATGCGTTATTTTCCTTCGGTAGAGGTAGCCTTACTCATTGTAAAATTTCATCAGGAACTTGCGATCAGTCAGTTGTATCACAACCCAGTAGGCCAATTAGGAAGGGGTATATTACAAACTATATGTAAACGCCACTGCCATCGCTCGTTAAATGAAAGCCGTCCGCCACTGCGTTGTCCGTGGTGACAGGTACTGCATGAAGATCTCGGAATATTGAATTCTGTAAAGATTTTCGACTACCATTCCGCTTTCAAAGCCTGTAAATTCCCATTGCGCTGGCATAATCAAGTAGGTAACCTTTTCCACGTAAATAACTTCAGTGGAAATGACAGCTCCGGCAATGCTCTGTCCTTATTTACACTACTGGCCATTAAAATTGCTACACCAAGAAGATATGCAGACGATAAATGGGTATTCATTGGACAAATACAAAACTGACATGTGATTACATTTTCAAGCAATTTGGGTGCATAGATCCTGAGAAATCAGTAAACAGAAAAACCACCTCTAGCCGTAATAACGGCCTTCACACCCCTGGATATTGAGTCAAACAGAGTTTGGATAGTGTGTAAAGGTACAGCTGTCCGTGCAGCTTCAACACGATACCACAGTTCATCAAGAGTAGTGACTGGCGTATTGTGACTAGCTAGTTGCTCGGCCACCATTGACTATACGTCTTCAGTTGGTGAGAGATCTGGAGAATGTGCTGGCCAGGGCAGCAATCGAACATTTTCTGTACCCAGAAAGGCCCTTACATGACCTGCAACATGCGGTCATGCATTATCCTGCTGAAATGTAGGGTTTCGCAAGGATCAAATGAAGGGTAGAGCCACGGATCGTAACAAATCTGAAATGTAACGTCCATTGTTCAAAGGGCCGTCAATGCGAATAACACTGACCGAGACTTGTAACCAATGGCACCCCATACAATCACGCAGGGTGATACGCCAGTATGGCGATGACGAATACACGCTTCCAATGTGCGCTCACCAAGATGTTTCCAAACACGGATGTCACCATCATGATTCAGTAAACAGAACCTGGATTCATCAGAAAAAATTACGTTTTGCCATTCGTGCACACAGGTTCGTCGTTGAGTACACCATCGTAGGCGCTCGTGTCTGTTAAAAAAAGTGGTTCAAATGGCTCTGAGCACTATGGGACTCGAGTTCTGAGGTCATCAATCGCCTCGAACGTAGAACTACTTAAACCTAACTAACCTAAGGACATCACACATATTCATGCCCGAGGCAGGATTCGAACCTGCGAACGTAGTGATCTCGCGGATCCAGACTGAAGCGCCTACAACAGCACGACCACCCCGGCCGGCGCACGTGTCTGTGATGCAGCGCCAAGGGTAACCGAAGCCATTGTCTCGGAGCTGATAGTCAATGCTGCTGCTGCAAACGTCGTCGAACTGTTCGTGCAGATGGTTGTTGTCTTGCAAACACTCCATCTATTGACTCAGGGATCGAGACGTGGCTCCACGATCCGTTACAGCCATGCGGATAAGATGCCTGTCATCTCGACTGCTAGTGGTACGAGGCCGTTGGGATCCAGCACAGCGTTCCGTATTACCCTCCTGAACCCACCGATTCCATGTTCTGCTAACAGTCATTGGATCTCGACTAACGCGAGCAGCAATGTCGCGATACGATAAACCGTAAGGCTACAATCTGACCTTTATCAAATTCGGAAACGCATTTTCCCTCCTTACACGAGGCGTTACAACTACGTTTCACCAGGCAACGCCGGTCAACTGCTGTTTGTGTATGAGAGATCGGTTGGAAACTTTCCTCATGTCAGAACGTTGTAGGTGTCCATCTCCGGCACCAACCTTGTGGGAATGCTATGAAAAGCTAATCATTTTCATATCACAGCATCTTGTTCCTGTCGGTTAAATTTCGCGCCTGTAGCACTTCATTTTTGGGATGTAGCAGTTTTAATGACCAGTAGTGTACCTTTCGTACACGATATTGGCGTCACCTGTATATGTATACATCGCTATCCAATGTCTTTTGTCATCTCAGTAAATAAAAGCTTTATTCCACTGTTCGCTTTGGTGTCCGCTTGACTCTCCTGTAGTGTTGTTGCGGTGGCATGTTTGTGTATTCTGTTTAAATGGTTATTCTTCTTTGTGAGTGTAGGTCTACCATTGCAGCATCGTGGCCTGCTGGAATGATTTTAATTAGGGATGTTTCGTTCCAGCTGCTTCGAATCCTGCGATGGCCACTGGAGCTCTCGTGCCTGTTAACACGTCCATGACACCACTGCAATCGTGCCGTATTAACAGTCACGGGATTCTAGATTACGTTACTGCATTCGAACGTGCGTTCTCTGGTAGGCTCTAGGAAGAAGATGGTGGGGGTCTATCCACGGTGTCGTGTCCTGATATGGGTGGGAGAGGGAAAAAGGGGTTGCTGGTCCGTCTGCGCTCCCGAGCGGTACAGAGCAGAAGGCAGAAGGACAGTTAACAGTGAAGGCATTTGATTGTTTTCTTCTATCTGAGCCAACACTGGTACAGGCATTTTCTAGAAATGCAGATGGTGAGACTTGATAGGGAACTCGTTGTGGAGACTCTTGGACAAACAGGGTTTTGAAATAGTGATTTATTCCAGACAGGAGTAACTAGTGCACTGGAGGCTAATTCTAGGATTAGAAAAAGCATGAATAACACTGTTACAACAGAAGCCAATGCAGAAATCCCAGGGGTGGATGCTAAACACTAGCAGCATCTTAACGCAAAAACTTAGTTGAAAAAAAAAATTAATATGACACTGTTCACTGAGGCACTCCAAGTGAGAGAGCAGACTTACGCGGAGCAGGACCGAGGCTGGAGTCAACGGCCCGAATTCGGCGAACAGATCGTCTGACTGAGAACTCTGGCAAAATGCGGAATCTAAGGGGTTTTAAAGAGTCACTTGGGGGCACTATTTTTCCCATTTAAAGCCACTCAGCCTTCCAATCATGTTTTAGTTAGGTCCTCTCTAGTGCTCCTAAGGTGGGGATGTTAATGCAGTTGCACTAACTAAGCCCGTATTTGGTATCAACATTGTTCAGCTGAAAGCTAAACGTCGTTGCTCTGGGAGATAAGGCTTGCAACATTGTTGTTATACTTGGGCTCCTCGGAGTATGGACTGATAGGTCAAGAGTTTTTGGCGTTTTCGCTCTCTTTCTAACCCTTATGAGTGTACTGACGTTGCTGTTCTCAGGGCTGGTATCAAGCTGGCTTTATACACTAGTACGTTCTGCGTTGACAACCTACTACAGCGTCTAGACGACATATGAAGTTATATGTCAATTCCTTGAAGAGTAACTATCGTCCTGGGACCTCGTCTAGGGGCGTCTGCATTTTCGCAACGCTTTCCCCTACTCTTTCCTTCATGTTACAATATCTCTCCTAATTTAGTCTCTTAATTTATGAATAAACAGTATGTTACAATGGATGGCTCCTGATGACGGAATATAAACATTTACTGATCTACTGCAATACAATGGTTGTGGACTGTCTGGGCGACGTTTGCTTCCACTCATAATGTTCTCGGCAGCGACAAAGATGGTCGGCGTAGCCTCACAGGCTCCCCCACTGTGGCTGCTGTAGCTGCACTTGTAACTGGAACCCGCTGCCTCGACAGCGGCGCTGGCGCCTTGCTGGGTCCTACTGCGCCACCTTCTGCGGGCCTCTGTCGTATGAGCTTGGCGGCTGTGGCGGTATCGGTCAGTACCCTCTCTCAGCCACCATTCCCAGCTGCAGCTGTCTGGTGTCGACAGGCCAGGCTCACGGCTCCCGCCCTGGTCACGGCGTTTGTGAAGTCAGTATCTCAGAACGATGGAGACAGTACGTTACTACAACGCGCGCTAACTAGTGACTCCTATTGAAACGTCCCCTTAGAAAAATTATACATGACCGTGCTTAAACTGACACATAGTATTTTATCCCTACAAAAGAATGCCCCTGACTAACATTAACCTATACCTTTCACAAATCACTTACCTAACAAAAATCTTCGTTACTCAAGCTACCGCAATACAGCGAGCGCCACTACTGCCAGGTAAATGAAAGATTCGAACTACTGAAGGCACTAACTACTGATATGCATAGTTAGCAAATGAAAGATTTTGATACCGAACAAACAATGTATTTACCTTACTAGTGCTCAAGAGTCATAATGTATATAGCAGTTCATGACATCCAGTCTTACAAATTTCAAAATTCTGCCAGCTCTCTCCCCACATTCACCACTGCTGGCGGCTCACCTCCAACTGCGCAACGCTATGCGCTGTTAACATCCAGCTGCCCAACACTACAATGGCGAGTATTACAACAATGCCAACCAGCCACTGACTACACACAGCACAGCCAGTGATTTTCATACAGAGCGCTACGTGGCGTTGCCAATATAAAAAAAAACGAATTTAGAAAATTGTTTTGGACACTGGCCAATACAGATTTGAATTTTTTTTTCATAGTTATGATTGCAATAAAAAAGAAATCAAATGCACACACTTATTGATACAATGTTGGTCAAAAGCTAAAATTTCCTCACAGTCCATAAAGACAGTCCTGATCATTCATCACAGTAAAATAGCAGTGTTTTTCTCAAAGACTGAGCAATAAAAGAAAATGCACTCGGAAGTAGTGGATTTCTAAGCAGTCTTGAAGAAGTAGTGTTGTCCTTCCAACGGAAAGACAGTGCTGACTCTTGACTTGCAGACAGGTAATGGGCCACAACGGAGCAAACCCACAGCAGAGTCACTTGAAGTTTAAGACTGTTAGTAGGTAGATGATCACAGAGCAGACCCACCATAGACCCGGTAGAGATTACGGTATTGGTGGGCCACCAGAGGTGCACACCCAGCGCAGTCTTTGTAGAAATTATGGTATTGGTGGATCATCAAAGGTGTAAACCCACTGTAGTCCTTGTAGAGACGGCCAGCAGCCATCTGTTGGTACTGTGCACGTGCACAATCACCCTCGAAGAGTCTTGCGGAGAATATAGCAAGTCCATGAACCACCATTAGTGCACTCACAAAATTTTTTTTGAGATGTCCTTAGAACCAGCAATGCTGTTATGCAGTCCCTTACTGAATTATTAACTCACGTGCAAACACTATGAGTCGCTACTTCTCACATATTGTCCATATACTAAGACCAACAGAAATGTGTGCAGTGAAATGTAACTTACGAGTTACTTAATTTAATGAACTGGTGTCAATTACAATTTTATAACATAAGAATAGAATAACAAGGTACAAAATACATCATTAAATAACATAACAGTACAGATAACATTTGTAATAACACAGACTTTACAAAAGAATAGAAATAAACATATACATCAGTGTTACAGGAATTTGACATAAGTAAATACATAAAAGGTCTGAATAACTTTTGAAACATCAACTTCACATGTGAGCACTAAAACAAAACAGAACAAATAATCTCTAAACATCTTTACAAAGTAAATAACATATTATCAGAAAAATTCTACAACATAAATCTTATTAGATAAAAATATCAAGACAGGAAGAACATAAATACACAAGGGTACACAAACACATAGTGGGATAACACAAGGAAAGGACAGCCTTTGGTTTACTGCAGTATTTTGCATAGAGATCTCCCTTCGTTCATCATTATTCCCAAAAAGTCCTATCTAGGCCTGCTTTCTGTATTGTGTTCACATCCTCTTTCAAAAATAGTTTTTCTCCACTGTACACTACTTTTTTGGCCAAACCATTTTCTTATAGCTTCTCAATGCATTTCATCCAATTCATTACAACTCGTTCTCATATATAGTCTACCCCCTCTTAAGCTAACTTAAATCTACAGAGCTCAGTTGCTAAACTATGGGATAAGGTGATGAAGTAACACAAAACTCGTATTAATACAAACAGCAATGATAAAAAAATGGAAATTGGCAAAGCAAGCTACAGTAAATCCAAATTACCAAGCAATGCAACATTACAACTAATATGAGCCAATGTGCAGCAACAAGAAAAGTAAATCAGTAGTATAACTAGCTTAACAGAGTAAAACAAAGTCAAATTCAGTTAAACAATGCCTGGCAAACAGCTGCAGAAAATGCTATAACTTATATCTAATCATGACAAAGCTCAAGCAGAAAAAATATTACAGTAAAAATGGCCATATTTAATACCTACGTCACATCTTAACGCTAGGGTGATGCATCACCTTGACTTACTCTAGCAGATAAGTTACCAAACTGTTAACAATTACTTTTGCAATTCCTGTGAAGGGAAATGTCTATTTTTGATCTCCTTTCTATGAAAGTACATCTTCTTAAAATTATTCTTTACTGGGTCTGTAGACAGAAAAGGTTTCTATTAGTACATCTATTAAATTTTAATTTAAACAATGCTGTGGTGCAAGAAGAAACTAGATATTAAACAAAATGAGCAATCTCTCAACTGCAAAGACAATATATGTAAAATGTATCTCATCATTTCATTAGGCATTTTAGTAAATATCATGAATTAAGAGCTCCACGTTGTAATCATATTTGCGATGTCGTATTTGCGATGCTTTCGACAAAGAAATGTCAATAGCGAGGATAATGGCCTCTTTTTTTTTTCTCCACCTAATGTCTTTCTTTTGTCAGACGGCTATCTCTCAGCTGGGCGCCCAAAACGCATTACGTGCAGGTGGTCACTTAACTTTCTTACCGAAATATTTACGACAGCAGTTTGCACTACAGTGGCAGTCTCACATAAAAATTACACAGGTCAAGAATCTGCGTTACAAATCTGTAGAAAGAAAATCCTGTTAATATAATAGTGTCCAAAAAATTTTCGCCAGCATAGTGATGCGTTCACGCATACACACACCTTTCATAACTCTTAAAGTACGATTCTTGGTTTCCAACATCCTATTTCACAAACCAAAGTCCCTAACCACTACTCATTATTCCTTGATTTGTTACACATATACTGTACATATTCGTAGACACTTCTTCAATATGTCATCATAATAAATAGGCAGCATAATCAAATTCCTCATATATCATCAGCTTATTGATCATAAACATACCGCAGCAGCGTAATACACATCGACATCATAACATCATAAAACCTCAGCCAAATCTCAAAATCGTCGTAGCTTCCTACAATAATTTCAAAACCTAAAAAATTCTCTGCTCATTTCAATAGTGTCATCTACCTCAAACGTACTTTAAAAATCATGATCTCATACCAAATACACCATTCAGAGCTCTCATAGTATCACAATGGTTCCGAAAAAATATGAACATTTCACAAAGTACAGACAAAATACAATATTATAAGTGTGAAGTTATCCAACTGTGTAATTGCATAAACATCTGTCACTGACGTAAAAATGTTTGTCTCTCTCAGTTAAATGATCAGATACCTGTGTAATTATGTGTTAGAGAAATATGGTACCAATGTGTAAAGTTGTATAAGCAATACCATATTAGCTAGGGCTTCTTGTGCTTGCCAAACACAAGGTACACAAAGTAAGTGTGTACCCCCCTGAGGATTAATGTAATTATATCCTCAGGTGTCACAGATTGCAGCAATGGAATGAAATGTATCATGGAAAACCTTTGTATCATTGTAATTTAAAAATCTGTAAAAATAAATGTTTTAAGTACAAAATTAATCACTCAAATACGTGTACTCTAGCGCTAAACTGTGTGTCCTGTTGTAAGATAATCTCTGTGGAAGTGTCGTAGTTTTCGTCCACCGAAAGCTAAGTTCTGCAGAAGTCAATGTACTTACCTCATGATAAACAAAAGTTAAATGCTTTGCGTATAGCTATATTAGTTCTTATGCTTATTGCCATGATGAAGAAAGTACTGTGCTGTAACGTATTGTTGTGCTACGGAAAAGGCTGTCTCATTGTAGCTATACCACAAAATTCACTACTAAAACATGTTTTATTTTCCAGAATAATTCAGAAAAACAGTGCAGATAAAAAACAGAAACACCGCAAAAGCAACATTGTAAATTGTGTCACATATTAGTAGCGTCGTGATATAGTCATGTAGCTGTCAAATAAACTAACCACTGTGTCATCTGGTATCTTTCAGAAAGTACTTTAAATCTAGAATGTATTTTCAAGTAAACCAAAATGTTGCATTAAAATCTCATTAGCAGTACCAGTACATGTTCTATGTACATCAGCCTTATAGACATTACGTAATTGTGCAACTAACAAGCAAGAATGCACACACACAATAACACTAAGCAAAACATTGTTGCATGTTAACAGTTTCTAAGTCTGACAAAGCATACTAGTAATGTGAAGTGAAAAATTTTATGGCAAAGACTAAGTTATAAAGCAGATTATCTTTCAATAAGCGGTTTGCATGTGAAATGTGGTGCAATCGTTTACTCTTCCTAGGGGGTAGAGTTTAAACTTCAAAGCAACTATCATGTTGTATACGTCGGTAAGGAATACTAAAATTTTTCTCAAGGTTAGCGTCCATGTTCTTTTTCGCTGAGCCAGCCGGTGCAGGTGGCTGCCTGCGGTATAAGTCATTGTCTGTCTCTTTGTTGGAGCGCGCCGCTATTGGGATTAGGAGACCTAAGTTCCACAAATTCACCTTGACGAGAAGGACCTGCCCTGTTTGAAGCTCGTCAGTTCTGAAGCAATTCAGGCCTGTCGTTACGATCATATCGTCTGTAGTCATGTCGGTAGATTCCTTAGTTTCTTTCTTGTCGGTCACGTGGTGGAGAATTTCTCCGTGAATCGTAACTGTGCGTTGGACCGTTGCGTCTAAAGTTATTCTGTCTCCCTTGATAACAGTTATTTTGGTTCCCATATTGTCTGTTTCTCTGATTGTCTCTGTGATAGTCATTACCACAGAGAGGTGATCTTTCCCTGTAATTATTACTACTCTGCCAACGGTTGCCATACGGGTGGTGTCTGTTTTGGTCACGATTTGTGTTGTGAAAATAGCCTTGTCGTGTCCCGTTATTATTTCTTTCATCGCGGAATTGTGACGGATGTGACCTGCAATTGTTGTGTTCCTGTTTTCGCGTTCCGCGATTGCTAGTGTCAATTTCTAATTCTTGTAAGAGTCCATGAAAAGTTTCAGTGTTGTCTTTGCAACGCCCTGCCAAAATAATATGCCGTAAATGTTCAGGTAATTTGATTAAGCAAATGTGGATGAGTTCTGAGGGGCTGTATGGGTTTGACAGGTACTGATTTTGTGCAACATGTCTTCAAAATATTTCACAAGACTGGAAATATCAGGTTGTTCGAAATGTTTCATCATTATGATGCTATGTTTTACTCGGTCTTGTGTAGCTTGAGACCAATATGCTGAGAGGAAGACATGGTAAATTTCTCCTTCACTGTGACAATCGTGAATGAACGATCGCATTTTTACAGCTGGTTCATTCTCTAAGTAGCCAGACATAAATTCTAACCTGTGCTCCAGTGACCAGTTGGGAGGGAAACAATGAGAGAATTGATGAAGCCATGCTTGTGGATGAATTTCGTTATCAGAATTCTTAAATGTTTTGAATTTACGTGTAGTAATGAACAGCTTATAGTCAAAATCATCGTGTCGGCGAGTCGCATATCGGTCACTGTTACGTCGTGTCGGCGGTTCCAGCTCAAAATTCAGTGCACCTTGCTAGTTTCTTTCATAATTTCCGAAATGCCCTGTGTTATTATTTTGTGGCTGTTCCGTATTTCTATGTCCCTCTTCGCGTGTTGGAGAGCGAGTGTCTTCTGAAATATATAATTTTTGTATTACCAGCGTCAACTAATCTTGTACTTCCCGCATTTCTCTTGTGTACTGTGTATTGATTTGATTTTGATTTTATTTGAATTTTCTACTTTGTTCATACTCTTCTGTGTCAGTGAAGGCTACTGGTCTTGTGTCAATCAGATCATCTACCTTTGTACGTAAGTTAGTGAACTGATCCGAAAGTTCGGCTACTTTCTCCGATAGTGAACACATTTCCTCAGTGTGTTTTTCTGAACCAAGTTTCAGAATGTCCATTTATGTTGAAATCGAATCTACTGTGTCCTTTAAGTTTTCCTGAGTTCTTGCAAGTTGTGTAACCGAATCGGTGGATGCAACTGAGTCCATTTTAGCTTGCAAGGTGTCTAGATTTTCACGAACGATAGTTTGCAGTTCTTTTATGGCTGCTTCGTGATTCTGTAATGCATTTTCATGGCGCGAAAGAATAGGTTGAAAATGCTCACAAATACGTGTTTTTACGTCATCACAGACTTTTTGACATTTCGATTCAATGTTATGTAACTCAGTAGTTAAATCTTCATGTGTTTGTTCAAGTGTGGTGTCTAACTTCAGAAGATTTAGTTCCATTGTGTCTAACAGTTTCTGTGTTTGTCTCTGGTGTTGTTCCATTGTGTCTAACTTTTGAAGCTTTTGCTGTGTTTGTCTCTGATTTTATTCCATTGTGTATAACTTTTGAAGCTTTAGCAGTGTTTGTCTCTGATTTTGTTCCATTGTGTCTAACTGTTACTGTGTTTGTCTCTGATTTTGTTTCATTGTTGCATTAATTGCAATAATAATGTATTAGTGTCTGGAATCTGTTCCTCTATGCTTTTCGGCAGTGCATTTGCACCGGCAACGTACAAATTTTGATAAGCAGAAAAAGTGTCTTGACTTATTTGAGGAAACGGTGAGGACGCAAAACCTAAATGTACAGTATTTGCAAGATTGTGTCCTGTCATTTCGGATTCCTGAGGCTAGCTGTTGACGACCCATCGATCGATAATGCTTCCCTGTTCACAAATTGTTTCACTGCCTACACCATTATTTGCAGCCCGCTCCATTTCTCTATGCACAGTTACCAAATTACTACTTTGAACATTAGTTAATTCATTACATGGTGGCCCTAACACAATGCTTTTGTCTTCACTGTCATTTCTCAGTTTACTTTGGAGCCTGCTATTACATATTTCACACGCCATTATTGTCACAATATTTCACACGACAACATAGAAAAACAAAATTTGAAGAGCAAAAATAACATAGCACTGAAAATAATATCTAGTTAATTGCAAGCGCAGCTGCGAAATACTTCGTGCAAATCTACATGCATGCCACAACTGTTTTACTGTAAAACAATGAAAGACTACAACTACCAAGGAGATTCTCTCTACAGTTACACGCTAGCAATAAACAAAATCTACACTAATTACACAAACTACAAGAAAAAAGTTAAAAGATTCCAGTGAGGTATCCTCAGCTAAGGGTCGACAAATGAAATGTCCCCTAGGAAAAATTATACAAGACTGTGCTTAAACTGACACACACATTATTTTTAGCGCAACGCAATCTGACTTTCAAAAATCCCTACAAACGAATGCCTCTGACTAATATTAACCTATACCTTTCACATATCACTTACCTCACAAAAATCTTCGTTACTCAAGTTACTGCAATACAGCGAGCGCCACTACTGCCAGCTAAATGAAAGATTCGAACTACTGAAGGCACTAACTACTGATAGGCACAGTTAGCAAATGAAAGGTTTTGATAGAGAACAAACAATGTATTTACCTTAATAGTGTTCAAAAGTCATAATGTATATAGCAGTTCATGACATCCAGTCTTACAAATTTCAAAACTATGCGATCTCTCTCCCCACATCCACCACTGCTGGCAGCTCACCTCCAACTGCGCAACGCTACGCGCTGTTAACATCCATCTGCCCAACACTACATTGGCGAGTAATACAACAATGCCAACCAGCCACTGACTACACACAGCACAGCCAGTGATTTTCATACAGTGCGCTACGTGGCGTTACCAATATAAAAAACCTAAACAGCCTACTTACACTACGTCCGGCAGCTGCCTGTTGTCGACGCAGCGGCGTCGCTCTGGCGCCCCCTGGGTGACGACGTGCATTACGACGGCAGTTATTACGGTGACTGTGACGACAGTGAAGACTCTGAACTGGTAGCAGCCCTAAGTGACAATGGCTCTGTGTCACGCCAGTGCCTCACGACGGACCCTTTTGACGAGCTGTCTACCGGGTCTTAAATGTGACTTGCTGCCGCTGATCTCTAAGAGTCTTCTTCCCCAGCAGGTCGGTGGAATAATGTTGTGTTGCTCATCTGGAGTAAATGACCCTACTACCGCCGTATGTGTTGACACCCTGGCGTGTGGCGAGCTGGTGGCTGACACAGTGCTCTCCTTTGTGTTGCTTGGCTGTGAAACATCGCCTTAGAAAAATTTATGAATGACTGTGCTGGTAAACCTCTTACATTATTTGATTTTCAAACAGCTGAGCAAAACTGAATGTGCTCAGACATTTCTCTTTTTACTTATTCTGATCATCAAGAAAACGACACACAATATTTTTAACGGAACGCAACCTGACTTTTAATAATCCCTACAAAAGAATGACCCTGACTTACAATAACCAATACCTTTCATGAATCACTTACCTTACAAAAATCTTCGTTACTCAAACTTCTGCAATACAGTGAGCACCAATACTGCCAGCTAAATAAAAGATTCTAACTGCTGAAGTCACTAACTACTCATAGGCATAATTAGCAAATGAAAGATTTTGATAAAGAACAAAAATGTATTTACCTAATAATGTTCAAAAGTCATAATATATATAGCAGCTCATGGCATCCAATCTTGCAAATTTACTGTCTCTGATGGACACACGTCCAGGTGACCCGTTCTCAAAACTCCACCCTCTCTCTCCCCACATCCACCACTTCTTGCGGCTCACCTCCAACTGCGCAACGCTACGCACTGTTAACATCCAACTGCCCATCACTACAATAGCGAATAATACAACAATGCTAACCAGCCACAGACTTCACACAGCACAGCCAGTGATTTTCATACAGAGCGCTACCTGTCATTACCAACATAAGAACCTGAGCAGCCTACTTACAACTGGGCACCCCGCCGACCCACTTACGTCACGGTAACATACGACTAAACTGCAGCAGAATACAGCGCACATGCTACTTCTGGCTCCCAATATTCCTTCATATTTTAACTAACTTCATTAATTTAAGACTCCTCCTTCAACCAACTAGATCGCTCTAATCATTCGACGCTCTACAACACGAGAGGGCGTCTGGTCTCTCGGGCTGGGAAACCAGAAGTAGGCGGATCACACAAGGTTATCCTCGAGTGTGCTGAGTCACCCTGAAAAAAAAGCGACGCTAATCCGCTCTGACCTCCGCTCCTCCCTCCTCCCCCCCCCCCTCCCCGCACCGACCAATCCCAAGACCCTCCAGCGACCAAACACTCGACTCGACTCCCACGGTCGTTATTATTTAGCTCGCTGGTGTGGCCGAGCCAGTGCATTTAACAGAGAGCTGAAACTGGAAAGAGTACGGTACCAGCAGCTCGTACCAGAATAAACTGCTTTTGTCCTGTAGAAGAGACTTGTTTCTCACGTAGGCACCGCAAGACCTCAGGCCGATAGCTTGTTTGAAAATTATTAGGTTTGTCCTTAATTTCGTAGCATTGTTTATTATGTTGATATTCCAAATTCTTCGGGTTTATTTATTGATTGTCATTTGTTATTTTTAGTTCACTGTTGCTGTTTGAGTTCACATTTTGTCATTTGGAGATAGTGAGTGGACGCGTAGACGCTACACAATGTTGCACCAATCGGATAAATTTCTGGTATATTCTTCTGTCTGAGTTCAAAAGAGAGGTGAGAGCAGCAAAGGCAGCCAGAAACTATTGCGCCGTCTATGGGGACAATGCCACTGAGCAGAGCACACCAAGAAAATTATATCTCGCCATTAGTGACTCACCACATTCAGCAAACCTCGGTGTTCGCTGAAGATTGTTTAAATGCATTAATCCACAATAATCCACGTCAGTGTACTCGAGAAAAAAAATGGCTCTGAGCACTATGGGACTTAACTGCTGAGGTCATCAGTCCCGTATAACTTAGAACTACTTAAACCTAACTAACCTAAGGATAGCAGACACATCCATGCCCGAGGCAGGGCTGTAGCGGTCTCGCAGTTCTAGACTGTAACGCCTAGAACCGCCCGACCACCCTTTCTGGCTGTAAACGAGATGTGATTAATCCACCACTGTGAAACTTTTTCATGCAACGGGAAAGGTTCACAAACCAGAAAAGTCAGCCAATTGCAATATGTGCTTCTCTGCTTGTGCGTCATCAGCTGTGAAAGGCACCTGTCCTGTCCTCATATAGTTATTGGTGTTGAGACACTATGTCTTTATGATACCACTGGAAAAAGAAAGGAATGGTTGGTTCGAATCAAAGAAGCAACTCCTCATATGAAGACCTGAATGCATCCACAAAAGATAATGTTATGCATCTAGTGGAACAGCGACTGTTTGGTGTCCTACGAATTGCTTCCCAAGGTGTGACCATCACTGCCGATGTTAAGTGTCAACAACTGAGACGTCTTGCAGACGCAGTCCAAGAAAAACGACCGGGTAGTGTGCATGGAGTAAAACTACTCCACGATAACGCCCGAACGTATTCTGTTAGAGGGACTAGATACATTGTACAGGGTTTGAGTTGGGAAACCATTCCGAAACCACCTTACTCATCCGATCTTGCACCCTCAGGTTTTCATCTAGCCCGCTCTCTACCGAACAACCTTCGACTAAGTTCATCTCTTGTGTAAATGCGCTCTGATCGCGACTCGACTAGTTCTTGCCCTCAAAACCACGTGATTTCTACGTTAGTCGAATAGGAATGTTACCCCAGCGGTGACAGACTGTTGCAATTGGTGACGAACAATATATCAGTGATGACTAAAGTCTTGTGTTATTTGTGTCTCTTGTGTTTATTAAATTTATGGAAAAACGCTAAGAACATACACACCAACCCAATACAAGAGTAAAATTTCAGTATGAAATTTTGCTATGAACTCTAAGATATTCCTATGGATAGTCACCCTGTACATGCGTAACTCTGATCTAATTTGAGGTGACTGCTAGCAAGCATATACCATGTGGCTGGCAATTTCGTAATGTTGCATGTTCAAGATAGTTAGCATGGAACGAAAGTGTATAGAGTATAATTACCATAACAGAAAATTTGCACAACACTTGTTTTAATATTAATAATAAAATAAATTCCTCTTTTGAACGTTATTCATACCACTTTATTTGATAAATTCAGAAAATTTGTGTTAGTTTTGATTCCTCGTTCATAATCGTTGGTAATCACATAATACAGACAAACCATTCCTGTTTTTTTATAAAAATGTTTAGTAATGGTTTAGCAGTTGGTGTATCAGAGTTTGGGTAGGAAACTTATTTCGAATTTTATCTAGTTCTGTGCTTGTAACTAACGTCTGAACTGAACACTGCAAGCGGATCAATAATGTGAACTGAATTACTTCAATTTCACTACCTTCAAATTCATCTTTTATAGTAAATATTTAGTTCAATTTTCCATGTGCACCGAATTTCAGTTAGTTCATATTAATTATTGTATGTTACATTACATTCAAGAGTGCTTAATAATACTATTCTGGTTACAGTCAGGTAACTTAACCAGTCAAAATAGATTCATTTGTGCATAACTATGTATTTATTCAACAGTAATTTCGAGAGTGAACATACAACGTTAACAGGTGAGTGGGTGACCTTGATGTTGCAGACAGCAGTTTTAATAATCATTGTTATATTAGTTCTAGACGTCTTATACATCCGTTGATCACTTTTACAAGAATGTGGGACATGACTTTGAATTATAATAACATCGTATTACATCGTATTGTAGTGCAAAACATGCATAATATACACTGGGCTAGTTTGAAATAGATGGCACTAGTAGTTGATTGTGTGTTTATAGTGGAATTATCCTGGCATTTGACGAAGTATATTAAGGGAAACCACAGAAAACTTCTCCCGAATAGAAGGTTGTTGAAAACTGTAAAACCTCATTCGGTCTGTCCCTGGTGGAGAATACTGTTGCGACTGATTGCTGCTTATTTGGTAATTTTGTGGTTTACGGTCGCTGCACGATTTGGAAAGCATATGGAGCCCACCATTCATAAGAATACACTTTTGTTTCTACCTTCTTTTATACACGTTCTATCATAATGTAAAAAGTTACTTATTATTGACCGATCCACCTTCTTTAGAATCTAAATATTTCCTCAACCCGAAGGTTGGTATGAGTAACTCAGTGTTTCGTTTCCCATGATCCTATGGGAGACGGTGTGCCCTTGTCTCCATCCTACCTCTTAACTGACCATCCCAGTCAACATCTTAACATGTGAGACCAAATTATTTCATACGCTGTACAATAACTATTTGCTGCATGAAAATAATATGTGAACTGAAAGAAAATGTGAAGTAAAGGTTGTCACATGCCTTTCTTAGTGATAACTTTGCCCTTTGGCACTTGTTTGTTTGATTGGAATTCAAACTGTATATTATCCGTTGTACCTGAGTTGTTCTAAAATTAAAAACTGATGTTTTTTTCTGTTCTACTACTTATTTCGTGCGCCTAATAAAGGGGTCCCTGACTTTAGAAATAAGTGATATGAGAAGGAGAATCGACAGGAGAATGCAACAAACGGTAAAATAATTGTGAAAGCTGTATGAATTTTACATAGACGTTACACAACAGTAGTCATACGTGCTAAGATATGACGCTGCACGCTGTAGAGTTCGTATCAGCGTGCATAAAGAAACTCGACCTCTTGATGCGCTCTTTGCAATCACATCACAATGTTTTCGGAATGTCCACCACTCGCATCACAAAAAATGGTTCAAATGCTTCTAAGCACAATGGGACTTAACAGCTGAGGTCATCAGTCCCCTAGACTTAGAACAACTTAAACCCAACTAACCTAAGGACATCACACACATCCATGCCCTAGGCAGGATTCGAACCTGCAACCGTAGCAGCAGTGCGGTTTCGTACTGAAGCGCCTAGAACCGCTCGGTCACAGCCGCCGGCACTCGCATTACAGAAGTGACGCAAGTTTACAGTGAAATTCTGCGCCACATGTGGAGATTTAACGGAAATGGATTAAGTTGTCACACAGATCGACGGTCGAGACTTGTACAGCTTCGGACAGTTACGCTAATTTCAATGTGCTCACGAAAATTGGTAACAAGGAGTCATGTCGGGTGAATATTAAGGAGAAACAAGGCATGCGCCAGTAAATTAGGAATAATCCAGTGAAATGACTCTATTCCGGAAGAAATCAAACACTTGTTCGGTGCGAAATGGTCGTTTGCCATCCTAAGTGAAACTCCAGTGGTAGCTGCAAGGTGACAAATTTTTCCAAGACGGCAATGTAGCCTTCATTAATTACCGATATAGACATGAAAAATGAAGCGATATTGCCTCTGCTGCATACCGTAGTCCAAACTCTTAACTGTGAGAAAAACAGTAGTTTCGCATCCCCCAAATGGGGGTTTTCGGTACCCTCACATCGTCAGTTATATCTATTCACGAATCCATTCTGGCATAAGTATGATTCATTTGTGAACCATATGGAACCAGCATGAAATATTTCACTGTAATTTTAACAATGTGTTTTGCAAAGTCGGCTCCTTCATCGCACAATGGACCCATCTGACTTTTGATACACGTATCGCCTCTTTCTCAGTATTCAGGCCATTCTGGAACACTTCAATCCAATGTTTGTTACAGTTCTTCGGAAGGATTCCCTCTGATGTTGCTGAATAAGTCCAGAAACTGTGGCGACATTTTGTGGAGTAACTACAGATGGCCTGGTGCTAACATTCCCCAGTACGTCATCAGCTACGCAGGCTGCCCGTTCGAATTTGGTGAAGAGTTTGTTTACAGTTTTCACATCAAGCCCTTATGGAAAATTAAATCGTGTTTGAGGACAGCGCCTTGTTGTCTTAATGCTGCGTCCTAGTTTGTGACATTCCAGTACTAGAAACACAGGTTATTCACTATATACGTGATTTCAACTACCTTTAACGTTTCAACTGTGAAATTGGTGGTTCACGAATATGGAGTACTATTTGTAGGTACTATGTATTGCCAGTTCTAAGTACTATTTATGATCACGAGGTACTGCAAGTACAGCGCCATCTGGAGAGCTTTTGCAACTACTACTTTGGACCGTCTGTATAAAACTCATACAGTGTTACAACACAGATTCTATCGACCTTCATTTTCACATTAATTTTTCAATCTGTTGGGCACATTGTTCTTTAATATAAAATATGTTTGTGTAAGTAATTTCAATGTGTGGTTTACTGAGATAGTTGGTACCAGACGTACCGCACACGCCAGTTCACAAAGGAACATCGCTGCGCGCAAACAACTCACGCTGTCCGGGAGCATCACGCTCCCTGGAACGGCAGTGCCACAAGGGAGAGAGACGGGCGCAAGCAGAAGTTCTCTGTGGCAAGTTACGAGTTCGAGTCTTGCTATGGAGTTACTGCAGAACGTTCGTCGTGCCCTCAAATTGTGAGAGAAACAGTGGCCGATAGGTAGAGACGATAATTTTTCAGTACAAACAGAACAATGAATCCAATAATCGTGTACAGACAGAGACTGCCTTTCTATAGATTTAAATGGAAACTGTTAGTTGCCAGTAGGAGCAGCCGAGCGGCACTGGGCCCTACAGTCTGGAACCGCGCCACTGCTACGGTCGCAGGTTCGAATTCTGCCTCGGACATGGGAGTGTGTGATGTCCTCAGGTTAGTTAGGTTTAAGTACTTCTAAGTTATAGGGTACTGATGACCGCAGCACTTAAGTCCCATAGTGCTAAGAGACATTTTTTTGAACTGTTAGTTTGATTCATCAAGACAGAAGATTAATGCTCTTCCGACTTTAATTAAAATAAGGTTAACCAGTTTCCGTTTATGGAAGTGTAGTCAACGCAGGACAGGTTAAGCTAAAACTGTATTCTACGACTGGTGTATGCAGCGTTATCAGGTGTGAGTAATGTATTTTATTTTCACTATTCTGTGTTACTTTCATTGTGTGTGTGTTCTTGCCTAGAGCCCATTCATCGTCCTACTAGAACACTCTTATCACAATTTTCAGCGGCAAGGAGATTTTTATCAAAGTGGACGCCAACAGTCCTCAGCTTTAGAGATCATAAAATTTCAGGTCAGTGTTACACATGTCAGCGGCAAAACTAGAAACATAAGAATTTTGTTTCTAAAATACAGAATCTGCACTGTGTTATGTTGTTGTTGTGGTCTTCAGACCTGAGACTGGTTTGTTGCAGCTCTCCATGCTACTCTATCCTGTGCAAGTTGCTTCATCTCCCAGTACCTACTGCAACATACATCCTTCTGAATCTGCTTAGTGTATTCATCTCTTGGTCTCCCTCTACGATTTTTACCCTCCACACTGCCCTCCAATATTAAATTGGTGATCCCTTGATGCCTCAGAAGATGTCCTACCAACCGATCCCTTCTTCTTGTCAAGTTGTGCCACAAACTTCTCTTCTCCCCAATCCTATTCAATACTTCCTCATTAGTTATGTGATCTACCCATCTAATCTTCAGCATTCTTCTGTAGCACCACATTTCGAAAGCTTCTATTCTCTTCTTGTCCAAACTATTTATCGTCCATGTTTCACTTCCATACACCCCATACAAATATTTTCAGAAAATACTTCCTGACATTTAAATTTTTATTCGATGTTAACAAATTTCTCTCGTACAGAAACGCTTTCCTTGCCATTGCCAGTCTACATTTTATATCCTCTCTACTTCGACCATCATCAGTTATTTTGCTCCCCAAATAGCAAAATTCCTTTACTACTTTAAGCGTCTCATTTCCTATTCTAATTTCCACAGCATCACCCGACTTAATTCGACTAAATTCCATTATACTCGTTTTGGTTTTGTCGATGTTCATCTTATATACTCCTCTCAAGGCATTGTCCATTCCATTCAACTGCTCTCCCAAGTCCCTTGCTGTCTCTGACTGAATGACAATGTCATCGGCGAACCTCAAAGATTTTATTTCTTTTCCATGGATTTTAATACCTACTCCGAAATTTTCTTTTGTTTCTTTTATTGCTTGCTCAATATACAGATTGAATAAAATTGGGTAGAGGCTACAACCCTGTCTTACTCCCTTCCCAACCACTGCTTCCCTTTCATGCCCCTCGACTCTTATAACTGCCATCTGGTTTCTGTACAAATTGTAAATAGCCTTTCGCTCCCTGTATTTTACCCGTGACACCTTTAGAATTTGAAAGAGAGTACTCCAGTCAACATTGTCAAAAGCTTTCTCTAAGTCTACAAATGCTAGTAACGTAGGTTTGCCTTTCCTTAATCTTTCTTCTAAGATAAGTCGTAAGGTCAGTATTGCCTCACATGTTCCAGTATTTCTACGGAATCCAAACTGATCTTCCCCGAGGTCGGCTTCTACTAGTTTTTCCATTCGTCTGTAAAGAATTCGTGTTAGTATTTTGCAGCTGTGGCTTATTAAACTTATTGTTCAGTAATTTTCACATCTGTCAACACCTGTTTTCTTTGGGATTGGAATTATTATATTCTTCTTCAACTCTGAGGGTATTTCGCCTGTTTCATACATCTTGCTCACCAGATGGTAGAGTTTTGTCAGGACTGGCTCTCCCAAGGCCGTCAGTAGTTCCAATGGAGTGTTGTCTACTCCAGGGGCCTTGTTTCGACTCAGGTCTTTCACTGCTATGTCAAACTCTTCACGCAGTATCGTATCTCCCATTTCATCTTCATCTACATCCTCTTCCATTTCCATATTATTGTCCTCAAGTACATCGCCCTTGTACAGACCCTATATATACTCCTTCCACCTTTCTGCTTTCCCTTCTTTGCTTAGAACTGGGTTTCCATTTGAGTTCTTGATGTTCATACAAGTTGTTGTCTTATCTCCAAAGGTCTCTTTAATTTTGCTGTAGGCAGTATCTATCTTACCCCTAGTGAGATAAGTCTCTATATCCTTACATTTGTCCTCTAGCCGTCCCTGCTTAGCCATTTCGCACTTCCTGTTGATCTAATTTTTGAGACGTTTGTATTCCTTTTTGCCTGCTTCATTTACTGCAGTTTTATATTTTCTCCTTTCATCAATTACATTCAGTATTTCTTCTGTTACCCAAGGATTTCTACTAGCCCTCGTCTTTTTACCTACTTGTTCATCTGCTGCCTTCAGTACCTTTCCCCTCAAAGCTACCCATTCTTCTTCTACTGTATTTATTTCCCCCATTCCTAAAAATTGTTCCCTTATGCTCTCCCTGAAACTCGGTACAACCTCTGGTTCTTTCAGTTTATCCAGGTCCCATCTCCTTAAATTCCTACCTTTTTTGCTGTTTCTTCACTTTTAGTATACAGGTCATAACCAATAGATTGTGGTCAGAGTCCACATCTGCCCCTGGAAATGTCTTACAATTTAAAACCTGGTTCCTAAATCTCTGCCTTACCATTATATAATCTATCTGATACTTTTTAGTATCTCCAGGATTCTTCCATGTATACAACCTTCATGATTCGTAAACCAAGTGTTAGCTATAATTAAGTTGTGCTCTGTGCAAAATTCTACCAGGCGGCTTCCTCTTTTATTTCTTAGACCAATCCATAACCACCTACTACGTTTGCTTCTCTCCCTTTTCCTACACTCGAATTCCAGTCACCCATGACTATTAAATTTTCGTCTGCCTTCACTATCTGAATAATTTGTTATATTTGATCATACATTTCTTCAATTTCTTCTTCATCTGCAGAGCTAGTTGGCATATAAACTTGTACTACTGTAGTAGGTGTGGGCTTCGTATCTATCTTGGCCATAATAATGCGTTCACTATGCTGTTTGTAGTAGCTTACCCGCGTTCATATTTTCCTATTCATTATTAAACCTACTCCTGCATTACCCCTATTTGATTTTGTGTTTATAACCCTGTAGTCACCTGACCAGAGGTCTTGTTCCTCCTGCCACCGGACTTCACAAATTCCCACTATATCTAACTTTAACCTATCCATTTCCCTTTTTAAATTTTCTAACCTACCTGCCCGATTAAGTGATCTGACATTCCACGCTCCGATCCGTAGAACGCGTTTTCTTTCTCCTGATAACGACATCCTCCCCGCCCGGAGATCCGAATGGGGAACTATTTCACCTCCGGAATATTTTACCCAAGAGGACGCCATCATCATTTAATCATACAGTAAAGCTGCATGCCCTCGGAAAAAATTACAGCCGTAGTTTCCCGTTGTTTTCAGCCGTTCGCAGTACCAGCACAGCAAGGCCGTTTTGGTTATTGTTACAAGGCCAGATCAGTCAGTCGTCCAGACTGTTGCCCCTGCAACTACTGAAAAGGCTGCTGCCCCTCTTCAGGAACCACACGTTTGTCTGGTCTCTCAACAGATACCCCTCCGTTGTGGTTGTACCTACGGTACGGCTATCTGTACCGCAGATGATATAAATCCTATTATCGACTGACATACCACTTTCAGAAACAACAATTGTAAGTAGGCTGTTAAGGTTTTTATGTAGGTAACGCCAAGTAGCGCTCTGTATGAAAATCACTGAATGTGCTATGTGCAGTCTGTGGCTGATTTTCATTGTTGTATTATTCGCTATTGTAGCGTTGGGCAGTTGAATGTGAACAGAGCGTAGCCTTGTGCACTTGGAGGTGAGCCACCAGTGGTGGTGTATGTGGGGAGAGAGATGGGAGTTTTGAGAGCGGACGATCTGGACGTGTGTCCGCCGAAAAAAGGAAATTTGTAAAGATGGATATATATATATTATGACTTTTGAACATTATTAAGGTAGGTACACTGTTTGTTCTGTATCAAAATCTTTCATTTGCTATCTGCCTATCAGTAGTTAGTGCCTACCGTAGTTATAATCTTTTATTTAGGTGGCAATATTGGCGCTCACTGTAGTGCAGTAGTTTGAGTAACGAAGATTTTTGTGAGCTAAGTGATTCACGAAAGGTATAGGTTATTGTTAGTCAGGGCCATTCTTTTGTAGTTTTTATTGAATGTCAGATTACGTTGCGCAAAAATAAAATTGAGTATCAGTTTAAAGTTGATCAGAATAAGTAAAGAGCGAAATGTCGGCGTAGGTTCGGTTTTTCTCAGTTTTTTGAAAATCAAATAACGTGAGACGTTTACCAGTACTATCATTCATAATTTTTCTAAGGGGATGTTTCACAATCACTCCAACGCAGTCTCTCCAGCCTCTTGTAACCCATAGCAACGGGTCATTATTTTCTGCTCTGCACACGGGTGCTCATTCCTAGTTCAAAAATGGTTCAAATGGCTCTGAGCACTATGCGACGTAACATCTGTGGTCATCAGTAGCCTAGAATTTAGAACTAATTAAACCTAACTAACCTAACGACATCACACACATCCATGTCCGAGGCAGGATTCGAACCTGTGACAGTAGCAGTCGCGCGGTTCCGGACTGAGCGCCTGGAACCACGAGACCACCGCGGACGGCTGCACATTCCTGAGGTGGATCGTGCATCCTTAAGCTATTTGCAATATTTAACCAGTACCAGGGCAGAAATTTCTCACACAGACAACGATATCTGTTTCTTCAATTTATATTTCCTTCTATTGTTGGCGCGGCTAACGCGGGAGATGGGATCACGGCACTTAACCGACAAGTCATCGACTATACATTGGTAATGACACACTCCCTCATAAATACGTCTGGAATAAATTGCGCCAGACATAAGTTAAGATTAATGTCGATGTTCCAGTGCTATCTTAATTCCTACGATTCCTTTTCTGTCGCTAGGTGAATACTGGAACTGGAAATCTCTCCCAAATATTTTCTGTTTCCATGAACTTCGGCTCACTAACAGCCCTCCTCTTATTTGGCTGATATCTGAAGCTATACTAACTAGTTTTCACAATGCATTGCATCTGAAACTGCTTACTCTGCTCTTCGTGGTAGGGATTTAACAGCAGACTTACAACTCATGTATACGTCATCGCATGTGGAGCAAATTTTATCTCACTCAGGAATAGGTATGTACACATACATGTTAGTCTTTCAGACCTGTGCCTGTCTCTTGATGGCCCAGAAACACGTTTAAACAGATTCGGTCACTTGGTTCTGAGACTGGTTTTCAGATGATGAAAGGCAGATTCTGGATCTGAAAACCTTCAAACCGCCCATTACTAATTTTTCGTTTCTCTAATCCACTTCCAATTCATTTTGAGCAGTTTGAAAAGAACAGATTTCTGTATACGTGGGATTAAAAGAATCACTGTACGTGTACAGGTAGCAAGTGAAACAGATTTATAACAGCATCATCGTACTTCTACTGTTACCAAGAGTGTCTGGGTGTGATTGCTTAATTTAATTTCTAAAATACATTAGGTACTAGAAACAGCATTATTTCAAACTTCTAAGAATACATTGTGATTGCTATATCAGATATATATCCGTCAAAACTTCGACAAAAAAACCTTAAGCGTTTTAATTTCAACGACATTTTCGTACATCCCTGGGTCGATTTTCGCAACTAAGCACTCTATTTGGTCCTTTAACTTCATTTTACCACAGGAAGTAGTTACACTGTGTTATGTCGGTAGATCTTAGTGGTCAATTGTCAATTATCTTGGGTGTAAGATGACAAATTTCTCCAGCAATAATGTGAGTCATTCGTTCGCGAAATGATATGTGGCGCCTTTTTCCTAGATGCATTTCCTCCAGTTGGCAGCAAAGAAACTCGCCTACTACGTTGCGATAAAATTCTCTGTATCATCACTGTGTTACCAGCGTCATTGTCCATGAAAATGAGGGTCAGTTATTCCACTGCAAGGACTGTCATCGCCAAAAAATCCCATTTTACGCTTTTTGATGTGGCCGCCTTGTTGGGGAGGCGCCTCGCCGTTAAGTTTGTTTCACCCCTTGGTTTGCTAACATTCAGGCAGCGAATTCACACCGTTGCAGATGGTCAGTGGGCAATTGTAGTTGTTGTCAATTGGCGCTTTTAAGAATGTAGATGAAAATCCTTTGTTAGAATTCGCAGTAAAGTGCTCCATAGAATGATCCGTTGTTGTGACTGACGGTGAATCGAGTATTGGGGACTTCGAGCTAAATTCTCATGTACTGAGGCAATAGTTTCAGTAGACTGGATTCCGTGTCTTAACATCATTAGCTGAACCCTTTTCCTCACACTTTCAATTATTTGTCGAACTGTCGCTCAATCGTATACGATCAAAATTTGCACACGGGCTATGAAGTGTCTATAAACAACATTCCTGTATTTTTAGTGCGTTTTGACGAAGAAAATACGTTATTCGACATTAAACGGCAATGTCTACAAATGACGTGGAATTTAAATGGCGCGTTTTTATCGGAATACACTATGTATCCCAAGAATATCATTTATTTTCCTCTTTTCACCAAACCAACAAAAGCACATACAAATATAGAGCTCTTGTTCTTTAGAATAGGTCGGACTGATCCACAAACAGATTATTAATAGTTCCAACCCGCCCACCTCAGCAAGAGTTTTTCCGTTGGTTGTAATACAAACGTCAGAATTTGAGATCTCTTGTTTCAATACTACTTAAACGGAAACCGTCGCCTCCAGTATCCAACCAGTGTGAATTTGGTTCAAAAGGACAGCTTTTTACACTGATCCTTATTTCTTTCAGTCAACACTATTTATTTAGAGAACGAATGCTGATTCTGACTTCATTTCAATGCCTTGCATTTATACACTAATGGCTATTTAATTTACAACATCACGAGGGATAGTAAATAACTAAGTTTTGCTTATTGTACTTATACGTACAAAGGGAACAGTACCTGAAAAATTTTGCACATGAAATTTGGTACGCAGAGCTCCTACATGCAGCATCAACAATGGCTCTAACTCCGATAGGCGTGCTGCTATGTATGGCCGTGCGGCTCGAGGCCGCTCATCATGGATTGCGCTGCCCCTCCATCCGGATGTTCCAGTCCCCTCTCGGGCATGGATGTGTGTGTTGTTCTTAGCATAAGTTAGTTTAAGTAGTGTGTTTAATTGTAGTGATCGATGACCACAGCAGTTTGGTCCCTTAGGAATTCATATTTGAACATTATTTTACGATGGGTGTCAGGTGGAATTGACCTTAACTGACAGAAACTTACCTTAGGTGCAGGTACAGCTGTGTCATTTCTCTGTACTTCAGATCTACAAAGAGTTCATCAACGTTAGTGGCTACGCGGGTGGATGGGGGTGGGGTGCCAGTCTCTCGGTGTTTAATGATCAGATGGTGTCAGCGGGTGATATATCTGAAGAACGTCCTGACCAGACTGACAGTCATATACATTGTGTAAGATAAGTTAGGACATCACGAGCAATGTGAAGTTTTGCTTTATAACGTGAAGGAGATCTCTTGGACATCGCACACCCAAAGATCTTAATATGTAACGGCTGCTGTATCTATCACCGGCTATGCGAATCCGTTACGAATGTGTAAATCACGCCATTGCATCCTACTACCTCTACGCCAAGTACATGGCCAATATGACGATGATGAGTGCAGTCTGGCACCGTTCATTCTCCCTGGAGACTCCACACACAGGTATGTCCATTGCGATAATGTACATGAAACTGGGGTCTGCCTGCAAAGATACGGTGTCACTCATAGGTCCAGTGTAGTAGTCGGATACATCAGCATTGGCCAATTTGTATTCGCCGTCTTGTGAAGGGGAGCTGGAACGATGGATGCCTTGCTGAATACCCTTGCTGCTCTAGATGTCGCCAGAAATCCATGTAGAAAGTTGCTATTAACAAACCAGTTCTCTGATTCAGACTACGGTCTCTTACTGCAGAGTCGTACACAGCTGACAGAATATCTGCCCTCTGTGGCGCTGGTCGCGTGAGGCCAATGAGATCCTGGATGGTGTTTTGTACGCCTGCCGGAGTGGCTTAGTGGTTCTAGGCGCTTCAGTCTGGAACCGCACGACCGCCACGGTCGCTGGTTCAAATCCTACCTCGGGTATGGATGTGTTTGATGTCTTTAGGTTGGTTCGGTTTAAGTAGTTCTAAGTTCTAGGGAACTGATGACCTCAGATGTTAAGTCCCGTAGTGCTCGGAGCCATTTATTTGGGGGTTGTGTACGATCCTCCTCACATTGGAGATAGTTGAGCCAGTATGGTTGTTTCAGGATCCCGAACGACGCGAGCTATTATATTGCTGAATCATAAAACCTGTATCGATAGCTCACTATCATACCGCTTTCGAATTTGACATGTGCCAATGGAGTTTTCTTTCCATTTACACTAGGCGTAACTAGATGATCTCATGAACATTACCATTGAAATCTGAGTTCCGAATGAGTACTCTTGTTCTTACGTACTCTTTATATACCCTCACATTTGTGCGGTGGAGCGGAAATCATGATTATGTATGTACCCTCATTATTTACGTAGTACCCTTCATTAAATTTTGATGTTTCTTGCTTGTCTCCTTCTTGGAGCAATTTAATGGCCACTGTAGTATGACAGACATCGAGGCACAAAAATAGTACAAAAAGCACGACGAAATAACTGCTTAGCATGGATGATACTTATCGTTTCCATTATTTCGCCAAACGGCAGTAGCTTGGAGCACCCAGCGGCAGGCAGTGGACTCGAGCACGGTCCTCCCTGCAACAGCCACGTTTTGCGCCGCTTGCTGCTGGTGCCTGCGACATCGCCGGCTGTGATACGAGCCGTGACGCGCGCCCACCGTCCTCCGAGCACAGGCGTGTGCTTCGGCGGCGCGCCGCAGCGAGCGCTGGCATCGCGGGCGCCTCCGCGTCGGAACGGCGCGCGGCAGTAGCGCGGGGTGATCCGCCGCCGCCGGTCCGCCGCGACGTCGACGCCGCCCCCGACGCCGCCCCCGACGCCGACGCCGCCCCCGGCAGCGAGTCGCGTGTCGCCGCTGGCTGGATGACGGCGACCGGCCGCTGCTAGGTCGGCATGGGCTGGTGCGCGGCGTGTGCACCGCTCGCGGCGCTCCTGCTGCTGGTTTGCGCTCACGGTAAGTCGGGTACCAGGGCTTTGCGTTCTTCCCTCACCTGCGCACTTCTCCTTGCCGAAGTTTGAGTATTTCTGAGAAACGTAGCGGCTGGGAAGTATCCGTCAGCCCATATTTCGGATACTCAATGGACAGGAAAGCTTAAGAGTCTCAGCTCAACCTATCATGATATTTCGAGCGTATTTACACTGACAATATATGCGTGATAAATTCGTGGCCCTCAGGAAGCTTGATGAAGTGCAGGCGGACTCATGATGAATTTCCTTTTATTACTGATGTTTATTCTTTTTTTTAAAAAAAAAAAAATAAAGAGCACTACGGCATTTTGACTGCGAAAACACGATTTCCTTTTCGTACTTCCAAATTGTTCCAGTTGTCTAGACCCCAAAGGAAATTCCAGTAATTAAAAGATTAACATTTTTCTGTAACCTAAATGCAAACTATCTGTATGCAGAAAATGAAGAAATCCCCTCACCATGAAAAATAATCGAAACCATTTATTTACATCAGTAATTTACCGCTGGAAGAGTAATACGACCCGTTCATATATTTCAGAATTCGTTACTCAACAGTCTTCGTTGGTCCTGAAGAATATTCAGGTGTGATAACCTACACACTGGCATGTTTAATATGTATCAAAAAACATGTAAACTATGACTGAATTCGAACAAAAAATTCTTACGAATTTCTCACCTATAATTTTCCTTTTCATTCAAATTTTTAGTTTACGTTCTTTCAATATACAATCGTCATTCAATTTTCTATCTTCCCTTTGTCGGGCCCTTCCCCAATCCTGCCATACAGTACTGTTTCTTCGTGTCACCTAATGTACGTACATTAAAAAAAAAAATTGCGCCTCATTTTTTCCTGGCTATATTCGGGACGAATTTTCTAACCCCGTATCTTCTGATTATTTCACCGGTTTCTTCCTCGTTGACACATCCAAATAGGTCACTCCTAGTAATACGGCAATAAAGTAAACTTCTCAGCACAATAAGGTAACCTAGTAATAATTACTTTGTTATCACTTTCGTCGTGTTAGTATTACTGCAATTGAGTTAATAATCTTACTAACATGCAATGAACTATTATTCAATCAATTGACATTCTTTTGAAGAGCAGTTTTATTGCGTTCTTTCTCGCGTCTATTGACGACCTATAGCATTGGTTCGGACTCAAAATTCTTAAGCCAACGTTACGCCGCGATTCTATTGCCTCTTAGTATGATACAGTTGTCAGATTTTCCAGAAAGCCGATAATGCTCAATATGGGATAAAATACACATTTGTCGCTCTCCGTTACAGATAAGAGTTGAGAAATAAGTTATACAATATTTCTTCAATGTTGATGTAGTCAGTGGTGCATTTGCCTAAGAGATAAAACAATAAACATGAAATTAAATATGGAATTAGACTGTTGTTAGTTCTACATTTAATGAGGTTTTGAAACTACTGTCTGGCAATACACGCCTATTATTGCTATTTGTCAGTTGATGTGTATTAGGGAAGTTGACAACCATAAAGACATCGCATGTCATCAACGTAGTTGCTTGTTCTAGCTGTAATTATCGACAGGCATTATAGAGAGAAAGGGCACTGATTTACTCTGCACGACCTGTCGGCATACTGGACGCTCGGTAATGTACAGCTCATCAGCGTATGAATATTGTAAAATTTGTTCAATGAATCACTCACTAGCTTTTTCTCGTCAGTGCAATTCAATTAAGAGCCGTGCTCAGTTCAATTACAGAATTAGCTCGTTGCAACAAGTAATACCACTAAACACAAAGACCTTACTGTTAATGACTTCACAGAGAAAAATGCGTTCTACCTTAAAAACGTGGTCCAAGTTGGCTGCGCTCTGTTCGTTATCGGCGCAATTGGCCAGTTTCAACCATGGATATTATTCAAGCACATATTTTAAGCTCCGTGCTTCATTTTACAATCTGATACATCGCTGGTAGATGTGGACAGGTATACAGCATATTCTGCGCATATGTGAAAATGTAAACTGAAACGTGAAACTTAATAGACTTCTTGAAAATGGTTCACCGTTCAAATTGTCGATTTCCGCAGGTAATGAGCACAATACAGCCTACTTGGACCATGTTTTCATTCTCAAAACACGCTGAGGCTGTGGAAAGAAAATATTAAAATTTATCCGATGCCACCATCGGCTATAGTGATCTGCTCATGGGTGCCCCGCAACGGTCAATCAGATGCCGTCAGTTTTTTGTACTATAGTCGCCTGACCTGCCATTTTACTTCAATCTACTCTATAACACCACTGTCGATAAACCAGATAAAGTGTGTCAATAGTGAAGATAATAGGTAGTACTTCCTTAAAAACTAGTTTCCCTTGAATGGAACTGGAAGAATCTTTGGAAAAGAGCAATATATTCAGTTTTCACTTTAAGAAAAATAACGTTAGTGTCCAAAAAAGAACCAAAGTGCAGCATGAAAACTACTAGTTTCTGCGGGTGAAAATTCAGATACTTAAATAACAATGTAATTTAGATCCTCCAATAAGCAAATAAATTAGCCAACTTCCTCCTAAAACAGAAATTAGCGAAGTACAACATATATATGACACTGATATTTTTGTAGCACACTGAGTAGTATGTTGGAGTATCCCCTCAGCTTGACAGTATGTATAAATGTAGGTACATGTTGAAACACGTACAGAGATTTGGGCACAAATATAATCGTATCGAAGGACTGAAAACTATCGGGACATGTTTGTATACTTCGATAAAACTGATTACTGGAAATCTGTCTCACATTAACGTTAATAGTAATAGTTGTAAGTAAATACCAGCAGAAAGAAGGATCTACACTACCGTGATGCTTCTTCAGAATAAAGCGTGGAAGAAGAGATATTTTAAACCAGTATATTATTTAGGTAAGCTAACTGTCTGATAGCAGTAGAAACGTTTCACAGTGAGTGAAAAGTTATCGTCTTTGATAACTTCATCTGAATCGCAGTGAAGTTATGGAATGATAAAGAATATTGGGCTGTGTACTTGTGAGCCTCTACCGCATATCTTTACATGACAAAATATTTGAAATGTCTGAATGAGATCTTTCACGTCGTAACGTCTGTATTGGATACAATACAGACGTGGTTGGGTAACTAATTAATGAGGTCCCTACGAACAGCATTTACAGACGTAACCCAAAGGGTGAAGCACAAATTTCAAATTACAATACTCATTAAGAGTCTGTTTATGCTAGGACGTTTGTGAAATGGTTGTGTTTGTTCATAGAAAGAGATACCTCTAAGTCTGTTATTCTAACCACTACTGACATTTTATTCGTATTTCAATCGGCACAAACGTTTAAATTCTGTACTTTCTATCAGTACCAAGCAGATAAATATTTCAACGAATTATCTTCGTTCAATGGTTGATAGAATCAGGCTATCGTCATATGGTGATGTTTCGCTTATATTAGTCGGATAATGCAGGAGGTACCATTTTGCCCTTGAAAGATAAGAACTCTACTCTAATTACTGGTCGCTGTATATATTTAACTTGCCTTCAATAATTGTATATTTTCATGTTCTCCCATTCCATTCAGAGAACGCATGAGGATTTAATTACGCCTTACTGCTTGAAGTAATCAGTTAAAAACGATATTTAAAAAAAACGTATCCATATTGTATCACTTACTCAGTTACAGTAATCTACCTCGTAGTTTATTTAATTTCCGTCCAACTAAAGCAATACGTATCATCTAGACTCAGGCAGGCATTACTTAAATTGAAATTAATTTAAACATGATAATTATCACCATTATCTACCTCTAGGATGCCTCTCAGTTCATCCATGACTTCATAAAGTAAGATATTGATAGTACTTAAACTACTATTTATGTGTTTCCATTTAACTGACTCTAGCTTTCATAACCTCAAGTAGCAACTGAAATATAGATTTGAAAATATATCGTGATGATCACACACACAATGTAATACATACAGACATGCTTTTCTGTAAATTCACTACATCTTTTACTGGACTGGAAAATTCGCTTAGAAAGCTAAACACCGTCCAGAACTTCAGTAGACTTACAAAATTAACTTTGTCATAGCCAAAATAGAGACTACGTCATCTGGTTCTAGTCTATGATATATGTGAGATGTTTCGAATGTTTTAATTTACTTATTACTTGTGCAGAGTGCGAAGTCATTAATTATAGGACGACTTTAGTCAAATTACAGTGTGGCTTACCCTGTCTTTGTTGGAATGCAAGTGGCAGCTTCAAGTCAAATGTTTCATTTTATTTGTTTTGGTTTTTGGTCCACATTTCATTTCCCTATCTTCCTTAACTGAATCATGATTTACTGATGACAGTTTAAGTCATCATCCTATTCCTACTTCCATAAAAGTCTTGTCTCTATTCTCTTCCAGAATATACAGAATATGGCAAATAGACAGTGATTTGTTTAGTACAGCAGCTTAACCACCTGTTCTGTAGTACTTTTTGATCAGTTCGCCATTCTCTTAAAACTTTTCTCCAGACCATTAACTTTTTTGTATTGAGATCTCAGTACGCCTGTTAATTCTACAGCGTCATATTCTGCTTCCTGTAATTGATTCTGTCTCAAATTACTTATTAACTGTGCTAATTTCTATTTTCCTAAACGAAACAGATTTTCTTTTCTAATTTTGAAATTTTTGTTTAGTTTAGCTTGTAGCCTTCTAGACGCATCTTTTAAATATGTCTAGTAAGCAGTAAATGTTTCTCCTCAAACTAGCAGCTACGTGACTGTGTACTTCTTTCATCTAGATTATGTTTCGTATATTAGCTGCAATTTTGCTTATTGCAATTTAGCTTCGTGACTTTTTCATTTCCCTGATCAATCTCAAAATTAAATTTTCTAAGACTCATGTTCTTTCTTGAGTAGTTGCTGTTCTGTAAATGGCGAGTGAAAAACAAATTCTGCGTCTGAAAACCTGGAAGTCTTAGGGCATCTTGCCAATTCGATTTACACTTAAAACATTTAGGCATGCTCCCAATCAATCTGAAACAAAACCACTTCACATTAAACTTTATTTCAGCAATGTCCTTAACAATACCACCCAAAATACACCACAGTTATTGTAATGCTAATGAAAGAAATATCATTACTACAGGAGCTGATAGAAGCTCTCATCGACACTTTATTCTTGAACTAAAAACTCTCTCGTCTTTATTCAGACTTTGCCTCCATTAGAGTATTTGTATTAAAGCACTTCTTCTGAAATTTGGGCTACACCCTTAAAAGATACGAAGCCCGTTTCGCGAATAAAACTTCAGCCATTGGTATACTTCATAAGATTGACAGCCATCATGTGCTAAGACCTTATGCCTGGCAGCGTCGTCTCAACTTCTTGGACAGCTTCTTTTCTTCCTCCGGACTGCTTCTTTCCACCCTTCTCCAACGATACCGGTACTGAAACTCTCCCAGTCGTGGAGGGGAAGGGCGCGGCCGATGGCGAGGAGAACACGCGGAACACGCATGCTCTTAATTAAGCACGTCCTCGGAGGTGCGCATTCCGGTTGTGAAACAAAGCGAAACACCATTCCGCATTACGACGGAAAGACGTGCTAACTAGAAACTACATTTAAAATATACACTTTAGTCTGTACTTCCCGTTCTTTACACGCTTCAGCTTCGTTCTATCTTCGTCACTTTAACTGAGAATTTCTCTGCAATGTTCTTCACCTGTAGTATAAGTAATGATCAATATGCGTCTTGGTTTTACATCACGTTGTTGTTGTTGTTGTTGTTGTTGTTGTTGTTGTGGTCTTGAGTCCTGAGACTGGTTTGTTGCAGCTCTCCATACTATTCTATCCTGTGCAAGCTTCTTCATCTCCCAGTACGTGCTGCAACATACATCCTTCTGAATCTGATTAGTGTATTCATCTCTTGGTCTCCCCCTACTGTTATTACCCTCCACGATGCCCTCCAATACTAAATTGGTGATCCATCGATGTCTCATAACATGTCCTACAAACCGATCCCTGCTTCTAGTCACGTTGTGCCACAAGTTCCTCTTCACCCCAATTCTATTCAATACCTCCTCATTAGTTATGTGATCTACCCATATAATCTTCAGCATTCTTCTGTAGCACCACATTTCGAAAGCTTCTATTCTCTTCTTGTCCAAACTATTTATCGTCCATGTTTCACTTCCATACATGGCTACACTCCATACAAATACTTTCAGAAACGACTTCCTGACACTTAAATCTATATTTGATGTTAACAAATTTCTCTTGTTCAGAAACGCTTTCCTTGTCATTGCCAGTCTACATTTTATATCCTCTCTACTTCGAGCATCATCAATTATTTTGCTCCCCAAATAGCAAAACTCCTTCACTACTTTAAGTGTCTCATTTCCCAATCTAATTCCCTCAGTATAACCCGACTTAATTCGACTACATTCCATTATTCTCGTTTTGCTTTTGTTGATGTCCATCTTATAGCCTCCTTTCAAGACACTGTCCATTCCGTTCAACTACTCTTCCATGTCCTTTGCTGTCTCTGAAAGAATTACAATGTCATCGGCGAACCTTAAAGCTTTTATTTCTTCTCCATGGATTTTAATACCTACTCCTAATTTTTCTTTTGTTTCCTTCACTGTTAGCTGAATATGCAGATTGAACAACATCGGGGATAGGCTACAGCCCTGTCTCACTCCCTTCCCAACCACTGCTTCCCTTTTATGTCCCTCGACTCTCATAACTGCCATCTGGTTTCTGTACAAATTGTAAATAACCTTTCGCTCCCTGTATTTTACACCTGCCACGTGCAGAATTTGAAAGACAGTATTCCAGTCAACATTGTCAAAAGCTTTCTCTAAGTCTACAAATGCTAGAAACGTAGTTTTCACTTTTCTTAATCTAGCTTCTAAAATAAGTCGTAGGGTCAGTATTGCCTCACGTGTTCCCATATTTCTACGGAATCCAAACTGATCTTCCCCGAGGTCGGCTTCTATCAGTTTTCCCATTCGTCTGTAAAGAATTCGCGTTAGTACTTTGCAGCCGTGACTTATTAAACTGATAGTTCGGTAATTTTCACATCCTTTACGTTAACTTAAAATATTTTGCACTTTCGTAGGATCCCGGATTTCTTTTTGAAATGAATCCAATTCTTTCTTACTTCTCTGAAGAAATAGTTTATTTGACAATATGGAAGGTTTATTTTCTTCCGACAACATTCGACTACAGCGTCAGCAATTCACAAATTCGCAGTTTCCAACGCCAGAGTTTCAGACTTTGATATGTGTAAATAAATAATTTGATGCAACGTATACAACGGTAACATTTTGCACGTTTCTTCTGTACAACCATAGGAATTTATCAAAACCAAATATCTTTCACCTTCAGTGCTTTCCCTGCACCAAAATAATACTTCAACGTATCTGCACTGAGATTTGTTAAAAAGTTCCCTTTTTTAATAAATGTCCTAAAATAATTTACCTTTGAGATGCACGGAGTCCAATTTCGTCAATGGACTTGGTAAAATGCTTCAACTATCTCTACTGCTTGTATAATGCCACGGAAAATGATTTTCTTCTCATAACAGTAGTATTATCACTCATCATAGTAGTCTGGCGCTTTCCCCTACATATTATCTTCCTCTGCCTCTTTCACCCGTAGCTTATCCTCACATGTGTGCACCAGGCATTCAATCATCATGATGTATGTCAGTGTTCTGGGTCCATTGTCACATTGTATAAACCTGGTTGCATGCCACAAGAATGAAATACGTGTTCCACCTCTTAACCCCGACCGCGGGGCCGCTGTGGTAGTACACTGGATTCATATTTGACAGGACGGTGAATCCAATGCCCGTTTGACTACTGACGTTAAAATTTTCTGTGATTTCCTCAAACCGCGAGAAGCGAATACGGAGCTCGTTCCTTTGGAAGAGAACAGCTTATTTCTCTGCCCCATGCCAGTTTGTACTCTGTCGTACAGGGTAAGTGGCGTAAGGCCCCGTGTGGTGAAAAATTCGCACCGAGTTTTTGCATACTGTCATCCAAGCAGGAGCTGACAACCTGGTGGCAGAGTTTTGTTATAATAATTTATTGTTCGATAAAATTTCATCTCGACAGGTCGCTCCAGCCGTGAGAAAATGAGCAAAGACTGTTTTGTACTACTTGTAAGTTTTCTAATGGCAAATGTTGTGCGTTTAATGTCATGTTTGAAAATAAGGAACAACGAATTACTCGTTGAGACTATTGCAGCTATTCTTCACTTTAATGTGGAAATAATTGAAGCTATATGTCTCGAAAATCAAGAATGTCGCATCTGTCAGAAAATGGGAAAGTGGGGCAAATCCTCGCAAGTGTTTTTTTGGTGAATCCCCACTGGTCCGACAATGTAACAACAATTCTTTTGTGACAACCCCAGTAAAAGATGACATTCAACACATTCTGCTTAAGATTATCTCACCTGAAGGTAGTATTTTGCTGTCGAAAGTAAAGATTTACATGAAGCTCTCTAACAAAGCATTGATATGTACGCTTCTAACGTCGTCAACCAATGAAGAATGAGTGGAAGAAAAATGCGCGTGGGAAAATAGAAGCTTGCTATAGAGAAGGAGAGGCGAGCTAAAGAAAGAAATGTGAGTGCTTTAGAAATAAAACTATTTCAGGTAGATTTCATTACGTCAATGATAAAAGAGGAAGAAAACAGATCAGCCAGCTGATTATCATTCAGCGTCAGATTCTGGCTTCTTACATGAAGACCGTAGCTCAGATATGAATATGGACGTACTGTTTGGCATAGAAGTATCAGAAGAAGAAGAACAAGAAGAAGAAGAATCTGGGACATAAAGGAAGAACGCTTTTACGAGGTAGACTCAGTAACTATTTCAGGTCACACTGTTAATCCTCCTGTCTTGGAGGATATTGTGCTCGGCACTTTGACTTCAATACAACAATGTTACAAAGGGTGATTTCAAATGTTCATATGATGCCGTCATCTCTTTTTATCCATGTGTATCTCCAATGGGGCGAAAAGCCGCACCGTAGCTTTACCTCGTTTTGTGACCTAAAATCCCACAATTTTCGTTTTATCTAAATTGTAAATTAATCTGTAATTTACAATCAGACAGAGCTGTAGTTTGGAAATATCGTAGGTAACAACCCAACCGACGACTTCAATTGAAAATCGCACGAAAATCTACCCCTTATTCGCCACAATTGTACAGAAACTGAAAACTCCGTGGCCATACCGCCACATACACTACGGGAGGTTCAACTCTAATCATCTCTCCTTCTTTCGACTATTCAGTCTTTATTCCTGGCCTAAAGTGTGCTTTATTTATGACGGTGGCCACGTTTAGGTTCGTTCTGCGCATCTGACGTCACAAAACACAGTCAGCCAATGAACACAGAATGACGCTGCTAGAACTCGACTGCAGTGCAGAGCACAGACGAGTGTTTTCAGTTTTAGAAATGTTCAGTCATAAATAAAGTAATTAAACGAAAGCAATGTCTTGATAGCAGCCTTCCTTATATAGAAAGTTTGGAAAAAGCAATCTTTATGCCTATTGCTTCATGTTCTATTAGTTAATTAAACCAAACAAGCAGTAAGCCTCCTATTTCAGGTGATAGCAAGGAAAGGTGTTTGTATCATTCTCACTAACCGCTTTTTCGCAATAAAGAACAGCGGTGATTGTTTATTTCCTATTGTACTTCGACGAAACGTGAGTAATTCATAATCATACCAACAGTGGTTTTCGGTATTTTGCGTGATATTTTAAAGTCCTCCGGGAGATATATTGAATGACGAGCTGCATTAGCGTAATGGTTAAAATGTGTGGCTGCTAAGCGAAAAGTTCTGAATTCATACCTTGATCGGTGCTAAATATTTTCTTTATTTAAAAACAATATCGAAGTGTCTTACTTCATGAGTTTTATTCGAATGAATGTAATTTTTTGAAATTTCTAGTGGCAACTAAAATCGACCATACGGAAAGTATACGCAATTGACTCTTACCTCTGCAAACTCTTCAAAATTTCGTGCAATGGTTTACTACGTCTAATGCTGCACAATAACTGCATTGAACATCGAAACAAAATTAAGTCATTTATGGGGGGAAGGTATCAGTCAAGAAGATGTGTACAAATCAAATTTTTGGGCCAAACAGTTTTTGTGAAATCGCATGATAAAGTGTGTCAAAGGAGTCGAAACACCATGTATCTGCACAGGCAAGCAGTGCAATGATGACAAAATCGCGTACATCGTGGAATGCGGGGAGCACGTCTCTGTAGCAGCGAAAGGGTTAATGCGTCCGTGGTGGCTTTACGTCGTAAACTGCGCGCTCCTACCTATACGTGTTTGCGAACTATACTATGGCGCTGCTTCTCTTGGCGCGTACAACTGCCAACGCAGCAATCTACCGCGCCTGGGCGGGCATGCGCAAACCGCCAAGATGAAAGAATTGAGCTATAGCCTAATATTTCTCCGTATGACCTTCACGTCTGTGTACGTAAATATTAATGGATTTCTACATACTCCTTATCCCTTATTTTCTCTTAATTTTTCTGTGTGCATTGCATCATATAATAATTTGTATCAAATTGGTCTCCGGGAGTAATTCACCTGATCCGAGTCAACATTTGGCAAAAATTATTCGGATTATTTGAAGAAAGGTATTTTCATATGCGTTAGCAGCCTTTGGCAGTTCCATGCACCGCTGCTGTGCTTTAGTGCCCGTTACGTAGCTGTTAATGGACGACAACTATCGGAGCCACTTGCGACGTAACTAGTGCCGTCACCATTCGTCGACAGCTGATGGACTCCGTTCGCTGCGACGACGCTTCTGCCCCGCTGGCAGCCGCCGGCTAATCACCTCCGTTTTATTCAGTGACCTGCGTGTCGCCATTTGTCCACGGCTAACAGCGGTCCACGGAATTCTTTGTTACTCTCATATTCCTGTTTAAAACTGCATTAATTCAGGTCGCCGAATCTAACATCTATTCCAAGCCTCCTGTTAGAGAAGGTAAACTGTACGATTCGTCCACTCTTCCCGTTGGGAGAACATAGTCACCATTTAACTTATTACCACCCTATGGGGAACCACTCTGTATTCATCAAAGTTCACTGAGTTCGGCTTGAGCTGGTACTAGCTTTAAAACGGCACGATATTTCAAACAGCTCTCAGTGTCCATTATAACACGAACTGAAATGTATAAGAAATAACATTTGTAGACCTAATTTGTCAGTGACTGACACTGTAATAGAAACAGCTCCCAGCCATCCATTCTGTGATTTCTTTGTTAACACATTTCGAAGTTAACCACACAGGAAGTCTTAATAGGCAGTAGCAACCAACTGATACCTGTTAGAAACGCCTGAGAAAAGCCCTTCGCACCTCAGAACAACTTGAGTAACTAGCGCATGGGAAGTGTAGTTATTTCTTACAAAGGTGTTCTACATAACACTGCCAAATGTTCAGTAAGGGGCATATGTTTCGAGATAGTGGCAACAAATCATTTATGTACTCTTCGAATACAAAACTTTAAAATATTATTCAGGTGTTAATCTTAATTCTACGTGTGGAATGCCACCGTAACTAGTCTCCAACAATCTACGGTTGTTTGTCACAGTTTAAGTTTGTATAGCGAAATCTGACAAATTTCTCCATGAGGCCCGACTGACGGAACGAGCAAGATCTTTTAAGCTTATCAGCAGAGAGCCAATGTCATTTTTATAACATAATATGTATATTTTCAGGAAAAAGATCAGGTGGCCATACTTATATTCAGAAGACGAAAATGTACTACTGACGGCAGGCATAGGTAGAAACAACTATTCCAAGCCATAAGAATACTTATTCTCTTCGTCGAGGAAAGAGGGGAAACCCTGAGAAGTAGAAAGGACAGAATAATAGGACATATGTTAAAATATCAGGTAATAACTCCCAATTTACTAGATCAGATTGTACAGGGCAAAAAAAGAAACTGTAGAGTAAGACATAGATTGGAATACATCCAGCAAATAACTCAAGACGTAGGTTGCAAGTGCTCATCTAAGATGAATAGGTTAGCACAAGAGAAGAATTCTTGGCGGACAGCATCAAATCAGTCACAAATCATCGAGAATAGCTTTTGTTAGGAATATGGAAGTTGGAGACTGGGACGCCAGAGATACTAGGTTATAGTTGTTACTCTAGTAAGTAATGTGTATTGAGAGGAAGCGAAATGAGAAGCGGAATAAATAAATCAATTATGAACAAAGATGAAAGCTGTAAGCCTGAGCTCGTAATACCAACCAGAAAGACAGAGGGTAGTAAGAAGGAAAAAAAAGAAGAGGAAAAGAGTACACACAAAAAGGAGAAGTATCTTTTTTACAGGAGGTGAAAAGGTAAATAAAAAAAATTAAAGGCTCAAATTAATAGAGTTGAAATCTGGATATTTAAGACAGTAATGATAATGAGCTCTCCATCTGATACAAAGAGTATCTTTCATCGTCCGTGAAGTACTGTAGATGAAATTCTTTGACGTTCTACTTCTTGTTCATTAACGCAGCATACAGCCGACAACAGAAAAAAATACGTTTGATTTCTTTCATAATGCACAACGCACGGATCAAGTGGCTGAATGTATTTTCAGAGACGGTATCGTAATTGTATGACAGAAGGCCGCGGCGAGTGTGTTTTAGCCTAAAAGCGACACTCATTATGCAGCGTTTCGATATGGCAGTGGCATCACCAATAGCTGCGCACTATGTCCGCCGCTAACGACAACTATAAATTTTTCGCAGTAAACCCAGTCTGATTTTTGCAATTAGCTTACATCGTGCTGTGTAACGGGGGCCAAGCGGCTATTGTTGTTTGAAATTTACGGGTCGCGTGGCAGCGTAAAGAGTGAATAAAAGTTTTGTGCTCCATGGCAGGACGACCTTCTCTTGAACGTAAATGCTGCGCGAGGGAAGAAAAATTTTTCTCAACTGTTTATTACTTCTTATTACGGGATAAAATGAAACTTTGTTGTGCGTTCTTTGTTTTATTTAGATATGAAGGAGAAATTAGGTGCGTTCAGTTACGACTGGAAAGTGTACGCAACAAAGGCCTGGTCGTTCAAGATGAGAAATTAGCTCAGCAGGACCAGAAAATTATGAGAGCCTGAAGAGGCCGCAACGTTTTCACGGGAACTGTCACAGCATTCGCCAGAAAGGTTTTAGGAAACTGTGGAATTTTAAAATCCTGATGCCACATCAATATCACGTGACGAAAGCCATCACATGACATGAATTATGATAGTTACGTCACCTCTGACCTCGATTGTGCGATTTATTCACTGTGATAAAGAATTAAAATTTTTAAGCCAATTTTTTGAGCAGAAGAGGCTTTTTCAAATGCTCAGAATGTACTGACCAACGTGACCGGACGGTTTCAGAATTGCCAGTAAAATCAGGGGTGTTTCAAGTAATATCTTGTGATTTTCTTTGTACTTTATAAACCGCTGTTACACTAAAGACTACTTCGTATGCCACTTCCATGACGATCGCTTCTTTGTTGCTTTCACAACCAATTTTAGGGAATTTAGTGAGCGTATTATTCCTTTTTTATGCTTTATGAAAAAACACTTCGCTTTCTTAGTGTAGTTTAATATATAGTTTTTAGGAATCATGAGGCTGTCCTAGTTCTTCCTGAACTGCTCTAAAAATTTCATTATTTTATTCAGGATTGTATTCTGCACCTCCAGAATCGGTCTGGCCTCAAAAGAAAGAATTAAAAACGTTATGGAAATACATTTTAGAAGTATCAAAGGTCATTTTTTTTACGAGTGCTTCAAAGAAAGCTGCAATACGAACAGAAGAAAGTTCTGTATTCAAATGATTTTAGGAACGAAGGTTAGTCTTTTAGATTACTGCGAAAGCACTGGCAAAACATTGAATTCGTCAATATCTGTTATATTTACTAAGACTGTAAAACATGTACACGGTATACAACAGAACTTTCCGCGGTACGTATCTGTGAGTAATTGTCTACAGCTTTTCGAAGAGAGGGTAGTTATTATTGGATGTCCTATCTACTTTGAAGTGTTTGTAGGCGAAGCAAACCAAGTCAACATTCGACGGAAGATAATAAGAGGAGAGAACGGTAAATTTACAAGACAAATACGGAGACTTGAACACCGTTCCGCCTGAAAAGTGTATCAGTGTCTTAACTACTGTATCACGTGCTGCATGTTGGTTCATTTCCCGAGGTCAATTCACATCAGAATATGAGTACAAATACTCGCTTGGGAAGACGAAATTCCCTTTCTCTTTATATCTGCAAGTAGGAGAAAGCATGTATTTGAAACCCGTTATAGAGTTTTCAGTTTAGCATGAAAGACGGTATGTAATATTATTTTACCCAGGCATTGTTTTGGTTTTCTTGTGGAACACTTTGGTGCGAAGTTCCTCTTGAATATTAGACATATTGCATTAAGTAGCATATTTACAGATTTCGTATTTCTTCTCCTACCAATTTACTAATTTTTTTCGGTTTAACCAATCAATTTTTTTCATTTTCGTAGTTATAGTACTTCCCTTTGTACACCTTCCTTGTTCAGACGTCAGTGTGATTCGCATTCACATATTTCGAGGAAAAATGAAAGCTTGCCCATTTTTCTATGGAAAGATATTTCTATCCCGCAATTGACCATTTCGTATGCGCTTACTATTCATTGTCCATTAAACATTCTCCACTTTTCTTCCTAATCAGAAGAGATGACATCCTTCATCCACTCTACTGAAATCAGTTTTTGTAGTTAACCGTTTTGTACCTGATACTTACCTTAGTCATGGACTTCACTCATCTAACTAATTATTCTGTGCGTTAGTGCATTTTTTTACGCTGGGAGACATCACTAATAGCTAAATCAGTGGTAATTCTTCACGCTGTTGCCGAATTGGACATATCTGTCTTCTGTGTTATATTTTCACTACCCACGTCGTATTCTTTTTCATACTACAGCTTAAAATATAGTTTTTGTTGTGTTGTTACTGTTTACTTCATACCTTTTTTATTTATGAAACACTATTAATTGAAGGTGTATGGTATTGGGAAAGTTTATCAATCAACTACGCACCGTTTTCATGTATGTTAGTCAACGACGCACTGTTTACTTGAATGAATTCCAACAACGTGGTGATTCTTTTCGTTTCTTCTTCTCTGTTCAATTATGAATAATAATAGTGAAACTTCAACATTTTAAAATTGGAGTGGTTTTCTTTGTAACTGTCCTGTCATCTTTCCTGTACATTTTTCGTTGTCTATTGTCTGTCTTGTAGTTGGTTTAATATGCGATACAATTTGCACTCAGAAAATGTCTGATGCATGTTGCCATCGCAGTGTACTAATTACGACGGTTCTTTGTCGCTTTCTAACATCTCGTCTCAATCTTCCTATATTAGGCGTTGTTTTTTTGTTTTATAAATACACTCCTGGAAATGGAAAAAAGAACACATTGACACCGGTGTGTCAGACCCACCGTACTTGCTCCGGACACTGCGAGAGGGCTGTACAAGCAATGATCACACGCACGGCACAGCAGACACACCAGGAACCGCGGTGTTGGCCGTCGAATGGCGCTAGCTGCACAGCATTTGTGCACCACCGCCGTCAGTGTCAGCCAGTTTGCCGTGGCGTACGGAGCTCCATCACAGTCTTTAACACTGGTAGCATGCCGCGACAGCGTGGACGTGAACCGTATGTGCAGTTGACGGACTTTGAGCGAGGGCGTATAGTGGGCATGCGGGAGGCCGGGTGGACGTACCGCCGAATTGCTCAACACGTGGGTCGTGAGGTCTCCACAGTACATCGATGTTGTCGCCAGTGGTTGGTTGAAGGTGCACGTGCCCGTCGACCTGGGACCGCAGCGGCGCACGGATGCACGCCAAGACCGTAGGATCCTACGCAGTGCCGTAGGGGACCGCACAACCACTTCCCAACAAATTAGGGACACTGTTGCTCCTGGGGTATCGGCGAGGACCATTCGCAACCGTCTCCATGAAGCTGAGCTTCGGTCCCGCACACCGTTAGGCCGTCTTCCGCTCATGCCCCAACATCGTGCAGCCTACCTCCAGTGGTGTCGACAGGCGTGAATGAAGGGACGAATGGAGACGTGTCGTCTTCAGCGATGAGAGTCGCTTCTGCCTTGGTGCCAATGATGGTCGTATGCGTGTTTGGCGCCGTGCAGGTGAGCGCCACAATCAGGACTGCATACGACCGAGGCACAAAGGGCCAACACCCGGCATCATGGTGTGGGGAGCGATCTCCTACACTGGCCGTACACCTCTGGTGATCGTCGAGGGGACACTGAATAATGCACGGTACATCCAAGCCGTCATCGAACCCATCGTTCTACCATTCCTAGACCGGCAAGGGAACTTGCAGTTCCAACAGGACAATGCACGTCCGCATGTATCCCGTGCCACCCAACGTGCTCTAGAAGGTGTAAGTCAACTACCCTAGCCAGCTAGATCTCCGGATCTGTCCCCCATTGAGCATGTTTGGGACTGGATGAAGCGTCGTCTCACGCGGTCTGCACGTCCAGCACGAACGCTGGTCCAATTGAGGCGTCAGGTGGAGATGGCATGGCAAGCCATTCCACAGGACTACATCCAGCATCTCTATGATCGTCTCCATGGGAGAATAGCAGCCTGCATTGCTGCGAAAGGTGGATATACACTGTACTAGTGCCGACATTGTGCATGCTCTGTTGCCTGTGTCTATGTGCCTGTGGTTCTGTCAGTGTGATCATGTGATGTATCTGACCCCAGGAATGTGTCAAAAAAGTTTCCCCTTCCTGGGACAATGAATTCACGGTGTTCTTATTTCAATTTCCAGGAGTGTATTTATTCAGTTACGTAAAATTCCTCAAATACAAGCTATAAAGGAATGAAATTAGTGTCATTCAAATTCATTATTATGTTAAGAGGTCGTTTCCGCCTACACATCTAAAAGTAATAGCTTGTTCCCTTTTGAGAAAGTTGTCCTCCATGCTACTGTCTGCTACCTGCCAATATATTGTTGTTATCTCCTTTCAATTTTCAGTAGTCACTTTCTAGGTATGCCCTTTTTACTTTTCACTTGTAAAGTACATTTTTCTCTGGCTAAACGAGTCGTGTGATATTGTTATGTACTAAGTTGTCGCTACACGAGTAAGGACCTGAGATAATTCTTGATACTTACATTTAAACTTTGTCTGGATCGTAATAATTAATATGGCGTAAATGTCTCATACGCAACAGTAAACACATATCGATCTGGAAAACATTCTGTGTGGAAGTATATCCAACTGTAATATATTACTTTCATGACGTTTTATTAATGCCACTGACTAAAAGTTCGTTGATGTCTCACATCGTACCCATTTTTCCGCTTCGTACGCTCTGTGGTAAATGACTGGTTCTTAGCAGCGCATTATGAATATTGTAAAGAATCTATTATACCGACTTTCATTTTTTTAGTTCTCGATTTTCTATCCGAACTACTGCTATAGCCCTGGTATTACGTTTCTATTCGGCTAAAGTAACATTAGTGCTTTGATCTGCCTCTAATGACATAGCCGTGAACGACGGTCTTTCTTCCGTATAATTCCTTTGCTTCTGATGAGACGTACATTACCCGTTGGTCGTTCGAGGTGAGTGATAGTTCATCCCAAATGTACAAATAATATCGCAGCCTGAGGCTCTATAATATACACTGATGATTCGTCTTCTGTAGCACATTAACTTGAAAGCACAGAACATTTAAAATCAATTGTAGGTCCTCATAAACTGTAAGTTCCCAGCCTCGTCAAATTACTGTTGCTTGTATCACCAAAATGTAATTTATGAATGGTGGGCTCCATGTGGTTCCCAAGTCGTGCAGCGACCGTAAACCATAAAATTATCAAATATGCAGCAACCACTCGCAAAAATCATGGTTTATTTATACACTTTTGCAAATTGATTTCAACTGATTGACAGCCATCATCGGTGCTTTCTACCAATATGTGCCCTGAGTGATAATACCGTCTTAAGCATAAGCTTAAAACGGTATTACTACTCAAGGCACATATTGGTAGAAAGCTTATGCTTAATACGGTATTACTACTCAAGGCACATATTGGTTGATGGCACCCATGATGGGTGTTAATCAGTTGAAATCGATTTTCAAAATTCAATAAATAAAACATGATTTTGCGACTGGTCGCTGCATATTTGGTAATTTTATAAAATGTAATAACTTGTTAGCTACACGATTTCTTCAGTTTAGTCACTAGCCCATCGTTTCTGCTCTTAGCTTCTAAGGCCAATGACTAACATAACGGAATACTCTGAATTTGAGACAAATAACTAGCATCGAGTCTTTTACTATAACTTACTGTCAGAAGAGCCACCGCTTGAACAGTTGAGACTTCAGTCCGATCCCTTGTTGTTGATCTACAGGAAATGATTAGGTTATGTTAGACACGGTTAGTATTATCTCTAAAAAAGTAGTTACAGGTCGTAGCGGACAGTTTCATGTAAGTGATCATCTTGAAACTGATGGCAGGTACTTCCCTTCCCAGAACAACCAGCAAATTTTCCATGGTATGAGGTTCCAGAAGGCAGCGGAAACCATTATACAGAAGAAACATAATGTCTATCCACAGGACGACGTGTAACCTGTTACTGAAAAAGTGTTATACTGATCTCAGCTTTGTCAGAAGATTGGACACTAGTTGCCCCATTCCCTGGGTGGGGGCTGCGAAGGTGGAGGTGACTGTGAGAAAAAGAGTGGATAAGGGATAACAGTCTGTGAGTTGGTGCGTGAAATCTCAGAACCTCGAAAGTGGTAGGGAAGCCAGAAAATCTGAAAAGGGAAGTTCCAAGACTTAATCTACATATAGTCAGCGTGAGTGAAGTAAAATGGAGAGAGGGTATAAAGTAGTATCAGTGACTGCAGAACAAGGTATAACGGGAGTAAGAATCGTTATGCCAAGGGCAAAGAGTGAGTTACAGTTCAGTGATACGATTCTTCTGTTGTGGATTGACGAAAAGCCAACACCTACAATATTTCAGGTATATATGCTACAATTCAAACAGGAAACAATGAGATAGTGAAGTTATGTGAAGATATTGAACGGGTAATTCACTAAGTAAAGGAGATGGAAGTCTGTCATAGGGGATTGGAACCACGTTCTACGGGAGCGAGTAGATGAAAGGGTTACACAAGAGTATGGGCTTGGTACTATGAATGAGAGAGGGAAACGCTAATTAAATTCTCCAATGTGTGTCAGCTAGTAATAGCAAGTACGCTGTTCAGGAATCAGAAGTAGAGTAGGTACACTTGGAAAAGGCCGGTATGTACGGGAAGATTTCAATGAGATTACATCACGGCCAGACAGACTTTTCGAAATCAGGTATTGGAGTCTAAGGCATATCAGGAGCAGATACTGACTAGCTCAGTTCAGTTGAAGAGGGACATGGAAGGTAAATGTGAAGATACCAAGGGTTACAGAAGTGATCGATGGAAAAAGGAAGTACAAAAATGTTCAGGAAAATTAGGAAATTCAGAAATACATGTCATTTAGAAAAGAAGTAAATAGGAAGTTCTGGGAAGCGAAGACGAAATGGCAGTGTGATAAATGGGAAGAATCCAAAAAAGAAACGATTGTCGGAAGGATACTTAGCAAATATAAAAGTCAAAACAACCTTCTGTGAAGTTAGAAAAAAGGACGGTAACATTAAGAGTGCAATGGGAATTTTACTGTGAAACGTAGAAGAGAGAGTGGGTAGGTGGAAAGAGTACACTGAAGGCCCCTACGAGTGGGGCGACATTTTTGACGACGTATTAGAAGAAGAAACAGGAGTCGACAGGAAGAGGTAGTTCAACAAGCATTAAAATGAGAATTTAAAAGAGCTTTGGGGGCCTCAAGATCAAATAAACGACTATTCACTTTGCTATGTAGAATATATGAGACTGGCAATATACCATCAGATTTTCGGAAAAGCATCATCCAGACAATTCAGAAGAAAGAATGAGCCGGCAAAAGAGAATTGTCGCACAATGAGCAGAACAGCACATGTAACGAAGATGCTGACACGAAAAGTACACATAAGAATGGAGAAGATCGAGGATTTATTAGATGACCATCAGTTTGGCTTCAGGAAAATAAAAGGTATCAGAGAAGTAGATCTGACGTTGAGGTTGATAAAGGAAGCAAGACTAAAGAAACATAAAGACGTACATAGGATTTGTCGACGAGAGAGAGCTTTGGACCCTGTCGAATGATGAAAGATGTTCGAAGTAGTGGGAAAAAAGGGTTAAGCTAAATGGAAAGATGGGTAACACAGAATACGTGCAGAAAGCAATAGAGAACACCAAGATTAAAGGTCCAAGAACGAAGAGTTAGTATTAAAATGGGTGTAAGACAAGGATGTATTGTTTCGTCCCTACAGTTCAATCAGTACATCGGAGAAACAATGACGGAAATGAAGGTTCAAGAGTGGGATTAAAATTTAATTGAAATACATCATTGACAAGATTCACTGATGGCATTGCTATTGTCGGTCAAAGTGAAGAAAAATTACAGGATATGTATAGAATGAACAGGCTGTTGAGTACTGGATACGTATTTAGAGTGAATCGAAAAAGGCGAGAGTAATGAGAAGTAGGGGAAATGAGAACTGCGAGGAACTTAGCAACAGAATTGGGAATCGTGAAGTAGACCATGAAATTTTGCTACCTGGGTGGAAAAACGACTAGCACTGGCAAGAACAGAGTTTCCGGCCAAGAGAAGACTGTAAGCAAACACCTATCGTAATTTGAGGAAGAAATTTCTGAGAATGTGCGTTTGGAGCGTAGTATTGCAAGGTATTGCAACATGGACAGTTTTCACAGTAGTGTGACGACAGTAAGGAAACGGTTGAGATATTGTGTGGCTTCAGAGCTCCTTCCCAAAACGATTGAACGGAGACTTTAATTTGCCTCACCATGGCTATTTCACCCTATTAATTCTACGATCATCCAGCTATATTTATAAACTAACCTGCTTAATGAGTATTTTAAACTTATAGCAACAGATTACTATCGCAGATACTGGTGAATATATGTGTAAAGACTCTAACTAGTTGTATCATTACGGTGAGAATAGGCTCTGATGGTCTCGCTGTTTAGCGCCCAAAATTAAATCATCTCTCAGACAAAAGCCGCTATTAAATGTGAATGATACAGGCTGGGCAGTGGAAACAAGCTGGACAGATATTTGGATCCGCATCCAGCCATCCACATTCAGGTTTGCCATCGTTTCCCTAAATTACACAAGGAAAATGCCGAGTGGTCCCGTTGATTAAGACACAGCCCATTTCCTTTCCTAATCTGAGTTAGTGCTCCGTCTGTAATGAACTTGTCTTCGATGGTGGCTTTAACTTCTACACTTTCTAACAGTGGCTGAAACATTCATTGGCTTTACAGCATTTCACGGTCACGAATCCAGTAATTGTTTTTGAACGTTCTTTGGCATAAGAACAAGGCCCCACCACGTGGAATGTCATATTTGTTACTTTTAATCATTTCTGTATTGGAGGCGTGTTTTTCTATGGTGGGATTGCTGCCCTTACAATATTCTGCTGCCAGTAGCACAAAGTAAGAAAAATAGTTTCGTTGTGGATCTTTGATCTTCTGGCTATAGTGACTCATAATATAAGGCGGCTTACGGACTTTAGGGTCATCAGGAAAAATCCAGTAAATTATATGCTAAGATATAAGGTCTGCACCTGACTGTGCCGCTTTAGAACAACTAAATAGAAATGCAATAATGAATAATTAAGTAGGTAGTAAAGTTGAAGATTACTGGAGAACTATCAAAACGGATTATCTCAGAAATTCTACAGAATCTAAAACAGTAGAAAGAAAAAGAAAGCGTAAGCGAAATGCCTTCAACAAACGTGTGAAGTAACGAAAGGAAAGAGTCATCGCAAAGACAGATTCCATTTAGTAAAGACAAAACTTGTCGATAGTTTAAAAAGGAAAGATTTTCAGTGTTAGTTCCAGAGGAGAAAGCGGACTGCCAGAGGGAAAGGGTATAAGAGTGCCTCTACGAAGGTTAAGTGGTGTGTAGTAACGAGGTAGAAGAAGAAATGGGTGTCAGTTTGGAGAACATGCATGATCCATTACGCATGCGTGCATTAATCTTAGGCAGAGATTTTGAAGATATAGGAACAAACAAATTAGAATGAATAGACAGCACAGAATATAAAAAAGTTTTCCTGGAGGAATTGTCAGTACTCATCGATATGACAGGAACAGTATTTCGAAGCAAAAAAAGTCTAGTAAACAAGGGCTGCCAAATGCAGACCAGTAGCTATCAGTACTTCTTTATCTTCGATACTGTGAAAGAAATCTCTTTCACTGCAAACGTTCTTGCCTTCCATATTTTGGGAGGAGGTAGAACGGATGAAAACAACCAAATATATTCTGGAAAACATGGGTTATTAAATGAACACCTTAATAGCTACGAGCACTTGTTCAGTTGAGGAAATGAGTTTCGCAGTAGCGAAGACGAACAAGAGTTCATAGCTTCTAAACTATGGAATTTGGAGACAATGTCTATAGATCTTTTTTCTTGGAATGATATGTTCTTTTTTACTCCTGTATATGACGTAAGACATACCGTCAAAGAGCTCGGAAAAAATATGTCCACACAATTTTGAAGACGGTCACGAATGCTTCAGCTACCGTACAATAAGCATAACAGCCCATGCAATCAGATGGCTGAAAAAAATAATATATAGATGAAGAGGGAGGAAAAATTAGGACCTTTAAGAACAGTTTTCCTTCAACGACGGTAAAGTCACGTCCATTATCAATTCTGACCTTTCATTGCTGAAGCAGGGTGAAAACCAAAACGTAAATGTATCTAGAGAGTTCCGTCTAGTTTATTCACCTAGGAAGTGTGTCGTAGTATCACGTGGTGAAGATGTTTCAAATTCTGAAATAAATTAGCACACCGTACACAGAGTGACATGTCCCGAACATCATGGAAGTACGTCAACCGTGAGGAGACAAGAACGGAAGACCAAGAGAGTAAGGTTTGGATTAATAGGGCGGAAGACGGAGATAGAGTCATTGTCCTCTACCGTTCAGTATACATATCAAAGAAGAAATGGTGCAAATAAATGAAAGTTTCAGCTATGAATTTAATTTTCAGTGTAATGCTGTATACATGGTAACAATCGCTGATGTCATTGCTATTCTCTGTGAAACTGAGGAAAACAATGAAAAGTCTACTGAACACAAAATATGAATTAAGGGAATAACAAAAAAGGAGAAATTATTGAAGATCAGCAGAAACGAAAACTGCGAAACACTTTATATTAAGGTAATAGAAATCCGTCATCAAAACAACTAAACACATTCTTATGAGCTGTAAGGACAGGTTTGTAATATCTTATGCAACAATTTAGCAATGTAGGAAACTACAGCGAAACACGTGAAAACTTCACGTCTACATCTACATCTACATGACTACTCTGCAATTCACATTTAAGTGCTTGGCAGAGGGTTTATCGAACCATAGTCATACTATCTCTCTACTATTCCACTCCCGAACAGCGAGCGGGAAAAACGAACACCTAAACCTTTCTGTTCGAGCTCTGATTTCTCTTATTTTATTTTGATGATCATTCCTACCTATGTAGGTTGGGCTCAACAAAATATTTTCGCATTCGGAAGAGAAAGTTATTGACTGAAATTTCGTAAAAAGGTCTCGCCGCGACGAAAAACGTCTATGCTGTAATGACTTCCATCCCAACTCGTGTATCATATCTGCCACACTCTCTCCCCTATAACGTGATAATACAAAACGAGCTGCCCTTTTTTGCACCCTTTCGATGTCCTCCGTCAATCCCACCTGGTAAGGATCCCACACCGCGCAGCAACGTCAAAGTTGTAGAGGAACTGAATGCACACTCCTTCCTTGTAAAGAAATAACGCATATTTGACAAAGGTAGGAGTCCCAGACTGGTGAAGGAATAAACCTTTCCCCATTAAAACAAGCCAATTAACACATTTTTGAAAATCGTAGCCTTTTTCACTTTTAATGCAACAATTGTGTCTGGTATTTTATTTTACATGATGAAATCTAGTTTACCTAATCCTGAAAACCTCATTAACCAATATTAAAATTAACAGGCATACGAAACGTTGCACTGAAACATGTTCTTATTTCGAAGAAATAACACTGCTCTTAGCCATAATTTTCCTGAGAGTAGTTTTGAAACATTCGGACCCACAAAGAAGTTCACAATTAGGACACCACTAGGAAGTTTCTTTTCGGCGACGGCCGCCGTGGCCGTGCGATTCTAGGCGCTTCAGTCTGGAACCGCGTGACCGCTACGGTCGCAGGTTCGAATCCTGACTCTGGCATGGATGTGTGTGATGTCCTTAGGTTAGTTAGGTTTAAGTAGTTCTAAGTTGTAGGGGAACGATGACGACAGCTGTTAGGTCCCATAGTGCTCAGAGCCATTTGACCCACTTTTCTTTTCGGCAAGTTTTCCCTTCTGAGCCTTACTGACGCCGGAACACGCCTTGCAGACACGGATATGGTCTTTTATCATACCTTTTATCAGCTGAGATATTTTATAAATATTTAAGCGACTCAGTATTTCAAATTCTTCACTACATTATTTACTTTTATTTATGATTCACCGGAAGTTTCAGCCACGCAGAAATCTGGATCAATATCTGAATCATCAGACATTCATTATGAACAAAAACAGCCCATTTCTTATTCCAGTACAGTGAAACCATCTCCATTATCGAAATTCACAGCGTCAATACTATGTAAAATGCCAGAAGTGGGCCAACAAAGGTAGCAGACGAAAGCAGTATGGAACACAGCACAGAGCAGAAAAGCAAAATACGCTTTTTTGGAGCAGAGCTAGTTCGAAATTCGGAAACTGAAGGACAACGGAGAGACTCATCCTTGTGCAGTAAGAGCCATAGGGGGTGAGTGAGGTGGGAGTGGGGGGGCGGGTTATTCTCAGAGACCAGGAGGCGCGATGTTAGTTACGAATTTTTACGCTCATCACGAAAAAGACTTGGACGCCGCCCGGGTGACAAACTGCCACTGCTCGAGGCCTACTCGGGCTGCATCCACAATGTGTTAAAATCGATTATAAATCATAATTCTACGAAGAAAATTGAATATTCGTCTGGTGAACAGTGTTACAAGGAAGCGAGCCATAGACGGTGGGAAGCGTGGAAAGAACTCTAGAATGTGAAATATTGCGTTGCAGAAGGATGCTGAAAATTACGCACAGTGTATGAAACGTCCCCTTAGAAAAATTATTACAAGACAGTGCTTAAACTGAAACACAATATTTTTTAGCCCAACGCAATCTGACTTTCAAAAATCCCTACGAAAGAATGGCCCTGAGTAACATTAACCTATATGTTTCACAAATCACTTACCTCACAAAAATCTTCGTTACTCAAGCTACTGCAATACAGCGAGCACCACTACTGCCAGTAAAATAAAATATTCAAACTACTGAAGGCACTAACTACTGATAGGGATAGTTAGCAAATGAAAGATTTTAATACAGAACAGACAATGTATTTACCTTAATATTCATAATATATAAATCAGTTCATGACACCAATTCTTACAAATTTCAAAACTCCGCCATCTCTCTACCCACGTCCACCACTGCTGGCGGCTCACCTCCAACTGCGCAACGCTACGCGCTGTTAGCATCCAGCTGCCGCTGCCCAACACTACAATGGCGAGTATTACAACAATGCCAACCAGCCACAGACTGCACACGGCACAGACAGTGATTTTCATACAGAGCGCTACGTGGCGGCGGCGTTACCAATAAATAAACCTAAACAGCCTACTTACCAGTGTTAATAAACGAGGACGTTTCCACAGAATCGTCGTAGAAAGCAATATGTGGAAAACATTAACTAGAAGAAGGTTGAGGATGATTCTACACGTGACATCAGGGAATAACTAACGTGGAAGTACATCAAGAGTTTTAGAGAATGAAGTTCTAGGGGAAGACGCAGATTGTGTAATATAAAAGAAACAATAGAGGTTGTTCAGTGGAAGTGCTACTCTTTAATGAAGAGCTGCATCAATCGTTGCAGTAAATGTTTGATGAAAGGGAGGAAACGAGACATCAAACCCAGCATTCAAGCGAAAGGGACTGAGTAATTACGGTATATTCTCAGTTTCAATTGGCAGTGTTGTATAGTATTTTGAATCATTCACAGATTTCATGAACTGAATTTCACTACACTCTACTCCATACACACGAGCGCTCATTCTTCAAAAAAATTATGTTTAGGGCGCTTCTAAAGGGGAACTAAAAGACAACTCAACTTTAAGCAAATTTCAAGGGATACTTACTCATTTAAAGAAATGTGTACAACGAAAATAGTGCTATAGCACAGAGCAGCCGTTAGTGGGATATAACTAATTTTCAGGCATTAAACAAATAGTAATATAACAACAATACACTCTGAACCGGCTCATACCCTTTCTTCTAGATTCCCTCCCTCAGGTCAGAGACAGCAATTCCGGAATTACAATACCAACAACCAATTAGCAAGCTGGAAGTTTGGGAGCTAATATCAGTAACGTGTTTGGGCTCAATTGAGATTCCTCTTCGCCGAAATCTCTTGGCTGAATCTTGTCTAGGGGTTCAACCACACGTGTCGTATTACACGCCTTAAATTAGACACTTGTGGCTTTTTGCTTAAATTTTCTGGCTGATGGCAAGTTTTCTAAATTGCATAACATACAACGTTAATATAACAAACAACAACAGTAGTAATAATATCGGGAGCTAAATTAACGACCCCCAAAAGTGTAGGTCACACAGTTGCAGTTTGGTTAGACTGTTTATTCACAAAGCAAATTAATAGCGAAAGGGATCGTATTTAGAATTACTGTTACACTCGAGTTTCTATCCATTTGACACAGTTCGATCATTCACAATGTCGCCGCGAATTACAAATCCAAAACTCCACCACGTTCACTACACGAAAAGTTAGAGTTCACACCAGGCGCAAGGCTGATAACCGATGAGAGACTAAGTCTCGCGATACCACACAACGCGAAATTTTCTATGTCGTTTCACTTCCTAGCTACCTAAAGGCCGACGTCAGCTTTCGAGTCTTCACCAGCACTGTTCCTCTCTGGTGTCTCCAGCCGAAACGTCCGCTTTCGTGTCTGCTCCAGCACTGTACCCTTTGGTGTCTAGGCCAGAACTGTCCCTCTGCCCGTCCCCGGTCTCGTTTCCCGATCGCCGAATATCCTCACTCAACTGACTAGGCCAGTTCCCTTTCCTGAAGCCACCCATCTGACTGGCTACATCTTATTCTACATTATTTTACATTTTAACATATTTCAATAATCAAACCTTGACCACTTTAAAGTTATAAATAAAGTAAATTAAATATCAATTACATAATGAATGTTGAATTCATTTACACAATTCCATATTAACTTTGAATGTCACGGCCAGTAGCCTTGCACCAATGTCCTTCTGATAAATAAATGAAGAACAAAAGAAAATATTACGTACGAAACTTTACAACAAATATTATATTGTCTAATGATTCATAAGGCGTCACGATGTCATCGTTCAATGTGTTTTGCGTGGAGCAAATGATGATCTGATGCTTAACTGTAAATAGTTATAACTTAAATTCAGTATATCTTTTAAACAAATAAAGTTACAGACTTCATATTTATAACATTTGTCATTTTAATGATGCACTACTATATGAAATGTCGATTGTTAAGATTGACCAAAGTGTTCATATTTTAGCATTTAGGTTTTTGTTACGAAAATTGTTAATTTCACTATAACAGTAAATCCTAAACTATTATAGATATGATCAATATTCAAGTTTTATTGGAATCACCATAAAAACCTATGATGAATGGTAGATTAAAATTACTGTGGCTTCATTCCCATAGTTACTGCAGTATTAAACAGTATTCATACACGTTTCCCTTTATAGCTGATCTTAGGTCCGCCGTACTTACCACTACTACATCTCCCTGGCCACAAACGGCTTCTAAGGTGTTTCCCTATGACGTACGTTCTCGGCTGTCTCAGTCGCAGACTACAAGGCTTAGTCTCATTCAACACAACAGACGTCTGTGAATTTCTCCATCTCGTGACGAATCTGCTCTCTTTGTGGCACATGGTCCTGGATGACAGCGTTCGTTTCACAATTCCTGGGAGTTGATTCGTTTGGCCATATTCTTAAAGGAGAGCGAAATGCTCATTAACTCATACACCTCCACTTAATATCATGTTGGCGTGCCGTATATGTTGTGAAGTAGCATCCAAATTTATAAGACACAAATTCAGAATACAATATCATAAATTGTCCAAGAGCCACACCAATAGAGCAATTATTTGTAGTGGTGCTGATGCAGCATGCTTTAAATTTAAAGAAACTTCTATCTAACATATATTATGAACTGTGGCATATTTATTAAAAGCCAAATGAAACCATAAATTTATCAAAATCGAGTGTATATTGAAATGCATCAGAAATATCAGTGCCACTGCACTCACTTCCACAGAACCTTTTTGTGGCAACGACGTCCTCAAAGGCGCTCCATAGATTCGGAGCTGAGTACAACGCAGAAATTCTGTATGGCTGTGCATTCGTCAACGTTTTTCGGGAACAAATCTATTGAAATTCAGCAGAAAACAAATGATTTACGAAACGATCCAGCATCTGCACTTAACACTTCCCCCAGTGATATCGAATACAAACAGATCTAGACTACAGGGTATGCAATTGTCTTAAAGCGTTATCAAAATGCTCGTAAATTCTTCAATGATTCTGACACGTTTTTGAAGTCCAAGGAGATATATGCTTCTCGTGACAGGTTCCCAATTTACTTCATCGGCAAATTAATATTTTATTTATTTTAAGGGGGTAGGACGTCAAACGAGCCGTTTTGGAGAATGAGAGACACCACAGAACGTTATAATTTCCACTGTCTACACTTTTACGAATAAATTCATAAAACTTTGTCAGCATGACCAAGAAGGATTCAGGATTCACAATCATAGCAGTGGAAGTTCAAAAAAATAAAATTTTTTTTACATGTGAACGTTCATAATTTTTTCACTTATGAAGGCTGCGTTTGTTGCTATAGGTACACGTTTCTTCATACCTAAGAGAGATTCTTCGATGAATTTTGCACAGCATACAGACCATACTTACAGGTGTATGAAACGCTAGAAATTATTTAATTTATGGAAAAATGAATGTACTGTTATATTTTATACTTCATGTTTAGAAAAAACTCAAATTTTATAGTTAATTATCTCAATTTTTACCACAGTTTTTAATATATTTGGAAAATTCTAGAGAAAACTATAAGTGTAAATCCTGAACCCTTTCTGGTCATTCTGACAAAGTTTTATAAATTTATTTTTAGAAGTATAGACAGTGGAAATTAAAAATTCCTGTGGTGTCTCTCCTGCTCCAAGTCGTCCCGTTTGACGTCCTACGCCCCTTAAATAACTCCTTTAGACTCAAACCAACAACAAATATAAACAAATCTCACCTTCATTTAATTATGTGTAGCGTAGCTGCGTACACAAATCAATACTCCATAAAACAATAAATTATTCCCCCAAAATATTCTCAGATAAGTAGATAGACATACATTTGTCTACCTAGATAAGCATTATTACTTTTCATTTCCCAAATTTCTCCAAACTCCATGAAACCAGATTGGTGTGACCATAACTTATAATTTGGAAATTACAGCAAACATAAAACCGTCCATAAACTTAAGCGTAATACGTACATACACATAAATAAATCCTTTATATACCCCCCCCCAAAATAATTGTTATTTATATGCATCCTGTGCACTGATTTTAGACTTGATGCCATTCACCAAATAACTGATTTCTCCAACTTCCTCACAACAAATTGTGCATCTACATTATCTCCTTATAATTGCACTGACCTTGTGCAAAAAAATGAAACATTGCAAATTAGCACTCCATTTCTTACTTATCCCAGAATAATTCATTAAATGCTTCTTTTTCCCCAATTTAGTTTTTCTCCCTTCTAGACCTCTCGCTAACTTATACTTCTCTCGAGTCCACAAATGGGTCAATAACGATCATAATGTTCTACTGTACCATCGCAAATCAGTTACACCAAAATCACATTCCTCCTTAAGATAAAATTCTGTCCAAATATCACTTTCTGTATTATAATCAGACTCACTGTATTCTCTGTTAACATTATTGACATTTGTAGATACAACATCGGTATCATGAAATAACACATTACTTTTTACTTCCTCATCATTAAAAAACAGCTTCACAAACAGCACTTCGAACAGCCGCTCATACATCATACAACTCGCTACGTAAAACCTCATTTACCTCTGTTGACAAATCGCAAATGTAATAACCGTTCATAGATTAACCATCCTCTGCCGTTACGTCTTATAAATTGTAGCTACAGTGTTGTGCAAGTTTAGCTTCAACAGTACCATTAAATTCCACTGCGTTTTGATTTAATCCTGAGCTTAATACCTTTTCCTCTCCTACACACTCCTGCGCCACATTTATAGCACATCGCACATTAAATTCAGATCCACATTCGTTCTCAAACAAACATTCAAGATCCACAGATACATCCTGAATTTTGGGTTCACCTCCATTAGCGGAAAGATACTCACAGATTTCGTCCACTGAGGTATCAATATCAGCAGCTTCAACTTTCGTAACTTCATCACACAAAACATCATTACTACAGTCCTCCAAAAATAATTCACGAATATCCGGCGATACACACACAAATTCATCAACAGCAGACGAGACTAATGCTACGCTTCCCTTATTAACCTCCTTAACAGATTTCGCCGTCCTAATTACACCTGACACATAATCACCTTCATCACTGGTTAGTACCTCTTTAGAATTTTCTATACGATCTAACTTCACCAAGTTCAGCTCAACTCAGGGTCCTTTTGGCACATAGAACCTTTCATTGTATTGACGTTCACACATTATTTCGCCTCACATTCATAAAACAAATCATTTAGCCGTAAATCATCGTCATCATCTGTATCGTTATCTGTCATTATCTTAGGATAACGCCTCTTATGTACGATCTAATTTGAAAATTTAACTATTTGATTCTCAACTCTTACTAATTTCATTTCAAAATTCTGACGCCTTTCTCCCGATTTATTAACACCTATCTCATTTCTGTCTGCTCGCTTCCTATCCATCTCCGAGTTATTTTGCCATTTCCGGACATGAGTTGCGGCGAAACTTAGTTTCCCGATCTCCCTCCACGCTGGTTCATTTCGCGAGGTGCCAGTCCCTGAAATCTACATTCTTGGTATCAGTCTCTGTACGAAAGTATCCGTTCCTATTACTCTTTTAAAATTTATTACTGGATGTATTCCTGTTACCGTTTCCCTTATCAAAACTGCTGTTTGCGCTCCGTTGATAACTTCCCGGATGGCCTTCATAGTAATCACTCGGACAGTAGTTATGATTTCCACTCTGAAAACTATTTGTCTGCTTACTTTGTGGTTTAAATTTTAACGTCCTTTCTAATTTTTCTACAAAGTCGAAAAATTCGTCTATTGAGATGCTAGGGCTGTGCAGTAGATCCCACTGCAAATCTTCCGGTAACCTCCTTGCAACGTTGTAATTTCACTAAGCACTGCGAATGGTCGTTTCACATGCATCAATCTTGCAAGTTCACGTTCAAAAAATTACTCATCGACAAATTCCCATATTTAAATGCTCACCCATTCAGAAATTCATTTAGGAGTCGCATTTGCTTCGCTTTAATTCAGAAGTTGTTTAGTAAACTGCTTTCAGGTATTTCATAGGTAGTAACCATATCGCTATGTATGTTTGCCCACGATTGTGGCTCATTTTCCTAATGTCTTTTCACGAATTTTATCTTCTCCTCGTCGGACACTCCCCTTATAAATCCATCCCTACATGCTGCTAGAAAATTTACTGGGTGATACTTCAAGTCGTCTTCAAAACATTTGACTGTTCCCGAGTTCATGCATGGAATACTGATCACTGGAGAGGTTTAATGTGCACCTAAGGCATTCAGCTCTCCTTTTATTGCATTGATATGCTTTTTAACTTCACCATTTTCTATTTTAATGCCTGATTCTACTTGTCCCTTTATTTTGTCTACTTCTTCTCCCCTTCGTCTGAACGGATAAGTTGCTAATAGCCTATGGCGTCTCAGCCATTAAGCACCTCGCCTACTCATACAATTTCTTACGTTGCCTTTCAGATCCACATGCAACTTATTTTTTATCACTTACATTTTTCTCCGCTTGGTCTAACTTAGACTCAAGTATCCAAACTCCATCAGAAATTTTGCGCATTTCATCCGGAATGGTTTTTAATTTTCCGTCTATCAATTACTCGATCCCAGTAGCCATTTTACCTACCTCGTCTGCCTTAACCGAAGCTATTTCAGATTTAACCGAATCAGTTTTTAAATTTTCGTCACCCATAGTGGTTAGAACGGAATAAATTTTGGATCCTAATCCTCTTGTCATTTGCATTAACTGCGACATCACTCCCCCTAACTGATCTCCATTGCCTGATTTAGGACTATTTGCCCTGCTAAATTCATCGCCGATCACGCTCTCCCACTTCGACTTCGGACTAAGCAGCTCGCTGGTATTATCAGACCCACACAAATTGCCCGACTGCTTAATATTACAGACGTCTATTATTGGAGTTTGAACCACTGAATCATACATAATCTCCCTATCAGCGTAGGCACCTAGCTTTGTCGTGCTGGATCCTTCTGCCAACGTATTGGGTGGCGATGTGGCAGTTGAAGCTGACGCTGAAGATCTCGTAGACTCTGCTGTGGTGTCACAACCGCCGTTGCGCGATGAATCGCCGTTGAAAATGCCGCTGCTGGCTGGAACCACGTGCTTTCGATGTCACCTCTTATTTTGTGTAACTTTTTTTATCACTCCTAAGCACTGATGAACTAAGTGCACACAACTGTTGCCAAATTCTTAGCTGAGAGCCACAACGCAAAGTGCCTAATCTTCCACAGACTTGGGACCTGGATCACAGAAAGTCGTTAACTGTGAGAACTATAATTGTAACACTACAACTATTAAAGAAACCTGATATTCAGTCCCGAACCAATTTCACATCTGTATTTTGAGAGAGGTTTTGCGTATCGAAGTTCAGATAATACCTTTGGAAACACTTAGAATTATAATCCAATTGTAATCTTTCCAGAGTTCATATCCCACAGCTAACACTTTCCAAAAACCAATCCTGTTCCAACAATATTCTGATCCCTCAACTAACACTTTCCAAATTCCTATCCCGGACTAGACCCTATCTCTTCACTGAGATGTCTTGTCTCTAACTGTCTAGGGGTTGAACCGCACGTGTCGCATTACACGCCCTAAATGAGAAACTTGTTACCTTTTGGTTAAATTGTCTGGCTGATGGCAAGTTTGCGAAATTGTACAACTTACAGTGTTGATATAACATATAGCAACAGAAATAACAATATCGGGAGCTAAATTAAAGACCCGTAAATGAAGTAGGCCACAGTATCGGTTTGGTTACAATGATGTTTATTCAGAAAGAATATTAATAGCGAATTTGGTGATATTTATAATTACTATTACACTCGAGCTTATACCCACAGTTCGATCATTCACAATGTCGGTGCAAATTACAAATGCAAAACTCCACCACGCTCACTACATGAAAAGTTAGAGTTCCCACCAGGCGCACGGCTGCTAACCGCTCAAAGACGAAGTCTCGCGATACCACACAACGCGAAATGTTCTAAGTCATTTCACTTCCTAACTACCTAGATACCCACCGTCTGCTAACGTGCCTGCACCAGCAGTTTTTCTCTCTGGTGTCTCCAGCCAAATTCTCCGCTTTCGAGTCTGCTCCAGCAATGTAACACTTGGTGTCTAGACCAGAACTGTCCCTCTGCCCGTCCCAGGCCGCGTTTCCCGCGCACCGAATATGCGGGAATTTGCACCGAATCTGCGTCAGTAATGCTACTTTTCCTAGGAGCTTGACCATCTGGAACCCTCACTTTGGCACCTCCATTTCTAGCCACTGTATTCCATTTTTCGTCTCTGCATGCCACAGCTCCAGGTCGCGCACAGGCTTTGGTTGGCTTTGCATCTCTTTGCGCTGCTTTACTTCTGTTTACAAACAGATACACGCTTCCAGTACTCGATACTGTCTTTGATACATGAGAGGTGCGCTCTTCGCTAGCATCCGCGTAGCGGCTTATGAAAAAATTGAGTGCCACTCAAACACAACCCTATGTAACGTTTTACCCGAAGAAAAAATTTCATTCACATTTTATAATTTCTAGTTTAAATGAAACGATAAGTTCAGTTTTACCAGTCACCGTTTTATTTATTTCCACGACGCGTTACTTATTTAATGTATACCATTAGATATTAGTTTAATTTTTTGTCAATAGTAATCCTAAACCATATTCTGAAATAGTGTCTTGTCTCTCCACTAGGCAGTGCCACAAGTTCCTCCAAAAATCGTAACACAACACACAAATAAATGTAATACTTACTAATGAAATCCACCCGATGATGGAGGTTTAAACCTTCGAAACGCGTCGTGGAAATAAATAAAACGGTGACTGGTAACAGTGAACTTGTTGATTCGTTTAATGTCAGTAATAGTCACGGTAAAGCCTAACCTAAAAATGTTCGCATTTAAAATTTCTAGTTTTCCATCAACATATCTAGATAATATGAACAGCAAAACGCAACTGCAAATCTGTAGCTATATTCGACAACCCACATCGGGATATGTCGCTAATATTTCACTTTGTAACTGTATCTATTACCCCCTCCCTTAGACGTTTATCAGTTCTTAACGCTGACTGGATGATGAAAGAGCGGTTTCTCATATGCGCTTGAATCTTGTATTTTAGACGACGCAATGTATTTCATGACACGTTACGGCGTTTTAAGAGTACACATATCAACGCAAAAAATCTGCCCAACACTGATTCCCGTCGGACAACAACGACTATTTTCTCGACGTACGTACACTGAGTAAACATATTTTACAGCTAAGAAACGCGCAAAATTCAAAGTAAGCTGAGAGCTGCACCACACGGCTATCAGACCCAAGAAGGAACGAGCAAACAAATTTCGCAGAAATGACAGTAGCTGATGACTGTCGATCAAGTTTAGGATCGGCAGTTTATATTGATGAGTAACAGGTGTAAAATTAATGCGCTGAGAAGCAGTAATAAAAGTGAAAGCCTCAAAAGAATAGTTACGGAGGTACAATGAGGAAGAACTTCGGGCTTGTCAGACACTCCATAGCTTTCTGCTTCTTTAAATTCACCAAACAGGTTCAAATACTGTTTCATGCTTAAAGGGCAACACTCAGCGATGGCACACATGATGCGACCAACTTGACTTGAGCCACCACGACGCGACTGGTAGGGGCAACAACCTGCCGGTCAACCCGGACGCCGCGCCAACAGCTAAACACGCCTCTGCTCCGGGCCCAGGTAACAGAAACGCGTCGTTTACTGCCACAGCTACCCTACCAACACACATCAGAAAGGAATAGTAACGAGAAAATAAAGCTTCATACAAGAATGGCCAGTGAGTGAAAAATGTTTATATAAATTAATGGCAAAGTGGGTACCAATAGGTTAAATGTAACACACCTTAACATTATTAGTTCAAAAAATGGCTCTGAGCACTATGGGACTCAACTGCTATGGTCATTAGTCCCCTAGAACTTAGAACTACTTAAACCTAACTAACCTAAGGACATCACACACATACATTACCGAGGCAGGATTCGAACCTGCGACCGTAGCAGTCGCACGGTTCCGGACTGCGCGCCTAGAACCGCGAGACCACCGCGGCCGGCCATTATTAGTATTCACAAGTAAACATACCACCACCTGCTGATGCAATAACACAAACATACGCTTATTAATATCACCTTGCGTCCCACACATATCATGTTATAATTTATTCCCCTCACGGAACCTATCACTTTTATACTTGCACGACGTATGGCCTAGAGCACAAACTGCTATTAGTAACACTCGTAAGGGAGTTGCTATAACAGGTCCACAGGTGCACACTTGGTCGTACAGTGTCAAGGACTCAAAATAAGAAACCAACACTTAAGTGCACTCAGGTGGGGAGGGACAATGACTTGCAGGAATCCACCCAGGTCGCTATTTCCTCCAACCCATACAGGCGCTCGTCGCGGTGTCGTAGCTTTTAAGTTCGCAGAGTAACCCGGTAACTTGCCGACCGTGTTGCACGCGACGTCGGCCTTGTTCGCATTGCCAACCGCCACCAGTTCTTACGCGAGCCTGCCAGGCTGGTCCTCGAACCATTTTACCTTACGCCTCCTCTCGAGACCGGCGCCAGACGGCCAGCGTCTCCCAAAAGCACTAACTTGCCAACCACGTGCCCCTCAGCCAACTGCCTCTCCAGGTCCGGCCAAACCAATTACAAACACACCTCGACCAAAGACCTTAGCTCGCGACACGCGATCGAATCGATATCAGCCAATAGCTAGTGTTGCCATTGGAGTGCCACAGCGCCATGGCTCAGACGCATCATTTCATCATGACGGGGATCCCGCTGGATCACTAACCGATACACACATCGCTTCTCCACATCTCGAGATAAGGCAGTGCCTAAGTAAAATCTCGCCTGCCGGCCGGAGTGGGCGTGCGGTTCTAGGCGCTGCTGTCTGGGACCGAGCGTCAGCTACGGACGCAGGTTCGAATCCTGCATCGGGCATGGATGTGTTTGCTGTCCTTAGGTTAGTTAGGTTTAATTAGTTCTAAGTTCTAGGCGACTGATGAGCTCGGAAGTTAAGTCGCATAGTGCTCAGAGTCATTTTAATCAAGTAAAATCATATGCGTAAATAACAAACAAAAAAAATCTAAGACACATCAATGTGAAAATGAACAAAACTGTCTTTAGCCTTCATATTGGTCTCAGTTCGACGAGGAAAATAAAGTACAAGCTCTGGCGGGTATGCTGTATCTAGTTCAACTCATTCATTGACGACTAGATCCCCATAAGGTACCAAACTGCGCTTGATAGTCTGATGATAAATTTACTGTAAGATTGAATGATTTATCGGCTAGTCGAGGCGCGACATGGTACCTGGGTGTTCATCAAATCAGGGATGTTATGCTAGCGGCCTCGTCAACACTTCTGTGTATTGAAAAAAGGGAGTAGGTAAGAGAAAACGCAACACTTGAACATTGGGAATGTTGAAATAAACCTGTCTCGGCTCATATTCGCTGAATGAGTGTGTCTAAGTCATGGTACTGAAAACACCCACAAAACATTACAGTACCGCTTCTGGCTTGAACTAACAATCTACAGAGTACGAGTTAAGCCTCTCATCGGATCGTCTGTGTATTCGACGCCCTGCGGCATTTCAAATGAGGCTAAATTGGGGTTCCAGTCAGTTACAGTCCATTATCTGTGTTGTGTAGCGTGTCGTGCACGCAACGAGCCGCTCTTACAGTTTTCAGGAAGATATCCATTTCTCCAATAAGGCCATTGTTGGTTCCCTGAAGGGGACCGCCGAAGGTGTAATGTATCTGCAGCAGACAGACGGATCGCATGTAATTTTTTTTTTGTTTCAGCAAGCTTGAACAGCTATAGACGAGTGCCCTTGTGAGGTGGTGAGGACATTGATCCATGATGTTTGTATTGCGCAGTGTTGTCATATGTAGATCTCATGGTCCAGAGCAGCGAGTGTTGTGTTGAAGTCCACGATAGCCACTTTGCTGGGTGCAACCTGGGTGCACAGCAACCTTCCGCAGTGTAGCGTTCTCCAGCGATATTGAATCAGGTGTTGATGCAGTTCACCGTTGTTGTTACACCGCTAGCGGCGCTGCCGGAGCTGCTCAGCTACTTAGGAACACGTCTGGCTTGCTGCAGCTGGCACTGGTGGGCGCCCAGGGGCATGGCCGGCCTTGGCCGGAGGCGTGGCTTGCGATTTGTAGGCCCAATTTGAGACGGCGCATTCGTCTGGGTACTGACCCTGGGCCTAACTCGTTGTCCAGCAGATGGCGGCCTGGTCTGACGTGGCAACGTGGCTTGACGGCGGATGGCAATACGACAGTGGTTGAAGACTCGAACACTCAGTGATTCGTCCGATGCCGATTAGACCAAAGACCTGCCAGGTGAGATGGCAAGTGTTTACGTACTCCAACGCGATTTGCTGTGTTGTGGCTGCTAAGTGCACGTTTTCCACATACCGAAGTGCTTTTGGCGAGTGCCGGGTCCACCCGCTGTGGGCAAGCGGTTCTATGCCCTTCACTCTGGAACCGCGCTGCTACTACGGTCGTAGGTTCGAATCCTGCCTCTGGCATGCATATGTGTGATGTCCTTAGGTTGCTTAGGTCTAAGTAGTTGTAAGGGACTGATGACCTCAGATGTTAAGTCGCATAGTGCTTAGAGCCATTTGAACCACTGTGAACGAGTTCCAGGGAACGTACTGGCACACTGTCGGCGACGCCAAGGCGAAGCGTTGATTCGGTAAGTTGCTGTTAGTATCCACTTTCACAGCAACAGCCGCATCCAACTATACCTGCAGGGATTGGAAAAACATATAGAAACAACGCCAGAAATTCACGGTTGAAGATAACCGCAAATACCACCCAAGCTTTCGTGTTAAGCTGTTGCATTTGGCCTGGAGCGGCACCTGTGCAATATCCTTAGAATGTTGCAACTGTCAGTCGTGGTCAGAAAAGTAATCTTTGTAGTTGTGTGTCCATTATGTCAGAGCTAAGTGAATTCGAACATGGGTAGATCGTTGATACTCGTAAGGTGAGTGCTTTCCTAAATGAGGTAGCCGAAGTGTTTGGTGTTTCAAAAGGCACTCTACCGAATACTTGTACCACGCGCATGGTGAGCGGAAAAACATCATCCATTAAGCCACGACGTGGACGAACGTGGATACTGAGTGATCATGACGGACGTTCATTAAAGAGCACTGTGACGAAACCTCAGAGGAACACAACTGCAAATGTCACTTCGTAACTGAATGCCGCACTCGCGAACCATGTGAGATGCTGGATTTACAAAACTGCTCGTCAGTGATGCAAATGTCCATAAAAGGGTAAATAATGCCGAAACCTTAACACCTGGACTATGGAAGAATGGAAGAAAGCCATTTGGTTGTCTGAAGCAACTGATAAAACCTAGGACTTTAAAAAAAGACAGTAATAACCTTCGTGGGCTTCACAAAGGCATATGACTCTATCGACAGACAGACTCTTGTTAGGATCCTGAAGAACAGAATACTTGATGAAACTACACAAGAACTCACAAAGGAAATTCTGGCTGACACCAAAGCAAGGGTGAGTTTCAGAGGAGCAGCGTCAGAAGAATTTGCTATCAACATGGATATGGATTGTTACCATTGTTGTTCAATACAATACTGGACGAAGTGATCAGGCAGTGAGAACAATAAACGAGGAAATGGGAATACCAAAGACCCATGTGTGGGACAAAAAGGACAATGGGGTTCAAGTGGACTGCCTAGCCTTTGCAGATGACATAGCAATAGTAAGAGAGACGGAAGAAGACACAAAGACACAACTCAACAATTTAAGTAAGGTAGCCAGAAAGGTGGGACTGAGGATTGCCTATAACAAGACAAAGACGTTAAACACCACTGCAGACTGGGAACCAGCGGAAGGCACTGTGCAAATGGTAGACAAATTTAAATACCTGGGAGAATTTATAACAGGAAGGAACAGGAGCAAGGAGGGAATAACAGAGAGGATGAAGAAGATGAGGTCAGCCTTCTGCATGAAGAGAGAGATATACAATAAAAAGAATATATCCACAGAGGCAAAGATAAGCCATTACAAGGCAACAGTGAGGAATGCAGTATTATATGCTGCTGAGACGATGGCACTAGGTAGAAATGGGGCAGAACAACTAGAGAAAGAAGAGAGAAAAATACTAGGTCCCAAAAGAGGTGGTGAGAGGTGGATGCGAAGACGTAGGGAAGAATTGTACCGGAACATGAGAACAATATCCGGGGAAATCAGACTCAAAAGTGCAAGGTTTGCTGAGCATGTAGTTAGGGTGATTATGGACAGAATGACGAAGAGATTGTGGGAAACAACACGGAGGACAAGGGGAAAGACAGGAACCAAGTGGGTTGTTGAACTTCGGAAGGACTGGTTGGAATTTTGGACCAAGGTCGAAGGAAAGGAGAATTGGAGGAACAAATATACACCGACAAATATGCCGACGATCAATGACAGAGAAGAATACAGGAAAAGATTAGAATGTCACCAATGGAGCCGCCAGGAGAAACGGAAACTGAAGATCTCGGAACCAGAGCGGGAGAGAAGAAAAGAAAGAATGAAGAGGTTCTGAGAGAAGAAGAGGAAAATGCAGTCCACGAAGGGTCTACCCGTGGTCCTACAGAGGCCGTAAAGCAAAAAAGAAGAAGAGGAAGTCTTCTTTCACATTGTTTCCAACATCTGACAGGTTTTATGTCCCAAGAGTGAAACAGGGCGGGAGTTCAGTAATGATTTGGGCAGCCATTTTGCCGTATTCCATGCGACCCATGGTTGAACTGCAAGGCCGCACTATTGCCAAGGATTGTGTCAATTTTGGCTCATCAGATCGGTCCCATGGTACAATGTTTGTCCCCTAACGGTGAATCTGTGTTCGAAGTTGACAAGACCCCTGATCACACAGCGCGCATCGCGCAGGACTGGCTTTGTGAGCACGAGGACAGCCGCCTGTCTCGTGACCACGACTGTCACCCGATACTACCGAGCCTCCGTGATCCACAGAGGAGGACGGATGATCGCCATCGCACTCCATCATCGTTACCTGAACTTGCCACTACCTTGCAGAAAGGATGATATAAGATTCCCTCATACACCATACAGGACCTGCGTTTTTTCTACGCCCTATTATCCATGGTAATTTATTGTGTGTTTGGTGTTCACATATTTTTGTCCACCAACTGTCTTTCTGTATGAGGTCGTGTATACATTACAGTAAACAGCATTTCAACAGCTGCTTCTTTAGGTGTTATACTAGTATGAATATTTCATGATTCTAAACTTTATTGTAGCCCATTAGTTTACTTTTATAATATTTTTAACAGCTCTAAAGATGACTGTCATCGTAGATGTAAGCTGTTGAGCAAGTGACTGTCTCCACATGAAACAAAGAAATAAAATATAATTTCTTATCATGGCTTCTCCTTGGTTTCTAGATTACGGACTGTCTATGTCTAGTGCTGCGATTCACGAGTCACACCGAAACCACGGTTGGTTTAACTGATTACAGAATTAAAGTTTTACATGGCACACGTTACCCTAAGGCTGATAGCGCAATCACGGTCAGTTGGAGCTGTAGACTAGGGACTGAATAACCTAGGAAGCTCAGTTCAACGGAATAGGTATTGTCTTGGTAAGAAATAATAAGATCAACCTAAATCAATGAAAAAAATGCTTCATGGATTATAAAAGAAATAAAGAAGGTGAGACAGACTCAGTTAGATTAGGAAATGGGACACTAAAAGAAGTAGCCGTGTTTAGGTTTTTGGAGTGTAAAGTATGAAATGTGTATGGTTAAAAGAAAGAAAATATTTCATGCAACAGAGAAATGTGTTAATACTAACCGTAAGCTTAATTGTAAAGAAGTGTCTTCTCACAGTATTTGATTAGAGTTTAGTGTTATATGGAAGTGAAATGAGGACGGGACGGTAAATCGTACACGCTTTTTTGAAGTGTGGTGCCAGAAAAGAGTGATAAGAGTTACGATCATGAGGAATATTACAGTTAAATGCCCCTATGTTACTTGATCTAGGTTTGGAGAAGAATGAGACAATCCTGCGTCCTTTTCAGAGACCGTATATCGACTTTTGGGTTACACGTTTTAGAAAATCGGTGGAAAACCTAGATCTGAATCGTTCGAGGTAGATTTGAACAGCTCACCTCTCTAATTGGTGTCCTCTTTCTTATCATTAGATCTCCAGGGCAGGTACTTTTGAAGCTTGAATGGCTAAGTCGTAAAGCGGCCGTGACTACCACACTCTATGTCTACTTCACCGACTCCTCGTCGCGCAAGCACCCTCGTATCTTGTTTCAGAGATGAAACACGTTTCATGCCATCATAATCGAAACACGAGGTCACTTTTATTTGGTATCCTAACTGTGCCCATTCACAAAACAAAAACTTTCGCAAACTCCGTCTCAGTTGCCGCTGTCCGCCTCTGGAACAAACTGCCCCTTACCTTGAGCAAAATTCAATCCACTGCTGGTTTTAAGAAGAAGCTGAAGAATTTCCTACTATCATCCTCATAACGCTTTCCACCTCTCCTCTGTCAAATAGCAAAGCTAGTGTCTCCTATCTTGCTCCTTTCTCTTCTTCCTCTTCGTTTATCTCTTAACCACGCAGTCTTCTTTTCCTTTAGATTTCCTTAATTATGTTACATCGCTTGTCTATTCTTCTCCTCCCTTCACCATCAGTCTCCCTCATACTCCCTGCTGCTAGCACTCCTATCTAAAATCTGTCTCTTCAATAATGTCTAATTATAACAGTACTTATGATCTACGAATATAAACTCTATATGTATGTATTTTTCCAGCTGTGCCCTTGTAACCGTTTATTTCACTTTTTGTACTAGATGTAGTTTAACGTGCCTACTAAAACATATGAATGTAAAATAAGTAGAATGCCTGGTTGGATGTAAGAGAGGGCCCGATGGCCCTAATCTTGCCAGGTGAAATACATAAACACATGAAGACGCACGTAATCAAATCTGGAGGAAAAAGATCTTGCCGCATAGATTGATTACAACAACATTAAGACAGCTATGACACGTGCTAAGATAGCAAGAAATGTTATGGAAATGGAAGGACGTCTGAAGGATATAAACTTCTAAAGGAAAACCAAAGCTTAAATCACTCAATTTCAGGACCTAGTTCTTATACAGATATGGAGGGACATGTACAGTATAGAGTAGCATGTTTTCCATCTTATTTGGACAGTAGACAATATATTGGCTTTGATTTTTGTCGACGAATGGCTCTCAAGAGGAGATGGAAAATAAATGCTTCAGATGTAGACAGCCTGCAGTTGAAGGGATAATTTAATGATTCTCTATCAGAATTTATAAGTCTGGCTACTTACCATCAGAATTTAAAAAAAAAAGTCATGCGCTTAACTCCCAGAATAGCAATGGGAGGTAGGTGCGAAAAGTATCCCACCGCCAGCATCATATCTCAATGATCCAAGCTGCTGATAAGAATAATATACACAAGAGTAGAAAAGAGAATTGAGAAACTTTTATACGTCGATCATTCCGGTTTTAGGAAAGGTAAAAGCCCCACAGAGACAATACTGACTTTGCGCTTGATGATGGAAACAAGATTCAAGGAAAACCAAGACACTTTCAAGGGATTTAGCCTAGAAAAAGCGTTGGACATTGCGAACAAGTGCAAGGTGTTGGAAATTCTAGGAAAAACAGGATTAAGCTACAGAGTACGACGGGTGATATACAATATCTACAAGAACCAAGAGACAACAAAAAGCTTTAAGAACGAAGCTCAAAGTTAAAAAGGGTGTAAGACAAGGATGCAGTCTTTTGTTCGGCGTCTTCAATATATACACCGAAGAAGCAATGGGGAATACGTGGAAGGTTAAGAGTGGGATTAAAATTCAGAGTGAAAATATATCAATGATAAGATTCATCGATGGCATTGCTATCATCAGTGAAATGTCGATATATTACAGGATCTGTTTAACGGAATGAACAGTCTCATGAGTCTGCAATGTGGATTGAGAGTAAACAGGAAACAGACAAAAATAATGAGATATAGAAGAAATTAGATTTGCGAGAAACTTAAAATCACAATTGGTAGTCATGTAGTAGACGAAGTTAAGGACATCTACCACCTTGAAAGGAAAATCACTCTAGACGGACGGTGCAAGTAGCACATAAGGGAACGGAGCACCACAGGCAAAGAGAACATTCCTGACCGAGGGAAATCTACTGGTATCAAACATAGGCCTTAATTAGAGGAAGAAATGTTTAAGAATGAGCCTTTAGTGCACACCGTTGTATGGTAGTGAAACATAGGCAGCAGGAGAACAAGAACAGAAGAGAATCGACGCATTTTAGATGTCTGGTACAGAAGAATGTTGAAAAGAAGGTGGAGTGACAAGGAATGCTCCTCAGAATCGGTTAAAAAAAAGGATGCTGAAACACTCACAAGAAGAAGGGACAGGATGATACGACATGTGTTAAGAAATAAGAAAATAACCACCTGATACAGAAGGGAACTATGGAGACTACAAATTGTTGGCGAAAACACTGATTTGGCTACATCCATAAAATAACCGTACATAAGGTTCAAGTGCTACTCTGCAATGAAGAGGATTGCGAAGGAGGGTATTTCGTGTTGGGCCGTAGGAATGTAGTCAGAAAATTGATGACTCACAGTAAACCAGCTAGAAAGTGCGTACCCGCGGGTGGCAAACATCAAGTGGTAGGCGAAGAACATTTGCCCCAGAGGGGCAGCTGAAGTATCCGTATCAACGTTTCTCGTCCAAGCGGCGCTGCTGCGGCCCCGCAACGATGAATCAGGTGGCGGTGCTCCGGCACCGTTGGCCGCTGGCGGAGCGAGCCTGCTTTCACAATGAACAGCAGCTGGCGGTGTTGCCCAGAGACAAACCCAGGGCAGGTGGCTGGAAAGTGGAGGCTGGCGCCAGCGAGCGCCAATTGCTCATGGCTGCGAGGCCTTCATACGTCGGTGCATGAAATGAGGGCTGCATCTCTGGCAGGCGATCACATCGAGGTGGTAGCAAGCCAAGGCTGTCAGGACTCCAAGACTGTGCGGCAACCGTTGTTGGTCTGTAAACCTACTGAGTAGATGATACTTGCGTGAGTGAGCGTCGACCGCCCTGCAGCAGAGACCGACACACGGCGAGCATCAATTCATGGCCCAGGTCATGAGATGCTCACCTGGCTCAGAGATGTAAGAGATGTTAGGATCAGATATTTTGATCATTGGTACCTTCAGTGTTTTAGTATGTCTGTCTCTGACTGTAACCACAGTCCCACAAAAACATCACATAATTTACTACCTGATCTTCGCGGCACAGTCCAAACTGTGCAACCTGTCAGTATACTCTACCAGTTTTGCGTCCAGGTGCCCACACTTCAATACCCAACCTTCTGCCAAGGAAAAATAAATAGTAATAGATACTTGGGCCATCCGTATTTGGAGGTCTAACCAATCATACTACTCATAATAGTTATAATAATTAGTCTGCAAACGAAGTAAATACTGGTGTAATGTCATTTAGTACCCTGTCATCAGTAGGAATATATACACTTATACACTCTATCTTTTAAGTGAAATGAGCCTTGTTGACGTGGTAGGGATATACTACATACTTCAGTGCTATCATAACGTCTCGAAAACTAGACACTGACCAGTGCACTGGGTTGCTGTTCAGGTAGCTGTCAGTATGTCGAAACCCTTGTAACACGCCTGGGAGTACGGGTGGGTGGGCTAGTACCTTATACTGGTTGTCGTTTCGACCGTGGCCCCTATCCCATCCCCACGTACCTGATAATCCCACGGCGGTAATATTGTTATGCTCCACACTGCTGCTGGCTACACTGAAATTATCTATCGAAATATGCAAGCGGGTTTAGGGGAGCAACTCAACGTTAAAACACAACACTGTTTGACGTCTGCTATGAACAACTATATTCTGAGACGATGAAGAAAGTCGTAGGTTCCACTGTTTACATTCTAATTCATAAGTGTTTATCCCAATTAATGGATGGTTACCAGTCCACAGTATCACTCTGACGAGCGTACGGGTAACCAACGCGACGCGGGTGATCGTTGACGATGCGGAAGCCGAATGATCGCACGAAAGTTCTTACGCTCGTCACGCATACACAGATATTTGTTACCAGTCCTCCTTGACACAAGTAATGATATAACACTGATTATAGAGTTAATTATTCAGTTCTCAGTTCTCACTTGTACGAGCGTGAGCGTAACTGTCGCGGCGCGGCTGATTGTTGGTAATGCGGAAATGCGATGAACGAATGCACGTCCTCACTTTCGCTGCAAGACACTGGCACTTCACAGCACTCTTTTATGGTGACTAATTTCTACTGATTCACGTCAGTTCATTCTGGGAGACCGAACACGGCGCGGATGATTGATACAGTACAGCACAGTACGACACGCAACGAGAAGCAGCACTGCTCATTTTTAAAGTACTTCTTGACGCACTTCCCTCTTAAACATTTTACTTTACGGTAATAGCACTTGTAGCAACTTCAACTTCCATACTAATGCCTCTCACATGCAGAGCTACACACTACATTACGTAACAGTTCCGTGTCCCGCGCTCGACTCTTCAGGCGCGGCTGCCCGCAAACGCAGTCCACAACTAAGGCAGCGATATGACAATACGCTTGCACCCTGTGTCGGCTGTCTGAAAATGAATTCCTCAACATGCCACTTGGCTTCTATGTTGATCCATATTATTACATTTTCATCCTCTTGGTAATAATTCGGCTCACTGAATTCACACTTGAGATACTTGTTCCAACAGAAGTGTTAATATAATTACAACTGGTTTGCACTTTGGATTCTCCTACTCGAGTGCAGAGTAGACACCCTTTAGTACCTTACACCTATGCGAGTCTCTTTCCCCTTACCATATTTTCATTACTTGCGTCATTATCACATTCTTGTAGCTCATTCACTGAGTCAATGATTCTTAATACTACCTGTTTTGAAATCTTTAAAAGTAAATCGTTCCTATACTCAGAGGAATGGTGATAGGTGCCAGGGAGGCATTCTACCGCTATAACTCCCTACACTATCTCATGTTACTCGACATTACTGATTCCAGGTAATTAATAAAAAGATTTGAGTAACAGGTATGTCCTGTACGACTGTACCCTGTGTTTCCCTAAGTAAACATTACCAGTTGGTCTTGGAGCGGTCAAGACCCAATCAGGAACTCCTTGGCCTATACGAACTTGCACACTACCCTATTCCACCTTATTACTACGTTATAACAAGTAAACCAAATTATTTACAAACGGAAGGAGCCCATGGAGGCGTTGCTACAGTCGCGTTATCAGACAAAATAAACTGAAAAGTATCAAACCCCACCTACTATTCTACGTCTCGTGTCACTACAAAATATTGATATACACTCCTGGAAATGGAAAAAAGAACACATTGACACCGGTGTGTCAGACCCACCATACTTGCTCCGGACACTGCGAGAGGGCTGTACAAGCAATGATCACACGCACGGCACAGCGGACACACCAGGGACCGCGGTGTTGGCCGTCGAATGGCGCTAGCTGCGCAGCATTTGTGCACCGCCGCCGTCAGTGTCAGCCAGTTTGCCGTGGCATACTGAGCTCCATCGCAATCTTTAACACTGGTAGCATGCCGCGACAGCGTGGACGTGAACCGTATGTGCAGTTGACGGACTTTGAGCGAGGGCGTATAGTGGGCATGCGGGAGGCCAGGTGGACGTACCGCCGAACTGCTCAACACGTGGGGCGTGAGGTCTCCACAGTACATCGATGTTGTCGCCAGTGGTCGGCGGAAGGTGCACGTGCCCGTTGACCTGGGACCGGACCGCAGCGACGCACGGATGCACGCCAAGACCGTAGGATCCTACGCAGTGCCGTAGGGGACCGCACCGCCACTTCCAAGTAAATTAGGGACACTGCTGCTCCTGGGGTATCGGCGAGGACCATTCGCAACCGTCTCCATGAAGCTGGGCTACGGTCCCACACACCGTTAGGCCGTCTTCCGCTCACGCCCCAACATCGTGCAGCCCGCCTCAAGTGGTGTCGCGACAGGCGTGAATGGAGGGACGAATGGAGACGTGTCGTCTTCAGCGATGAGAGTCGCTTCTGCCTTGGTGCCAATGATGGTCGTATGCGTGTTTGGCGCCGTGCAGGTGAGCACCACAATCAGGACTGCATACGAACGAGGCACACAGGGCCAACACCCGGCATCATGGTGTGGGGAGAGATCTCCTACACTAGCCGTACACCTCTGGTGATCGTCGAGGGGACACTGAATAGTGCACGGTACATCCAAACCGTCATCCAACCCATCGTTCTACCATTCCTAGACCGGCAAGGGAACTTGCTATTCCAACAGGACAATGCACGTCCGCATGTATCCCGTGCCACCCAACGTGCTCTAGAAGGTGTAAGTCAACTACCCTGGCCAGCAAGATCTCCGGATCTGTCCCCCATTGAGCATGTTTGGGACTGGATGAAGCGTCGTCTCACGCGGTCTGCACGTCCAGCACGAACGTTGGTCCAACTGAGGCGCTAGGTGGAAATGGCATGGCAAGCGGTTCCACAGGACTACATCCAGCATCTCTACGATCATCTCCATGGGAGAATAGCAGCCTGCATTGCTGCGAAAGGTGGATATACACCGAACTTGTGCCGACATTGCGCATGCTCTGTTGCCTGTGTCTATGTGCCTGTGGTTCTGTCAGTGTGATCATGTGATGTATCTGACCCCACGAATGTGTCAATAAAGTTTCCCCTTCCTGGGACAATGAATTCACGTTGTTCTAATTTCAATTTCTAGGAGTGTATTTTACCCCGAGAGACCTGTCTAGGGCATTGTGGTGCTTACGTTTACCGATATCACCGACTTCTGAGCCCTTAGTACGCCATTGGTACTTCACAATATTTCTTAACAACTGATACATTCTCCCATACGCCATACCTTTGCCTTGGACAAATATCTTATGTGGATTTCCTGCTGTCATTCTCACTACATGTCAAGTGGTGCGATGGACTGCATAAATTAACATTAAAGCTAGATTGTAGCATTTATTATAATTATTTAGTTAACACCGTCGTGGTCGCGTGTAGGTGGATACTCTTTGTTTGTAGATGACCGGTTTCGATCTGCTCAAGCCATCAGTAACAGATCTACGCTCCTTGATGCTAGTGGGAATCCCTGACGCGGAGTAGGCCCACAGTGCTGGCACTGATAACACTACGCCACCACAGACGGACCTACTCCGCGTCAGGGATTCCCACTAGCACCAAGGAGCGTAGATCTGATACTGATGGCTTGAGCAGATCGAAACAGGTCATCTACAAACAAAGAGTATCCACCTATACGTGACCACTACGGTGTTTGCTAAACAATTATAACACTTTTGGGTCACTGTTCCCTGGAACATTGTTCCAAAAATATTTTGGACAGCCTATGTTTCCACATACAGAAATGATTCTCCGCTGGGCTCATATAAATTCAGAACGATCATGTAGTATCCACATGGCTTAACTGTCAGTTTCCAACCTCCTTAAATACCATATAATTAACACGATTTTCATGAACGTGTTACAGCAAATTCAAAACGACCATGTAGTATCCACATGGCATAGCCGTCAGTTTTCAACCTCCTTAAATACCATATAATTAACACCATTTTGATGAACGTGTTATAGCTTCTAAGTACGACACTACTGTGTTCGCGTCGAGATTGACACTATAGAACTAGTTTCTTACGTTACGAAATATCCATTGATAAGGATGTCTAATCAAAGGTACATTGTACACTAGACTTAAACTGAATGAGGTTTAGTTGTCTTAAACATATAAGCCTTGGTATCAAATCATACTGATTTAGATTTTCCTTGGTTCCACTAAATTACTTCTGGCAATAACAAAATTGTTTCGACTCTAAGGGCAATGCATACTACCTGTCCGTCCATTAGACCTATCATCATCATCGTCATCATCATTTATTGCGCATGACAGATCATAAAGGCCCGTGACAGAAAGCAAAAGCAATATTTCAAACCAGAATGACACACTACACAGAGATAAATAAGGCCACCAGTGACACAGGAAGGAGCATTGTCCTAATCACAGTTGCAGGTGTTTCCGGCAGATGTTGTTCCACTTTCTTCTGTTCATTGCATCTTCCTGGGATCCTGTTGGTTCTACCTTCTCTAACGTCGTCATCACTCTATCTTTCCATCTAGTCCTTGGACGACGCCTTGGACGTCTTCCATTTAGCTGGGAATGGAACATTCGGTTCGGGATAGATTCTCCAGCTCTTAGGACAGCCCTAACCACTGGAGTCGTCGTCCTCTAAGGGACCTACCAACATTAGATTTTCCAAAACATTGGTACAAGTACTCTTTTTACCTCCTTTCCCAACTCCCATCTTCCTTGTTGAATGTAGTCCCATAGATCTTTCTTAGCACTTTCCTTTAAAACGAGTAAATGCGCTCTTCAAGTGTTTGTGAAGTCGCCCACGTCTAGCAGCCATATAACAGAACCGGTTTTATCAGTGCCATGTAAAGTCTCATCTTACAGTTTTGTGAGACCAAGCGTGACTTTAAGAAGTTATTGAGACTGAAGAAAGCACGATTAGTATTAATTATTATCTCTCTCAACCTCGCTTTTATTAGACAGAATCGATCTTAGGTACTTAAATTTCTCCACTCGTTCAAACTTCTGTCCTTCTGCATTGATAGCGGTAGGGAAATCCTCTCGGCGGCAGATGATCGTATATTCGGTTTTCACGTCGTTGACAACTAATCCCACTTTTCTTGCCTCTTTCATGAACCTAGTGGTGTCACACCTATATTTAAATAAACATCTGAATTAAAAACAGTCTTGGTTAGAATTTATTCTTTTATTAACTACTCGTTCTGCCTTCGGGTGGCATCTTCAGATTATCATTTTCTTCGTTTACAACCTTTTAAAAACCATAAAAGTCTCTGTGCTAGACTGAAGCACGCGACGAATCAGATGATCCCTTAGAGACCGTTATGAAGTCGTACCACCAGGCAAGAACAGCGCAGTGGTAGTATCACATTCACAAAGAAGTTATACACGTTTGAAGTTAACACAGAGATGCCGCTGTAACTTCACGGCGTGAGCGTTAAGCGGAAACATAGAACGTCAGTGGAATGGTATTGAAAATGCTGTAAAAGGAAAAGACCTCTGCAGATTCATAAAGCAATGTACATGGTTGCTAAATACGGAGCTATTACATCAGCGCTGTCCCAACAGAACTTCATTGGTATACTGCCTTGACCGGAAGACTTGCCTTCTTAAGTGACTTTAATTGCTTCGCTACAGTTAGCGTATATGCTTCCAAGTAACTCGTGTTTCCAGCTGTTCCTGATCTTAATTTTGGAATATTTACTGCATATTCTTTGGTGAAGGAATTTTGGGAAATCATGTTGGATTACTTCGCTTCAGTGCCGCTATCATCGGTAACATTACCTGTGCTATTGCACAGTGAAGCTACTGATTGTGTCTACCCGCTAGTATAATTTACAGACGAACTGAATCTTTTCGTGTTTTCTTCCAGCTACGTAGTTTGGTTGTGGAAATTACTAAAAAATCTCTCTCTGAAGTCCGAACTACATTTCGCCAGTCTAGGAGATTTTGGGTTCTTTTAAGTGTGATATATTTCTGTCTCTTCTGCAACACTGTCCTGAAGTGTTATGCGTAGCATTGGTGAGCTTTTCCATCTCTTATTAATTCATTTGGTCTGAAATCTCAACTGTCGGCAGTATTACTTATTTGAATTGAATCTACATCATGTTACACTTACATAGTTCGCTTAGAAGAAGTGGAGACTTCTCTCAGTAAGGTGTTAAAAAGCTTCTGTCTTCTCCTTTCAATACACATATTTTACGTTTATTTTTGTGGTATTTTATGTGTTTCGCTTCAACAACCTTGTCGCCACCAATCACTGTATCGAGCCTGCTTGCTCCGGATTTTTTTCTGCTAGTAGATGGAAGTAGAAGTATGAGCAGAGAAATTCAGGAATACAGAAAAGTAAGTCGCGTAAGAATTAAACTAACAGATAGTGCAAGGAAACTAAGATGTAGGGGATACATGAAAAATGTGAAGAAATCAAATAATGAAAGATTGTCAGAAGGACTGACTCAGAATACAGAAAAGTCAAAACAACCTTCGGTAAAATTTAAAAGACGCAAGGACCCTAACATTAAGTATTCAACGGGAATTTCACTGTTAAATGCAGAGCAGACATCGGGCTGGTGGAGAGAATACACTGACGGCCTCTATAAGTGGAGGATTGTCTCATGAAGTGATAGAAGATGAATTAGAAGTCGACAGGGGAGAGTTGGGGATCCAGCATTAGAGTCAGAATTTAAGAGAGTTATAGATGACCCAAGATCAAACAAGGCAGAAGGGACAGATGACGTTCCAACAGAATGTCTAGAATCATTGTTGAAAATGTCAAAAGTCACGTTGGTGTACAGAAAACGCGAGACTAGCGACATACCAACAGACTTTCGGAAGAACATCATCACACAATTCCGAAGAATGCAGGAGTCGAGAAATGCGAGGGTTATCGCACAGTCTGCTTAACAGCTCATGCACCCAAGTTCCTGACAAGAATAACATACAGAAGAATGGATAAGAAGATTGAGGATCTGTTAGGCGACGATTAGTCTGTCTTTAGGAAAGGTAAAGCCATCAGAGAGGTAATTCTGACGTTCCGATTGATAATGGAAACAACACTGAAGAAAAAGGAAGACCCGTTCATTGAATTTTTGGACCTGGATAAAGCTTTCTACAGCGTCAAATGGTGAAAGATGTTCGAAATTCTGAGAAAAATTTACATCTACATGAATCAATAGGGACCAGTAAGACTGAAGGGCCAAGAACAAAGGGATGCAGCCTGTCACTCAAGTGTTTCATCAACACATCGAAGACGCAGCGAAGGCGGTATATGAAATGATCCGGAGTGGGATGAAAATTCAAGGTGAAAGGATATCAGTTACAGGATTCGCCAATGACGTTGCCATCCTGCAGTAAATTAAGAACTACAGGATGTATTCAGCGGAATAAACAATCTAATGTGTACGGAATACGGATTTAGAGTAAGTGGAAGAAACTCGACATTAATGAGAAGTAGCAGAAAGAAGAACAACGAGTATCTTAAGGAATTCCGCTACCAAGGCAGCAAAATAACCGATGGCGGAAGAAGCAAGGAGGTCGTAAAAATCAGCGCAGTACAGGCTAAGAGGTCATTTCTGATCAAGAGAAGCGCACTAAAACCAAATGTAGGCCCTAATCTGAGGAAGAAATTTCTCAGACTGTATGTTTGGAGTACAGCATTTTATGACAGGGAAATAATGACTGTGAAAAACCGCCAAAAACGAGGATCGAAGAATTAGAGATGTGATGGTACAGCACAATGACGAATATTAGGTGAAGTTTTTAAGGTAAGAAATGAGGAGGTTCTCCTATATGGAAAACAGTGATAAGAAGAATGGGCAGGATGACTTGACATCTGTTAAGACTTCAAGGTATGACTTCCATGATACTAAAGAGAGCTGAAACTGTGGAAAGACTGTAGAGGAAAATATAGATTGGAACACATTCAGTAATTGAGGACGTAGGTTGCAAGCGCCACTCTGAGATCAAAATGTTGGCAAGTATTTACACTTTGAGCGTGCTCCCGACGTAGAGGCTCAAAATAAAATGGTTCAAATGGCTCTGAGCACTATGGGACTTAACATCCGAGGTCATCAGTCCCCTAGAACTTAGAACTATTTAAACCGAACTAACCTAAGGACATCACACATAGCCATGCCCGAGGCAGGATTCGAACCTGCGACAATAGCGGTCGCGCGGTTCCAGACTGTAGCGCCTAGAACGGCTCGGCCACACCCGCCGGCCGGCTCAAAATAAATTTTGGAAAAAGCACATGGTACAATTTCAGACAATGATTTACAACTAACGTCTACTTTAAATCTACTTTCGCCAACATATCGAGAGTGTTACAGACGGGGTTCCGGCTGTGACGACATTGTTACTCAGTCCACCGCCAAAGACGGCAATATTTATGATTCGTTTCGGCTTCAAGTTCTCGTCTTCTGGAACTCAAGACGTACCCATTCGTTGCTTGTTCCTTCTACTAAGAGCGTTTTCTGAGGTTTAAACTTTAACACGGTTATGGATGATAAAATAAAACAAAAAATCAACAGCATTACAAATTATTGTTTGCCTTCCTTAAGGCAACAAGGTGAAGAGTGAAGGAGAAGAGAATCTTGAGCGCACACCTCATCGAGCGCAAAGCAAACACGAGCTCACCGCGCAAAGTGGCTGTGAAATAATTCAGACTGAGCGACGCAGCTTTGTTGATTTACTTAACGACGGCAATTCTTTCTTCTTTTTTTCCATTTCTCTTTTGTGTGTGTGTCTGTGTGTGTATTTGTGTCTCCGGCTGACAGCGCAGCAGGGAGGACGCGCATTTAGGCTGCAAGAGCCGCGTGTTCCCCCGCGCCTGCACTTTGCTGGCTGGCTGGCGGAGCACAAAAGAAGGCTGCGCGGCGGCCGTGGTCGTGGTCGTGGTCGCGCACTCACGGCTCGTTAGGGCTCCACCAAATGTTGCCCACGCAGCTAACGACCGGCCGCCCGCCAGCGCAGCGCGCAGCATCGACCCGCGGCCGCCGCTTTCTCCGGCAATTCCTCAAAGGAGCTATCTGGCTTTTTAGGCGGCTCTTTCTCTAAGTGAGCCCGCGACGCAAGAACTCGAGCCGCATTCAGTGCCCGCGCTGCGGCTTCCAGACGGGATGGATAGTAAAACATTTTACGCGAAAATACGGATGGAGGGAAAATGGGCAATTTATGCATAGTGACAGAAACATCTCCGGGGTTGGGGGGGATGGGTAGGGGGTGTAGAATCTTTGTAAATTTTGTACCGTTAGCGGCACTTCTTCTTGCGCCGATATTTGTCGGAGGGGCTACTGTATTGTGAGAGGAAGATTGGTAGTCAGCGGTGCGCCCACGACCTAGAAATAAAGTTTCGAAAGGAAAAGTTTCTGTAAGATGTCAAGCTGACATGTATGGAAAAAAATACAGTTCGAAATATTATCGAATAAGTGTAGTCCGTGTCTGTATTAAATCCGAAACTCATATTAACAGAATCTTCGTCGGTTCTTGGTAGAACGACATTATAATAATAAATGAAAAGCACCAGTTTGCTTTTGTTCTACGATATTACTTTTATTGCTAACCGGTTTTCGGCTTACAAGGCCATCTACAGACACTTACTGAGTATTATCACCAAAGAAGTTAAATGTTAGCAGACAACATTGGAAGAAAAGTAACATATCTAGAGTGAAGTAGAAACATACAGTAAGTAACATCTCTGCAATGAAACAGTAAAAACTGAACACTACATAAATATCAATGAAGTTGACAGGAAAACCTTTAGCACAGAATAGGAATAGCATGCCTACATAACAGTTTCTGTATGTATTCTGTATTTACATTGACAACTATCTCCTCTTTTTTAATTGGTTGTGTATCACTCTGCATGTTTCATACCTCTTGATGCAGCCATGGCTAGTACTAATTTTATCTTATTTTATTAGTTTTGTATATTAATAGAAACTGTTATGTAGGTATGCTTTTCCTATTTTGTGCTAAAGGTTTTCCTGTCAACTTCATTGATATCTATGTACTGTTCAGTTTTTACTATTTCATTGCAAAGATGTTACTTACTGTTTGTTTCTACTTCACTCTAGATGTGTTACTTCTCTTCCAATGTTGTCTGCCAACATTTAACTTCTTTGGTGATGATACTCAGTAAATGTCTGAAGATGTCCTTGTAAGCCGAAAACCGGTTAGCAATAAAATTAATATTGTAGAACAAAAGCAAACTGGCTCTTTTCATTTATTATTAAATCCGAAACTGATTATATATCAATTCGATATACTTTACGGCCAGAAAATCTCAACACATTCTTTGCTATCCAAGCCAAAGAAACAAACGTGTAGATCATACGTATCATAAATGCGGAAGTAACTTTGTTTTTCTTTGTCATTGTGAATAGAGAGATATGCAATCTGAAGGTTTAAAACATGTGTGGATAAAATTCTTACGCCATTACAGCAAATTTTCTTTATTGATTTCGGCGATTAATGATAGAAATGCTATCTTGCTGACATCCACTCATGGACGATGCAGCTATCATTGCCGTTGATCGTTTGTATATATTTGTGGCAAAATGGGCACTTTAACAATGTTTAACTAGCCATGAACGTTGTCAACATAAATAACCAACAACGATTTTTACTTAAGGATTTTTTACTTAGCTGTCGTGACAGTTGTAAAAACTACGACGGTATGTAATAAGTGTCACACATTGAACATTTTAGAGTGGTCTGAAAGTGGCTCAGTAATGAGCCGAACCGATAAACAGTAAATAAAAACTGCGGGATTGATGTAGGATTTTTATCCAAACGTGCTTGAAAGTAACTCTGCCAGTTACGATTTACGATTAAGCCGCTGAATCTATATCGATGAAATCTGCAACGGAGATATCTTGAACCCTGGGGAAGAAAGTAGGCTAGTTCCCCATACAGAGTACTTACTTTTGATGAGCGTGCCACGTGTTGTTTTAGGTTCCGATGTATTAAGTATAGAAACTTCATATTTGTTCTTAAGCACATTGAAGGTCTTTTCTTTTTTAATTGCCTACTGCGCTTTACATGTCCACCCACAAAGCTATCTACATACATTTTTTGAATTTTTAGTAGTTAATTTCTAAAATTTTGTAATAGATATATGGACTGGTTGAAGTTAGTAGTATACAAAATCTTTGGTAAAATGACGTGGAGAACTAGGCGTGTGATTGATGCAACGGGAAACACAAGCACTTCAGTAATTCTAGAACTTCTATGTGCTTCTCTAGTGTGGCCACAAGATGGGTTCAAGAATGAAGACGATGAGCATATTTTATCAGGTTAGTGGTCGAATGTTCTTTATTCACAATTAACACTTTGCTATCCAAAAGATATCAAATGAGATCGGTTTTGAGCATCTAACTTTAGAAAATATCTATACTTTTCCTAGGCAACGATGCGGTGGTCTGTTATTTGAGGGATCCCTTCTCTCGGGTTTACCAAAAAGAGCCTTCGATTCGAATTACTGTTCCAGTGCGGGAAGTACATTATCACTTGATCTATTTTCTCCATTTACTGTTTTACCTTGACTTGTTCTATGTTAGAACCAATTAACATGTAACAACTCTTCCTGCAGAAAGAATTGCAAAACAATAGAAAGAAATTCAGGAAGAATGGTGGAATCGACTGGAGAATGGTACGTTCACCTTTGTTTCGGACGAACAAACTACTAAAGTTCTGTGGGATGTTTAAAAGGCAGGGATCAAAAAACGCCGCCATGTAGGACTGTGATCTATTCAAGGAGAAAGCAGGAGCGTAGTACTATTCCCATCAACTTGGAAAGTATAAAATATAAAATATGGAGCGAAGAGAGAGCAAAAGCGAAAGAGCTAGTACTGGATGTAAATTAATGCTTAAAGAAACAATAAGTTCAAAAACCTTGGTTCACCTCTTTCCGAAACGAAAGAAGAAGAATCACAAAAAGAAAAAATTATGCTTGGCACATTCTCCTTGCATTCGTAAGGTAGTGATTGGCCGTACCCAAGGCTTTACGGTGTGTGCAGTTGCTGGTCTTATTCGTGTTTCGAAGCGGACTATTGAAGGTGTTTACAAGCAGTGGCGTAACACACGCGGTCATGAAACACGACTTCATCATTCTAATCGGAAAAAGATCTTTCCTGAGAGGGAACGGAGACGCGTTTCACAGCTTGTGACTTCCAAACCCGAAAGGAATGAGTGCTGGCTGTGAATGGAGTTTCATCCCAATCTATTAGTGGGCGAATATTGCTTAGGGAATTTCATGTAAGGAATATTTCGAGTCGATCGCCTCGCAAGTCACATGAATGTGACAACACATAAGTTGATCGGGCTGGGATCAAACGTGAGTGGTTTACTGAACACTCCCCAACCCTATAACAAGTCGCTTGGCCTACACAATCACCTGATTTGAATCCCATAGAAAATCTGTAGGGCATGTGAAAATGGCGAGTAAAACGCCGACATCACCATCCAAGAAATTTGATGGAACTGCACGATTAAATCCTCAGCGAGTTTCTTAACCTGGATGTAACGTAGCTGTACAACCTTGTGGACTCGCTTCTTGATGCTATCAAGTACCAGGGGAGAATTAGACGATATTAAATGATGCTTGCAATTATGAGTTTAGGGCTAATTTTTTGTCCGTTGATCTTGTTGTAGTTGTTGTGATCTTCAGTCCAGAGACTGATTTGATGCAGCTACCCTATCCCGTGAAAGCTTCTTCATCTCCAAGCACCTACTGCGACCTACATCCTTCTGAATCTGCGTAGTATATTCATCTCTTGGCCTCTCTCTACGATTTTTACCCTCCACGATTCCATACAATACTTGCCTTGATGCCTTATAACGTGTCCCACCAACAGATCCCTTCTTTTAGTCGGGTTTTGCCACAAATTCCTCTTCTCCCTAATTCTATTCAGTACATCCTCATTAGTCACGTGATCTGACCATCTATTCTTCAGCATTCTTCCGCTGCACAGCATTTCCAAAGCTTCTTTTCTCTTCTTGTATAAACTAATTACCGTCCATGTTTCACTTCCATACATGGTTTCACTCCATACAAATACTTCCAGGAAAGACTTCCTGACACTTAAATCTATACTCGATGATAACAAATTTCTTTTCTTCAGAAACTTTTTGCTTGCCATAGCTGGTCTACATTTTATATCTTCGTTACTCAACCATGATCAGTTATTTTGCTCCCCAAATAGCAAACTTTATCTACCACCTTAAGTGTCTAATTTCCCAATCTAATTCCCTCAGTATCATCCGACTTAATTCGACTACATTCCATTATTCTCGTTTTGCTTTAGTTGATGGTCATCTTATATCCTCCTTTCAAGACACTGTCCATTCCGTTCAACTGCTCTTCCAGGTCTTTTGCTCTCTCTGATAGAATTACAATGTCACAGGCAAAATTCTAACTTTTTATTTCGTCTCCATGGATTTTAATTCCTACTCCATTTTCTTCTTTTGTTTCCTTTAACATCGAGGATAGGCTACAACTCTGTCTCACTCCCTTCCCAACAACTGCGCCCCTTTCATGCCTCTCGACTGAAATAACTGCCATGTGGTTTCTGTACAAGTTGAAAATAGCCTTTCGCTCCCCGTATTTTACACCTGCAATCTTCAGAATTTGAAAGAGAGTATTCCAGTCAACATTGTCAAAAGCATTCTCTAAGTCTAAAAATCCTAGAAACGTAGGTTTGCCTTTCCTTAACCTATCTTCTAAGGTAAGTCATTGGTCAGTATTGTCTCACGTGCTATGACATTTCTATGGAATCCAAACTGATCTTCCCCGAGGTTTGCTTCTACTACTGTTTTCCCTTTTGCTGTAAAGAATTCGTCTTGGTACTTTGCAGCCGAGACTTATTAAACTGATAGTTCGGCAGACATTTGGTTTCTTTGAGATTGGAATTATTATATTCTTCCTGAAGTCTGGTGGTATTTCGCATGTCTCAAGCATCTTTCTCACCAGATGGTAGAGTTTTGTCATGGCTGGAGCCCCCAAGGGTATCAATAGTTGTAACGGAGTGTTGTTTACTCTCGAGCCTTTTTTTTTTACTTATGTCTTTCAGAACTCTGTCATATTCGTCACGCAGTATCATATCTCCCATTTCGTCTTCATCTACGTCCTCTTCCATTAGCATAGTATTACCCTCAAGTACATCGCTCCTGTATAGATGCTCAATATACTCCTTCCACGTCTCTGCTTTCCCTTCTTTGCTGGTTTTCCGTCTGAGCTGTTGATATTCATCAGGTTTTTCTCTTTTTCCAAATGTTTCTTTAATTTTCCTGTACGCAGCATCTATCTTACCCTTAGTGATTATGGCTCTACTTCTTTACATTTGTCCTCAAGCTAACCCTGCTTAGCCATTTCTGTCGATCTCATGTTTGAGACGTTTTTCCGCGTGCTTCATTTACTGCATTTTTAATATTTTCTCCTTTTATCCAAAATATTCAGCATCTCTTCGACTACCAAAGCATTTCTACTATCCATTGTCTTTTTACCTACTTAGTCCTCTCCTGCCTTCACTATTTCATCTTTCAAAGCTATCTATTCTTCTTCTACTGTATTTCTTTCCCCTGTACATATCATTCCTTCCCTAATGCTATCTCCGAAACTCTTTATAACCTCTGGTTCTTTCAGTTTATGATCTGATGACAGACGTGTTACATTATCTGGAATTTCTTTTCTCGGACGCTTTTCAGCATAGAATGTATTATATCAGAATCTGTTGATCTAATAATATGGTTTCCTTTTTGAGAAATATATACATGTAATCTTATAAACAGCAGCAACTCTAGGCATCCCGATATCCCAATATACGCGATCCTTGAAGACTACTCTAAAGCATTCGACAGTATCAGCATGAAGATCCTCATTCAGAAGCTAGAGAAAAGACTAGGTGTACCGCGCTGCGAACTAGAAATAAGCAAGTCGATTTCAAACGCAAACCGCGTAACAGTATACAATGGCATATTGACATCGCAGGGCGTCTTCCAAACAAGAAGAGTACTACAGAGAGTTCCCATGAAAAAAATGGTTCAGACGACTCTGAGCACTATGGGACATAACTTCTGAGGTCATCGGACCCTAGAACTTAGAGCTTGAAGGTGAAGGCTTCTCAGTAAAGCAAGCTAATAAAGATGTGGACCACCTGATTGTTATGACGTCCGTTGTGGTATCACAGGAGCGTGAGAAGGCTGTGGTAGCTGATGAGCATACGTACCTTCTTGTCATGCTCAGTGCCCTAGCCACATCATCGGCAAACATACGTCTCTCAGACCGTGGAAGAGGAACGACCCCATCAAAAATATTTTGTTCCAACGGGCTGACACTGGCAGACAATATCAGAAAGCTATTCACATTTCTCCAAGCCGTAAGTGGATGTGACACAACTTCAGCACTCTTCAAGCAGGGTAAGAAGAAGGTGGTCCAACTGTCGATGGAAAATAAATTTCTTGAAGAAATCAAACCATAGCATGGCACTCAAGCTGAAGCTATGTTTTAGATAAACGCCAATTCGGCCTGTTTGGCAAAGCCCTTGTGAAATCCAAATTCAGTCAAAAATCGCTACCATAAACATCCAAAGCAGTCCGCCAACATTGCTTGAGAACTTGCATGAAAGTGAAAGTGTGGTTAGAACACCAGAGGGACCCGCTCCAGTGGGGATGGCAGTCTTCAATGATTGGTCTTGACCCAGTTCCTACCTCCACGGAACCAGCTCCACAGTCTCTTCTCCCCACAATTTTCGCAAATGCAACAATGTCTGTACAGGTTGTTGTGGATGCCGGAAGGCTGGGATTAAGTGTCATGGTTTTGTGCCAGCCACAAGCGAACTCCTGCACTAACTCTGTCCAACCAGATGAAACTGACGATCCAGATGTCGGCGAAGACCTGGACTGCACAAACAGAGCTAAGGAAATTACGGACTTTGAGGAGCAGAGTAATGGGTCGACGGACTCTGAATTGGAAATTACACATTCTGTGTAGAAGTGTGGCTCAACAACAATCAACGAGCGATGGCACTGATGTTTGTGTACCTGTCTACTTTTCTTCGCTTTTCATCTTAATATCTTTAGCTACAATAAATGTAATGATAACTAAGATTGATTTCAAGAACTGTGCGGCTTAGCCTGCCTCTATGTACATCAGCTGAATGGATCTCATGATATTCCATATGAACCCAATCTTGATATTATCTTTTAGTTTATTCTACACTCTTAGTAGTTTATTGTATTACTATATTTCCTAAGTATTGGTACAATGGAGCGCTATAGTACCATATTTAATATAGTGTAAATAACACTTGTTAAAGAATTGCTGTTTAAATAATCTGCATTGATGATGAGAAATTGTGAAACTTGAAGATGGAGCTGTACGTATATTAAATGCCCAAAAATTCACTTTTGGTCTCATCGGAGGCAGAATTTATTCCTCTATAACTTTTGTATGAACTACTTTATTGATAGATGAGTTAGGATAAATGACATTACCAAAAATTGGAAGGTAAAACGAAACATTTTTATAAACATCGTAAATTTGTGCAAGTTTGTTGCAGACTAATACGGGAATGGGTGATCCAAAAGTGTTTCTTGTCTGATTAAATGCGGAATTTGATGCCCTTATATCCTTTAATGGGGCAATGCTTTCAATATTGTGAATCCTTTACAGGATATAACCGTAAAACTTCCAAAATACCCCTATTGGAGGAACGTGTCTACCACTGCCCTTGCCCCCACCCCTACCACCTCAGCACAGTTCCGCCGGGGAAGGACAGATATGTTGGGCCGCAAAAGAAACCCTTAAGCAATTGTATCCGCTTCGTTTAATTATTTTGTTTTACACCAATGGCTTATTATGGGCCGACATAATAATTATTGACAACGTTAGCAAAAAGTCGGAATAATGTAATCCATTAACAACCATGTCATTCTCTGGGTTCTGGCAGAGGTTATCCTGGAGGACGTCCAAGTACATAAAAAACTGTGAATCCCGACGGGGCACCCTTCCGGGCGGGGTCGGAGCAAGTGCACCTCATCGGGTCCTTGCTCTCGCAGCTGTAATCGGGCTGCAAGAGGGGCGGGCTCTTGGGAGTAGGGGGCTGAGGAGGGAGGGAGGGCTGAATGCACGGGCCGAGGCAGGTCATTAGACGCGACGGCGGCCGAAAGCCGCGCCATAATGCGATAGCGGTGTCGCCGGGCTGCCGTCCGTGGCCGTGGGGGCGGCTCCGCCTCCGCGCCTGTCTGAGGGCAGCGGCCACGGACCAGCCTGCACTGCCGTGTGTCCGCCCGTTCTCCGCTCGGCAACCAAACGCATTCTCAGTCCAGAGTAATGTGAGAAGTGTTGTTGGTTACGTCTGCAACTGGTAACTGTGTGAGTATAACCCGTGAGTGTTCACGTGTAAAACAAAAGAAGAATTGCAATTCAATCACAGCATACTCTAAATATCTGGAAAGCCTTGCAATGTGTTGTTCGGAAGAGATCTCCACCCCTCGTACTATTACGGATTTATGGTCAGCACTGCAGTATTCATTGTGTTCTTTCCCTCCAGCACTACTTCAGATATTAGTCGATTCCGTGCCAAGTTGTCTTGCGGCACTTCTGCGTGCTCGCGGAAGGGCCTTACACGATATTCGGCAGGCGTACCAGGTTCTGTGGCTCTTCAGTATATTATAGGAATAGACAAGGAACACTTCTCACAGAATCGCGGAAATTCGTGTAAAGAATGGGGTGTGAAACAATAATAGTGAATAACCTGGACAAATAAAGCTATTTACAATATTTGCTGATTCATGAAAAAGCGGAGCAAAAATTATAACTAATTGACAATAAGCAGTCACTACACTTTACCTTGAACTTCAGACAGGGTCCGTCTTATATCCTACGGACTGAGGTCGGTTCATGTAACCACAATGCAGACTGAAAGCATCAATTATTAAAATCAACTAGGCACATTTCATTTCTTTGCACAGAAATTTGTTTGAGGGTGTAGAGAGAAGAACATCAAACGTGATATGGTGCAGCAGTTTTATGGGGAGTCAACACATTTGTCACTTCACACTCCGAAATTTTTTTGAATCCTGAGTGACACAAGAATAATGTATATCCAAAACGTCAATACGAAAGGAAAAATTATCCTCTTAAAAGACTCGTCTGTGGTTTGGCACACATTTCTTTTGCGTTCAGAGGTTTCTACCCACTACACTGTTTCTATATGTAGTTGAACAGTAGTTAAATTACTGCCTCAATAACACACAACTAGAGTTCAGGTTGTATATGTTAATTCTGCGTCATGTCTTAGAGGTTTCCATTTTTCTTTTCCTAAATATATAACTTTCCAATACAGAACCAAATTCTGACATAAAAATTTCAAATGTGGCCATGTCACATTGGAGCCTTCCAATTCCGACAGTGCAGACGGAGATAGAAGCAGAACGTGTTATACCAACCGAAGAACAACGAATAACTTCCACAGCTTAAGATATTTAGTACTTATTGAAGACATCTGACCTTTGCACCTTCACTGTGTTTTCCGAAGCCTTAGAGGCACTGTCTTCAAAATGAATGAAAAGATAAGTTTTTTCTTGTCTGATACTGACGTATACAGCAAACGCATGTGAATACACGAGTATATGTAGCTTCAACATTAAATTTCTGATGAAACAGCGCTTATACTTTTAATAATTCGGGACAGAAACACAGTAACTCTAAAATAGCCCACTGCGTGGTCTCTTGGATACTAAGTGAGCTGGAGATGGACTCATATGTTTCTACATTAGTAGGCCTCTTTAGTCCACAACAAAATCGAGTTTTTTCTTCTTTCTTTCAACCAATTACTCATCCTTCATTGCCACGATGCAGTAAAATAATTTGATCAGTACGGGATATGAATTTCAACTTAATGCTGCCAGTCACGTCCGTCCCACAAGTCATACGAAATAATGTTTCTGTATTGCTATAGACAACGAAAGTAATTAACGTAATCATGTTGCAGTTTCAGTCTCAACAAATATACTATATTTTCGTTATCTATCTGCGTATGTAGATAAACTTTCGATTAAATTACATTTATGCAAATATGTTTTAACTTAATTAGCCTCGTGCCATTTTCCCAGCTTTTCTTTTTTCTTGTTTTCTCATCTGTCTTCTGACTGGTTTCACGCGGCCCGTCACACATACCTCTCCTGTACCAACCTCTTTATCTCAGAGTAGCACTTGCAACCTACGTCCTCACTTAATTGATGGATGTCTTCCTCTACAGTTTTTGTCATCTAAAGCTCCCTCTACTTCCATGGACGTTAGTCCCTTATGCCTTGACACATGTCCTGTGCCATCTTCTTGCCAGTGTTTTCCATATATTCCTTTCCTCTCCGATTCTGCGCAGAATCTCCTCATTCTTTACCGTATCAGTCCATCGAATTTTCAACATTTGTCTGTAGCACAGAATATCAAAAGATTCGCTACCTTCTATTCTCGCTTTCTAACATTCCAGCTTTCACTACCATGCAATTCTATTCTCCAGACGTGCATTTTCAGAAATTTCTTCTTCAAACTGAGGCCTATGTTTTATAATAGTAGACTTCCCTTGGCCAGGAATGCCCCTTTTGCCAATCTACTTTTAATGCCCTCCTTGCTCCGTCCGCCATGGGTTATTTTACTGTCTAGGAAACAAAATCCCTTAACGTCATCTACTTTGTGAGTATCAGTCCTAATTCCAAGTTTATTGCGGTTCTCATTTCTGCTACTTCTCATTACTTCCGTCTTACTTTCATTTACACTCAGTCCATATTCTGTACTCACTATAACATCCAGTCCTTTCAGAGGATCTTGTACTTCTTCCTCACTTTCACTGAGGATAGCAATGCCTTCAGCGGAACTTATCACTGATATCCTTTCACATCGAATTTTAATTCTACCCTTGAAACTTTCTTTTATTTCCATCACAGCTTCTTCGTTATATACATAGAGCAGTAGTGGCGAAAGACTACATCCCTGTGTCTTACACCCTTTTTAATCTGTGAACTTTGTCCCACATGTTGCACTCTTTATTACTCCCTCATCGGTTTTGTACGTATTGTATATTGCCCATCTCTCCCTACGGCTTATCTCTATTCTCGTCAGAATTTGAAACACAATGCAGTATTTGATATTGTGGAATGCCTTTTCCAGGTCAACTAACCCCATGAACGTATCTTGATTCTTATTTAGTCTTGCTTCCATTATCAAATGTAACGTCAGAACTGCCTCGTCGGTACGTTTACCTTTCTAAAGCCAAACTGATCGTCATCTAACACAACCTCAAATTTGTTTTCCATTCTTCTGTAAGCAATTGTCCCCCCCCTGGTAGGGTGAGAGGTCAACGTGACGGAATGTCATACCTAACGACCCGGGTTCGATTCCCGGATGGGTCAGAAATTTTCTCCGCTCAGGGAATTGGGTGTTGTTTTGTCCTCATCATCATCATTTCATAGTCATCGACACGCAAGTCGCTGAAGTGGCGTCAACTTTAAAGACTTGAACCAGGCGGTCTACCCAACGGGAGGCCCTAGCCACACCGTATTTCCATTTGTAAGTGATTCTACCGGCAACTTGGATGCATGAGCTGTTAAACTGATTGCGCGATAATTCTCACAACTGATAGCTTTTGCAGTCTTCGGAATTGTGTAGATATTTTTCCGAAAGTCAGATGGTATATCACCAGACTCATACATTCTACCCACAAATGTCAATAGTAGTGATGTTGCCACTTAACCCAATGATTTTAGAAATTCTGGTGGAATGTTACCAACTCATACTTGCTTGCAATACATTGTCTATGTCCTGAGTATGCACTTCGCGGTTCCACTGAACTCAAGAGGGACAGTGGAAGATGGAGGGACGTTGATGTATTAGCTTCGAAGACAGAATCCGATGAACTCTACATCGGTAGTTCAACAGACGAACGTCTGGGTTGTGGGACGTGTATAGCTGTCTGAGTACAACAACAAATTTCGTCACGAGCTACAAGACTTGGTAATTTACTTTTGTAATAAAAGTCCGAGAGGCTTTAGTGTAGAAAAAGGAGTCAATGTTTCCTTTTATCTAACAGGGTAATTATAATTAAGTGGGTGATCATTTCAGGTCATTTCGCGAGGTAGGACCTCTGGAAGACACAGTCCAAGCTAAACTACACGGAGAAATATTACATGTTGTATATAGTTTGTACCTGTGATCCGGAAAGAATCACTGTGACTTGGTTCGTTTTCCGTGGGAAAACAATGACAACAGCGTACAAAGACTCCACATAATTGCTAAAGTTTAAAAACAAATTTTGTGGACTGTTAATTTTCATCACTCATTCCAGAGACCAGTCAAAAAATTTTATAATTAAAAACATGGCGTCTTAATAGAATGTAGTTTTCATTTTGCATTGGAGTGCGCCGATACGAAACTTTCTGGCGGGTTAAGACTGTCTGCCTTAGCGAGACTGAAACTCGGGAACTTTGCCTTCCATGGACAAGTGCTCTACCAACTGAGGTACCCAATCATGGCTCACTACCCCACCTCGCAGCTGTACTTTCACCAGTCCCGCATCTTTTAGCCCCAAAAATTTCTCATAAATTCTCCTGATAAACTTGCAGGGTTTCGCAGAAGCAGGGTTTCGAAGACTTTCTGTGAAGTTAGCATGACAGGAGATGGGGCACTAGCTGACGTCTAGCTGTGAGGTGAGGTCGTTAGTCATGCTCAGTTGTGCTCAGTTCGTAGAGCACTCACCCGCGAAAGACGAAGGTCCCGCTTTTGGGTCTTGTTCCAGCACACAGTTTTAATCTGCCAAAAAGCTTCATGACCTTTAGCGATCCTAAACGAGTACTGGTAATTGCATGGAAATAATGCAGTACAAAACGGAATACATTTTGCATCACAAAGTGGCTTGCACAATAGGTCGAAACCGGTCCTGCAAATGAAAAATAGTGAGTGATCATGAGAGTGTTTTTTTCTTTAAAAAACTTATACTTCAAAAGTAACTATATCATCAGGAATAAATTCACGTGTCACATCCACAAATCTAGAATATGTTTACATATCCCATGGAAATTGTAATGGCCATCTAAATGTAACATAAAGAAATAATGAGAGTTAGCGAATTGCGTTCAAAGTTCCTCTAGTAAATTCACGGCAGCAACCGCAGTGAAACGATACATAACGTACTGAAAATCGTTTACATGTAAAACAATTCCAGGCTCAGCTACTGGAGAACCTGAAGACCATAAAAGAACGATAATCGTTCACAATAAATTTTTCTAGAACACAGAGAAAAGAATGTTTCCCTTTTATCGATTAATTATAGTTCCATTATATATAGTCAGTATATCCACGAAGAGCTACTTTAACTAATCTAACACCGAAATTTAGCTTGCTTACCTCTGTAAGGTGATATGTGCTTGCTTCAACACACTTCACAAACATATTTCGATGACGTCATCAGATGGCATCGTCAAGCACCCGTCTGTATTTGAAATATTTTCAGTCCTGATCCCCAAATTTGATAAATTGTATATTTGTCAGGAAGGGAAGGCACCTCTTTGTATTACGAGTGTATCACAAGAAGTGTGACGCAGTCGAAAGGCTGGGAACTCTTAGTTGATTATTTTTATAATAAACCGAGGTGATAAATGATAATGTTTTGTTCGAGGTACGTGAGATAGGTGTTGGAAGATTGTAAGTGTCTGTAGAATACGGCGCGCTATTAGAAAAGCTTCATATAGTCGTAACAAACCCATGGAATCACTTCCGTGGGTAGGGTACCTGAGTGGAGTGATCGTCCAACCAGGACGCGGATTGTAGCACTTTTATCTTCTGTTTACTGTCCTTGCCACTTACGTCCTGAAAATCTCTAATCCGTCGTATGGATTTCGTGTTTTTGAACTATGAGCGGCCTGTTTATCACTTAAACAATATTTCGGAAACGTTGAAGAGCATTAGGTTTGGTAGTGAATAACATGACAGTTAAGAATATCATTTCAGTTTCATTTGCATAACTGCTAACTCGAACACGCAATACGATGAGGGTCATCAATTGAGTACCAATAAATTCTCAAACTTCGACCAATATTAAAAATCTACCTTCGCCCTAAAAAGGACGTAATCAGTATCAGAATTCATTCTACACCTACCTTCATTACCTTCTATCTCTCCAATGACTCGAATTCCGCCAATACTGAATTTCAGACGAATCGAACGTACGTTTCTTTTTCACTTCTTCCGTCTTCCCCCGAACCCTATCACATGGTATAGCATACAGCTCTTATGTCTCGTTAATAACGCCTGATGAGCTGCACACTCGTACTCACCAGTCAATGGAAAGTTCATGATTTGTTAGGGCCACTTTTTTTAGGTGGCTTTTCCTCTTTCAAAACGTGGACGTATTAGGGCTGCATAAGATTTTCTGAATATTATTTGTAATAGTATACTACGAAACACGTGGAGCCAAGTGTATCTGTTTGGTCACAGAAACACTTCGTTTCATTTTCAAATAAGATAATTTGCAATTACAAAAATTTAAATGTCGAACAAGCGGCCAACCACTGTGGTTTCGTAACCGGCCCATAACGTGTAATTACGAATGCGAATTGACACATATTCAGTTTCGGCACGAAAGCAAATTGCGCTGGTGAGAAATATTGCATTCATGAATGTGGAGGGTTAAAAGCTGCATGTAAGGGAATTAATGACTGAATTACAAGTATAATTAATTATTCATTTAAACACTGGCTCTGCATATAAATTTCTGTCCATCGTATTTATCTTTTCATGTTTAAACTGAACTCCAGTTACAGCACACACAGGTATCTATAAGTTTAAATACGCGCTATTAATTGCTTTTTTGTACTCCCTGTGGTAATAAATTACAGCAGACATTGTAAACTGAACATTCAGCGCAAGTTTTAATTAAAATATATTAATTTATTGGTTGTGATAATGAGTTTACCGCTGTGCAGCATTTGTTCGTAGCTAGGGCGTTGTGTGTCACGTTCTTAGATAATATTGATTTTTAGGAAGCATTTCCCTTAGTAGCACTGTATATGAGTACAGTAACACATATGTAAAAATTGTCCGTTTGGACTCTATATGATCTTCAAGGTACATACAGGGCTTCCATCTCACTGGACGGCGAAAGTTTAACAGAAAAAATTTAACATTTGACAGTCCTGAAGGAGACTTAATAAGAGCTATATTAAAAATATCTAAGCGTATGTCAACGACATATCCGACAGTGATAGCAGCGCCATCTAATTGTCCACGGATAATACAAAAGCCATCAGTTCTAAAGAACAAATCAGCAGTAAATTCAAAGCCGATATAACAGCAATATTTCATGACACCCTTTCCTCAACATAATTTCTTTTCAACAGCGAATATTTGGGGCAAATTGATGGTGTAACCATTGACAGTCCTCTATATTCTGTTATTAACCTTTTTCGCAAGTCTTCGACAAGAGCATACTTAATTCGGCTGAATTTATACCAAACCTTCTGGCGATATGTTGATGACGCTTTTCTAGTGTGGCTCCATGGAGAAGAGGAACAGTCATGATTTTTGCAGCATATGAATTCAATCCACGACAATATCCAGTGAGGAAGGGCGGCCGTCTGCCGTTTGTTGACGTCTTGGTTGGCCGGAGAGTGGGACGGGCCACTACATTATTCCGCTTACCGTACGCCCATACATACGGACCTGTATTAACCAACAATTAGCTGTCTCCACAATTACTAAACCTTGTGCGTCCTTTGAACGTCGGTGCGTCTGGCGTTTGTCGTGTATGTTAGAGGCAGCCTTGCAAAAAAAATCAACAACATTTGTTAACAGATATTGAATATTATCTACATCATATCATCATACCTTTAAGCATGAAGAAACGTGACGACTCACAAGATCACGAGGCGAAGAAGCTGTTCAAGTCCAGAGCATTCCTCCTACATGTTGGCAATATTTCATCGAATTTAGGCAGCATCGAAAAGGAACGTAGTGGTAAGCTAATCGTCCGACCACATTCAAAGGCTTTTTCTCTTCAGCGTTCGGTTTTAGGACGACCTGCTGGGATTGCAGAAGGCTAGACTCTACAGAATACATTGAAAATTTTGCGAAGCCTACACTGTATAGACCATAAGAACATTACGTGAAAGGCACAGCCCAATAAGTGAACCATAGCTGAGGACTGTATCTCCACAGAACATTCCACGGATCATTCTGCCACGGAGATCCTTGCCTGGCGAAACATCCTGGGATTCAGTTAGGAATTGTGCAAGTAAATTTGGCAAAAGGTGGTGGAGTGTTATGGTGTGGCCCTGTTCTTCATGGAGGGGGTTCGTACCCCTTGTTGTTTTGCGTGGCGCTATCACAGCACACGCCTACATTGATATTTTAAGCACCCTCTTGCTTCCCACTGTTGAAGAGCAATTCGGGGATCGAGATTACATCTTTCAACACTCTCGAGCAGCTGTTCATAAGGCACGGCCTGTGGAGGAGTGGTTACACGACAATAACATCCCTGTAATGGACTGGCCTGCAAAGAGTCCTGACCTGAATCCTATACCACACCCTTGGGATGTTTTGGAACGCCGATTTCGTGGCAGGCCTCACTGACCGAGAGCGATACCTCTCCTCAGTGCAAAACACCGTGAAGAGTGGGCTGCCATTCCCCAGAAAACCTTCCAGCACCTAATTGAACGTATGCCTGCAAGATTGGAAGCTGTAATTAAGGCTAAGGGTGGGCCAACACCATATTGAGTTCCAGCATTAGCGATTGAGGGCCCCACGAACTTGTAAGTCATTTTCAGCCAGGTGTCCGGATACTTTTGATCGCATAGTGTATGTATGTATGTTCCACATCTCCTATGAACCACTGGACCGATTGCAAGCATAATTGGTACACTGATCACTTAGTGTCTGGACATATTCGCTGTGGGGATAAGAACCACGTACCTACCAATCGGGTGGGGACGGAGGTGAAAAAGCGGCGTAGCCCCCTACGCGTCGTCTAGTTTCTGGGAATGAGAACCCTTAGTAACATGGAAGAAGCTTTATCCATAATTTCCAACGTTTAAGAAACGGTTTCTCACTGACAAACCCCACAAGATGATGAAAGGAAAAAAGTTTATCGCTTACTACACTTTAGCTCTTCATGCAATAAAACTGCCTTATGCAGCATGACCTTCTAATTCAATGCCTATTTACTGCTATCTATATCCGTGAAACATTTTCCAGACATATTTACATGTATAGCTATATGCGCCAACAAAATTATCTCTTTTTACGATTCATAGTTTAGGAGACATGACGTCATAATTACTGAGATGGCTGAGAAACCATAGCCTTGTGCATGACGTTTTAATTTAGTACTTATTTATTACTAAGTCTACTCGCAACACATTTCGTAGACAGTGTCTACATGTATTGTTGAGAGGCACATATCCCAGAGAGGCGTGAAACTGAATCTGTAGAGCGAAATTCACTTGAGATGCAGGATAAAGATGCACACAAAAGCGTGTGAAATATAGTGACAAATAAGAATTCTTATAGTCTCGATTGCAATTTGCAATGTTTTTAAATCCTCAATAACCGCCTTCGACAGAATCTATCTCTCATCTTCGGATCTTGTGCAAATAATATTACGGTGCATCAATCGCACAAGCATAAAGATAACACAAACCATTTCTAAAGCAAAGCCACCGCATTGGCTTCTCCAATAAATACGAGAGAGTATATAACTAGTCCTTAGAAGTAACAGTATGCCCTGGATTGGAGGCGAGTTCTTCGTTGAGCCTTTACAGCTACAACAGGAACGTCTAAATAATGATTAAAATATTTCAGTTCGCAATCTTCACCACAACAGTTCTTGCATATCACGAAACACCAGGTCGCACTATCAACATGGGCAGTTTGCGGAAAATGTCAAATATTTATTAAATACGTTTTACATATGTGTATGAGGGGAAAGCAGTGGGATAAAAAGATCTTCCTAAGCCCCTGGAATGATTTCAATCAAATCTGGTACACATATCAGTTACACCTGGAAAGAAATATTGTGGGGGTACGAACCTCCAAGCTCCTATTGCAGTGGGGCAGAAAACGTGGATAGCGGAGGAGGATGGACGGGATGGGCAGACAGAGAGGTTAAGGAGGAGAGAGACACAGTGCGGGGGTAGTGGATGGCATTAGGGGGAGTGAGAAGGAGATGGACTGAGATGGAAAGAGGGGATGACAGAGGGGAAAGTGTGGACAGAGAGTTGGGAGCTGAAGGAAGTGGACATGGAGACGGAGTCGAGGAATCGGAGATGTCTGGTGGGGGGAGGGGGGATGGGAGAAGGAGATGGACTGAGAGAGTGGCAAGAAGGAAATGAACTAATGAAACATTGGAATAACTACGTACCCAGACGATGCGGGACACTCAGACTGTAGTGAACAAAACGACAAAGTGGCCCCTAAGAACCCAAATTTCAGTAGAGCTCCAGTTCCAACCACACACTTTTGGAAGACACTTTCAAATGCACCTGTACAGATATTTCGACTCCCATTCATATGTGTTGCGCTTCAGTATTACTTGAATGTCTGCTCGTGGGTATGCCGAATCTAAGAGATGTCGAAGGGGATTCCTGGCCTCAGGCGCTAGAACCACAGTGGAGCGCTACACAGCTGAATGGGTCGACAGAGCAGCCAAACTGAAGAAATTAGGAAGCATCCTTGGTTTTTCTTTTTCGCCCACGCACATGTCAATGTTCCTCACCACTGTGATTACGCTGCAAAGGATGCGAAGCAGGAGAGCTGAAGAAGCGTAAACATACTTTACTGCTTCGAGAAACGTTCAAATATCATCGAATGGTTCAACCCTGTATATCAGAGCAAGAACTGGAGTCGCACTACCAAAGGGGTCAAATCACGTCCAGTGTAGCTAGAGGCCCGCGATGTCCTTAGAGTTGGCTTCAATCTTTCAGGGGTCGTTAGCAGCGTCAAATTTAGTCAACAACCTTGTTCTGTTGCTCATCTCACAGTGGGTAGTCGTTTCCGTCTGCGAAATATGTGGGAACCAACGTTCCAAGAAAAAGTGAGATTTCGTTGACCGCCTTTATGCCACCTCCTGAGGCTTTTACCTGTCGATTCTGAGTGTCGGGATGTCTGAAATGTTTCCCGTTACCACCCATAAGAAAACGGGTGATCTCAACTCTGGCCGTTTCGGTTCTGACCTCCGTCGGTGAGGCGCCGAAGGAACTGGTGAAATTGGGGTGGAACCCGTCCACTGTGGCGATGGGTAGGTGTCACCAATGCGACACCATTGACCCACCTTATCCCCACATGAATTTCAGAGCATTTTCCTTGAATGTGTTGACACATTGGTGTATAAAGCGTAGTCGGGCCTGAGAGTAACGTCACAGGACGCCACGTTTTGCACCGTTACGGACGAAGTTGGTATGACTGCGTTTGAGCATATGTCGAACACCAGCACCAGAAAGGGAGACAGCTGCGGTCTTTTAAAAATTTGTCCCTTTAATTTTGTTGCGCAGAGTATTTATTTTCACAATTCCATTTTCGGCCTTAATGCCTTTATCAAGTGGTATAGGGCAAACGAGTGTGTTTTAGCACATGTAAAACTTTAAAAAACCTGTAGGGTGTGCAGATGTCATCGTCATGTGTGAGAGACCTGAAACTGTGTTAACATCTTTTAAACAAATTCCGTAAAACACTGTTAGCATGCAATATGTAAATAGCAAAAGTGAAGAGCACCCCAATGTCGGATTCCGTGTCACCTACAGTCCAATTTTTATTGATCGCGATTCTCCATGAACGAAGACAATATTGCAGCTGCTTGGATACTCCTTCCTTCAGGGTCTGTAGCTACTCGCCTAACCATCCCGCGTAATAAGAGCAAGAATATAAAAATTTTGAGGTTACTTTGTTCTAAATTACACAAGCACATATGTAGAAAATACATTAACCAGCAATTTACATCATGAGCTCCTCCACAGGTCTTGCGTGGGCCATTGCTGTGCATTGACTTCATAAATAAAAGCGTTAAGTTTGCTCTATGAAGATAAAGGCGGTTTCGTTTCGAATTACATCTCAATAAAAAGTAATGAATGGACGAGGAAAAGTTGTAAGTTCCTGCAATTGAGAAGCTACATTTCTTTTTGGTAATACGGGAAATGCCATTACTTTATAATTTTATTCCTGGCTTTAGTTTTCAGCAAATGTGGTATTACCTTACACCGAAAAACATTTTATAAGGAAATCTATATACAAATCTTACCTATACTGGAGACTGAGTCGTATCTCATACTGAATTTGCCATTTCGAATAACTTACCTATGGAAGCGATCAACTGAGAACCGCTGCTGTAGAACATGTTCATTTTATAAAAACATTTATTCAAGTGCTGTTAATTTGGTTAAAGATGGGATAAACAGTTTATATGTGGTCTAGTTGTATTCAGGTAAGAATATACGAAAAATAATGCAGTAAAACCTGACTGGTACAGATACAAATAATATATTAAACTATAGTGTGACTTAGTTTTCCTTAGCGTTGATTTTTACTATGAAATTTAACAACGGAGATTATGTGATGGAAAGCATTTTCATTCCCCACTTCGTTCTTTACCATTAGTTACTATTCAATTTGGAAGCAAGGAAAGACCGCTAAATACATAAATTTACTTGTGTTGATTTAACATTTGTGAGAAAGCAATAGCTAAACAGAATTACTAGAGTAAATTGACGGTTACTGTATATTGTCAGTTTTGACCCATGTACTAAAACAGAATACCGCTGACTGAATGCTGTTCAGGAACTTTGAACTGAACAGTTAGTGACGGAGAGTGAGAATTACAAACTAGTTAATGGATCAGCGCCAGCCTGAAGTGAAAGACGTTATTATGACTGTTATGAAAATGGAACGGTGGTGCCAAGGACATATGGTTCAGATGAAAACGCAGTTGATGGACCAATGAAGTGTTGGACCCTAATAGAAAAGGAAAGATCGAAAAGACAACCTGATGCGACATTGTCAGACTGAATCAGGAAACAACCAGGAGCAGCACAGCTGAAAAATGAAGTTCGTGAATAAATTTGATGAATTTTCGAGAAGTTGATGTCAGATTGCTGATAATGTGGTAAATAAAAATATGATCTAAGTTATTAACTTACTGATGGAATTACATTACTTAACATAGCGGTGGCAACTAGCGATGCAATTCGTTAAGCGCCGCAAAATTGCATCACACTTTTCCTTCTTATTGTCACATTTGCACTAGCTTTTCCCCAATTTGATTGCAGCGGCTTTACTTCATATTGACTTTTAACTATTCACTGTAACGTGAAAATTGCGAAATTAAAATATTCCTTGTGTATTTAAAACATCAATTTCAAATATTCGTAACCCTTAGTTCGTTCTTTACTTTTAACATAATTTTGTTGCAGACGCAATAAGCAACTTGCATTAATTTTCTGTTTCAAATAAAACTCATCAAAGACATAGCAAAAACATAATTTACCGAAACAGTTGTCCGATTTTCTAATATTTATTAATATTTTCTGGAGGATACTCGTGAGAGAAGCAGAGTTCCACAGAGCATGCTGCTGCATTATGGAATACATTTCGCTGCACACATGTATATTATATGAGCTTAATAAATAAAAATTACAGACGTTTGAAGTATTTATGTCATTACTTAACGAAAATTATCATCATGCAGCAGCAATACGTATAATCAATGACGTCTGAGAAATCTGTATAAACATAATGAGGACGGGGACTCTCTGACTAAAGTCGTAACAGACATACAATATAATACATCTGCTGCAGTTCCATTTGAAGATGACGACACATGCACATCAACGAATGTACTTGTATGCAACATTGTGTACCGCACGAATTTCAGGAGGCGTGAATATGCGTTAGGCTTCAATTGCCTCTAGAGAAAATTTCTTCCAGTCCTTACTCACTTCTACCCTTCGTTTCCTTCGCGATAATGAGGCAGAAAATCTGTCACGGATTCTCTGCTCTAACACGGCCGACAGATTCTCGATAATTGGGCGGGCCGGGAGAGATGTCGAAGTTGATGCATCGAAAAACGCCTTAAGGGGACTAACAGTGTTAATTTAGGCACTGGCACCTTGGAAATTATCTTCCTTTCTAAGGGAAAAATGAGACTGACCGTCTTTAAAATTGTGTCTGCTTTATCTAGAATATCAGTACATAACTTCCCAGTAATTCGTCACCCGAAAATAGTGTAGTTTCTTTCGTTTTTTACTAACGATGGTTGGTTGTTTTAATGCCGCATCCTGTCTTCCGGTATTCTATTAATCTACTATAGTTTTGCACAGTGCAAGTTTTGTATATTCCAAGGTTGTTCCTTAGCACTGTTCCTAGCGTTATCCACATGTCTATTCGTAGACGACTTGTTGATGTCACTCTAAGCTCTTCATTCGTCTATTGCCTATAAGGGAAGGTGAGGCAAAGTGGCCACTATAAGACAAATTTAGTTTTCATGAAACCATGGCTGTTAACAGAAGCTTGCGACATATACCTCTCGAATCTACACCAAATATTTTATAGATGAGGTAAAAGTATATTTTATGAGATATATAAACATTTTTCTGAACGCTTACATGTGACCACTTTTTCCTACATATTGGAGAACAGTTTCGAGTCCTTGTCATCATTTCCAAATAAACTGTTCAGTTTAAAATGAAGGGGAGGCAGTTAGTTTTTATTTCCGCCATTGATTGTTACTAGGAGGACAATAATACAAATGAGAAAGAAACTTGACGAAAGACATTGTTATCACACAAAGGTCAAGAAATGATAAATATTGATCATTCCTAATGATTTAAATAGATAAATCAATAACTAAGTATTGGGTACTATTTCAGTCTAATTCATTCACAACTTTTCTATTCATAAACAATTTTAAGCTATGTACAAACTTATTAGGTAAAGTTATCATTGGCCTCATAAAATCCAGCGCTCATTTCATGAGTACAGCGTTAACAACTCCGACATCTTATCCAACCATCGTTTTCTTTAGCACTAGGAAATGATTCCTTCCAGGAAAGGCACTCTGCGTTATGTTATCATCAATTGGCTTTTCTTCTTTCGTTTCTTCTCGAAAATGTTTCTATTCAGCAGAAACTCTTTTAGCTCTTGGTCTCGCTTTTAGCTTCCTACCCTTCTTTTGTGTTTTCTTACATTGTACAATATTGGCCTTACACCTTTGTTTTTCTTCGAACTTCCTTTTTCAATTAAAATCGCTCTTCATATTCCTTTCGTTTAGCTTTGTCGAACACAATTTTATATGGACTTGAAGTGATTATGGCAGTCTTTCCCTTTCACTCCTAGTTTCTCTTTGATTTACACTTTGTATCTTAGCCAAAGGTTTTACATCCTTTGGGCTTATGTGGAACCCAACTGTTGGATATCTTGTTGGATATCTAGAGGGACGTTCTTCAATAGCCGGACGCTGAAGGGAACCTTCTGTTGCAGAAGGATTATCACTTATAATCTGAAGGAAGCATTCACTTGAAGATACCTGTAAAGTTGGTTCCGGAAAGACCTCTTTGAAGAAGACAGCAGTTAGGTGTCCAGAAGGAATAGATCTTACACAGCAGTTTTGCAATGAGAAGAATCAATATTTGAACAAGGAACGATATTACTGCCCCTATCCAAAGGAATGTTTGTAACCTCGCCTGCAGTATAGTCTGCATCGGTAAACACGTTAGGATTCAGAGGAAAAATTCACAATTCCTAAGGCCATTGACTGCTGTCATTTGAACAGGTGAACGAACAAATACACATTCTTGAAATTGTTTAATAGTTCTTCCTGTGTTATTGTGAAGAAATTTTTCACAAGCTTGTGTCTAGAAGGTTGTAAAAGCAGACATTAATGACACATGCAAGGGTTGGACCTTGTGACTACAGTGTGAGAGCAAACACACAGTAATTGTATGATTTTCTCCGGCCTTATGTATGAAACCTGTGTTCTTAGAATGGGTAGAGTTTCCAACTAGGATTTGTAGAACTGGATATAGAACAGACAGTCCCGTATTTTTTTAAAAAATGTTCAAACCAATACAAAGAACATTCACTCTGCATCCACGCGCCAGGGTGGCGCGCAAATTCAGTTCCTGGCGGAGTCCCATTCTTAAATCCAATTTTTGTTCTCCGCCTGGTGAAGATTACAAAAGAGATAATAAAACGTCCTCCTGCAAACATGCGCACTACGAAAGTAGACAGCGAACCTCTATCAGCTGAAGTAGCTGCTCTGACTTTTCGTCTTCGTTTAAGTGCAAACACCTTGTTGTTCTTGTACTTGTTTCATCTACATCTAAATTACAGATACGATGAGCAGAATGAAATATTTTATATTGCAATGGTTTAAGAATATCAAAAAATTTGTTGACGTTCACCTTGCTAAACGCATCTGCTGTAGCAGTAGAGGTAGATTCTGTATTCCTGAGACTAATATTAGGACGCCTTTCTCTAAAACATGTCACCCAGTATCTGCCTACCATTTCAGACACTGTTTGGAACGACGTGGTATTTTTTTACGTTCTGCCAACTGGAATGCCAGTAATTCCATAAAATTGTCTTGTTCTTTACTGAACACTGTCCTTAAGCTATCCATAACCTTTCTACTGCCAACTGAATCTCTATTTGTCCCTACAACTGTTCATTTCACCATATTACCTGGAATACTAAATTATTTTGCTGCTGCTGAAAAAGGCATGTAATCATTCTTTACTGCTTCAGTTGCCTTTTTCATCGTAACATGATCCCATTCTTGTTGCTCTCTTTTCCGGATATATGTTCTTGGCATTTATAAGCCGTTGCAAACCCTTCCGGAAGAGCAGGATGACAAATATTAGTTTTGCGTGTAAAAGGATTTGTCTTAATTTCAGTTGTTATGCTAGTCACAAAGTATGGAATTAGGTGATTCCCATTGGGATAAACAGACTTAAAATGAACTGTCGGGAATAATGCCCATCCGATGGGAGAAGTGGTCACCTTGGTCACTTTTTTTCCAAGGTTTAGCCTGACAGTTTTCCCGATCGAATGACATGTTCCTATTAGTGGTTCACATGCGAAACAATACAATCGAGGGAAACGACAGCGACTTACATTTGTAAGCGGAAAAGCATTGCGTGAAACATGATATTGCCTATTACTCTACATGAAAGTGAAGCGACTTAAGTAATATGGGTGATTTACATGTCATCAAATGATCTAAAAACCTAAATGTTTCCACAGAAAGATGTCGGAGCAAGCTTCCTTTGTCAACTTCACTGACAACATTAATTATGTCAATTATACCTAGGTTAGCCACTTATTGGTAGGAAGCACCACTGCTGAAGACATAAAATAAACAGTGGTCTCTTTTCCCAACCTGGCCACATTACCCTTCTTTCCCAAACTTCATAATTTCTAGCACCTTTTCGTACAGAGCTCTACTTGTCTACTTAGCTTCGAACATCCCTCTGCACTACTACCTTAAAACGATTTCAGTGTAGTCTTGAGCGCTCACACTACGTATTCCTCATTTGGCCACAGTATATTTTGTTTAAAAAAACATCTTCCTCAGTTTCATGTAAAAATGAGTAGCTTTCTTTTCTGGAGCAGTGCCAATCGACTCCAGATGATTTCCGCGTTTCTAACACCTTGACGAATATTTCCGTCTCAGTAAATGTAGAGTTTCACTTCCTTACTACATATTATTTTGACTCTGACATTGTTATTCACATCATCATTTGTTTTCTTTTCTGTGAATTACGTCATGTTGACGTTGTGTAATTCAGCATCATTTTACAGGATATATAATGAAATTGTTGGAATCCCTACAATCATAGTCGTATATCAAAATATTGCATCATGACGCCCTCATTTTACTTGCAAGAGCAGATAATCTTGTGGATCTCAGATTTCTGTACTCATTCAGAGAGACTTGAAGGCTCTCGAACGGACTTTGACTTTTCCGCGAGACTTTAATTATGTATGGCTTCAAACAAAATGTTCGCTGTCGTTATTGAGAATTCCATAAGATTATTGTGAAAGTAATTGAAGAATGGAAAAAGAACAGTTAACGGATGCTGTAGTCTCGTACATTTCTATCTTGGAAGTTACATAGAACTTTATCAGTGCGGCATTAAAGTATTTAAGAGATATTAAGCCCAAATTTGTGGAGAGTTAAAAGCTAGAGGAGACAGCATAGCCATCTCAGGAGTAGCGGACTTATTCGGAGGAATAAAAAGAAACATTAAAAAATGATTATGATCTTATACAGAGTGAAACCTAACACACTTTGCAGGAACAAAGAGACACATAAGATTATATGGACTGCTAAAGATTATAATGACGTAATCGCAAATGACGTGATATGTAATCAGCTTCCAGATATAAACATACACCAAGGAATTAATATCTATTCTGATCAACATTTAGTAATCAGAACAGTTCCAATGATAGCTAAATAGAAGGAACTTATCCAAAGAAGACAACAAAACTTAAGATGACATCAAGAACAAAAAGTAATAGAAAATTTTATCAAAATCGGCTACAGAAAGATATACTGGGCACTCCATCCGTTCAGGAGGTGGAGAAGAAATGGCAAAATACTAAACAATAGACTTGCAGAGTGGCTGTTACTCATCGGGAGAAAAGATGGAAGGATTAAGGGTGCCAATTTCGTTAAGGACCTGATGTAGAAAGTGATGACATTTGCTTTTTACTCTTGGAATTGAGGTTTTTTTTTTTATTCTCTACTCTGGATAGAGGGGATACTGTGAAGTCTCGTCCTACCATTATAGAACCTCGGTTCTTTTCAACCAAATACCAGCTCTGCTGATAATAATGTAAAAAGGCTTTCCGCTTACGGATAAATGTGAAAAATTTTGTTTAAAATCAAGGGATGCGTTCGACAAAACTGGATGACAAGAGCAATTTTTAAACTGATTGCAGGACGGTAAACTACAGAAAAAAATATGGATGCATAATGTACATAAATGTATATTTGCTTCTTCCTGTCCTGAGTAAAGTCTACAAGGGGAAGTGTGGGATGGAACACATTAGGTGGAGAGAAAAGTACTGTCGTTTCTCCATATGTCGATGTTCGTCTGTAAATTAGCAGCTCATTGTGTACTTCAAAGTCTTTCCAAAGAGATTTTGAGGTTAGACTGACTTGTTTACTCGTAAATAATTAAATGTTAATTTTTTTTTAGAAATTCCGGTGAAACGGCAAGCCAAATATCAGAACAAATACATATCGGGCATCGTATGCTTTCTGACTTTTGCAAGGGTATTAGCGAAAGAGTTGATACCAAAAACATTTGCGATGTTTATTCAAATGTATTGGACGTTATTAAATGGTAAGAGGATTTCTAAGTTCAGATACGGTAGTTTTGATCGTTCGTTCAGGAAGATAAACAACTTACGACAATAACGTTTTAAGGGCGTATGTGGAAGCATGTCCATCTCAGACAATCGAGGAACGTTAAACACTCTTACATAACCTTAGAACATTTGCAGCGGTTTTGTAAAGACAAGTAAAGTTAAGCGATCCAAGACATGTAAACTGTAGCTTGAGCAGCGCCGTGCCAAAGCATTTGTTGATCGCTTGATCACTAGAATGGGATGATAATTCTAAACTCAGAAGGGAGTGTCTCTTTCCGAATGAATCCCCAAGAAGTACAGCTGCGCATGTTAAAACCCCAAAAAGGCGCTTTTGTGTGCTTCGTGGAACATTCGCCAGGTTGCTCATTTCGAAGCGCTTAAACCGGGGAAAATTGTGATTGCAGACCTTTACTGCGAACAACTGGATCCAATAATCAACGCGTAATTGAAAAGTTCCCAGCGATTGTCAACAAAAAAAAAAACTTTATTCTGCAACATGATAATGCATTATTGCTCTGTACAAGTCGAAGCCTGAAAAAAAAAATTAATGGAAAGGGATGGGAGATATTGTTTCACCCAGCATACTCGCCCGATATTGCTGCTTCGGACCTCCGTTTTCTCCTATCAATACAACATTTTCTAAGTGGCCAAAAATTTCTAAAATGCCATCTGCAGATACTATGCTTAAAAACCAATTGATTTGTATCGACCCAGCATTGATAATTTGCACACTAGATTTCATGTAAACTAGCCTGCCCGGCAATGGTTCGTGATTGCTAAATATGTAGGGGAATTGCCTACACATTCTAAATTCCTTGCCCCACCACGCTATATTCTCATCTTCTTACCCTGCTTTCTTTCTCTGGACACCTCCTCCTCTCCCCCATACCTCTTGGTGCAAAACCTCCTCCCACCTCTCTTCCACTATCTCCTTCTCTGCGCTCTCTACATCCATTTCCATCTGAACGTTTAGTAGCTCCGTACATCTCCTACTCCCCCCACCATTTCTCCGGGCACGATCTGCTGCCCTCTCTGTATCCACCTCCTCCTCCATTTCTGTCTGAATGTTCATTAGAGTATGGTGTAATAACCTGAAGTAAATAATTGAAGATCTCTTAAGATTTTTGATAACAACTTTTACCCTGTCTATATTAGAAATATGCTTATATGTATGTCATACGTAAGTATATATGTAATATATTTAAAAAAAATGTATAGCCCGTGTCCGTCCGAATTTTCAATAGAGTATCATTTAAAAACTGAAATTAAATCGGTAAGAAGAATTACAGATTTGTGGTAACAGTGTTCAACCTTTATATGTACTATATATATGCCTACAGCCTTGCAGCAGTTGTAACACTCGTTCCCGTCAGATCACCGAAGTTAATTGCTCTTGGGCTAGGCTAGCGCTTGGATGGGTGACCATCCGGGCTGCCGAGCGCTGTTGGCAAGCGGGGTCAACTCGCGAGGCAAACTGAGGAGCTACTTGGTTGAGAAGTAGCGGCCCGGTTCCGTAAAACTGAAATACGGCCGGGGGAGCGGTGTGTAACAATACTGTGTCCAGACTAAGCGCCTGCATATCTCGCTTCCCGCGAAGCAGACCGGTACAGCGGGCCCCGGACCGAGTAGTGTTCAGCCTTGCCGGTCGTCCCGGAAACGCAGACGCTTCCCAGAGACCACAAGGATGCGTCCATGGCGCCGCAAGTGGTCGCTACAGCTGCGGACCTCTTTCCTTCCGCTCGACACGTGACTGCAAATAGAGCCAGCCATATCCATGCGCCAAGCAATATTTAGGCTGGCTCAGGAGCCTGGAGAGGCAGTTCACGCCTAGCGAGCCCACTGGTGTCATCGTAGCGGCCAGCGTACTGGAGCCATCCCCGCAGGGCGTCTACTCGTCCTCGGACGGCAACGTGGACTCCGCGCCGTTCTTCAAGAGACGCCCGGGGCTTGGTTTGGTGAAGTTGCATGGTTACTACAGACAGTTTATGTTTGGAACAATCTCTGATTTAGTTAATGGTAGGCTTGGAGGATCAGCCCTACCTCACAAATATTGTTTTGTAAATTTCAAGGAATGCCTTTAGTTTAAATAAAAAGGCTTTAACTCACAATCTGAGATTTTCCTATCCGTGGACAGCGGATATATTAGACAACATACCCCTCCATATCCGCATCCACTGAGGTCTCTGGGCGGTCGGTCGGTGTCGGTGGGCCTTCCAACGCCTGTTCGGAAGGAGTTTTAGTTTATATATGCTATATATATTACAAAAACGTAAGCTGTGTCCGTGTCCAGACGAACGTTAATAACCGTGTCGTGTAAAAATTTGTAGCAAATCGGTTAAGAACTTTTCGAGACTTTTGGTAACTACATTTCCCCCCATATATCAAACACATTTTTCGTAATGAAACATGTAATAGCATAACTGTCATACTGTGTACAATTTATTTTCTTTGCGTAGCAAAAATACCATTACCACCATCAATTGCAACACACACACGCACCAAAAAAAACTTTGAACCAATTCGGTCAACCCGTTCTCAAGTGATGATTTTTTATAACTGATTTTACTTTTCCGATTATTTCGGTAGATTTTCTAAAAATTTCCTTTCATACAAACCTTGTCCTGACAATAACGAACACCACAAAGACAATAATCAAGCAAATAAGACAAGGCGTTCTTAATTGATGGTATTTCGTACATTCGGGGATTGGCGTTAATTTCCGTCTTTCCAGACGTTTTTGTCCGTGCAAACCTTGTCCTGATAATAACAAGCACAAGAGAAAAAAATGAACGAAATCGGTCAAGCCGTTCTCAGGTGATGTACTTCCACGCACGCGGCACCTGTCTTTTATTTATATAAGTAAACGACATTACTTTGAGGTTGCCCTGAGAGCGCACACTGTAAACAGAACCAGTAAGTCCGAAGCGCCACGTGTATGTGTTTAATTTATGTTGTGGCTGTTATCTTCAGTCCTGAGACTGGTTTCATGCACCTCTCCATGCTACTCTATGCTGTGCAAGCTGCTTCATCTCCCAGTACTTACTGCAACCTACATCCTTCTGAATCTGCTTAGTGTATTCATCTCTTGGTCTCCCTCTACTTTTTTTACTCTCCATGCTGTCCTCCAATACTAAATTTGTGATCCCTTGATGCCTCAGAACATGTCGTACCAACCGGTCCCTTCTTCTTGTCAAGCTGTGCCACAAACTCCTCTTCTCCCCAATTCTATTCAATACCTCCTCATTAGTTATGTGATCTACCCATCTAATCTTCAGCATTCTTCTGTAGCATCACATTTCGAAAGCTTCTATTCTCTTCTTGTCCAAACTATTCATCGTCCATCTTTCATTTCCATGCATGGCTACGCTCCATACAAATACTTTCTGAAACGACTTCCTGGCACTTAAATCACTAGTCGATGTTAGCAAATTTCTCTTCTTCAGAAACGCTTTCCTTGCTATTGCCAGTCTACATTTTATATCCTCTCTACTTCGACCATCATCATTTATTTTGCTCCCCAAATAGCAAATCTCCTTTACTACCTTAACTGTCTCATTTCCTAATCTAATTCCCTCTGCATAACCCGACTTAACTCGACTACATTCCATTATCCTCGTTTTGCTTTTGTCGATGTTCATCTTATACCCTCCTTTCAAGACACTGTCCACTCCGTTCAAATGCTCTTCCAAGTCCTTTGCTGTCTCTGACAGAATTACAATGTCATCGGCGAACCTCAAAGTGTTTAGTTCTTCCCCCTGGATTATAATACCTACTCCTAATTTTTCTTTTGTGTCCTTTACTGCTTGCTCAATATACAGATTGAATAACGTCGGGGACAGGCTACAACCCTGTCTCACTCCCTTCCCAACCGCTTTTTCCCTTTCATGCCACTCGACTCTAACACTGCCATCTGGTTTCTGTACAAATTATAAATAGCCTTTCGCTCCCTGTATTTTACCCCTGCCACCTTTAGAATTTGAAAGACAGTATTCCAGTAAACTTTGTCAAAAGATTTCTCTAACTCTACAAATGCTAGAAATGTAGGTTTGCCTTTCTTTAATCTATTTTCTAAGATAAGTCGTAGCGTCAGTATTGCCTCACGTGTTCCAAAATTTCTGCGGAATGCAAACTGATCTTCGCCGAGGTCTGCTTCTACCTTTTTTTCCATTCGTCTGTAAAGAATTCGCGTTAGTATTGTGCAACTGTGACTTATTAAACTGATAGTTCGGTAATTTTCACATTTGTCAACAAGGGTAAGTCACAAATAAGATAAGGAATTCGCCGTACTACAGCAAAAATGACGTAGGCTGCTTGTCAGCCGGTCCGTCGCTGCCTCAGGAGCCTCGTCCAGCCAGCAGCCGGCAGGCGGCCCGTAAAACCAGCGCCGCCTCGCCTCCATCAGCGCCAGTCAATTACCTCGCCAGATCCTCACACACGCGGCCACTTCCTGCACCTCCGCCGCCGCCTCCGCAGCCGCCGCCGCAGGGCTTTTAATTAGTAAACGCGCTTCATCATCATCGTAATTAATATTCGCCCATTAATTAAACTGGCCGCGCACGCTTCGCGGACACGCCGACTCCCTTCCGTTGCGCCGGCCACTTGGCCATATGAGCAGTGGCGGAGGGAGCGAGGCGAGAGGTGGCGCTGTGGGAGTTGGCGCACTAGCTCCGCTTTTAGCCTTACAGCGCCGGCCTCTCGCAGCGGCCTGCAACACTGTGTGTGTGTGTGTGTGTGTGTGTGTGTGTGTGTGTGTCCAGAAGTCATGTTCTGGGTTCAAAACATTTGGTCATGCAGCTTTTAGACATTATTTACCATAGCAGTGTAGTTGTCACTTTCAATTCGTAGACATTTTACCGACGGCAACTTAAATGTTCGTTATTAAGGAGAAGAGAAGTAATGTGTCGAAAGATTGCTAAACTCACAAATATATAAAATATTCCAAGTTCACGTGTGTACAAACAGAAGCGGTTTTCTTAGCCTCCAAGCTGTTTCATCATTCATTACCTGGGTCAGCAACTCGTGGTCTAGGGGCTAGCGTTTCTTTCTCTGGTTCACGGGGTCCCCGGTTAGATTCCCAGCCGGGTTGGGGATTTTCTCTGCCCGGAGACTCGGTGTTGGTCTTGACACCGCCATTTCATCATCATCATCATTATTCGTGGCAGTGCCTAGATTTGACTGTGTAGACAAACTGGACTGTATAAAAGTTGTTCACATTTAATGTTAAATATTTGGACTTTGTACAGGCACTGATGATCGCGCAGTTGAGCGCCCCACAAACCAAACATCGTCATTATCATCATCATTAAAGATCTGGACTTAACCAAATCTAACATTCTATGGTGCTAGAACATTTGTCAAGAATCTTGCCTAGTCCAGCTCTCTGTGGCTTCAAGATGTAGTTTCTTGTAACTTTCTCTTCATGGCGGAAAAATAATTTAATTAATGTTTTGGCTCGTGTGAAATTTTTCTCTGTATATTTACTGTGACGCTGATCAACCAGATACGCACTGTAAATATTGGTTCACTCCATCTTGGACACATCTCATTAGATTATTTGGTACGATACCACCACCATTTTCCATGCAGAATGCAGTATTTTTAGCTACGATACAAAATTTACTTACAAACCCTTTCCTTATATCCATTGGCTATTCATGATCTCTACTGTTAAAGTACTTCATTTCGGACAATTGATACCTTAAGGGCTAGCTGGCAGTTCAGGGAATTCTGATGAACCTACTCAAGCTGACAAACAGGTATCCAAGTCAGTCTGCGTTCTACATCTACATCTGAACGGGTCCTCTGAAAATAACACTTCACTGCCCGGCATGGGATTCATCAAACTATCTTCACTATTCTCTATGATTCCAGTATTGTATACCGCGCGGAAAGAACGAACAAATATAAATTTCCGTGCGGGTTCTGATTTCCTTTGTTTCATTATGGTGATCTTTTCTACCTATGTAGGTCGGTGTCAACAAAATATATTTGCATTCGTTCAGAGTACAGACACTTCAGCAGTCAACATTTTATTAGTAAATTGTCGAAGTAACAAAGCTCCCTTAACTCACTGCCCTACAGTAAATTTGTTGCACTGAAATTATTCTTGGATCCAAGAGGCGGCTGAAATTCGGAGCAGAAAGCGCTGAAAGATCTAGTGAGTCATGAAAAATAAATTGAGAAAACACATTAGATGTCATAAGCGAAGGAGCGTGTGTTGCAGTCGACGAAATATTGTCCCTGTTTAGATCGAATTTAAGGCAGATTCCACGAAGACTCGCAGCTGTATTACGGGCAAATGGGGATCCAACCCGTTATTAATAAACCATTCCCAGTTAAGTACAGGTGTTCACATTGTTTTACCTGTCCCCTTTATGTAGAGAAATTGCATATACATTCTAAAACTGTGATAAAATGCGCACAATACTCAAAATAGTGTATCCTGTAAATCTGAATAAATTCTGGTTAGAAGTAGTACACATGAATCTTCAAAAAATACAATTTACGGGAAACAGTAATTAAAGTTGTTACTGCATTGCATCTACGTAAGACGAACTGTCTGCTTCTTTTTCCATCTCATCTTTCAGTGTCATTTTTCCTGTTCGTGTGCGTTGTCTCGTTCTTATTTCAAGGTCTCTAATAGTTCTTTCTGATGCCATAGATCTTTCATTATCTAAATTTAACTTTTTTTTCATTTTGAAGCGAACAACAGTTTGTAGCAGTTTTTTTTTTCCCCAAGACTCCACACATTGCAATGTTTCCTTCACTGAACATTGCCACTGCCTCAACGAAGCCAAAATGCACTTTGTAGTAGGGCAGTCTACTAACTTGACTGGGAATTCTGGTCGAGATTATGCTGCTGATGGACTCGTTAAGATTCATGAATGCAGTTTAACAGTCTTACGTCTAAAAAATCTCCTTCATTTTCTTTCAAGATCTCTACAGGATCAAAAGGTACAGCTGGTTTCTGAATACATTTTCACCATTTTTCTGCTCTCTGTTGTATTTGCAACACGAATCGCTTCCTGTAGACTATAGGCCATGAATAGTTTTATCGTCAGCTGAAGAAAGCCTAAACAAAACTGCCCTTATAGCTTTTCTCATATCTCCTACGCTGGCCATGCCACAATAATTCTAAGTTCTGTCTATGACGGTTTCTGAGAGTCTATGGTTACCATCTATTCCTTTGCCATCTTCCACTGTTTTTCCCTTGTATGTAGTTTTCAGCCATCACAGCTGCACAACTATTCTCTTTTACTCAGTGATTGCTACATTTTCTCTATATAGGTCCCTTTCCTCAACTGCTTTGAAAGGTTTTAAATCTTCATCCCCTAAATACTCGTAAACGATCATACCTTCTTCAACTGTTGAGATTCGTGGAAAACCTTAACAGCACAGTCACCGCTATGACTCCACTGCTGCTACTGTAGTTTGCAATACAGTCTCCTGAATGTTCATTTTCAATTTTATTTTCATATATGTAGTGTTTATACATGACAACAATACGTAAATCTTATATATTTTACTACGTCGTTCACGGATGTATGTCACTTTTGCCGGGATCCATCGGATGTTGCTCAAATATCTCTGCTGCTGTTATGTTATGTAACAACCTCCTTTTTAGTATGATGCCTAGACTCTATGGAAAAGTATTCAACAATAGCATCAATATGTTCAACATATTTTGCCAATCAAAGAGGATGAATGACAAATCCATGAGGCTAGAGGTCACTGTATCAAGTGACGGGTGTTTACTACTTGCCCTCAGTGGCTAGACCAAACGTAAATTTATCTCATACACCTTTGGACTTGGTTTATCATAATTCTGAGAAACAGCAAAATTACAGAAGGTGGAACTAAAATAATATTTTTCAGGCTTTAGCTTGGGTACACCACCATTGAACAGACGTTTTCAATTGATAAGAGATCTGGAGAACGTGCTGGTCAGGGCTCCAGTCAACATTTTCTGTATCCAGAAAGGCCCGTACAGGACCTGCAACATGCGGTCGTGCATTATCCTGCTGAAATGTAGGGTTTTGCAGGGATCGAATGAACGGTAGAGCCACGGGTGGTAACACGTCTGAAATGTAACGCCCACTGTTCAAAGTGCCGTCAGTGCGAACAAGAGGTGACCGAGGCGTGTAACCAATGGCACCCCATGCCATCACGCCGGGTGATACGCACGTATGGCGATGACGAATACACGCTTCCAGTGTGCGTTCACCGCGGTGTCGCCAAACACGGATGCGACCATCATGATTATGTAAACAGAACCTGGATTCATCCGAAAAAATGACGTTTTCCCATTCGTGCACCCAGGTTCGTCGTTGAGTACACCACCGCAGGCCCTCCTGTCTGTGATGCAGCCTCAAGGGTAACCGCAGCCATGGTCTCCGAGATGGTAGTCCATGCTGCTGCAACCGTCGTCGAACTCTTCGTGCACATGGTTATTGTCTTGCAAACGTCCTCATCTGTTGACACAGGGATCGAGACGTGGCTGCACGATCCGTTACATCCATGCGGATAAGATGCCTGTCATCTCGACTGCTAGTGATACGAGGCTGTTGGGATCCAGCACGGCGTTATTTATTACTCTCCTGAACCCACCGATTCCATATTCTGGTAACAGTCATTGGATCTCGACCAACGCGAGCAGCAATGTCGCGATACGATAAACCACGATCGTGATAGGCTGCAATCCGACATGTATCAGAGTCGGAAACGTTATGGTACGCATTTCTCCTCCTTACACGAGGCATCGCAAAAACGTTTCACCAGGTAACGACGGGCAACTGCTGTTTGTGTGTGAGAATTAGGTTGGAAACTTCCTCACATCAGTACGTTGTAGGTGTTGCCACCGGCGCCAACTTCGTGTGAATGCTCTGAAAAGCTAATCATTTGCATATCACAGCATCTTGATGTCGGTTAAATTTCGCGTATGTAGCACGTCATCTTCGTCGTGTCGCAATTTTTATGGCCAGTAGTGTAATTTTAATTTGACATCTTTCAAATTTATATGTCACGCCAACACAGTGTTATGTTTAAATGAATGGACAAACCGGAAACGAGAAAATTATACTCATGTGTTATAGATCATTGGAAAGGGCAATTTCCTGAATGAAAATCAATGAAGAAAATGGGAAAATTCGCCCTTTCAACAGGTACCTTCCTAAATGATGTACCTCTTTTATGGCAAGCAAGAGCTTGCCTTCCAATAATATGTGTCTTTCTTATTGCAAACTGAGCAATGTCCTTACAGTAGCACATGTTCCCATTATGGCAGATACCCATAAGAGCCGCATGTTCCACTGGAAAGGCAAATTCTTATCTACAGTAAGAGGGGCAAGTTCCGCTGGGAGGAAAATTCACAGTCATTGACTTACTGCAGCAGTTGGAGCGGAAGACCAGGATATTTAAGGAACCGACATTTGAGGCCGACTGCTGCAAAGGTACATTTCGCGCAACGTCCACAAAGAAAAGGTGATAAATATTAGGGACCTTACGGGAGCTGCTAGTCAGACACACGCAAGGTGCATGCAGTATATGTGAGCGTGCTGTCCGCGTGTAGAATCGAGAAGGCGTGCGGTTTGTCTGAGTTTGACCGAGGAAGGGATTGTGAGGATCCAGAGGCTCAGCATGAGCCCTTCGGAAACTGCACAGCTTGTGGGGTGTTCAAGGACTGCTGCGGTGAGCATCTTCAACGCGCGGTAAAACCAAGGTAAAACCACGTCCAGACATCGGAAGGTTGGGCGGCCATCTCCCATTACAAATGTCAGACTTAGTAAGCTGGGGAGAGTACAAGTGTGTCTAAACGCACAGTGCACCGAACACTCCTCAGGATGGGGCTCCGCAGCCGAAGACCCACGCATGTGCCAATGTTAACACCACGATGTCCGTAACTAAGACTGAAATGGGCAAAGAGCAAGCGGCACTCGTCGTTGGCACAGTAGCAGGGCGTTGCATGGCCTGATGAATCAAATAGTTCATGTGGCTTTGAGCACTACGGGGCTTAACTTCTGAGGTCATCTGTCTCCTAGAACTTAGAACTACTTAAACATAACTAACCTAAGGACATCACACGCATCCATGACCACTGTAGGATTCGAGTCTGCGACCGTAGCGGCTGCACGGCTCCAGACTGTAGCGCCTAGAACCGCTCGGACACTCCGTCCGGCTTTGATGAATCCCCAATACCCTTTTCATCATGGTGATGGGTTGTTTTCCAGGAGAACAGCTCATTAACGCTTGTAATGTGGGATGGGTACAAGTTATCGGTGACTCTATTATTGTCTAGGGAACATTCACGTGGGCATGCGTGGGTCCAGTGGAGCTTCTGCAGAGCACCCTGACGGCCGAGGTGTATCGTACTATGGTTGCAGATCACGTACAACCCTTCACGTCGTTCGTGTCTTCCGAAAGCAATGACATTTCTCAACAAGATAATGTGCCATCTCACAAAGCCAGGAGGGTGATGGAATGGTTCGGGGAACACAGCGGCAATTTCTAATTAATGTCCTGGCCTTCCAGCTCGCCAAATCTGAACTCGACTGAACGCATTTGGGGTGTGATTGAACATGGCGTCAGAGCCTGGTCTCCACCCTAGAGTTTAGGTGACCTGTGTTTTTTGCGGATGTGTTGCCAACTCTTTCGAGCTACCTACCAAGGTCTCGGTGTTTCCATACCACAATGTGTGGCCGCTGTTATCAGTGTCAAAGGCGGACATACCGGCTATTAGGTAGGTGGTCATAATGTTGTGACTTATCGCTGTAAGTAGATGTAGATGTAGTGCAAACCAGACATATATCTTTCCAGCTTGTCATATGGCTCTTGTGGGTTTCTGAGGGTACTTCCTTCCAGAAAATATGTCTCTGTTAATTCCAGAATTATGTTATCTCCTACTACAGGACGGTGTTATTTTATTTCCTACTGGGAAACCAATAACGCACATTTCCAGGACAAAATATCATTCATCATTGTTTACTATATTTACGCATCTAATCTTCAGCATTCTTATGTGACAGAATATTTCAAAAGCTTTTATACTCTTGTTGTCTCTACTGTTTTTCGTTATTGTTTCACTCCCATACAAGGCTTCACTCCTGATAATTACTTCCAGTAGAGGCTTATTAAGGCTTCATTTAATATTCGATATTAATATATTTTTATTTTTCAGTAAGCTTTTCTTGCTACTACCTAACTAAATTTTATATTTTCATTACTCCTGCCATCGTTAGTCATTTTGCTGCTGAAATCTACTACCTTTTGTGCCTTATTTCCTACCTTAAATGCCTCAGCACCATCTGGAACACATGAAAAACCAATATCGCCTTTTTATGTCGTGGTGTTAGGATTAACATATGTAAATAAAAATCTATGTGATTCTGTTTATTCATAAATTTTAAACTAAGCAGAATACGTATATTCCATAGACAGGCATGGAAAATTATAAGCAAACATGAACACGTCTATTTGTTAATATATAGAAACTTGTTATTAGTAACTCTGTGTAATTTAAATGGAGTCCAAATAGAAGGAGTTACGTATGTTCAGAGACTCCGGAAGAAGTTATTTTTCGTGGTTCTATGGGCTTGGTAGAGATATATTTGTATATTCATAGATTCGTTCACATTATGTCCTGTACCTTAATGAAGTACATTACAATGTAGATACATATCGTGTGTAATGGTTTTGTGCGCAGATATTTCTGTTTGTAACTGAGGCAAGCGTACTAAACAACATTACATCAGAATTTTTGTCGTTTGCCGACTAAGAATTATACCAAATAAAAATAGTGTATCTGTAGATTGGTTAGTGACTCCTAGTACATGAGGCAAGAGCACGGCAATAATGCTTATCTTCACCTGGGCAGAAGGTCAGGTGTTGATGTGTAGATATGTGGATGCAAAACCGCTTGTCTATACCGAAAGACGTCGTGCATGTAATGGTGCAATGACGGGAGTGCAGAATGTAGCAAGTAGAAAAGGTTGTGACGTGTTTATGAGAAAAGTGTTCGGCAGAGAGCAAAATCAACTAACACCCTCATATGTTTCAATATAAAGGTACTGCATATAAAAATATCTGCACTTAACCCATCACAACCTGTACGTACAAATAACTGGAGTGCACGTGAATACTGTGCACTTGTTAACAAACGAAGCAACACCTTTATACACGTTGATGTAATCTCTTTATGTGTCATTGAACAACAAATGGGAAGCTCGTTCGTCACACAGGTTTTCCTGTCAGGGCTTGTGATCTCTATTGTTATATTCATGAGCTTCCAAAAGCGTTTTCAAATTCATGAAAAACATGTATCGACTGTAGTGAAAACACATTTTGAAGCGTTTTATATACACTTTACATTATTGGACGACGTGACAAGTAGACTGCTTTTTGTTTGCGTCTGTGTAGTTACCTGTGGCATGAGTGTCAAGTAATGAAACACTGCACTGAGACACCTTCACACATTTATGGCACACATGTTCAGCTTCTGCATTGGGAAAATGAAGTTTACATTTTCTTTAGGGCAATTCGTGTCGACAGACTATCATAAACTGAAAGTTTCTAGACACTGTAAGTGTAACACATATCTATAAATGTTGCAAAGACTTAAGTACTGCCCTTGCTAACATCAGTGTCATCAGTTGGAGTTTCCACCTGTACACAGATATGACAGTAAGAATGTACAAATTACTAATGGTCCATTACTTACTATTTCTATTAAAAGAGGAATTATTAAAGTTAACATAAATAAAACAGCCAGTTTGGTATGAAGTGTTACTGCAGTGATATTATGTAAATATAATAGTATACATTGGAACTAAAGTGAATGACATAGGATAGATGTACATAAATAAATATTGCAACTGTTGATATATTGTGCAAATATAATGGCATACACTGAAAACAAATTAAATGATATGGGTTGAATTGCATAAACAAATATGACAACAGTGGACTTTACATTAATTTTTTTATTTGCAGATAGTTGAAGGTGCTGTACAACAAAGAGGACTGTTGTATTTAATGTACTGTTTCATGATTGGGTAGTGTCTGCATGTTGTTACTTCTAAGTGGAAGTATTGTTTATTTTAAACTCAGAACGAGGTAAATGAAATTTTGAAGAAGGGCTGCATTGGCTAACACTTAAGAATTGTAGTTTCCTCCTAACCAAATGGGAATTATGTGACTGCATTTTCATAAACCCCACTACAATTCAGCTCCAATCACATTCTAATATCCACAAAGAAACCTGTCGTATAAGCTTTATTACGGCTGCATGTGATGCTGCAAAATTTAATTACAGAGAAATCAATGATTTCGCTTTCACAGGCAGTAAAATAATAACACAACATCGCAAAAACAACAGTTCACACAGGAACTGTGACCTAAACGATTTAATTTGCTTCATCTCCAAACTTTCTAAGAGTAAAGCGTCAACAGGCAATGCTGATAAAAGTAACTGTACAGTCATGATGTGTGATGGCTATCTGGGCAAAAACATGGAATTCTTCAATAATAACACCATTACCAAATTAGATTTTGATCCGACTTCTAAGTTCCAGACCTAAAGTAGGAAAACAATTAAGAATTGTAGTTTCCTCCTAACTAAATGGAAAGTGTGTGACTACATTTCCATGAATCCCACTCCACAGTTTAAGACCCATAAACAAATCTAACTGTCCTATGAGAACGATGTTTTCGTCTAGGAACAGTCCTTCATATAGGTTAAATAACAAACTGTTTGCTACATGTATTGCCCACTTCACTTTTGAAAACAAATTCTCCATTAAAAACACACATGATCTTACTGAGAAAATAAAAGATATTTCCATTCTATCGACAGCCAAATTTGTATTGTTTGACATAGTAAACCTTTATACTAACATCCCCATATGACACACCATACCCATTGTTTGAGACAATCTGCTCAAACATAAGAAAGCAAGAACAGAATACATGTGCGAGATCATTCACTTTCTTACTTTGGTAACGTCATACCATTACTTCAATTTTAATAACAAAACATACAAACAGAAACTTAGGCTGCCAATTAGTAGCAGTCGAGCTGGCATTATAGCAGATATCACTTACAGCAGAAATTTTTCTACGCTAACAAACATAAGCACAAAAATTATCTACTACAAAAGGCACCATTGACAAAGTAGGCACATTAGCAACAAATCTGAGCAACATGCACAAAAACATTAAATTAACTATTAAACATGAGACCAATAACAGCGTCAACTAACTGAAAATAGAAATCTCCCGCTTCCATAAACATATTTTTGAGATTTATAGAAAACTATTATCCACTGATGTATGTATCAACAGCCCATATTGTCAGCCAAACCAGGACAAGATGACATATTTTAGATCCACATTGAATTGGTTGCATAAAATTGCACTTTAACAAGTTCAAAAAGGAAAAGAAGTCAGTATCCTTAAAGTCATAGCCTCAACTAATGGATACAGCCCTCTCATGGAAGACTAAAAATCACAAAAAATTCCAAAACATATCATACAAAGAAGCTGCATACCAGACATTGAAGCAGTTAAACGAAGATACAGTAGATAATAGAAAAAAATATGTAGCACTGCCTTTGTTAGGGAGCATAACCTATAAACTAAACAATCTATTTAAAAACTCAAACATTAAGTTAAACTTTCATACAAACAACAGACATCAGCAAACAGCAGTTCACAACTTAAAGAGTAATAACCCCCCATAAAAAAATCAGACCTGTACAAACTCTGCCATCAGGTTTGCCCCTACTGCTATACAGGACAAACTGGGAGAAACGTTGAGACTCAGTTTGGAGAGAAGATAGATGCCATACATTTTAACAGCATATCACAATCCACATTTTTCATGTACACAACTACTAACAGTTAAAGAATAGAGGGCATTGAGCACAACATCCACATATTACATCTTGATGACAAAGGTAGCTTTATGAATATGCTTGAAGAGATTGAACTAATGTACATAAAATAAATCACCACAAAATTTCTTAAGTGAACAGACTGAGTTATCCAATGCAACATAATGTGCCAGCAGTTGTACATTTATCTCTTATCATTTACCTTGGCTACAGTGTGTACTACTATATTTACATAATATCATGGCAGTAACATTTTAAAACAAACTGGCTGCTTTATTTGTTTATCTCAATTTTACTCAGTTTTCTTACAGTAAGTAATCGAAAATTAGCAATTGGTAAATTCAAAGTACACATCTATGTGTAGATCGCAATGTGGCTGATAGTGAAAGTCTTTGGCATGGTTATTGCTGTGGTATCGCCGTCTTTGTATACAAAATTCCATGTGGCAAAACTTTTTGGTGTGTGAGTGGTGCTACAGATTACGTGTATACACATACATAAAGAAAGTGCTTCATACAGACTTAGCTGCTGCGAGATTAGAAGCAGTCAGCAGTGCAACATAATAGCCAAGACTTTTCAACCGGAGTATCCAAACCATCTTCATTCCAACAATTAGTTTATATCGTTTAAAATTGTTGTGAGGCGCAATTACAGTTAAAAAGACATTCGAAACCGGTAACGGTGTTGTTTAAATAAATAAACAGCATTATAAAAAGTTGCTTGTTGGTGTTATCTCCTCTGTAAGCTTCAACCGATATTGTATACACTGCCACGGGATCAGAATGTCAATTTTCGACCAAATGGCATCTTCCTCAAGGGCCGAAACTAGGGATAGCGAAGTTACACCACTGTCGGTGGACTGCTACATTGGTACAGTACTGCACCTCTCCCAACTCCATTAATTAAATGACACACTTACCAATGGCCTATTATTTAGGGATTAAGGACAGTTATTATTAGTAGATCACGAACTATAAGGTTTATTCGAGAAAGCACTACTCATAGCAAACAATTTTAACTACACACGGTTTGACATTATTGCACCTGGCACTATACCACATCGACCTTGTCACATCGAAACTCCCAAGTGAACAAATGCGACGCAGATAATCATATTACATGCGCTAAGCTCTGACCCTCAGACTGTACTATGCTAGACTGCCACACTAAGTGCTCGCACTGAGTTACAACAATGACATACTATTCATGACATTGTTAGCGGGTAGTGAATACGTCGGATTGCTGCCTCGGCTAAACTGGAGGTAGCTAAAACAGAATCTCTATCATGAAGCAGATCGATAAATTCAGTGTTGAATATTTGCTATATCTCACTCAGTGAGATTCCCGAGAAACAAAACGTTCCAGATCAACAAGAGCAAAAATTATTGCGGCACAACATGATACTAGGTACACAATAATACTCTCATAGACTTCTGTCAGGATTTCGCCTGGAAAATAACGAAGATGAAGGGACGTAATCACTAATTCAACCAAATTCTCCACTCAAAGGAAGAAGAGTGTACTCGGTAGCAGCTGGCCCAAGATACTTCTCTGAGGCGACGATGGAGACGGCGATGTCTCCAAGCGGGTTCTGACTGAACGGGTAATATTAGGTTGCACACGAGTTGATCCAGAGCGTCGGCGGAGAACTGCCGATGAATGGATTTGCACCGCTATAAATAACCAGAAGAGAAATTTGTGGCACAACTTGACTAGAAGAAGGGATCGGCAGGTAGGACATGTCCTGAGGCATCAAGGGATCATCAATTTAGTATTGGAGAGAAGTGTGGAGGGTAAAAAGTGTTGTGAGAGAGACCAAGAGATGAACACACTAAGCAGTTTCAGAAGGATGTGGGCTGCAGTAGGTACCCGGAGGTGAATAAGCTTTCACAGGATAGAGTATCATGGAAAGCTGCATCAAACAAGTCTCTGTACTGAAGACCACAACAACAACATAAATAACCGATGCGCGGAGGTATACTTCTGGATCTGTTTCCGCGACCGTTATTCGGCGGAGGGAAGTAGTTACACAGCGAGGAGTGGTTGCGCTTGCCCTGTCGTCTATCGGTTGCGATACGACACGAGCCGGTTGTCGAAATTCTGGGAGGCGACGCCTTTGAGTTATGCATGGGCACGATGCAACTCCATCTGCACGGTTACCTGTCCGTCAGGCGTACTGCCGGTATATAACAAAACCGAGATCGTAACTCATTCAAATGGCGTTGCGCTGGATACGTGTCGGGATTACGAGCAGGCCAAGGCATTTCAGGAATATTATTATCCACAAACCACTTCGCCAAAGATACTGATATACGACAGGGTGCTTGTGCATTACCATGTTGATCATCGAACTGTTCCTCTACCGCACGTAGAAAGCAGTGCAGTAAAATTTGGTCGTTTCATGCAGCATTTAGCATTTTTCTTGGCTCAATAAGGGACCACACTCTAACAAAGAAAAACACCCCATACCATAACACCCGCTTCGGTGATTCAATGTTGGCACGACACGTGATGGAACGCGACGATCGCCAAGCAGACGCCAAAACAATGCCCATAAGTCTACAGAAACATGTGGCTTACGACATACTGCTCGACCATTATACCTCCATCTTTTTAATACCTCCGCACAGTCATCATGCTAGCACTTTGGAACTCAGGAGTGATGATTCCGCTGATTTAAAGTTATTCTCGAGAGCCCCAGTACGTTAGTAGGCCAAAAAGAGGTTTACCTGTTCTTTGTTCCTCATTATATGGCGGTATGCCGATAATTTTGATCAGACATATTATATACGCATTAAATTAAGAATATAGTCGGGCTGAATTGAAGCCAAAATGTCAAGACGGAAGAAAACTTAGCAGTCCACGCCAGAATCGGGATACACGGCAGATTTTAGTTCCTGCTTTTAAAGAACGAGATTCTTATCTGCTTACTGTTAGTTTATATGTGTACTTTACTAAGCAGTTATACACTCCTGGAAATAGAAATAAGAACACCGTGAATTCATTATCCCAGGAAGGGGAAACTTTATTGACACATTACTGGGGTCAGATACATCACATGATCACACTGACAGAACCACAGGCACATAGACACAGGCAACAGAGCTTGCACAATGTCGGCACTAGTACAGTGTATATCCACCTTTCGCAGCAATGCAGGCTGCTGTTCTCCCATGGAGACGATCGTAGAGATGCTGGATGTAGTCCTGTGGAACGGCTTGCCATGCCATTTCCACCTGGCGCCTCAGTTGGACCAGCGTTCGTGCTGGACGTGCAGACCGCGTGAGACGACGCTTCATCCAGTCCCAAACATGCTCAATGGGGGACAGATCCGGAGATCTTGCTGGCCAGGGTAGTTGACTTACACCTTCTAGAGCATGTTGGGTGGCACGGGATACATACGGACGTGCATTGTCCTTTTGGAACAGCAAGTTCCCTTGCCGGTCTAGAAATGATAGAACGATGGGTTCGATGACGGTATGGATGTACCGTGCACTATTCAGTGTCCCCTCGACGATCACCAGAGGTGTACGGCCAGTGTAGGAGATCGCTCCCCACACCATGATGCCGGGTGTTGGCCATGTGTGTCTCGGTCGTATGCAGTCCTGATTGTGGCGCCCACCTGCACGGCGCCAAACACGCATACGACCATCATTGGCACCAAGGCAGAAGCGACTCTCATCGCTGAAGACGACACGTCTCCATTCGTCCCTCCATTCACGCCTGTCGCGACACCACTGGAGGCGGGCTGCACGATGTTGGGGCGTGAGCGGAAGACGGCCTATCGGTGTGCGGGACCGTAGCCCAGCTTCATGGAGACGGTTGCGAATGGTCCTCGCCGATACCCCAGGAGCAACAGTGTCCCTAATTTACTGGGAATTGGCGGTGCGGTCCCCTACGGCACTGCGTAGGATCCTACGGTCTTGGCGTGCATCCGTCCGTCGCTGCAGTCCGGTCCCATGTCGACCGGCACGTGCACCTTCCGCCGACCACTGGCGACAACATCGATGTACTGTGGAGACCTCACGCCCCACATGTTGAGCAATTCGGCGGTACGTCCACACGGCCTCCCGCATGTCCACTATACGCCCTCGCTCAAAGTCCGTCAACTGCACATACGGTTCACGTCCACGCTGTCGCGGCATGCTACCAGTGTTAAAGACTGCGATGGAGCTCCGTATGCCAGGGCAAACTGGCTGACACTGACGGCGGCGGTGCAGAAATGCTGCGCAGGTAGCGCCATTCGACGGCCATCACAGCGGTTCCTGGTGTGTCCGCTGTGCCGTGCGTGTGATCATTGCTTGTACAGCCCTCTCGCAGTGTCCGGGGCAAGTATGGTGGGTCTGACACACCGGTGTCAATGTGTTCTTTTTTCCATTTCCAGGAGTGTATGTGTAGCCACACGACTCAGCGGACGAGTGCCAGATTGCAGACACCGAGGTCATAGTTTCAGTCCTTTGTCCTACGAATTTCTTAATCACTTATCGCTTCTTCTATCTCTGGAAATCCTCTCTTGTCAATCTGCACTACATGGATTATACAAAGAGGCTTGTGTCGGCTCCAAAATATGCTTGACCATCGTTTCCTTTGTCTTCCTGGCTCTCTTGTTCCCTTAGGCCTATACTACATCTGTCTTCTTTGATCCTCTCCTTCGGCAATGTATGAACATGCTTTCTGCAGTCATTTCTATCATTTCGAATTTTTTCCTTCCAAATAATTTTTCATAGTTACTCACTTTTTTTATCTGAAAAGTTCTTAAGAAGCTCATTTTGGCATCTTATGTCAGCTTTTGTCAACGTCTTTGATGCAGGTCCATAGATATAAGCAGAAGCACCCATTATTTTTAGGTCTTCATTCGTGTTTCTCTTCTGGTTCTAGTTTTTAGGCTTCTATTCGTTGTAACGCATGTTTGCTGGAACATGGGCACTTTCTTTCTGATATGCTTTTCGTATTTATGACTGACATATGATCCTATCTAATTAAAACCTCTAACTTCTTCTTATATGTGTCAATGATTACAATTTTGGTTCTAACAGTATAGTGAAAGCCCATTCTTTTTTTGTCTTATTTACGGAAATTTTGAAATTGTATTCTTCACGTAACTTCTGTAACATGTATACTGATTACTCTTTGTACCTCGTCTGTAATTTTACCTATAATAATCTGAACATCAGAAAATAGCATCACCTTAAGGGTAAAATTTGATGTAATTCAAATGCTACCGTTAACTGCATACATCCATTCTCTAACAAATGGTCTGTATAAATTGTAAACAAAATAAGAGACAGAATGAAACGCTGCCTAACTCCTTGCGTTGTATGTATGTTTTGCGACATTTTCCGTTTTCGACATGTAACGCTGATTATTGCGTAATTATATATATATACATCTTAATAATTTAATTAGGTGATTCGGATGTCATCTTTGAATCGTGATTCCCCACAATTTTTCTCTACATATTCGGTCCAACGCTTTTCCGTAATCAACAAAAGCAAACTGAGTTTAAAGGTTAAAATATCGCCACGTTAGTTATACAAGTTTGCTGCGTTACGTATAGAAGGGTCGTAATATTATGTAATGCAACAGACTGATCTCTGTTACTGCCGCTAGCTCGCGTACTTTGCGCGAACGTGCTCGCTTAAAGATTTCGGCTGCACTGAATAGTCTTGGCTCTGGTTTGGTATTTAAAGCTGTGCATTTAAGAATGTAAGAGACAATCTGTCTAACCTTGGATTGATTTCACTAATTCATAATTCATGAAAAAGAATAGTCTGTAGTTAATTATTGCACGAGGAAGTGCTGTTGGATGCCCCCTGAATCAGAGATGGATGGGGCGTGGGATAAATTTCAGTTATGGAAAGACTAAATACAATTATTGGTAAAAATGAACATTTATTGGCTCAATGACTCAAGTAAAAATACTTCTTCATCATCATCATCATCATTTGAGGCTGATTATACCTTTCAGCGTTCAGTCTGGAGCATAGCCACCTTATAAAATTCCTCCATGATGCCCTATTCAGTGCTAACATTCGTGCCTCTTCTGATGTTAAAACCTATTACTTCAAAATCATTCTTAACCGAATCCAGGTACCTTCTCCTTGGTCTGCCCCGACTCCTCCTACCCTCTACTGCTGAACCCATGAGTCTCTTGGGTAACCTTCCTTCTCCCATGCGTGTAACATGACCCCACCATCTAAGCCTGTTCATCCTGACTGCTACATCTATAGAGTTCATTCCCAGTTTTTCTTTGATTTCCTCATTGTGGACACCCTCCTGCCATTGTTCCCATCTACTAGTACCTGCAATAATCCTAGCTACTTTCATATCCGTAATCTCAACCTTGTTGATAAGGTAACCTGAATCCACTCAGCTTTCGCTCCCATACAACAAAGTTGGTCGAAAGATTGAACGGAGCACAGACAACTTAGTCTTGGTACTGACTTCCTTCTTGCAGAAGAGAGTAGATCTTAGCTGAGCGCTCACTGCATTAGCTTTGCTACACCTCGCTTCCAGTTCCTTCACTATGTTGTCATCCTGTGAGAATATGCATCCTAAGTACTTGAAACCGTCCACCTGTTGTAACTTTGTTCCTCCTATTTGACACTCAATCCGTTTGTATTTCTTTCCCACTGACATTACTTTCGTTTTGGAGTTGCTAGTCTTCATACCATAGTCCATAAATTTCTGATCTAGCTCTGAAATATTACTTTGCAAACTTTCAATCGAATCTGCCATAACAACTAAGTCATCCGCATATGCAAGACTGCTTATTTTGTGTTCACATATCTTAATCTCCCCCAGCCAGTCTATTGTTTTCAACATATGATCCATAAATAATATGAACAACAGTGGAGACAGGTTGCACCCTTGTCTTACCCCTGAAACTACTCTGAACCATGAACTCAACTTACCGTCAACTCTAACTGCTGCCTGACTATCCATGAAAAGACCTTTAATTGCTTGCAAACGTTTGCCTCCTATTCCATAATCTCATAGAACAGACAATAACTTCCTCCTAGGAACCCGGTCATATGCCTTTTCTAAATCTATAAAGCATATATACAATTCCCTGTTCCACTAATAACACTTTTCCATTATTTGGCGTAAGCTAAAGATCTGGTCCTGAAAACCTCTAAGAGGCCTAAACCCACACTGATTTTCATCCAATTGATCTTCAACTAATACTCGCACTTTCCCTTCAACAATACCTGAGAAGATTTTACCCACAACGCTGATTAAAGAGACACCTCTGTTGTTGTTCCAATCTTTTCTGTTTCCATGTTTAAAGATTGGTGTGAATACTGATTTTGTCCAGTCTGATGGAACCTGTCCCGACTCCCAGGCCATTTCAATTATTCTGTGCAGCCATTTAAGACCTGACATTCCACTGTGTTTGATGAGTTCCTACTTAATTTCATCCACCCCAGCTGCTTTATTGCACTGCAATCTATTGACCATTTTCTCCACTTCCTCAAATGTGATTCTATTTCCGTCATCATTCCTATCCCATTCTACCCCGAAATCTGAAACATTACTGATCGTATTTTCACCTACATTGAGCAACTCTTCAAAATATTCCCTCCCTGTGCCCAAGGCATTCACAGAATTCAGCAGCGGTTTTCCTGACCTGTCCAAAATACTTGTCATTTCCTTCTTACCTCCCTTTCGAAGATTGATAATTACACTCTAGAATGGTTTTCCAGCAGCTTGACCCATAGTCTCCAACCTGTTTCCAAAGTCTTCCCATTATTTCTTATTTGATGCGGCAATTATCTGTTTGGCTTTGTTTCTTTCTCTAACATTATTTTCTCTGTCTACCTGAGTTCTAGTATGTAGCCATTTATGATACGCTTTCTTTTTTATTTTACAGGCTGCCTTGACTGTGTAATTCCACCAAGCTGTTTGCTTCATCCTACTTTTACACACTACTGTTCCAAGCATTCTTTAGCCACTTCTAGTACTGTGTCCCTGTACCTTGTCCATTCCTTTTCCAATGACTGTAATTGACTACATTCAACTAACTGGTACCTTTCTGAGATCGATGTTATGTATTTGTGCCTGATTTCCTTATCCTGAAGTTTCTCCACTCTTATCCTCCTACGTATGGACCTGACCTCCTGCACTTTCGGCCTCACAATCCCAATTTCACTGCAGATTAAATAATGATCAGTGTCATCAAAGAATCCCCTGAATACACGTGAGTCCCTAACAGCCTTCCTGAATTCCTGATCTGTTATTATATTGTCAATGAGAGATCAGGTTCCCCTGCCTTCCGAAGTATACCGGTGAATGTTCTTATGTTTAAAAAGTAAGACAAGTAAAAATACTTGTGAACACAATAAACACTGACGATTGCTTGTGCCTGATACATATTAAGTGCTAATCATGCTAAATCCTAAAACTTGTTTCTGAGTCCGCTGCTAAATTAGTGGTGTATGGAACGGGAATAAATATAGGATGGGTAAACTATATATGCACTTACACTCACATGTATTTGATGAGATTTACCCAAAGGAGAAAAGACCATGATCACACGTGACTAGCAAAGAGATGCTGCTCCCCCGGTTTTAAATACACGGGTTGAAATACACGAACGGAGGTCAAAACATTTCATTCAAATGCACAGTGTAAGAGGAATCTTACGGAACCTGCAGCACAAAAGGCTCTTAATGCAGAGCACAAGCAAGTGCTGGCAACGAAACGAAAGTAAGTACCGAACAAATAGCAATTTCAGGATCAACGGATTAGAATTGCACTGAATTTATCTCAAAGGTAAAACGATGTGAAAGATGAAAGCTGTTAAATATGAACATTAACCCTCGGTGGTAATAAACAAAGAAATTACCGAAAAGTGGAAGGTACGGAATAAAATGGGTCGAAAAACCAGTGCCAAAATCACTGTGAGATGTATATGCACATGCACTTTGCTTAGAGAAATGAAGAGCTGATTGAAGTGAGTCGTTACCCACTCAATACACCTCCACGTGTTCACGTGACTAGTTGAAAAAACAAACCTTACGAAGTCATTTAAATTTCAAAGTATTCAACACACCCGGTATTAAAATAAAATCACTCGTCATGCAAACAAATAGGCTGTAAAGCTATAACATAAAGTCATTACGGCTTCAGTTAGACTAAAAACTTCCACAAATTCAGTTATTAACTAAATTGTCTAGGAGAAGCTCTCACGAGCAACTGATCTTACCAAGCTGACAGCGAACAGTGATGAGCTTCACAAACGAAACAGTGACCAGAGAAGGAACCTACCGTATTGTAGAAACCTGCACAAAAGTTTTTACCAAGGAAACCAGAAACCTCTTTGCTTGCCATCAAGCATCCACTGGTGTTGGCCATACTGTCAAAGTAGCACACTACGCTATTCCAAAGGTTATAGAATTCGTAAGTGCACACACACGCTCATTGGTTTTATTATTCCAAGAGGGAAAATAAAGGACAGATGAAGAGGAATATGACACTTCGGCTTTGTAAAAAAGAGTGTGGGACTCAGAGAAGTAACAAAACTTAATGAACCTTGCACAAGTTCATCTGAATCATACAATTACCAGACAAGTTTAGTATAATGAAATCTGAAAAATATGTAAACTGTGACTGATATTAACACACGCAGATGGTCGCTCTTCTTGTGCGGAGGAAATTTACTAATCTTAAAATGAACTGCTACAGATAGTGCGATGAGGTTAGAATAAATAAAATCTCACGAGAAGCCTCACATTGACCTTTCTAGTTGATATTCCTTTCTTCCCTTTCTAATACAGATTTTTTTTCTAGTAATAAAACCTTAGTACCGGGTCGTACTCTTTTACTTAGCATTCTTGGATGTGTTTTATATTCTATGTTAGAAATACTTATTGCCCTGTACTTACTTTACGTTTTCGTGTCAGAAGTTGCCAATTTTTCGGCCCAATAATGGGCTGAGTGGGAAAGTTCAGGGTTGCTTAGCCAGAGGTCATTTAGCGAGCAGCGTGCAGGGCAATTTCGGCATGACAAGAAATGTTCCATGCTCTTTATTTCTCCACAGTCGTACTTATTGTCACCAGTTTCTAATAGGCTTCATTTTATCAGATTGATTTTTAGAAGGTTTCACCAGTTCTGATGCGTTTTAACACAGGGATCTGATCTAAAGTTTAATTCGGGTACTGATATCGTGATTTTAGTCTTTCTACTCCATAAATGATGTAGTGGATGACGCTCATCAGATATCTTTCTGAAGTGCTTGTTATGTTGATGAGCTGCCTACGAGACCTGGTAATGCTGAAAACTGAAGCGTTGGACGGATTTTTCAATGTAGTGGTCTTCATGCATCCTTGAATAGCCTCCAGGTTTCGTTAACCTTCATCTTCGTTATCCATCATCTTTGCAAGCGCCAATTTAGACCAGACGCGGCAGCTGCGTAAAAGCAAGGTACTAAACAAAATCAGGTAAAAGGCCCATATCAGGACCATCTCTGACTATTGTAATCTCCCCTAATTTTCACACCTGTTTTTTGCGCCTTTTTCAAATGCAATGAAGCACTGAGGATCAGAGTCTGCATTAAAGCCTAGATCATGCTTGATAAAAATCTGGATGTATCAACTGCCGGCCAAACAAAATCAAAGGTATTGCACGACCTATAGGACCCTGTCTCGGAAGCCAATTCAGTATTAAAACTTAGCACTAACGATAGCACGTAACTTAAATAAGTCACCTTAAGCTTTTCGAGATACGACTGCCATCAGCCCTTGCCTCAGATTTCAAACGTTGCCGATTACACGTTTTTACACGCTTATGGCACACTCATTTAGAGGCAGACATGAAGTGAGGCCCGCCGCAGGGAGATGGGGACAAGTTGGCAGCCACGCCCGCTGCCGCCGGTGGCGGAGTATTTTATAGGAGGAGGACGCGCGATAAACGCTTCTTGCGAACTCCCCTGTTGGCCGGCGTCCAGCTCGGCGGCCCCTGTCGGTGTGGGGCGAGTGGGGTGTGAGAGAGGGAGGCTGAGGTGGGGTTGGGGTGAGACGCCGCCGGACAACTTCACGCCGCCCGCTCTGCCCTGCAGGGCCCGCTCTATTCGATTTCGGAAGTTGGACAAAGAAAACGTTTGCCGTCGGACAGGACGAGTGCCCCAATAGCTCTGCCGGCGGGCAAGTTGGGGACGCTCGTTTGGTTGCCGCGCTCGTAGGCGTCATAGCGTCCCATCCCATCCCATCCCATCCTATCCAGTCTCCTCCACAGAGTCTCCAGAAAAACGTGACGGTCCAACGGAAAGAACAGCGCGACAGCAAAATATTTCCATGCCTGCCTCGACAACTTCCCTCACACTTTTCAAAATCGCTGTGAAGTGCCTGACACAAGGTCTCTTCCATAGGACCCAACACTGAACTACCAGCCAGATCACGGCCAGTTTCAGGTCGTGCTGAGCGGGTAACATTGACGTTTGTAATATGTTTTTTTACTTATATATAATAGGGGACTGATGACCATAGATGTTAAGTCCCATAGTGCTCAGAGCCACTTATATATAATATGCAAAGACAATGTCTTATAACACTTGAAAAGACTGCAAGACAGCAATGAAGCCTTTTGCCCTACTATTCAATTTATACACTGTATAAGGAATGATGTCAATAAAAGAAAGTTTCAGAGCTGAATCAAAGTTAAGATTGAAAGGATACCAAGGAAAAGATTCGCTGACGACTTTGCTCTGCAGACACAAAGTGAGGAAGAACTGCAGGACCTGTTCAATGGAATTGTCTAATGTACACACCCTACAGATAATCATCAGAAAATAGAACCAATGATGAACGGAACAAGTGAGTGTGCTGATAAACTATACTTGAAAGTAGAGGAGTTCGGACTAGACGGAACAAAGGCACTCTGCTTCCTTGGAAGCAAAATTATGCGTGACGTGCGAAGCAAGGACATTACAATAAGCCTATTAGCACTCGCAAAGAGAACATTCCTCGTAAAAACGAGATGTCCACTGGTATCAAACATAAGCCTTGATTTAAGGAAGAAATTTCTGAGAGTGTGCGTTTCGAGCTCAGCATTGTATGGTAATGAATCATTGGTTGTGACAAAACTGGTAAAGAAGAGAATCGAAGTGTTCAAGTTGTCGTGCTATAGAATTATGCTGAAAATAGGGGGACTGACAAAACACAAAGTGAAGAGGTTCTTCGTAGAATCAGCAAGGAGAGGAGCTTGATGAGAACTTTGGCAACATGAAGAAAATTAATGATAGGACGTAAGTTTGGAGATCAAGAAACTATTTCTATAGTAGTTGAGGCAAGTATTGGTGGTAAAATTTTTAGGGGATGACATAAGACTGTAATATTTCTAACAAATAATTGGGATGTTGGCTATGGGCAGTACTATGAGCCATGAGATGAGTAGTTTGACGCAGGAGAGTACATCGAGGCGGGCAGCATCAGACCAGAAAACAGACTCATCTCTCCCTTTCCCCGCCCCTCTCAGAAAAAAATAACAATTTCGCTAATTCCAGCACTAACAGGTGCTGTGAACTTTTACTTCTCAGCCGTTATTCAAAAAGCATAATCTATGTAAACAAGGTTCTGTACCCATCCTTTGCAGTCATAGGAGATACGAGGTGGGGATGGTGAGGGGCCTGTCGAGGGTGTCCAAATGCGTTGGTATGTATCGACTGAAACTCCTTTCTCTAATCGGCGTTACTGGAACAGGTACGCCATTCCTTGGTATACGGGTGTCAGATATTTTCTTGAACAGATTCCAATCGTTTGGTGCCCTTACACCTGTCTTGAGGAACGCGTGCTTTACTACATTATGTTTTCTCAATCTAAACTGGTAGCAATGGAATGTCAAGATGTGGTCTAACTGCACGTGAATTAACCTTACTTTGGAGCAACGAATGAGCTGGGTACCGTTCAAAATGTCGCAGAAGCTGTTTTACCAATAAGCTGTAGCTGTATACGTCTACAGTAATTTTCAGAGTAAAATTCGTTTTGAGGATAAATCCATGGTAAGGCAAGTATTTGGTTCTTGAGTAACAGTGAGGTCGACATCAGGCTTTATTAATATCAATTTGATAATTAGTAATTGAAATCACTGCAGCACATTTCAATTAAAAACAACCCCGTCGACAATAACGTCTCACACATTCTCTGTCTTTTGCTGTGTCGCTGTCTTTCCCTGTTGCTTTATCCATCTCTTCCTACCTCTCTCTCTCTCTCTCTCTCTCTCTCTCTCTCTCTCTCTCTCTCTCTCTCTCTCTCTCTCTCTCCTCTCTCCCTCTATCTCTCACTCACACTCACCCACCCACTCACCCAACCACCCACACAGAGAGAGAGAGAGAGAGAGAGAGAGAGAGAGAGAGAGAGAGAGAGAGAGAGACCAACAGACAGACTGAGAGAAAGAGAAAGACGCACATACACACACATAGACAAATACACACTGTACTCAAGTAACTTATTTTCTTTTTGAAATTAGTAAATAAAATATGTTACAGTACGAGAACAGGCATAAATGTCGAGTCCTACTTGAGCACATCTGTACAAAGCACTAAATTTATATAATACGAACTGATCAGTTTTATGGACTATACGTTTATAAGAACGTTTTATTACGTTGTAATGGAAACGTTCACCAGGAGCACGTAACGATATTAGCTCCTCGTAGGCTTCTGTGCTCGCTCGAGGCTGCAGAAGCACAAGAGTGGAGCAAACTTCTCAGAGCTCAGAAGAAACTTCGTGCCCCGCGGTCTTAACTAAGTCATCCTTTGCCGAAGAAGGAAGTAGTCGTGGCTTGTAAAATTAAGTTGATAATGAGACCCGTGTTCCTAAATCTTTCTTCACTAAGAATGATGAACTTCCACACATACAAGCCAAGCAAGCTGCTCTCCCTGTCGTTTAAAATTTTCCTTGACATTATAATTCTACTTTCAGTTCTTACGTTTCACCTTTCCTGTATAAGAATTATGTGCAAAATGTAAATAACAGAGCTCTGGGAAGTTTCACGTGAAACATTTTAATGAAAGAAATATTTTATTAACAGCGTGAGTGTAGCGTGCGTACATTCGACGAAAATACAAATATTACGTAACGTAACAAATTTGAATAACATAGACACTTAACAAGCTGCAAGTTTTGTATAAAACTTATTTCATTACATTTCTTAGCGAACATACACTTAAGAGAAATATTTTGTGTTTGTAAAACAGCTTGTTTCATATGTCCCTCATACTACATAGACCAGACGGGAGGAAACTTCAAAAGGAGTTAATACAAACACTTATAGGCTTCCAACCTTCTTTCTCATGAATTAGGAGAGCTCTTCCCATGTTGATGTGATAAAAACACAGGGCTTAAGATACTTTGTACAGATGCTACAGAGAGTGAACCTGGACAGAGAACTAGAAATATACTGCAACAGTTTATGAAAGTGACATAAAGGAGAATGTTTTACCCTGATTTACTTCAAAAATAGTACTCCGCTGAATTAGTTCACCTGCTATGAGGGGAGTTCGATAAGTAGCTTAACACATTATCTTTCTGAAAGGAATCTGAATTTTCTTCATCATTCCAGTGTACCAAATTATTCCCCACTCTTTTGTCTACAAAACCCTATTTTACAAATCTCCCTTCAATGGGACGGCCTTACGCCACCTTACTCGAAGGTTCTGTATGGACGCAGTACAACTCTACTGCTCTATCTCGCAGCCAACGTCTTGTGCATCAGTAACCTTCTCATCACCCATGTACTGCTTCCCATGGAGGGCATCATTCATTGGATCAAACAGACGAAAGTCAGAAGCTGTGTGGTCTTCCGTTAGGAGCCGGCCGCTGTGACAGAGCGGTACTAGGAGCTTCAATTCGAAACAGCGCTGCCGCTGCAGGTTCGAATCCTGCCTGGGGCATGGATGTCTGTGATGTCGTTAGGTTAGTTAGGTTTAAGTAGTTCTAAGTCTAGGAGACTGATGACCTCAGATGTTAAGACCCATTATGCTTAGACCCAAATGAACCATTCTTCTTCCGTTAGGTGGTGAGGGACCCAGTGATCATACACCTTTGAGCACGCTAACTGGTTCAAAAAGGTTCACATGGCTCTAAGCACTATGGGACTTAATATCTGAGGTCATCAGTCCCCTAGAACGTACAATTACGTTAACCTAACTAACCTAAGAACATCACACACATCCATGCCCGAGGCAGGATTCGAACCTGTGACGGTAGTAGCAGCGCGGTTCCGTACTGAAGCGCCTAGAACCGCACGGTCAGAGCGGCCGGTCCGCTAACTGGTGCGCGAGCGTGTAACCTCTACCAAAAGAGAAGTCCAGTTGTGCAGTGACGCTATTGTTTGTGACATTTAAATCACCTGAATGAGAGTATCCACACTTTCCAATATTGCACACGTTACAGCCGGCCGGCCGGCCATCACGCGGAAGATTGGATAGGTTTGTGCGACATCGTTGTGATTAAGACAGACGCCTCACCCAATGACTCACTGAGCTTTTTTCCACTGCCAAGTCTCCGTAGTCATTCTTCATGCGCGAAAAGAAACTCAAAGACAGCTCTCAGCTTGTAACGCACCTCCTTCACAGACGTCATTTTGAAGGCTGTACTGGACCGTGACTGGCAGTACCCAAGATCGATTGCAACGACAAGCGACCGTACTGTAGCAACGTCTCTATGCCGTTACTGCAGAGTGTCCTGTTGCGCAAAGTACTTAGGCTACCAGTCGACCACCACACCTTTAATTAGGTACAGTTTCTTTTTTTAACTACATGTTAAGACTGCAGAAAGCTGTCTAATTGCAGAAGATTCCAGTTGGAGAGGAGCCTCTGATGACAACAAGTATCTAGCCCGTGCCACAATCGCACTGGCAATGAACCAGTCGGACACGAAATCAGCCATAGTAAATTAATGTTGCAGCCACGTTAACCGCTGACCATGCTAACAGCCTGTCTGCCAAATAATGGGAACAACACCCTGCCTAGACACGACGCCGAAATCGTACCAGGCCACGACAGAACTGCGAATAATCACTTAACAATATTCACATGTCAATAATTACTGAAGTTAAGCAGTAGTGAATAAATGGACCTATTTAATGAACCACTCCCGTTGTCTACGATACTGATCTCGTCAGAGCAACAAATTACTATAATTTCAGTACCTGATGATCTTGCGTGATGATAAATGCGACATCCAACTAGCAATTGTTATCTTTCGCAACGAGCTTTTCACAACGCTGTACGTACTCTCTTACATAAACTCGGAACTATTTTATTACATGTACTAAAATACCAATCTGTCTACCGTCTTGAAATGATTATTCTGTTTACGGACACTTCCATCATTATTGTTAGGATTTAAAACAATTTTAATTATCCATTAAATATTTTTCCAGCTCGACGCAGCGGTAATATGTAAGTGATGAGACTTCACATGCCTCGCAGAATAATGAATCTTTGTTAGAAGCAAAATCTTTGGCCTTTCCGTAAATAATTCAATTACTTCAATTAAACTTATTCATCATTTAGAAAACTTTTTCCCTTAATTGATATCTTTTCTTTAATATTGAGAAGATCTACTTTCAGTAGCTTATTTATAATTTCATTCGTTCCAGAACCTTTTACCAACACATTTAAAAACACCACATTATACGTGATATCGACTCCACTGTATCAATATCTCTAAATTACACCCTTTTATACTTCTGAAAATGATATAGATATATTCACACTAGATACCAATTGAATAGACGGTGAAGTTTCCTTTAACCCCAATAAAATTGGCTTTATTTTCCTTCTAGGTACCTCATTACACGTTGGTTATCACCAGTGAACGAGTACCAGCAAATATATTATCAGACCCACAATAGGGACACAGGTAATAAAAAAATCAAACAAAAATCCTAAATGTCACCGCCACTTTTCAACTAACCTTAAGTTACAATTTAAAAGCAAATCTTTACCTCTTCAGGCGTTGACCACACGTGACCCGCAAGTTCCCTAACATTTAAATCGGCCACTCGTCACCTTGATGAATCAAGTTTTGGTTTAGCTACGTGTAGCTCGCTAAATGGGTCCTTTAATTTACTATCGCTTGTCTGCTCAGTGATACGTGCACACCATCACCGTATAGTGAAACAGTTCGTCGTTCTATGAGCCAATTCGCTGTCTGCTACAACCTAGTGGTCTTGAAAATACAACTACCAACACGTGTTCGAGGCTTTCCCTTCTCGATACACACACGCACAATACCCAAACCACCTCCATAAAAACGACCAGCAACCCAATTACCTCTGGGCGCGTCGCGACCACTCAACATACAATGCAGACGGGATATCGGTCACACCGATTCCACAAAACTCAGCACGTAACACGCGGGACTCACCCCAGCAAATTTTACGTACGAAACTGTTCCCACAACTATAATCGACAAAATTCCGTGCAGTCTCCCAAGACTTAGGTGTCAACTGAGTAGCCTCACTACACCACGCAGTTAAACGCTATAAGATCGGATATGATATACACCACTACCACCGCTTGGTCGGTGAGAGGTCTATCCGGGAACTAACTAATCCTTTTCGTTGTACAATAGGAACCATTTAAAACGAACAAACACGCAACGCCACGCCAACTTTTAGCAGTTAATGTAATAATCATCGATGCTGTCGATTCTTCGCAATAGCGGCCGGGTGCTGCGTGTCGCCCAGCCAGCATCTCTGGACGCAGCGAGGGCGATATAGTATATCGCTGTAGTCGCGCATTCTCGCCACCTGCTATTCCGTAGACGCTCTCATATAATCCAGAACACCGTTTGATTTTGGCTTTACCACATCATACACGTACATTATCATGACCACCAGGTGTTAACATTGATTTATGATGCAGGACGCTTAGCACCAGTAAGAGCGAACGTACCCCGTGCGTTTTGACATAGCACAAGGCTACGTTCAGCGTCTCCACCTATCGGAAGTTCAGGAAACTATAACGGCTGAATCGGGAATATTCCACGATGTCCCATAACAAATACCACATGTTTTTAATCGAGAATTGGCGAGGAAAAAAAAGTGTTCCATTACCCGTTGAATGGCACTTGTAAATTCATTTAAATTTTTGTCTGAAATTTTACTTGTAAGTGTATATACTTTCTTGGCTAACACACTGATACCTACGTAAGGTACAGTCTTTGATTTAGAAGTTGTAAATTACGTTTAATATGTCGTGCCTATACGTGATATTATCTATATTACTGTTCACAAGCAATATTTTTGCATTATATTACGAAGCTCGGGATATTACTTGATGTAAATCTTTTGTACTCCTTTTCTTCCTTTCTGCAGTAAACGTTTGGGGTCTAATTGAGGTTGCTGGAACCCTTCTACCTAAAAAGATTCGTCTACATAACATAGCATAATCTGTAACCGCACTGGTATGCCCAAGCAATTTTTAAAAGCAGGTTTTGCTGATGGTATCTGGAACGAAAATCACGAATGTAAAACCGAAAAAAGCTGGCACATGGACGAAAACTTTCATTTATTCCTTAATTTTCAGGTAACTTCTGATAAAATATTGTACCGGAACTACGATGTAATTGCCGATTTTAATCAGTAGAGTAATGGATGGACGTCACATTCCAGCTCAGACGGTCAGGAAAAGGAGGACAGTAATTCATTTTAGAACACTGTTAAATGAAAATGGCCAGTTTAATCCCTTCAGCGTTTCATGCATATAAAATGGTAAAGTGGATAGGGATTGTTGCCTATTAGTAACGCTACTTGTCAACCGTTTCATTTTGTGACCATTTTACAAAATGATACTCATCTAAGCCAGAATTTCTCCAGAGCCAAGAACGTTGCCTTTAAGTTTTCGTGAGTCCTTAGCTCGGTTGTTTCAAACTACAATATCACTACTTTAGTGAGGGAAACACAACTATATTGTGTAGCTTATGCTGAAACGTATTTTTTATTTTTTATGCATGAATCATTCCTTTCTCTCAATAATGCATCCTCGTATCTGCAAACAGTGTCGTTAGTGGAAAGAAGCAAACAAGTAAATTTTCATGTTTCTGTATATCTTTTCGGTACGCAGATTCATGAAGAAATCAACGTTAATTTCCTGTCTGTTTATCAATGACGGAAGATTTCGAAATACTCATAGAGCTCCTTGCAGTTTGGAAGTTATCATACCTACATATTGGAACCGATGTCAACCATAGGTTGTTTCCCAGCTGCATGTAGCTTAATATTTATACTATAGACGACATACTCGTCTTGCAGATTCAGTTTCACATTTTTAATTAGATTACATAATTCGATCACTCTGGAACATCTTCCGATTGATTATTGACTCAGCTGACTGTAACTGCCCTTCAATATGGTGTAGTCAGAGCAAAGAAAGCTTACTGAAATGCATGTATGTGAAGCAAGCACTCAACCAAGCCATGGAAGAGAACTCGTGCTTCCTACTGCTAAATGAATGTGTTTGAAAGGGAGATGGGGTCAAAGTGTGGCCTGCGATTGACGGGATCTCCTTTAGGGGAATTGCCGCACAAGTTGGACTCACTGCGTCAGTTTTTGCAACGATTGTTGTGTTAGAGGTCGCGTGAATGTTATTATACCTGTAAGCAAGGTTCTGAACGTCCATGTCGGGCGCTGATGACCGCGCAGTTGAGTGCCCCACAAACCAAACATCATCATCATCATCATCATCAAAAAGACCATGTGGCACAGCCGCTCGCCAGAATCATTGTACTGTAAGGACAGCAGCTACCACAGAACAGATAAGAGGGTCTATGAGCACAGATGTGTCAACACGAACTGTTACAACAGGTTATTAGCAGTGGGACTTCGGGCACGCTAACCTCTATCCCATCTTCCACTCGCGCCATGGCATCGACGTGCAAGGCTGGACTGGTGCCAGCAGAGGGTCGTAGAGGGTCAATTGAAAGATGGAATGGCGCGCCGTGGTTTTCAACGGTGAAAGAAGATTCCGTGTGCATGCAAATGATGGTCGATCGCGGCTTAGATATACACCTAGTGAGCGCTGTCTCCTAGAGTGCACACGTCCTAGACACATTAGTCCCTCACATACCTAATGGTCTGGAGAGCGATAAACTAAAACCCTCGTTCACATTTGGTTTTTTCTGGAAGGGGGACGCTAACCAATGCTCGGTACATGCAAAATGTTGTTATGCCCTTTCTTTTGGCATATTTGCAACAGGACAGTGATGTGTTCTTCCATCAGTGTAATGCTTGTCCTCACACTGACCGTGAAACTCAGTGTGCTCTGCAACACATGCAGCAACTTTCCTGGACAACACGGTCTCTAGACTTGTCTCCAATAGGGAATATGTCGGGACGAGAATTGGCTCGTCCGGCCTTGTAGACCTATGCGAAAAAGTCGATCTGGAGTGGCATAGTGTGGCCAAGGACAGTATTGTCATCTCTACCATCGACTGGATGCTACAGTCAGAGGCTCCACGGCCGCTTATGTACTAATTTGGGTGTTTCGGGAAGGGTCGGTATCGGTTGTGTTATTAATCTGTAAATTCAAACATTTCATGAACTCTGTGTGCACTGCTGCAACGAAAATCTTGAGTGAATTAGAAACCTCTAAACGGTTGTACTGCTAATTCCGTCATCGCATTTATTTTGCAGCTCTGACTGACTGAGGAACAATAACTTTTTCTCATGAATGTGTTGCGTGATCTTTTATCAGTATATACTACGGCACCAACACACCAAGAATATTTCGTCACAGTGGAAGAATAAAAATCGAAAACTGACGATTATGTAAAGTGCATCTTGCAAATCTTGTGAACAGCCGTCTGATGATGAACTTGCCAGTTCGAAACAGGTTGCAGCGCTATTTACCTAAATAAATAGCAATATTAATAGTGGCTGGTTACTGCCTTATTCTTTGTAAGAATTAACTTACAGTAACCTAGAATACTCACTTTTGAAATTTCTTACGTGTTATTCCAATGGCTACAAGAGTTATTCAATTGAAATTATTGTGATGGTATTAAGAGTTTCAGTTAAAGTTGTATTCATATAAGGAATATATGTTTTAAAATGGCAAGAAGAAAAACAGGCTTGTCGGTTATAGTAAAACGTTGCTGTTCTTCTTGTTGTTATTTATCTTGGCATAAGGTAACATTGCATGAGTAACCTGCTTTGATGTAGCACTTCAAGGTAATCAATTCTGCACAAGTCTCTTCATCTTCATAATTACTGCAGCTTTATATACATTTGAACTTGCTGACCACATTTATGTGTTGATTTTCCCATCGAAATTTTTATCCCATACTCTTCCCTCCATTCCTTGAAGACCCAGAATTTGCTCAATCAACGTAGCTTTTCTTGTACTCGAGTTGTACCATTTAACGTCCGGCATTATTCGTTATAACCAGATTTCAAATGAGTGTGTTCTCTCCCTCTCAATCCAGCTTACCACTGAAGTTTCACTTTCAGATAGAGCATCACTCCAGATATAAACTTTGAGAAGAAAAGTCCCCAATACTCTACTTTTTACTATATGTGAACATATTTCTCAGTTTTAGTAAAGTTCTTCTACTATTATTACAATGCATTTTATATCCTCTTTAATTTTGCCGCCAAGTAGCGACTCATTCCCCCAACCTAATTATGGCAGTAACACATAGATTAATACGATTAGAGTCCTCTATCATTTTTTATTTTTATAGAGAATCAAGTAATAACCTCTGCTCACGCCTGTTGGCATATATTTGGCCCTCTGCCATCTCTCACAGAATTACTATGGCATTATCAAACGACGATGATTTTTGCATCTTTCCCCCGAACGCTAATTCCGTTTTTCTTTTTCTTTTTTTAAATTCTTCTCGGCTCTCTTTTCAGCTTATTCTTCGTTCTGAACAACAGTCATCCTTCCATATGCTTACGATTTTATAGCTGCAATCTGGTTTCTATACAAGTTGCAGGTTTCACTTAATACACCACACTCCTGATAACTACAGTATTTCAAAGAACATATTCCTGTATCAAGAAGGAGATATGTGATTAAAACGAAATTTATTTCACTTGTTAGGGATTCAACAACGCACAAATGCTCAGAATTAAAGACTTCTACATAGACTCTGACCATGGGGATTCACTACGCTGTGGAGACGACATTTGCTGCAGGTAACGTCTTTAGATTTCATTGCATGGAATCAAACAGGGCCTGGATGTGCTGTTTGGGAATAAACTGCTAGCGAGTTGTAGTTACCGCGCGTCAAGAAAGAGTCGACAGTGGTTGGTGGAGGACGAGAACCCAAAAATTGCCGTGTCCATATCGCAGATAGTTTCGATGGGCAACAAGTCAGGCAAACATGTAGGTCACGGAGCCATCAGTAGTAGTCTTCCTTCGAAGAAGACTTGCAGATTCCTTCAAATATCTGCCCGGCAATTGTCCCTGCTAAAATGTGGCATGTGAAGCTCCTTGCAGGAGATCCAGTGCCTTGGAATCTAAAACATTCATGTTGCAGCGGGTGCTGTTTAGATTATTCCCAATACGAAGGGGGAGGGGGGCGGAGTAGAGAGAACAAAATTGATGTGAGCACTATGGGACTTAACGTGTGAGGTCATCAGTCCCCTAGAACTTAGAACTACTTAAACCTAACAAACCTAAGGACATCACACACATCCATGCCCGAGGCAGGATTCGAACCTGCGATCGTAGCGGTCACGCGGGTCCAGACTGTATAGTATAGCGCCTAGAACCGCTGAGCCACCCTTGTTGGCGGGGGGGGGGGGGGGGAGGACAGATCACATGCTATATCCAATCACACCCCACAGTATGAGACTTCGAAATGGTCACTTTACAACCTAACAATGATGGAGAAGGTGCATTGGGACTCGTAGGAAAACAATAATTTTTACCACTCAGTCGTCCAGTGACGACGTTCATGTGCCATTCAAGTTTTAATCGTCGGTTAGTCGTAGTCAAAGGAAGGCAACGCAATGGAACGCGTATCACCAATCCTGGTAAAAGCAGATGGCGTCTATCGGTCGACGCAGACATGCCCACAACCGTTTCAGTCTTCAAATTCGAGGCAACACTGTGGACGAAGTTCTTCTTTTGGTAACAGTCATGCAGACAAGCTCGTCTGTGATACAACACTGTGGGCATGTTGTGTGAAACTGAAGACACTGAACGCTGTGAACAACACCCTTCTATCTAGTGGTACCCCGACGCAAACCATAGCAGCATACCTTTACGAGCCGTTTTCAGCGATATAGCAAATCATTCTTCCTCCTGACTAATCTGTCGACCCGGTGGAACTCACTTACGTGACAATACTGGATCCTTTGACGTCGACCATCCCCATATTTGCTTCCACTTTTTCGCCCTTTTTGATGGCTCTCCACCGACGGAGTGTGGCGTAACACTGACCTAACCAGTCTCACAAAAGAGGATGCTATTGGGCCTACTTGAACGCCATTTCTATGCAGTCATAATCACTCTTCTACACATTCTATGATTTGGGAATGATTCACCTCATTCCTTCTGATTATTAGAGTTTCAGAAACAGTAGCGTATTTCTGACATGTTAAATAAATATTTTTTAAAGGAAAAGCTTTTAATGCCTACGCTGCTTTTTCTTACTACAATTGAAGCGTGGTATCTAGTTTCGGTTGTTATCTACAACAATCTTTGAACTGTACACAACTGTGGGAAAACAGCCTAAGAAAAATTTATACACTGTGTAAAACTGACCAAAAAATATAATGAAGAGCCAGTTCCAGTAGCTAAAGTGTACTTATCAATACAGTACAAAAACGTTATTGCTCATAAGATAACATGCCCTTAAAAACGTAAAAAGGTGGCTAATATTCCAGAATGAGATTTTCACTCTGCAGCGGAGTGTGCACTGATATGAAACTTCCTGGCAGGTTAAAACTGTGTGCCGGACCGAGACTCGAACTCGGAACCTTTGCCTTTCGCGGGCAAGTGCTCTCAAGTTTGGAATGTAGCAGACGAGGTACTGGCAGAAGTAAAACTGTGAGGACGGGGCGTGAGTCGTGCTTGGGTAGCTTAGAGCACTTGCCCGCGAAAGGCCAAGGTCTCGAGTTCGAGTCTCGGTCTGGCACACAGTTTCAATCTCGTGGCTAATATTCATTGGAAAGCGTCATTAGTTGTAGTCCTGCCATGACTTGCATTCCTAAAGTCCAAGAAAATGACGGTTCATAGTTTAAAAACACTACACTGAGTGTGTCAGGTTTGTAGACCTACTGAAAGAATTTTAGACAAGAAAAAATTCTGACTATAAATCATAAAGAGCTTATATCTAAATAAATCACTGCATACCTGACATAATTATAAGTGCATGTCATTGTTGTCTCTAAATTTTAAAATTCACTCTTATGTAGACTTATATTCTTTAATATTTTCTGCCAAAAATTATTTCAAAACATCTACAACCTGGCTTGCTTGTGATGATGTTTTTAAAGTATGTAATGGAATTGTCGTGGATTTTACCACTGCATGTCTCTGCATGTTTTGAACTAAGTTATCTTTTAAACAGTAACGTAATTTGTACTAAACTGTAAAACTGATTTCTCGAATGTTTATTTTTACAGTTGGAACAGGTTCCCTGTTACATTTCTGATAAGCTTTTATACAGCGTTTTTATATCGTACTTGGCTGGAAAAAATGTTCTTGGGCTACTTTTCATCAGTTTGTTTATCGGTTTTACACAGCAATTGAATCTAGTTATCAAATTGTGGTTGTAATAGGAACACCGCGATATAGGCATGAAAAGTTCCTTTACTTAACAAAATTAAGAAACTACATTAAGACAGTTATCTCCTCCCTGACAATGTCAGGCTTCAGTAAAGTAATGGTTGCACTAGGCGAAACATTTCAATGGATGCTAAATTCTCTATTTCTTACTGTGAGTTCTTGTACAGCTTTTCTTTGGAGTGTAATTAAATGCGAAATAAGACATAGGAACTAGTACATTTGGCACTGTGTAACGTAGCACATTCCCAGTTGGGACATGCGTCTCATAATTAGCAAGATCCCACGGTACACTGCAGCTTTTGGCAGGTGTCTGTTTCTTGAGAGGGTCTGAGGCTCTGCGCGACAGCTCACTAGAATGGCGACCCTGCCAGGGCGACGTGTAGAGGCGGGGGTGTGGGCGGACAGCGGCGCGCCGCTCTAATGCGCTCTCGGCGGCCTTCCGCCACTCGGGCCGAGCACCGCCCCTCCAGGCATCGACCGCCGGCCCTTATCTCAGGCACCTACGCGCCAGCCACACGCTGCTAACCTAACCGCCTATCTGCTGCAGCATCTTCAAAGGGACCACCAAAGGCAGGCCTGCACTGGGGGCACTGCCAGCACCTCCATTGCACTGAACTATATTCATTGGATCCGACAGACCTCAATCAGTGATTTCGTGTTTATGAAACAACACGATATGGTCTACAATGGAAATGAGATATTTTGCAATTTGGACTGTTTTCACTAATGGATAATGTTGAAGAGATGAACCACTTTTTTCGTCTGAAATGACTTACTGCATCATGCTTTCAGATAGAGTATGTGGTAGTTTTTCAGTATTTGACCATTTGTTTCCTTTAAGTCATTACTCATTTGTCGGATATGACTCTGTACACTACGTTTTCTCTCTTGGACTAACATTTACTTTACATCTTCGTAATCTATTTTGCAAGTTTTATCCATTTCCTGCACACACTATTTAACCCCTCTACAGCTTTTGTCACCTCGAAGTTACCTATTTCAGGCTGCCATAGCAGATTTCTAAACTGTGACGTACATCTACATTTACATTTATACTCCGCAAGCCACCCAACAGTGTGTGGCGGAGGGCACTTTACGTGCCACTGTCATTACCTCCCTTTCCTGTTCCAGTCGCGTATTGTTCGCGGGAAGAACGACTGAGGGAAACATTCCGTGCGCGCTCGAATTTCTCTAATTTTGCATTCGTGATCTCCTCGGGAGGTATAAGTATGGGGAAGCAATATATTCCATACCTCATCTAGAAACGCACCCTCTCTAAACCTGGCAAGCAAGCACAGTGTGCCACTTGAGATTGCTAAACATCTCCGTAACGCTATCACGGTTACCAAATAACCCTGTGACGAAACGCGCTTATTTGGATCTTCTCTATCTCCACTGTCAACCCGACCCAGTACGGATCCCACACTGATGTGCAATACTGAAGTACAGGTCGAACGAGTGTTATGTAAGCCACCTCCTTTGTTGATGGACTACATTTTCTAAGGACTCTCCCAATGAATATCAACCTGGTACCCACCTTACCAACAATTAATTTTATATGATCATTCCACTTCAAATCGTTCCGCACGCATAATCCCAGAATTTTACAGAAGTAACTGCTACCAGTGTTTGTTCCACTATCGTGTAATCATACAATAAAGGATCCTTCTTTCTATGTATTCGCAATACATTACATTTGTCTATGTTAAGGGTCAGTTGCCACTCCCTGCACCAGGTGCCTATCCGCTGCAGATCTTCCTGCATTTAGCTACAATTTTCTAATGCTGCAACTTCTCTGTATACTACAGCATCATGCACGATAAGCCGCATGGAACTTCCGACACTATCTACTAGGTTATTCATATATATTGTGAAAAGCAATTGTCCCGTAACACTTTCCCTGTGGCACGCCAGAGGTTACTTTAACGTCTGTAGACGTCTCTAAATTGAGAACAACATGCTGTGTTCTGTTTGCTAAAAACTCTTCAATCCAGCCACACAGCTGGTCTGATATTCCGTAGGCTCTTACTTTGTTTATCAGGCGACAGTGCGGAACTGTATCGAACGCCATCCGGAAGTCAAGGAAAATAGCATCTACCTGGGAGCCTGTATCTAGTATTTTCTTGGTCTCATGAACGAATATAGCTAGTTGGGTCTCACACGATCGCTGTTTCCGGAATCCATGTTAATTCCTACACAGTACATTCTGGGTTTCCAAAAACGACATGATACTCGAGCAGAAAACATGTTCTAAAATTCTGCAACAGATCGACGTCAGAGATATAGGTCTATAGTATTGCGCATCTGCTCGACTACGCTTCTTGAAGACTGGGACTAACTGTGCTCTTTTCCAATTATTTGGAACCTTCTGTTCCTCTAGGGACTTGCAGTACACGGGTGTTAGAAGGGGGGAAAGTTCTTTCGCGTACTCTGTGTAGAATCGAATTGGTATCCCGTCAGGTCCAGTGGACTTTCCTCTGTTGAGTGATTCCAGGTGCTTTTCTATTCCTTGGACACTTACTTCGATGTCAGCCATTTTTTCGTTCGTGCGGTGATTTAGAGAGGGAACAGCGGTGCTATCTTTCTGTGTGAAACAGCTTTGGAAAAAGGTGTTTAGTATTTCAGCTTTACGCGTGTCATCCTCTGTTTAAATGTCATCATCATCATCCCAGAGTGTCTGGATATGCTGTTTCGATCCACTTACTGATTTAACGTAAGACCAGAACTTCCTAGGATTTTCTGTTAAGTCGGTACATAGAATTTTACTTTCGAATTCACTAAATGCTTCACGCATATTCCTCCTTACGCTAACTTTGACATCGTTTAGCTTCTTTTTGTCTGAGAGGTTTTGGCTGCGTTTAAACTTGCAGTGAAGATCTCTTTGCTTTCGCAGTAGTTTCCTAACTTTGTTGTTGAACCACGGTGAACTTTGCTGTTGAGCCACCTCCTAGGATAACGGTCTACCACAGTCTTCTTCTCATTTTTTTTCTTTGTAGCACTTTATTGCTTACTTATTTCGTGCGTTTTTATGAACTAAATTTTATCGTTCTTTGATAGCATCACGTTTCAAATGTTTCTGAAGTCAACTTCTTATGGATCACGTTTCACTTTCATATAATGCTTAGCTCCAGACGATTACTGTAAGGGTCTTCTCTCTGATTTCTGTCTGAAGAGCTCATACCGGCAGAAACCTTTGTTGAAACAAGCTTCTTTCAAAATGGTTAAAATGGCTATGAACACTATGGGACTTAACATCTATCGTCATCAGTACCCTAGAACTTAGAACTACGTAAACATAACTAGCCTAAGGTCAGCACACAGCACACAGTCATCATGAGGCAGAGAAAATCCCTGACCCCGCCGGGAATCGAAATCTGGAACCCGGGCGCGGGAAGCGAGAACACTACCACACGACCACGAGCTGCGGACCAAGCTACTTTCTGCTGTGCCAGTCTGCTTGTGATGCGCTGTCGTCTTCGGCCGTTTAGTGTAATTTACTTCATAAATCTAACGACTCTTTCGACTCTGTGTTTGTAATTTTGATATTCGAGAAGTCTTCATTTCTTTTAGGTAATGTCCACTATCTTCGTCTTTTTTTTTTCCTCGAGCTATATTCTGTGACCCGCATTTTTTCATCCCTTTCAAAAGGGCTTCTGATTCTTTCTTACATCTTGTTAGAAGGGTTTTGTCGCCGACAATACTTAGCACTGGTATCGGTTCCATTTGTATTTTTATTCTAAAGTTTACTTTCACTTCCTTCTTTGCCCTTCGGACGTACTAGCTGAAGAACAATGGTATAATGTGCAGCCCATCGTTAGCATCCTTATTAACAAGAACATGTCCGTTTGAATAGATATTGCATTGTAAGAACGAGATCTGGTATCGCAGCCAACTGAACGGTGGATATTGTGCGTAAAATATGAGAGTATTTACAATTTGCGAATGTCTTTTACTATTAAATGGGAGTCAGTAACTTATTACTCGTAATTATTAACTGGGCTTCATTTAAAACATACGCTTTTTGTTTAATTTCCATTCATGGAAAGAACTTCAGACATGAAACCTGCAGGTTAAGTATATTGATTACAATGTTCAGTTGAAATGATATTAATAATCGATATATGATCTGTTAAGGTAAGATTCTGCATCTTTGGCCCGAAAATAAGTTTCATGCCGTCGTATATGTTTATGCTCAAAACAGCACAAAAGTCGTTTGACTGTCTTGCTTATTTTGAATAATTGCATACATTCCAGTCAAACGAAAGTATGTTGTGAAACTAAATTTCTGTGGACGAAACTACCATGTCGTAATAGCATTCTAAAGCTTGTTAAAAAGTTGCACACTATAGATTTATTGATTTATTTTGTAATATTGTGTGAAATAAAAGCTTGAAATGGTATGTATAACGCTGACGAATAAATGCAGGCTCACTGTATATTAAAAATTCGGAATCCAATGTGGTGAGACAGCTATAACGATCCACAGTTCTACAGGTGGAGATCTAGTTTTTTAAGGGTCCGTGCTACCGACCTCGCTAACGTCTCGAGTAGACAGGAATCTTTCAAGAAAATCCTTGCGATTTGCAGAGCTCTGTACAGGACTAAGGCGGCTTTCGACTAGTAAGTAATCGATAAGTAGCCTACTTGTGGGAGAAAGAGTTTTGAGTCAAACTGGCCCATTGCACAGTGTTTCAGAAACAGCAATCCGTATCCGTGGCGTTTTGGAGCTCTACACGGTTAGTGAGAGGTCTCAGCTTGCCATGGCACACGTGAAGAAATTCGTGGAATTCCTTCGTCACCCGATTAAGTTCTTAAGCAGGGTTCTTAAGCAGGGTAGCGCCAGCGTTACCCAGTGTTACGAGTGATGTGTCCTGTGGACAATTTTTTATGCTGTACACTTAGCATAAATAGTTACTGTTTCCATCCAGTAATCCCACTCCTACGAACTGAGGCTGGAATGATAAGCTCGATGTCATTCAGACGATATGATCTATGTGGTCACATCACTTGAACCGTCATAATTCTTAGCATTCACATGACACTCAAAACAAGTTCCTCGCCAACGTCATAAATTACATCCTAAGACTCCTCTGACAATAATACATCAGTACATAAAGCCACCTTTGTACAAGGGGCAGAAGTGAATATCTGTTCTCAGTTTGATGTCAGCAGAACTCGCTGTGTCACTTCAATCAGTGAACATGTCGAAGAGATCATTTGAAGCTGAGGCCGTACGTGCTTCGTCGCTTTATCGCTACAGTGATCCTCAGTACAGATAGGCGCACACCACAGCAACGTGGTTCGAACCTTCAGCCGCTGTCTTAAGGCAAGAACACGTTGAAGCTTGGCTTCGGTCATGGACACAGGCTGATGACGCCTTCCTGCGTATTTTGGCGCGAACCTACTTCGAGGTGAATCCAACAGAATAGCGCCCTGCTTTTTTGGAAGAAACTATATGGGCTGTCTTCATCAACACACTACACAGTCGTTGTCATACGATCAGCTATCCTGTAAACGTCGTTTACAAACAGTACTAGACATGTTCAGAAACCTTTGGATCAGTGTGCGAAGGTGGAAGCAAGCACGTAACTCAATTAAAGACGTTCTATGTTGCTCAGCAGTACTTTTTGCTTCCACAGATGTGCCAAAGAGGACGCAGTAGTTGTTTTAACTTCTACAATTGTGTCAAGGACACTTAAAAATCTACATCTACATCCATACTCCGCAAGGCACCTGACGGTTTGTGGCGGAGGGTACCCTAAGTACCTCTATCGATTCTCCACTCTATTCCAGTCTCGTATTGTTCGTGGAAAGAAGGATTGTCGGTATGCTTCTGTGTGGGCTCTAATCTCTCTGATGTTATCCTCATGGTCTCTTCGCGAGATATACGATGGTTCAATGGCTCTGAGCACTATGGGACATAACTGCTGAGGTCATCAGTCCCCTAGAACTCAGAGCTACAAAAAGCTAACTAACCTAAGGACATCACACTCATCCATGTCCGAGACAAGATTCGAACCTGCGGCCGTAGCGGTCGCGCGTTTACAGACTGTAGCGCCTAGAACCGCTCGGCCACTCCGGCCGCCCATGGGCTATCCAAGCATGTTATTCAGTACACAATAAGTTGCGTTATCCAGCAGTAGTATTTGCTTCCTTAGATGTACTAAGGAAGATCTAAACAAGCTACGGAACACATGCGATATTGAATGTTGCACAACAGTAGTTTTTGCTTCCACATTTGTGCGAAGAAAGATTGAAGTATGTTACTTAGTGCACGATAGCTTATGTTATTGAACAGTCAGGTGTGCCAAGCAGGATCCATACATGTTACCCAGTACTTGCTGTTGTGTGTTATCCAGCAGGGTTTCTAACTTCCACGGATGTTCAAAGATTTATACTTTCGAGCAGACTGTTTTATTTTCATTATTGTTTTGTATCTGTTTAACAAAACGCTATAGTTTTAATTTCATAACACTAATTCTTTCATTCTCTGTTCCCAGTCAGTCATGTTCCACAGAAGTGATGGAAACACAGATGATGCAAAAATTATTTATCTTCAATCTCCTCGTCAACTGAGACTACAGTTTCCTACAAATCACTTTGTCAGAAGCTCTTCATCGTACGGCTTTTGTACACTCTGTTACCGATTAACGGCCCGAAGTGCCCAGTTAAGTGGCACGAATGGCGCTGCATCAGAGATATCAGAGTCGCTGGTAGAACACAATGTAGAGCTTTGTCGCCACGAGCGCCGTGAATCGCGTGTGGTCGGGCAGCGTGTCGCCAGACCGGCAACACACGTGCGCTTATCTGCGCGGAAATCTGGAGGGCGTGGTCCTGCATACTCCAATATTTGTGAGCGCGCCACCGTCACAGTGCCTCCGCCCCCGCGCCCTCGCCCCTCCACCCTCCTCCCTCTCTCTCCCACACTCTCTGTCTCTGTGTCTCTCTTTGACCCCCCCCTCTCTCTCTCTCTCTCTCTCTCTCTCTCTGACCCCTCTCTATGTCTACTCTTGACCGGGCAGTCCGCTGTAACATCAAGTTAATGAGCGTAAACTTCCGCGACCCCCACTCCACGTTTATTTGCGTAATAAATAATTTTCAGACTAAACAGTCTGCATTACAGTCGCTAACAACACATTCAAAATGTTCCTGGTCCCTAATATTCTGTATGGTCTCCTCCGGCGTTTGTTAGCACCGCTTCCTTCAAAATACACATATTTTAAACAGTGTCCCATTCGATTAGTTTATGCTGTCTCCAATCTTTTCCTAACTTGTACTAATATTTTTATTTCCAAGCAGTTCCACACACAACACTGTGTGGATAGCAAAAAACCCTATCTACCCGCACTATATTATCTTCTATAAGTGCTAGTGCAGCAGTGTAAAGCAGGCAAGCTATCAATATTAAGCGGTAGGAGAGAGCTGGAAGCATATGGACGTGATTTTAGTCCTAACTCGACGGCTCAGTCAGTAATCGCACTGTCTGTGAAACCCAAGGTTCTGGTTTCCTTTCTCGATCCGATACACATGTCTGTTATGACATGGTATTTCATAAATAGTGCTCGTTCTACATTGGAGTCTAAGATTCAGTCTGTAATATGGACGCTGTCTCCCAAAGGCATCGTATGCTGTGAACTCATATTTATTGTAACCGACAATTTCAAACCTTGTGCTTGAAAACACTGACAGCTGAATACGTGCCGTAAGTTTACAACAAATAAGCACTACCGTGAAGAAGGGCCCGAAATGTGCTGGAAAATAAAAACTATTGTTCCACTGACTGCGACTGATTAGCATTAATAACCGAGTCCTCGACGGGGTTACAATTTCTCATCGTCACACAATGGCGTACTAAATATAGCGTTTTCTTGGCAAAAGAGAAGAAATATTTTGCCTTAAGTTTGCTTTGGAATGTCTCCCCAAATGCAGCAGCCAAAGAACCAAAGTTCTACGGCACTTTATCTTTTTCCCGATATTAGCAGCTCATACAGTTTCAGCATGAATGAGGAGACCTTTCAAGGGCGAAATAATGAAACACAGTCGGCATAACTTCGGTGAAGTGACCCCTGCCTATGCAAGCACGGAGTCACTTAGGTGACTGTGGCCAGAAAATAAATTTCTAGTTGCAGATTCTTGCCTCACCTGTAAGTAATCATATTGGCTACCATGCTTTGTAATATCTTTTCGCTACACCACCTTCTTCAGTCGCGTGGAATATAGCAAAGATAATTGGTAGTGAACCCATTAACCACTTGCCCTCCTACTGTCCCGCCTACCTACATTTACGATTTATTAAAATTATAATGACGTCTTTCAATTACGCTGTTCCTTGAATCCTTAGTTTCTCTTTACGTATTCCTAGCTATTCGTCTTACGAATCTCTTTGTCACTAACGAAGAACAGTTAGTTTTCCATTGCTTTTCTCATAACGGAAATATTCGTTACTCACATTAACTAAAACTTTTAACTTACTTTGTGGACTAGAATATGCTCTCAGATATTATGTAAAACTTAAGGATAAATTTCAGATAGCAAAGGGTTATTTGCAACTTGAGCACAAAGCAGACTGCAGTTAAGAGAGCCGAAGAACTTGGCACAAAGGCAGTAATTGAGAAGGTAGTGAGCACGGCTGTTACCAGTCCCCGATGTTAAACAGATCGTATATTCTGCAAGAAATGAAGGAGGTCTACGTGATATTTCGAAAGGTGATTACTAATCAGGGAGAAGAAAATTAGAGGTTTGTCGGTGTGATTTTTAATATGAATGTCAGAAAATATATAACAAGGGTAATGTAGTCGAAATGAATCAGACGCTGATGAGGGAATTACATTACCAAATGTAACATAGGTAAGTGTATCCGGTAGTGCAGCAAAATACGTAATGATGGTCGAAGGAGAGAGTATATGAAATGACAGTTGGACTTGAAGGCAATGCATGTAGAAAATAGAGGAATCACTTAACACAGAATATAAATTTTAATGTTCGGAAGTCTTTTCTGAGATTAATTACCTGTAGCCTAGCTCTGTAGAGAGGTAAAACATGGGGGATATACTGTCTAGACAAGACAAGAATTGAGCCTATTGGAAGTGATGATACAGGAAAATGTTGAAGAGTTGATTGGTTCATTGCATAACTTATAAAGAGGAAACGAGTCGAGTTGCCACTTAATAGGACTCGCCTTTTTCGTAAAGTAGGCATTGCGCAAGGAGGAGAGAAAGACAAAGGGTTGCAGTAACCAGTTCAAACAGATGTAGGTTACAGTGATTACTCGTAGATGTAGAGGAAGGAAGTTGCACGCTTTCAAAAAAATTAAAATTATGACATGATGATGGTGGTGTGGTGGCCCTCAACTATGTACCCTCTGACTCAAAGTTGAAATATTAAAAGCTTTGGCTGGTTTCGTTGCCTAGGGGCTGGGATACATAGTTGCCGCAATACAAGCCTAATACCACTGAGTCTACAGTATAAAATGGGAATATACATATGAATCGAATGGTCGAAGGTTCCTATCACGTAGCAATTGCGAATGTGACGTAGAAATTTATAAAAGAAATATTGCAGTAAAATAAAATCTGCAGGTACTATCTTAACGACTTTAAATGATGAGTACTTTTGAGAATGTGGTATGTAACTGCAAAACACTTACTGGTGTCGATGGTTCAGCAATTGAATAAAATATAAGTTGAATAACAGGGAAACAATAGAATCCTACTTCACGTAATTAGTTATGAACGACAACATAGCTCGCGAGATGTTCACTTCTAAACGCATACTACGCCTTCACTGTAGAAGCCACAGAAACCTCACACAGTCACAAGTCGTCAGTCTGAAGTATTACTATCTCCCACGATCACGTGGAAACCACTGCACACTGGCCAAGACTTTCCTGTGACTGCACGTCCGCCACCTTCCATTTGGTCTCCCCACATGTCCTTTTTGTAACGATCGCTGTGATTGGCTAGAGCGCTCCTGCCCTATCTTCAAGCCAATGCACACTCACAAACGTTTTGAAACACATTCGAAATACTGGATTTACATGTAAATAACTTGAAAATTAAATAAATATTCCTACGGCTGGACCATAAAAACATTCTAAAACACGTCATTAAATACATAAACAAATTAAATAAATATCATAGGGAAGGAAAGCAATAATAGGCCAGTAGGTTAATGTCTTTGTGCTTTCTAAAACACAGTAAATATTTAACTAGTTTCGTCATGAACATTATATATCTAATATAAACAGGGACGTTGACGGAAAAATATATTTATAAGCATGGCGCTTCCGTTTTTTTCGTGTACCTATGGAGTACTTATGGACTGGCGTGATTAATAGTAATTGGCCACTTTGACCAGCAATAACTCATGTACTATTCAAGTTACATGCCTGTAATTCATACCAATTTAGGTTTCCACTAATACCTTTCTAAAGACATGCCGATCGACAAAATCGGATGAAACGTTTAGATTTTGGAGATTCGATTCTGGGTGTTACTTGTATAATTTACGGTCAGATACTAAACTTTAAACTAATAAACATATCGAAAATCTGATTACCCCATCAGAATCGTTGTGCCAATAATGGGAATGTACATGTTTCTGTTTGAGGTATCATGATTCGTCTGGCTACTATTAATTTCTATATGAACTGCTAAATGTCTGCCATTATGGTTTCACAAAGTCCGCCATCCTTGGCACTATCCGCATACAAGTCTCTCTCATCGGCAAAGCGTCACCATGGAGTTCCCAGCAACGCGCTCGGGATGGACCCCTCTTGCTTTGGCTAACGTCCGGCACCGCGAGTTCAGCCTGCCGAGCGGCCCGCGCCTGCGGAGCAGCCCGTGCGGTCACTCCAACTCCCTACTTCCCTATTTTCAGGGTGCCACAATTCGCCCATTACCTCACAAAGTGGACAAAGTACAGTTGAGATCTGCATAAGATCAGCCTTCCATCTGATGACCGAAAGAACAACAATGCACATTGATTAAAATCATCTCGTTTCACCCATCTCAGAAGCTTAGTTCCGAAAACTGTTAGTTTACTAAATGTACTGCTGGTCAGTTTTCGGGTCAGACTACAATATCATCACATAAAGTAACTGAAATATATTTCGATAACACATATTTACCTCTCCGTTTCCATGTTTAGAGACTTCATTACTTCCTGCAGAGGGGCAGGGCGTAATCTTGTTGTTTGACATTTTTAATGTTAGAAAATTTTAACTGCTTGTAGCACTGACAGATACATTCTTCAATATATTAAGATATGTTGAATGAAAGAAATGTTTTTCGATGTTTGGTAGCACAGAGTTTGTTGGAACTCTCAGTATGTATAAATACCAGAGCAAGCGGTAGCTCGTACCCACACATATAGTCGGAGACTGCAATTAATGGGAAAGTTTTGAGGAAACCTTTATCCATCACTGGATGTAATAAGGTTAATGATCATTTGATTAAGTAGATGCCACGCTCTGCTACCATTGAAAAACACACAGCTGGGATTACCAAGATAGATAATCGAAATCTGTGGCTGGCTGCCGAGTTTGCCAGTGATACTCGCACGACTCGATAAGGCGACCACCTTGTCCTGCAGTTGTAAGGACATGATATAGGAGGTTTACGAAAGTGCAGTTAAATGATGAAATCATGTGACAGAGAGGAAGGGAAAAAACATATCTGCCAGAAGCTGGAGGAAAAGAATATGGTAGCCAATAATGACCGAATAAGCTACTGGCAAAATACCTGTAATCAATCCTACCAGAGTGATGAGTGTTGGAGAGAGCAAGAGAGAGGAAAACGAATGATTAGAAAAGGAGATGGGTCTCATTGGCTACTGACAGATGAAATGAAACGATCGAATGTCACTTTCGTTCGGGAGATCTATTTGGGATTGTTCAGCAACCTACTGTAAGTCTTTGTAGCTGATGTCTCTTCGATGGCTTGTGCGTCTTTGTAGGAGAGATGTGATGGTCCCAGAAACACCCGATACTCTAGCGAAGAAAATTTCTTGCGCGACTGAGATTCGCTGCCAGGATATAGCGACCTAGAAGCTGCGCCGATAACCAGTAGACCCGTGCTGCGGATTCGCATGAGATATTTCCTATTAACTGCAGCTTCATCGTTGTCTCTGCTCTTCAGCAGCTAGGGAAACAGCTAGTTGACCGCTAGAAAGACCGTCAGAGATTAACATCGCTGCTCAGAATACATAAGCAGAAGGCAATGGCACCGCTACAGGTCCGTTCGCCGCAGACGAGTCTTTCCAGAGAGATAAGGATTGTAAAAGAGCTGCGGACATTTCAGTCACATTTTATAGCGCCTTAGCTTCCTATGACTTCACGTAGCAGTGTATGAAAGAATATACGGTGTCAAGATTTAATATTTGATACGGCACACGGTTCAACATATTCATTAGGCCGTGTTCAGCGCTAAACAGACAGACATATCCTTTTCGTAGACTAGTTCAAAATTTGTCTCTGTGAGTAAATTATCTGGTTCCTCAGATTTTCCGTATTAACATCGCATATTCTCGGAAATATCATAGTGTCTCTACCGAAAACTTGTTCGTATTGACATTCATGACCTCTTGATTATCACTGTAATTGGTGGAAATATTGTGGAGTTTTGTAATAACTTTCCGACAGAGGGTCTGATGCTTGAGCAAAATTTAAAACAACTAGAGAGCCTCCAAAAGGAAGAATATGGTTTACCTTCTTCAGTTCTGTTTCATGGACAAAGATTTCCAATGAGAGGTGCATGTTGGCATCAAAAGAGGTATCTCATCTGTAAACAAGGTGAATCAACAAAAAACTTGCACCCCTTCTATCTCGTGAATCGTTCGAAACATTGAAGCAAAATTTTAGGTGTCTGACAATGTGTAGTGGGGTACATAATTCTGTTAGGTGTTTAAGCCACTTCACTCGTTTATCAGCCTAAGTACTAAAGCCAATATACTTGTATTACGCAAGGATATACCTCTTTTAAATCGCTTTCGAAAGTTCTTCAAAAGATGAGTAACATGCTAAGGTTGCTAAGATTAGTTTTGATGTATTACAGAAAAATATCTGAGGAATGAGCTGAAATTGAAAGGTAATTCGGCCAAAATTGATTATAGTGATGTAACCACTGCCAAGTGCGCTCTGGTGCCAGACTTGGTTGACAAAACAGGTAAGCGGATTATATGTGAAACTACGTTAGTTGCCTGTCATATGCCGAAACTCTCATTTCCTTATTTTGAACATATCACAAAATGAAAGGGTGCTAGTTTTAGCTGGTTTCTCCTGCATAGTGATGCTAGAAATGCGTTGGTTCTCACGGATAAATTAACCAAGTTAGAACCACCAATTCACCATCTTTGGATGTTCGTATAGTTGGACTTGTAGGAGACACAGAGAATTTCCAGAAATGCTGTAACACAAGAAGAAGAGGAGATGGAGTTTGAGATCTGTACAGGAAAGTGCTGAAACAAGAACCGGTAGGAAACTTATATGACTGAGATGTCTTCCTTTTCCTCTGTCTTTTATAGTTCGCTGCGAATACAGATGTAACATTGTGACTATCGACCCAGAGTTCGAAATATTTGTACTGATGCTATAAAAATATCTGCCAAAGGCCTTGTCACTTCTAATACGTCAGATCACCGCAGCTAAGCCTGCGGTTGCGTCTAGCAGTTGGATGAATGTCTGAGTGTGCTGTGCGCCGCTGGCAAGCGCCGTGCATTCAGCCCTTGAGGGCTACTGAGTAGTTGTTACTTCATTAAGAGCTAGCTGCTCCAGGTCGCGAAAACTGACTGATGGCAGCAGAGCGATTTGATGGCCCCCACGCCTCACTATACTCGCATACATTGATGCCTGTGGGCTGGAAATGAAACAATGGCCCGTCGGTACCGTTAGCTCTTACGCAGCTTGTTCTAATGGAGTATTTAAATATACATTTGAATCACCTACAATTGGCACTACAAATATTGCGGAAATGGAAAGTGCTATTGATGTTCAGTTTTCAGAGAGTGAATTGGTAGTCAATGGCTCATATTGGTAGCCCATAAAGAGATTGTAATAATTCTTATCCAATGTGTTTTTTGTTCAAACATAACCTTTTAAATGGAACAATCCCTTTTGCCATTAACAAACTGAAAGAAGGATAAATCAGATCGTCAGTGGTGTTTATTGCAGGATTATAGTGCAAGTTATTTACGAGATACCGTATTCTGAGAAGTTTCCACACCGACAGTTGTACAACAGCACACACTAAAGTAACACAAGTGCGTACACCAGTTACGTAGAATCTGACCAGTAACAAGACAATTGACCGTCAAATGCTGTGCCCAAAACGACAACCGGCAATACGCGCTTCCAGTCTGCTATGGAACGACTGCTGCACAGGTGCAAAAATTTCAGCGTAGACGTCCGAGCAGGCTAGGGTAATACGTCGTTGGATATTACCGTGTGTAGTTGGTACGGCCAAGTATATAGCATATTTCAGCTTTCTCCACTGAAAAGAATCCACAGGCTCCCTCGGTATAGGTCTTTCCAGTCTATCGACTTTTAAACAAATTTTTTTCCCAACTACATCATACTCCGCAAGCCACCTAATTGTGAGTGGCGGAGGGTACTTTCGGTACCACTATCTGATCCCTCCAACTGTGTTACACTTGCGAATAGTGCGTGGGAAGAACGATTGTCGGTAAGCCTCTGTATTGGCCTTAATTTATCGAATTTCGTCCTCGTCGTCAATAAGCGAGATGTATGCTGTGTGACACCTCCAGAGAAATGCTGTCCCCAAATTTCAGTAGTAAATCTCTCCGTGATGCACAACGTCTCTCTTGATAACGTCTGCCAATGGAGTTCGTCTAGCATCTCCATAACGCTCTCTCGCCAGCTAAACAATCCCGTGACGAAATGCGCCGCTCTTCGTTGGATCCTCTCTATCTTCCCTGTCAGTCCTACCTGATAAGAGATCTGAGACACATGAACAATACTCAAGAATCGGGCGAACAAGCGCCTTATAAGCCATTTCATTCGTGCATGAGTTACATTTCCTGAAGATTCTTCTGATGAATGTGAGTCTGTTGACTGCTTTTCCCACTATCTGCTTTACATAGTAATTCCACTTGAGGTCGCTCTGGATGGTTACTCCTAGATATTTTACGAAGACGCTGTCCCAGCCCTTTGTCATCAATAGTATATCTGTACAGCAGTGGAATTCATTTCCTATGTATGTGCAATATGTTGTATTTATTTACGTTCAGGATCAACTGCAAGAGTCTGCACGATTCAAGAATTATCTGCAGGGATTTTTCCAATTTTTTACTATCTCATGGCATTGCTACTTTGGATAAGCAACTGCATCATCTGCGAATAGCTTTAATGAGCATCTGACGCTTTCTACTAGATCGTTTATATATATTGTGAATAGCAACAGTCCTATCACACTTACCTCTGGTACCCCGGATATTACCATATCTGTTGATTTAATTCCGTTAAGAGCGACGTGTTGAGTTCTATCTGCAAGAAAGTCTGGAATCCAATTTGCAGGTCTGCTGCGATACTCCGTAAGCTCGTTTTTTTTTTCATTAAATAGCAATGCGGGAAGGTGTCAGATGCCTTACTGAAATCTAGGAACACGGCATCAGCCTGAGGGCCGTCGTCCACTGCGCTGTGGATCTCATGGAGGAGCAGTGCAGGCTGGATCTTGCAGGATCTCTGTTTGCGGAATCCATGTTGATTTTTGTAGAGGAGCTATTCATTTTCAAAGAACCTCATAATTCTTGAACATAAAACATGTTCGATAATTCTACAGCAGATTGGAGTCAACGATATAGGTCTATAATTGTGTGGATCTGTCTTACGGCCTTTCGTAAAAACAGGAATGACCTGCGCCTTTCTCCAGTCGTTAGGAACCTTTCGTTGCTCACGCGATCTGTGATTTCGCATAATCTTTGCAGAATCTTAAAGGTATATCATCTGGTCCTGAACCCTTTCCACTATTAAGTGACTGTAGCTGCTTTTCAGTTCCGCGATCGGTTATCTCATGATCTGCCATTTCGACGTTCTTACGACGGTTGAAAAGAGGGCAGTGTTACGTTCTTCCGCGGTGAAAAAACTTCGGAAGAGCGAATTCAGTATTTTGGCCTTCTCTCTGTTATCTTCCGTTTCGGTCCCTGAAAGAATGAATAGAGGATGTTGTCCCACTTACTGATTTTACATACGCCCAAAATCTCTTAGGGTTTTACTCAGGTCGGTCTGCGACGTCTAACTTTCGAAATCATAGATTTTTTTCTCTGATGGCTCTCCTTACCTTTATTTTCACTTCGTTCAGCTTTTGTTTGTCATCTAGGTTTTTGCTTCTCTTCAATCTGAGATGAAGTGCTCTTTGTTTGCCGGCCGAGCCATTCTGGGCGCTTTAGTCTGGAACCGCGTGGCCTGTGCGGTCGCGGGTTCGAATCCTGCCTCGGGCATGGGTGTGTGTGATGTACTTAGGTCACTTAGGTTTAAGTAGTTCTAAGTTCTAGGGGACTGATGACCTCAGATGTTAAGTCCCATAGTGCTCAGAGTCATTTTTTTGCCCTTTGTTTACGTTGCGCTTTTGTGACAAGGCTATTAAACCATGTCGGATCTTTCCCATCCCTTAATACCTTAATCGGTACATAATTGTCTAGGGTATATTGAACGAAACGTTTGAATTTTTTCCGTTTGCTCTCCACATCCTCGTCCTCTTCACCGAATATTTGATGCTGACTGCTGAGATATGATATGTGGTAGAACTTCGTGCACCATGAGTTGGACAGTCGTCTTACTGATACATAAGTTCGTCAAAGTCTTCAGAAGAATAACTAGCAGCCGTAGAAGACGGTCAGTTAGGAGGCTGCGGTACTTTTGCACATTCAATGTTCCGTTTGTGAAAAACGGGCCTATTGACTGACGGTTCATTATCCTATACCACACGTTTACACCCCAGGGACGCTGACATTTCACCTGACGAAGCCAACGTGGATTGTCAACAGACCAACACTGCATCTTTCGGAGGTTTACCTGGCCATGGTTGGCTTCGTCACAAATACCTGATAAATCTGGAGTATCGTGTCTTAAGGCCCACGTACGCTCGTAGTCGTTTCCATGTAGCTCTTGTTGGAGTGAGATGTGGTAGGGATGGAACCTACGTCGATAACTTTCCTGACTCATGTCACTTTCTCGTGCTATTGCACAGGAGATAACGTGCGGATCAAATGCTACAGCAGAAAGAACTTTAATTCCCCTCTCTTCTCTCATTACTTGTTTCCTTTTGTTACGTTGTCTAGGTGCTACACTACCACTTTCACATATCTCCTTGAAGAGATTGATAAATAATTGCCGAGATAGTTAACGTCTGTTGGGATATCCTGCCGCATACACCGTACAAGAAAGAACTGCATTATTCCTGCACACTCTATAGACCATTAGCATGTCGTCTTTTTCTGCACTGGTAAATTCCAACGTCCACTGCCAACCTACTCCTTGGAGTGCCTCATGCTACATGACTAGCAATTCGTAAAGCATTCAAGAAACAAACAAGTACGCTGTAACCAAACATAACAACATGGCTCCTAACAACTAAGGAGGCAGAATGACACAAGAAAGTGTCTCTGTGGAAACTTTTCGAAATAGGATATATCGAAAGCGACTCACAGAGGAATCCTGCAACAAACATCACTGACGTTCTAAAATACCTATTTTTAGCTTGTTAACGGCAATAGGGATAACGAGGGTAATGGAATCTAGTCGACTTAAGTCGGGTGTTGCTGAGGAATCAGATTAGGAAATGAGACACTTCAAGTAGTAAAGGAGTTTTGCTATTTGGGTAGCAAAATAACTGATGATGGTCGAAGTAGAGAGGATATAAAATGTAGACTGGCAATGGCAAGAAAAGCGTTTCTGAAGAAGAAAAATTTGTTAACATCGAGTAGTGATTTAAGTGCCAGGAAGTCGTTTCAGAAAGTATTTGTATGGAGCGTAGCCATGTATGGAAGTGAAACATGGACGATACATAGTTTGGACAAGAAGAGAATAGAAGATTTCGAAATGTGGTGCCACAGAAGAATGCTGAAGATTAGATGGGTAGATCACATAACTAATGAGGAGGTATTGAATAGAATTGGGGAGAAGAGGAGTTTGTGGCACAACTTGACGAGAAGAAGGGACCGGTTGGTAGGACATGTTCTGAGGCTTCAAGGGATCACAAATTTAGCATTGGAGGGCAGTGTGGAAAGTAAAAATCATAGAGGGAGACCAAGATATGAATACACTAAGCAGATTCAGAAGGACGTAGGTGGCAGTAAGTACTGGGAGCTGATGAAGCGTGCACAGGATAGAGCAGCATGGAGTGCTGCCATCAAACCAGTCTCCGGGCTAAAGACCACAACAACGGCAATAGGCATTGTTACATTCAAAAAATGTATGTTTGCAGAAAATATGTACTTTTTAAGTATTATTACAATCCATTTATTGGATAACAGTATGTGCTTCTGAGTACTGACACCGAAAACCGAACATCCAAGCACTTTCAATTTCCGCAATATTTGCGGTGCAAACTTTAGATGTTTCATTCTGCACGTACAATGCCGTTGTAATGTGAGAGCATTGTGAAACTTGTACTTTTTTCAGCGAATTAAATGTTCAAGAAATCATTTTGCAGGATACTTAAAAGCTCTGTATGCCGAAATGTAATAGATAAAGAGTCCAAACTCTAGCGCCGCCACGCAAGCCAACAAGATTGGTCTTATTCTGCGAAATCATTATTTGAAATAAGCTTTTCGAGTAACATCTAAGATTACAGCCATTTTAGGAACCATAAAGTATGACCTTCATCAACGTAAGAAGGGTGTCTATACAATTCCTTGCACTTTCAGCACATCAAATATTGGTCAGATCATAGGAACCGTGGAGGACAAGTGTACTGAGCAATGCGGCACACACGTTTACAACAGATGAGCAAATCTGCGACTGGAATGGAATATTCCAGAATTTGAAACAAGAACAGCTGCTAGCATGAGTTTCTTAGAAGTAGATACCTTAGGGGTTGCGAGGCAACTCAAATCGCTTGATATGGGCAAGTTTTCAGGTCCAGCTTGTATACCGATTAGGTTGCTTTCAGATTACGCTGATACAATAGCTCCCTACCTAGCAATCATATACAACTGCTCGCTCACCGTTAGATCGGTACCTACAGATTGGAAAATTGCGCAAGTCGCACCAGTGTTTAAGAAGGGTAGTAGGAGTAATCCACCGAACTACAGACCTATATCATTGTCGTCGGTTTTCAGTAGGGTTTTGGAGCATATACTGCATTCAAACATTATGAATCACGTCAAAGGGAACGATCTATTGATATGTAATCAGCATGGTTTCAGAAAATATCGTTCTTGTGCAACGCAGCTAGCTCTTTATTCGCACTAAGTAATGGCCGCTATCGACAGGGGATCACAAGTTGATTCCGTATTTCTAGATTTCTGGAAAGCTTTTGACACCGTTCCTCACAAGCGACTTCTAATCAAGCTGCGGGCCCATGGGGTATCGTGTCACTTGTGTGAATGGATTCGTAATTTCCTCTCAGGAAGGTCGCAGTACGTAGTAATAGACGGCAAATCATCGAGTAAAACTTAAGTGATATCAGGTGTTCCCCAGGGAAGTGTCCTGAGACCTCTGCTGTTCCTGATCCATATAAATGACCTGGGTGACAATCTGAGCAGTTCTCTTAGGTTGTTCGCAGATAAAGCTGTAATTTACCGTCTAGTAAAATCATCTGAAGACCAGTATCAGTTGCTAAGCGATTTAGGAAAGATTGCTGTGTGGTGTGGCAGGTGGCAGTTGACGGAAAATAACGAAAAGTGTGAGGTGATCCACATGAGTTCCAAAAGAAATCCGTTGGAATTCGATTACTCGATAAATAGTTCAATTCTCAAGGCTGTCAATTCAACTATGTACCTGGGCGTTAAAATTACGAAAAACTTCAGTTGGAAAGTCCACATAGATAATATTGTGGGGAAGGCGAGCCAAAGGTTGCGGTTCATTGGCAGGACACTTAGAAGATGTAACAAGTCCACTAAAGAGACAGCTTACACTACTCTCGTTCGTCCTCTGTTAGAATATTTCTGCGCGGTGTGGAATCCTTACCAGGTGGGATTGACGGTGGACATCGAAAGGGTGCAAAAAAGGGCAGCTCGTTTTGTATTATCACGTAATAGGGGAGAGAGTGTGGCAGATATGATAAGCGAGTTGGGATGAAAGTCATTAAAGCAAAGACGTTGTAAGATATCCATGATTAAGGAATTTGTTGCTAGTGCAGTCGAGCAGATGTAATTTCGATGGATTGCTCATGTGTTGCCTGCGATATGTAAGCTATAAGAAAATCTTAGACCAAAGAGCAGTGTTGTATGCAGTAAGAGCAGTGTCTGCAGCAGTAGGAGTAAGTAGTTGCGAGCAGTCTGGTGTATCGTGTTGGCTGGGCCGGTCGTGTGGAGCGATGGAGGAGCCTGAGCGTTGTAGTATAAGGTAAAAGTAGCCTCGCGCATATGTAGTAGTGTTATGTCAAGTCCAATGTAAATGTTTTAAAAAAATCTCTTACTAATAATCTTTCTCATAAAAAGTAACTTTTGACAATCACTCATTTCAATTTAAAGAATTTACTAATTTCTCCACTCCATGGACATCCCGATATAGTAAAGAAAAATTCTGTTGTTCTTTTTATACACGAGAAATCTATCGGCCAGCACTGCACTGGGCTGTGCCAGAAACATTTCATATAGGAGCAGATATATATGTGTTATAGGGCGACTTCATTGTGGTAAGATTTCTCATTTTATTCAGAATGATCTTTCAGGGCCATGACGCAGCACTGCTGACGTCTAAAATTTACCAGTTTAAATTCACACAGTCAATTACTGAAAGGTTTTAAGTGAGGCACAGTTTTATTGAGAGATTAGTCACATTGTATTATTGGTAGGTTACGAAATTTTACTGTTGCGAGGATTTGGAGTGTATCTGTTGGAAGGTTACGCTGAATGTGAATTATAAATAATTGTTTTTTTACTGTTGGAAGGTTACGGAATTTTTCTGTTGGGAGGTTACAACGATTTTCGTCGCGGCGAGCTCTATTTATGAAATTTCAGTCACCAATTTTCTTTTCCTAATGCAAAAATATTTTGTTGAGCCCAACCTACATAGGTAGGAATGATCATCAAAATAAAATAAGAGAAATCAGAGCTCGAACGGACAGGTTTAGGTGTTCGTTTTCCCGCGCTGTTCGGGAGTGGAATGGTAGGGAGATCGTATGATTGTGGTTCGATGAACCCTCTGCCAAGCACTTAAATGTGAATTGTAGAGTAATCATGTAGATGTAGATGTAGATGTAGATGTAGATGTACCCCTTTCGAAATATCGGAGGCTGTCGATGACGGTTCTACTCGCTTTTAAGCATTTTCTCTTCAATTTTTTTTCTTTTTTTCGCCTTCCAATGCACCTTTCTCAGCTATAATACCACACCTAGGTTGCTGGCCATCAAGTAACAGCACGCAGCGGCGGCCTCGCACAGTGGTCAGGGATCTGACAGAAGGGCCCTCAATTGTGTATTGTGAGTGTACTGGTGTAGAGGCCACGGTGCGACGGGTATCAACCGCAGCCTGTGGCCGCGACTCGGCGAGAGGGGGCGAATCTGCAGCTGTGGGCGCCACCCGCCCCCGCGATCGATGCCCATCCATAATGAATCGCGTCCACCTGACGCCTAAAGATGAACCTCTGTCCATTCCGCAGCAGCGCGAGCCCCGCAAATCCCCGTCCTGGAACGTGGCGCATCAGTCACCCTTACATGGCCGGTCTTAAAACATGTGGACATCCCTGATATTTCACGAAGGTTCCCAATAACGAAACCAGATTTCCGAGCAGTGACAGGTGTTTCATTTATAATTTTTATGGAACCACAAAGTCAAGCAAATACAACTTTAAAAACAAATAATGGTGCCATCTCTTTAGTAACATTCTAAATCTGGTTAAAATCAGTATTATTCGACCATTGCGTGCTGGTTTCGTCAGTATGAAAGCAAAAGTGTGTTGTGCCGCCAGCTTCCCGTCACATCAACTGAGTCGCTAGTGCGTAAAATCTTTTGTCCATGAACTAAAATCATCCTTTCAAGATTCTGTTCAATTAACATTACTTGTGAGGGTCCAAGCGTGAACTTAGTCTTAACGACAATGGCTGAACCTTTCAGAGCCTCTGTTTGGTTATTTCTTTTTAACTCTTACGACGAGGCTCAAGAATTTGAGAAAACCCAGTACTGTTGATGTGAACTAAAACGTATCTTGACAATAGCTGTGGACATTTCTTCCACTTTCTTCAAATAATGACAAGAAAAGCATATGGTTCCATTTAAAGCATCCAATGCACTTTCAGTTGTTCAATTAATGGTTCAAATGTCTCTGAGCACTATGAGACTCAACTACTGTGGTCATCAGTCCCCTACAACTTAGAACTACTTAAACCTAACTAACCTAATGACACCACACACATCCATGCCCGAGGCAGGATTCGAACCTGCGACCGTAGCAAGTTGTTCAATTACTACAGAGATGAGACCGCAAACTATATGGAAGAACACTAGACTATTTACGACCTATTCATCGACAAATTTTTTTCCGATATTTCGAACTGATCTTGGAAAACTCTTCGTTTCAGTGCTAATTTAGAAATATTGTGGCGTGACACGTGAAATTTCCTTCCAAAACGAGAATCGAAAACGGATCTTCTATAGCATATCGCGAGAGGCTGCCTTGACCTATAGTGCATCCGAGCACACCTGCAACCAACGGATATGTTGGAGAACTGTTCCTCTCTTTTCATCCTTGTTTAAACTTTTTTTAAATTTTCATTCCACTTTCATTTAAGTGGCCACGACTTCCTCTATTGTGTCCATTTGGCCGCGCGGGATTAGCCGAGCGTTCTAGGGCGCTGCAATCATTGACTGTGCGGCTGATCCTGGCGGAGGTTCGAGACCTCCCTCGGGCATGGGTGTGTCTGTTTGTCCTTAGGACAGTTTAGGTTAAGTAGTGTGTAAGCTTAGGTACTGATGACCTTAGCAGTTAAGTCCCATAACATTTCACACGCATTTGAACATTTTCTTTGGTGTCTATTTGGGCATAATTTCCTCAGTTATTTGTTGAATGTATTTCAGTCTCTATCTTCCCCTACAAGTAATCAGAACATGTAAGCTTTCACTGCCGGCGTCTTTATTAATTAAAACTTCCGGGCTTAATTGCCGTGTTCCATATATAAAACTTCTTCTCCTTCCCGACGTTTCGTTGCCTACTGCGGGCAATATCTTCCGAGGTGAGTTGGCGACTGGTTGCTAGGCGAAGGAGATACCGCTTATATCGAGCCCGTAGATGAAGCCACCACTCAGCACGTGCTTTCGACTTTAAAACTGTCTCTGGCTAGTGCCATCTCTCTCGATTACACGTAATCGATTGTCACTTTGTTGGTGCAAAGTCGACCGCCATATCTTGTCTACTTCTAACCCTTCATTCTTTTTAATTGAAATTATTTTATTTCACGATCACCGTCTTTGAAAACGTGTTCCGCTACAGCTGATTTGTCAATTGGTCCCAATCTACAGTTCCTTTTGTGTTCCGTTTAGAGGGTATTAGTTGTTCCAGTATAAACCATGCCACAGCTACACGGAATTTTATACACACCTGGGGTAGCTAAGGGATGTCGTGCGTCTTTCACCGATCTTAAAGTTTCGCTAATTTTCTTGGTAGGTCGAAAGATTGTCTCCACTTGAAACTTGGCCAAAACTTTCCCATTACGGTCCGTGATGTTATGAATAAATGGAAGACAAATTTTTCCAGCCAACAGTTGTTGTTGTCGTGTATTTTCAGACACTTCTCTTCTAGGGTGGAGCGCTCGGTCTATTCCGTTATCAGTGTACCCATTTCCCTTGAAAGCCGACCCAAATGGCTTAATTCATCTTGCAAATAAATTGACTCACAGATGTTATTAGCCCTGCCCACTAATGTTTTCATGGCTCCTCTATTCTGCCTAGGATGATGATTCGAGTAGATAACGATCGGTGTGTGTGTCTTTCCCCTACAACTTTTCACCTCCATATCTTTTCTAGAACACACGTTTAGATTGGACAGGGTCGGGGAAGTAAATCAACTATTTTCATGTCAAAGGACACATTATTGATGTCATGGATTTTGGGAGAGCATGGAAAACTTTAATCGCGATGCACGGATTGTTTTCTGGATACAGTTCCCAAAGAATTCATCCAACGCCTCGATCACAGCTCCTCCTCGACACGCACAGGTGGTTTTTAAACACTGGAAACCATGATAAGTGAGGTACCGATCGACTGCCACAATCATTGACCACAACAGGTGAGGTAGCGACAGCCACCGCCATTTATCATAGCGGTGTTCCACAACACTGGCTCGCCAGAAGTTAGCCTTCATATTGTCGTCTGTCCAAACTCTCGTGGTGCAGTTTACATAACGTTAGAACGCAGTTCAACATCTGTAGGGCACCCGTGAGAGGATTTGCTTGTGCTAAACTGTTCCTTCAGAACCTGCTGTTATTGATGCTCTTTAAGTTCAATTGATCCATTCATAGATTTCATTCAAAATTATAATTAGTACCTTTTCTCGGTCTTCTCATTACATCTAGACAGCAATACAACAATTAATTTATTTGCTTCTTCTACAGCATCCGTTGTCTCAGCCAACATGTCTTTCAGTGTAGCACCTACGTTGTCTTCAGCAGTTGTTTTCGTCTGTGCATCAGCAGAGGTTTACTTGTATACATTTCAGATACTGCTGACGGGAAACTGTGAGATGAGCTTTGCTCTTTAGCAGCGGCTGGGTGATACGGCGTGGGCATGCAGCGCCCGCTGGCAGCGTGGATCGACTGCGGTTTTGAATTGCAGAGGCCGAGCGGGTGCGTAGGTTGAAACACAGTGGTGTGCTATTTGAAAATTGATAACGGTTGCTCGCCAACCGAAACCGGTCTTTAATAAGTTGTAATGTCAAAGGGGAACTATATACGGCATACTAGTTCCTACAGGGACAAATCTGCTTACCGTGTCATTATCCTCGCCGCTAACGCTACGAACGAAAAATAAGGATTTACTATCATAAATGACTTTAATTTCTCCTTCATTACAAAAGGCAAAACATCAGATAGTCCTATCATTGATAACTTACAAACCGCGTTTAGAATCAACTCAAGCTTATTCTAATAATTTCCGGGTATGCAGCCAGATCCCGTCGACATTCTGCCACGATATTTCGGCCCAGAGACGTCCGGCCATCATCAGGTGAGTACACAACTACTGAAGAGCCCAGGTGCAGTCGCGGTATTTATACCGATTCTCGCGCACGTGTTGACATGCGCGGCATAGCCGAGTTGTACGTGCTGCCCTCGGTGGTGAAAGTAAAAGATCATCTAGTCATTGAGTATCGAATGACGCTGTCTATTCCGCTGTGAATGTATAATTTTAATAACAGGATTCCAAGTTTTATCCAGTTGAAAGCCGTTGTAACGATTTATAAGATTATCAGCAAGACGTATTTCCACTGATTCCTTGATTACGGAATCCCAAAATCCGGAAACCGGAGCTAAAATTTTTGTTCCATTGTATTCCATTGAATGTCCCAATGAAATACAGTGCTCTGCTACTGCCGATTTTGACGGTTGCCGCAGACGGGTGTATCTTTCATGTTCTGTACATCGTTCATGGACAGTTCTTGTCGTCTGGCCAATATATGCAGAGCCACATTCACAGGGAATTTTGTAGACGCCTGCTTTCTTCAGTTGTAAATCGTCTTTAACGGATCCAACCAGGGCCCGGTTCTTTGCTGGTGGACGGAAGATAACCTTGATTTTATTCTTCTTCAGTAGTCGGCCTATTTTCGACGACACATTCCGGCGTATGGGAGAAACGCAGTTGATTTAAAGTCGTCATCAGCGTCCTCAGTGCGCTGCTTCTTGTTATGACAGTTGCGCATGGCCTTTCTTATTTGGCGTGAAGTGTAGCCATTCTCTTTAAAAACCTTCTCCAAGTGTTCTAATTCTGCGTGGAGGTTTTCATCGTCCGATATTACATACGCTCGATGTATTAAGGTACTGAGAACACCGGCTGTTTGTGCTGGGTGGTGGCAGCTTGACGCCTGGAGATACAGATCTGTGTGAGTCGGTTTCCTGTACACAGAATGTCCTAATGACCCATCATTTTTACGGCATACTAGCACGTCTAGAAATGGTAAAGTGCCATCTTTTTCAATCTCCATCGCGAATTTGATGGTCTCATGTAAAGAGTTTAAATGATGAAGGAATTTCTACAGTTCCTGTCTGCCATGAGGCCATACAACAAAAGTATCATCTACGTACCGCCAGAAGACCGTAGGCTTTAAGACAGCAGACTCAAGTGCTTTCTCCTCGAAGTCCTCCATAAATTGATTAGCTACCACAGGGGACAAAGGGCTCCCCATGGCGACGCCGTCTGTTTGTTCAAAGAATTCGTCATTGAATAGAAAGTACGTTGAGGAGAGTATATGTTCAAACAAGGCCGTCATTTCTGCACTGAATAAGTTACCAATAAGATGTAACGATTCCATTAAAGGCACTTTGGTAAATAGTGAGACCACATCAAAGCTGACTAATAAATCCGAGCTGCTAAGCTTAACTTCCTTCAAGCGACTGACAAAATCCTCGGAATTACGTATATGGTGGCAACACTTACCCACATACGGCTTTAGTAGTGAGGCCAGATATTTTGCTGTAGAATGGGTGGCAGCACCAATATTACTCACTATTAATCGTAGTGGGGCACCATCCTTGTGTATCTTGGGAAGACCGTAGAGTCTTGGTGGTACTGCATTGTGTGGTCTCAATCTCTTGATAATTTGTTCAGGTAGAGAACAGTCGTTCAAAAGGGTAGCAGTTTTCCTTGATATTCGGCTTGTTGAGTCCTTTTCAATTCTGCGGTACGTGGAATCATTTAGCTGACAATATATCTTCTCGTTGTAGGCTTCCCTTGTCAGAAGAACTGTGGCGTTACCCTTATCCGCAGGCAGTACGACTGTGCTAGTATCTTCTCTGAGGCTGCGGAGAGCAGCTCTTTCAGCTGGCGAAATGTTACTCCGTTGTGGCGCACATTTCAGCAACGTTCGGCAAGATTCACGTCGAATTTCGTCTGCATTATCCGCAGGGAGACGTCTAATAGCTTCCTCAATGGAACTGATGAAATCCGTTAAAGGCAGTGAAACAGGAGTAGGGGCGAAGTTTAAACCTTTCGCAAGCACTGACATCGTCGCATCGTCAAATGATTTCTCCGTAAGGTTCACCACGGATCGTCCAGAGATAGCTTCTTGCGGCTTTCGTGTTACGAGTTGGCTAAACTTCGCACTTTGCCTGTTCGTACTGTTCCTGTGAGCCCAGTCTGCCTTGGCCCAAGATACACCGTCAATCCAGTCCCAGCTAAGGGAAGAACATCTTGCTGCAATCCTCAGATGTAAATAATATAAATTCCTGGCAACAGTGTCTAACTCACGACGCGTATAACGGATTCGTTCTCTTAATAAAGCCAGACTCGCCTTACGTTTTATATTGTTGGCGGCCACACTATTAATAAAATGAACAACTCTGGCGAAAGTTGGAATCAAGTTATTGTTTCTACATTTCAGTAAAAAATCGTGACAACGGCTTTCAACTGGATAAAACTTGGAATCCTGTTATTAAAATTATACATTCACAGCGGAATAGACAGCGTCATTCGATACTCAATGACTAGATGATCTTTTACTTTCACCACCGAGGGCAGCACATACAACTCGGCTATGCCGCGCATGTCAACACGTGCGCGAGAATCGGTATAGATACCGCGACTGCACCTGGGCTCTTCAGTAGTTGTGTACTCACCTGATGATGGCCGGAAGTCTCTGGGCCGAAATATCGTGGCAGAATGTCGACGGGATCCGCCTGCATACCCTGAAATTATTAGAAGAACAAATACGCCAGGAAAATTTCAGAAGTCACAACTCAAGCTTATCTCACAAAACATCCTAAAAACATAGAACATAGGTAGTCAAGAGGCTGCCAGGTTCCTTGAATTCCGAAAGGCATCTAACTCAGTACCAAACTTAAGATCGTCATCGGAAGTAGGATCCAACGGGCTATCGAGCGAGATTTGTCACTGGACTGTAGGCTGCAGCATATTATCTTGGATGGAGAATCATCAACAGATGTCAAAGTGAGTTCACGTGTGCCCCTGGAAAGTGTGTTTGCACTTGTGCTGTTCAAGTTGTACATAACTGACCTTGCAGACAATACTGATAGTGGCGTGAGAGTTTTCATAGATGAAGCAACTACATGTACCTGGTCGTTCAAACACTTTGCATCAGACGTCTTCGGGTGATAGATAACGTGAACTGGAACGACTTTTGTTAGACAAAAAATGTTTGTTGGTACTTCCTGGCGACACTATTTGTCTTTCATTTTTGGCTATGCCCATAGAGGAGGCAGCACGTTGCCTCTCTGCAGTGATGGTTTTCAGTATGTATTGCCTAAAATCCAGCAGTCTGCTCACCCTGAAAACATCCTTCTCTACATACATATTCTTGATTCTTATAGTTCTCTGATTAAACCTCACCCTACCTAATTACTGGGGTAGGAACTGAGTAAATGCTGCAAAACCTGGTTAGTAAACCCTAGTATTTAAGTTAAACCTCCTCTACTTAGGGCTAGCGAATTCCATGAAAGTCTGTCTAGTATCGTTGGGAAGTTAGCGAACATTTCGTGTCTAACAAAAGTTGTCTCCCATTGTGGGGAAGCACCATACTCAAGCCTTATAAAATTCACATCAGTCTTTGCATTGTGTGACAGCCTAGTCTTCTGTAACTAGCTCTGACGTCATAAATATTGCGCAATACTTTTAAATGAAGTAAATAACCTGAAACGTTTTTAGCATGTCAGGAGTAATACTAAATCAATATGTGTTGAATATCAGTTCAATAACTTTAACCATTTTCGAAATTTGGACGTTTTTCTGTAAAAATCATTGGCGCAACAGAAAAGAGCAAGAAACTTAAAAATTTATATTTAGATCCCTTTTGCATAATAATTTAGTAGGAACAGTATTCTGGATCTCACAAATTAAAATTTTAGATGAAATTCATGATTTTCTGGTTTTTATCTTAAAAATTAAGAAAGCAAAGTAGATTAAGTAGGCGAATAAATAAAGCTAGGATGTTTAAATTGAAGTAGAAGGGAGATCCGCTATAATCATATAAATGTGAGACGTTTCAACAGAATAACTGTAAAACTATATTGATGGCGTATCTCCAAAGAGCAAGTTCAGAGCTCATCTACTGTGTGTAATGTAATTAAATTAATTATGTCGCTCAAAATATTTGACTTAGCCTCATCACACTTTTATTATGATTACCTGCCTGTGTGCTGATTGCACATTTAAATTGATAGCTTCATCGGCCATCAGCAAAGGAAGCCATGATTTATTCGATAACTTAAAGTGATGCATTACTAGCCCAGCGGATAGTCGAGAGAGCAGATTTGATCAGGTGTTCCCTTAGCCGTCCGCACCGCCGCTTTATATGTAAGAAAGCTGCTTGAAAGAAGGCCCCAGTTCTCTCCAGATGCTGATTAGCGCACCACCTGTGCCGGGAGTCGCGTTGCGTCTGTATCGTTGATATAGACAGCCTCGGATGCAGTAATAAGTTACTCGGGATATGCATAACCATGAAATCGTTTTTGAGTGAAGTGTTAATTTTGGGATGACGTTAATGATCTATCATTAGTTTGCGTATGTCGTATTTTCACGTGCCGCCGCAGGACACACATTATTAGCGTGGCGTTTGATGAACATTATCATCAACTTATGGCGAGCATTCACTTAAACATTTAATTTGAACATTTATAGTTGCATCAGTGCATTAGACTCTGAACTGCTCTGGTAGTTGGATTGTGTGGATTCTTTTTGGTCTGTGACTTTCAGAATATAGTGAACCTTTTAAAGAGAATTGTTTTTGATTATGAATCCCAGACAATCTCCTAATTCCTCAGAGCTGTAAGCTGTAGCTATAAATGTATTTCTCAGATCAAGTGGGCACTAGGAATTCTAATTACAGGCTTCACGTTTTGCTAATCACTTTATGGTGGCCAATATTGTAGTTAGGGAGCCAGTGTTGAGAGCGGAAAACAACAGCATTAAATAAATAATGGGAATATTTACAATTATTCTACCCGTCGCCCCACACCATGACGTCTTCTGTGACTGCTAGACGTTTGAGACAAAGACCTTGAATCAAATTGTATACTGAATTACTTTTTCAAAATAGCTGCACAAATAATAGGTGGATCGTGATAAGATTTCAGTCTGGCACAAACATTAGCAGCTTGCTTTAAATGTTCAGCCACATAATGATTTACACCTACCGAAACGAGAAAACGCAGTATTCCATGATTCTAAATTCCCGTGAATCACAGGTGGAGTCTGTCAACTAATACAAATAGTGACTGTAACAATGTGTGGAGATATGGAATAGAACAACCACATAGGCTTAGTAGTACATAAAGAAACTGAGAGACTGTGTTTAATTGGTAGAATACTAGGAGCGAAGGAGGATAGCTATCATTAGAGGCGGAGTACAAGCTCGGAATATTGGAAGGATGGAGAAGGATAATCGGCGGTGCACTCTGAAAGTAACATCTCGGAATTTGTCTGGAGCGATTTAGGCAAATCACGGAGAACCTGAACTGGATGACCGAACACGAATCTGAACCGTCGTCTCTTGGAATGCGAGTCCAGCGTGTTAAACACTGCGCTTCCTCGCTCGATAGAATACTAGAGAATCAAGATTGGACTAAATGCAGCCTTCACAGAGGAGTCTAAGCAACGATTCTTCTCCCGTCCCATACGTGAACGCACAAGGAAAAGTGCTTAACGATTCCTACAACGAGAAGAATCCTCTGCCATGTCTTTCACTAAGGTCTGCCGAGTATAGATTTATATGTAGAATATATGCCAACAGCATAACTGCTTCAAGAGTATTTGGTTCACATATTTAGACAAACCACAACGTTTTGATCACAGACCATCGCGAGAATGACTGCCGTCTGCTACAGCTGCAGGGACGTGACGCATTGGCGGGAAGTACAACACTGGCCATTAAAATTGCTACACCACGAGGATAACGTGCTACAGACGCTAAATTTAACCGACAGGAAGAAGATGCAGTGATATGCAAATGATTAGCTTTTCAGAGCATTCACACAAGGCTGGCGCCGGTGGCGACACCTACAACGTGCGGACATGATCAAAGTTCCCAACCGATTTCTCATACACAAACAGCAGTTAACCGGCGTTGCCTGGTGAAACGTTGTTGTGATGCCTCGTGTAAGGAGGATAAATGCGTACCATCACGTTTCCGACTTTGATAAAGGTCGGATTGTAGCCTATCGCGATTGCAGTTTATCGCATCGCGACATTGCTGCTCGTTTTGGTCGAGATCCAATTACTGTTAGCAGAATATGGAATAGTTGGGTTCCGGAGGGTAATACGGAACGCCGTGCTGCATCCCAACGGCCTCATATCACTAGCAGTCGAGATGAGAGGCATCTTATCCGCATGGCTGTAACGGATGGTGCAGACACGTCTCGATCCCTGAGTCAACAGATGGGGACGTATGCAAGACAACAACCATCTGCACGAACAGTTCGACGACGTTTGCAGCAGCATGAAATATCAGTTCGGAGATCATTGCTGCGGTTACCCTTTACGCTGCATCACGCCTGCGACAGTGTGCTCAACGACGAACCTGGGTGGACGAATCGCTAAACGTCATTTTTTCTGATGAATCCAGGTTTTGTTTTTCCGCATCATGATGGTGGCAACCGTGTTTGGCGACATCGCGGTGAACGCACATTGGAAGCGTGTATTCGTCATCGCCATACTGTCCTACCACCCGGCGTGATGGTATGGAGTGCTATAGGTTACACGTCTCTGTCACCTCTTGTTCGCATTCACGGCACTTTGAACAGTGGACTTTACGTTTCAGATGTGTTACCACCCGTGGCTCTACCCTTAATTCGATCCCTGGGAAACCCTACCTTTCAGCAGCATAATGTACGAGCGCATGTTGCAGATCCTGTACGGGCCTTTCTGGATACAGAAAATGTTTGACTGCTGCCCTGGCCAGCACATTCTCCAGATCTCTCATTAATTGATAACGTCTGGGCAATGGGGCCTAGCAACTGGCTCGTCACAATACGCCAGCTACTACTCTTGATGAACTGTGGTATCGTGTTGAAGCTACATGGGCAGCTGTACCTGTACAGGGCATCCAAGCTCTGTTTGACTCAATGTCCAGGCGTATCAAAGCCGTTATTACGGCCAGAGGTGGTTGATCTGGGTACTGTTTTCTCAGGATTTATGCACCCAAATTGCTTGAAAATGTAATCTGATGTCAGTTCTAGTATAATATATTCGCCCAATGAATACCCATTTATAATCTGCATTTCTTCTTGGTGTAGCAATTTTAATGGCCAGTAGTGTATTTCAGAAAGGCAGAATACCTTATATGAGTAGAGATAGGACGTTCGTATTCACAGGACACGTACGTTAGTGTGTTCGGCAGAAATAATTAGCGTTTCAGTTACCTCGGTTTATCACGTCTCGTATTGCCCATCTGACACAGAGACCACAATCTGGCCCTGACAACTTGTTTCATGAGGTGCGAATGACTTACTGTGGTATAGCGAATGTTCCCTGGTTTCGAAGTCCATCTGTTGTCACTGGGTCACAGCGTTGCACCCGTCGTTTCACCACATCCCACGTATTTTCGATTGGCGACGAGTTTGAGGATCTGACGGGCAGGGCGGAAGGCTGACGTTAGCCAACACCAAGAATGCACCTGTTCGCGCAGCAGCATGTGGTCGTGCGTTACCTTTCTGAAAAATGGTGTCTGGGATGTTTTGCAGGACGTTATTCACGCAGACGTCGCTGGTCCCGGCGACCTGGCCACGCACCGGATTTGTTATGTGGCTGTATCCAATGACATCTCAGTGGACGCCCCAGGGTTCGACAACCTAACGGCGCGGGTAGGAAGGTGCAGGCTGTGTTTACGGAAAGCCATTTGTGGCTTCACATTAGTTGGTAAGCTTTGAAAGGTATGTGCTGAGATTCGATCAGGATAGAGCCAGTGGAAAATGTCGATAGTTCCCCACCGCAAGGTTGGACGAGTAGTACAACTTCGAGTAGTAAGATCTTTGACAGCTTACAGAGCTAGGTGCACGCGGTAAAAGTTTGAGTAGTTGTGAGGAGATGCGCAGAGACAGCAGACGTGTTTCGAGTCGGAGCTAGATGCCTGCAGGTGGCAGCCGGGTCCTCACAGCATCAAAGTATGAGTTGGCGCTACGCACATAATAAGCTATATATTAAGCGAAACTTGGCACATACCTGGAGAAACTAGAAGGAATAATTAATTAAATAGTCTTTTTCGGTTAAATATTGTCTAAAAGCTAGATAGAAATCCCATTGTTGATGCAATAAGCGTTTTGTGAAACTTTCTCGTAAATCCATGCTATAGAAGTTTTTTTTTAGTTTTGCACATGTGCCTTAAAAGTTTGAACAATAATTTTTTTTTAGATGAAATTAGAGTTTCATCTCACACCTTTTGTCGTTCTCCGCATCCTGTGCTAGCATTGAACCAAAAGGTACATTAAAGTAAGGCTCCCATGAGTAAAGCTAATAATTTCATTTATCAGAGTAAAATAATCTATATCCCATTGCACAGTTGGCAAATTATTCAGATCAGGACAGAATTTTTACTAAGTTACAAACAGGGCCAAAATGAGTAAAGTTATCTAGAATGACAATTTTATACCATTGCACAACGGCTGAGTTGAATATATGTTTCATTATCGGCTAAACGGGAAGGAGTGCACGAGCTAAGTCCACAGACGCAGTCAGATGCAGGCTGGTGATTTTCATTTATTTTTACCCCTAAACTTTCATGCAGTCAGATGTGTATTTTGAGTATTAATTTTCCAAAAATATTTTCATGCAGTCAGACAAAGTTCAGTTCCGTTAAATACGCAGTCAGATGCAAGTTTTATTAAAGACTAAAGCAGTCACATGCAGTTCAGTCTAGTTTAAACAGAGAATTTTTATTAACAACACTTTCAGCATTTATTTAACAAAATGTACTTAAAACATCAATAACATGTGAATCAACAGATACTGCTTGAGGCTGATTTCAGGAAGACAAACCACAAAGACCAAGCTTACGGTAATTTTTTTTTCAGGACCTCTTTAAATTAAGAATATCAACATTCATGAAAATACAACTCGAGAGCCTTTTAGGCATCCGTCAAATTTGAATCAGGCAAATGTGACATCTCTACAATTACGGAAAGAGCATTACCATTACAATTTGAGAATCACTCATTAGATAGTAAGCTTCAACCAAAGAAGGTGGCCCTTAGAAAAATTTTACAAATTCTGGATTATGATTAAAGTTGTTGCAAGGCGATTACACTTTTTTTTATTTACTTGCTGAGCGTTTCAGCAAACTGGAGGAGCTCTTTGACATTTGTAACTTTTCAAACAGTAACGTAACAATATTCAAAATTTTACAAGTTCAGCATTTGAGAATATTTCAAAATTTACAGGTTCCGGTTTACAATAAAAATTTAGAGCACCCTTATGGGCACTTACAATTTTGTAACAGAGAGGTAACAACGATTTTAAAATTTACAGCAATCCACAATTAAGGGTTGAAAGATCCTCAAATCAAGAAAACGTTAAGGCTGCAATAACAAGACAAGGCCGGACTGGTGCAGGCCAGACATGGCTAGGATGGCTTAGAGCTGCGGACACTTCGATTTAAACATAAATTCAAATACCATAAAGATTAAGAACTTGACTTATAGAAAGATGCCGTGGTAAGCGGGGAGACCGGGCCGCCCCAGTGGCTGCCGCAAAAAGGGAGGCGGAACGCCAAGCCCCACCCACGTACTCAGCCGACGTGGACTAGCCGCGCGCGGTGAGTCGGCAGGTAGCGGATAACACGCCGGGGCCAATGGCTTCAACGCAACGCACAACTCGGCTAACCGAGGGAAAACAAACTCACCTATAATTCATGCTGGACTGCGGAGTAAGTAAATTCTCAACGCTAGACGCAAGAATACAAAATGCAAACGCCGCCCTAGTCACCGACAAAAATTTAAGACTTGCCATAACTGCGTAGTTAAAATACAGGTGATTAACCAGTTAATCGTTTAACAGTAAAGACCAAACAGAAAAATTTATCTCATTAACCAGCCTGCTGTCAACAAGACCTTCAAAAAACAAATTCACTTAAGTAAACTTAAAAGCAGCAAGAAATGAATGGGCTCTAATATCCGAGCACGAGATCGCAGCAGTAATAAAACATACAACAGTAAACAATAAATTCTTTCTTTTAAGAGAAGTGGTGGATCTCACCAAGACCTTCCGACGCCAGTACAGAAAACAAGCCAACATGCATCAGGCCGCTGGCGTTTGCTGTCGAGACCATGCCCGATGCTAAAATTCACGCACAAATTGGGTAAGCAAGACCTTGCCACCTTAAAGGTCAGGCTCGATATTAGACCTCAGTGGTCAAATGTTGAAATGTGTGTGAAATCTTTTGGGGCTTAACTGCTAAGGTCATCAGTCCCTAAGCTTACACACTGCTTAACCTAAATTATGCCAAGGAGAAACACACACCCATGCCCAAGGCAGGACTCGAACCTCCGCCGGGACCTCAGTGGTCACTAATGTATGTGATGCCCTAGAACATATTACAACCAAATTAATTTAACACCCAAGCAATAATGGCAAATGCTAAACAAATTGCAATAAAAAGGAAAACAGAATTGAAATACATCAAAAGTATCATCTGAGCCGCGGAAAAAATTGCTCTTTTTAAGAGCGCGCCGCAGCGCGTTGTGTGAAGCAGTCGCCCCATCGCTTCTGGCGGTGGCGCAGCTGTGGCAATCGAAGCTTTGGAGCCTCCCTCTGGTGGAAAAGGGGAAAGGTTGCCTGTTCACTTGCATTTAAGGGGCGCGATTAGCTCGCCAGTTCCCGCCCCCTGTTACGTCTTCATTGTTGTGTCCCCCCTACCCTCCATTTCTACACCCTTCATCTCGTTTCTGTAGGTGGCTTCCCTCAACTCCCCCTCCTGGATGATGCCCTCTCTCCCTCCATCTATCCCTCCTATCAATTCTGGTCCTCACTCCCCCTCCTTTCCTCTGTCCTTTTCCTGGGCTTCCTCTCCCCACCTTCCATCCTCTTTTTTCCCCACCTCCCCTCTCTCTGCCCCCTTCTCTCCCCCAAGTCCTTTTGCATTTCCCTCCTCTGCCTCTTCTCATTCCTTCTCGCGTCTGCCCTGCACCTCTCCCCCCTTATGAGTCCTCTCCCTCCTTGGTTCCTCACTTTCGTTTACTCCTCTCCTCCCTCCTTGTTTTTCCCCCTCCTCCGGGTCCCCCCGCCCCCCCCCCCCCCATATGCCTTGGGCTCGGGAGTGTCATGTTTGTGCCACCATTTTCGTGCAGAGTCTTACAGTGAGTGTTCCGTTTTGTGTCTTTTGGGAAGTGTTGCGAACGGCCATCATACTATCACTGGGTGTGATTTTTTTTTGTTATCTCTTGCAAACAGAAACCAGACTGTCGCTATGTTTTTCCATTGTGTGTCTACTATGTTACTTGTCTGATTCCTTTGCCAACCTCTTTGCTTTCTGTTTTCACATTCCGCATTTTTACGCCATTTTACAGCTTAAGTCACCGTTTCATCGCCTGTTTTTCTTGTTTCTTTTCTTCTTCCGTTTTTGAAAAAGCTGCTGCCAGCCCGCCCTCCTTGCGGGGAACTGAAAATCAATACGGGAAAAAAAAATTCACCAGTTGGTCAATGGGGACGAGTCAGGTCAGTCTGTCAGTCTGAGACTCGGAGTGATTCTGGTCAGTTGGTCAGCCTGCTCAGTGTGGGGCAGTCAGTGTCTGTCATCCGGAGTGCTAGTATGTGTTAGGCCGCCAGTTTTTTCAGGTAATAATCATTGGCGGTGGGACCGATCGGTTGGTCGGTCGCGCACTGAGACACAAGATGACTTGTCGGCTTTGAGCGTCGGCGCATGTTGGGTCGCCGCCTCAGTCCGGCCGGCCCGCGCCGTATAGCGAGGGCTAGTCGCTTCGCGGTCGACACGAGAGCAACAGGAGTCAACCCACGACATCGATCTGGCCGGTGCGAGCTGCGACGCCGTGAGACGGGAGATCGGCGCGCCTTCATGTGTCCTTTGGAACGGCTGGCAACGGACGGTTCGGGAGAGCGTTTTGGGAGTGCTGCGCCTGGTCTTCGCCAGATATAGCAGTTTATTAGAAGTTAAGTGATTTGTGATATGTTGCTTCAGTTACTTGTTAAATTCTACTCGTTTTCTTCGTCAGTCTCTCATCCAGAGCTTGCTTGTTTGTCTCTCGTCCGCATTCGTTAGGCAGTTAATGTCTGTCTGTCTGTCTGTCTGTCTGTCGGTCTGCCGTACATTAATAGCTGCCTCTGTCATGTTTCGGTGTTAACGAGTTTATTGCTTAAGGTGTAAAGGCTGAATTCCTGAAATATGTATTTATCTTGCCTATCATCTTGCGAGGTGGTATATGTGTAATGTAGAGCATGTTGGTACATTTAATGTAAAACTGCATTTCATGGACTTTATTGAAATGGTCATTTTCGTATATAACCGCCGTAAGAGTTCTTTAAAAACAAGTTGCACCTGCAGTGGCAAATAATTTTTAAAGTGAGTGTTCTGTACCATTTCCATCCCTCTAACGGGGTGCATAGTTTATGTGTTTTGTGTGAGTTGTTAAAATTTTCAGTTTAAAGTAATCTGGTATGTTGCAGATTTGCACCAGTGTAGTCTTTCAGAGGTTGTTGTGAACGGTCGTGACTACGGCCGTGTTAAAAGGGAGCGGCAAGGTTCTCAGCCCGAAAGCTCACACTATCACCAACAAAAATGTTATTTCTGCTTCTGAATAAATTTTAACTTAATATTTACAGGGTACTTTCTGGTTATAATTTTAAACTTGTTTTTAAAAAAGGGCCTTTAGTAATGAAATTTCCATTTATTAAGTAAAAAGAAATTTTTAATTTGTCTCATCACTTAGCCATTGGCAACTACTTCCACGCTCACATAGTGTTACTAAAAATGTCAATGTTCTTGATGAATCGCCAGTCAATAAAGTAAATTTCTTAAGAGAACGTTTTGGAGGTAAATCCACGGTTCATCATCCATAAAGGGAATTCACACACACACACAGGGGGGGGGGGGGGGATTTAGTAGCTTGAGTAGGGAGGAACGGAAAACAACAGGCAAACCACCCTAACGGAAGCAAGTCCAGCATCGCAGCACATGTACCAAAATCCATAAACAGAACTACCTCACCCAAAATATAGGGTGTAACGGGTGGTTATCAGAAAAAATCGTCGCGACCACGAGACCCACACCAGCTGACGGTCACACCAAAATCCAAATAGTCGATGGGACAGGACAGCGTAGACCCCAACACTCCGCACCAACAAGTAAAGATATGACAGCTCAGGAAACGAACCGTCACGGTTCACCCAATAACACACCTCACCATAAGATCTTTATTTGGCACTGTATGCTTTGTGCTAACGCAGCCACTGTGGTGCCTTTCCCCCTGCCTGCGGCTAATCAAAATGCGGCCATGTTGTTTCAAAGAAACAATACTTGGATTTGTCCGAAAACACTATCTGATGCAAGCATATAACACGTCAGCTTCAGTTTCTATTGGCAACTGAAGATGACGTGTCTATGTTTAATTATCACAGTTGCTGACCGGGGCTGCACGATGTTAAAAATTCTTACACTAGCTGATGCCATTTCGGTCCCCGGTGACGTCGTTCCACGCACCATTGCCCTCTGTGGTGTGGCGCCGTATAACGATCCTGCCTTGGAGGCGGTTAAGTGGGAGATGTGTCTCAGAGCTGGATGGTGACAGATGGTGATGCGAGACTGGACGCGCGCGTAGGTTATGTATCAGCCGATACAGGACAATATTGGATAGGGGACTGATTGAGTTTCGGTTGTGCCCACTAGAGTGCCCTAAAATAATAGAATGTTTTTCATAAACTGTTCTAGTATTTTCATAAAGTGTTACTATGTCTTTTTGTGTATGTAAAATGTTATAAATGTGTTTTAGCAGTATGAATGATGGTGAGTGTGGTTTAAGGTTAATACGAAGATAATTGTTTAACGAGTTATGTAGTGGGATTTAGTGTGGGAACATTTCGAAGAAGTATGGATATGGACAAAGGGGATTTTCTTAGAATAGATTTGTAAAGTAAGTTTTTGGTAATGGGAAAGTTACCGGAGTTATCAATAACAATAGTAAATAACTTTATGCATAAGCAAAACCTAAGCATATTACATAATTACGTCGGTAAAAGGTGCAGTTGTTAGATATACTATTTTGCGATTGGTTATTGATGAAGAGCGCGGACTGACGCTGGAGAATGTTGATTTGCTATTGGCTGTTAAGTAAATTGACCAATGCTAAAGCAATATTCTTCGCGTGCCTTTCTCTGCTGGTAGAGAAGACTTAGAGTGTTCTAGAGGGGAGTCGAAGCCTAGCCATGATAGAGATCGGATGTGTGCAGTAGAAGTTCCAATGGAAATGATAAGTGTCTGGATCTAGCAGTGTTTCATACATTAAAAGTGTTGGAAAGTGACGGCATAATTATTCTGATGTGTGTGTAGAAATTTAGGAATTTTTAAGTGCATTTTGTGACTAGAAAAGACATATATTCCGCGTGGCGTATTGAGCAGGTCGGTGGCTAAAAGCTGTGAGTGCATTTGGTACCGACAGACTTAATATTTAGCGAGCATTATCGATCTAAAGAATCAGTATCTTTGTAGCTATTACGTTTCCGGGAAATGCAACACTTTAAACTTGCTAACGTGAGTGAAAGGGATTGTGAGTGACTGTGTTAAGATTAGCACGGGCTTGGCAGTGATACTTTTTCACCTAAGTTTCACAATATATTAATTGAGGACAAAATTTCTAACCTTTCATTTCTTATGAAAACTTTCTCCCGATACATAGATTAGTGACTTTAATTGCAGACTGATTCACATGGAAGTACAGTAGGTTTCACTCGGCTTCCCTACTGATGATCTGCTGAGACATTGTTCACAGGTAGGTGTAGGTCCGTCGCAAAGGGACGGAAAGAACCACGCCACCGCACCTCTAATGTGTTTCTGTACATTTTTGCCAACGGTAGGCGGAGAAGTGGACGACGCTAACGTAAACCATACCGTGATAAACGGCGACCGACTGCCACTCACAGTCTACCATGTGTTACAGTGTTCCGGAGCCGAGGAGGACGCAGATCTGCTCTGCAATGCCATTCGGATGGAGTGTCGATTAACTCACCGGATGGTGTGGGAGGTGCGACCTTACCCATCTCGTCGTGTTCTACGGCATTGCATAAACCATTCTGCTCACACTCGTTGCCCTTCTGAAACGCATCCCACATGAAAAGCAATTTCCCGGATGGAAACATCACATTCTCTCAGTCCAATAATGCGTCCTCTTTCTTAGTCACTGATTTGGCGGTGCGGTTCGCGCATGCGTCTGCGAGCCATCTGGCACGTCTGCTTAGTCACGCTCATCCATTTATAGTGACGAGAGCCGGAGGCACATTTTCCCGGTAGGTGGCGTTGCGCCGAGATATTGATGTTGACCTTGAACCCGTGGGCCGCCATCAATCAGATGCTAATCATGTGTAGAGAACATACTAATACACATGTCCTGTGAATATGAACGTCCTAGCTGAAGTCTTCAAGGTGATACGTTTTTTTCTGAACATGAGTGTAGATATATTTTTTGTGGAGTGAAGACGAAAGCCGGCTTCGGTGGCCGAGCGAATCTACTCGCCTTCCTGGTCCATCGTCACTGGTAACAATTAAGATCCTGCCTGGTGGCCGAGCGGTTCTAGGCGCTTCAGTCTGGAACCGTCCCACTGCTACGGTCGCATGTTCGAATCCTGCCTCGGGCATGGATGTGTGTAATGTCCTTAGGTTAGTTACGTTTAAGTAGTTCTAAGTTCTAGGAGACTGATGACCTCACACGTTAAGCGCCTTAGTGCTCAGAGCCATTTGAACAATATTTTTTTTTTAAGAGGAAAGGGAAATTATTTTAGAGTTATTGCGTGCCCCAAATGTAGAAATCTACTGACAAAACCAGTGACTTTCACAAACGGCAGTCTGTTATGGCTCGTCGTCTGGGAAGGAGCATCTTGGAAACAGTAAAGTTTGCCGATTGATGACAAGGTACTGCCGTAAGCGTCTACGGAAACAGGCTGAAGGATGGTGAAACGACAAGTAGATAACAAGGAGCTAGACAGAGATCTCTGCCCGCTCTGACAGTGCAATGTTTCAAAGAAATCCGTTCAGAAACAGTTGACGAACATGGAGATCTATAGTAGGCGACCCATACATTTCCTATGTGCACCCTAGGACATAGTTACGATCGCAGACGACACTGGAACGGCGACATCGGACAGTTGATCGATGGAAAGGTGTCACCTGGTCGAAAAAATGGCGTTTCTTGTAACGCCAAGTCGATGGTTGTCTCTGGATATAGTCACGGCTGTTCGAAAAACGCACCGCATCATATATGCAGGCTGGTTGCCGCAGTATTATGCAATGTCGGACATTGACCTACTCTTCGATAGGACTTAATGATACTAATCGAAGGCAGATTGCCGTCTTTGGACTACATGAACGTTATTACGAACTACCCGCGTACTTTCATGCTTGTCTTCCCTGGCGGAGATGGCATCTTCCTGCAGGATTACTGTCTACAGGGTGTTACAAAAAGGTACGGCGAAACGTTCAGGAAATATTCCTCACACACAAATAAAGAAAAGATGTTTTGTGGACATGTGTCCGGAAACGCTTAATTTCCATGTTAGAGGTCATTTTAGTTTCGTCCAACTACGCTCAATGGAGCACGTTACTGCTAGAACATGTGCCTTTACAAGTACGACACAACATGTGGTTCATGCACGATGGAGCTCCTGCACATTTCAGTTGAAGTGTTCGTACGCTTCTCAACAACAGATTCGGTGACCGATGGATTGGTAGAGGCGGACTAATTCCATGGCCTCCACGCTCTCCTGATCTCAACCCTCTTGACTTTCATTTATGGGGGCATTTGAAAGCTCTTGTCTACGCAACCCCGGTACCAAAGGTAGAGACTCTTCGTGCTCGTATTGTGGACGGCTGTGATACAATACGCTATTTTCCAGGGCTGCATCAGCGCATCAGGGATTCCATGCGACGGAGGGTGGATGCATGTATCCTCGCTAACGGAGGGCATTTTGAACATTTCCTGTAACAAAGTGTTTGAAGTCACGCTGGTACGTTCTGTTGCTGTGTGTTTCCCTTCCATGATTAATGTGATTTGAAGAGAAGTAATAAAATGAGCGTGTCCGGACACATGGCCACATAACATCTTGTCTTTATTTGTGTGTGAGGAATGCTTCCTGAAAGTTTGGCCGTACCTTTTTGTAACACTCTGTATATCATAAATCAGAATCGTGTTATGGTGCATTTAGGAGCTGGGTAAAGTCTCATGTGGGTCTCTTTGCCACCAGATTCACCTGACCGGAACTCGACGGAACACATACGGGACGCTTTTCCGTGCCACATCCGTGCTCAGTATTCACAATTATTTACAAGAAATGTATAATCTGTGTGCAGATATGTGGTGCTTTTCACATCCGGAAACTTCCCAAAACTTATCGAATCCATACCACGCAAAATCCTTCATATTGTGCAAAGCAATCGGAGCAACTCGTTTTTAATCTGGTGGTCATAATATTATGGCTCATCATTGCGTACATATCAACAGAAGTTTTCTCATATGTTCATTATGCTACAACATCTACTTCTCTGTCAATGAAATGCCGATAAAAATGTATTTTATCATCGAGATTCAAATCAGCCTCAGTCTACCTTCAATTGATATGTCGGTAGTATCAAAATAGTAGCATAAATCTCCAAGCTCTCAAGGTCGCCTGATTAGGAGGTAGTATTTAATGTTCTGAAAGGTTGCAAATAGTAGTTAAAAGCTCTTCTTCTGATTCCTTCATGATTAGCGTATGTTACGATTCCTACACGCCATTTTGAAGGCTGTAAGCTTCTGGATGCTTTTCATTGCTCCTACTTAGTTTCAGTATACTCGGTCTCCCTACATGATGTTAAGAATAGGACGTGAAAGACTGAAATGAGGAGCAACAGAGGAATGGATAGGAACTAATTCGTAGCACTGAGTTAGTGTTAAGGAGAAGGAAAGGAGGAAAGACAGTGAAAGGAACAAGGGTAGAGAGAGACAGAGAGAGAGAGAGAGAGAGAGAGACAGACAGACAGACAGACAGACACAAGGAGAGAAAATGTTACACATCTCAACTTCGAAGGCAACTATCAAAAAAGGGTAGAGGTACTCTGCTGTACAGGATACTTATTTTCGGGGTCGGAGAGGATTCGATTGTTGAAAATTTCGTCTCTCACAAAACCGAAACTATTGAAATCGCTGCTCATGTAATGAAGAGGAGGTTCCATCATCTGTACGTCTGGACGGTTCCATTTAGCCCAGTTGGTTTCGCTTTTTTCTTTTGTTGCATGCTTTGAAATTATTTTCAAGTATTGCTTTCGTCAGTCCGTGTACAGTTCTGTCAGCCAGAATGAGGTTTATTATGTGTGTGTGTGTGTGTGTGTGTGTGTGTGTGTGTGTGTGTGTGTGTGTGTGTGTGTTTGAGTGTGTGAGTGTGTGTGTGTGTGGGGGGGGGGGGGGGGGGGGGTGCGGGTGGCTGTGAGGGCGGATGAGTGTGGGTGTGCTTGTGTGTGTATAGCGATGATGACGACTACGTATTACTTCACAGCCGGCCGCTGGTGGCCGAGCGGTTCTGGCGCTGCAGTCTGGAACCGCGCGACCGCTACGGTCGCAGGTTAGAATCCTGCCTCGGGCATGGATGTGTGTGTTGTCCTTAGGTTAGTTAGGTTTAAGTAGTTCTAAGTTCTAGGGGACTTATGACCTCAGCAGTTGAGTCCCATAGTGCTCAGAGCCATTTGAACCATTTTTTATTACTTCACAGAGACACCAGTCGCCAATTCGTGTACTGACAGCTGTAGGAGAAAGGAACCCAAACTCTAATCAGATTACCTTCCATTCGGAAAGTCGGCGCACTCAGCGACAGTTATGTGATTTATAAATTATAGAGCTCAGCAATCAGTCGTCCTTTTTTTTTTTTTTTGCGGGTTTTATTACGCAAATCCAGATTTCGGCTAGTGCCTAGCCATTATCATTGCAGTACTTTTAATCTGTTATTCGGGCGTCAGTAAGTGTTCTTTGACTACTTGCCGGAAAAAAAATGGCTTTAAACATACGAATCTGACAATACCGCACTTCAAGCAGTTCCAAATTAACTGACCCGGCGAGTGAGTTTCAAGGTAAGTGACACGAGACAACTCGCAACAGTGAGAGTGCAGAGGAACGAGTGAAAAGAGATCGGTAGAGGGGTGACAACGCTATGTGGACCCGGGGGGGGCGAGTTAAATATTCATCAGACGTCCGTATTTACGCACCGTGACGCAAATTTCCGTCGGACAGGTTGGCAGGTGGGCACGACTCTGTTCCTACCTCCCCGCTTCCCACCTGCCACTCCTCCTCCTCCTCTCTCTCTCTCTCTCTCACACACACCCCCACCACCCACCCTCCTACAGGACTTTACATGTAAACCGCGACCCACACGGAGATGCAACGAGCGGTCCCTGGCTGCCAACAGCGTGGCCGTGGCGTTAAGTATTCACTGGAGCACGGGGGAGAGCACCGACGCTCCTGCATCCGCTGTGTCCTCCTACAGCAACAGAACGGCAGTATTTGAATATTGGCAAAGACCGGTCATGATACTGAAAGGGTAATACAGTATGTAAAGGGAGATGAAAATCTAATAGTCATGGTGAATTATAATCCAGTTGTAGGGGAAGGAGTAGAAGAAAAGGTTACAGAAAATATGGGCTTGGGACAAAGAATGAGAGAGGAGAAATATTAATTGAGTTCTGTAATAAATTCCAGCTTCTAAAAGCGAACACTCTGTTCAGGAATCACAAGAGGAGGAGGTGTACTTGGGATAGACGTGGTACGGAAAGATTTCGGTTAGATTACATCATGGTCAGACAGAGATTCCGAAATCAGATACTGGATTGTAAGGCATACCTAGGAGCAGACATAGACTCAGGTGACAACATGGTAGTGATGAAGAATAGGCTGAAATTTAACACATTAGTCAGGAAGAATCAATACGCAAAGAAGTGGCATACGAAAGTACTAAGAAATGTCGAGATACCCTTGAAGTTCTCTAAGGCTATGGATACAGCAATAAGAAATAGCTCAGTAGGCAATACAGTAGAAGAGGAATGAACATCCCCAAAAAGGGCGACATCGGAAGTTGGGAAGGAAAACATAGTTACAGAAAAGGTAATTGCGAAGAAACCACGGGTAACAGAAGAAATACTTCAATTGGCCGATGAAAGGAGGAAGCACAAAAATGTTCCGGAAGACTCAGGAATACAGAAATACAAGTCGCTGAGGAATGAAATTAATAGGAAGTGCAGGAAAACTAAGACGAAATGGCTGCATGAACAATGTCTAGAAATCGAAAAAGCAATACTCAGGATACAGGTAAGTCAAAACAACCTTTCATGACATTAAACGCAAGGGTGGTAACATTAAGAGAGGAGCGGGAATTCCAGTGTTAAATGCAGACGAGAGAGCGGATAGTTTGAAACAATACTTTGAAAGCTTCTATGAGGGGAAGATTTGTGTGATGGGATAGAAGAAGAAACTGGAGATTTAGAAGAGACAGGGTACCAAGGATTAGAATCAGAATTTAAAAGAGCTTTAGAGGACTTAAGAAAAAATAAGGCTCAAGGGATAGATAACTTTCCATCAGAATTTCTAAAATCGTTGGGGGAAGTGAGAACGACTATTCACGTTGCTGTGTAGAATGTATGAGTCTGGAGACATATCATCTGACTGAAACATCTTCCACACAATTTCGAAGACGGAAAGAGCTGACAACTGCGAGAATTATCGCACAGTCAGCATAACAACACATGCAGCCAAATTGGTGAGAAGAATACTATACTGAAGAATGGAAAGAACACTCAGGATGCGCTAGATGACAATCAGTTTGGTTTTAGGAAAGGTGAAGGCACGAGAGAAGCAATTCCGACGTTGCTGTTAATAATGGGGAGCAAGATTAAAGAAAAATCAAGGCACGTTAATAGAATTTGTCGACCTGGAAAAAGTGTTCAACAACGTAAAATGGTGCAAGATGTTCTAAATTCGGAGAAAAATAGGGGTAAGCTATAGGGAGAGACGGGTGAGAATACAATTTCTACAACAAACGAGAGGGAATAAGAAGAGTGGAGAACCAACAACGAAGTGCTCGTTTTAAAAAGGGGGTAAGACAAGGATGTAGTCTTTCTCCCCAACTATTCAGAGTCTGTACACCGAGACAGCCAGGATGGAAATAAACGAAAAGTTCAGGCGTGGAATTTAATATTCAAGGTGAAAGGATATCATTGATATGATTCGCTGATGACATTGCTATTCCGAGTGAAAGTGAAGACGAATTACATGATATAATGATCGGAATGAGCAGTCTAATGAGTACAGAGTATGGATTGAGAGTAAATCGAAGAAAGAGGAAAGTTATTAGAAGAAGTAGCAAAGAGGAAAACGATAAACTCAATATCAGGATCTATGGTCACGAAGTAGATGAAGTTAAGGAATTCTGCTACCTAGGCAGTAAAATAACGAGTGACGGACGGAGGAAGTAGGGCATCAAAATCCGACTAGTAATAGCAAAAAGGGCATTCATGGCTAAGAGAAGTCTACTAAAATCAAATATCGGCCTTAATTTGAGGACAAAAGTTCCGAGAATGTACGTCTGGAGTACAGCATTGTATGGTAGTGAAACGTGGTCTGTGGGAAAACCGAAACAGAAGAGAATCGAAGCATTTGAGATGTGGTGCTACAGACGAATGTTAAAAATTTGGTGGACTGGTAAGGTAAGGAATAAGGAGGCTCTGTGCAGAATCGGAGAGGAAAGGAATATCTGGAAAACAATGATAAGGAGGAGAAGGGACAGGATGATAGGACATCAGTTAAGACATGAGGGAATGACTTCCATGGTACAAGGGGAAGCTGTAGAAGGCAAAAACCGTTGAAGAAGACAGTGATTGAAATACTCCCAGCAAATAATAGAGAACGTAGGTCGCAAGTGCTACTCTGAGATCTGAGATGAAGAGGTTGGCACAGGAGAGGAACTGGTGGTGGGGCCGCATCAAATCAGTCAGAAGACTGATGACCAAAAAAAAAAAAAAAAAAAAATGTTGTAAGGAGACATGTCCTGAGTACTGGCTAGCGGAATTTCCTGCAACGGCGGAAATACTTGTTGAAGTATTACACGTCACCTCTATACCTGTGACATTAGAAGTGTTACGAACAAACGAAAGTACTGTAGCGGTTAAAGTTCAAGGTTATCACACTCCTGATACTGATTCGAGTTCAACCCGCGTATTCTTTTTTCTTATTTCATTGTAAAGAATATCATTGAATAGTAGAAGTAACGCAATTTTTTTTTTAAAAAAATTGTAATTTTCTACGCAGTGATTTCATCAATAAATCAGTCACTACAGCACAGATTCTTCACATGTGTATTCCGTTTGTCAGAGCATAGATCACAGGAGCGTCTTATTTGCTATCGCTTGCCGTGCTGGAAAAGAAATTCGGAGGATACTAATTCTCGCAGAAGCAAACTAAACACAAATTCGTTGATTACCACGCACATTTAATGAATGATACTGCCTTGTTAGCAAACAGATTTTTCAGAAGTGCGATCGGCACTCACAGTTCATTTGAATGCAAAAAGACTGTTCTTTCTTCGATTAGCTTCAATGAAAACCGCGTGTATTTGATTATGATTACTCCTGTGAAAACAGATGCACTAAACTGATTTAGAAGTAAAGGATGTGTTTTTATGGAATCTTCTCCCGGAGCGGTTTCTCCTTTCGTTTTTTGCAAGTAGGAAGCATTTTCAATTTCTTTCATGAAACTTTAACCTGAGTTTAAGGATAAGCAACACGTAATTGGCAAATCGGAGAATGTTTTGGTTAGACAGTTTTTACGTTGCAGGTGATCGCTTTTCTTACATCTACAATAGTTTTATCGTAAAGTGTCTGACGCGTCTGCCTTGCCCAAAAATCAAGCCAACGTTATCTCAATATCTGACACTTTAACTGCGAACCTCTAACGGAACACGCGTTTCATGAGTGGTTGCTGTAGTGTTTGATATATTAATGAAATTACTGTAGCGAAACAATTTTCAATGACATATGTTATTCAGTGATATTCTGCACGAAGAAATCCAACAAAAAACAGCACACGGGTGTCAACTGAACCTGTACTGATAGCGAAGGCAGCGAACCTTTGTCGAATAGATACTATCTGTTGGTCGAAATCAGACTAACGTTACATTTATAGGAAGTATGCATAAAACCACAACATCGAGTATCTCTGAAACGGGGGAACGTCGTATGAAAAGCCTGTAGCCAGATATTGAGGAGAGGCCACTCTTCAACATACCTAAGGCTCACCGAAATCCTTGAGCAACAAGTCTGATGATCTCCCTGTTAGATAACTGTAGCTAAAATATAGTGATGGTAATTCACGAAAAAATACCCCATCCAAAATTAATGATCAACAACAAACCCCATAGAACGGATATCTTATTTCTGCTATCTACAAGCATACAAACGATCTGGTCACTTTAATGTGACGTACAATAACGACTCACAGACGGAAAATGGCAGCAGTAGCAGTGGCTGTTGTATAAAGCGTGTTGGGGTGACGCGGAAAACAGTGCAGTCGTTGTCGTTGTGCGAATACGGAGCGATTTATCTGACGTCCGCAAGGCCGTGAACATCAGCTTTCGGGCCAAACATGGAAGAATTTTTGAGATAGTTAACCTTATGAAATGTTCGCACACCATCGAAGCATACTGTGCATTGGAAAATGGTGCTATCCAGTACTGGCCCCGAGGAAACGTTTATGCACCACGGGCCATAGATAAGAGCAGTGAACGAAGGTGCACGACGTGCAACAGTTGAGCAGCTTTCTGCCCAGATGACCCAAGGGGCTGCAAACAGTGCGTCCTCAACGACCGTTCAATGATCGTTGCTCCTTTCGGCCTGCGCAGCAGGGGCCTTATTCATAATAACCGTTATGAATGCTGTTCACCGGCGACTGAGTCTAAATTTGCACGCCATTACCGGCAATTGGACATCCATGGAGTGGCGGCAAGTGGCCTTCAGAAATGAATCACTATACTCCATCGGCAAATGCCTGTTTGCATGTACGCCGTGGAACGTCTGAAAGCGAAAGGAACAGTTCAGAGTTGGAAATGCTATTGTCCGGTAAATGTTTTCATGGCATTCCCTGAGCGATACCGTCATTGTGAAAGCACAAGTGGGTCAACACAAGTATGCATTTATCGATAGAATGAAGACTTTCACCTTCGGATGACAGTGCTGCTGGTAAACCCTTCGGGGTATAAGGTCGTGGTGCACGACAGTCTTCTGTTCCTAACTTTTCGTCCCGAACTGCCCTGAGTTTTGCCTACTCAGGTGAGGAGCAACGCGTCTGAACATGTCCTGCACGAAACATTACTAACAGAAGAATTTCGTAGACCAAGACCTTATACCGTGACAGATTCAACAGCAGGAACGTGCATCTATCCTTCGAGGCCATGTCCAACCATAACAAGCATTTCGTTTTCCTCTGCGCAATGGCATGTACAAGCAGGACAATGAAACAGTACTCGCAGTGGACGTGCGTGGTTCGAAATGCACCACGATTTGTTCACCATACTCCTCTGACCACCAAACTCACCCAACTTTAACCCAATCGAGTATGTGTGGGTACTCTTTGATCAGGATCTTTGCATCATGGATCCTCAACCGAAAAACCTAGCGCACCTAGCCATAACACTGCAGTCAGCATGGATTCATGTCACTATCCTAACCCTTCAGAATGTCCCTGACACTGTCTCTACAGTCTCGGAGAGGTCGGTAGATTTTCAAGACAGACAAGGCTTTACAGAGCAGAAAGAAGAAGAAATCCTGGAAGACTTAGGAAGACATTATAACAAGTCCGAATGTATAGACCGAACAGGCGTTTCGCCTAGGAAATGGGCGCTGAAGAAGAAGAGTGTATGAACAGTAGGCCTACTTGAGGTAGCGAAAACAGTTTCCAACAGTCGGTCTCCCCCCTCCCCGCAAGTGATGCCTACACTCGCTGTTACTTAATACGTTCTAGCTTTAGAAGTATTTCATGTAATGAATTTAATGACTCTTTTTCCGTGAATTTCGTTGCAGTTTAAACACACTTAAGATTTTACATATTGAAGATTTGTCCAATGCATTTCGTAGATGTGTAACTTGCTTTTCCAAAAAGAACCTATTAGATTATAGTTCCTACATGGCGGCAATTTTGCAAGCCCCACTTTGGATGCAAATCGTAATTTTCAGATGAAAAGAAAGTATGTTCGAATGTGTGTGAAATCTTATGGGACTTAACTGCTAAGGTCCTCAGTCCCTGAGCTTAAACACTACTTAACCTAAATTATCCTAAGGACAAACACACATACAGACCCATGCCCGAGGAAAGACTCGAACCTCCGCCGGGACCAGCCGCACAGTCCATGACAGCAGCGCCCGAGACCGCTCGGCTAATCCCGAGCGGCTTTCAGATGAAAGTGGGGCCTCCCAACTGCTTTGGGAAGACTAGAGCAGATCGTAAAGCACAGCTTCCTCTAGATATTCAGAGATTCATTTACAGCTCAAGTTCAGCAGGTACCCGTAACACACCACGTCTGACAACGCGGCACTTCAGAAACTGCCATCGCTTAATAGGTGTACTTTTTGACATTTGGAAGGCCTACGATACAGTTTGGAGACATAATTTTTACAACTAGTTCCCGGCGTAGGGGTTTAAAAATAGGGACTCGCAAATTGGGGAAATACGCTTCATTCAGCCGGGCCATACCACGCTGTCAATAGTGTATGTGGCAACGCCTGAGGAACTAAACCAATAGAAACGTTACACATGCCAGAAACGTCAGTAGCACTAATAATATGCCAAAACAGCGATCTTAAAGAGTGAGAGAAAGATACTACTAAGAAAAACCAGTTGTCTATGTGTGGCAGAATATTAACAGTTCAGACTTCTAAACTTGTAAACACACAACTGACCTGAGTCTGCGGCCGCCTTACCAATTCGCCTCGGGGATGCCAGGGTTGGTTCCGCGTCCTTCGTTGCTATGCTATTACCGACGAGCGTGGATAGCAAATTAAAATCGTCAGACAGCTCCACGAATAGGTTTTCCATATACTTGTTCCCCATGTATACATGTCGCTGGAGTCCTCTCAGGCCACTTTTAACAAGAAAACATAAGGAGGAAAGTAACTTTCGCATGATATGTCACTGCCAAGTAACACAGGTCGATGGAACTTGGATCATACATAGAGAGGACTGGTACAGCATTGTGGATAAGGTAAGTGAAAGCAGTACGCAACGAGGTGAGTAGAAATGACACTTCTATTCAAACATAAAAAATACAGTGAGATAAGAGCGATTTACGATGCTCGTTGCAAAACGTGGGTCATAGTCCTTAATGGGATGTGTGACGACAACGGAGTGCAGCGCGTGCTCCGACACCTGCTATCATGCTGGCCACAAGGGTGGCGATGAGTTGTTGTGGTCGTGAGCTCCATTCCTCCACAAGCACGACTGACAACTGCTGAATGATCGATAGTGCACATGGACATACTACAACACTTTTCCCATCGCATACCATGAATGCTGATTGGAATTTAATTCCGGAGGAAGAGGCAGGCCAGTCCATATGACGAGTATTCTCTCGTTCGCCAAGTGCTCCTCCACGTGCGATGTTCTGTGCGGTCATGCACTGCCATCCATAAAGATGAAGTTAGCGACATACGCTTCCTTGAAAAGACACACATGGGGAGCAATGGCGTGTGCCAATAATGTCGACAAACGAGTACACGGTTTTCAAAGATCTACAGGTCAGTACATCCAGACGGTATTATGTCTCTCCGGAACATAACACCTGTACCACCAAAACTATCGCGTTCGACTATGATTCTGCGTGCATTACGTGCTCCCAGCTCCAACCGTAAGTGGATACGTGCTGAATCGCTACTCAGATTGAATTTACTGTCATCTGAGAAGAACACGTGACACACTACTCGTTGGTCCAGCCCCTATGCCTTTGGTATCATTCTACATCTACATCTAGGTCCATACTACGCAATCCACCATACGGTGCGTGGCGGAGGGTACCTCGTAAGACAACAAGCATCTTCTCTCCCTGTTCCACTCCCAAACAGAACGAGGGAAAAATGACTGCCTATGTGCCTCTGTACGATCCCTAATCTCTCGTATCTTATCTTTGTGGTCTTTCCGCGAAGTATAAGTTGGCGGCAATACAATTAAACTGCAGTCAGCGTCAAATGCTCGTTCTCTAAATTTATTCAGTAGCGATTCACGAAAAGAACGCCTCCTTTCCTCCAGAGACTCCCACCCGAGTTCCTGAAGCATTTCCGTAACACTCGAGTGATGATCAAACCTACGAGTAACAAATCTAGCAGGCCGACTCTGAATTGCTTCTATGTCCTCCCTCAATCCGACCTGATAGGTATCCAAAACGCTCGAATAGTACTCAAGAATAGGTCGTATTAGTGTTTTATAAGCGGTCTCCTTGACAGATGAACCACATCTCCCCAAAATTTCACCAATGAACCGAAGACGACTATCTACCTTCCCCACAACTGCCACTATTTGCGTGTCCCACTCCATATCGCTCTGCAAATGTTACGCACAATCGACGTGACTGTGTTCTTTTTCCTATACATCTGCAATGATTTACATTTATCTGTATTTAGAGTTAACTGCCATTCTTAACACAAATCACAAATCCTGTCCAAGTCATCTTGTATCCTCCTACAGTCACTCAACGACGACACCTTGACGTACACCACAGCATCATCAGCAAACAGCCGCACATTGCTATCCACCCTATCCAAAAGATCATTTATGTAGATAGAAAACAATAGCGGACCTACCACACTTCCCTGGCACTCTCCAGATGATACCCTCCGATGAACACTCACCATCGAGTACAACGTTGCATCATTGCGAACGATGTGGCAGATGGGCGGATATTAACGGAACCACGCACTGGTCGTCCGTGCCTCTCTGAAGAGTGACATCACGTGCCTTGCACTCCTGTTAAATATAGCTGCAATTGCAGTCTCTGTCCGACGTGGCTTCCATCTCGAATGTTGCACAATTTAGCGGTCATCTACTTCTGAACAAGTACCGAACTCCTAGGTCTCACTCGTCACACTTCGTCCTTTACCAGTTTGCTATGGTTCGTGCTCGACTTAAGTCACTCAGATGATGTCCCCGGACCATCTTGTAAGGATCAACACAACGACAGTGCACCGTCGTTTCCCGTTGACTGATACACACTGTGTTTTCCCGTTCCTTCTATAACCTGTTGTGGCAGGGCCTGCCACGTTTGGCTCTACAGTCATACTGATCTGACGCCATGTGACGTCCAACTTTGTGCGCATGAGGCGCATGAGTGGGGGGCGTCTGGCAACATCCTCCCTCACTTTCATTCATTTCCCGCAGCTGATTTGTACAGTAGTTTATGTGTCTCGTTCTTTAGTTTTCCACAGCCATGTAGTATGGTATACAAAGTCCTACCCGTTGATATTGAGGCCATTTTTATCGCTTCGTACCTCAGTCAGTAAAAACGGGAAACTTATAGGACCATTTCGTTGCTCGTCTCTATGTCGGTCTGTCCGACCGTTAAGACCAACTTTTTTTTCAGGAGCGGATGATGGAAGTAGCAAGTTAACAGTTACGTCACATACTACAGTCTACGGTCCCTTGGGGATATAACACATTTAAGTTTCTATTTAAATGCAGTCAACAGTTACGGCCATTTATCTCGCATTCTTTGGTACCCGCGAACTTACCATAACCTACAGTGTACTTTCCGTTGACCTAGAATCATGGTGCGAGGTTTCACAGTACAAGTGAGGGGGAAATAACCATAAAATTGTTCATTTCTAATAATATCAGATAAAAAAGATATTTTCAATTGTTATAAGACAGTATGAACGTCTTTCAAGACCCATTGTTCTCAGGAACGGCTAAACGAGTCAAACTGAAATTTGGGTCTCATGTTATGGTCTATGATCCCTTAAAGCCATAAAAAAATTAACTTTCCAAGTAAATGCAATAAAAAGAGACGACCATTTTTGTCACTCACAAACTCACTCTTCATAACACACATACACACACGAATCTGAGAAGAACTATATATATGTATTTAAGTAGGTGCAGAACCCCCAGCCCACGAGTCCTACTCGTTAGTATGTAATGTAGAAACCTCATTTTAGCGCAAAAGGCGCATCTATAGTACTCTTTACATTTCTCTCGCCTGAATCACTTAAAACAATTGCATCCTTTTTCCAATAACAGCGACATGTTATGTCAAGTTATAGTCTATTACGTCCTCTATTAGTTCTTACATAATTTGTAATAAAATATTTCTCCTACGTATTAAGTTCCTAGGTGAAAGATATGTGGGCCAGTGCGAATACGAGTATATGAATTGAACTACGTAAGCAAATAAGAATAAATTACGTCTGGCGGGATAATTGTCATTCGGTTTTACAATGGATGTGAATTCGTCGCTGACTACTCGCCTCCCGGGTTCATCGTCACCGGTAAGAATTAAGACCGTGCGACATCAGAGTTTTCCTTGTCAGTCTGTTGAGCGTCTTTGCACTAAAGCAATAATACTGCGCAGTGCAATAAATGCATGTTTCATATTAGTATATTAAATTATTTTATATATCGACGTCTTAAGTAATTTGCTATTTTACTCCAAGAAATGTCAAACCGTTCTTTTTCCGTGTGTTTAACTTTGGAACGATGAAACTGCTCTGTGCGAAGCACGTACCACAGTTGTCAACTCACTTGTAATACATAAAGTTGTGAGTATTGATAACTGTCAGTCTGGTCATTAGTTTCTACCTCACTTTCCAAGAAATGCACTTTTAAGTAAATTCCGCATTGTCACTGTAGGCATTATGCTTTTATCTTCCGTTGCTTGTAAGCTGGTGCTGAACTGTCTGTAGATGCATTAGTATGCCAAAATGAAATAGTGACCAATACATACGTTTTTCTACGTGCATAGAGGCAGTTAAGCTGAATCAGGTATATACAGGATTTTAGTAAATTTGTAATTTTGACAAAACGTTTCCCATCACTATGGAACTGTCATTTAAGTCTTCTGACCTTCCAAATCATATACGCCATATTTACATTGTCGTTGTGTTCCACGAAGGACTCAGCACTTCCTCCCGGAAAACCCTTTCGCTTTCCGCAACAAACTTTATTAAGAGCTTGCGTCCTCTGCTACCTCTTTCTCACTGCCCGTTTGAAAATAGGTTACGAAAAGTGCAGATGCTGTGCTATAAACTGACTCATTCACAAGGTTCATCACTTTATTTTACTTGAAATACATTTAACACACTACTGAGATATTCCACAAGGAAATCAACGTCTATATCTACATAAATATTCTGAAGACCAGAGTGAAGTGCATGGTGGAGGGTACGTACCTTTTAACAAGTTATAAGGGTTTCTTCCCCATCCCTCAAGTATGGAGGGCAAGGAAAATGATTGTTAGAACGCCTTTGTGCACGATGTAAGCACGAGTGTTCTAATCTTGTCCTCACAGTCAATGTGAGCGATACTTATATTAAATATATTCCAATGTCACAATTTGTAGTCGGTTCTCGAAACTTGTTAGTATACTTTCGCGGGATATTTTATGTCTATTTCAAGAATCTGCTACTTCAGTTTCTTCAGCATCTTTGTGACTCTCTCGCACGCGTCAGATAAACCTGTGACCATTCATGCTGACCTTCTCAGTATGCCTTCAATATCCCGTTAGTTCCATTTAGTATGAGTCCCACACATCTGAGCAATATTCTGCAGTAAGTCGCCTGAGTGATTTGTGAGCAATCTCCTTTGTTGATTGGTTGCACTTCCCCACTTTGCTACCAATAAACTGAAGTCGTCGTCGTCTTCTTCTTCTTCCTTGCCCATTGATGGGCCGCAGCCTGCTGTAGGATATCATTCCATTCCTCCCGGTCCAACGTTTTGTGTTTTTATCCTCTGACACAAATAACTTCAAAATCTACTCCTATGTCATCTACGTCTCTAAGTCTTGATCTTCCTCTGTTTCTCCATATACACCTATATCTACACACCCTGCAAAACACTGTACGGTGCGTGGCGTAGGGCACCCTGTACATATAATGGTCATCCCTTTCGTGCTCCACTCGCAAATAGATCTAGGAAAAATCGACTGTCTATATTTCTCCGTACGACAGCTAATTTATCTTCTTGGTCCTCACGCGCAATGTATGTTGGCGGCTGTAGAATCGTTGTGCAGTCAGCTTCAAATACTGCTTCTCTAAATTTTGGCAATTGTTTCCCACGGAAAGAACGTCTCTTTTTTCTCCAGCGACTTCCATTTAATTCCCGCAGTATGTCCTTAGCAACTGCGGGTTCTTCAGACCAACTGGAACATCTAGCAGCCAGCCTCTGAATTGCATCGATGTTTTCCTTCAATTTGATCTGGTACGGATTCCAAACATATGAGCAGTACTGAAGAATAGGTCACACTAGCGTCCTAGATGCGGTGTCGGTTACAGATGAACCACACTTTCCTAAAATTCTTCCAACAAGCCGAAGTCGACAATTCGCCTTCCGTACCACTGTTCTCACATGCTCGCTCCGTTTCATATCGCTTTGAAACGTTACACCCTCATATAAACGACTGACTGTGTCGAGAAGAACACTAATAATGCTGTATCTGAACATTAACTTATGTCTGAGGGCAGTGCTTTACACGAAACTTCTTTAGTCTTGGCTGTTCGCTGCCCTAACCACATCTGTCTCCTTTCCACCGCCATCATTCTACCCTGGCTGTCGAATGACGTCGAGGTGAACTGCCTGCAAACGTGGTACAAATTCGTCCTTTATTGGTTTATCCTCTCTGGACTGGTTGGATGCAGAATCACTCACTGCAGGGCTAATCAACTTTCAAGTTATTACGCACAAGACGCCGAGCGTTTCCCTTGAAAGTAAACGTAGTTACGACCTCTTCATTAACGTCCCACCCCGGACGAAAATTCGCGATCTGCAACGTTTCCCCGTTTATTCAAGTTCCCAGCCGAGCTTCCACAAACACTGCCTCCGCTTCTTTTTACTTTATATTAAAGGCGGAAGAAAAGGGAAATATGAAAGACAAACATGGCTGGAGATTTTTCCCTGTGAACTTACCTGAGATGAGGCAGCCTCCTTACTTAAAGCTGCGCTCCTCGCACCAAGGAGGCGGCGTCGCAGCACTTCCGTGCCCTTCGCCTCGTTCGCATCTGTAGCTTTTGTGTGATTTAGACAGGGTGCGTAAGGGCACAAGGGCAAGTGTTTGTGATGGCAGTGCAGACCATTACGTTTATACAATGTTGTCCTCTCACTTTGACCTCATCCTGGCGCGAGGGCTGCGTACGAAAGATTATAAAATTTCTCATATGTGTGTACGCAACCTTTTGGAACCGTAAGAGCTTAACACAGCTAAATACGCGTTTCCTCTACCTGTCACGATGCATGTTTTGTGAAACCAACAAACTAAACGTAGTCTCTATTTCGTATCTGACGACCTTCATTTCAGTTTGCGACAAAAACAGACAATTACTGAAGTACATGATTGTACCAATGAAGCTTGTGAGCTCCCCCTCTATACATTTCACCAGGCTATAACTTAGCACGTACGTGAAATCGTCCTAATTTCATTTTCACTCAGTGACCGAAATGCTCATGTTTCAAAAAGATTAATGCTTTTATAGGTCCGCTATGAGGACCCATCATTAGCGCTAATTCTGTTTTATATGTTTGTTGGTTCATCTGTTACATTACAATATTACTGCATTGTTTTCGCACCGAGCGAGGTGACACAGTGGCTAACACATTGGACTTGCATTCGGGATAACGATGGTTATGTTTCCAGAATGGGATTTTCACTCTGCAGCGGAGTGTGCGCTCATTCTGGAAACATCCCCTAGGCTGTGGCTAAGCCCTGTCTCCGCAATATCCTTTCTTTCAGGAGTACTAGTTCTGCACGGTTCGCAGGAGAGCTTCTGCAAAGTTTGGAAGGTAGGAGACGAGGTACTGGCAGAAGTAATGCTGTGAGGACGGGGCGTGAGTCGTGCTTGGGTAGCTCAGTTGGTAGAGCACTTGCCCGCGAAAGGCAAAGGTCCAGAGTTCGAGTCTCGGTCGGGCACACAGTTTTAATCTGCCAGTAAGTTTCATATCAGCGCACACTCCGCTGCAGAGTGAAAATCTCATTCTGATGACAGGCATTGCCTGTCGTTGATGCGCTTTGCTTAACGATGGCGAGCAGCAGCGTTTGCGTAGGGTTATCACTGCTAACAGACAAGCAACATTGAGTAAAATATTTGCAAAGATAAATGTGGGACATAAGACGAACGAATCCGTTAAGACAGTGAGGCAAAGTGTGGCGTTAATGGTCTGTGGCAGCAGACGATCGACGCTGGCGCCTTGTTAATACGAGATATCGAGTACGACTCCTCACCTGTGTTCGTGACGAATGGAAAATGTTGGCGTGGTCACATGAGTCCCGATTTCAGATGGTAAGAGCTGATGGTAGGGGTGGATGTGTCGCACGCAGGCCCCACGAAGCAATGTATCCTAGTTGTCAAGAAGGCTAAGTGCACCCGCAAGCTGGTTGTGACTCCATTAGAGTGTGAGCTGCGTTCACGTGGAATGAACTGGGTTCTCAGGACCAGCTGAACGAGCATTGACTGGAAATGTTTATGTTCGGCTACTTGTTCCCAAATAACGAAGAAATCTTTGTGGATGACAATGCGCCATGCCACAATTGTTCGCCATTTGTCTGAAGAACATTCTGGGTAATTTGAGCGAATTATTTAGTCCACCTAGGTCGCCCAACATTAACGTTTACGGGACATAATCGAGAGGTCAGTTGGTGCACGAAAAGCTGCACCGGAAACACTTTCACAATCGGCTGTAAATGCAATGTGGATCCGTATTCCTCCAGGGCACTTCCTACGACTTTTTGAGCTGATGCCACGCCGACTTATTGAAAAAGTGGGTCCTAAAAGATGTTAGATGTATCCCATGACTTTTGTCGCCTCATTTAATTTATTCTGTGATGCGCAGTAACTTATCCATTGTGGCATTACGCCCTATATCAGTCCACGGTTTCATTGTACAGTGTAGTAAGGTGAACAAAGCTGTAATCCAGCAAGTATTCGGCAGCATTCATCTCCACGAAAAAGACAAGTTGTTAGGAATCGTAAAAACGAAAATGCGAGTAGGATCTATGTCGTATTGGAGAGTATAGAGAATGCGTGATTGTAATGTTTGCCGGTAAATGTATTTTGTGTATTAATGTGTACTCTTTAATTGTTTACACACTCTTCCTGAAAGTGGATAGTTATCCACACTGACATCGTACTAACTATGAGATCACTAACTCCAAAATACATCTCTAATATTAATCAGAATTTATTACGTAGTGTTGTCAGATCTGGGCAGCTAATCTGACCAGCCAGAAACGCGCTTCGTGACGGCAGGTGCGAAACACTGAAGTTGGCTTACACTTAGTCTTCGACTAGTATTCACACCAACACCATGTACACTGTTGGTAGCAGAAAATTAGTTTACTTGGAAAGATGACGTCAGCTTTTACCCGATGATGGCATATTTCAAGTGGGGGATAGCAGATTTTCTGATAACGGTTTCAGTGTGATACTCTAACAGATACTGTAGTGACATAGCTACCAGAGCTCCATCTGTGTCTACCCTTTAACAGGGAATGCTCATACTCAAGAGGTTCAAAGTGTGTAGAGGGAAGTTAATAATTCCGTGGATGCACTGTTGCCTCCTACAGCCAGTTGAGCTTGTCTGAAACGAATCAAATTGTAGCCTTCCTAGTGGCTGGATGGTCCATTTAGAGAATTACAACACATCTAAGACGTGCTGCGCCAATTGTGCTAGGATGCTGGTATCAGTCGTCACATGAACATTCTCACACCCTTAGACGAGGTTCTGGACTTCCAAGCGGCACTGACGCCCGTCAGAATCACGGCACTGTAAGGGCAGCGGTGGCGGGACGTACAGCTGCCACAGATCATGTAAGAGGGCTTCTGAGCCCAGACGTGTCAACACGAACATCGCGAACCCGTTATTACCAGTGAGACTACAGGAACGCCGCACACCTCTAGCCTGTCCTCCACAGGATGGAAATGTGCATCTTGACTGGTGCTGTCATAGGGAGATAGAATGGCCCACCGTGATCATCAAGAACGCAAGTGATAGTCATTTGCTCGTATGACGTACACCTTTCACAGAGTGGCTCAAATGGCTCTGAGCACTATGGAACTTAACATCTATGGTCATCAGTCCCCTAGAACTTAGAACTACTTATACCTAACTAACCTAAGGACATCACACAACACCCAGTCATCACGAGGCAATCCCTAACCCCGCCGGGAATCGAACCCAGGAACCTGGGCTTGGGAAGCGAGAACGCTACCGCACTGTGCATTCGTCCAGGACGAACTGCCCCACTCCAGGTCTTTCAACATCGTTCACATCCTTTGATGTATCTGGAAGGGACGCTAACCAGCGCTCGTTATGTGCCGAATATTATTAGAGCCGTTCTTTTGCTCTTCTTGCGACGGTAGGGTGATGTGTTGTTCCAAAAGGACACTCGACATGCTCTGCAAGACGTGCAGAAAATTCTCAAGTCAGCACTACCTCCGAACGTGTCTCGAATCGAGCAAATGTGGGGTATGATGGAATGCGAAGTGACTCGTGCGACTTATCTACCATCTACTCCTGCTCAAGTACGTGAAAGAGTCGAGCAGGCGTGGCATGACATACCCCAGTACAATTATCATACAAGCAGGATAACATTCGCCGTCTGTACGATCGACTGGATGCTAAAATCAACGCCTTCATTGCCGCCCATGTAGCCTATACCACACACTAACACGTGTGTTTCGGTATGGGTCGATACCTGGTACCACAGAACCGCTTGTGCTATTGACCTGTAAGTGAAATCATTTTCATGCAAGAAATATGCACTGTTACAACAATAAATATTCAGTGAACTGGAAAGCTCTAAAGGGTTTAACTAATTTTTTTTCTGGTAATGTATTTACTACGGCTGGATGTTTCATATTATTCATATTACGTGAAAGTATTATTCAGCTTCAGGAAACGTTTGTATGCCATCTGGCGAGTGTGCGATATCGTATGGGAATTAAAATCCTGTGCAGATAACTGTTAACCGGCAGTGGTAGTTATTAACTGACGATTAGACTCCGCGAACTTAGAAATTACTGCTAGACTGGCTCTAAAGAATATTATATCCTTATGTGTAATAAAATATGACGGCATCCTCCGAGAGTGTCACTGAAATGACCGAAGACTTTCCCATTTGCCATTCCATCGTTCACAGCTGATTGAAAAAGAAAAAAGAAAAAATGCTCGTTACAATTAGAATCTAAGGTCGGTGGAGAAGCAAACCGGTGAGGAGATCGAGAGAGCTTTAGAAGACACAAAGTACGCTAACCTTTGATGATGAGCTGGGGGACAAGCAAGTTTGCTGGACCTTCTCGTTACAAGTTGGTTACCGTAGCACTCGCCATGCACCAGTTCGCGAGGAACAACTTGTCCTGTTAACGTGTCTGGTGTAGTTTCGTATCACGGCGAGAACATTTCATATCTCATCCTAATTAATTAATTATGTAGGGTCGGGTAGGAACCGCTACACTGTGCCCGGCTGAAGGTTTCAGACTGTATATACCCTACAGGCACGTGACTCAACCCACTTATCTTGAATGACAGCGAACGCTATTAGTTCAAAAACAGACTGAAACTCTGTCTGAACTATTTACTGACACTACTGGCGTTGAACTACTTACTTCCTTGCGCTGCCCTCGATTTGCATCATCTGCGCAAGGTGAGAAAATATGTAAAGAAGTGAGGAAATATGTAAAGATATCTTGTCTCACGCATTTGTGTGCGTGTTCTCTTGTCTTCATGGTCTGTGTTTCGTCTCACTTACGCTACTTGCGCTGGACATTACTGTAGGCCACTGCTGTCAAATGCAGAATAAGTTCTGAAGGGGTTGTTGCTCTCTGCGTCTCCAGTTAATAAAAGTCTCACACAGTGGTGCGGAAATCTTGATGTGCCAATTGAAAAATTCACGTTTTGTGGATATTAGATTTATACTGTTGCTGTATCAGATTTCGTACCACACTCCGAATCACCAATTTAGAGCGCTTATCGCTACGAGCACTCACAATTGTTTCTCCTCTGAGTGGAGAGATATGGGCAAACACTCTGCTAGCATGCTCAACTTTAATTTCGTGAGATTATTTATTTCCTGGCGCTATAATGCGCTTTCCGTGCTGTCGGATAAGCAAATGCCTAGCTTTGTGGTAGAAATGTACGATAAATTGCTTTCAACAACGAATGAAAGCGTGGCAGTTGCGACGTTTGTATATCGAATGACGTCAGCGCAATCGGTGGAAACGACGCCGGAGGTTATTCACAAGTGTCACAGCTGATAGAGCATATCTGAAAAATGTGTCGCGTTACTACCATATATCTCCCATATTGCTCGAATTAATCTTTTATTACCTGCTAACAGATTATTTTCACTTATAAGACATGGTGTAATGAGTCAATAAAACTTAAAAGGGGCAATCATTTTTTTTTTTTTTTTTTTTTGCATATGCCAGATGACGTGGCCTTTTTTATCGAGGTCACATCCTCGAAAGTGAATGTTATTCGTACCATGTGCTGTATCTTTCACTACAGTACAGGAAGCAACTGCACACCGGTGCGGTGGGGAGAGAGGAACTCATGAAAGTAGCATTCGTGATAGAATGTTGCTCAGCCACATGTGCTCAACTTCGATCCGTGCCAGACTATACTTAGAACGTTTCTGGGAATCATGATGTTCCGGTTGTTGCACCGTTTGCATCTTGCACAATACCAGTCTAATATACTCGTAGACTGCAATACTTTGCGTAATGTTAATCGAGGGATGGACAATTCCCGCGACACACACGAGCACTAGCATCCCCCGGGCACGCGCTGCATGATTAGTTACAGCAACAGCAACCTTGTCAGAAATTTTTGTCGGAATAGGACACCTTCCTATTCCAGGTGCCACACCTGGTTGATCCATATTTTAGAAATCCACTATCGTCAACCATTTACTAGCATCGTGTGTCTCCTTAGACCTTTCGGCCTTTGATACTCCCTCAGGGCGTCACTGTAATTGCTGGTCTTCACATAAAACAATTTTCAGTAACAGCGCACTCTCTCTCTTCTCTGTAGCCATACTGTTCATTCACGTGATGGCTTGTCAAGTGACAGCGTGGATGCCACACTCACATACAAACGGTGTACTGCTCCGCATATGTACCTGGTACCAAATATTTCAACTATTTTTTTGAAGCGTATATTGGTTCGTTATTACAGCCTGCACTGGATCTCCACAAGTAGCTGCTCTTTAATTATATCCATCGGGTGTAAGTAGGCTGTTTAGGATTAATTATTGGTAACGCCGCCGCCACGTAGCGCTCTGTATGAAAAACCACAGACTGCGCACAGCACAGCCAGTGATTTTTCATACAGAGCGCTACGTGGCGGCGGCGTTACCAATAAAAAATCCTAAACAGCCTACTTACATAACTCTGAGTACTATGAAGAGTAAAGGATTACATCACATTTCACATGTAAAACCGTTTATTGAAATATAATCTGCTTTTTAACTTTGTCTTTGCCATAAAACATTTCACTTCACATTTCTAGTATGCTTTGTCAGACTTAGAAACTGTTAACATGCAACAATGTTTTGAAGTTCACTATCCAGTCTAGAACCTGGGGAACATTTTTAAACAGAAATTACGAATGCATTGTTATAGTGAACAGACGTCACAGTGTTATTGTGCCTGTACATTCTTGCTTGTTAGTTGCACGATTACGTAACGACTATAAGGCTGACATACTTAGAACAGTTACCAGTACTGCAAATGAGATTTTAATGCAACATTTTGGTTTACTTGAAAATAAATTCTGGATTTAAAGTTCTTTCTGTGAGATTAAAGATGACTTAGCATTTGGTTTCTTTGATAGCTACACGATTATATCACGACGCTACTAATATGTGACATGATTTACATTGTTGCTTTTGCGGTGTATCTGTTTTATATCTGCACAGTTTTTCTGTATTATTCTGGAAAGTAAAACATGTTTTAGTAGTAACGTTTGTGGTATAGCTACAATGAGACAGCCTTTTCTGTAGCACAACAATACGTTACAGTACAGTAGTTACTTCATCACAGCAATAAGCGTAGTAATACGATATCTATACGCAAAGCATTTCACTTTTATTTATCATGAGGTAAGTACATTGACTTCTGCAGAACGTAGCTTTCGGAGGACAATAACTACGACACTTCCACAGAGATTGTCTTACAGCAAGACGCACATTTAGCGCTACAGGACACGCATTAAACTATTTATTTTTCAACATATTTGAATTACAAAGAAAGTTTTCCGTGATACATTTCATTCAATTGCTGTAATCTGTAACACCTGAGGATATAATTACATTAATCCTCAGGGGGGTACACGCTTACTTTGTGTACCATGTGTTTGGAAAGCACAAGGAGCCCTAGCTAATATGGTATTTGTTTATACAACTTTACACATCGGTACCATATTTCTCTAACACATAAATTACACAGCTATCTGATCATTTAACTGAGAGAGACAAACATTTACTTTACTACTTCAGTGACACATCAGTAATTACACCATTGGATAACTTCACACTTACGAAGTTGTATTTTGTGAACTGTTCATATTTTTTCGGAACCATTGTGATACTATGAGAGCTTTGAATGACATATTTGGTATGGGATCACGATTTTTAAAGTACGTTTGAGGCAGATGACACTTTTGACATGAGCAGAGAATTTTTTTTAGGTTTTGAAATTTTTGGAGGAAGCTACGGAGATTTTGAGAATTTGACTGTGGTGTTATGATGTTATTATTACGTCGACGATGTGAATTATGCTGCTGAAGTATGCTTAAGCTGATGCTATATGAGTTATTTGGTTATGCTACGTATCTGTTATGATGACATATTGAAGAAGTGTCGACTAATATACATATGTGTAATAAGGTAAGGAATAATGAGTAGTGGTTAGGGACTCTGGTTTGTGAAAAAGGATGTTGGAAACCAAGAATCGTGCTTTAAGAGTTATGAAATGTGTGTATAGGCGTGAATGTATCACAAGGCCGCCAAAAATTTTTCGACACTGTTATATTAATAGAATTTTGTTTCTACAGATGTGTAACGCAAATTCTTGACCTGTGAAATTTTTTACATGAGACTGCCACTGTAGCGGAAACTGGTGTCGTAAATATTTCGTTAAGACAGTTAAGTGACCACCTGCACGTAATGCGTCGTGGGCACCCAGGTGCGCGACAACCACCTGACAAAAGAAAGCCATTAGTGTGTGCCTTTCAGAGGCACAGGTAAAAAAAAAGGCCATTATCCTCTCTATTGACATTCCTTTGTAGAAAGCACCGCAAATACGACACGCTCATTACTGAGAAAGATACTTACATCTGACACCTGATTATAACAAACGTCTTTCTACGAGAGTTGAGAGAATTCTACTAACTTATGAAATGTCACATGACTATTGAATGATATTTTTATGCTTTGTCCATAGTTGCTTATTTCATTTGATATCTGTTTTCCAGCTGTGTTGCATCATTGATTTTATAAAATAAAAGTAAATGCATTTGCTAATGTGAAAACTTTCTGTCAACAGATCTGTTAAATAATAATTTTATGATCCACATTCTTAAGAAAAAGGAGCACTTGGAAAGGAAAGAACAATAAGAAGGGACTAGTAACAGGAACTGCATACATAATTTCCTTTTCAAGTACTTGGTAATTTATTTAATAGAATAAGTTGTGGTGCACCACTTTAATTACTTAGTCATTAAAATGTGATTATAACTTTCCCTTATCTGCATTGTTGTCTTTAGTGTACTATTTTTTCTGCTTGTGGGTTTGTCATGTTTAGGTATAAGTTATTACATTTATTGCTGCTTGCTATGCTTACTTGCATTTTTTATTCATTGCTGTTTGTGTTAATCGTTTTGTGCTGCTGCATTGCGTCGTCCCTTAGTTTAGCATCTGAGCTCAGTAGATTTTAAGTTAGCTTAAGAGGGGGTAGACTATATAAGAAACCAACTATGATGAATTGGAAGAGAAGCATTGAGAAGCTATATGAAAATGATTTGGCCAAAAAAAGTAGTGTATAGTGGAGAAAAACTATTTTTGAAAGAGGATGAGAAAAGTACAGAAAGCAGGTATAGATAGGACTTTTTGGAAATAATGAAGAACGAAGGGAGATCTCCGAGAAGTAAAGAAAGTTTTGTTTACAAAATACTGCAGTAAAACAAACCCTGTCCTTTCCTTGTGTTATCCCACTATGTGTTTGTGTACCCTTGTGTATTTATGTTCTTCCTGTCTTTATATGTTTATCTGATAAGACTTATGTTGCAGAATTTTTCTAATACTAAGCTACATTCACTATGATGTGGAATACTGTTATCCTCAAATATAATTTTCATTAATAACATGTTATTTACTTTGTAAAGATGTTTAAACATTATTTATTCTGTTTTGTTCTAATGCTTATGTGTGAAGTTGATGTTTCAAAAGTTATTCTGATCTTTTATGTATGTACTTATGTCGTAATTTTTGTAACACTGATGTATATGTTATTTCGATTCTTTTGTAAAGCCTGTATTACTGCAAATGTTATCTGTACTATTATGTTCTTTAATGATATTTTTTTGTACCTTTGTTATTGTATTCTCATGTTATAAAATTGTAATTGACACCAGTTCATCAAATTAAGTAACTTGTAAATTACATTTCACTGCACACGTTTCTGTTGGTCATAGTATATGGACAATATGTGAGAAGTAGGGACTGATAGTGTTTGCACGTGTGTTAATAATTCAGTAAGGGACTGGATAACAGCATTGCTGGTGGTAAGGACATTTCAAAAACAATTTTTGTAAGTGCACAGGTGGTGGTTATGGACTTGCTATATTATCCGCAAGACTCTTCAATGGTGATTGTGCACCTGCACAGTCAAACAGATGGCTGCTGGCCATCTCTACAAGGACCGATACCATTATTTCTACAAGGACTGCAATGGGTCTGCATCTCTGGTGGCCCACCAATACCGTAATCTGTACCAGGACTACAATGGGTCTACTCTGTGACGACCTACGTACCAATATTCTTTAAACTTCGACTGACTCTGCTGTGGGTTTGCTCTGTTGTGGCCCATTACCTGTCTGCATGTCAAGAGTCAGCACTGTCTTTCCGTTGGAAGGACAACACTACTTCTTCAAGACTGCATGGAAATCCACTACTTCCGTGTTCATTTTCTTTTACTACTCAGACTTTGAGAAAAACACTGCAATTTTACTTTGATGAATGATCAGGACTGTCTTTATGGACTGTGAGAAAATTTTAGCTTTTGACCAACATTGTATCGATAAGTGTGTGCATTTCATTTCTTTGTTATTGTGATTAAGAAAAAATTTTTCAAATCTGTATTGGCCACTGCCCAAAACAATTTGTAAATTTTTTGTAGGGAGCATGGGGGCTATGTAAGTAGGCTGTTTAGGATTTTTTATTGGTAACGCCGCCGCCACATAGCGCTCTGTATGAAAAATCACTGGCTGTGCTGTGCGCAGTCTGTGGCTAATCTGCATTGTTGTCTGCCATTGTAGTGTTGGGCAGCGGCAGCTGGATGCTAACAGGGCGTAGTGTTGCGCAGTTGGAGGTGAGTCGCCAGCAGTGGTGGACGTGGGGAGAGAGATGGCGGAGTTTTGTAATTTGTAAGACTGGATGTCATGAACTATCATACATATTTTGACTATTAAGGTAAATACACTGTTTGTTCTCTATTAAAATCTTTCATTTGCTAACTATACCTATCAGTAGTTAGTGCCTTCCGTAGTTAGAATCTTTTATTTAGCTGGCAGTAGTGGTGCTCGCTGTATTGCAGTAGTTAAAGTAACGAAGATTTTTTGTGAGGTAAGTGATTTATGAAAGGTATAGGTTAATGTTAGTCAGGGCCATTCTTTTGTAGGGATTATTGAAAGTCAGATTGCGTTGCGCTAAAAATATTGTGTGTCAGATTAAGCACAGTCATGTATAAATTGTTCTAAGGGGCGTTTCACGGGTTCTAACTTCTTCTTCAAGTATATTAATAGTTAAGCGATATGTATCATAGGTAACTTTTTTCGAATTAGCAGCTAGTTTACAGCATCCAGTCTAAGAACAATAACATCTACGTGAATATAAAGTTACTCATTTTGGGCCGGAAAGGTGGCCATTGATCAAGATGACCAGTAAGCATAAAGAACTTAATAAGTACTAACGAAATGTGAAAACGTGTTGTATTACTTGCTGAACGGCCGTTAGATGTGTGGGAATGATCGAAACTACTCACGTCACAAAGTTAATCAATGTGGAACTGAGACGGCAAAATGAAGGACCAATTTTGAAGACCAAATCGGCTGCGAGTCTCACACGGCGAATCTTCCAGCTATAGTGATAATAAGAACTGGTTGAGAATGACTTAACACATTTATTGGAGGTCAAGTCAACTCATAAATTCCTTAGTAAAAACAGTTTACTTTCTTGGTTTGAAGTGCTCCGCTATGAATTCGTCTTCTACGACAACCTCTTCATCTCACAGAAGCAATTGCAAAAAAACGTCCAGAATTACTTGCTGGATGTGTTCCAGTCTCTGCCTTCCACAACAGTTTTGCCCTATACAGCTCTCTAATGCCATGGAAGTTATTCCGTGATGTCGTAACAGACGTCCTGTCATCGTGTCTCTTCTTTTTCATAGTGTTTTCAACATGTCCATATCTACCCAGATTCTGCGGAGGACCTTTTCATTCCTCACCTTATCTATCGAATACGCGATATTCTTGTGGTAGCACCACATCTTAAAGTCTTCGATTCCCTCCTATTCCTGTTTTTCCACAGTCCATGTCTCACTATCACACAATACTTTGGTCCAAACGTAAAATTTCTGAAATTTCTTTGTGAAATTTAAACCTGTGTTTGATACTAGCACTCTGTTCTTAGGCAGGAATTCCCACTTTTCCAGTGCTGGCCTGCTTTTTATGTCCTCCTTGCTCGGTCCATCGTGGATTATTTTGCTGCCTGCCCATTTATGATGTTAATTTTCTCACTGTTGTCATTTCTGCTAGTTCTCTTCACTTCTGTCTTTCTTCGATTTACTCTACGCCCATATTCTGTACTCATTAGACTGCTCATTCCATCGACACATCCCGTAATTCTTCTTCACATTTACTGCCGGTAACAATGTCGTCAGTGAATCTTATCACTGATATCCATCCACCCTGAATTTTAATCCCACTTTTAAACCTTTCCTGTATTTCTGTCGTTACTTCGTCGATGTGTAGATTGAACAGTAGAGACAAATGACTAGATCCCTGTTTCACACACTTTTTAATCAGAGCACTTCGTTCTTGGTCTCCCGACATTATTAATCCCTCTTGTACATATTGCACACATATTACATATTATCTGCCTTTCCCTATAGTCCACCCCTACTTCTCTCAGAATTTAGAACATATTGCACCACTTGACACTGTCGATCGTTTTCACCAGGTTGACAAATCCAGTGAATGTGTCTTCATTTTTCTTCAGTCCTTCTTCCGTCAGCAACTGCCACGACAGAACTGCCTCTCTGGTGCCTTTACCTTTCCTAAAGCCAAACTGAATGTCATATGACACATCCTCCATTTTCTTTTCCATTCTTCTGTATATTATTCTTGCCAGATACTTTGATGCGTGAGCTGTTAAGCTAACTGTGCGATAATTTCCGCACTTGTCACAATCTTCGGAATTGTGTGACGATGCTTTCCCAAAATTCTGATGGTAAGTCGCCAGTGTCAGACATTCTGTACAACAACGTGAATATATATTTTGTTGCCGCGTCCCACCAGAGATTTTAGAAATTCTGATGGAATGGTATCTATACTTTCTGCTTTATCTGACCTAGGTCGTCCTAAGGCCTTTTACCTTCTGATTCTAACATTGGATCCCATAGCTCTTCCCTATCGTCTTGTGTTTGTTTTTCTATCACGCATCACACACGTCTTATGCCTCGTAGATGCCTTCAATGCACTCTTTTGACCTATCCGCTCTCTCTTCTGTATTTAACAGTGGAATTCCTATTACACTCTTCACGTTACCGCCCTTACTTCTAATTTCTCTCGAGGTTATTTTCTATGTGACGAGTCACTCTTTTCAACATCATTTCTTTTCTGATATCTTCACGTTTCTGAAGCAGCAGTTTCGCGTTAGCTTTCGTGCACTTCCTATTTACTTCATTCCTAAATGACATGTATTTCTATATTCCCGAATTTTCCTAAATATTTCCACTTTCTTTTTTCGTCAATTAACTGAAGTATGTCTTCTGTTACCCATGGTTTCTTTGAAGTTACTTTCCTTGTATCTACGGTTTTCTTTCCAACTTCTACGGTAGCCCTTTTCAATCAATCGCTCATTAACTGAATTGCCTATTGCGTTATCCATTATCACAGTGTTTATAAACTCAGGGAACTTAAGGCATGTCTCTTCATTCTTTAGTACTTCCGTATCACACTGCTTTGCGCGTTGATTCTACTGATTAATCTCTTAAACTTCAGCCTGCTCTTCGTTATTACTAGCTTTAACTGAACTGTCTGCTGAGATATCCGTTTTTACAGTGTCTGTACCCTCACAAAACCTGAAGCGTTTCGCTTCAATTCTTAATACCTCCGTATCCCGCTTGTTTGGGCATTGATCCTTCCTGACTAGTCTGTTAAACTTCAAACTACTCTTCTTTTTCTTTCATTACTAATTTGTGATCTGAGTCTGTATAGGTTCCTGGGCAAACCTTACTATTCAGTATCTGATTTCGGGAACTCTGCCTGACCATAATATAATCTAAGTCAAATATTCCCTTATCTCCAAGTCTTTTCCAATTGCACTTCCTTCTTTTGTGATTTTTGAACACAGTATTCGTTATCACTGATTGATATCTGTTAAGAACCCCTTTAATTTATCTCCTACCTCGTTCTTACTACCAAGCCCATATTTTCCGGCAACCCTTTTTCTATTCCATCCCTTGAAACCGCATACCAATCCCTCATCTTCTCATCTCCATTTACGCACTGAATTATTCGTTTAACATCCCCATATACTTTCTTAATGTCTTCATCATGTGCTTGCGGCGTCGGCATGTGTACGTGAACTATTGTGTTGGTTTTTCGTTCGTCGTTGATTCTATTGAGAACAACCCTGTCACTGAACTGTTCACATTAACTCACTCTTTACCCTACCTCTCTATTCATAATGAATCCTACTCCCGTTATACCACTTTCCGCTGATGTTCATATTACCAGTGGCGGCTCGTGGGTATATATTTTGGGTGTTCACAAATTTTTAGACTCAGATCAAAATGAATATGTGAAATAACATCTGCTGTATATCAGTTATGATTATCAACAAATTTACACATTTGCAGCCACTATCAATAATAATAATAATAATAATAATAATAATAATATGCAAAACCTGTCTGACGAAAGGAAGACTCACTTTCGTGAAATTTTGTTACTTTTTATATAGTTAAGTTGACTTTAGGGCAAGAACGAAGTAATATGTAAGCTTTCACTACTCTCTCTCCCGTCAGCCAAATATTAACATTACAAAAGTTTTATCACTCACCAAGTCTCAGTTTCTGAAGCAGGAAAACCTCATAATCTCTTTTTATGAAATGTTCTACCCTTCTGTATAGTCCACAGAAAAGTAAACATTAGTACAGGCCATGCTGCATTCTTGTTTCTCATTAAATAGAGAACACTATATATTAACATGACTGACATTGAATATTTATAATGGTATCATTCACATTCTTTTTCTCAGTAGCAAGTATTTCCAATGCCGAAAGCCTGTTCTCTGTCATTGGGTTTCGAAGAAAGGCTTTTATCCTTTTCATGGTTGAGAAACGTTTAGGTACAACAGTTGGAAGAGGAGTTGTTATAATTAACCTCATTAGCTCATATAAGTGTTGTAATGTGTCTAAATCCAAGTTGCTGTATAGTAGATGTTGCAACATTCCAACGGCGCCACCTGCAATTTGAACTTCTTTTCTGCTTTAGAGTACTTCTAGCTCTGTTCTAAGTTGCGTCTTCGATAACCATGGGTACGTTTCAACGGTAATGTCATGTTCGTTCTCAGGAAAATTTGTTGAAAGTAGAAGAAATGAGCTCATATCTAACAATTTTCATACCACAATATGAGTAATGAATGAAAATCTTTCATTCGTATGAGTCATTATGACGTCACAAACTTCCTTCGAATATGCTACGTCATTTTCTGATTATTTTTCCTTCTGAATTTGTTCTTCGCAAGATGACGAAATCTCTTCAATAGTAGTATTTATTAAGCTCGAATTACATCTTCAAACTCCAGTAAATAGTGTCTAGCGGTTACGCTTCAAGATTCCAATGTTGTAGAGTCCTGAAAAGTATGTCTACATGTGGCATGATCGTACGAAGAAACTCTAGCCAAAACAAGAACTCAGGATGTTTCGCTTTGGAGAGGAAACCGCAATTTTCTCGTCTGGTTTTCTCATCTGCACTAAATGAGGGGGTAATTTCTTCTAAACGCTCGATCAGATTTTACTTGTTCTCCTTGACTGTGTTGACTGTCCGAATGTTAAACACCCAACTTGTAGTTGCTGGCCGTGGTAGTGTAGTCTGTACAACTCTGTCTAGCAGTCTTGTTCTGTGTGACGACCGGGAGGAAAAAACTGGAAAGCCGGTGAGATTAGGAAAAAAATCTAGGAGATTGATTATAGATGCACCCTTTTTCAGGGCCAGATTAAATTGATGAGCATAGTAGTGAACATTATAAACTCCAAGATACACCTGCTTAATCCTTGCCTGAACGTCGTTAATGCCTCCGCTCACAACGGCAGCAGCATCATGGCATTATGCGATCACCTTTTCCTTCTTTCCATCCACATGCTTTTGCTATTCAGAACTTACCGCCTTAAATAACGTCTCGTCATCATGTGCATCAGGGTTAATGAAGCACTAAAACCTCTCTCTCCACAGCAGGTAGGAATGATCATCAAAATAAAATAAGAGAAATCAGAGCTCGAACAGAAAGGTTTAGGTGTTCGTTTTTCCCGCTCGCTGTTCGGGAGTGGAATAGTAGAGAGATAGTATGATTGTGGTTCGATGAACCCTCTGCCAAGCACTTAAATGTGAATTGCAGAGTAGTCATGTAGATGTAGATGTAGGTTCGTATCTATACACCGTCACCAATTGTTGCATGGTAGACACATCTCTTGTTTCTCCTGCCATTATAGACAAATAATGAGCACTTAAAATTTCTTGCTTTATTATTTTCCTGCATACACTTAGCATACAATCTAGAATTTCAACTTGAACTGTTTTCGATGTACCTTTAAACAATGTTGCAGTTTTTAAGTGTTCCTTCATTAAGCTCTCAATAGCATTTATTACAATTAGAAGCCCACGAAACACTCCTGGATTTTCTGAGTGTTCCCTTTCATCGTGACTACGCAAAGCTAACACAAACGCTTCCAAAATTTTATACAGGCTATTAACCTGGAGAGAAGATATGTCTATTCCTGTCCACTTGCTCATCATGTTTCCTGAGAGAATCGCTGTAATCATCGTCAAGCAGAGGACCGATGTTAATCTTACCAAGCACTGAGAGTTCAGTTCACGCATTTTTGTGGAAATGGGTGTTTTAGTGCCTTTTCTATTTCTCCAGGCTAATTTACACTATCCCTAACACCTGTATTAGTTCACCAATTAATTTCCTGGGTGAAAAGCCGGCCGCGGTGGGCGAGCGCTTCTAACCTTCAGTACGGTCGCAGGTTCAAATCCTGCCTCGGGTATGGATGTGAATGATGTTCTTGGGTTAGTTAGGTTTAAGTAGTTCTAAGTTCTAGGGGACTGATGTTAAGTCTCATAGCGCTCAGAGTGATTTGAACCATTTGGACCGGGCTGAATATCAGACGTGGGAAACAATACAGTGCCTGTCTTACATTGAACCCAAACAATGACTTACGCCTATTGTACACTTCTTTGTGAAATGGTCTCTTGTAGTCATGCTTATTTGATTTTGTAATATTCTCAATCAACAAATATGGTCTGTGCGGCCCTAGTTCCTTTGCGGCTAACTTGTCCTGCTAATATAGTTTTCTGTTAGCTCTTGAAATAGATTCGAACGAGTTCAACTTGACACTGCTCACGAAAGCCCATTCACGGTATCTTGCCCATACTGTCACCCACATAGCACCCAACCAACTGCCGTTTATGGAAATAATTACATCCAGTACTAACGTGGTAATGCCTGGAAATACAGACACCTGACAGGTAAATGAAACCAACTAAAATGTTGCACTCTCCAGTTAGGAATGCGAAAGGATTACTGTATGCTAAAACCCAAAACTTAATATACTACAAGTCATTCAGAAACCTAGAAAATAGATTTTTCTGTCATTATAACATATACTGACGTCCAATTTTATTCTATTATATGTCGAATCAGTTGGCATATCTGACTTCTGTCCTACCACCTAACGGGATTTACGCCAATTGCCAAGCGGATGGAGTGTGCTACCATCCAGTGGCATTGATCCACACTAGCAGTTGACGGTAATTCCTAGCCATGCACGCCACAACCCATGCACATTGTTTTTCTGATCCGCATGCATTTGACCCGTAAGCCAATTACGTCATTATAGTCGCGCATGAGCAGAAGCTCCTTAAAACGTGCACAACTGATGTTGTCCTCGCGGCCATGTTGTCAAGTTCAATAGAGTCGAGACGTGTATCAATGTCGCATTGCGCGCTATACTTAAGTGCCGTATATTTCATATTAATGCATCTATACTACATCTAACACCATTCAAAGAAAAATAACCAATGAAACCGTAAGGTGTCAGAAGTTGGATGCTCATGTGCTCTTACTCAGCAGCCTTTATTTGTCTGACTAGAAATCCTTATCTTGTTTCCACATCACTTCACCTACCCCACGTGAATCTAGACTGAGCTCTTTATTTCTCTTTGCGACCTTCTAGCTCCAATACTACATTCAAAATTTCTGAAATTCCATGCCTTTATTCGTGGAACATTAACCTTTCATTGGTTGTTCAAACGTTTTCTGACGGTCATATCGCATCTTTCAACACGATCGACCATCTGTCTTTCTGACAGTCATATACTTAGAAGTAGTTGCCAATCGGATGTTCCTGTCGACGCTCAGCCCTTCACAGATTTCCATCCCATGACGTAGACCAGTGGAAGTTTTGCTTACTTCGTCCTGTGCTATTTCGCCACCTCTGGAATTGAACAGCCGGCCGGAGTGGCCGTGCGGTTCTAGGCGCTACAGTCTGGAGCCGTGCGACCGCTACGGTCGCAGGTTCGAATCTGCCTCGAGCATGGATGTGTGTGATGTCCTTAGGTTAGTTAGGTTTAATTAGTTCTAAGTTCTAGGTGACTGATGACCTCAGAAGTTAAGTCGCATAGTGCTCAGAGCCATTTTTTGGAATTGAACAACAAAGAGAAACAAGTTTCCAGTATCCGCACGAAGTTGTGAGCCATGTGTTTATATGCGAGCAGGGAGTGCAGGGGGACGTATTTTCGCCTTTAGGTCAGTGGTGACAACACACAAACACATGATGTTCACTGATTACGGCTTAAGTGTGCCTGCACATTAACAGATCGCCAATGTTGTTGGCAGTAGGAGAAAATGGCACAAAATTTACCGATTAGTCGCAAAATGTGCCGATTTGACCAACAGCGGTAGGAGATACAATTTCAACAAAGTTGTTACCTGTTGTCTGTTCACCGTTTGTTCTATGACACCATTTCAAGATGTCTGGTATCACGACGTCTAATTTTACATTTACTTACGTGTTGTGAATGTTTTTGCAAAATTTGAAACTGAGATTTTTAATACAGCTACCGCAAAACTTCGATAACAAAGATATATGTTCACGAAGCTTAAATAAATGTAATCATGGGATGATGCGGTGAACAAATATTAATGTACTTTCAGAATCGAATGATTTGATTCATAATTTGTTTGTGTGGCGTATCTGGAAAGTGGTGCCATAGAAATCGGTACGTTACCTCACAAAAATTAACGTTACGGACACTATAGTTTTGACTTTACTTATACGAAGCTGGTGACTCATCATTTACCGCATCTTGGTATTCTTTTTTTAGTTTGTAGATTTTTCATCTCCTTACTTTCTCGGTTTATGTGACATTTATATCACATTTATTATTAACTCACGAACTTAATGATATAGCTCCAGAAACGCTGACAATTTTATTAAATGAAAGCAAATCTACCGACAAGCTGAATGAAGGCAGCACATTCCACAGCAGGGCGACCAAGGCATCGGTTCAGAGGCAGTGCCCCAGCATGAGTGCCATGGGTCTCAGCATCGCTGTACGTTTCCCCCACCACCACACCATGCTGTCTGAGTGCTTTGAGGAGGAAGAAGGGAACTGCTAATGCGCTGTATTTAAATGGCATTATAGTTGCACTCCATACACCTCGATTTTATATTTTACTTTTGTCAACAACACTGACCACAAACAAAATAAATTTTCAGTGTTACATAACTATTCTTAGCTCACTAAAGACATAATAAATTTTGTACCTGGTACAAACCGTCAGCATATGGACAGACACCGATAGTTTTACAGATTATCAGACTCAATGTCCCATATAAATTTGCTTATTTAGTTTCATAAAGGAAAAAATGACTACACACAAATACGTCATCGAAATATTGTAGCATTTACGCAAACTCGTTGTAGAGACGTGGAAACTGACGAAAGCAGTGTAGATGTCCTGGAAGTCTCGAAACGGGAATTACCAATCAGGTCAGTCTGTTACGACATCACTAAATATCGTCCATGGTACTTCAGGGAGCTGTAGAGGGTGACAAGTACACAGGAAAACAGAGAGTGGAATACATGCAGCAAATAACTGAGAACGTAAGTTGTAAGTGCTGCATGAAACTAGTCAGAAGACTGATGGGAAAAGAGAAGCAGGACTTGCTCTAGAGGAACAAACGGTTAAAACAGTTTTCGGTTCATGTGTGATAACAAGGAAGGTGAAAGAAGTGCATCTACAAGCAACGACAGCAACAACAACTGACTGAGCAGAAGTTCGAAATGAATTTTATAACAAAGAAAGGAGTAATGGCAGGAACTATAACAAACTAATAACTACTTCTATCATGAGTGTAACTGTTTCGAAGTTAAGAGGCACGCAGACCAACGACTAACAGCGATAAAGCTACTGGCTGCATGACGTCACTTACTGCGGAGGCCTTGCTTATGCCTTCACACCCACCGATGAAGAATATACTGATAATGCGGGGCAATTAATATTGATCTCTCTAGCGGGGTGAATTTTGTATTGCAAAGACGGTACGCCACTAAGCTATAACTGACTGAATGCAATTCATGTTCACACTTTTCGTATGACATCATCTTACGAAGAAGCGTTTTCCACGGAAGACCATATAATGATTAAATAGAACTATTAATATCTAATGTGCAAAGATTTCTACTACTGGTTTACGGTAAGCTATTTGAAATAACCATGGACCTTGCTGTTGGTGGGGAGGCTTACGGGCCTCAGCGATGCAGATAGCAGTACCGTAGATGCAACCACAGTGGAGGGGTATCTGTTGAGAGGCCAGACAAACGTGTAGTTCCTGAAGAGGGGCAGCAGCCTTTTCAGTAGTTGCAAGGGCAACAATCCGGATGACTGACTGATCTGGCTTTGTGACAATAACCAAAACGGCCTTGCTGTGCTGGTGCAGCGAACGGCTGAAAGCAAAAGAAACTACGGCCGTAATTTTTCCCGAGGGCATACAGCTTTACTGTATGATTAAATGATGATGGCGTCCTCTTGGGTAAAATATTCCAGAGGTAAAATAGTAACCCATTCGGATCTCCGGGCGGGGACTACTCAAGAGGATGTCGTTATCAGGAGAAAGAAAACATGCGTTCTACGGATCGGAGCGTCGAATGTCAGATCCCTTAATCGGGCAGGCAGGTTAGAAAATTTAAAAATGGAAATCGATAGGGTTAAGGTTAGATATAGTGGGAATTAGTGAAGTTCGGTGGCAGGAGGAACACGACTTCTCGTCAGGTGACTACAGGGTTATAAAAACAAAATCTAATAGGGGTAATGCAGGAATAGGTTTAATAATGAATAGGAAAATATGAATGCGGGTAAGCTACTACAAACAGCATAGTGAACGCATTATTGTGTCCAAGATAGATACAAAGCCCACATCTACTACTGTAGTACAAGTTTATATGCCAACTAGCTCTGCAGATGACGAAGAAATTGAAGAAATGTATGATGAAATAAAAGAAATTATTCGAATAGTGAAGGAAGACGAAAATTTAATAGTCATGGGTGACTGTAATTCGAGTGTAGGAAAAGGGAGAGAAGCAAACGTAGTAGGTGAATATGGATTGGGGCTAAGAAATGAAAGAGGAAGCCGCCTGGTAGAATTTTGCACAGAGCACAACTTAATCATAGCTAACACTTGGTGTAAGAATCATGAAAGAAGGTTGTAAACATGGAAGAACCCTGGAGGCACTATAAAGTATCAGATAGATTATATAATGGTAAGACAGAGATTTAGGAACCAGGTTTTAAATTGTAAGACATTTCCAGGGGCAGATGTGCACTCCGACAACAATCTGTTGGTTATGACCTGTAGATTAAAACTGAAGAAACTGCAAAAAGGTGGGAATTTAAGGAGATGGGACCTGGATAAACTGAAAGAACCAGAGGTTGTACAGAGTTTCAGGGAGAGCATAAGGGAACAATTGACAGGAATGGGGGAAAGAAATACAGTAGAAGAAGAATGGGTAGCTTTGAGGGATGAAGTAGTGAAGGCAGCAGAGGATCAAGTAGGTAAAAAGACGAGGGCTAGTAGAAATCCTTGGGTAACAGAAAAAATATTGAATTTAATTGATCAAAGGAGAAAACATAAAAATGCAGTAAATGAAGCAGGCAAAAAGAATACAGACGTCTCAAAAACGAGATCGACGGAAAGTGCAAAATGGCTAAGCAGGGATGGCTAGAGGACAAATGTAATGATGTAGAGGCGCATTTCACTAGGGGTAAGATAGATGCTGCCTACAGGAAAATTAAAGAGACCTTTGGAGATAAGAGAACCACTTGTATGAACATCAAGATCTCAGATGGAAACCCAGTTCTAAGCAAAGAAGGGAAAGTAGAAATGTGGAAGGAGTATATAGATGGCCTATACAAGGGCGATGTACTTGAGTACAATACTATGGAAATGGAAGAGGATGTAGATGAAGATGTAGAGCATTGAAAGACCTGAGTCGAAACAAGGACCCTGGAGTAGACAACATTCCATTGGAACTACTGACGGCCATTGGAGAGCCAGTCCTGACAAAACTGTATCATCTGGTGAGCAAGATGTATGAAGCAGGCGAAATAGCCTCAGACTTCAAGAAGAATATAATAATTCCAATCCCAAAGAAAGCAGGTGTTGACAGATGTGAAAATTACCGTACTATCAGTTTAATAAATCACAGCTGGAAAATACTAACACGAATTCTTTACAAACGAATGGAAAAAGTAGTAGAAGCCGACCTCGAGGAAGATCAGTTTGGATTCCATAGAAATGTTGGAATACGTGAGGCAATACTGCCCCTACGACTTCTCTTAGAAGATTAAGTAACGTTTCTAGCATTTGTAGACTTAGAGAAAGCTTTTGACAATGTTGACTGGAATACTCTCTTTCAAACTCTGAAGGTGGCAGGGGTAAAATACAGGGAGCGAAAGGCTATTTACAATTTGTACAGAAACTAGACGACAGTTATAAGAGTCGAGGGACATGAATAGGAAGCAGTGGTTGGGAAGGGAGTGAGACAGGGTTGTAGTGTTTCCGCGATGTTATTCAATCTGTATATTGAGCAAGCAGTGAAGGAAACAAATGAAACATTCGGAGTAGGTATTAAAATCCATGGAGAAGAAATAAAATCTTTGAGGTTCGCCGATGACATTGTAATTCTGTCAGAGACAGCAAAGGACTTGGAAGAGCAGTTGAACGGAATGGACAGTGTCTTGAAAGGAGGGTATAAGATGAACATCAACAAAAGCAAATCGAGGATAATAGAATGTAGTCGAATTAAGTAGAGTGATGCTGAGGGAATTAGATTAGGAAATGAGACACTTAAAGTAGTAAAGGAGTTTTGCTACTTGGGAGCAATATAACTGATGATGGTTGAAGTAGAGAGGATATAAAATGTAGACTGGCAATGCCACGGAAAGCGTTTCTGAAGAAGAGAAATTTGTTAACATCGAGTATAGATTTAAATGTCAGGAAGTCGTTTCTGAAAGTATTTGTATGGAGTGTAGCCATGTATTGGAAGTGAAACATGGACGATAAATAGTTTGTACAAGAAGAGAATAGAAGCTTTCGAAATGTGATGCTACAGAAGAATGCTAAAGATTAGATGGGTAGATCACGTAACTAATGAGGAAGTATTGAATAGGATTGGGGAGAAGAGAAGTTTATGGCACAACTTGACCAGAAGAAGAGATCGGTAGGACATGTTCTGAGGCATCAAGGGATCACCAATTTAGTATTGGAGGGCAACGTGGAGGGCAAAAGTCGTAGAGGGAGACCAAGAGATGAATACACTAAGCAGATTGCGAAGGATGTAGGTTGCAGTAGGTACTGGGAGATGAAGAAGCTTGCACAGGATAGAGTAGCATGGACAGCTGCATCAAACCAGTCTCAGGACTGAAGGCCACAACAACAACAACAACAACAACAACAACATTTGAAATTAATTTTGTTACAAATGTTGTATTTTTCAGTAACATTGTGAAACTGTGAATATTAGTTGTAAAAGTGCAGATCCGGGAAAAGTAATCAAACCGGAAAAGTAACCAAATAATGAAATATGGTCATATTTTATTCATGAAACACTCTTGGATCTTAAATTTCTATCATTTATATTTCCGTTCTAAGTAATGAAATGATTACTTATTTACATCAACATGATGATACTAAAACTTTTAGTCAGGTGTTTCGCACCTGGCAATCCTCCACTAACCGACTTCATTATAGCCGATGAGCGTAACATAAGTTTAAATCCGTCCACGTCTGCTCTCCAAATTTGCATTGACCTGAATGCGGGATGGGATAGGCATGGAACAGTATAAAGAACAGAATGTGACGGGACAAGATATTATTTGAAGCGTACTAGCGTGCAACGGACTGCGAGAAACCAGCATTATCGCTGTTGCTCTTCCTATTCCTTTAGCTAAGAGAGCTTTTGTTCGATGTTAACTGTTGTGAAAAGATGTCTACCCTCTGATCTTCATGAGTGTGGACGAATGTACTACGGATTAAGAGGGATGGCATTGTTGCAAGACCGCGATCTTCAATTGAAAGAGATTTATTGATTTTGTGCGAGAATAATACACCAATTTTTCGGCACCAATAACGAGATGTTTATTTCGTAAATTATTCTCCATCTTCTGGTTTCACAAATTCAAATATTTGTGCATGCCTACGAGACATTTCTTTGGACAGTGGAAGGTCATACCTGCAAACTCTATACGGTCATTCTTGTAAAGAGTTTTAAACAAATTCACTTCGACATACAGGCTTCCATAGAAAGGAGGATTGGAGAGTACTCAAGGCAGACTAAGATTCCTACAGATTCAACACATAGTTCGACGAGCGGCAGTGCCATCGAGTACAGTTTAGATTAGATGTACTTTTATTCCAATTGATCCTTAGTGAGGAGGTCATCCAGGATGTGGAACAAGTCAGGAAAACAATAATACATGACAAATATTTACAACTAAAACAAATAAGCTAATGTACCTTCCAAAGGTCCGAAGTGGAATGATCGTTCTTTCTTTTTTTTTGATGAACACTTTGTGAAAGGATCATTTTACGACACTCATGTGGTAAGATCGCATCAATACACTGAATTTAAAATAAGAGAAAAGGTATTTTATTTGTAAGGTAATAAACATGTAACAGAACTACTACAATACTTATTTACAATTAACACATTACTACACAGAAATGGCACAGAAATTAGATTGTACTTTATACATTTACATGTAGAAGAGGGTGTAATTAGATGAATGATGAACACTAACTTCACTTAACGAATGTTTATTCAGAATTTGCACATGCGAGTACAAGAGCGCGGTACGATCTGCCTCTGGCCAGAACACATACAGCGTATATACAGCTACAGAACACCCCAGTACAATAATTCTTAATATTTGTGGATACTTCTATAATGTACCCAAAGCGAATATATAAATTAAAATTGTACTGAACAAGTGAGTTTTGAACTCAAACACACACATAGAATCAATTGGTTCTTCTGAAAAATTCATAAATGGAATAGAAGGAGTTTGCCACCAGTAAAATCCTTCATGCTTCTCTTAAACTGAATTTCATTGGTTGTTAAACTTTTTAAGGCTGCTGGCAAGTTAATGAAAATGTGTGATCCTGAATAATGCACACCTTTTGGTGCAAGAGTAAGTGACTTTAAATCGTTCTTATTTCTAGTATTGATTCCATGAACTGGGATGTTGGTTTGAAAAACTCTTTGAACGAAACAATATCTACTGCGTCTGTATTTAAAAAATATCAATTCTTTTCTCATTGCTTAGTCTGAAATGTCTCACATGATGAATAGCTGGTGACGAATAAGGCTGCACAAACTGCTTACACTTCCGCTCCGTCACAGTCTAAGTGAAACAGTCATACGACTAGTTATTCGTAACGTAACTCAACTGTACAATACAATCAGTTCTTACTCACCGACCTTATCCGCACACTGGTTCCACGTGTCTCGCTTCGTTGTTCTAGCTAAAATTCAAATTACAACATTCCGACACGTATTGCACAATTTGTTTATTATTGTATTGATATACAGAACATAAATTACAAACACCATTGCATAGACAGGAAAATGAGTAAATGTTTCTAACAGAACGCAACACTCGGCCCACGTTCATGCAAAGCCTGCAGATCTCCTTTCAAAGCATGGAGTGGCTAGTTCTCCATAAAATGTGTTATTACCTACTCCTCTGCAGCACAGTAAGGTGCAGCACTTTTACAATGACCAAATGTCTTCAGGATGTGGTCAGACCTCCGTTCTTCCCCTGGGATGTGTTAGAGTGCCGCGCACACACAACGGGAAAGATAAAATCCTGCTTACTTCATAGTAGGATTTTGAATGAGGTGGTTGTTTTGGAGTGGATCTTAATTCCAATTTGCATTCCCCAGTGACAGCGAAGACATCAGTGAGTCGAAGACTTCAGTGCGTGTATCTGTCGGAATCTGGAAAGCGACACTAAGGATTCAGTTCTTGTTGGACTCTGTCTTGTTAAGAATTTGAATATTGGCAGCTTTTCTTCAGAGATTCGATGAAGCAACGTTGTATGGACTAAATAACCTCCAAATGGCAGTGAATCTGCTAGCGACAGTGATGGTCATTCACATGAACGTATAGTTTGTATGTATGAGCGCTGTTTCCCCATGCAAAGGCACAATATTCAGCAGGTGAATCCCTGGCGAAGTTGAAGCGCTGCGGTCTGTGGTGCCACTGTCTTGTACTTATGTAATGGACCTATTATTTGAATGTTGCTATGTTATAACACGTATTAAGGTTTTTAAGAGAGGCTTTGTATAAATATAGAGTGACAACAGTTGCACAAGTGTGCGCGTGGGGTAAAGCGTGTTACAGTATTCAACGTGTTCCATCTCTGTTGCGAACTTTGCTGACCGTGATTGGCATAAAACTTTTTGTCGTGTGCAGTTAGAGTAGTATCTCTGTATTTAGGAAGAGTTATCCTAAAGTTGTCGACGGAAATTAAATTTCGCGCTACTAGACATACAAACTGTTAACATCGTTTCTATACTCCGATAGCTTTGTTGACTGGATTTGGCCAAAATAATGGCGGGATTAATTTAATGCGAATCCATGCGCTGCAGAAGTGATCTAATTACGAAACACCAGCAGCGGTTAGGCTACCGTAGACGTGTCTGAATACAGGGATGCGAAAGTACGTCATTACGAATTTTTTGAAAACAACCATCATTACGAGAGGACTATTCTTTTAAAGCGTCAACCACTTGCAAATCTCCATAAACAACCGGTTATTACTATGATTCAAGTCGCAGTTAGTGTGAGCGTTAAGCGAATGAACGACAGTATTACAATTGTATCGTATTACGCTGAAGAGCTGTGTTGAAGTGTTGATACATAGTACATGTGCAGCTACTCATGTGATTCAAAAAAAATTAATGTGTGTCATATGGTAAATAAATAAATAAACATAGTTTCAAAGTCAGACTCAGATGTCAGCTTGTAAAAAAATGTGAAACATTTGACCTGATGTAAAAAGAGTTTATTGTCTCTCTTTCGTGTCTTGATGGAGAACGTTATTTAGTTAGAGTGTCCATTACTTATGCACTGATCCGACAACGTAACTCGTATAGACATGCGTATTCAAATACAGATATATGTAAACATGCAGAATACGGCGCTGCTATTGGCAACGGCTGTATAAGACAACAAGTGTCTCGCGCAGTTGTTGGATCAGTTACTGGTGCTACAATGGCAGGTTATAAAGATTTAAGTGAGTTTCACTGTGCTGCATTAGTCGGCGCACGAGTGAGGGACACAGAATCTCCGAGGTAGTGATGAAGTGGGGATTTTCTTGTAAGAACATTTCGCGAGTGTACCGTAAATATTAGGAATGCGGTAAAATACCAAATCTCAGACATCGCAGCGGCCGGAAAAACATACTGCAAGAACGGGATCTGATCCATCAGCAAGTGTCAGCCTGCGAACGATTCAACGAAACATCATCGATATGGGCTTTCGGAGCCGATGGCCCACTCGTGTACCCTCGATAAATGTATGACACAAGGCTTTACGTCTCGCCAGCGCCCGCCATTGGACTGTGGAGCGGATGGACTTGTACGGCTATGTAAACAACCTAATGAATCCATGCACCCTGAATGTCAGCAAGAGACTGTTCAAGCTGATGGGGGCTCTATAATTGTGTGGGGCGTGTGCAGTTGGAGTGATGTGGGACCCCTGATATGTCTAGCAATTCCAGCACACCCCACACGTCTAGAATTGCTTCAGAGTGGCTCCAGAAACACTCTTCTGCTTTTAAATACTTCCGCGGGCCACCAAATTCCTCAGTCATGAACGTTATTCAGTATATGTGGAATACCTTGCAAAGTGCATTTCTTCACCCCTCGATTCATGGTGTCAGTTCCCTCCAGCAAAACTTCAGACGTTAGTCCAGTCCAATCCACGTCTCGTTGCGGCACTTCTGCGTGCTCGCTGGGGCCCTACACGATATTAGGCAGGTGTACCAGTTTCTTTAGTTCTTCAATGTATTTGACACTGGTCGAGATTACAAACCATTACCCTCCGTGGGATCCAGCAATAGCTTTCCCTCGGTGTCCACACTATTATAACGGCGGCCTCTATTTACTGCGGTTCCTGTGCCACTCCTCCGTATTCCCTAAAGTCGTTTACCCATGAGCCCGTCTTCCTGGTCTTTTCGTATCTCTGAAATGTTCTACCATGTTCTGAAAAGTACTTCGTTGGTCCATATAGCATCTGAGTATGTCCTGCCAATTCCCATGTCATTTCCAGTGCTGTTCTTTAATGGATCTTCCACTACAGTCGTTCCATTTATCACTTTGTTTTTCTCTCCCTCCTGGTAATTCCCAACAAGCGCATCATTTTCAGTTAGATTTGGAGCGTTATAGCAAATGTAGGGATAAACACTTTAAGAAGCACTTGAATAATCAACCACTTTAATAATCTTTACGCTTTATTCTATTACGCCGATTGTTGTTATTGTGCGGCTGTGGGAGAAATCGTATCCCCTAAAATTATTCCCTTCCATGGTAGAAGATTATACAGAAAGACGGAAGAGGCGCTATTCACTCTGACATATAAAAGGAAAGTAATGTATTTTTGCGTAAACGTCATGACAGGCACGTTGTCTCTATAGTATAAAATCCAACTGATGTGAACTCAGCAACTAATGGTAAACGTTATTCTCAGCGGTCAAGAAAACACATTCAAGTTCCTCAGCCTTCCATGCTGAAAGAATGCAACAAGCACATGGCTGGAACTGATCGGATCCACAATGCGTGGATACTCTGCCGCAATAATGACAATGTAATCTCTCATGTAGATCTGCTACGAGAAATTGTGCAGGTATACGTGAGGAGGTCCTGACGCCACCGAGGGGACCTGGACGAAAATGCATTTCTGAATTGCAGCAGATGAGCTCTACTTTGATGGAATGGACCACTTGGTTGTGAAAACACGGGAACTTAAGAGAACGTGTTGTAATAAGCCGTAAGACATCAGCACGTGCCCAGTGCAAGATATTTAGTGTGTGACTGCGTGCTGAATGTTCTGCTGTTTATCACACCAAGTAATGTGCTGTTTTTCTATTTATTTTGTAGAGTTACACATACGGGATGGTATACTACACTGAAATTTTTACAAAAAACAATCGGATACTAAATGCTAGTTGCCGTGTTGTAGCAGAGTTAATTGCTGTAATGCAGCAAACTTTCATTCGTTGACAGGATGCTTTGATCTTGTTGCGAATAATTATTTTGTTTAATTATATCACCAGTGAAAATTATTATTATTATTATTTTTCAAACTGGATGCTGGTATGTTTAGGGATTAGCAGCAAAACACATTCTTAGCATGTGCTGAAACTTTCTCCCCTTAATGATGAAAGTACATAGCCGCATTTGGACATTCTTCTGCTCAATCAGCACTCTCCTTCGTAGGCCTGTGCTACAAGATGGACCAACAGCGCATACGTCTGACTCGTCCAAAGAGTCGTCACCGGAACAGAAATAGTTAAACTTTGTGGTTGCTTATTCTTAACTATGCATTTCCTCATTTTTACGGAGATAATATGCTCTCAAACGGGAGTTTACAACAACAGCAGTTGATCCTTCTCTCCGAGTACACGAGGGCATTACTTCACTTAGTAAAAAAGACTTGGTTGGTCAGAAATATGACAGAAACTGCTACCCTAAAACTGCTTAAGATACCAGGCATATCTTCCGGGCCACGAAGTTCTGAAGAGTGTGGCAAAACTGGTCTTTGCTCAAAAGAATGAAGAGTAGTGGTGAAAGTTCTGCTGAATCATTGTACAATTTGGGATTAAAAACATCGCCCCATGATTCTGGTACAGATCGACAAATTGTTCAGCACATCGTACTTGCTCAATCCAATCATTTTCTGGAGAACCGGAGCATTTCCTGGTGGCAACGTAAATATAACTTCCGCATCGAAAGGGTGCAAAAAAGGGCAGCTCGTTTTGTTTTATCACTTAATAGGGGAGAGAGTGGGGCAGATATGATTCGCGAGTTGAGATGGAAGTCATTAAAGCAAAGACGTTTTTCGTCGCGGCGAGATCTATTTGCGAAATTTCAGCCACCAACTTTCTCTTCCGAATGCGAAAATATTTTGTTGAGCCCAACCTACATAGGTAGGAATGACCATCAAAATAAAATAAGAGAAATCAGAGCTCGAACAGAAAGGTTTAGGTGCTCGTTTTTCCCGCGCGCTGTTCGGAAGTTGAATGGTAGAGAGATGGTATGATTGTGGTTCGATGAACCCTCTACCAAGCACTTACATGTGAATTGCAGAACAATTATGTAGATGTAGATGTAATTAACATAATTCGAATTTCTCTGTGTTTTAGATACATGTGTATGTATTGTTAAAGAAGGACATAGTCTTGTGTGATGTCATACTCCCCATATGCTAAAAAAACCTTCGCCGGCTAGTGCGTAACTTGCATATGTCTTCAAATTAATTATCAGTAGGCGTAGGGTATCTGTGTGGTAAAACAAGCATTTACATATTCTTACGTAGTCGGTGGAATTTCAGTGTAGCCTATTTTTAATAGGCGACAGGCGGTCGTATCACTATATTGATACACTCCAGGAAATGGAAAAAGAACACATTGACACCGGTGTATCAGACCCACCATACTTGCTCCAGACACTGCGAGAGGTCTGAACAAGCAATGATCACACGCACGGCACAGCGGACACACCAGGAACCGCGGTGTTGGCCGTCGAATGGCGCTAGCTGCGCAGCATTTGTGCACAGCCGCCGTCAGTGTCAGCCAGTTTGCCGTGGCATACAGAGCTCCATTGCAGTCTTTAACACTGGTAGCATGCCGCGACAGCGTGGACGTGAACCGTATGTGCAGTTGACGGACTTTGAGCGAGGGCGTATAGTGGGCATTCGGGAGGCCGGGTGGACGTACCGCCGAATTGCTCAACACGTGGGGCGTGAGGTCTCCACAGTACATCGATGTTGTCGCCAGTGGTCGGCGGAAGGTGCACGTGCCCGTCGACCTGGGACCGGATCGCAGCGACGCACGGATGCACGCCAAGACCGTAGGATCCTACGCAGTGCCGTAGGGAACCGCACCGCCACTTCCCAGCAAATTAGGGACACTGTTGCTCCTGGGATATCGGCGAGGACCATTCGCAACCGTCTCCATGAAGCTGGGCTACGGTCCCGCACACCGTTAGGCCGTCTTCCGCTCACGCCCCAACATCGTGCAGCCCGCCTCCAGTGGTGTCGCGACAGGCGTGAATGGAGGGACGAATGGAGACGTGTCGTCTTCAGCGATGAGAGTCGCTTCTGCCTTGGTGCCAATGATGGTCGTATGCGTGTTTGGCGCCTTGCAGGTGAGCGCCACAATCAGGACTGCATACGACCGAGGCACACAGGGCCAACACCCGGCATCATGGTGTGGGGAGCGATCTCCTACACTGGCCTACACCTCTGGTGATCGTCGAGGGGACACTGAATAATGCACGGTACATCCAAACCGTCATCGAACCCATCGTTCTAACATTACTAGACCGGCAAGGGAACTTGCTGTTTCAACAGGACAATGCACGTCCGCATGTATCCCGTGCCACCCAACGTGCTCTAGAAGGTGTACGTCAACTACCCTGGCCAGCAAGATCTCCGGATCTGTCCCCCACTGAGCATGTTTGGGACTGGATGAAGCGTCGTCTCACGCGGTCTGCACGTCCAGCACGAACGCTGGTCCAACTGAGGCGCCAGGTGGAAATGGCATGGCAAGCCGTTCCACAGGACTACATCCAGCATCTCTACGATCGTCTCGATGGGAGAATAGCAGCCTGCATTGCTGCGAAAGGTGGATATACACTGTACTAGTGCCGACATTGTGCATACTCTGTTGCCTGTGTCTATGTGCTTGTGGTTCTGTCAGTGTGATCATGTGAAGTATCTCACCCCAGGAATGTGTCAATAAAGTTTCCCCTTCCTGGGACAGTGAATTCACGGTGTTCTTATTTCAATTTCCAGGAGTGTATAATGAGGCAAAAACAAATGCGTATGTTAATTGTCTGAAGTGCTTACGTCACTGAATAAAAGTGAAGTGTAATATATTATGGGCTACGCGACGCGACCTTCATGTTCAGTGGTTGCCTTAGCAAGACAAATGTTTCCCAGACTGCAACAACAAAGACCAGCTTCAGCAAAGCAGGATGACTTCATGAGACGCTGTCTCTCACTCGTAGACGGTTGTATTTTCATAGGGACGCACTCTTCCGCTTTAAGCTTGATATAGGGCCGGGCGCTGTGGACTCGCCTCGTCGTATTTCATGACTCCGGACAGAACGCCTCTGGCGCGTTAGCCGCGTCACCGCCCCCTGTCCTCTGCGCCTACACGCACACGTACAAAGACACACGCACACACACACACACACACACACACACACACACACACACACGGTGGAACAGGTGTGCTTGCTGACCGCACGGAGCTTAATTACTGCTCTGACGCCAGCGGAGGAAAGGCCTTTTTTAAAATTATTCCGCCCCATATTCTAGTGCAATATTTCTCATTCGTTTTAATACATCTGCCTCTCCCAGTGCCCATTTGAATTTTTTCCTCTTTTAGCCTTTATTCGCGGAAGGGAGTGTGTGCACACCTGCACTTTGTTGACATTAAAGTTATATTGACGTATGTGGAACACTCTGGAAGCTTACACGTGATAACAATTTATACATCCACTTAAGCGATCGATTCCGACTTTTTTGCAGGTATTGCACCGTTAAAAATGTTAATACAAGTAAAGTAAGCCGAAACATGAAAGGAAGAAGAATTTTTTCATTATTATGACGGTATTAGACCGACAGGGTGACCAACAAGTATCGTACCAAGGAACACTATACAACAATCATATAACACATTTTTAGCTGTCTGCCTTAAGTGAACTTGCAAAATAACTTAATACATTTCCACTAAAGCACAAAATACGACGAGTTAGCGCCAAAACATATCGAGAGCGAGTATCAGAACAATACAGCAAAGAAGTACATGTATAAAGACAAAACTCAATGAAACATTTCACTGGCCTCTATGTCCACTGATCTACATCGCTCGCCGCTACACCAGACACCTAACTGAAGTCCGTTGCCCCAGGTATGTCGGGGCAAAACCATCTTCCCATCCGAGTGAACATTTGAGCAATACGTGGAGGCGCTGTAGGTGGTATTGCCTGGTCCGTAGATCGAGGTCTGTGTCTTCCCTACAGGTCGTGGTTTGAAGCGGCGCACTCTAAGTCCTGCTGCTGCATGCGTCGAGGTGATCGTGTTCTGTCGAGGCCGGTTCACGCTTTACGTTTCAGTTTATCACGAAGTTGTTCGACTGTGTGCGCAGCACACGGAACGGATCTGTATACGGTTGGAGCACATAGGGAAGTAAAGTGTCTTGCCGTGTGATGTGGCCACATCCTTCTCTAAGAAAACTACTTTGTTGCTGTGATGTGGTGGAGGATGCAAGTTGGTGGAGGATGCATGTTGATCCTTCCCATTCATTCTTTTAATCATCTGTCAAAATGGGACATGTGTTCCTCAGACGGTCCGGCTGTTGGTTTGTCAGTCATTAGATGAGGAGGTGTGCACACTTGCTCGACAAATGCCAACTTTTTCCGGTGAACAACCTAGACTTCCCTTCACCACTAGTCGAAGGCCTAACAACGCCAGAGGCAAAGCTTCCGTCCACTTAGAACCACTGTGAATGAGCACCAGGAGCTAAGTAATCGGTCAAAATTGGATGACCGGGCGGCTAGGGGAAGTCACCGCCTGTTACCTAACAAACCGTATAAAAAGGCGGAGTAGTGTTGTAGGCGCTGTGGATACAGTTTCAGTGTGCTTCCTGCCCTGCGTGAAAAAGTTGGGGTTGGTTCCTCCTACATCTCTCGTATCCTTGCAGCATCACAGAAGCTAGACGGCGATAGCGCGCTTACACTCTCAGCATCCCCCGCAAATGGGCAAAGTTTCAATCTGCGAGAAGTTCAAATAATGACTTACATACTTGTAAACGTTGTCAATGCGAAATTATTCTACAGCCCACAGTCACTGTATATTACTTACTGTTACTTGTGTGCCTCACTGGCCGAGGAATGCTGACACAAGAGTAATCATATTTATTCAACACTTTGTCTATATTAACTCCTCATTTAACTGACATCAGGTGGTTTCATTATGTAAATTACAATGAAATTTAATATCTAGTTTGCTTAGCACTACCTGAACATGCAATTGTACTCTTACTGGAACCACTTGTTCGTCGATGTTTGTCACACGGCGCCAGACCGTAGCCACACTGGGTTCCATCTGTTGCCTTGTTATGGGCGATGGTTATACAAGGTTACTTCCAAGACCGTTCGTGTGTGTTTCCCGAAACTGCGTTGGAAGTACTCGCACTGAGACATGACAAGAATGCAAGACGATTTTTCGGCACCTGGTTTTCAGCAGCTAACAAGAGAAACGTTGGTATTCGATGTCTCTGTTGTAATTTATTTACGCTAAGTTCACTTCTATCCACAAACAATGTGTAATTATTCGAGAAAATGATAGTCATGAATTCGCGGCAGCTATTGCAGCACTGTTTGTCACGGTCGCTGTGTAGGGTGGAAATGGAAATATATCACTTCCCCCATGCAACTCTGTCCACTCAGCGTATAAAAATTTTACGCCTTGCAACAATTTTTAAATTTTCAAACAGAAATTCCTGAGTACGAGTGACGGAGTGTGAGAATAACGATTCACTTAAAGTGTTCAATTGTTTCTACGATGATAAGAACTGTAACTCCGAAATGCTTCTTGTGTGGAAGGTTCCAGAACATTTATCTGCTTTCTGCCGGTATCCTCCCGCCGGTCTCCATCTCAGTTAATTAATTATAGCTCGTTTAATGCGTTGACCAGCCGTGCTGCTCACTGAGATCAGTGAACGACAATCGTCAGGTTAATGCTACTGGACGATTCTTCAACAAGAGTAACCGGTCACATTACTTATATTTTTACCTGCAGACATTCTCTGCATCAATATTAGAATTAGAATTATATATTAATACCTTTATCAGCAGAAAGAAAACTGGAGTTCTACGGATCGGAGCGTGGAATATCTGATCCCTTAATCGGGCAGGTAGGTTAGAAAATTTAAAAAGGGTAATGGATAGGTTAAAGTTAGATATAGCGGGAACTAGTGAAGTTCGGTGGCAGGAGGAACAAGACTTCTGGCCAGGTGACTACAGGGTTATAAACACAAAATCAAATAGGGGTAATACAGGAGTAGGTCTAATAATGAATAGGAAAATATGAATGCGGGTAAGCGACTACAAACAGCATAGTGAACGCATTATTGTGTCCAAGATAGATACAAAGCCCACATCTACTACTGTAGTACAAGTTTATATAGACGAAGAAATTGAAGAAACGTATGATGAAATAAAAGAAATTATTCAGATAGTGAAGGGTGATGAAAATTTAATAGTCATGGGTGACTGGAATGCGGCAGTAGGAAAAGGGAGAGAAGGAAACGTAGTAGGTGAATATGGATTGGGGCTAAGAAATGAAAGAGGAAGCAGCCTGGTAGAATTTTGCACAGAGCACAACTTACTCATAGCTAATACTTGGTTTAAGAATCATGAAAGAAGGTTGTATACATGGAAGAACCCTGTAGATACTAAAAGGTATCACATTGATTATATAATGGTAAGACAGAGATTTAGGAACCAGGTTTTAAATTGTAAGACATTCCAGGGGCAGATGTGGACTCCTGATCACAATCTATTGGTTATGACCTGTAGATTAAAACTGAAGAAACTGCAAAAAGGTGGAAATTTACCTGGATGAACTGAAAGAACCAGAGGTTGTACAGAGTTTCAGGGAGAGCATAAGGGAAAAATTGACAGGAATGGGGGAGAGAAATACAGGAGAAGAAGAATTGATAGCTTTGAGGGATGAAGTAGTGAAGGCAGCAGAGGATAAATTAGGTAAAAAGACGAGGACTAGTAGAAATCCTTGGGTAACAGAAAAAATATTGAATTTAATTGATGAAAGGAGAAAACATAAAAATGCAGTAAATGAAGCAGGCAAAAAGGAATACAAGTGTCTCAAAAATCAGATCGACAGGAAGTGCAAAATGGCTAAGCAAGGATGGCTAGAGCCAGTCCTGACAAAACTCTACCATCTGGTGAACAAGATGTATGAAACAGGCGAAATACCCTCAGACTTCAAGAAGAATATAACAATTCCAATCCCAAAGAAAGCAGGTGTTGACAGATGTGAAAATTACCGAACATTCAGTTTAATAAGCTACAGCTGCAAACTACTAACACGAATTCTTTACAGACGAATGGCAAACCTCGGGGAAGATCAGTTTGGATTCCGTAGAAACACTGGAACACGTGAGGCGATACTGACCTTACGACTTATCTTAGAAGAAAGATTAACGAAAGGCAAACCTACATTTCTAGCATTCGTAGACTTAGAGAAAACTTTTGACAATGTTGACTGGAATACACACTTTCTAATTCTAAAAGTGGCAGGGGTAAAATACAGGGAGCGAAAGGCTATTTACAATTTGTACAGAAACCAGATGGCAGTTATAAAAGTCGTGGGACATGAAAGAGAAGCAGTTGTTGGGAAGGGAGTAAGACAGGGTTGTAGCCTCTCCCCGATGTTATTCAATCTGTATATTGAGCAAGCAGTAAAGGAAACAAATGAAACATTCGGAGTAGGTATTTAAATCCATGGAGAAGAAATAAAAACTTTGAGGTTCGCCGATGACATCGTAATTCTGTCAGAGACGGCAAAGGACTTGGAAGAGCAGTTGAATGGAATGGATAGTGTCTTGAAAGGAGGATATAAGATGAACATCAACAAAAGCAAAACGAGGATAATGGAATGTAGTCGAATTAAGTCGGATGCTGCTGAGGGAATTAGATTAGGAAATGAGACACTTAAAGCAGTAAAGGAGTATTGCTATTTGGGGAGCAAAATAACTGATGATGGTCGAAGTAGAGAGGATATAAAATCTAGACTGGAAATGGGAAGGAAAGCGTTTCTGAAGAAGAGAAATTTGTTAACATCGAGTATAGATTTAAGTGTCAGGAAGTCATTTCTGAAAGCATTTGTATAGAGTGTAGCCATGTATGGAAGTGAAACATGGACGATAAATAGTTTGGACAAGAAGAGAATAGAAGCTTTCGAAATGTGGTGCTACAGAAGAATGCTGACGATTAGATGGGTAGATCACATAACTAATGAGGTAGTATTGAATAGGATTGTGGAGAAGAGAAGTTTGTGGCACAACTTGACCAGAAGAAGGGACCGGTTGGTAGGACATGTTCTGAGGCATCAAGGGATCACCAATTTAGTTTTGGAGGGCAGTGTGGAGGGTAAAAATCGTAGAGGGAGACCAAGAGATGACTACACTAAGCAGATTCAGAAGGATGTAGGTTGCAGTAGGTACTGGGAGATGAAGAAGCTTGCACAGGATAGGGTAGCATGGAGAGCTGCATCAAACCAGTCTCAGGGCTGAAGACCACAACAACACAACAACAGCCTTCAGCTGCTGTCGGGCGTTGATATATATCAACGGGGACAGGTAAAAATGTGTGTCCCGACCGGGACGGGAACCCGGGGTCTCCTTCATACATGGCAAACGCTGTATCAATCTCAGACACCAAATGCACATACGATAGTTCGGTTGCGGAGACTATCTTGCGTATGCCTCCCGCGAAACCCACATTCTCACCTTATATGTCCTCACACTACATTCGTAGTATGCCTAGACAACACACTCACTATTCGTAGAAGACATTCTTTCCAAGTCCCGTTAGAGTTCTGGTAATATGTGTACATCTGCATAGAAGAAGGTCGTGTCCTGTATTTCCAGAACTATATTCTTATATGGATATGGATATGTCCGAAGAACAGACACCGTATCCATATAAGTATATAGTTCTGGCATGTCCGAAACAACAGATACCATATCAACATAAGTATATTCTCTGTATCAAGTCCATGAGTTTGACACTACTAGAAGCCATGGACAATAACATAGATAACATAGTGTCCAGTGTCCACACAATGGTGTGGATAATATATATATATATATATATATATATATATATATATATATATATATATATATATATATATATATATATATATATGAAAAGAAAAAACTAAGCAAACACGACTCGTGAGAAAAATTCCTTGTATTCTTTATGAATCTCACCTGGGCAAGGTATGAGAAAAATCAAAAGGATTTCATTGAGCATGGAATCAAACAGAGAAGCAACTGCAGAATGGTTGATCCGCGCACGAAGTATCTGATGTGGATTAACGAGCGAGTTGGCGCAATATTTCGCGCACTGGACTCACATTCTGGAGGATGACGGTTCAAACCGTTTTCCGTGATTTCTCTAAATCACTCCATGCAAATGCCGGATGGTTCCTTTGAAAGGGAAGTGCCGATTTCCTTCCCCATCCTTGACACCACTCGTACTTGTGATCCGCCTCCAATGACCTCGATGTCGACGGTACGTTAAATCCAATTTTTCCATCTTTCCAAAGGGGATTGTGATGGATAGGGGACTAACCCGTGGTCTAGGGGTAGGGTCTTTGATTAATAATCAAAACGTCTTCGTTCCCGGGTTCGATCCCCGCCACTGCTTGAATTTTGATAAATAATCAGCGTTGGCGGCCGAAGACTTCCGGCATAATAAGTCATCCTCACTCTGCCAACGGCCTGGTCTCTTGTTCTAGGGGTGAGAAATTGCCCCTAAAGGCGGAAGAATCAGCAATTATCAACGACATGAGGTTGCAGAAGGCAATGGAAACCACTGCATTAAAAACACGTAACGTGTATCCACAGGACATGTGGCCTGTAGTTGAAGAAGTGTCATGATGATCTCTCCATTGGCAAAAGATTTCGGAATAGTCCCCCATTCGGATCTCCGGGAGGGGACTGCCAATGGGGAGGTTACCATGAGAAAAAGATTGAATAATCAACGAAAGGATAATATTCTACAAGTCGCGGCGTGGAATGTCAGAAGCTTGAACGTGGTAGGGAAACTAGAAGATCTGAAAAGGGAAATGCAAAGGCTCAATCTAGATATAGTAGGGGTCAGTTAAATGAAGTAGAAGGAAGACAAGGATTTCTGGTCAGATGAGTATCTGGTAGTATGAACAGCAGCAGAAAATGGTATAACACGTGTAGGATTCGTTATGAATAGGGAAGTAGGGCAGAGGGTGTGTTACTGTGAACAGTTCAGTGACCGGGTTGTTCTAATCAGAATCGACAGCAGACCAACACCGACAACGATAGTTCAGGTATACATGCCGACGTCGCAAGCTGAAGATGAACAGATAGAGAAAGTGTATGAGGATATTGAAAGGGTAATGCAGTATGTAAAGGGGGACGAATATCTAATAGTCATGGGCGACTGGAATGCAGTTGTAGGGGAAGGAGTAGAAGAAAAGGTTACAGGAGAATATGGGCTTGGGACAAGGAATGAAAGAGGAGAAAGGCTAATTGAGTTCTGTAACAAGTTTCAGCTAGTAATAGCGAAAACCCTGTTCAAGAATCACAAGAGGAGGAGGTATACTTGGAAAAGGCCGGGAGATACGGGAGGATTTCAATTAGATTACATCATGGTCAGGCAGAGATTCCGAAATTAGATACTGGATTGTAAGGCGTACCCAGGAGCAGATATAGACTCAGATCACAATATAGTAGTGATGAAGAGTAGGCTGAAGTTCAAGACATTAGTCAGGAAGAATCAATACGCTAAGAAGTGGGATACGGAAGTTTTAAGGAATGACGAGATACGTTTGAAGTTCTCTAACGCTATAGATACAGCAATAAGGAATAGCACAGTAGGCAACACAGTTGAAGAGGAATGGACGTCTCTAAAAAGGGTCATCACAGAAGTTGGGAAGGGAAACATAGGTACAAAGAAGGTAGCTGCGAAGAAACCATGGGCAACAGAAGAAATACTTCAGTTGCTTGATGAAAGGAGGAAGTACAAACATGTTCCGGGAAAATCAGGAATACAGAAATACAAGTCGCTGAGGAATGAAATAAATAGGAAGGGCAGGGAAGCTAAGACGAAATGGCTACAGGAAAAATGTGAAGACATCGAAAAACATATGATTGTCTTTTTAAATGGTTCAAATGGCTCTGAGGACTTTGGGATTCAACTGCTGTGGTCATCAGTCCCCTATAACTTAGAACTACTTAAACCTAACTAACCTAAGGACATCACACACATCCATGCCCGAGGCAGGATTCGAACCTGCGACCGTAGCAGTCGCACGGTTCTACGATTGTTGGAAGGACAGACTCAGCATACAGGAAAGTCAAAACAACCTTTGGTGACATTAAAAGCAATTGTGGTAACATTAAGAGTGCAACGGGAATTCCACTGTTAAATGCAGAGGAGAAAGCAGATAGGTGGAAAGAATACATTGAAAGCCTCTATGAGGGTGAAGATTTGTCTGATGTGATAGAAGAAGAAACAGGAGTCGATTTAGAAGAGATAGGAGATCCAGTATTAGAATCGGAATTTAAAAGAGCTTTGGAGGACTTACGGTCAAATAAGGCAGAACGGATAGGTAACATTCCATCAGAATTTCTAAAATCATTAGGGGAAGTGGCAACAAAACGACTATTCACGTTGGTGTGTAGAATATATCAGTCTGGCGACATACCATCTGACTTTCGGAAAAGCATCATCCACCCAATTCCGAAGACGGCAATAGCTGAGAAGTGCGAGAATTATCGCACAATCAGCTTAACAGCTCATGCATCAAAGCTACTTACAAGAATAATATACAGAAGAGTGGAAAAGAAAATTGAGAATGCGCTAGGTGACGATCAGTTCGGCTTTAGGAAAAGTAAACGCACTAGAGAAACAATTCTGAAGTTACGGCTAATAATGGAAGCAAACCTAAAGAAAAATCAAGACACGTTCATAAGATTTGTCGACCTGGAAAAAGCGTTCGAGAATATAAAATGGTGCAAGCTGTTCGAGATTCTGAAAAAAGTAGGGGTAAGCTATAGGGGGAGACCGGTCATATACAATATGTGCAACAACCAAGAGGTAATAATAAGAGTGGACGATCAAGAACGAAGTGCTCGTATTAAGAAGGGAGTAAGACAAGACTGTAGCCTTTCGCCCCTAATCTTCAATCTGTACATCGAGGAAGCAATGATGGAAATAAAAGAAAGGTTCAGGCGTGGAATTAAAATACAAAGTGAAAGGATATCAATGATACGATTCGCTGATGACATTGCTATCCTGAGTGAAAGTGAAGAAGAATTAAATGATCTGCTGAACGGAATGAACAGTCTAATGAGTACACAGAATGATTTGAGAGTAAATCGGAGAAAGACGAAGGTAATGAGAAATAGTAGAAATGAGAACAGCGAGAAACTTAACATCAGGATTGATGTTAACGAAGTCAACCAAGTCAATGAAGTTAAGGAATTCTGCTACCTAGGCAGTAAAATAACCAATGACAGACGGAGCGAGGAGGTCATCAAAAGCAGACTCACTATGGCAAAAAAGGATTTCTGGCCAAGAGAAGTCTACTGCTATCAAATACCGGCTTTAATTTGAGGAAGAAATTTCTGAGGATGTACGTCTGGAGTACAGCATTGTATGGTAATGAAACATGGACTGTGGGAATACCGGACCAGAAGAGAATCGAACCATTTGAGATGTGGGGCTATAGACGAATGTTGAAAATTAGGTGGACTGACAAGGTACGGAATGAGGAGGTTCTACGCAGAATCAGAGAGGAAAGGAAAATGTGGAAAACACTGATAAGGAGAAGGTACAGGATGACAGGACATCTGCTAAGACATGAGGGAATGACTTCCATGGTACTAGAGGAAGCTGTAGAGGGCAAAAACTGTAGAGGAAGACAGAGATTGGAATACGTCAAGCAAATAATTGAGGACATAGGTTGCAAGTGCTACTCTGAGATGAAGAGGTTAGCACAGGAAAGGTATTCGTGGCGGGCCGCATCAAACCAGTCAGTAGACTGATGACAAAAAAATAAAATATTATGGCACCTTGGAGTGAGAGCGCTTTGGTCTCTTATTGTGACCTTTTATGATATATTTCTCAAGGCCACGTTGAACCCCTTGAGGGTATATGAACAAGTGTCATGAAATCATTGGCAATGCTATGCGTTTTCCTGGTCACCGCTGTAATTGTTTACTGTAACGTTACCACCTGTTTTGGATCTCGCCCACGGGTAGCCAAGTACAATAATATCGTGGTAGGGTAACGCTGACTTGGGCAGCATCTTTAAACTAAGTTGTCAACAAAAGGGCGGCAGTTCTAGAAACTGATGTTCCTAAGAGCGTCTTGCTCGTGGAGCATCTTTTCCTTGGATTTTTTCAGGTAGTAATAGATTTATAATTCTTCCTATAAGGCCATAAAGTATGCCTTCTTCATTTTATGAGGAATTACGAGATTATTTTCGATACTGTGCTCCATGTGTCTCTCTTGTAAGAGGTGAGCTGCACAGATGGATTTGCTTCCCATAATTCTTTCTTTTTAATTACGTGTTATTGTAGAACTTTGTTTTTAATTTCCTCCCCTCTCGTCTACGTTCAATAAGAGTAGTTTCGTTTTATATTTAAGAAAGATTATTGAGTCTATATGAGATCTGACCAAAGATAGGAAGCGATACAATTGTCGTTTTATATAGTGCCTCGATTAATGTCAATTGGGTCCTTTCAGACATCATGAAATTATAAATTTCATCAACTATTACGCTGTGATCGGCGTTATTCTTAGCTATAGTTATCAAGCCACTAATTCCCCTTTTTATTTCATATTTGGCAAAGTCAGAGACGCTACACAAGTTCCGGGATGATAACGGTGAGATAGGAAACTGGGGAAGTTCATATAGGCAGTTGCCTTGAGAGATATATAACAATAGTGGGAAACGTAAAAACGAAATGTCGGACAAGGCTTTTATTCTGCTACCTTTGGAGGAGAGTACACTGATACTTTATAGCAGATGAAAACTGTGGGCTGGACTGGGTAACAAAGCCGGAATCTTTGCCTTCCTCCTTCCTTTGGCGGACATAAAGTTGGTAAATCAAAAGTTGACTTATGGAAAAAAACTGTCATTACTTCATTTAAGTGATTGTTCGCAGTAACAAACAATAAAAAAATTCGAAATAAATGAACCAAATCTTAACAGACAATCACTTTCACCGAGGTGATCTCCTTTCGTCATTACAACGATCAAGCAAATAAAAGTTTAGAATGATAGCTCATGCTCAAAAGAAGACTTTTTTATTGTTAAGTAATTTTTCCTTAGCGTGGTGTTTGTCTTTTGCTTTTACCTTACTTATGTCTCAGTAAAGATGTATGGTACCTTTACTATGAAAAACTGGTTGAAATGTTCCATAGCATTTCTGTCTTGACATTTTTCTGGTGTACCGTAGTGAGAAATTACCAATAGTAATCGATTTCATACTGCTTCGCTTACTTATTACACAGCACGTCTTACTCCCAACTAGCCATTTGTGTGAATAGTTTTTCGTTTTAGAGTGGAAAGGCAAGTGCGCGAATTGAGTGTCTTCTGGGCTGTATGCGTTTCTAGCTGTTATTGTTATATTAGGCAGTATCTGTTGAATCCTGCCAAATCGTCGAATATCGGGTGTCTTGGAAACCTACTTTTCGGATCACTAGACAAACAATTCAAACAAATCATCTACATTTACATCCATACTCCGCAAGCCACCTGAAGGTGTGTGGCAGAAGGTACCTCGAGTACCTCTATCGGTTCTCCCTTCTATTCCAGTTTCGTATTGTTTGTGGAAAGAAGGATTGTCGGTATGCCTCTGTGTGGGCTCTAATCTCTCTGATTTTATCCTCATTGGTCTCTTCGCGAGATACACGTAGGTGGGAGCAATATACTGCTTGACTCCTCGGTGAAGGTATGTTCTTGAAACTATAACAAAAGCCTGTACCGAGCTACTGAGCGTCTCTCCTGCAGAGTCTTCCACTGGAGTTTATCTAGCATTTCCGTATAACGCTTTCGCGATTACTAAATGATCCTGTAACGAAGCGCGCTGCTTTCTGTTGGTTCTTCTCTATCTCTTCTATCAACCCTATCTGGTATAGATCCCACACTGCTGAGCACTATTCAATCAGTGGGCGTACAAGCGTACTGTAACCTACTTCCTTTGTTTTCGGATTGCATTTCCTTGGGGTTCTTCCAATGAATTTCAGTTTTGCATATGCTTTACCGATGACCAACTTTATATGATCATTCCATTTTAAATCACTCCTAATGCGTACTACCAGATAATTTATGGAATTAACTGCTTCCAATTGCTGACCTGCTATCGCTGTAGCTAAACGATAAGGGATCTTTCTTTCTATATATTCGCAGCACATTACACTTGTCTACATTGAGATACAATTGCCTTTCCCTGCACCATGCGTCAACTCGCCTCAGATCCTCCAGCATTTGAGTACAATTTTCCGTTGTTACAACCTCTCAATACACCTCAGCATCATCCGCAAAATGCCTCAGTGAACTTCCGATGTCACCCACCAGGTCATTTATGTATATTGTGAATAGCAACGGTCCTACGACACTCCCCTGCGGCACACCTGAAATCACTCTTACTTCGGAAGACTACTCTCCATTGAGAATGACATGTTGCTTTCTGTTATCTAGGAACTCTTCAATCCAATCACGCAATTGGTCTGATAGTCGATATGCTCTTGCTTTGTTCATTAAACGACTGTGGGGAACTGTATCGAAAGCCTTGCGGGAGTCAAGGAACACGGCATCTACCTGGGAACCCGTGTCTATGGCCCTCTGAGTCTCGTGGACGATTAGCGCGAGCTGGGTTTCACACGATCGTCTTTTTCGAAACCCATGCCGATTCCTACAGAGTAGATTTCTAGTCTCCAGAAAGGTCATTATACTCGAACATAATATGTGTTACAAAATTCTACAACTGATAGACGTTAGAGATATAGGTCTATAGTTCTGCACAACTGTTCGACGTCTCTTCTTGAACACGTGGATGACCTGTGGCCCTTTCCAATTCTTTGGAACGCTACGCTCTTCTAGAGACCTACGGTACACCGCTACAAGAAGGGGGGCAAGTTCCTTCTCGTACTTTGTGCAAAACCGAACCGATATCCCATCAGGTCCAGCGGTCTTTCCTCTTTTGAGCGATTTTAATTGTTTCTCCATCCCTCTGTCGTCTATTTCGATATCTCATATTAATGAGTTTTCTTGTGAAAAGTAAATGACAATACTTGACTTCGAATGTTACACGGATATGATGCAAGCAAAAGGCGACAGGCAAAATAATCGACTTTCCTCAATGTAACAGGTCCAAGTTTGAACTACACAGAATCTAAGAGCAAAGTAGTGAGCATGATGCTTCTGTTCGGGTCGCTGGTCTCGAAGCTTCTCGTAGAACTGATCCGCTACCGTTCGAGGGCGGCTCTTATGTCCTCTTCGCATAGAGGCCGCTGCTGTTGAGTTGTCGTCCTGGAGAAGGTCGGGCAGCGTGCGATTGGCTAACGTCTTCTTCACTGCCCTCTGTGCTGTGTCGTTCGCGACTGGCGTGCCGGCGCATGACTTTACGGCGTAGCAGTATCTGTGTATTTTCTGTTGATGGATACCTGGTTTCTGAAGGGACATGAGCTGCAAATTTAGCGATTCTTCTAGACCACTTGCAGACAAGGAGCGCTATTTTACAAAGTGAAATTTTCTGTTTCTTGCGGCCATTCGTGGGATTAAACGGTACTACCGAGAGTGCGCTTTAAGGTTTACTAGTGGATTTTGTACTTTCGACTTTTTCCTCCAGTTTATGACTGGCATGTCAGGACAAGTGCGAGTAACTCTCTTGCTCTGAGTGTTCCGGACAAACTTAACTATATAAATAGACAGTCCAGCTGGAGATTTTAAAGACTGAGTTCGTGAGTATCAAAATATGTGACTTGTATGACCGAACCTTTAGATTGTATTAACTTAGCTTCACACAAATTTTCATTTGATATGTCTACACTTTCCTGACGAAAAGGAGTCTTAGCATATGAGCGTACAGTCAGATAGACAAAAAATAGCAAACAAATGTTTGTTATGTGAAATAATTACAAATTAACAATTTTCAGAAATTTTCCTCTACTTGTGCTACGAAACGTTGTTCATTGAAAAGTCCTTGATCAACAGAAAGCGCCCTACACGCTTTGATGAGTGAAATTTTTGATAGGTGACTGTTAACAGCCGTCAAGTATTTTTACTGAAAGCCATAAGCATCGACCGATTTCGATCTTAGACTATCATCAACAGAATTCCGTCCTAAGTTACAAACACAGATTAATATAGTGCACTGAAATATGTTAAGAAATTATAAAGATGAAGAAAACGAGCGTGAATACCCACAAGGTTAAAAACAGTTCAAATAAATACATCCAGTTCAAGCAAATACATCTCAAATGCCTCTCACTTCATGATCGGTATAGTTTGTATCATGTGATGAAAAAGTTTAGTGAAGGTCTCTGACCAACACTTCAGTATTTGTGCCATGCTAGTATTTACTTCTCTAGCCTTTCATAAGTGTGTGTACTGTCCTGTCAACTGATGTCACTATTGAGTACACTTCAAATGTCCTGGTTCAAATTATTAAAATGGCTCTGACCACTATGGGACTTAACTTCTGAGGTCATCAGTCCCCTAGAACTTAGAACAACTTAAACCTAACTAACCTAAGGACATCACACACATCCATGCCCGAGGCAGGATTCGAACCTGCGACCGTAGCGGTCGCTCAGTTCCAGACTTAAGAGCCTAGAACTGCTCGGCCACAACGGCTGGCTAATGTCCTCTGTACAACTCCAAATTATTACATATTACAACGACTGAGATGTAATCAATGTCAAATGATGGCAATTGAAATGTATTTACTTGAACTGTTATTAACCTTGTAAGTATTCACGTTCGTTTGCACCTCTTTATGATTTCTTAACGTATTTCTATGCATTATTTACCGGTGTTCGTACCTTTCGGTAAATATCCGTTGATGATCGCGTAAGACCAAAACCGGTTGATACGTAAGGTCTCCAATAAAACAGTAGTTGTCATATATACATTTCATGAATTTCATAAGTGAGTTTGCGAGTATCACAATATGTGACATAGATTGCTTGTATGTCTTGGTCGCGTTATTTTATGAGTTTAAATAGTTTTCACCACCTCTGGACCGTAAACTTAATATTTGAAATAAATTTAGCTTAGTATCACTGACCGTTACTGAAAAAAGGATTTTAAGAGGCGAGAAAAAAATGGGCGGCAAAATCAGCCTATAATTGTTTTGTTTTTGGCGACTGAGGTACAGAGCCCTAAAAACGATCGAAACTGACGAACAAGTTGTTTGATGTTACCCACGTCTGTTGTTGATTTCTTGCTCTTCGGCTCTGTCTCTTCCAAGACGTATTTTGACAGGGATTTATCCGTGTCTCGACGATGAATTAATATGTTTCTTTCTCCCCTGATATCGATGAATTTGAGGCTTAACAACTGAGCTATACTCACGATTTCACGAGCTGCCCTCACAGCGTTACTACCATTTGTACCCCTTCTGCTACTTTCAATTTTTCGTTTCTTCCAAGAATATTAGCCCGAAAGGTATGCAGGAGACGTATTGTGCAGATTAGAAAGTAGGAGGGAAATACTTCCGGAATTCAAGTTTTGAGGGAGGGGTGAATCGTGTGCAGTTAGCTCAGTCGGTATAACATTCTCCAACGAAGGGCAACAGTCCGACACACAAATGTACCTGCGTAGCCGTTGCAGAATAAAGATTCATTCCGAAGAGTACAGATCATTAATCATTGTATCACATCAGTCATTTTACGTAAATAACCCAAGAACGGGGAAAGCATTGCTGTATTAAATTAAATGCAGCTAATACACAAAATAAAATTGCTATTGAAAGACAGATGACTCCCTCAAACCTTCTTTAGTTCCAGTACAATTACTCACTAGATCCATCCTGCGTATGCTAAGTAAAATAACAATGGTAACTGACAAAATCATTTCAAAATGTTGGAAATTTGGCCAATAGTGTGCTACGGTGCCGTTGGTGGAAGAAATTTGGAGTACTCTAGGAATCTGCTTTTCATAGGAAAAAACCATTGAAAACGTTAGTTCTGATACCGACTTTAACTTCAGTTTATGTCCGAACGACGTATACAACAAATTAAAAAACTACCATTTCGTTAATTATTGGGATCAAATACTTATTGAAGACCTAAAGACTTCATTTGATAAACAATACACAATTAAAAAAGTAATTTTCAGCTAACTCTCATTAATGTTATTAGCGAGATTCTCAACTTATGACGGTTTTCTGCCGCTGACGTCCAAAACCTTTACCTGGGTGTTTTTTAATTGCGTTAAATTATCCGATTTCTCTCACGTATTTTTTTCATATATTCTCTGATATTAAACAAGCGTGGCTTCATCATCTGAGAGGTCTTGTTCCTTGAGGATGTTAAGTACTTGCTTGATGTGTTTATTTTCTTCTGGAGCTCGAAGTGCGAGTGCAGTCCATTGAAGTATCTTACAATGTTAGGTCCGCCATAATGAGTATATGCTTTTAATGCTTATTAAATCTTTTGCGATGGAAAACTTGGACATAAGATTCTCAGTTTGGAAAAAATAACGAGCTTTCAATTATTTCCTCCATTGTCGTCTGCAGGGGTTAGGTGTGACTGCCGTGGGAATGGCGAGGATACCACTTTTATTCCAAGAGGACGGCATGTGACAGGCTCGCTTACTCCACAGTGATTTCAGAGAAATGACAAGTACTGTGGTGGTGCCGCCTTTGTCCATAGATAGCCCTTCCGCAGTCAACTGCAGCACTATCCCTCGCACTGTGAGAATTCTTCATCTGTGCCTTTTCTTCATCAAATGCATGCTTCAGTGCATTGCTATATGCGTAGGCGATGTTTCTATTAGTTTCGTTAGCACATGGTCTAATTTCAACTACTTCCTTCATCTCAGAGAGCAAGAATTCTCCTATGTTCAAACAAAACCTTGTGATTAGTGAACAGGCTGTGCTCGGCCACCGCATATTTTTCAAAATACTGTATTTTAATGTGAGACCGCCTAGTGTATGAATTTATAGGGCGCCACCTAACTATACGTCATGTCCGTGATGTCAACATGACGTAATCTACCCAAGCAGATGCGATGCTCTTGGCGTAAATGTTGGAGGATCGACAGAGTCAAGACAGTCAAACTCAATCCTGCCGACGATAGTGGAGGCAGACATCAGAAGCTAGGGATTTGATCTGAATTTGATTTGGCAATAAAAGTAAACCAATAACTTTTCATCCATATACTTCTCCGTTTGTTAATTTTCTGTCTTCCACTGTATTCTTATCCCGCCTAATATCTTCATCAGAAATTTCTTTTCCCACATTCACACTAGATCGCGTGTTTTTTTTTTATGTCCACGGTTGCACGAAAGCGCTCTTTCAAAGAGTAACTGTGCAATATTTTATGGCGGAAATACGTCTGGAAAACATGATCCGGGAACGGATTTCTTTGTCGGCCAGAACTTTATTCACCATCTAACATTTTGGTCTCCAAATTATGAGGACAGTAGAGATGCCTTAAATGAATATCTTTAGGCACGGAACCACCGATCGGAAATAACCATTTTAGATGGCACGTTATATCGAATGTACAGTGAGTGTGAACCACACTTTTTTCAATGATAATGTCTTGCGATAAATTTCTACCTGCTGCATCACAGTTTCGATACACCGGCCTGTATATGTACTTTTGAGTAAAGGATAAAGATGAAGAAGCCGTGCAGCCAGCAACGCCTGTAGTCAGATGTAAGCAAAATGAAGCACTGTAAATCACTTATTAACAAATCTGCCAACAGATGCAGTATTTATATTTGGTCACTAGTTTCAACCTGGCGCTGAAAATGCATGACCACAATTGGGAACATCTAAGTGGCATCACATGCTTTATGAAATCTATGCTGAATGTCACAATCCATACATGTCTATGTTTTTGTTATTGTTGTTGTTGTAGATGTTGTTGTTGTTGTCTTCAGTCCTGAGACTGGTTTGATGCAGCACTCCATGGTACTCTATCCTGTGCAAGATTGTTCATCTCCCAGTACCTACTGCAACCTACATCCTTCTGAATCTGCTTAGTTTAGTCATCTCTTGGTCTCCCTCTACGATTTTTACCCTCCACACTGCCCTCGAATACTAAATTGGTGATCCCTTGATGCCTCAGAACATGTCCTACCAACCAGTCCCTTCTTCTGGTCAAGTTGTGCCACAAACTCCTCTTCTCCCCCATCCTATTCAATACCTCCTCATTAGTTATGTAATCTACCCATCTAATCTTCAGCATTCTTCTGTAGCACCCCATTTCGAAAGCTACTATTCTCTTCTTCTACAAACTATTTACTGTACATGCTTCACTTCCATACATGGCTACACTCCATACAAACACTTTCAGAAACTACTTCCTCTGCTTCGAACATCATCAGTTATTTTGCTCCCCAAATAGCAAAACTCCTTTACTACTTCAAGTGTCTCATTTCCTAATGTAATTCCCTCAGCATCACCCGACTTAATTCGACTACATTCCGTTATCCTCGTTTTGCTTTTGTTGATGTTCATCTTATATCCTCCTTTCAAGACACTGTCCACTCCGTTCAACTGCTCTTCCATGTCCTTTGCTGTCTCTGATGAACCTCAAAGTTTTTATTTCTTTTCCATGGAATTTAATACCTACCCTCAATTTTTCTTTTGTTTCCCTAACTGCTTGCTCAATATACAGATTGAATAACATCGGGAATAGGCTACAACCCTGCCCCACTCCCTTCCGAACCACTGCTTCCCTTTCATGCCCCTCCACTCTTAGAACTGCAGATCTGGTTTCTGTACAAATTGTAAATAACCTTTCAACCTTTCGCTCCCTGTATTTTACCCCTGCTCCCTTCAGAATTTGAAAGAGAGTATTCCAATCAACATTGTCAAAAGCCTTCTCTAAGTCTACAAATTCTAGAGACGAAGGTTTGTCCTTCCTTAATCTAGCTTCTAAGATAAGTCGTAGGGACAGTATTGCCCCACGTGTTCCAACATTTCTACGGAATCCAAACTGATCTTCCCCGAGGTCGGCTTCTACTAGTGTTGCCATTCGTCTGTAAAGAATTCGCGTTAGTATTTTGCAGCTGTGACTTATTAAACTGATAGTTCGACAATTTTCACATCTGTAAACACCCTCATTCTTTGGGATTCGAATTATTATATTCTTCTTGAAGTCTGAGGGTATTTCACCTGTCTTATACATCTTGCTCGCCAGTTGATAGTATTTTGTCAAGACTGGCTCTCCAAAGGCTGTCAGTAGTTCTAATGGAATGTTGTCTACTCCGGGGGCCTTGTTTCGACTCGCATCTTTCAGTGCTCTGTCAAACTCTTCATTCAGTATCATATCTCCCATTTCATCTTCATCTACATCCTCTTCCATTTCCACAATATTGTCCTCAAGTACATCGCCCTTGTATAGACCCTCTATATACTCCTTCCACCTTTCTACTTTACCTTCGTTGCTTAGAACTGGGTTTCCATCTGCGCTCTTGATGTTCATACAAGTGGTTCTCTTTTCTCCAATGTATCCCTTTTATTTTCCTGTAGGCAGTATCTCTCTTACCCCTAGTGAGATAAGCCTCTACATCCTTACATTTGTGTATTAGCAAGCCTAAATCTAACTCGTGAACTTGTTAAGAAGCACGTGTGTACTGTCAACAAAATGTTGAAGCTGAAAAAAGAAACTGAAGTAATTTATGTTGCAGTTAGGAAAAACCAAACTGGATAATGAATACACTGGCGATTGTCAGTTCTTCGCACAGCCGCTTCCTAAATGGACGTGGACGACTGAGCCTCGGGACGCGGCCTGTATTCTCGTGTATTTCCTGCGGGAACAGCGACGAGTCGGTGCCTGCCAGTCACGCACAGTGGATTGCCGTGGTGACAGCTTGCGGCCCCGCAGGACCGTCACCGCCGGCCGTTCGATATTCAGATCGGCGTGCGCTCGTATCGTTGACACGCATCCTGGGAGCACTGTCAGCTACGGCAATGACAATTCTCATGTACCACGTCCGTAGCTTGGCACGTACGATCGGCACACGCAGCCAGGCATTTCGCAAATCCCACGCTAGATAGAAGCACAATTCCTGAACTGACATGTACCAGAATTAATATACATTCACCCGTACGGGTAATTTCTTACAACATGGGAAAAAATTAGTATGGTTTTCGAAAGTGCGTTAACGAATTAATTCCTAAGGTCGATATGGGGAGTATTTCGAAATTAAGGTCCCATCGGTCGCGAAATAAAGGCCACAGTATAAATCCGATAAAGCTTTGGAAAGGTATGTTGGACAGTGTCTGCAGTGCGTCCACTGACCGTGTCACGTCTGTCTTTTTAGTTCTGAGCGCACAGTGAGCACGTAAAGACGCCTAGCAAACAATGGCTCCTCATTTCCATGTGAGAAAGTGCCGTTTATATCCAAGCTGAAATTTAGAGACCATCCAAGAAATATACTAGGTCCATCGACGAGAGCGCGGGCTGCAACACTCTTCACTGGAATCCGATTTTTCTTGTCTCCTGATGTTGTTGTATGTTCATTGTTTTCTATGGTTTTGTAGATTGCTGTGCGGGTACGACGAAATCTCCTGTAGGGCACATTGAACTTACAACAACATCAGGAGAGAAGAAAAATCGGATTCCAGTGAAGAGTGTTGCAGCCCACGCTCTCGTCGATTCACCTTGTGTATTTCTTGGATGTTCTCTTATTATCAGCTTGGATATAAACGACACTTTCTCACATGGAAATGCGATAGTAAGAGGTGGTAGCGGAGTCCCTAGAGTACCTGGTCTTGAAAATTTTAATGATAGAGATGTAATTGCTTATAGTACCCATCATATGTTTGAAATTGGTAATAAAGATTTTGGTAAATGAGCTTATTACTCAACATCTCCTCTTGTCTTATACACTCGTAGGAAAAGAAAAATTAATCAAAATGAGTATGTATTCATTTGGGATAAAGGTAAAAGTGTATGTGAATATGTAAAATTTGTAACTAATTGTACTTTGTATTTCCATAAATAAAGATGTTTAGCGTCAGCCACTAACCGGACAAGGGTACATCTAGAACCGGAGGCTCAAGGATGCAACAGTTATCTCTTGGTGTTGGCGGCGCGCTAGCGGGAGATTTTGCCTGATACGATGCAGCCCATACAGCATAACTGTCATGCATTTCCTTTTCATGAAATTCTCAATCGCACTCTGCAGTGGCAATGACAACATCACTGCAGCATTCAAAAAATGGCTCTGAGCACTATGGGACTTAACATCTATGGTCATCAGTCCCCTAGAACTTAGAACTACTTAAACCTAACTAACCTAAGGACATCACACACATCCATGCCCGAGGAAGGATTCGAACCTGCGACCGTAGCAGTCCCGCGGTTCCGGACTGAGCGCCTAGAACCGCGAGACCACCGCGGCCGGCCTTGCAACATTTTCGATGGGAAGTGTTTGGTCGCCCTCCTTACAGTCCGGACTTTGCTTCCACTGATTTTCATCTCTGCTGATATGAACAGCTGGCTATGAAGTCAACGTTTTGGCACAGACAAGGAACTGCAGATCAGCGTAGAGAATCGGCGAAAGGTGCAGGCGGCTGCCTTCTATGACGAGGATATAGGAAAGTTGGTACAACGCTATAACAAATGTCTCGTATGGAGAGGCGACTCTGCAGAGACGTTGCTGGAAGGTGTGAAGAACTACTACTGTAAATGAAACACTTTTGTTTTTCACTGTGGGTTTCATTTCGCGACCGGTCGAACCTTACTTTCGGAATACGCCTCGTACACAGGCGGAAAAAACCCAACACCAAGAAACAGTTGTGAGACATAAACGAAAGTTGTTACCTGTGTTTCTGTACCTGGAAGATGATGTTAAATCAGCTTCCGCGCCAGTCGCATGAGTGGCACCAGTAGTGCCATTGCAAGGATGCAGATCAGGTGTGCTTTAAGTACACGGCCGCAAATGGTATGTACCTTTGAGATTGGACGTGGAGAGCTCACGTTAGACAAGAATACCTTTAAGGCGATAAAGATGCCATTGAAATCTCAGTTCGAAGTCGTGTAATACGGCTATGAGAAACTGGATGTTGGTTTTGCAATATTCCAGAAAAACGTAGCAGATATGTAACTCCTGTAAATGATTTCTGGCAGCGGTGATTACTAAACTGTTCGGTCGCAAGCAATCCGGGCTACGGGGCACTACCAAGTGGTAACGCAGTCGTGTACGATGTATGGCCCTGGCATATCGTGTTGGATCTGTAGCAGGAATCTGAGCAGAAGTTGGCACCACAGCGACACAACGTACTATTACAAATCGGTTACAAGGACTGCTCCGAGACAGACGCCCTGTATCGTGCAGCCGGCCGTAGTGGCCGAGCGGTTCTAGGCGCTACAGTCTGGAACCGCGCGACCGGTACGGTTCGAATCCTGTCTTGGGCATCGATGTGTGTGATGTCCTTAGGTTAGCTAGGATTAAGTAGTTCTAAGTTCTAGGGAACTGATGACCTCAGAAGTTAACTCCCTTAATGCTCAGAGCCATTTGAACCATTTCTATCGTGCATTCTACTGACCCCAAACCACCGCCAGTTGTGACTTCGGTGGTGTGAAGCGAGGTATAGTTAAGGTCTGATGTGTTTTCTGATGAAAGCTGTTTCTGCGTCTGTGTCAGAGATGACTGTTTGTTGATTAGAAGGATGCAAGTTGAGGTCCTGTCTGCGTGCTACATAGAGTCGAGATAACATCTGAGGTTCGATTTCATATGAAAGAGGGAGCACTCTTCTGGTTATCCCACGCACACTGACTGCAAATTTCTATTAGTCTGTTGTTTCGACACGTTGTGCTGCCATTCATGAAAAGCATTCCAAGAGGTGTTTGCCAAAAGGATAACACTCGCCCATATATCGTTGTTGCAAAGCAATATGCTATACAGAGTGTCAACATGTGAGATGTCACCGGACGATTACTCCATTGGGATGCAGATGCAGCATTAACTGGCCCTGTAATGTCCGACCAAGCGCAACTGGCATGGAACTCCATTCCACATACTTACATCCGGCGCCTGTACAACTTGATGAATGAAGATTTGCATGTTTGTATTCAACATTCTGTTAGTTACATCGATTATTGATGTACCAGAATTGCACATTTCGAATAGCTTACCTTGCGTTTATATTAACCTGTGATTTTGCAGCGTTGATCACTTACCTAGACAAATGTATTCACGAAATTTCAATGTTGTTGTTGTTGTTGTTGTTGTCTTCAGTGCTGAGACTGGTTTGATGCAGCTCTCCATGCTACTGCATCCTGTGCAAGCTTCTTCATCTCCCAGTACTTACTGCAACCTACACCGTTCTGAGTCTGTTTAGTATATTCATCTCTTGGTCTCCCTCTACGACTTTTACCCTCCACGCTGCCCTCCAATGCGAAATTTGTGATCCCTTGATGCCTCAGAACATGTCCTACCAACCGGTCCCTTCTGCTTGTCGTGCCACAAACTCCTCTTCTCCCCAATTCTATTCAACACTTCCTCATTAGTTACTTGACCTACCCATCTAATCTTCAGCATTCTTCTGTAGCACCACATTTCTAAAGCTTCTATTCTCTTCTTGTCCAAACTATTTATCGTCCATGTTTCACTTCCATACGTGGCTACACTCCATACAAATACTTTCAGAAACGACTTCCTAACACTTAAATCTATGCTCGATGTTAACAGATATCTCTTCTTCAGAAACGCTTTCCTTGCCATTGTCAGTCTACATTTTGTATCCTCTCTACTTCGACCATCATCAGTTATTTTGCTCCCCAAATAGCAAAACTCCTTTAGTACTTTAAGTGTCTCATTTCCTAATCTAATTCCCTCAGCATCACCCGACGTAATTCGACTACATTCCATTATCCTCGTTTAGCTTTTGCTGATGCTCATCTTATATCTTATTTTCAGGATACTGTCCATTCCGTTCAACTGCTCTTCCAAGTCCTTTGCTGTCTCTTATAGAATTACAATGTCATCAGCGAACCTCAACGTTTTTATTCCTTCTCCATGGACTTTAATACCTACTCCGAATTTTTCTGTTGTTTCCTTTACTGCTTGATGAACATACAGATTGAATAACATCGGGGACAGGCTAAAACCCTGTCTCACTTCCTTCCCAACCGCTGCTTCCCTTTCATGCCCTTCGACTGTTGTAACTGCCATCTGGTTGGTGTACAAATTGTAAATAGCCTTTCACTCCCTGTATTTTACCCCTGCCACTTTCAGAATTTGAAAGAGAGTATCTTAGTCAACAATGTCAAAAGCTTCCTCTAAGTCCACAAATGCTACATTGTAGGATTCCCTTTCCTTAATTTATTTACTAAGATGAGTCGTAGGGCTTTATTGTCTCACGTGTTCCAACATTTCTGCGGAATCCAAACTTATGTTCGCCGAGGTCGGCTTCTACCATTTTTTCATTCGTCTGTAAAGAATTCGCGTTAGTATTTTGCCGCTGTGACATATGATACTAATAGTTCGGTAATTTTTACATACTCTACTTTTTTAAAGCCCGGTAGGAGGATAATGTAAAACTTGTAAAATATTGCACTGAAATACCTTACAGGAGATATCAGTTCTGCCTTAAGCTACAGAAGATCTCCGACGGCATTTTTCTAAGAAATTCTGTAGACGAGTAGTTACATTTTCTGTGTGAGTACGGTGAGAATAACTCCTGCGTGTTCATGACGCATTCACTTCTGCAAACCATGTCCATGAATCCATGTCAGACTTTGTCTTTATTTGCCTCAGAACACATTGTTGTATATCGCTTCGTCTATACATGAATAAAACGTAGCGTTATCGCTATGCGCTCACGATTGTTTACGAGGGAGTGCTGAAAATTATTAACTCTGAATTTTTCATGGCATAATTCTTAAAGATTTTCAAATGAAGCAAACGTTATTAACATTCCACCGACGCATTTCGTTCAAAAATAAAGAGTGAAAGTAGACGATAAAATCGCTTGAAGCGTAATAATGATCATCATTGCATTCCACTACTTGATCTACGTTTGTAGAGAATATGATTTACTAGGATTTGTGCAGTACCAATTCATATCATAAGCCATACTAAGATTCAAATGTGTGTGAGATCTTATGGGATTAAACTGCTAAGGTCGTCAATCCCTAAGCTTACAGACTACTTAACCTAAATTATCCTAAGGACAAACACACACACCCATGCCCGAGGGAGGACTCGAACCTCCGCCGTGATCATCCGCACTGTCCATGACTGCAGCGCCTTAGACCGCTAGGCGTAAGCTATACTGAAAGTTATAAAAGCAATATTATAAAGTGGTAGTTTGCAGATTACTGTATGTGGATTTTAAATTGCCGCGAGGAGTGGCTGCGCGGTTAGAGGGGCCATGTCACGGATTGCGCGGCCCCTCACGCCGGAGGTTCGAGTCCTCAATCGGGCATGGGTGTGTGTATTGTTCTCAGCATAAGTTTGTACAAGTACTGTGTAAGTCTAGGGACCGATGACCTCAGCAGTTTCGTCGCTTAGGAATTCACATACATTTTTTGGAATTAAAATTCATAAAGCCAAAGGGCGACAGAATGGGAAAGGACTAAAATGCACTGAAATAGCCTGTAAGTCATACAGAGAGGACTGTCAGGTTCCTCCGTTACTGAAGTCATGTAGCCAGTTGTTTTATACCGGATTTTAGGGTGGAAACATTTAATGAACGAATAGCGTAAATAGGATCTGTGATCAAAAAACAGGTTATGAACTTCTTTAGCAGCGACTGCTGACGACACAACCATTCGTTGTAATTCGTGCGTTAGCCTAATTTACTGACACAGGTACGGTCAATTTGGAGCACGTCCTTGCTTGCTAGTAAGCACACAGAGACGTTTGAATATTCAGAATGCCTGCACGCATCATGGACTTAAAAAGCGCGTTATCATTAAGATCTGCTTCAAATTGGAAAAACTGCCCCAGTAACTTACGAAATGTTGAAATCTGTGCAAGGAAATAATTTCGTTACTCTTTAGACTGTTTAAAAGCAGTATTAGCGATTTAAAGGCGGAAATGAGTCAGCAAAAGAATGTTCTGGAGGTCCAGTAACCTCGAAAACAGGACCAAATCTGCAAGAAGTGGCAAAAATTGTTCGTTCAAACAGGCAAGTAGCTGTTCATGAGCTTGCCGAAAAACATAGCATATTGTACGGGTCCATGCAAAGCAGTTGCAAATGGGACAATTGACTGCCAAGCTTGTTCCCAGAACAATTAACGCGAAGAACATCACATGTGAGTTTGCAAGGACTTGATGGTTCTTCTTCATTCAAATATGGACTACATGTCTAAAATTGTAATTGGAGGTGAAACGTGGGCCTATTGGTATGACATGAGACAAATGTTTAGAACTCCAAATGGAAAGTCAGTGAACTTCCTGACCCTAAAAAATCAAATTAGTGGAAATCTATATCGGAGTCATGCTTATATATATATATATATATATATATATATATATATATATATATATATATATATATATATATATATCAGGGGTTTGGTGCGATCAGAGTTAGTTACAAGGTGTACAACTCTCAGCTTCGAATTTTTCAAGGCCGTACTGCAACTTTTGCAGTTACATGTACGAAGAAAGAGACCACAAAAATGGGGCAATGGCCTCCTCCCACATCACGACAGAACGGGATGCCACATCTCGCTTATGATTCGCGAGTTTTTGGCCTGAAAAAATTTTCCCATCTGTCCACATTTTCCTTACTGACCAGATACAGCAACGTGCCAATTCTCTATCTTCCCAAACATTAAAACCTAGCTTAAAACAAAAGGACTTGACACCTTTCTCGACACTGCGAGGGCCACTCCAGAGCAAATGAGCGCCGTTGCAGAGGAGGCCTTCCAGAAATGCTTCCAGTTATGGACCGAAGGTTGGAATAAGAGCACTGGTAGCCACGGAGTGTACTTTTAAAGAGTTTTGATCGAATTCCACGTAAGATTATTACTTTGTTTAAATCTATTCAACTTAGTTTTTGATCACACCTCGTATCTTACCAAATTTTACTGTTACATGATACAAAATTAATACCGTTTTAAGACCATATAGAAGTTTACGTTATCTGCAAAATGAACCCAACTATCACTTCCTGTTCTCTAAACCAAACTAATTCTTATGAAACTGCGATCCAAAGAAATTTTTAATGTTAATTAAAAGTTCTTCTTTTCTTCACGAGATAGGAGCATATCAAAAAAATCATATGTATGCTATCTCTACTTACAGCACCCTTTTAGAAAGCAGAATAGAACAGGTAAAGGGTTCTTCAAAGACAAAAGAAGTCTACTAATATCACACGTTAGCCTTAACTTTCGTTTGGAACTCGGCACAGAATGGAAGTCAATCATGGACTCTGGAAACACCGGAGAAGAAGCGATGTGGTGCTGTAGAATTGTGTTTAAAGCAACATGGACAGATAAGATATGAGATTTCCTGCAGAATCGACGATGTGAGGAGCACGTGGAAAATAGTGACAAGATAGTGGTGATAGTAGGACATGTGCTACGACATCAAGAATTAGCTTCATGATAGTGTAGACAGCCATAGAGGGTAAAATATTACGGGAGGACGGAGATTGGAATATATCTCACCAATAACTGGGAAAGTCAGGTGCAATTGGTACTCTGGGATAAAGAGGTGGTGGACTACAGCAAACAATTCAGAAGATGGTGACAGTAAAAACACAATGAGAAAAATTTCACAAAATCTGTATTACAAATGAATCTGAGAAATCACTCACTTGCGGAAACTTGTTGCCATATCAAATTGGAAAGATAAGTGATCATGTGTCGCTGGTGTTTACAGAGAGTAGGGGAAGTCAGGCTATAATAATACACCTGGATACAATGAAATATTAAGACTATGGATGAAATTAGTTGAGTGGCACCACTTCAACTAAGCTGTATTAAAAAGGTCGATTGGTAACCTTGTTCCTACGTATATGGAGATGAGCTACCAGCTTCCTTGTTGGTGCTACGAACAAAAAAACTTACAGGCAAGCCTCAGAATTATTTTTATATGTATTCACCCAGTAGTATTGTAGGTAATTACATGTTCAAGCAAAGTATAAGTTATCTTGTGAAGCATACCTTTAGCCATGTGTTGAATGGTAGAAGGTTCTGACTGAGCACGCAGTAGTAGAACGTTTCTTGAATAAATCAAAGAGGGCGTTTCGGGCTACAGTTACATAACATGTGTCAGAGTGAAATGACAGAGTTTGTCATTTTACCCCGATGTGGACTCTAGTTATTTTCTGTGTCATTATTGATAGTATTTGAGCTATTTATTTTACAGACCAGTTTAAATTTAACAACAATAAAAGAAAGGCGCTGTATAACGAAATAAATCAAACGAAACATTAAAGATGAATTGATAAATGTGTAACGATAAACAAATGCAACGAATTTACGTAGGCCATATGTAAGTACGTGAATTTCTCCTTTCAGATGACACACAATAAAGCGAAGAAATCGTCAAGACAATCTTGGAATGCGATGCAGATGCAGCAGATGATATTACCAGAGGAGAGATGCAATAGCTGTAGGCCTCGAAAGCTTTCGGAGCTCTGCAGGCTACGCTTAGAAGAAGAGCTAGGAATACGAACAAAATCTTAAATGGTGTTCAGAAAGTATAGGGTAGGTTCCAGACAACTTTACACGTTGCATTGGAACGTGAACTGTTACAACACGTGAAATTATTGTAGTCGCACACGCTTGGTATGACTATGAACGAGATGACACAACTTGCATTTCAAATAGATGAGATAAGCGAAGAGGAAACGTAGTTTTGGAAAACAAACATTGTACAAAAAAGACCTTTTTGGTGACAACAATGATGCTTTCGGAGATTGTATTGCTTAAAAATATACGCACATTCAAAAGCTGGAGAACATTTGTGAAGGAATCAGTAGCGTAATTTGTGGCGACAAACTGAACTTGCTGGAGTAAGGCATAGAAGAAAAACTTTATTTGTGACGTATGCAAAGAGGTAGGAATAGTGAAAATTATTTTTACTGAACCTTAGTTAATCGTGTTGTTTCATGGATTAACATTTTTTCATAGATTAACATAGTGGCTCCACTTGCAGTCTTCACTGTTGGTATGAGTGGATTGAAAAACCTTAATTGACCCTGTTGAAGAACTATTTCAGGAATAGTCTTATTTGTTCCTCAGTACAAATCTATTAAATATACGATACATCAAAGGTTTATCTGAATTTTTTACTTTTTCTTAATGTCATGACATTTAACCTTGACATCGCTCTGACTTATAATGCACTTTTTACAAGAACATGAAAATTTTATGGTTATTAAATTATAACCGTGGCACCAAGATAGCGAAATCTACAACTGAGCGAGGCACGATTCTGAAACAAATTTTATTTAACATCACAGTTTATGAAGAAATCATGATTTAAAAACGAAATGGTATGCCATTTTAGTCATACTTTCTCCACCTGGATAAAGGTACAGATCCTCTTCAATGTAGTTTGTCACACAAAACGTTAAGCATGTGATTGAAGCGGGACGTGCAGTACTCGGGCAGCTAAATAACGCACGCCGTGCTGTGTGGCACCACAGGCGCGCCTGACTGCTAGGCAGGCCCGCGACGCAGGCCCGACTTCATCGCTCGCGAGGGACCGCTCAATTATTCAGCGGGCCTTCCCACCCTGGAGGACCCTTATGAGGGCTGGGACGGCGGCTGACTGCACATGATGCCCAGATCTCCGGCCCTCCGGGCCCCTAAAGTATTGCTAGTCCTCTGGCTTACAACAAAGTGCGGCCAACCTACATCCCCAGCCATACATCTCCCGTCATGCAGCCTACCCTTCGCTATTTGTTCGCAGAATGACGCGCGCAAGTCCACCACACGGCCTCAGAAAATAAAAATGGCAAGCTAAGGGATAACGTCTTCACAAACAGACAAGAGGCAGTGAGTTCAGTTCTCCATGCCGTGAGTGTACTTTGAAGTAATTAAAAATAGTAAATAAAGTAAAAGGAACTTCATCTCTCATAAATAGTATTAAACCAGTATTTTTAAATAAAAATACAAATCGTTTCCATCTTCCATATTTTCAGCATATAGCTACCAACGAATACTTAGGATTAGACATTTGATAATACAGGATTTAAACTCACGACTGATCACCGAATATCAGATTTTCCAACCTTTCCCTAATTGTATATTACTGCAAATGCAATGACAATACTTTTGAAAGGTTACGGTTGATTTCCCATCTGTATACAGCAGCCTGGCGTTTGTAGTTCATATCTAGTAACCCCGTTTTCAGTCAGAGAAATTATGCCATAGTCTGCTCAAAACTAAACTAATATTTCGAAAATTTAATTCAGTACCGTACTTAAGGCATCAATTAAAATTGCATGGAGAGTACATCCAAGATACCAACATTGCTCTGAGTTAAGTTATTTAAACAGTGACAATTATTCCTCACAGAATCGTGAAGTGGATGGTGAGTACTCTGCATTTAGATCTCGTATAGCAGGAAAAAATGTCGACCTTGTGCCAGTACGATATCACAGTTGCGTTTTATGATATCGTAATTATCAGTTTGCTGCAACATTTTTTGGGCACCCTGTATGTACACGTACACATATGGGCACACTACACGCTATATTGATTGTGGTTTTTCCGTCTGTGTTAACTGCCATAAGCGCCTGTACTTTGGTACTCAATCCAAAGTTTTCAGTTTTATGTCTGTATGTTAATAGCTTCTTTATTTAATATTATCAGGTTTTTTATATTACATATCTCTGTTAAGTATTTTGAAGGTTTTCTTGCAGTTATGGCTAGGATGTAGTCTGCAATTTGCTTCCGTATTTTTTATTGTGTGCTATTTACCTGTTTCCATGTTTGTGTGTGTTTTTAAATGATTTAGTAGCCAATTTAGTGGACTGGAAACTTTGTAAAATAGCATCATCTTACTGTGCGGTGCACACGTTAAGAATATTGGTGGCAGAGGCTGACTGCTTATAGTGAATTGGGTGTATGATGCACATTTTATAAATTCTTTTAATGCCTGTTGAGTAAGTCATTCTCATTCTCAAGCATTTGTGTTGAGCCTTATGGCAGTAAACTTTTACAAACAGTTTTTTTCCCAGAAACAGCACTGACCTCAATTCAAATAAAATAGTTTTTTTTAATGATGGGTTTTAACCTGTAATTCCTACTCCCGTTCCTCATTGTCTATATTTCCATTTGATGACATACGATATACTACTTCAAAATAAAAAGCCTCTTTCCCCTTACTAATAGCAATACGTCCGAGGAATTGAACAAAATCTTTATAATCAACTTGCCAGAGCAACCTGTCGTAGTGGCAGCTACAAACATCTACCCAATGACGGAGCTGCACTCTTGGAATGAACAGTACGCGAAGATAAATGAGGCCACAAGATAGTTACTGCTGTTGGAGAACACCGGGTGTCTAGCTGATGACATGGAAAATCGACCGGCGAGGTGTGAAATGCGAAGAATACAAACAATCCCCCCCCAGTGAAATCGGGTGACAAAAATTGAAAACGTAACAGGAACGATAGACATGGTGAACATTAATGACGAATCGGAAACTCATTTTCTATAATGGTCAGGTCATATTACTGTTCGCAACCTATTCTAATATTCGCATGAAAAATGAAAGTGTGACAACACACGTTTTATTTGAAACACTGGCACACTGCCAAATGGCTGGTTTGCTCTGCTGTATCAGTTCACCAGAGATAGCCAACACTGTCTGCCTTACTCCACAGGCAGTACTTTCCCCATCGACGAATATAAAAGTGGGCACGAGGTTTTCACAAAGTGTCTCGCCGTGTGGCCTGTTAGCATCACATGTGTAATCAGCCAACTCGATGTGTTCACGGACGCGCTGTTGCAACTGTCTTAACTGTGCAGGTGCCGTAATGTTGCTGCACTCAGTCGTTTCTTTTAAATTTTGGTACATAATTTACTGTATTTAAATTTGCGTCTATTTTACATTACTTCGTTCAATCAAACAAGAACCTGATTTTGGTGAGCGTTCCGTGGTTCATTCAATGAGCCTTGATTTTCGTTTTACAGTATGCCCTCGTTGTCGCATGTAGCGTAACATACTATTGTTCTACTCTTCTGTTAGCTCGTTTCTTTACTGCACAGCATCAGGTCTTATAAGACCATAATACTTCAACAATTTGGACGCCCCTGTTATGTTTGGAAGTCGTCCCTCATTGCTGCATGGAACGATATACTCTTCACGATTAGATTATGTCTTACCCCCTTGATAGTAAGTAGGTATTGTGTCCTCTTCATTAAACCAATTCATAGCAACTCAGTTTAATGTGAGGGCGCACAACTCTCCACGAAATAACCTTAGCGGTTACAGGAATCCTTACGTCAGGCATCCAGATAAACAAACACTGACGAACTTCCAATTCTAGTAACGACATCCTCCGAGGATATACTCAGAGGCAAACTCCTCGAAATACGTATGATTTCATTTCCATCGTTGACGGTTTCACATAGTGCTCCACGTCTTACTTGGGCTAATTGAACAGTACCTGAGCACGGGCTTGTAATACTGTCCGACACCTCGAGGTTATCCCTCAGTTCAAATTATGATACGCGTCGAAGACATCGGCGACAAAATAAAATGTTTAAACAGCAATGTGCGGAAGGTGTATTTCCGGCCGGAGGTGGTTCTGTGATGTTTTGGTGGGTGTTTCCATACCTTGAATTGGGTCTACTCATTCCGATTACTGTGTACATCATCCACAACGTTAAAAACATTATCTGAAGTCATGAATTGCGCTTCCTTCTACGTTTTACTGATAAGTATGCTGTGAACACTCCCCTCTTTCCAAATGACAACAACTATGATCATAGGGCTGTACGCTCAGGTCATACGGATATAAGGCGCATAACGTCAATGGCAGTACGCTGCAACACTTTAACTTTCTCATTTGTTTTGTTTTATTATTTACGTGAAGATACTGTTCTCTAACTTGTTGCAAAGTATGTTGGCTAGAGGCAACGAAACGGTGATCCTATTGGCAACCTTTCCAGTTGGGAATTTGCTAAACATAAACAAAACAGTTACACAATGAAGTTACAATGTACACTTAAGAATCTATATCACTTTAGAAGAAGAAGCAGACAACACATTAATTTTTCCGGATCTCGCCGCAATAGAAATACATAACATTCAGGCTTCACGATATTTAGGGAACCGACAACCACAGGCACGAACATTTACAATCAATCAAATGACCCACTGATATATAGACAAGCACACTTCATATTCGTAATCCACTGAATAACGATAACACCATTAGCGAACTCCACTACACAAATAACCTACAGACTGACAAATGGTTAAGACGCCCATGTGACTGAGTACACAGGAGACTTGTCCAGGTGCGAGGAGGACGCGCGCACTGATGATTCTGTACAAACATAATTATGTATAATTCCAGTAATAGCGAATATTGACTATTTTGCCTGTTGTCGATATTGATACTGGCAACATATTGGTCCGAGAGGTTCGAAGACGTTCGAGAACGTTTTTGTATCGCATTTGAAGTCGGATAACGAAGGCCAAAGGAAATATTTTTTCGTGGAACGTAATCACCATTCAACACTCAGATTTTTTATTTTTCTTGTATTGTGAAGCCCTTCTTATTGACAAATTTTACGATTATTGGCCAACGGGAAGTACACTAAAGTTATTGATGAGTATGTTTTCGAGAAGCAAAGTGTGTGACATAAATGGCCGTATCTGTTGGCTGAATGGACTTAGGAGCTTCAAATTCTTACTTCGTGAAGGATCCATTGACAATAATAAGTGATATCAATTTGAACTAGACGCCTCTAACTGTTTCCGAGGTAAAGGGTTCTTAAGAGTAGTACGGACAGACAGATGGATGGACAACAAAACGAAGCCATAGGGATTCCTTTTTTACATACTGTAACACGGAACCCTAAAAATATGTGAACTAAAAGAAAATGAACAAGCCACCGGTATACAGAACCGCGTCCAACTTGAGAGAAGAACACAATACACCAACAATAGCCATGCTCAAGACAACCGATGAAGAGCACACAAACACAACATAATGGCACACACTCACCTAAACGTATATCATAGTTCACAGGATAGACCACGTTTTAAAGAAACATGGGGTAACAGCTTAGAAAAAGCTCCTAACACAGCAGACACTCATAGATAAATTCAACAGATCAGGCATGTAAACATGCAACTCTTGTCAGTCATCATAAATAAGGCAAACATGCAGGAACACTAAAGCAAAACGTTAAAGAAAGCTCTAGCTGTAAAAACTAGCCGTTCCACAGCACATTTGCTGACTGTCAAATATCTCACAACCATCAGCCAACTGAAATAGATACTTGTACACTTAAAAACACTAAAATCCAGCTACACATAAACTTACACCAGAAGAAAACTTTCATATATTGAAGGCTTTAACAAAAGGAAAACACCTCATAAACAACCAATACACTATGCAGTGGCACACTCTTTAACCCATTAAAATAACTTTGCCAAAAGAGAGAGCGAGGGAGAGTAAGAGAGAGATAGGGAGCGAGGAAGGGAAGCTGAAAGTAAACATATTTCAAATTTGTCGCCAAACAGACTTGAAAAAAAGTGAACGGCAACTGGATTTTCCCACACAATTTGTTTGGTGAAGTGGAGAAACGTTACTTTCGAACGAAAATCTTCAAACTGTGTACTTTTTGCATGCACGTTTCAACAACGTTCGCGAAAATGGATTTTCAGTAGCAAAATGCAAGTTATCGCATTACAAAATTACGTTTAGATACAATGTGACGTTTTAACTCGTTAAGCAAACTCACATAACATCATTTACGTGCAGATTGAAAGCTAACAATATCCGATAATTCACACAGGGTCCTACATAGCATGATAACGTAGAAAATTTAAGGTAATGACCACAGAAGATAAAAATTATTTTAGACCTTATTTTCATTAGACTAACTGTAACGTAAAACACGTTACGATTTTACGGGTTTAAATAAAGAGCACATAATGACGATGGCACATAGGTGCTGAAACATGTTGGTGTCTATATGAAAAAAACAATTGTTTGCATAACAGCCGAACTTGATATCCAGCAATTTGGTCACCAAGCACGACCACTACCAGAGCAGCTAAAGCAAATGGTAGATTATTTTTGTGCGAACACCCCTTTGGATTTGAGATTTCATTTTATATTATCAACACAGTGTTATAACTATTGTAAGTTTCACAAAAGGAAAATAGGGTTTAAAATACGTATAGTTTGAGTGTTTTAGGTATTTTATGCAATAGGGGAATCAAACCAATTCTTGAGAGAAAAATTGGTTCAAACGTATATTGTTTCGTGGTAAATAATTTACGTGTTACGTAAAAACACCAATTCCGAGATATTATAGATATGATGATTCTTCGCTTGTTTCGATGTCTTTTCGTCAGTTAATAAGAACAGTCGGTTTTCTTCCATACTTAGGACGCAGCATGTGGCCCAGTTTTCTGAGAAATTCAAAAGTTTTGAAAAGTTGTATTCACAGAGCTTGATTCTCGAGTATTACATGTCACCTAACTGATCCTTGAGAGTTATCTTTATAAACACATCACAAATTAAGTCTATATAGGTCCCCAAACGCTCTTACGATAATACATGCATAACTATCGGTAACGAAAAAAAAATTATCTCCAATTTTGTCAATTCATTGGGCACCACTGTTTTAATAAGAGCTGAAGTCCAGACTTTACGGACATAAAAACAGATTCAAGTAATAGAAGTTAAATTTCACTGAATGGACCCTTATAATGCCAACAGAAGACTAATGAATAGGAGATTGGTATTGTAAGTTGTTAGAGACACTGTAAGTGTTCAAGGAGATTTGAGGCATCCAGGGGTCCGGTACCTTACTGTGTAGTAAAGAAAATTTAAATCTGGGATATTTTCAGTCATTCTAATTTAAGACTGGTTAATTACCTGACTCTTTTGAGGAATCTCTGTTGAAACGAACACATTACCTTTGTTTTGGCAATAACTGCATTCCTTTACAACATTTTCGTATTATCAAAGGACAAGAAGCAATTAAGTTGATTTATAATATCAACATCATCCGCAGCTCGTGGTCTCGCGGTAGCGTTCTCGCTTCTCCAGCACGGGGTCCCGGGTTCGATTCCCGGCGGGGTCAGGGAATCTCAGCTGCACCGAGATGACTGGATGTTGTTGTTGCGTGTTCATCATTATCATTCATCCCCATTACGGTCGGAGGAATGCAACGGCTAACCACCCCCATTTGGATCATGGCTAGTATGGAGGTGCGGGTCTCCCGCATCGTTCCCCTAGACTCTGTCAAGAAACATGGGACTTCATCATCAATATCAGCATCTGTGAATAACTTAATGAAACAAAGTTTTACCCAACAAATAGACGAAGCGTCCTGATAAATGATATGTAGATAACCCTATTTCGGTGACGCTCAAAGGCGGAGGATGACATGGTGTTCGGTCGGTACCGTAGACCTTCGGGGTCTATGTGGACGAAGTATAGAGGAGAGATAGCCCTATTAGACACAGGACATTATCATCTACGATTAACTGAAGAAACAATTAATCAAAGACACTTTACAAACAATGTGAAGGAATGTGAAGTCACTGGCGGGTAGAGTTACAGCCTCTAATCAACGATCACACGTTACAAACGAACAAGGGGCTCGTTTTATTCATTACTTAGTAGAATCTTGTACGTCCATGTGTACCATCTTCTTATGGGTTTATATCTGCTTTTGTGAACATGGTATGAAGGCAGGCTTGCCCACGTCGTCTATGGCGTGTGTACCTGTCTTTCCTGTAAGACAACAAGCTTCGTCAGAATCTGATTAACTTTTCATGCTCGTGGTCCAGAGTCATGCAGAAGAAGTTATTGGCAGGAGAAATTATTTATTTCACAATTGCAAATTTCGATCTCTGGGTTATTTTCAAGTGGTACTACAAAAGATTTCACTTCAGCACATATCAAACTTTATAATCCCTCGAGACGTATAGATGTCGCCTTTGACGATGACTTGTATAAGTGTGGGCGGATTTTAAAGTCCGACAAGTGCTGTAGCAAAATCTTTGCCGCACCATTTGAAAATGGTTCAAAAGCTGAAACAGCATTTGCGAAATAAATAATTTCTACAGTCAACCGCGAATATGAAGTCCTTTACGAAATTTGTTAGGATCTCGTCAGCAAATTAGCTCTCTCATGCACACATCTCTTGTCAAAGAAATTAAGCCACACACTTCAGTCGAATGCCAAGATATTCATTTGTGCATTAGTCATGTATTTTACAGAGTAAACAGCGCCGCTTATTTGCCACTAGTATTTCGCCTTCGGTAAAGCAGGCTAACGTATGTTCAGCTTTAACCTTCACCTTGATTCACCGAAGATTTTAACAACTTCAAAAGATGCTGCCAAGATCTATCATCACACGCTAGAGTTACAGGAGTAATTAGGTCTGACTACTTGCCTGTTCTATTTCAGACGACATGTCCCTGACACTTTTTCTCAGGAAACAACAATGAAATAGTCATAAATTGTCACAGTTAGTAATGGATTAACTCACTGACAGCGGTCGTCATCGTAGGCACAATTTTACAATCAATACCTGATATATCTGTGTACTCGAAAAACAGCTTAAGGTCAACAGTTTCACCTAAAATGGAGGACATCAAGCCAAACACAACGCAGTAAATGTACAACAGAGGTTATTTAAGGTAAGAAAATTTACTGGAGACTGCAGTATACAGAATGGTCAGAAACTACAATGCTAATTAACTCGGAAACGACGCAACTTGTAGACATTTTTCTTAACAGATATTCCTCATCACAACCTACTCTGCAACGTCCACATGAGCTTTTGTTTTTGATTGTTTCTGACCACCATATGTAGGAGATCTGGAGCAAATCTTATCTTTTTACATCGAATATCAATTTTCAATATATGATACCCGTCTACGATAAATAATTACTGATGTAGTATCTTAATGTAAGGATAAAAACACAATATAAAATAAAATAACCAAAACCACATTGACTGAAGAGGTGCAAGATATCGACGTGGTCAGCTTTGAAATCCTCCATCTTCTTTGATTACCGGTTCTCAGCATTTAACTGCCAAAATTAATAGATGAAATGCTTCTCACCAAGACTCTAATCGTGTATATTATTGAAAATTGTGGGATACTTTCAGAGACCACATATTTTTCTGACACTTTATACAAATAAATGATCGTAGCAGATACTAAAGGACGAGGACTTCCATAGCGAACCGAGATTGCCGAACATGTGCGAACGGGGTAATGGGGTACATTGTCTGCCAAGTCCTTGCATCTTTTCTGCGTCTCTGGACTACCTTCCATCATCCCCTGTTGCACACACACTACAAAATTCTTCTCCACCGCGAAACTACGAGACGCGCTGGAAATGTACGGCTATTAAATATGTCAGCGCTTCGTCATTACCATGCCTACCGTAGAAAGATCTTATTACCATTCGTAGCAATGATTTTGTTTGTAGCAGTTATGCTGTGTGTGTGTGTGTGTGTGTGTGTGTGTGTGTGTGTGTGTGTGTGTGTGTGTGTGAAAGAGAGAGAGAGAGAGAGATAGAGAGAGAGAGAGAGAGAGAGAGAGAGAGAGAGAGAGGGAGGGAGGGAGGGAGGGAGGTAGGTAGGTAGGGAGAAATGTAAACGTAAGCGTATTGATTTAATATATAAGTTAGTCTGTTAGTGGGCGGTATGAATCCTTACACTGGTGTAGCCACAGAGTTGTATTCAGACCACAATGGAAGATAGTTTGAAAGGCTGCGTAGTGCTACCGCAGAAACAGGTCTTATTGAAAACAGCTCATTTTCTGAATGTGTCAAATGGCTTGGCATACTCCTTTTAACAATAGGCTGACCAGATGGACATGGGCAACATTGGTCTATGGACAATCAGTACAGGATAGCGTAACAAATGCAGCAAAGGAACAACTAGGAAACAACGAGTCAATAAGAACTCGTTATGGAAAGAGCTTTCTCAAGAGCAGAAACATTTGTCAGGTACGCAATGAAATTTCTGATTGCAAAAAGTTTGGGAAAATTCTTTTGGAAGATGAACAAAATTTGCGAAAGTTTGTAATACGACACCACAATGGTCTTAGATTGCATCGTAGACTAAAGAATTTTGAATAAAGTCAAGAGACAAGAGGAATACCAGTAAAGCACCGTACGAAAAAATTATATTTTGTTGGGCTCGTGCAGGAGACGTGTCACTAGCTGCTGTTGCTTTGAAATTGTCGTTTCACTTTTACGTGCCACCGCCCCCTAGTCCAAATTCTTCGTAACGACGGTCCGACATTCACTGATCCATTACACCTGGTTGGCATCGGGGAATTCCCAGTTGCCTGGTCACCACTGCTCAGTCGGTCGCCTCAGATATCGCCGCTACCTGCGTCTAGACAGGGTCCCGTTGATCCATTCTAGTAGCGTTAGTCTACTCATTCTAGGCAGGAACTTGTAGTGCTACGTAACTCGCGTGCCAAATGTTACCCGTTCCGTACGCCACATCAAAATATAGAGTTTCTAATCAGTATTCTATTTACCCAGTTAATCACTTGTTTTAAAGGTTTTATCTCAACGCTTACGTTCATTTTCAATGTTTCAGTCACTGTACTTGCAACGTCAATGTTTTAAATAATCCATTATGAGGTGTTTTCTAATAGTCTCTCTTTCAGGACTGTGTGCACACTGTAATATGTTTAATTGGCTTGCAGCAACAGGAACGGAAGCCAGTTTATGAATTATACACACCCGTTTTGAAAAACTGATCTTACGTCCTCAAGACTCAATCTGGATTTTATTAAAAGAGCTGCTTGAAAGACACGGGATTCTAGTATAAAAATGGCAGACATAACAACTTGTTAATGGAATGCCCGTGTGTGTGTTTCTCTAGCGACTTCTACGCCAATGATTCACAAGCTACCTTCCGATTTGTGGCGGACTGTACTTCTAGTAACAATATTTTTTCCCCACATCCTTTTTGTTCCATTCGCGGTGTATAGTTGCTCTGAGTTTTCAGTTTATGATCCTATAGTGAGACGTTCGTGAGAGGAATAGATACATAAAAAACAGAATAGAAAATTTACGTTCCTAGCCAAGATATTCTACTTACAGAATGGATTAACTCACTGACAGAAGATGTCATCGTACACACAAGTAGAATATCTTTGGCTACCCTCCGACAACCATGCCTCCATCCTTGCTACCCTCCGTGTTTTCTTTCCCTGTAGCTTCATAACCTGGGTTGTGAGTAACTGAATCCACAAGTAGAATATCTTTGGCTTCCCTCTGACAACCATGCCTCCATCCTTGCTGCCCTCCCTGTTTTCCTTTCCCTGTTGCTTCATAACCTGGGTTGTGAGTAACTGAATCCACTTTCCCTTCTTCCCTTTCTTTCCCCTCTCTCCTTCCTGTTGAAGGAAGATTTGTTCCGAAAGCCAGGAACGTAAATTTTCGGCTCTGTTTTTTGTGTATCTATCGGCGGTACTGAGCTGAGGTAAGTACTGGCCAGCCCGTCTATCTCTTTGTTAGTATTTGCTTCACATCTATATATGAGATTTTCCATTAATCATTTTGAAATTCAACTATAAGCTTCTACGTGGTATACGATGCCTCTCTTGTGGTGCCTCCCCCCCCCCCCCCCCCCCTCCCTCCCGACCGTCTTTCCACGAACTCACTGAGTATGTTTGTGACGCTCTCCCTCAGACTAAGTGGCCGTTCGTTACATCTTTACTATCTCTTCTATCAATCGCACCTGATAAAGGTCTCAGCTGTGAGCGATTCTCAGATTCTCAATAATCGATTTAACAGGTGTTTTTGAAGCCATAGAGTGTTGTTGTTGTTGTTGTTGTGGGCTTCAGTCCTGAGACTGGTTTGGTGCAGCTCTCCATGCTACTCCATCCTGTGCAAGCTTCTTCATCTCCCAGTACCTACTGCAACCTACATCCTTCTGAATCTGCTTAGTGTAGTCATCTCTTGGTCTCCATCTACGATTTTTACCCTCCACGCTGCCCTCTAATACTAAATTGGTGATTCTTTGATGCCTCAGAACATGTCCTACCAACCGATCCCTTCGTCTGGTCTAGTTGTGCCACAAACTTCCCTTCTCTCCAATCCTGTTCAATACTTCCTCATTAGTTATGTGATCTACCCATCTAATCTTCAGCATTCTTCTGTAGCACCACATTTCGAAAGCTTCTTTTCTCTTCTTGTCCAAACTATTTAGCGTCCTTGTCTCACTTCCATAGAAGGCTACACTCCATACAAATGCTTTCAGAAATGACTTCCTGACAATTAAATCTATACTCGATATTAACAAATTTCTCTTCTTCAGAAACGCTTTCCTTGCCATTGCCAGTCTACATTTTATATCCTCTCTACTTCGAACATCATCAGTTATTTTGCTAACCAAATAGCAAAACTCCTTTACTACTTGAAGTGTCTCATTTCCTAATCTAATTCTCTCAGCATCACCTGACATTATTCGACTACATTCCGTTATCCTAGTTTCGCTTTGTTGATGTTCATCTTATATCCTCCTTTCAAGACACTATCCATTCCGTTGAACTGCTCTTCCAAGTCCTTTGCTATCTCTGACAGAATTACGATGTCATCGGCGAACCTCAACATTTTTATTCCTCTCCATGAATTTTAATACCTACTCCGAATGTTTCATTCGTTTCCTTCACTGCTCGCTCAATAGACAGATTGAATAACAAAGGGGAGAGAATACAAACCTGTCTCACTCCCCTCCCAACCACTGCTTCCCTTTCATGTCCCTCGACTCTTATAACTGCCATCTGGTTACTGTATAAATTGTAAATAGCCTTTCGCTCCCTGTATTTTACCCCTGATACCTTCAGAATTTGAAAGAGATTATTCCAATCAACATTGTCAAAAGCTTTCTCCAAGTCTACAAATGCTAGTAGCGTAGGTTTGCCTTTCCTTAATCTTCCTTCTAAGATCTTCCCCGAGGTCGGCTTCTACTAGTTTTGCCATTCGTCTGTAAAGAATTCGCGTTAGTATTTTGCAGCTGTGACTTATTAAACTGATAGTTCGGTAATTTTCACATCTGTCAACACCTGTTTTCTTTGGGATTGGAATTATTATATTCTTCTTGAAGTCTGAGAGTATTTCGCCTGTCTCATACATCTTGCTCACCAGATGGTAGATTTTTGTCAGGACTGGCTCTCCCAAGGCCGTCAGTAGTTCCAATGGAATGTTGTCTACTCCGGGGGCCTTGTTTCGACTCAGGTCTTTCAGTGCTCTGTCAAACTCTTCACGCAGTATCGTATCTCCCATTTCATCTTCATCTACATCCTCTTCTATTTCCATAACATTGTCCTCAAGTACATCGCCCTTGTATAAACCCTCTATACACTCCTTCCACCATTCCGCTTTCCCTTCTTTGCTTAGAACTGGGTTTCCATCTGAGATCTTGATGTTCATACAAGTGGTTCTCTTATCTCCAAAGGTCTCTTTAATTTTCCTGTAGCCAATATCTAACTTACCGCTAGTGAGATAAGACTCTACATCCTTACATTTGTCCTCTAGCCATCCCTGCTTAGCCATTTTCCACTTCCTGTCGATCTCATTTTTGAGACGTCTGTATTTCTTTGTGCCTGCTTCATTTACTGCATTTTTATATTTTCTCCTTTCATCAATTAAATTTAATATTTCTTCTGTTACCCAAGGATTTCTACTACCCTTCATCTTTTTACCTACTTGATCCTCTGTTGCCTTCACTACTTCATCCCTCAGAGCCACCCATTCTTCTTCTACCGTATTTCTTTCCCCCATTCCTGTCAAATGCTCCCTTATGCTCTCCCTGAAACTCTGTACAACCTCTGGTTCTTTTAGTTTATCCAGGTCCCATCTCCTTAAATTTCCACCTTTTTGCAGTTTCTTCAGTTTTAATCTACAGGTCTATAGATTGTGGTCAGAGTCCACATCTGCCCCTGGAAATGTCTTACAATTTAAAACCTGATTCCTAAATCTCTGTCTTACCATTATATAATCGATCTGAAACCTGTCAGTATCTCCAGGCTTCTTCCATGTATGCAGCCTTCTTTTGTGGTTCTTGAACCAAGTGTTAGCTATGATGAAGTTGTGATCTGTGCAAAATTCTACCAAGCATCTTCCTGTTTCATTTCTTTGCCCCTGTCCATATTCACCTACTACGTTTCCTTCTCTCCCTTTTACTACTACCGAATTCCAGTAACCCATGACTATTAAATTTTCGTCACCCTTCACTATCTGAATAATTTCTTTTATTTCATCATACATTTCTTCAATTTCTTCGTCATTTGCAGAGCTAGTTGGCATATAAACTTGTACTACTGTAGTAGGTGTGGGCTTTGTATCTATTGTGGCCACAATAATGCGTTCACTATGCTGTTCGTAGTAGCTTACCCGCATTCATATTTTCCTATTCATTATTAAACCTACTCCTGCATTACCCCTATTTGATTTTGTGTTTATAACCCTGTGGTCGCCTGACCAAAACTCTTGTTCCTCCTGCCACCGCACTTCACTAATTCCCACTATATCTAACTTTAACCTATCCATTACCCTTTTTAAATTTTCTAACCTACCTGCCCCATTAAGGGATCTGACATTCCACACTCCGATCCGTAGAACGCCAGTTTTATTTCTCCTGATAACGACATCCTCTTGAGTAGTCCCCGCCCGGATATCCGAATGGGGGACTATTTTACATCCAGAATATTTTACCTAAGAGGATGCCATTATCATTTAATCATACAGTAAAGCTGCATGCCCTCGGGAAAGATTACGGCCGTAGTTTCTTTTGCTTTCAGCCGTTCGCAGTACCAGCACAGCAAGGCCGTTTTGGTTATTGTTAAAAGGCCAGATCAGTCAATCATCCAGACAGTGGCCCCTGCAACTACTGAAAAGGCTGCTGCCCCACTACAGGAACCACACGTTTGTCTGGCCTCTCAACAGATACCCCTCCGTTGTTGTTGCACCTACGGTACGGCTATCTGTATCGCTGAGGCACGCAAGGCTCCCCATATAAAAGTTGCTTAATTTATGAACTCAGTGCTTGATTTCACCTATAAAGGGGAAATTTGAATTGTGACCTCTACTTCGGATGGTACGTACTGACAAATCTTTCTTTTAGTCCATGCTGTGTCTAGGAATGTTGCATACTCGGTTCGCTAGACAATCAAACAACTCGTATTAATGAGTTTTATTACAACAAGTATAAATATTTAACTCTGATATGAGAATGCTTGTAGTTCAAAATGGTTCAAATGAGTCTGAGCACTATGGGACTTAACTGACAAGGTCATCAGTCTCCCAGCACCCAGAACTACCCAAACATAAATAACCTAAGCACCTCATACACAGCCATGCCCGAGGCAGGATTTCGAACCTGCGACCGTAGCGGTAGCTCGGTTCCAGAATGTAGCGCCTAGAACCGCTCGACTACCACGGCCGGCAATTCTTGTAGTCCTTTATACATGATCATCCACAACTGCAATCAGACAGATGTGTCGCATGGAAAGGGCGACATACAAAATAATCAGTCTTCTTGAGAACAAACACAAGTAACAATTCTGGTCCTATCGACCGCTACTAACAAAGGTCTGTCAACTGAAATGCAGTGACTGCTGATCTCTAACGTTCAGACTTCTGAACAACGAAGTTGAACAGATTTGGGTAGTCCGAGGCATGGAGAGACTCAAGAAAATGTTATAATGTGAAAGAGTATTCCAGAACTAAAAAACTGTAGTACCTCTTAATAACTTTCTCTCGCCCGCGTCGAAGTCATTACAGATGGATGGAAATCGTACAATTTTAAGAAGAAGGGATTTCACCACGAGTCTGTAAACCATTTTCTCGAATTCGTGTAATCTGATGTTCTACCTGTGCATCCACAGAATATCGAGCAATTATGGAAATCCCTGAAAGCATCTATCAAACGAGGGAGACCGGGAAACCGAGATAAATTCCACATTTTTCAATGCATCTACTTCCACAATTAGCGCTTACGTGGTATAAAACGTTTCTGCGAGACTACCAGCTTTCTTGAGAGTTACTGATAACATGTTGTGTACAAAATTATACTAAAGTTTTCAGAAAAGCAGCTAAGGTAATACTAACCTGTCGCAAATTTGAAAAATAATACTAGTATTGACAACTATTGTTGAGGAAAAGTAATTGTAGAGGAGGATGTCTCGTTACAAGGCAATTTTTATCAGTCTGTAGCATCCACCATTGCTACTTTTCTTAAAATGACCTGCACTGTCTGAGGACAGCATGTCCACGAAAAAGTTTGATGAAACATACAGCTGAATGGAAAAAATAGACCTCACGATCTTGGCCTGACGTTGTTAAAATAATTTTTGCTTATGTTCAATTGCGCTCAAAGCCTGTTAATTATCCCATATATGAATGTGCTTGAAGTTAAACTTGGCACCTAAGTGCAACGTTGACTAATAGCAAAAAATTGGACTTGCAGGAAGCGTTTCTTCCGCCCCCAACTTCCAACAATGTGGCAGCATTATTTACCATTTTCAACCAGCGTTCTAAATCAAATGTTCTAAATCAATGTTCTTTTACATTCTCCGTAATTATTATCACACGTATCGCTACACATTAAGTAGGTATGTCCATTTTTAATTATTCTTGAGTATTGCTCATCATAGTGGGATGCGTACCAGGTCGGGTTGACAGAGGAGATAGAGAAGATCCAAAGAAGAGCGGCGCTATTCGGCACAGGATTATTTGGTAAGCGTGATAGCGTTACGGAGATGTTTAGCAAACTCAAGTGGCAGACTGCAAGAGAGGCGCTTTGCATCGCGGTGTAGCTTGCTGTCCAGCTTTCGAGAGGATGTGTTTCTGGATGAGGTATCGAATATATTGCTTTCCCTTCTTATACCTCCCAAGGAGATCTCGAATGTAAAATTAGAGCGATTCGAGCGCCACGGAGGCTTTCCGGCAGTTGTTCTTCCCGTCAACCATTCGCGACTGGAACAGGAAAGGGAGGTAATGACAGTGGCACTTTAGGTGCCCTCCGCCACACACCGTTGGGTGGCTTGCGAAATATAAATGTAGATGTATATGTAGATGTATGATCGCCGATATTTTTGTATTTTGGGCAAACAATGTAATTTAGGCTTTGTTAATGTGAAAATTCAAAAGACTGTACGATCCACTAAAATGTGACAAAATATTCTTAAGTAACAACAAAAACTCTGCAATAAAAATCTTGAAATTTATTTAGATCAATTGAACCATGAGGACCTAACATGTGAGAATTTCAGCTTCAAGAATCAGATTCCTAGACATGAAGAACTGGAGCCAACTCTACACGAAAAGCTAGGTAAACTAGAAAATTTATCGTAATCTTCGCTCCTCTCAAATATTTCATCAAAGACGGCTTATTGTCAACAGTAACTGCAATTATGAAGGAGCGGAGAGATTACACCTTTCAGTAAGATGGAACATCCCAAAGTTGAGGGAGTCCCAGACAGACAGATAGAAAACAGACTTCGAGGAGGTCGTAGAGCGCGTCTTGAGAAGCAAATCGACGATAGGAGCTCGTCTCTAGAAACATCATCCAACAACGCTAGAGAGCTTCGAAGTTACAGGCTCCACCGCAGGCACTAGGTCACCCACCCCTTCCGCAACAAACTTGACTCCGTACAATAACGGAAAGTAGCGGAACGTCTCGGTTTTATTTGTTAATCGGTGACCATGACTGATTGCCACGACCGCCAGTGGAGGAAATGGAGCTAGCTGCTGCGTAGAAAGGCCTTGTCTCCAATAACGGATGACGGTTTCGGCCACGGGTATCTATTTGCAGTTTATTTTTATCCTGCATACCGAAAAGCCTCAGAGATTTTAGAAGGTTCCTGGAGGAAAGGAAACTTTCCAAAACTGTCATCCACGAGGCAGCAGACCATCGCATATATACGAGACAAGGTCCATTTACACAGCAGCTAGCTAATTCTGGCCTAATGCCAGGTGCTGGCGCCTGTAACTTCGACGCTCTGTGCGTCGATGGATACATTCCCGGACACGAATTCGTACCCTTCCTTTGTTCCTCAAGGTACCCTCTACAACCTCTCCAATATTATACAACATTTCTGGGATGCCCTATGCTATCACAGTTTCATTTTCCCTGCTGGTTACGGGTTTAGATAGCAAGTACCATCATCAGGCCATTCCCACACGTGCAGTCAACATTGTCATTTCCGAAGTAGGTGCGTCATATGAGTAGGTGAGAATATGACATACCTGGGAAGCGAGCTTGTCGACAGCCCAGCAGGAGTTGGCCTGGTGATGATACTTAGTACCGAACAGGTAACCAGTAGACAAAATAAGATATTGCTCTTATAGACTAAAGCACATACTTCTTTCATTGTGTTGGTCGCTTTAGCAACGTGACAGTACGTTGGGAATATGTGATGTCTCAAACCGTTATATCGGCCGTACTGGACACGACGACTGAGTTGTGGACTAGCCCACTTATTTCTCCGGGCATGATACCTAACGAGTTCCTCTTATTTTTGTGGCGGCATACTAAAGAACGTGTTTACGTGGTTCCTTCTCGAAAAGGCACTCCAAGACTCAAAATGCCCACTTATAATACGCTAGGATCGGTAACACCACATATCATTTTGAATGTATGGATCGAAATGGACTATCACTTAGCCGATGTCGGATAGCTAGTGATCTCGCGTATAACATCTAAAATGCATGTAATTTTGTTAAGTTTCAGCTGAAACGATATGGTTGGAGAGAGAGACCTCTTCAGCTCTCAGATATTTATGATGTACATATCTGATAAAACAGATATATTTACTGTGTTTAACAATCATTTTCTGAGCATTGCTGATGAATTAAATAAAAATTTGTTTCTACAGGGAATCATATGAATCTCTTGGTAAATTCCTTTCCAAGATTAATGTTGAAATACTCGTCCGATATACCTACAAGGGGGAGATTGAGGCAATATTTAAATCACTGAAGGGTAAGGACTCTCATGGATATGATGGAGAGACTAGCAGAATATCAAAGTACTGTGCTGCACATGTTAGCCCTGTATTTAGCCATATTTGTAATTTCTCCTTTAGAGGTGGTCAGTTTCCTGAACGATTAAAGTACTCAGTAGTGAAGCCACTTTATAAAAATGGAGAAAGGGATAATGTAGGCGATTTTAAACCTATTTCTATGCCATCACCATCACTGGAAAGACTGTGTATGTAAGGAAAATTAATAATTTTATATCACACGATTTTCTATCATATATACAGTTCTGCTTTAGCGTTCGTTTATAAACTGAAAATGCTATATTCCCTTTTCTCTGTAAGGTACAGTATGAATTAAAAAAAGGTTTCGAATGCTTGGCATATTTTTCGATTTAACTATCTCGTTTGATTGTGCTGATCATAAAGTATTGCTCCAGAAATTGGACCATTAAAGAATACAGGGAGTAGCTCACAATTGGTTCACCTCTTACTTTAGTAACAGACAGCAAAAGGTCATTATTCACAGTGTTGAAAATGACTGTGATGTTGGGTCAGAGTGAGGTATGGTCAAGTAGGGGGTGCCCTAGGGATCAGTGTTGGGGCCACTCCTTTTCCTTATTTAAGTAAATGATATGCCCTCTAGTATGATGAGTAACTCTAAAATATTTCTCTTGGCTAATGACACTAGCCTGGTAGTAAAGGATGTTGAGTGCAACATTGGCTCGGTTCAAAATAGTGACATTCGTGACGTAAGTGCATGGCTTGTAGAAAACAAACTAACGTTAAATCTCACTAAGACTCGTTATGACATTTTCTAACACACAATTCAACAAAACCTGACGTTTTAATTTCAGAAAATGGGCATAAAATTTGTAAATCTGAACAGTTCAAATTTCTAGGTGTTCAGATAGATAGCAAACTGTAGTGGAAAGCCCATATGCAGGATCTTATGCAGAGATCTTTATTCTCCTATGTCGTATGTTATTATATTTTGGGGTAGCTCTTCCCTTTATAAAAAGAAATTTTTTTCTAAGAAACAGGCGGTTCAGGCATTAAGTGGTGTAAGTTCAAGAACCTCTTGTCGCCCCCTGTTTACGAGTCTGCATATTTTGACATAGGCCTCTCAATATTTCTGTCATTCTATGTTAGCAATTCATTCAGCTAATATTCGGCAGGAAACGAACCTGCATTTGGATCGGACTTCCTTAACTCTTGTGCAGAAAAGTGTGCAGTATACTACTGCATTCATTTTCAATAAGCAACCAACAGAATTCAAAAATCTTAGCAGTAATTCACACGCTTTCAAATCGGAACTGCAGAGCTTCCTCATGGGTCACTCCATCTCTTCTGCCGAGGAGATCCTTGAAAACTTAAGCTAATGCTTGTTGTATTGTTGACTGTGTTTACTTGAACTTTTGTCTTGACTTTTTCGGGTCAATAAATGATTTATTTTTATCTGTTTTTACTTCAATGTTGTTATTTCATGTAATGTCGCTTTACATGGCCTCAGAGATTTTATCCTCAATTTGGTCCTACGGAACTTGATGTGTAAATTAAAAATTAAGTTAAATGGAGACTGAAGTGTCGAATGAAAGTTTGTACCAAGTCTAGTGTCCGAGTCGTGCTCTCCTGCTCACCAGGCACATGCGTTAACCATCACGCCAACCTGGCACAATGAATTTACACAACTGCATGGACTACCCAAGCACGTCTCCCTTCTCAATCCTAATTCCAATTCTCACCCAAGTCCCCTTGGTATTCCGATTAAACTCGAACAGCATTGAGAGGGGCTTTCTAATTTTATGGGAGAAGCATCACTATGTTGAATATAATGAGGGATCTTTCCTCAAACCCAGACATAGGTACTTGAATCAAATGGAGCTTTATGGTTAGAGAGACCTTTTCAAGTCTCAAACATTTTTGACGTATATATGTATACAGAAGCGACAGGTAGGATCTCCAGATTAGTTCGATGTCGATATGATATTCCAATACAGTTAGAGAGCCTTTGCAGTGGTTTTCGAGTTAGGGGAAATATCAGGTTGTCTGAGCGTGAATGGGAATTTAGAATGGACAGAGGGGCCTGCTAGGGTAGTCCGTGCAGTTGTGCTGAACCGTTGTTCCAGGGTGGGCGTGGTGGTTAGTACATCTGCCTAATGAGCAGGAGACCTGTGTTCGGATCCTGGCGTTGGTACAAATTTTCATTCGTCGTTCCAGCCTGCATTATCACGCAACGACGTGGCGCAGTGGTTAGCACACTATACTCCCGTTCGGTAGAGCGACGGTTGGAACCCATGTCCGGCCATCCGGACTGAGATTTTGTATGGTATCCCTAAATCGTTTTAGACAAATGCCGGGATGGTTCCTATGAAAGGGCACAGCCGACCTCCTTCCCCGTCCTTCCTTCCCCCGATGGGAACGATATCCTCCCTCTTTGGTCCCCTCCCTCAAATCAACCAAATCAATCAACCTGCATTATTAATTTTCTTTAACATTAAAACTTATCTAAGTTTTCATGAATTGAATACGACAGTTAAAGCCGTTTGTAAATGTTGTGCTCAGCTTGAATGTCTGTATATCGTAAAGAGTACGGCACCATCACACATCGTTGGTGCAATCCAGAAAATTCATATCTTTCGATTTTTTTTCGTTAAATCACAAATCAAGTATTCGAAGTAAAGTTTTGTGACATTCAAAAGGAACTGAAATTTGTGGTAAGAACTATGGGACCAAACTGCTGAGGTCATCGGTCCCTAGACTTACGTACTACTTAATCTAACTTACGCCAAGGACAACACACAGACACACACACATGCCCAAGGGAGGGCACGAACGTCGGAGGGGGAAGCCGCGTGAACAGTGACAAGACGCCTAGACCGCACGGTAACCCCGCGGCCAAGGACCTGATATGGAGTTATAACACTCTACTGGCATCTGAGTGTTTACAGATAATTACCAAAAATGGTTTATTACTCACAGTACATGTTACCCTCTGAGAAGGTTTTTAGTAATTTGACAAAGATTACCTAACTGATAATTTGGAATCTAACCTTGATTCTGTAAGAGTAAGTTTCAGTAAATAACATGAAGAATTAATTTTGCAATGGGTAACAGTAAATAATTACTGTTAATTGAAATAGTTATACGGTCGCCAGCATAGTTAGGCATAAGAATGCAAAAGCATTATTCATAAAGAACCTGTTTTTATATCACAAAAAAGAACTTCCATTAAACACTATACTCTGAAATGCAACAACCACACACGGATGGACAAATTACACATGGGGAAGCAGCAGTTGTCACCTTAGCATTTAAGCAACACAAGACTTGCAAATGAACCATTTCTCTTGTTTATCTCAATCATTACTTTAGTCTACAGTTAATATGGCTGAAACCTGCCCTTCACTAACTGCACAACGACAGACAGCACATGGTAATAGTCAGGTACAACAATCACACTCATTCACTATACAAAACAATAAAGAACAAACAGTATACAAACCTTCTATCTTTGTCACTCATTGATTACTTAAGGATCCATTAACTAGAAACCTACTAATCAGTTTTATCCTTTTTATTATGTTGGAATAGAAATGTGGTCTCACAAATATATCTTTCTTTGTAGTAGCAACAAAACTTTGTTTCCTCTCAACAGTAAATATTTTTGTCATGTATAAATTGTTTCATTACTAATTGTTGTGAAATATACTACTAAGCTAGAACTGTACTTGGGCTTAACGCTGTTTCAACAGTTGCTTCTCAAGTAGTACAGGTATAATCAAGAGTCACTTGCAATTGGATTTTTACACCCTCTATAAAGCCAAATTGTTTTGTTTTCATGAATTACAGCAGCTATAGTAACTACTTATAAACAAAGGCTTAAGTGAGTACCTAAAACTGGCTTTGCAATTTATACTACATAAAGTACACAAAACTCTAGTATTTCTTCATAAAGTAATTAATATCTAAGAATGTTTTCTCATTTTAAACAATACAAAAGTATGAACTCTTAAAATGTCCATTACCATGAAGCTAACTAAACACTCTTTCCTGGGACAAACTGTGCACTAATCTTACTTACCTTAGATAAATTTTAAAACAGTTAATTTCAGTAACCTTTTATAATATAATTTTAATGCATCGAGACAAAGGTTTCATAAGTAGGCTATGAAAGTAATTTTGACTCAGTAAACTTTATCATTCTCTCTTTCAAAAGTGATTTTTGGTTCATTTTCTAGCTAAGTTGTAAAACTTTCAAACGTAGATAGTCACTGTTATAAGCGTGAGAAGTGAACAGTTCTTGACCAGCACATTAAGTGTAGTGGCAGAAAACTTTACCACACATAGTAAAATTTGCTCTGTATTTTTGTTAATTCTTTTATGCAAGAATCACTCTCGGAATTCATTAATCAATGGTGAGGATCCTACTAGGATAAGTGTATAGGAAACACACATGGGCGGAACACAATTCTTTTAGCTTTAAGATTATATTTCCACTGAACCAAATACAACATTACTGGTTCACATATTCTTAGATATCTGTGCTTTTGTTAGTGTGACGAAGTGCTTGCGCAATAGAGGTGGCGAGTATGTGGTCACTAGGTGGTCTTTCCATTGGCACAAATAAGTTCTATATCTTTCTTCTTGGCGTTGATGATAATAATTTCAGAGGTTTTCCAATACGAGAGCACCATTTTGGGGCCACATATTACATCAGAGGCCGTTCCATTGCACTGGTAACACAGTAGGCCTCACTCGGCACCTGCGCAGTTTACTCGTCAATGTTTCACTGCAAACTGACTACCGTGCTCCCTCGCTTGGGGCCCAGAGGAACGCTACATCCACTTTTCGTTCGCGCTAACCACATTTAAGCGCGCGCTACCTCACTTCCGTTATAGAAGCGGAGCACATTTACTTTTCAGTTTATACAATGCAAAGTCCCTATGTATGAACCGGTTTCAACAATATTACCAATAGACATACGAGGGCTGTCCATAAAGTAAGTTACGATTGATCGCGAAATGAAAATCACAGTGAAAATCAGAAATGTTTCATTTGTAAGAGTTAGCTACACCTTTAAGCTACTTCTCTACGTAGTCGCCGTTCTGACTCAGACATTCGTCGTAGCGTTGTACCAACTTTCCAATACCCTCATCATAGAAGGCAGCCGCCAATTCTTTCCGCCAATTCTCTACGCTGGCCTAAAGCTCGTTGTCTGTGCGAAAATGTTGTCTTCATACCAGCGGTTCGTTTGAGCAGAGATGAAACTCAGTGGGAGCCAATTACGGGCTGTATTGTGGGTAACCAAACATTTCCAATTGAAACGATGCAGGAACATCTTCATTGCCCCTGCAGAATGAGGCTGAGAATTGTCTTGAAGAAGAAACCGCACGACAGTTATGTAATGTTGGTTGCAAAGCTTCAGGGGAAAATTCTCACCAGGCCCTCGTAATTGGCGGGAGACACTATTTTCTATAACATCTTTACTAGCTCACGAAGAGGTCAGGAATGAAAAGAGTGATATAATTCTACCTAGAATCATACTAGAGACACTGGCCAACACATCTTTGCAAAGCTTTATCGGATTTTCGTAGTCGTTTCCATTTCACGACCGATCGTAACTTACTTTCTGGACACCTCTCACACTTCAAAAAACTTTGCCATTTAAGCATATTAAGAAATCAATACAACATTTATCTCATTGAAAGACAATCTCCATCAAATCATACGAAGAACTTAACACATACAGAGCAACCATATTACAGATCTTATCCTTTCTCCACAGTAGGCAAAAGATATCACATGGAAAGCAAGATACACTTTTCATTATTCAGGATCAATATGTACAAATTATTTACAATATTAAACAGTAGTGTTACAGAGTGCTTACGTACATAAGAACTCAAACCGCAGGTGATATGATCGCTCACACCCACACACCCTCCCACCCGCCCACCCAACCACCGACCCACCCACGCACACAATCACACACGCACGCACGCACACACACACACACACACACACACATACACACACACACACACTACACAGACATGCATGCACAGTGAGACAGTCGGACACCGGACACACACAGTTGCACCCACGCCTAGCAGCGTTCTCGTTGGGTGCGCGCGAGTTCGAGAAGAGCTGGCTAATAAATATCACTCAGAGCCGCGGCCGTCCAAAGCCCCGCCGGGGCGCGCTGAATTATTCAGACACCACCGGCAGTGCCAGCAGAAGCAGCTAGCTTCCCAGGAGGCGCCGCTGACGCCCTGCAGTATCTGCAACCCCGCGCGCGCCGTGGGATGGAGCCGTCCGGCCATCAGATAGCGCCTCGTCGCTAATTCCCGCCGCTGTCCCTGCTTATCTGGCTCGTTTCACGGTCCCGCTACCCGCGCTCTCGTCACAGGCCCTCCCCCTGCACAACGCTTCTGCTTCCAGCCCCTTGCAAACGTCCAGCCTGGAACTTTAACAGCCGCTACTAAAAATTAACATACGGCGTGGCCTGGTGCGTTGCGGCGTCGCTGATGCAGCGCTGCCGTTGCATAGCACTGCCCGCTAAGTGCCGCGGCAGTGTGCGGCGGGGTGTTTCAGCCCTCTTCACACCACTCCACCACTGTACACTCGCCTGGATTTTATTACCTCCGGCTTTACTACCTGCGGTATTAAAATTACTAATGTAAGCGAGACGTTTTCTTATCTCCTGCGTGATATCTGGCGTATAAAAAGTTAGCTGCGTTAAGTATGCTTATTTACACCACAATACTGGGCAATGTTATCATACCGGTTCATAGTTTCGCTTGTATTATTAAGTTCATTTTTTTCTGATAAGGTGATTTTCACATAAATTACTACACTAACACTCTGAGAGAAAACAAAATCATCGCCTCGAACGAATTATCCGAATGAGACAGGGTTCGGTAAATGTGATGTACCTTTACAGACAAACAAATTTCAGAAAAATTGGATGTTGTATTCAAGAGTAAAAACTTGAGAAATCGAGACTCATTTGTCTACCTCTGTCCCTTATGCCAGCAGTTATTTGGCTTCTCATTGATTGACGGAGCTGTTGAATGTCCTCCTGAGGGATATCAATGAAAACGTCTGTCCAGTTATGAGTTAGATCGTCAGAATCCCGACCTGGTTGGAGTGCCCTGCCCATAATGCTCCAAACGTTCTCAAATGGGGAGGGATTGTGACCTTCCTGACATGTAATCCTAGGATAGCTCGCCATACAGGGCAACGAATGAGTGTTGGTTCAAATGGCTCTGACCACTATGAGTCTTAACTTCTGAGGTCATCAGTCCCTTAGAACTTAGAACTAGTTAAACCTAACTAACCTAAGAACTTCACACACATCCATGCCCGAGGAAGGATTCGAACCTGCGACAGTAGCGGTCAAGCGGTTCCAGACTGTAGCGCCCAGAACCGCTCGGACACTCCGGCCGGTCAACGAAAGAGGGCACAGAATATTGTCAACATACCGCTGCTTGGTACGCTGCCGCGGATAACAACCAAAATGGGCTCGCTGTGAAATGAAATGAAACACCAGATTGTCTCTCCTAGTTGTCCAGCTGTATGACGGGTGATAGTTATGTTAATATACCACCACTTTTGCTGCGTCTCCAGACAAGTCTTCAGTTGTAATCGGAGCTCATTTCGAACCAGGGTTGATCCAGACAGTTCTGCTGCAGCAAATGAGATGCTATGCAGAAGACGCGCCTGTAGGCGCTCGGATAGTGGTGGGATACAAAGCTGATTGTCGCCCGCTATACGGCCCGACATCCTGGACTGAAGGTCTGGGGTGCCATTTCTTTCCACAGGACACCTCCGGTTGTCATCCACCGCACCCTTAGAGTTGCCGAGCGGTTCTAGGCGATACACTCTGGAACCGTGCGACGGCTACGGTCGCTGGTTCGAATCCTGCCCCGAGCATGGATGTGTGTGATGTCCTTAGATTAGTTAGGTCTAAGTAGTTCTAAGTTCTAGGGACTGATGACTTCAGAAATCAAGTCCCATAGTGCTGAGAGCCATTTTTGAGTACCCTTACAGAACAACGGCATGTCAACGATATTCTACACCAATTTTGTTGCCCTTCATGGCAACTCGTCTTGTGCTTATATTTCAAGAAGATAATATTCGTCCGCACACAGCGGAAGTTTCTCCTGCTTGTCTTCGTGCTAGCCAAATCCCACCATAGCCAGCAACATCGCCGGATATCTCCCCATTTGAGAACGTCTGAAGCATTATGGACAGGTCCCTCCAACTATTTCGGTAATTTGACCATGCAACGAGCCAGTTCGACAGAATTCGGCACGATATCCATCAGGGGGGTGTCCAACAACTCTAACAATGAATATCATGCCGAGTAGCTCCTTATGTGTAGGACAAAGGTGGACCATCGAGTTACTGACCTGCTCGATTTGAGACGCTTTTCGTCATGAATAAATTATCTAGTCTTGCTGAAACTGTTATCATTTTTTAGTCACTACGTACACATCTCTTAATTTATGTCTCATTCGTATCATTCCTTCATGATGTATATTTTGCTTCTTTTGGGACTTACTGTAATACCATTATTTTCTGTTGGCCACTTTCAGCCTTGTGCTCAGCTTCATCGTTATTATGCTTATGCTCGCCAATGACGATGAGGCTGGAATTGGCCAGAACCAAATAAAAGTACTACATAACTATCGAAAGTTCCCTGTTTGGCGCAGGTAGTTCCTCAGAGTAGTTTTACGTAAGGCATAATAACGGACGATCTCATCAAAATTCAGTCAATTTGCCCCAATATTTATAAAATATACCCACAAGCCTTCCTCGTGAGTCAGTCCATTACTGTATCAATATCCATACAATAACTCCTGAGGTAATTCTTTGCCTACAGACCAGAAAAATATAGTAATTCCGATTCCAAAGAAAGGATTTGCAGACAAGTGTGACAATTACCGAACTCTCAGTCTAATTCATCGTCGTTGCAAAATACTAGTACGAATTCATTACAGAGAAATGGAAAAACTGGTGGAAACCGACATCGGAGAAGCTCAATTTGAATTCTGGGGAAATGAAGGAGCGCGTGAGGCAATACTAAAGCTATGACATATTTAAGAAGACCGGGTAAGAATACACAAACCTCCATTTAAAGCATTTGTAAGAGAAAGCTTCTGACAATGTTAACTGGAATACTCTCTTTGAAAAGCCGAGGCTAGCAGGGATAAAATACAGGGAACGAGAGCTATTTACAACTTGTACAGAAAGCAACCGCAGTTGTAAGAGTCGAGGAATATGAAAGCGAAGCAGTAGTTGAAAATGGAGTGAGGCAGTGTTGTAACCTATTCCAGATGTTATTCAATATGTACGCTGATCAAGAAATAAAGGGAAAAAAGAAGAATTTGGAGTAGGAATCAAAGTTGAAACAAAAGAAATAAAACCTTTGAGGTTTGTGGATGACATTGTAATTTTGCCACAGACAACAAATGACTTGGAAGGCAGTTGAATGGACTGAATAGTGTCTTGAAAGCAGGATATAAGATGAACATCAACAAAAGCAAAACAAGGATAATGGAATGTAGTCGTGTGAAACCAGGTGATGCTTAGGGAATCAGATCAGGAAGCGAGACGCTTAAAGTAGTAGATGAGTTTTCCTATTTGGGCAGCAAAATAACTAGTGATAGGCCAATTAGAGATGATATAAAATGTAGACTGTCAACGGAAAGAAACGCATTTTTGATGAAGAGAAATTTCTTAACATTGGATATAGATTTAAGTGTATTTATCTGGCATGTATGGAAGCGAAACATGGACGAGAAACAGTTTCGACAAGAAGAGATGAGTTGATTTTGTAATGGGGTGTAACGGAACAATGCTGAAGATTACACGGATAGATCACATAACTAATGAGGAATTACTGAAGGGAGGTAGGGAGACTAGAAATTCGCGGCACAACTTGGCAGAAAGGAGGGATCGTTTGACAGCACATATTCTGAGAGATCAAAGGATCCCCAATTTAGTTCTCGAGGGAAGCGTGGGGAGTAAAAATTGTAGAGGAAGACCAAGAGATGAATACAGTAAGTAATTTCAGAAGGATGTAGGTTGCAATACTTATTCAGAGATGAAGATGCTCGCACAGGATAGAGCTGCACGGAGAGCTGCATCAAACCAGTCTTCAGACCCAAGACCACTAAGCTGAACAGACAGAAAGACGCAGCGAGAGATATAATTTATTGCATGTGGCGATAAAAGGTACTTATTCTTACTGATTTTTCCGCCAGATAACCCCCCACCCATCAGCATCCGACTAGTGAAGAACCATTGCAGTTGTCACTCCTAACGTCAAATAAGTATTGAACAGAAGTTACAGTCCCAGATTAAATATGTCTTCACCTAATAAATTATTTTAATTTAATGTTGTGTAATAAAGTGGTGAAACCAGAACATGAGAAACTGAAGCCATCTTGGCGGCAAATGGAAAAGGAAATTTTTTTTTCCTCGCTCTGTACAGTTTCACTCTGTAGAGTTTTAGTGCTTGTACCAAACACACTGCTTTCTATACAGAAGTCTAGAATCTGGAGAATCAAAGTTATACAAATATATCGATTAGTTTGTAGCAAGTAACCAACTGCCTAAACAATATTATAGGCAGTAAGACGTCTAATGATAAATGCAGGTTAGATGCGGTTTCTTAAACTAAACATTTTTCATAATAAACAACTACCAGCTTCATCGCTACATAGGAATACAGTGAATATGGCTTAATTTATTTATTTTAATGGTTGTTAAACTCCATGGCTGTGGATTATATTATGTTAATAAATATAGCCTCTATCCACTGGTTTATGTATTTTTATTTGTGTCAGTACACATTTGCGACTTCAGTTGGCTTAATACATATTAATTTTCTGTTAGTAGATCGCTAAGAACACCGAATCCAGTTTGGACACTGTAGCAACCATTTACAAGTTAACAATTCGTCAACAACTACACATCGTGAGTGGCATTTTATGATATATAACTTTTTAGATGCATTCATCTTCTATTCTGCTTGTTGTTGCTCCTATAAATCGCATTTATAATCGTGTCACAAGCACTTTCTCCGCACATATTGCACATAATCAACGGAATATCCTCAATGTTTCCAGGTAACTTGTTTGTTTACATCAGAAGATAATGTCTATGTTCAGAATTTATTTCGCTTACAGTTTCGGAAACTGCTCTTGAAGTCAAGATTGATGTCTCAAATACCCCTCTCAGATACAGACAAGAGGGAGATTGAGTCAATAGTTAAATCGCTGAAGTCTGCGGGCTCTCGTGGTTATGATGGAGTATCTAGCAGAATATTAAAGTACTGTGCTGCAGATGTTAGCCCTGTATTTAGCCATATTTGTAATTTTTCCTTTAAGAATGGTCAGTTTCCTGAGCGTTTAAAGTACTCCGTAGTAAGGCCGCTTTATAAAATGGGAGAAAGGGTTAATGTAGATAATTTTAGACCTATTTCTATGCCATCAGTGTTTGCAAATGTTATTGAAAAGGCTGTGTATGTAAGGATAATTGATCATGTTATATCACACGATTTGCTATCAAATGCACACTTCGGCTTTAAAAGTCGTTAAAGAACTGAAAATGCTATATTCTGTTTTCTCTGTTAGGTATTGGACGGTCTAAACAAAAGGTTTCGAACGCTTGTCACATTTTTTGGTTTAACTACGACATTTGACAGTATTTATCACAAAATATTGCTCCAAAAGTTGGGCCACTACGGAATACAGGGAGTAGCTTACAAATGGTTCACCTCTTACTTTAGCAACAGGCAGAGTATCTAGCAGAATATTAAAGTACTGTGCTGCAGATGTTAGCCCTGTATTTAGCCATATTTGTAATTTTTCCTTTAAGAATGGTCAGTTTCCTGAGCGTTTAAAGTACTCCGTAGTAAGGCCGCTTTATAAAATGGGAGAAAGGGTTAACGTAGATAATTTTAGACCCATTTCTATGCCATCAGTGTTTGCAAATGTTATTGAAAAGGCTGTGTATGTAAGGATAATTGATCATGTTATATCACACGATTTGCTATCAAATGCACACTTCGGCTTTAAAAGTTGTTAAAGAACTGAAAATGCTATATTCTGTTTTCTCTGTTAGGTATTGGACGGGCTAAGCAAAAGGTTTCGAACGCTTGTCACATTTTTTGGTTTAACTACGACATTTGACAGTATTTATCACAAAATATTGCTCCAAAAGTTGGGCCACTACGGAATACAGGGAGTAGCTTACAAATGGTTCACCTCTTACTTTAGCAACAGGCAGAAAAAGGCCATTATTCACGATGTTGATAACGGCTGTGATATGGTGTCTGAGTGGGGTACTGTCAAATGGGGGGTGCCCCAGGGATCATTGTTGGGGACACTCCTTTTCCTTATTTATATAAATGATATGGACTCTAGTATTTCAGGTAATTCTAAAATATTTCTGTTTGCTGTGATGTTAGTAAAGGACGTTGTGTGTTTACAGTTCCTAACACACAATTCAACAAAACCTGACGTTTTAATTTCACAGGATGGGCATATGATTAGTGAAACTGAACAGTTCAAATTTCTAGGTGTTCAGATAGATAGTAAGCTGTCGTGAAAAGCTCACGTTCAGGATCTCGTTCGAAGACTTAATACTGCCAATTTTACTATTCGAACGGTATTAGAAGTGAGTGGTCGTTCAACACTAAAGTTAGTCTACTTTGCTGATTTTCATTCGCCTATGTCGTATGGTACTATATTCTGAGGTAACTCTAGCCACTGCAAAAAGATATTTTCGGCTCAGGAACGGGCGGTTCGGGCATTGAGTGGTACGTTCACAAACCTCTTGTCGACGCCTGTTAGCGAGTCTGCATATTTTGACATTGGCCTCTCAGTATATATATATTCATTACTGTCATTTGTTGTTAACAACATTAGTTTATTCCCTAGAATAAGCAGCTTTCACTCGGTTAATACTCGGCAGAAATCAAACCTGCATTTGTATCGGATTTCCTTAACCCTCATGCAAAAAGGTGTGCAGTACAGTGCTGCAACCATTTTCAATAAGCTCCTACTCGAATTGAAAAACCTTAGCAGTAATACAAGCGCTTTCACATCGAAACTGAGGAGTACCCTAATGGGTCACTCCTTCAATTCTGTCGAGGAGTTCCTTGAAAAATTAAGCTGGTCCTTCTTGTATTGTTGATTGCGTTTATTTAAACTTATGGGCTTTTTTCGGTTTCGTGAACACTTATTTTTATCTGATATTACTTTTATGTTGAAATATCATGTATTGACACGTTCCATTACCTTGGAGATTTGCTCCTCAATTTGATACTATGAAACTTGTGTAAATAAATAAATAACAAGGATTCGTTCAACGGATTTTACAGTAGACATTGTACAATAAACCAGAGGGATATTTGAGAGAATGCAGCACTATTTTTTGTCCATTTATTGTGCATGTATCAATACTAGTGGTCATAGTTTTGAGCAGTTACTACAGACTTAATTTATTGCTGTGCGATAACCGTTAACAGTGCCAATAATGAACTAAATTATTAATCAGTTCTTTAGTTCTTCATTTAAAAGTATTTAATTTATAGTTCCATGCCGTTTCTAAAAATTTCCTCCAAAAATTTTGGTACGTCCAATATTTGTTAGACGCATTTGTGGGTACATTTAGGGAAATTTTGTACAAGTGTAGAATTAGACATACGGAGAAATATTTTGTAAGCGAACGTAGGCCTTAAGTTATCCTAGCTATGTGCGAGGTAGTAACTCCACAAATTCATATGCAATTTCAGTCTTTCTCTGCGTGTTCCACTGATGAAGATGATGGGTACGAAACTCACTGAAACGTTGCGAAAAGACGCCTCCACCCCTCGGCTGATAACACTCCAAAAATTCAGTTGGTCACGTAGTTTAAATCTGTAGATGTAGAACTGCGAACACAGAATCGAGATTGCGGATTAAATTTGTGTGCGGACTGGAACTGACAGCTGACCTTTGCTATTTGTGGCAATGCTTCGACCGTCTATGCTATCCGAGCACAACACACAACGACCTTGACAGTTTCTGCTCTGTCAGTATATCTCCCTTACCACATATAAACACTGTTCCCTACTGAACAAAACCCTGAACGCGATTCTAATAGCGAAGACGAAAGGAAGACCAATTGAAAATGACTTCTGGCAGAGTGCAGGGGATACTCTAAATTGACGTAGAGTGCTATTGTGTTGTGGGCGTCAAGTCAAGGGAAATAAACAGGTCTAAAGGACTGCGACCCACTAACCCTGGACTATCACGTTGGCGCAGTTCAGAAGAACGTAAAAGGTGGTAAGAAAACCCAAATCTTGATGTTGTGAAAAGGAAAGACGTTGTACTCACAAACAGATTGAATGATTTCAAAGAAGTGGATTCAACAAAGACTGAACATGTTCTTATAGCCTCGTATGTATGTTTCGCGTATAAACTACAAGAGTAGTTAAGGGGAAATGTGTAGTGAAGCACTTTCCCTTGTGCCAAGACCTGGCATCTCGGAATGGAACGCCATTCACCACCCATTCTACAGTTGATTGAGGAGTATATCTGTAGTAGATGTGGAACAGGTAGTCCTATCTTCCTAGCATGGGTGCTAGTTTTAAAAAAATATCCAGCAGGTGTATTGAAGCTAGGATCGAAAATGGATATTTTAAGAGAGTGGAGGCTTGCATAGGATTCTGAGACAGCTTGACAGGTCGACTAATGAGAGGGGCAAAAATCTGGATTCTAGGATACCGATGGTCTGAAAAATTCTAGCGTAATGATGGCCTGAAATATTCTCATGGTTTGTTTTTCATGATCAAGTATTGGCCTTACGATAAATATGAAATAGTTAATAAATTACGTGCATAAAGACATTTTATTGCTGAGTGAATAGTTCTTTCCGACACTAATTGGAATTTGCAGAAACTTTTGCAAAGACCTGTTTTATTTGGTACTGAAATATTAAGTCATACTATATCCTGCTTTGTAGGAGGAGTATTAGACGAGTCGATTTGTCTTTAATAATTTCCGCTTGGATAGAACTGTAACATATAAACAACAATTACCATGAGATAGGTACTATTCACCTGTGGACAGTTCTCACAACAGAGACTTTTTATATGAAATTTCTTTTCTACCTGTCAGCCTTGAACTGAATGGAAACTCATGATCTCAGGGCCATAGAAATATAAATAAGTAAGAATTTTAACTGATTTATTTAAATTTCTTACTAATGTAATTACGAAAACAAGTAGTTACATTCTCCCCATCACATACACCATCTCATTAATGCTTTAATTTTCAGCCCCTGGAACCAATAGGAAGTGTACATTGTGTACGGTTTAATGACTTCTTGAAAATGAAATTTATGTTTCGAGCACAGTGGTGGGAGGCTATGCAGTGAAGACATCCAAACTCGGAAATTCGATTATCTCATACATTTGTTGAGTAATGCAAATCGCTACTGAAAAACCCAGAAAGTTGTTGGAAATAAATCGATGTTACATATAGGAGTAAATTGCTCAGAGAGATGTAACTTTTAAAAATTGTTACAAACGAACAAATTTTCTGCTGCTTATCGTAGCCTAACTAACAGGTACAGCAATAGAAGAAGCAAGAAGAATAATCTTAGGTGGAGAAAGTATGAAAACAATTTCGTATACATATGATTAAACATTATTAGCTGAATCACGGGATGAATTGCAGTTTAGTTGTAGAATCGACAAAAGAGTATGGATGTCCCAGAAGAGTGGCGACGAATTTCAGGGTGTTATAAAAAGTGTCTTGAGGAACATACCGAGGGTAGAGAACCGTGTAATGAAAATTCATCCAACGACTCTACATAGCGTAGAAGTAAAAGACTAGGGTACCCCTTCGGAAGAAATTTGAATTTGTAGGCTGAAGGAGTGCTGCAGATTCTAGAGCGTTCTAGCAGAAAAACTGTGAACGGAAACCCTGTCAGAAACAGTCATCCATCGAGGCGACATTGCACCACGTTCATAGGAGACAAGGCCTTACTGCGCAACAGCATGTTCATTCTTCTCCACTGGCAATGGTGGCCGTGAGTCAAGATCCCTGAAAAACAACACTACTAGACGCTCCGCCTATGGGCCATCAGCGTACAAAGTCATATTCCCGGCTGAAGGGGTTGCCAACTGGCAGGCGCCAAGGCCTATAACTTACACGATCTGCAGTGATTTCGGACGACGTTTTCAGACATGGGTTCCAATCTTCCGTTTGTCCATTAAGACACCCTCAAGAACCCCTCGAAGTTTGTATGAACATTTCTGCGACACCCTGCATATAGGAAAGATGAAAGCGGTGGGAAAGTGAAAACATAATGATTCTGTCAAAGTACTGTTGAAAGGAAAGAATTAGGAACAATTAAGTCTCTTATTACCTTATAAGTTTAATAATAGGAAATCGAATCTGATTGGAGGAAGTAAAAAAGAGCGTATGTATGGGTAAAAAAGGCTTTGTAAAAGTGACGAAAGATTTGTCAGCAACAGAAACAGTTGCGAAAAAGTTTGGAAAGAGGTTGACCAGGTGTTTTTCCAAAAGAGTAGTATTATACGGAATCGTCTAGAGAGCAGTATTAAATTGCAACGAATGATGGATCGTCAAGAAGAAAGAGGGACGTTACTCTACAATCCTGAAACGTGATGGCCGTGAAAAATGCTAAAACTGAAATGAATTAACGTAGACAAATTAAGAAATACTTTAAAGAACAAAAGTGGCGAAAAGCTAGTACGAAAACTTTATGAATATACGTCTCACAGCGATATGAAGTACTATAATTGTCTCTTGCTTCCAGCCTCGTCAGATGGTTAAAATCCAACGAGCTTTCGACAGAGTCCTCCTCGGCACTTGACAATGGCCGAAGACAGCTCGGTTGAAAGCTCGGGAGATTTTAACCCCTTGACGTGGCTGAAAGCCCGAGAGGATTTTATTATTACAGTAGATATTGCTTGGGATACATAGGTGAAGAAACTACTTGAGACGAAGGATTATCGAAGGAAATATTCCTGGGAAGAGAGGAAGACCAGATTTGGAATTGTAAACGGAATTAAAAAAAGGACCAAGTTAGCGGCAGATGAACAAAACAGAGGAAAGTGGGTCCCACCCTTTCAACGTCTGTCGTGGCACAGAATACCGAAGGAGAATAGGGAGGCCAGCGCCCACCTCCGCCGCAGCCAGAGGACAGCTTAGTACGGTGCGCGCCCGCGGCTGCTTCCCGTCTCGCCGTTCCGCCTCTCCTCGGCTAGCCTCGCTCCTGAACGCCACGCCACGCCGGCAGACTGGTCGTTCGGTCACTGGTGTTAACTCTGGCTGCTCGCAAACCAATTAAAACTTTAGCCATTATCCCATCTTGCCGGCAAGAATCTACTTTGAAAGTAGCGCCGCCATTGTGCAGGCAGATGGCGACGGCCTTGCGCGCCTTCGCCTCACCACTTCGGCCACTTGCTGGAACGCCACAACAGCAACAACACCTTCGCTGGCGACTCGCTGCAAAGCGACAGCTAATGCAGGTGATTAGCAACACCTCCGTCATCTCATCAACTGAACTTCCATCGCTAGACTCGTTAGACTAACAGCGGGGCAGAGATACGAAAAGAATATTTTACAAAACAAATTCAGCTAAGTTTTCCTTGTGAGATTTTAGGTTTCTAAAATCTGGCGATATTTTGACACAATCACCAGTTGCACATCGTGCAGATGAGATGCAACTCAGCTAGCCGAGGTATTGCAAAATCTGGAGGTGTAGTGCTCCAGACTGGTGAGCAGAGCAGTACTGATCTTATTTTCTGCTTGAGTGACATCAAGTAAGAAACAATACCATATGCATTATAATATGTAAATTTATTTCTCTGATTTGTGTACTGTAATGTTCTTGTTTACTGTTTGTTTTATGCTGCACGGAACAGATCCTGACAAGTGATTCATCGGTGTTCTCCCTACGCGGCAAATCGGCGCCCACCGTCCGCCACAGGGGCAGAATGAACATCGGTCCAACATTGTCAGCATCCTCCTTGCGCTTTGTTAAACCTTGATGTCCGAAATGAATATTTCAAAATGTATTAATTCTACGTAAGGTCTTGAACTTCTATGACCACTATATGTTATCAAATTCGTAAAACAAACCGTATGCATAAGTCTACTGCTGAACGTAGTAATTCTACCTTAGAAGCCTACTAAGGTTATTTAAGTTAAACAGTATCTGTGATGAACCAGATTTAATGAAGTCAATGTGTCATTGTTTTGTGTCATTGTTTTAGCCCTGCGGATGATTATTCTTACACGACGAAGACAATTTATTAACTCGAAGAATCAATACGTCTCATCTAGGAGATAAACGCTCCTGATAAGAATTTATTTATCAGAAAGTGGAGTATATTTACGATAAACGAACATTTAAAAATATTTACGAAGACATGAGGTCTAGTTCCGTCGATAAACAGCGTCATTTATACTATCGGAAAGACTTGCTGACAAATTTTAATTAAATGACTGCACCTCTGAAGGAAGAGTACATCGTTTACTATATTCTGAATATAACTGAATGTCTCCATGAATAACTGAAGACAGAGAGGCTTTAAATGATCAAGATAGTATATAAGAAGGGAGAACAGGACCACTGGAAGATAGTATCGCAGTAGTAACAGAACGGACCATCTTACAGGACGCTAACGGATATAATTGCCAAGAACACTTCAAAACATATACGTTCCTTTCGAATCGCTACTACACATGAAACAGCTAGGTATAATATATTTACATCTCTTGAATTCTAAAGTAAAACGGCTGTAAGAGAAATGGACGACATATTATCTTTGGATTTAATTGTAAGTTATCAAAAGTCTTAAAGGGCTGTGGTTCACATGGTTCACAAAGTCAAAATAATACGCTATTCGTACTAGAGGCTCCAATTAAAATGAAATTAACTGGCTTCGATTTGAGACTACCTTTCAATGTTTAAAGAGATGTAGAGGAAACAAAAACACATGCATGTCGTCCAGGGAGAAATGCGAAGACAACTGGCCTAACAATTCGAAATGAAACGAATATATCAGAAAAATATGTATTGCAAATAACTCGAGGGTAAAAAATACCCCTAAGAGCTGATATAAATATTTAAATCAAAATAAGTAGGAGATACTAAAACTCTTTGCAAAATGGAGAATGAATGACAACCATCAATCGATGTTAAATGGTTCAAATGGCTCTGAGCACTATGCAACTTAACTTCTGAGGCCATAAGTTACCTAGAACTTAGAACTAGTTAAACCTAACTAACCTAAGGACATCACACACATCCATGCCCGAGGCAGGATTCGTACCTGCGACCGTAGCGGTCACTCGGCTCCACACTGTAGCGCCTAGAACCGTCAATAGATGTTAGTATGTCTATGAACAAATGATCATATGATTTAACTAACAACTTGAAATAAAGCAGTAATGCACCACACTTAGTTTGACTGAAATATCTGTTTACATGTGAATAATTAAGGATAAACTAAGTAGAATACAGACTCAAGAAATGAATTGGAGGAAAATGATGTATGATAAAGAGAAGGATTCATGTAAATGATAAGCCACCTGTATGGATCAAAATGGTATTATGAAATTTATTGTGATAAAATTGTGGAAATGGTGTCTTTTTATCAATTTAGTGGTTTCCTTCCCAGTTTATTACATTATATTTAACTTGGTTGATTGTGTACTATTATCAGAGTAAGATTTATCTCACATCTTACAAGGCTTTTTTTTCTTCTTTATCTGGTTTACGGAACCTGATTAAGGAATAATATTTGTTGGAAAAAAATGAAGTAATATGTAAATTTGCGAAATTAAACTAAAAATAAGGAAGATAAGCTTTTTAAGTATTCAAGTTTATGTAGAAAAATGATCAATATCCACTCCCACAGTAATTTAATATAATCTAAAAAGAAACAAGAATGTACATGAATCTCATGAAGTGAGTTCTGTACAATATAAGAAAATACTTAAAGATACACATTTTATTGCAATGTAATGAGATGAAATGACAGAAATTTGTGAAATGTGTATTAAGGAGACAATAGTAAATATATATTTAAAATAATACACAAGAGTTTCTGGGACTATATTACCTAATTTCCAAAGGAGGATTTTTCCCTCACTCATTACGCGAAAGGAATAAAAAGAAAATCGATAGTGGTGGTATGATGTACCGTCCTCTTCGCATTGTATAGAGACTTGGGGAGTTTATATATATATAGAGAATTAACTGTTTCGTTTTTGCAGGAAAACTGGGGACCGTATCAGCCAGGTAGCACACAGTCATTTCCACCTAGTTATTTCGTCCTCAATTATCTATGACGAACAACTGTACTTATCCCCACCGTGTTGCGACGTGATAGTAAGCAAGTGATACTGGCGATTTCAGGTTTTGTACCCTGGTGATCGTCATAGAAGACTATAGAGGCGACCAAATGCTAATGTACTTACTATGTACCGTGTATAGTCGCAGGCGTGAGGATTCAGGTGAATTAGTCATATTTTGAAACAATGCAACCTACGGATTAAAAATGCCTCTCACTGATAGCGATGGTAATTTCAGATATCGGGATAGCACCGTCCGGTTTCCTACCATATTGGACGCCTTCCTACAAGATACAGTAACCCACAGAACTGAATGGCCTGTGATGTATTCCGACAAAACCCTGTTGATTATGCTTAAGGCAGTTGCCACCTGTAGCACATCGTCGTTAGAAAGCACCTCACACAGCGAAAGATCTCAAGAGGGGCGCCGCCATAGAGTGGGACAGCCTATAAAGGCACATTTGCATGCCGTGCGTGAGTTTCCTCGGAAACGCGAAATCTTAATTAAATAATTAATCTCTGACAAATAAATAAAGCCTATGGCACAGAGCTGCAGTGCTATGCCGCTGATAAAACAAAATACAATTAGGACGCTCTTATGTTTCATTAAGAAGAAGGAGGTCTGGAGAATAGCTGGCGCGGGAAGCACGTATATTTTATTAACTGGCGCACCGCCATATTTGGTGTTAGATAAGAACACTGCGAGTTGCAGTCTCACTAGGCATTCGACCCTGTAAACATTCTATATTTATTAAAGTAAGTTGAATTATTTAACTGTTGGCTTATTCGTTGAATATATCAGATTTAACTAACTGTGTAAACTTTTTTATGTTTAGTAGACAGTCACCTCTGTACGACGTATTGACATGGCTGGCAAATTATTCTAATATTGAGATTTAGAGTCCGCACCTACCGCAGCAGTCTTTGGAAACGATTTAAATACGAAGTCCGATTATTTGAGCCTTATTTCACGGTCAACTACGAATAACATTGCATTACGAAAAAGCCATTGTCAACCGTCTGATACCAAATAATTAAATGTCCACGTTCCAGATAAGCAAATATTAATTACAACCAATCCCTATCATACATATACAATAATTAATATTTATATAATATTTTATTTATTTATTTATTTATTTTATAAGCCGTATGCGATAACGTCTACAATAGTTTGTCGACAGCATCATACTGAGGAACCTGCCCTGCTATAATTCATGTTATACAAACAACTTGGCTCTAAATGTAACCGCGCAGCAGAATGTAATTTCAGAAATTTGTAAAACCTGTAGCTAACTATGTTTATTTTAACTGTAATTTTTAGTTTACTTACATGGACTTCTTTCAAATGGTGAATTCCTTAATTTCCTTCTCTCGCTCAGTTGAACCCCTCACTCTTTGAAAAACTTGTAATTGTCTTAAGTAGTGATATCCTTGTATCAAGCTATGAGCAGGCAGTATAACACTAAATCTGGAATTTCGTACTTGGGGCTGTTCTTAAGTAGGAACAGATCACAAGAAGGCCATTGTGTTATGAAATTTGGCTACCGAGTTACCATTAGGTCTCAAATGACGTCTAACTGACGCGTAGTTCCAATAAAAGTGCGAAAAAATAAATCCTAATCGTTCGGATACCGGTAGATATGATGTTCATGAACAGACAAAAATGGGATAAACGATTATAGTGTCAGAAAAACTGGACGATTTGTTCAAGGGAAGGAGTTCCAGAAATTGAGAAAGACAATAATCCGTTGGTCCAGCTCTGACACTCATGCAGGCAGATTGTAAGGAAGATTGCTTGCAAACCTACATTTCAGCTATAAATATCCGTCTTCACACTAGAGTGTCCTTCTGCCTATACAGCTGTTAGAAGATATGTTTACATGAACGGCCACGAGTCTGTTGAACTATAGCGAAAATGCATCGAAGATGGCTATTTATAGCCGAAGTCTAGATTTTCAAGCATGTTAAAAAGTAATGGGTTTGCGACTGACTTCTATGTGCCTCTCACTCCTTGCTAATGCAAGCAATTATCCGGTTTAGCGGTGACCAATACAGTTGATGGATGTCCTCCTGAAGGACATCGGTCCGAATTTTGTCCAATCGGTGCGTTAGATGTTCGAAATACCGAGCTATTTGGTGTGTCGTATCCATAATGCTCCAAACGTTCCCTGTTGTGTAGTGACTCAACTATCTTTCTGGGCAAGATAAAGTTTTACAAGCGCGAAGACAGACAGTAGAAACTCGCCAGGCGCATGCTGACATCATCTAGACGAAAGGTAATCTCAGGATGGATAGACATGAAGAGCAAGAAAAAGGTCGCAGAACATTGGCTAAAATCCACTGGCCAGCCGGAGTGGCCTTGCGGTTCTAGGAGCTACAATCTGGAACCGAGCGACCGCTACGGTCGCAGTTTCGAATCCTGCCTCGGGCATGAATGTGTGTGATGTCCTTAGGTTAGTTAGGTCTAAGTAGTGCTAAGTTGTAGGCGACTGATGACCTCAGAAATTAAGTCACATAGTGTTCAGAGCCATTTGAACCATTTTAAAATCCACTGCGCTGTATAACTGTCACGGCTGACAGTCAAAGCGGTCTTGCTGTGAAATGAAGTTGCGACCCTGACAAAATTACTGGTGGTCGTTATGCCACATGGTGGGCTTCAGTCAGTATGGCATCAAACTGCTGTCTGGTGAATCTCCAGACACGTCTTCGGCCCTAAATATGACTGACTGGAGTGTAACTGTCTTCCATGATGAGTCCCGCTTCGAAACGAGCCTCGATGACCAAGAAGGAGAGGCTCTGGGACGCCATTTGTTCTTTTTTTCCACAGCAGGGCGCTTTTGGTTGTCATCTGTGGCACTCTTCACAGCAGTACGTCTACGATATCCAAAAACGTGTTTTGTACCATTCATGGTAAGCCACACTGGACTCATATTTCAATGAGATAATGCCAGCGTGCAAACGGCAAGAGCTCTACTGCTTGTCTTCGTGCATGCCGAACCGTACCTTGGCCAACAAGTTCACCAAATCTCTCCGCAATTGATAATATTTGGAGCATTATGGGCAGGGTCGTCCAACCATCTCGTGATTTCGACGATCTAACACGCCAAGTAGACCGAATATTGAAAGATTTCTCAGGAAGGCATCCAACAACTATCAGTCAGTGCCAAACTAAATACCTGTTTGCATAAGGGTCAGAGATGTACCAATCTTCAATTGCCATGCTTAGTTTGCGTAGCTCTTTCTCAGAAATAAATCATCAAATGTATCTAAAATTGTGACTATTTGTTTTTCTGTACGTTACATCATCTGATTTACGTCACATTTCGATACTTCCTTCGTGGTGCTTTTTTACCCTTCTTAGACTGTACGTTGAGGGTGTTTAAGCACACTTTGTACAAAGTGTGCACAGATACAATAGAAGTCGGAATGAAACGTTAAAAAAATGTACAGTATCTTCACTGAAATCTTTTCACTGTAAAGAATGAACACACGAATGGCCTTATCCTTTTTACAATATTTTTCTCTTTGTGGGTGAAGTTTACGATGTCGGAATGGTATTTACTTTGGGTTAACCACCAGCTGGCATTCGCTGAATTTGCCATCGCTGTCGATCTGTTGAGGAGCGTTGGCTGAGCTGCAGATAATTTCCCTGTGGCTCATAGTGTCGCAAGGTTTTACAATTCTGGGCGAGTTCCGGAAGGTCATCAGGGTGTTGGAGCAGGTGCAGCGTCGTAGGCAGGTCAGCGCATTCGGCGGGATTCCTGAGGCACTCCGACTGACAGTTTGATTGCCTCCACCGACGCCAGAGGCGCTGTGAGACATCCGTCGCCACACAATGGGTGACGGCCTGGGCGGGCCATTCCGCAAAGTGAATTGCCTTCGGGTCGGACAGAAACCTCGCACGTGCCTTCCTCGCTTTTTTCTCATCGTTCGCACTCTTCAGAATGGGTCGCTTCGATCGGCATCTTAAGCAGGACATCTCAAAACAACGGCCGATTGGCTGGAAAATATCACAACAGATGCAAGTCAAAAGATTAGTATGACATACAAGTACATCAATATCGTAAAGTAATACAAATAAAATCTGTATAAATGATTATGTCTGTGCTTCAATCATGGGATGATGATATGCCATTGCTCGGGAGAATGTATCAATTTCTGTGGACAACTAAGCAACAAACTATAACCATATGTAACAACAGAGGTGTGTTACAGATGGTTCGAAACTACTATACCCTAATGTAATTCAGATTTTGTGCTAATAAGATACAATGATAACTAAAATCTGCATGCGCAGTATGTGCATCTACATCAACATCTTACGGTATGTGGCGTGGAGTGCTTCTCATATATTGCATTGATTGACATTTCCGTCGGTTCTTCGTAGAATATTTTACACATTATGAATGAAACACACGCAACACTTGTGTAATATTCTACAACGTATATTGGTTGCTACACGAACCGATTTTCGGTTGTTATGTCACCGTGTATGTGGTGCAGTGAAACCTTGTTGGCTCAGAGATTTTAAATTAGTATATCTACCGAGTATCTCCATTCCCATAGATGAAACGGTTAATATGTGAATCAGAAATAAAACAAGAGAGACTATTATAGTGTAAATGTGATATAAAATTATTTAAATATGGTAAAATATGTGACAAATTACTTATTGAGCTACAGGCAAATTTCAGAAGTTCTAGATATAAAAAAATAATTGAACAATAGGCGGTAGCTGGGATAGCAGAAGGGTCACCCATGCCGGACCGGCCGATGGAGAGGTGCCAGACCGAGTGTGCCCCACAACGACCTATCGAAAACCTGTCTCCTATCTTTTCCTACCCTAGCCCATCTTTTTCCTTCCCAATTCCCCACATAGGCGGGTAAACCATGTATATCGGTGGGGAGGAAATGCCAAGCCCATACGTCGAACATCTGGGTAATCGTCAGTGCCTGGGGGATAAGGTTCTTAAATTATTAAATAGCCTTATTACTGAAACCGAGATGTGAGCACAGAACCGGATGGATAAACGGGACCGAGACTTCGATGACACATTCGAAAAATGTGGCTGAATAAAGCAGTCTTTTCTTTAATAGTTCCAAAATTACAAACAGATGACATATAATAGTGATATTAAGCAGGTGAGTGTAGCAGCTCTGGTTACACAAAGTAATTTTAATAAGATAACAAGATAAATTATAGTGACTGAAAAAAGGAAAATGAAGCATATCATTAAGAGGGCTAAATTCCAACACGACTGGGATGCAATTATGAGTAGTGTCTGCTGTTAGAAGTGGTGTGTAAGGCAACTGAGTCTGGTCTTAACAGTACTAAACTTGAGTTGATGGATATGTATCTATTAATATTCATTATTTCAAAATAGCTCAACTTCTTTCCTTTATGGATGTAATATCTTATGTTTCACCTTGTAATTATGGCCTTATTTATGCAGGTGGTCTTCAAAAGAAAAGCCTCCTTTTCTAAGTTTATAACTGTAATACCGTTCCTTGAAGTGCGTACATACTGTCCTGTCAAACTAACCTATATAGAATTTGCCACAGTTATAAGTAATTATGTATATATAATTACTTATACCTTAGTAGAGCGTATAATGCACAGAAGTCAGAAACGACAGGTGTACCCTTTACCTTGCCATTGACCTGCCATCTCAATGGAGCGCACTTCCATGCTTCAATGAAGTCTCACTCGATGTATCCAGATAGCTTAATCCAGGAAAAAAAACATCATTGGGCAACACTGTTGGACGCTTTTTCCCCAATGGCAAGTGCAGCACTGCAGCTTTAGAATATATATATATTTCCCCATTGGGGAAAAAACGTCCAACAGTGTTGTCCTGGATTAAGCTTTCTGGATCCATCGAGTGAGACTTCACTTAAGTATGGAATTGCGCTCCATTGAGATGGCAGGTCAACGGCAAGGTAAAGAGTTCACCTGTTGTTTCTGATTTCTGTGCATTATGGACTCTATTAAGGTAAGAGGATAGCCATTGTCTGAAAGCATTTAATTCCATTTGGAAATTGTCTTCACTCGTGGGGATGGCTATTAGGCGATGTGTCATTGAATGAGAGGCAGCATGTTTGGGGGCCACTGGGTATTGAGAACTGGCGGCTATCATCATATCTGTTGTGGAAGGTTTCCTAAAAATTTGGATAATATGAATATGGTCCCAGATGCTTAAGGCTGGATCTAAATAATTTTTATAGTTATCCCCAAGCTCCATTGCAAATTTTATATTGTTGTGGAAGGATTTTGATGTTTGGGGAATTTTTGATGTTGTCAGCTGACCATATAATCACCATACCTACAAAAGTGTCAAATCTCCAAACAGAATGGATTATTCATCAAAATACGTGAAATGTATTCGGGGTTGCGAATATGGACTGCCATCAGCTATAGAATAGAATGACGACAGTGAAAATTTGTGGCGAACAGGGAGTCGCACCATTATTTCCCATTTATCGCGAGTGCTCACCTTACCATTTGCCTATTTAACCATGACTCATTGCCAGACCTTAACTTCTAGATGTCGTTAAACATAAATCTACAACGTGTACTTGCACATCCCTTAAGTATGTTCTCAGTCAGGGGGGACACTTTACTTGAATGCCGCTTGCACGGTGACGGCATATAAATATGATATTGCAGTGCCTGTGTTTTTCAGAATTAAGATTTATGTACCTTTCGACATGCATGATTGTCCGAAAGAGCAGGCACTGTGGTCACCACAGCCGTCATGACATATATGAAATGTGTTCGCTGTTGCGAATAAGGACTTTCATTAGCTGTATAGTGGAACGATGGAAATTGTGTGCTGGTCTGAAACTCTTGATTTCTCGCTTAATGCGAGATGTCGCCTTACCATATGGCTATACGAACACGGCTCACGGCCAGACGCAAACATCCACATGCATGCACGTCCGAAGGTTTACATATCAATTTCTCTGCCTCGTGATGACTGCGTGTTGTGTGATGTCCTTAGGTTAGTTAGGTTTAAGTAGTTCTAAGTTCCAGGGGACTGATGACCACAGATTTTAAGTCCCATAGTGCTCAGAGCCATTTGAACCATTTTATACACATCAAAACAACTTTTTCATCACCTCAGTTCCGGAAATTCCGGAACCAGTACTGAAAATTGGAATAGAGATCAACATAAATATCATTTCCGCCCTTTTTATTCCTAATGAGAACCACGCATTGCGTGTTGTACCACCATACAGCGTGATCTTAAGAGGTGGTAATCCAGATTGCTTTACACACCGGTACCTCTAATAACCAGTAGCACGTCCTCTTGCATTGATGTGTACCTGTATTCGTTGTAGCATATTGCTCACAAGTTCATCAAGGTGCTGTTGATCCAGATTGCCCACTCCTCAGCGGCGGTTCCGCGTAGATCCCCCACAGTGGATGGTGGGTCACGACGTCCATAAAAAGCACATTTCAATCTATCCCAGGCATGTTCGATAGCGTTCATATCTGGAGAACGTGCTGGCTAGTCGAGCGATATCGTTATCCTAAGGGAAGTAATTCACAAGACGTGCACAATGGGGGAGCGAATTGTCGTCCACGAAGAAGAATGTCTCGCCAATATGCTGCCGATATGATTGCACTATTGGTCGGAGGATGGCATTCACGTATCGTACAGCCGTTACGACGTGTTCCATTAGCAGCAGCGGCGTACGTCGGCCCTACACAATACCACCACAAAACAGCAGGGAACCTCCACCTTGCTGCACTCGCTGGACAGTGTGTCTAAGGCGTTCAGCCCGCTGGAGTGGCCGAGCGGTTCTAGGCGCTATACTTTGGAACCGCGCGACTGCTACGGTCGCAGGTTTTAATTCTGCCTTGAACATGGATGTGTGTAATGTCCTCAGATTGGTTAGGTTTAAGTAGTTCTAAGTTCTAGGGGACTGATGATCTCAGCAGTTAAGTTCCATAGTGCTCAAAGCCATTTGAACCATTTTTTAAGGCGTTCAGCCTGACCAAGGTGCCACCAAAGACGTTTCCGACAATTGTCTCCTTGAGGGCATATGGGACACTTTATCGGTGGAGAGAACGTGACGCCAATCCTGAGCGGCCCATTCGGTAAGTTGTTGCTCCCTTCTGTACCGCGACGCATGGTGTCGTGGTTGCAAAGACGGACCTCGCCATGGACATCGGGAGTGACGTTGCGCAACATGCAGTCTATTGAGCACAGTTTGATTCGTAACACGACGTCCTGTGACTGCACGAAAAGCGTTATTCAACATGTTGGCGTTGCTGTCAGGGTTCCTCTGAGCCATAAACCATAGGCAGCGGTCATCCACTGTAGTAGTAGCCATTGGGCGACATGAGCGAGACATGTCATCTCCTCCATGTCCGAACAACATCGCTTTGGTTCACAACGAGACGCCAGGACACCTCCCTTGTCGAGATCCATTCCTGGCAGAAAGTAACAATTCAGGCGTTATCTAACTGTGGTATTGAGCGTGTAATCAAGTTTGATCTACAGACAAGAAGAGCCGTGTACCTCCTTCCTGGTGGAATGACTGGAACTAATCGGCTGCCGGACCCCCTCCGTCTAAAAGGAGCTGCTCATGCATGGTTGTTTACATCTTTGAGTGGTTTTAGTGGCATCTCTGAACAGTCAAAGGGACTGTGTGTGTGATACAATAGCCACAGTCAACGTCTATCTTCAGGAGTTCTGGGAGCCGGTCTAATGCAAAACGTTTTTTGATGCGTGTGCATTACATCGTTATTCGGAATAACAAACACTGAAATATAATATTTTCCAAAAATTGTGTTTCACAATTGCCCATGAAGATTTGAGGATGGTCTGGATTGAGGTGGAATCCCACAGCTAGGCGGCTCAGCTGTTTGTATATCATGACATTGAAATGGAAATAATTTTTTAATAGACAAGTTTCTGTCACTAATTGTATGCCATCTGTGACAACCAGGTTAACTCCTGATTTATCTTGTTAGTCTTTGAGAGTGTTTAGTCATTCAAGAACAGGTACATCAGTGAATACGATGCTAACATTAAAAGAAACCAGCTTGACACAAGGGGGAATCTGCATGTGTGGTAACTGTTCACTATGTCAACCGAATTAAAGTTTCCTTGGCCCACTAGGATGTCTTGTAGCTAATCACAAATTTTCCTCATAATCAAAATATTGCTACCTCTTCATCTATACTTGGCAAAAGCCTCAGTGTGTGCTGTAAAATCCCCCCTTTCCTTTCGAGAAAGATGGGTGGGACGAATAGCTGTTGATAAGACTGGATATCAGCTCGATTAGGTTTTATTTTACCTCCATCGACATGTATCTTTGAGGACGGACTACACTGTCTATACTAAAACTCTGCGTTCTGGAAATTTTCACACTGCACTGTACCATTTTTCTTTTCTGGCATCAGCCATAGGAGTTGTATGAGAATATTCACATCTTATGAATGAATCTTCAACGAAACTCGCAGTTCCTCATTCCATTTCTGCTGTTTTCTCTGCAAGTCGTATCTGGTAAGAGTCCCACACCGGACACTACTGAAGTACAGCGGGTGGCCAAAAATACGGAAACGCCTAGTTACACAACACGTTAAAAAGCCGAATGCGGTGTGGGAAGCCAGTTCTCATTGAAAACAGTTTCCAGCTGTCTGAATTAATAAATGATGGTTCTGCACAGTTTTCAAATGAATGTTACACCATTCTTATTGCAAAATAATGGAAAGTTCATGGCGATCACGCATCTTTCTCTCCTAAAAAGACCACGAAGTCTCAATAATACTGCGGCATACTAACTGTGGTGCCAAGAGGAGATGTGAAAAATCATCCTCGCCCTCGCAAGGTCAGTCCTGGAAGATGCGAACTGTGTGAACAGAGCTCCTGTTGTGTCGCAACACAGCATCACCATTGAGGAACAAAAGCTATAACATGAGATGGACCTTATCAGCCAAAATGATCACACAATCCTTGGCACTAATTCCACCTCGCAGTACAAATTTGGGGCTCATGGAATACCACGATATAGCTGCCCAAATCATGAACGTAATCTCAGCCGGAATTCTGAAACAGTGTGAAAGACGATTCACCCCACCAACTGACTCTCTTCCATTGCTCCAATACCTGGTGTTATGCTTTCGGCACCACATTTTCCTTCTACGGGAATTGGCATCGCGGATTTTTTATTGCGACATTCAGTTTACAGTGACTTTAGTATGTGTCGTCGGCTTACGTTTCGTCATAATGGTTCTCAATGTCCGTCCGTCACGACCATTCTGCACACACTTTCGTTTGCGTTGTGATTTAGCGGACGACGTTTCTCCACTTTCCATGTATTCGGTATAAATATTAGACTCGGTGCTTCTTAAGACACGAAACACATAGGCTATCTTGGTCATCGAAAGATCCACCATGCAGGTTCCGACAATTTGCCTACGTTCTAACTCCCCAGCTCCGGTCTACTGCACTCACAGCACAGAACACCCTCTCACCACGACTGACACTTGCAACTTATTCAGGACTCTGCAGACGTGCCGTTCGTCGTCAAATACAACAGCGCAACCGGCTGGCTGGGCTTGTATCTCCGTTTATGTTCAAATTTCCATTTCTCACGCTATTTCCGTATTTGTGTCCGACCCCTGTGTGTCAAACGACGCTTTTGTAAGGTGTCTCCTTCGTGGGTGTACAACACTACCATTAGTATTGTAATTTAGTATGCTTTTACCTAAATAACAGAAAACCCTGTCTCTTTGGTGACACGTATAACCTTCTTACTAAATTTACTTTAGTTTTGAAATAAAGTACACTATGTAAGGATAGTCCTGGTAATAGGAAAAGCTAATCAATGGAGTTACCCTTTTCACAGGATTTGACAGTGTGTTGTGTCTAATGGATAAGTATATCAGACTATTCAATTCTTTTCCAAAGTTCTTACCCAGCGGCTAAAAAGAGACTGAGTACGACCAGCATTACATCGAAGCTAGGACAACTCAGTTCCAGGCTCATTTAGTGGTTTAAAATAAGTACTAACGAACGGTAGCCTATCCATGCAATGAAAAAGTGAAGTTTTGGAAAACCAGAAGTATGAATTTTACCTACTTTCTTCCTACTGTTGAAGGTGCTTTTTCAAATAAATATCACTCCACGTAAACAAGGTTGATGCAGATAGTGGAGTTTCTTTTTGACTACTACGCACTTATACATTACTTTTTTAAGCGAGAAAACTCCCAGTAGATAAATTCAAGGAAGCTAAAAAATGTTTGTCAGGGGGAACTTTAGACAAGCACTTTTCAAAGTCTACAAACTTAAATACTAAAATACTTAGATACTAAAGCACACACTTTTACATTGAACATTTCACTTAAAGAAAACCTCTTTTTTACTAGAATTTACTTTCAAAAGCTACCTTACTTTGAACAATCTATAGTCACTAAACACGTTTAAGTAACTTGGCTTCACTACGATTGAATTTTAAGTAAGCAAAGTTTTCCTATGATACTTTGCAATAGTAATGAATACTTTCTGTTTATTTATACAAAAACAATTTAAATTATGTCTCTTTATATTAACTTGTCACTTCATAAGTCTGTAAAACAGGATAGTCGGATTAATACAGTAGCCCAACAACTTGCACCTATGTCGTGAGCCGTTTGTAGTTTTTATCCGAGGTATTTTTGTGCAAATTTGCAAACAAATCTTCTCCTGCTCCACAAGGCTGTTGCCTCAATCACTGCCCGCTACAGACTGTGTGACTTACTTCCCTCGCTTGCTCTAGATAGCGCTCCAATTCGCCGTTGCCACCTTTTCCACTCCCCAGATCCATTTTCGTTTCAAACAAAAGCACACTGGCTTTTACGTAATACCTATTTCTTACATTGTTCCTAAGAGTAACCATTTTTTATAATTGTCAAATTTACATCAGCATAAACAGTTTATGCACACAAATAAATTTAAACACAAAATGTCATAAGAAAATTATTTATGTTAACAAATAATTTACATAATGTTTTAATACATTACTCATATACAACACAAAGAACTTTAATCTCTAGTATAGCACATTTTACATCTACAGAAAATATAGTACCAATACGCAAATATTTTAAAGCAAAAAAATAATAGAAAAATTCAGCTGAACCATAAACAAATAGTGTTATAGGTAGACTACACTTTCCAAAGATTTTCCCTCTGAATCCTGTTCTACCAGACCCACTTGCTACGATTAATTTTGTATTATCATTCCAGTTTTAATCGCTCCATATACACGCTCCCAAAAATTTCAGAGATGTACCTGTATATAATGAATGACCGGCAATAGCGTAATGGAATTACAAAGGACAATTCTGACTATTTGCACACAAGATTTCAGATTCGGCAATGTACGGGGCCAGCTGGCAGTTTCTGCAACAAGCGCCGATCCTCTGCAGGTCGCCCTACGCCTCGTTACAACTTTGCAGCTTTCCGACCTCTCTGTACAAACCATTTGGCGTGAAGTACGTATCTCCGTTCCTTTAAGCCTATATAATAGAATACGTGACTTGAAAACGTTCGCGTGTCCGAAACTGGATGTGGACCAACATACAAACATTACACCAGCTTTTAATGGTTTCGTGCTGACCATGTCTGAGAGCATCGAAGCTCGGAGAACTGTTTATAGTACACTGTTAGCAAATCCACTGCAATACCAAGAAATAATTAACGCAGAGTAATGAAATTTCGCGAATACGTTTGCCTAGGCAACATATTTAAATGATTAACATTGCAGGATTACAAATTAATGTGAGCAGGAGGCAAGCCACTGCTAATCTGAAATTCTGGTACGTTAATAAACTTTGTAACCTCGAGAATTTTGAATGAAACCATGCAGAAGTGGATGCGTTGTCTAGTACAGATGTTGGATGGCAGTCTGTGGGATGGAAGTCAAAGACTCTCACACTTGGTCGGTCAATACAGGGACAGTTACTGCTGTTTGTGGATGAAGCTGGAGTTGTCATCCGACCATGTCCCATGTGTGCTGGACTGGAGACAGATCTGGTGACAGAGCAGGCCAAGGCAACATGTCGACTGTCTGTAGAGCATGTTGGTTTACAACAGCGGTATGTGGGCGAGCGTTATCGTGTTGGAAGACATCCTTAGAATGCTGTTCATGAATGGCAACACAATAGATCGTATCACCACATTGTCGTACAAATTTGCAGTCAGTGTGATTGGGATAACCATGAATAACCATGAATGTGCTGCCGGTGTCTTACGAAATCGCTCCCCAGACCACAGCTCAAGGTGGATGTCCTTTGTATCTAGCACGCAGTCAAGATGGTTGCAGGCTCTCAACTAGCCCCCGTCTAACCTACAAACGCCCATAACTGACACATAGGCAGAACCAGCTTTCATCAGAAATCATCGTAACCTTTATTTCAGTTACTACAATTTCTTTCGTCGTGTTAATAGAACTTTACTTTGTATAGTGACAGCTAATGCACTCAGCTGCTTAATATCACTCTTGTATCTTAAATGTTTGTAATACAGCACCTATCGAAAACAAGGTTTTTTGTTCAGCCACATCTCTGGTATATGTCACCAAAATTTATAGTTCAATTATTTTCTTCTATACACAACCGTTGTAATTCGTGTATAGTTCATTAGTAAACGTGTCAGATATTTCATTTTAGTTAAATTATCTTACATCGCATTTAAACTAAAATAATCCCTCTTGTTTTCTTCCTGATTCACACATTAAATGTTTCATCTCTAGAAATAGAGATAGTTTGTAGATTCACTAGTTCAGAGTCCCTAATATAACAAAGTTTCACTGCACCACATATCTATGTTTGTACCTGACGATGGCGTGACAGCCGAAAATCGGTTTGTTTAACAAATAATAAATACTGTAGAATATTAACACCAGTGTTGTGTGTGTTTCATTCATAATGTATAATATATTCTATCAAGAACAGACGGAACAGTTAATCAACGCAATTAAATGTGACAACACAGCACAGTTATCCTATGTTTACAAGAGCAAAACTTGGTCAACATATTTGGTTCCACAGTATATTCAGAAGAATATCGTTTCGCAGTATGAAAGTGTAAGACTAAAATCTAAGAAGGTTCGTCTAAATCGGCAGTAGACGTTGCACAAGCAACATGGATAAAAGAAGAAATGAAATGGTGGTACAGCATTCGTGAATTTGCGAATACACACCTTAAATTAGCGCCCATTCGAATTGACACCCTGTGGAGTTCCGTATATTGGACAGTGAAGTAAGACAGGAAGTTAACGATGTCGTGGATACTAGGTACGAAAAACAGAAGACAAAAATTAAGAAATTTTTCAGCGGTAAAAAACTTTCAAAACCAATTCAAAAGTTAAAGTTCGCAGGTCATATAACTAATATTCCGGACTTAAAAACAACCAACGAGAGACAAAGAGGCTTTAAAAATGATGCACCACAAAAAGCCTCCTGAAAACGAATGGAAATAATAAAAACTGTTTTGTAACATCCATTAGGTGAGGACTTTTCCACTAAACATGTCGTAGCCCATGAACTGAATGAATCTAACCTCGCTTCTAGTGCCCCACCAGCTAGAGAAACGTAAGTATTAGACAATTTCAAGAGGAAAATGAACGACAGTCTTAATGAACAAGTGTGACTTTCTTTCTTTCAGGAGTGCTAGTTCTGCGAGGTTCGCTGGAGAGCTTCTGCAGGGTTTGGAAAGTAGGGAACAAGATACTGGCCGAAGTAAAGTTGTGGGTACGGAGCGTGAGTCGTACTTGGGTAGCTCAGATGGTAGAGCACTTTCCTGCTAAAGGCAAAGGTCCAGAGTTCGAGTCTCGGTCAGGCGCACAGTTTTAATCTGCCAGGAAGATTCAAATGTGACTACGTTAAAATAAGTGCAAGCTCTCCTAATAGGCACCAACTTCCAACCGGTACAGGAAGACCCCACACAGTCCGATAACAATAAAATTAATAGTGTTATCACACCGAGTAAAAGTATAATATTAGACTCTGGTGCCTATTTCCTTACCACCATAAATCCTATAGCCCTTGACTTCACGGCCTCCCTAAACTCCATAAAAATAGTATCTGAATCCGTCCTGTGGTGTCTTCATTCACAGACCCATGTTACAAATTAGCCAGAGCTAAATGGCCTTATCAAGATGAAAACCAAATTCAAGATCGTGGTCACTGGATGTGTGGAGCCAGCCAGTGAGAGCCACGTGACCTCCAAGTTTCATTGCCAGACAGTATCGGATGGAGACATAAACGGATCTTGTTTTGGCTAGCTGGAGCAACACATTTGATTTTCAGGTTTCAATCAAACGCAACGTAACGTAGCAAAAGTTTGTATTCGGGGAAGCCTGTATTGGTGAGTGTGTTTACCTTTCTAGCGCGTGAAAAAGAGAGCATTACGTACTACTTGTGAAAGTAGTTGTAAAGTAATTTACCTGGCCAGTAGAAGAACCTGAGTTGGCCGGTCAGAAACACAAACATACCCGTTGAAAACGTTGGAAGCCCTTGCCAGAGAGTTCGTCCTAATGTGTCACCTGAAGCAATGGTTTACAGTATATGCATGCCTACACGTGAGACCACTGCAGTTCGCTAAATACTTCTGGTTCTGATTACAAAGACGGTCAGCGGCTCACGGTCGGTAGTCGTTCGCCGCCACTCTAACGTATTCTCCACAGCGTCTCTGGCCGCCACCGCGGTGTAAGCAGAAGTCTCTGCCCGGCAGTACTGCAGACAAGCACCCGCCACCAGAAGTCCCACGCGAACCCACAGTCACGCACTTCCTGCTAAACGGTGTGCACTTCATCACTCCTTCCATAGTCATTCTATCGATGTTCCGCATGTCTCTGACAATAACTGAAGGCTAGGAACGTAGGTATAACGTGCACATTAGTGTTTTATCATGTTATTCACTATTTAGTGAAAGTCTTTTAAATCGTAAAAGCCGTAGTCCAGACACATTTACTGAAAGAAATGACTGTAACAGAATATATCTACATTCTTTCAGCTGGTACATCTACTGCAATCTGTGTACGGGATAAACAGTAGATACGAGACGTTTAACTAAAGAGCTTTTCACAAAGGGTATCAACACTAACAATTCGAGCAAAGAACGAGAAATAACCATTTGCAACACTAGCAAACCGTTGGAGAATTTTTCAAACTGAAAATGCGCACATTTGCGCACAAGAATTTTATTGACTATTTATTTCACATTATTTATTGTGGAATATGAATCAAAATATTTTCTATCATTATTACAAAGAAGACACTGCAAAACTACCAATCCACTACTTTAAAAATTCATTACTACAAATAATAATACCAGGTTTTTACAGTGGGACGGAAAGATTGATGGAAGTCGATCTTGTGGAAGATCATCTTACATTCCGGATCACGTGACTAGTAGTGTCACTACGTTCATTGCTTAAGACTTCCGGGATATTAGGCCGTGGTGGACGTATAAAACTTTCTCCTAAAGTTTCCTCTCCGGTGTCGGGAGACATCTTCATAGGGAGAGATTAGAGCCCACACAGAAGCTTACCGACAATCCTTCTTTCCACGTACAATACGAGACTGGAATAGAAGGGAGAAGCGATAGAGGTACTCAGGGTACCCTCCGCCACACACCGTCAGGTGGCTTGCGGAGTATGGATGTAGATGTAGATGTAGATGTAGTCATTTTATCTCTGCATATGTCTCACGCATTCGGAGAGGAAACGTTAGGAGAAAGTTTTATGCATCGACTACAGCCTAATAGCCCAGGAAGTCTTAAATGACGTCAGCACCAGCCGTGAAAGCTTACATTGTACGACCAAATTCACTACTATTTATGTCAGAAGACAGATTGAACAAAAAAGGCAATTCTACTTTTATAGCAGTTTTAGATTTAGAGAAGACTTACTACAGTGTACGTTGGAATCCACTGTTTGTAACCTGAAGGTCGTGGAGATAAAACACAGGGAGCTAAAGACTATCTGCAATTTTTACACAAACCGAAGAGTCGGGAATCATGGGAAGGAGGCAGAAGTTTAGAACTGAAATAGAAATGACTGTAGCCCATCACCTATGTCACTCACTCTGTGCACTGAGCAAAAAATAAAGAAAAACAAAGAGAAATATGAAAAATCCCTTCATTTACTTTCATGGAGAATAAATAAAAACTTTAGAATAAGAAATAAGAACGTTAAAGTTTGTTGATGACATTTTAATTATGTCACAGACACAGCTGTACTTGGAAGACCAGCTGAACGAAAGTCATACTGTCTTCAGAAAAGACTCTAAGGTGAACGTTGACAAAACTGAAACAAAGATAACTGAAGTAGTTGAATTAGGTGATGAGGCAAGGAAGTTAGAAAAATGAGATGCAAAAAAGCAGAAAATGAAGTTTGTTAGTTTTTCTACAAAAGAACTGCCGATGTAAGAGGTACAAAGGATATTAAATGCATAGGAGCAGTAGCAATAAAAGACTTATCTTATAAAAACATTTATTAACATTTAGTTTAAATTTAAGGATTTTTCATAGAATATTTGTCTGTAGTACAGCCTTCTATGAAAGTGAAACGTGGATAGCCAACGAACCATATAGGAAATGTCGAGTTCCAGAGGAATGTTGAAAATGCGATGGGTAGATTGCAAAACTTCTGGAGAGAAACTGAATCGAACCCGGAAGAAAATAAATTTATCATTCATCTTTACTGAAAGCAGGCGTATGACGATGGAAAACAGCTATCAAGAAATAGTCACTTTGGCATTGGTGTGAAGTATGTGATTTTGCTGATGGTGGGGGGGGGGGGGGATAAGGGGGTGAGGGGGTGAGAGAATTACTAGATGTAGGCCAAGGCTTTATTACAATGAGCAGGTTAAGGTGATATAGGTAGCTAAATTGAAGATAATGGTGAGGGTGATGATTCTAAACGTCGGCCGCTCAACAGCTTGATCATCAGCGCCCTTACGAAGATACAGAATGAGAAACTGAGACCTACAACAGCCTGTTGGTATAGTGAAGGTTTTGTGTACAACTGTACAACTGTAGAACGGTTGGTTTCGAGACGGGGTATCGTATAATATTATTATAATTATTCAGAATAGTTATACACATAGGCGAATTCCAAAATTTCTGCTGTGTTAGTTAACTGAAACCAAGATTGTAAACCTTAGGAAGATACAGAATGAGAAACTGAAACCTACAACAGCCTGTTGGTATAGTGAATTGGAATCATTCACGGTGGGTCACAATCGATGTTATTTCCAACGCTTTTTGCTATTTTAACATCTATAAGGATGAAACGATGAAGGCATGAGGCACTGGCTACCCATGCACTTAAGAATTGTACTCAGTACTACGTATGTGAGAGCTGATGACAACTCGACAATCCTAAGTAACGTCTCTTAGCATTTTTGGATATAGTGATATCATTCAGGTTCATCTTTACGCTGCAAACGTAGAAATTTTCAATTGTGCCCACCAAATCACAGCGATTCAACTCGAACTTCCCACCCATACCACTGTTAGACTACTAATTTCGTATCTCGCATCCGAATCTGTGGTACTAACTCTTCCGCTCCGTCGTCATGTAAGATACACAGGGAATCTGGAAATCAGTTCCTGCTCCTTCAGTACTGCTGCCCTATGATAAAGGTTCCAGAAGATTAAAATATCATTCCATCTCCAATCATCCCTCTTCATGTCAACAGTTCCTTCTCAAAGGACAGGAAGATTGTAATTACAAGTAACAACAAACGAAATGGTTTACAATATTATTTCAGTCTCTTGTCACACCTATAGACATTGTAAACCAGATTGTTCCAGGTCTTGACTCTAAAATGACGTGGAATGCTCACTGTCTGCGACAGTATACCGACTAGCAGAATAATAAGTCGCTTACTCCAGTCTATCATTGTTTTACCGACGTTTTCTAAATTTATACACATTCACTACGTTAGAAAACTCTCCGAAAGAATACCATACAATCTGGCTTGGTTTCAGTTAACTAACACAGCAGAAATTTTGGAATTCGCCTATGTGTATAACTATTCTGAATAATTATAATAATACTATACGATACCCCGTCTCGAAACCAACCGTTCTACAGTTGTACACAAAACCTGCAATACCGCTATTCTACTACCTGTGCTTCATTACGTTTCTCAACACTTACATACGTCCGGAATGGAATTCAGTCTAATACTTTTGCCTATTAAAGCGTGGTCGTGATTTTCAAAGTTTGAATATATAGGAATGACCCTCAAATTCATTATGTACTACCTACACTGTTGTTGTTGTTGTTGTGGTCTTCAGTCCTGAGACTGGTTTGATGCAGCTCTCCTTCCTACTCTATCCTGTGCAACCTTCTTCATCTCCCAGTACCTATGGCAACCTAAATCCTTCTGAATCTGCTTAGTGCATTCACCTCTTGGTCTCCCTCTACGATTTTAAACCTCCACACTGCCCTCCAATACTACATTGGTGATCCCTTGATGCCTCAGAACATGTCCTACCAACCGATCCCTTCTTCTGGTTAAGTTGTGCCACAAACGTATCTTCTACCCAATCCTATTCAATACTTCCTCATTAGTTACGTGATCTACCCATCTAATCTTCAGTATTTTCTGTAGCACCACTTTTCGTAAGCTTCTATTCTCTTCTTGTCCAAACTATTTATCGTCCGTGTTTCACTTCCATACATGGCTGCACTCCATACAAATACTTTCAGAAACGAATTCCTGACATTTAAATCTATACTCGATGTTAACAAATTTCTCTTCTTCAGAAACGCTTTCGTTGCCATTGTCAGTCTACATTTTATATCCCCACTACATCGACCATCATCATTTATTTTGCTCCCCAAATAGCAAAACTCCTTTACTACTTTACTGCATTATGTGTCTCATTCCTCTTACCAATTCATTTTCTTACTGTTGCTTCTCATCCTTACATTTTATGCACCTCAACTCTGAAAAATCACCACAGGTTTGACTGAGTTTGTTATTAATTTCTACTGAAATTCTTAAGTCCTGTATTTTAAATGTCGACAGGGAAATTACTGCGTCACCACCTCCAAACGGACATGAAGGTGGTGTCTGACCAGAGAGACATTATACATCACAGCAAAAACACATTCAGGGTTTGGGCCATCTAGTGTTTGTTTTGCTCTCCCTAAGTTTATAGGACTGCTTATTAGTTCTACTAGCCGTTCATTACCAGGGAATGTTTCTCCACGTGACAGTCCGATCCAATCAAAAGAAATAGGGGTTTTAATAATGAAGTGTTTTTATTCCATCCGCTCACAATGGATTCTGGGAGTCTCTGCCAGGAGGAGAATCGCATGTTTAGGCAACTCCACGTTAGCAATAATTTAGTCTTCTTGACCGTCAAGGAGGCTGATTAGGGTTTGAGGTACGGTCAGAATCGAGGTCATTAGACACTGAGTGCAACCTTCGACTGGAGAAGGATTGAGAAGGAATATGACCATATCATACTCGATGGTGCCACTCCGATATTTGTCTAAACCTATCTACGGCAATCACGGAAAATCGCAATTGGAACTAGCGGACATAGATTTGAAGCACCTTCTTCCTTTCGCAACTATTGCAGATCCTCGATCGGTAAAAGCCACGAACTGGTATGTGACAAGTGTGCATGTGTTTTTGATATGAAACTACCAATCATTCACCTGAAATGATTAATAGAATTCAAAGACATCTTGCATCCCTATGTCCAAACGTATACATGAATCACATCGTTCACGTATACGGCAGTCTTACCCTTCGCATCACCTCTCTCGGAAAGAAAGCCTAATACAGCTAAGGTCAGGTCATGACACGCAGTTTTTAGCCAACGATTATTTCGTCTTAACAGCCATCCATCTCCTTCATCCACAACTTAACTCGACGGTAAATGTATTGCCGTGCCAGTGTAACTACTTCCTTCTGCGAAACACTCAGTGTTTCGCTGTCACGCTCTCAGGCGATTACTGAAGTACCCGAAACTCTTACCAGATGGGATGAAAGGTAGTATAAACTCTTCTCTTTGCACTTTTCGCGTTAATTCACTATCAAAACTCGAGCTTCCGCTAATAATTATCCTTGTCTCCGTCACGAAAGCATTTGAATATCCGGGATATCATGAGATCAAACTGGTCTAACATATGTAGCAGTGCTCTCTGTGACCGTTGAGCAAGAATATCTGTTGAGTGATGAAAGCATATTGTGCGTGTCACCAGTAGTAAAACGAAATTGGTACGTTAGTTACGTCGTTTACAACGTGAGTTTCAATTGGAACATTACTGCTTCATTTGTCTGCTCCGTTTTTCCCATTATATTTATCAGTAGCGTCGGTGAATAACCATTGTTGCTACGGATGCAAATAGAGACACGTCAAAGGAGAAAAACCTAGTTTATATAAGTAAGTACAACAAAAGTCTAGTTCTAGTCAAATTTGCGTCAGGGAGCGGGTGTATACTCGAGTAATGATTAGGATCCCTAAAAGTAAATGAAGAATAAATGTATCGCAGCACAAAGCTAAAGAGGGAATATGGACCCCAAAAATGTTTCTGTGCGTGACAATCGCTTATTATCTGCATGTGGCAACTCAAAATACGGCACTTTCTGGGACACTTTCACTTAGCGGTATCATAATTCATTCAAAAATTTATTCGGCAAATACGATCAAGTAAGGAACATTACCTAAAATTAACGGTTGATCTGCCTTCTTTCCCTACATCAAAAAGAAATAGCGAAGTCATGAACATGAGACATGTCGCAAGCAATCGAAATTGCCTTCCATGAATCTCATGGAAGTTTTGAATTCCGACAAGGAATAACTATTGCTAAAATGCCTATAAAACTCGTGTACAAAATATACAGTGTTTTGGAAGGGCATCTGACTGTACTAGCGATGTAATGACGCTGAAAACTTGCAGAGAGCTTATGTGAAAACCTTACGTCGTACAAGTGATTATGATTTTTGCTGTCAACGTACGTTTGCATCCGAATCCTCAACCCAATAGCTATTTCTACTCTGTGTTATGGCCACAGACTACGTTAGCAGCAATGATTTAAATGCCACTCGCTGTGTATTTGTTTCCATCATAACGTATGAGCCGGCCGCCGTGGTCTCGCGGTTCTAGGCGCGCAGTCCGGAACCGTGCGACTGCTACGGTCGCAGGTTCGAATCCTGCCTCGGGCATGGATGTGTGTGAGGTCCTTAGGTTAGATAGGTTTAAGTAGTTCTAAGTTCTAGGGGACTGATGACCACAGCAGTTGAGTCCCATAGTGCTCAGTGCCATTTGAACCATAACGTACGATACAGGACCTGCGGACTTGTATTTCAAAACCATCTCAGAACTTCAAATATTCCCAGTTAGGGTTCCCAGAGTTCCACTCACAGCTGGAACAAAATTGCACAACGACACGATGAAAGGGAAAAACATAATATATCTTGGTGTCAGCGCCAGTTTGTACAGCGCTCAGAGCGAATCCCGTGCTTCTGTTAAAATTATTAACATAATTACTAATCATGCTCAGGATATTAGAAATTGAGTCCCTGGTGCTCGAAGTGTGAGCTGGAATCCTTGTCACTTTAAATAAATTTATGTACTTATTCGTATAGCATTTTTCGCAACAAAAGTTCTTTCTAGACTGCTGCACTACTTGCGGCGATAATGTTTAGCGTTATAGTGCTGGGTGACTTTTCCAGTGGGTGTGTTCCACCTAGCTGTCTCACTCACATGAGAAATTGTTAAAACCAGGGACCCTGCAGAACTGTGCATGTTTCATAGAACGTAGTCTCTTTGACATCAAGCAAATGTTGCTCTCTGTTTCCCAGCGCCGCACAGAACACCAGCGGAACATAAAGTACGGAATGTTATTGGTATACCCATTATGTTACTTTTCCAAATTTATAGCTTTTTTTCAAATATTTGAACGGGAAGTAACATGTGTATGAACCATGAAACGATATTTTGATCGTTCTACAGAGCTCCATCTCTCCTCAATATCTCTGACACCCGTTTCGAAGTATTGCTGGCACCTATTTCGAAGTCATTCTCAACACTGATTGGTTACCAGTCAAGCAGTCAAGAAGGCTACAGTATAATTGTGGACACCCCCCTCTCCTCCCGCAATCTTCATTGTGGTGAAAGTCTGATCCGTAGTGTAGTCGATCTAGGTTAGGTTGGAGGGTGATAATTTGGTTGTGAGCTGGCGAAAACAAGGGATGTGAATGACAGAGCTTGTGGTAACGGATGCTTGTAGCGTGGCCTAATGCTTAGAGTTTGCGCTGCATTTAACTCACGTTGCCATATTTAACGTGCTTTTCGTCATAGAAATTGTTGGTTAAATTCATAAAACGTAAATTAATTAGTGGAGACGCCTCCGTCGAGGATTGTGATGCACATTACATATATATATTTCGTACATAGACTACAGGAAATGCAGGAAGGGTTCACCATATACGTTTCATCGACAATAATCTAAGATCGATTGTTACTTAACAACATATTGTGAACAACTAAATGTAATGATGTCGGACTATTGATCATTGCTGTAGACACCACAGAGACAGTTAACCGAGTGTGGAGTTCGAGAGATTTTACTATGGACCAAAACAAAAAGAAAACGTGTAATAAACTTGTGCTCTAATATGTATACCTTAAGATGCATGAGCGCATATTCATCTCCGCTCACGTGAGACCCATCTCCTCTGCTGCAAGCTATATACTTTCCGTATTTGAGAGAAGAAGATATCCAGTAATGATGGCTCTAACTTGTTCATCTTTGCTACTTTAAAGTACTTCTCTTCTACAACAAGTGTTCATAGCTTTTAAGTATGAACTTTAGGGCCCATGTTTACTAGGGATTTATTTCTTGCTTTGGTCTCTACATCCAAAAATTCATCAGTGTAGGTCTGGTTCATCCTATATGCAGTATTCCTGGTTAGCTGGATAAGCACCGCTGTCCTGGACACAGACAGGCCAAGTACGCCCTACCGATCATCCTTCAAGCAGTGGTGTGACTGCGGTATGGAGGAGTTGGGTTTGGCACACCTCTCCAACGGCTTTTTTCCATGTTAACCGATGTGATGTGACTACCACTCAAATCGTCAACTGGCATCACAACCCGTTCCATTCCTCTAACCAAGGAAAATTACCTGGTAGTACTGGGAATCAAAACTAGGTCCCACTGCATGGCAGTCATCCACACTGACCATTCAGCCACGAAGAGTGACTGTTTTGCTGGCATACTTTGAATATTTTTCACCGCGGAACGAGCCGCTGCAGTGGAACGGCAGTCTTTCGCATTCTGCAGGACGCCATTTGACCGCCCCATCGGCCATCCACAGCTACGGTATATTTCTCATGGGTTTGTCGATTTCCTTCGCATTTCCTGCCCAACCTCTTGCGCATGTATCTGGTGACCTTGTCGTCAATGGGGATTCCCTATTCCTTCTTCCTCAATGTCGTGCCTCAGTAACTAATTAATGGCAGTAATTACTCATTGTCGTGTACCACACACAAGGTACGTAACTAATAGCGCGTGAGGCTGCTACCACACAGGCACACGCATTCGTCTGGCATGCCTCAGTTACGTGCAGCAGCCTCCACATGGCACTCACAAAAAGGGGTGTCTCTTTGTTTGCACGCCACTTTCTTAAGAGCATTGTACTTTCCCCAATACAGTAGACATCAGCCTATAGGGAATGATGTCAACCGAGGACTGTTTCGTTTCCACCTTGTATTGGAGAACTTGGGGAATTGTTTCGATGACAGGCTCATAACAGGATATGCCACGTACACTGAGACAGTTCTGCACCAGCAGTTAGACAGCGCCTGCGGTCAGGTGAGTTCTGAATTCTGAAGACTACGTTCTGACTTCTTACAGAGTAACTAGACTGTCGAGTGTCTTCTCAAATATTATCCCTAATAGTGACAATATATACGCTACTATGATGTATCAATGTATCATGCAGCGTAACTTGCTGTGACAGTGCGAGAGAGAGAGAGAGAGAGAGAGAGAGAGAGAGAGAGAGAGAGAGAGAGAGAGAGAGAGACAAAAATATTGTTTATTACTCTGTGGCGGTCAGCCCTCACATAATTATTCTTAGGATATAGAGCTTTTGTTCCTGTTAAGAGTAATTTGACAGGAGGAGAGCCATTCTTGTGATGTAAGAAATCAACGCCATTGCGAGTTTTTGATTCACACAGTAAAATATGCGTGCATATTGAAGGAAATCAGTTAACAGAACAATAGAACATTGTTCATTTCAAGAAGGTATGTGTTATTCTACAACCAGCGTATACTTCTTTGTGATTTAATAACAAATACCAGCTTGAGAACAGTTCCGACGGGAGCGTTCAGTTTAGTGAAATAGTTCGATTCTTTCCTCGGAAAAGAAGCCACTTCATGGATCATTCAAATCCACAATTGTACCTGGACATTTCTCAGAACCGAAAGCAATCTCATTGATATGCAACAGAGCCCCGAAGAATATTTCTCCGTACTTTGGTTACCACTTTTAGCTCAACACAGTATCTGTAGCAGTTGGAACAGATTTCTACAACAGCGGAAGCGTGTAATTGCTATCAAGTTCACATTTCGCCCTGTGTACGCTGTATATATTTACCCACAACAGTGAACATACAGTTACTCACACACACAGAAAGACGATACAAGGTGGTGTGGGAAACATTTCGGTATATAGGTCCTATAGAGCTAAACAGTAATTAGCCTAGTAGTAGTAGTAAACAATTTTTTTTACTTCAATCGTTTATTATAGACAAATTACACTGAAGCGCCATAGAAACTCTTATAGGCACGTGTATTCAAATACAGATATACGTAAACAGGCAGAATACAGCGCTGCGGTCGGCAATGCCGCCGTAACACAACTGTGTGGCGAAGTTGTTAGATCGGATACTTCTGCTGCAATGGCAGGTTTTCAAGATTATCGTTAAGGATTTGAGTGTGACCGTAGTGTTATAGTCAGCGCACGAACGGTGGGACACAGCATATCCGAGGTAGTAGTGGAGTGGGGATTTACCCGTACGACAATTTCACGAGTGTACCGTGAATATCAGGAATCGGATAAAACATCAAATATCCGACATAGCTGCGGCTGGAAACAGATCATGCACGAAAGGGACCAACGAAAACTGAAGAGAATCGTTCAGAGCGACAGAACGGTAACTCTTCCGCGAATTTCTGAAGATTTCAATGGTGAGCCATCAACAAGCGTCAGCGTACGAACCACTCAGCGAAACATCATCCATATGCGCTCGTGTACCCTTGATGGCTGCACGACGCAAACCCTTACTACTCCTCTGGGGCCGTCAACATCGAAACTGGACTGTTTATGACTGGAAACATGTTGCGTGATCGCACGAGTCTCGTTTTACATTGTATCGAGCGGATAGGCGTGTTCGGGTATGGAGACAATGTCATCAATCTAAGGACCCTGCATATCAGCAGGGGATTGTTGGAGCCGGTGGAGGCTCTTTAATGATGTGGGGCGTGTGCAGTTGGAGTGATATGGAATCCCTGATACTTCTAGATACGAATTTGACCGGTGACATGTACGTAAGCATCCTGTCTAATCACTTGCACCAATTCATGTCCATTGTACATTCCGACGTACTTGGACAATTCTAGCAGGACAGTGTAACACCACACACGTACATAACTGATACAGAGTGGCTCGAGGAACACTCTGAGTTTCAACACTTCCGTTGGCCACCAGACAAGAACATTGCTTAGAGTATCTGGGATGCCTTTCAACGATCTGTTCAGAAGATATCTCCATTACCTCGTACTCTTGCGGATTTATGGACAGCGCTGCAGGATTCATGGTGTCGCTTCCCTCCAGCACTAATTTAGACATTAGTCGAGTCCATGTCACGCTATGCTGCGGCACTTCTCCGTGCTCGCGGGAGCCTACACGGTGTTAGTCTGGTGTTCCAATTTCTTTGGCTCTTGAGTGTCTAAAGATAGAAACATATTGTTCATGTCACTGTATAGAGCGAGGTTCAAGGTTCTGACACAGCTGCGCTGTTGTTTGTTTGCAGCAACATGGTGACTACACCAGAAGAGAAGTTACTTTGTGTGGTGGAATTTGCTAGAAGTCAGTCCATTGTTCATGTGGAACGTACATTCCGCAATCGATACAACGAGCCGCCTCTGGACACGTAGATTTATTACTGACATACAGAATTCATGGAAGTTGGTTGCAAGTGTGAAGGGAAGAGCACTAGTCGGTCACGCAAGTAAGATAAAAATTTCAGGCTTATGTGACACGCGTTCACACGGGTCTCTCGTAAGTCCACGACACGGACAGGCCAGAAACTTCTGTTTCTTCAAACTACTGTTTGGCGTGTAATAAAACGACACCTGCGTATAAATTGTTACAAGCTACAGTTACTGCTTCACCAGAATTAAAGGGATTTACGGAAACTGAATGTGTTTTGTGCCGCTCCTGTTTACAAAGTGGAGGAGGAGACTGTGATGGTAACGCCATACCTGGACATGCTGCGAAACTGTTTGTTCCCGCGACTAAGCCAAGGTTCCAGTATTTTCATATTTAAGCATGACGGCGCTCGGCCTCCCTTTCATCTTGATGTACGGCTTTATCTCAACAACACCATCGCACAACGTTGGACTGAAACGGCTTGACCACAAGTACATTTTAATTCCTTTTGGTCTCCTAACTTACGAAACTTACAATTTGCTATTTTTTCTGTGGAGGTACATAAAAGACATTCGTCGCACCTACGGCAGCTACACGTCAAGATCGGTGAAATCGAACCTGCTGATTCACGTTTGGAATGAAATGGAGTACCGTTTTGATGTTACACGAGAAACATTGATCCTCATGTTGAGTATATGGTATAGTGTCCGTGCGATCATAATACTCTGAATGTTCAATGTGTCTCTGTCCTTCATAGTTTATCTATAACAAAGGTATAAAATCTATTGTTTCTTTTTGAATCACCCTGTATTAGATTTTGGAAATAAAGAGCCACGCATTAGACTGCACCGCGTGGATGGTTGCCCTGAATTAACAGTTGTTGTTGTTGTTGTTGTTGTTGTCGTCTTCAGTCCTGAGACTGGTTTGATGCAGATTTCCATGATAATCTATCCTGTGCAAGCTCCTTCATCTCCCAGTACCTACGGCTACCTACATCCTTCTGAATCTGCTTAGTGCATTCACCTCGTGGTCTCCCTCTACGATTTTGACCCTCCACACTGCCCTCCAATGCTAAATTTGTGATCCCTTGATGCCTCAGGACATGGCCTACCAACCGATCCCTACGTTTAGTCAAGTTGTGCCACAAACTCATCTTCTCCACAATCCTATTCAATACCTACTCATTAGTTACGTGATCTACCCACCTAGTCTTCAACATTCTTCTTTAGCGCCACATTTCAAAAGCTTCTATTCTCTTCCTGTCCAAACTATTTATTGTCCATGTTTTACTTCCATACATGGCTACACTCAATACAGATACTTTCAGAAAGAATTTCCTGACACTTAAATCCATATTCATTGTTAACAAATTCTCTTCTTCAGAAATGCTTTCGTTGCCATTGGCAGTCTACATTTTATATCCTCTCTACTTCGACCATCAACAGTTATTTTGCTCCTCAAATAGCAAAACTCCTTTACTACTTTAAGTGTCTCGTTTCCTAATCTAATTCCCTCAGCATCACCCGACTTAATTCGACTACATTCCATTACCCTCGTTTTGGTTTTGTTGATGTTCATGTTATAGCCTCCGTTCAAGACACTGTCCATTCCGTTCACCTGCTCTTCCAAGTCCTTTGCTGCCTCTGACAGAATTACAATGTCATCGACGAATCTCAAAGTTTTTACTTCTTCTTCCTGGATTGTAATACCTACTCAGAATTTTTCTTTTGTTTCCCTTACTGCTTGCTCAATATACAGATTGAATGACATCGGGGAGAGGCTACAACCGTGTCTGACTCCCTTCCCAACCACTTCTGCCCTTTCATGCCTCTCGACTCTTATAATTGCCATCTGGTTGGTGTAGAAATTGTAAATAGCCTTTCGCTCCCTGTATTTTATCCCTGCCACCTTTAGAATTTGAAAGAGAGTATTCCAGTCAACATTGTCAAAAGCTTTCTCCAAGTCTACAAATGCTAGAAACGTAGGTTTGCCTTTCCTTAATCTTCCTTCTAAGATACGTCGTAAGGTCAGTATTGCCTCACGTGTTCCAACATCTCTACCGAATCCAAACTGATCTTCCCCGAGGTCGGCTTCTACTAGTTTTTACATTCGTCTGTAAAGAATTCGCGTTAGTACTTTGCAGCTGTGACTTATTAAACTGATAGTTCATTAATTTTCACATCTGTCAACACCTGCTTTCCTTGGGAATTATAAGTAGCCATGAGTTATAACATTCACAACTCTTATTTCTCGAAGAATCAGAATACAAGGACGATGATGATAATCCTAGAGCTAGTGCAGGGTCAGCGAGGAGGTAGTTGTACGTGCCAACGCCCCCCGCAGAACTCAAGATCCAGTGACGAGTGACGGAAGAGCCGCCTGTTGCGTCCCAAGCGCACACCTCGCCCCGCCTGGGCAAGACGCGACTGCCTGGCCGAAGGCCTCGGGCGACCCCCGTCGCTCCCTCCCACTGTCTCTGCCCACTCCCTCGTCGCATCCCTCGCCCACCCCTTCTCGCTGCCTTGCAATTTCATTTCCTGCCACGGCGACATTAATTTTGCAGCAACAGTTTTCGAGGTAAGCGCTTCCCGCCCACTCCATGTTATTTGATGGTGAATTCTTTATGCGACCGACTCGGCGACTTGCCCTCCCCTCTGCCCTCTCCTCCCCTACTCAGCCACCGTGCTGCCTCCCGGCCTCGGAGCTTCCTCTGTCTGCAGGAGGCGAGCCTGACGGGTCCGGTGCGTTTATCATGGCTGGCCGACGAGCGTTTTTCCAGTGCGGGCCAACATTTACAATTTAAAGGAAGATCATTGCCCATTATACATTTTGCCGTCGTTTAGTTCAGCTGTGGAAACAAGAATTAAATGCATGGGTGGCGCACGAGATGTGTTACCAATTGTTTCTTTCACAATTTACGACGCACGTTACATATCCCGCTGGGATCTCTACAGCAGTACCAGCAGAGCTTGGAAAAACCAATGAGTTACGAAATGACGTCTAGTAGACTAGAAAGCAGCAATGGCTGACAATGGAAGGCTGACGACACAGCAATGATCTGCAATTGTGTTACTTTTTCATGAAACGAAAAGCCTTGTGACTCACAGGCGTTTTCGACAACAGTTTAGCACACGATGAGTCCCTTGCAAAAAGAGCATCCACAGGTTGTACGATAAATTTGTACAGGAAGGAACAATATTGGAAGCGAAGCGACGTCGGCCTTAGCCTGTTTGTTCGTCGGAGAATACTGGAGGGCAACGAGTTGCTGTACGGGGAAGTCACGGGAATTGTGTAGAAAGGCAGCAGTGCAACTGGTAATATTGAGACACTCCGTTCAAGGCATTCTTAAAAGTGACCTCCATATCTACCCATACAAGATGACCTGTGCACAGAAGCTCACTGAAGAGCACAAGCAGCAGAGACTACTGTTTGCTCAGTGGGCGGAGGATAGGGAAGAAACTCTCAACAACGTTTGGTTTTCAAACGAGGCGCATTTTCATTTAGACGGGGTGGTTAACAAACAAAATGTACGCTTTTGGGCCAAACCCACAAGTGCTTCATGAACGACAACATTATGCTCCGAGGATTACAGCGTGGGCAGCAATTTCCAGTCACAGTTTTATTGGACCCTTTTTCTTTGAAGAAACTGTGAACACTGAGCGTAATTTGAGCAAGCTTCGCAATAGCTTCATTCCACAGCTTATTGCTACTGCCTTACCCTCCAACATGCAGTGGTTCATGCAAAGCCACATACTGCAAACACTGTGTTGAATTTTTACACGAGCGTTTCGACATGCGCATCATTTCACTCAGCTTTCCATGCCGCTTCAATGACGGACAAAATTGGCCCCGCAATAGTCCAGACTTTATTCCATGTGACTTTTTTCTTTGGAGGTACCTAAAGCAAAAACATTTCCAGAAACGTCCACGTGATTTAATGGAGCTCAGACGACTTACTCTTCAAGCTTGTAGTGAAATTACGGAAGACATGTACCGTAGGGTAATCACTAACTTCAGTGTTAGTTTGAAGGAAGTTAGGAAACGAAATGGTGGACATATTGAGCATGTGCTAAGTTAGAACAAATCTCCATGGACGGCTCTTCATTGTAGTATATATTCCTTTCAGATTGCATTGACAATAAAGTCTGTGTTCAAAAACAAAATAGTAACACATTTCGTGCGCCACTCTGTATTTTATGCGCAACTATTCGATGTGTACATTTAAATTTTATTTTTGCATTTTCACGTTCATCATTCGGTTGATATTAACGACATATAATAAAGAATCCTCTGAAATCTGCGAAAATTTGAGCCAATAAGCAGTTCTCTGCATCGTACTCTGCCTGGGGGAAAAAACTAACGATCCAGAAAGACTAGACCAAACGAAATGGAACTTCATAGGTTCAGAAGGTACGTGATGCTGTTTCAAACTACAACGTCGGATCAAATGTACAAAGTGCTTGGCGTTATTCGCCAGCTTAACTGTATCGCTTTACGCCCGTTGTAGCCTATTTACATAGAGTGATTCGTTAGGGCAAAAAGCGGTTGAATCCTCTATAGACACAAGCCGGCCAAATGGCGTAATGGTCTTTGATGTCCTGGATGGTGCCACTGGCATGAAGTTGACGTCCGAGCTGGTCTCACACATGCTTCATCAGGGATGAATCTAGAGATGTTATTGACCACGTGAGTAAATCGACATCACGGAGACAGTACACAGAGAGACGTTTCTTTTTGTAGACGAGCATTGTCATGTTGAAAAATGGTACCCTCATCCTGGAACATGGTTAGCACCGGAGAATTTAGGATGCTCACGACTCATAATTGTGACATCAGAGTTCGCTCAGTCACCGCCAAGCGACAGCTGCCCATGATTCGCTCTCCTGGCGATACTTAAACGCAGCCGTTCGTGTTACGGTGTTAAGGGCGGCCTATGCATGTGACGGTGATTCCGTACTTAGTCAGCCACTAGTTTCTGATCAATGACACAAAACGTAGCAGGGAGTTCATTTCCTACTCCTGAATGACAGGTGGAGATGTGAAGCACTTACGATGTACTTGGTGATAAGAGCTGGTCGACTGGAACCTTGGAGAACAGCATGCCTGCCCTCAGGTTCCCATGCAGCTCAACGTCAAGCCACTGCCTCATCCGAAAGCCCCACACAGCTTTCCTCAGATGAGACTCTTGGCTGTTCAGCTTGTCACAGACAATTGTAACTAAGTTAATTTACATACCCGGCGATGGTGTGAATGTGTAGCAAATTACATTGACATCAGACTCGTCTTTTGGGTCGTTCGCTGATTTTGTCAGGCAGTGTATGTTTCGAGCACGCTTACGAATCACTACTACTTCGCGTCTTACTAAATGTCAGAGGCGATCAGCAGACCGAATAGAAGTCATGGTCATCCCGAAAAGACATTAGATTAATCCCGTGTAGCACCGTCTTTAGCGTAGATACTGTTTTGAGTTCGACAAGGAGGACAGATACAAGTTTTTCCTAGTTACACTGTATCTGGCTGAGAACTCTCAATGATTAGACTCTGCTCCTCGACAAGCTACAATTTGAAAAAAAAAAAATGGCTCTGAGTACTATTGGACTTAAAATCTGAGGTCATTAGTCCCCTGGAACTTAGAACTACTTAAACCTAACTAATCTAAGAACAGCACACACATCCATGCCCGAGGCAGGATTCGAACCTGCCACCGTAGCGGTTGAACGGTTCCAGATTAAAGCTCCAAGAACCGCTCGGCCACAGCAGCCGGCTAAAAAATTTGCAACGTTTCATACAATTCTCAAATAGTCTCCAACAATTTCTGTGGGATCTGAAATTGAGTGAGGTGTTTTAGGGTGCGCGAATGTTGAAACAACCAGGAACTTACGCGCTGATAATACGGTTTTTGTCATCCTACAAGGCAGAGTGTTCACAGTGTACTCATCATGAAGATATGGAACGAAAGGAAACACTTGGTCAACGAAAATGTAGACGTAAACATCCTACTTCGTGTCCACAATACTCGTAAATGTGGAAGGAACACATGGCTTGAATCCCACGTCAGAGACATCATATAACCACCTCCGGTCTGGTTGGGTGGTTGATTTGGGGGGAGGGTTCGAAAAAGCGAGGTCATCGGTCCCATCGGATTAGGAAAGGATGGGGAAGCAAATCGGCCGTGCCCTTTCGAAGGGACCATCCCGGCATTTGCCCTAACCGCTTTAGTGAAATCACGAAAAACAAAAGCAGGATGGTCGAGCGCGGGTTTGAACCGTCGTTCTCCCGAATGCGAGATCATTGAGCTAAACACTGCGCTCCCTAGCTCGGTGCTCCGATTTGGACAATACCCCAATTTTTACCCTATCCACAACATTCCGAAGCGGCCCAGTTTTACCCATCACACATATTAATCCAGTCCGCTTCCCTACTTTTGCTAATGGCTTGTAACAGATCTCTTATGTCTTTCCTCTCCCTTCTTTTCACTACCTAGTTATTCTGAGAAATAATTAACAATGTAACTCACTACGTACCTCTGTAATGACAAATCTGAAATGCTTGCAATGTGCTTCGACTGGCGTCCTCGTTATCTGTCGGTAGTTAAATGCTAAAATTCTCTCCACACTGTGTACAGAGTCAATCATTAACTGTGTTACAAACATCCTAATTTCAGGAAAACATCTAAATGGAGCTTGTCTCCTTAATCTGTATTTGCCCTTTCAGTGTGCTAGTTTTCTGTAGCCAGCTTTCCTCCTGTGTTTCATCGTGAGTAGTTCCTCCTTACGGTAATCGTCATAACAGTAAGAGGAAATTTCATGGAAATAAAATGAATGATAGTTGGGCTGCATAGAAATAGGAAGCTAAACAGGAATTTCTTTCTTCTCACTTTTATTTTCGTTTAATTTTTTTATTGTAGTAGAGTTCATAGCAACCGCAGCCTCTCCGAATAATAATATTCTGGCACACTGGTTGCCACTGGAGAGTATGTATTTGGTGTATGGTCTTTAATTGTTAAGTCAGGAACATATCCTTAAATTTCCTCCCCATAATTAATTTTTACCATACGATGGAGAGTGAACTATTTAGAACTTCCTGGCAGGTTAACAGTCTGTACAGGGCAGGGACTCGAACCTGTGACTTTTGCACTTCAAGGGCAAGTGCTCTACCGACCGAGCTATCTCAGCACGACTCACGACATGCGCGCACAGCAGGAAAACTACTTTTAGATTAGATTACATTAATTATTCATTCTATAGACCCATAAAAGAGAGAATAATCCTGCGTGTGGAACATCTCAGATAAACACAATACATAAATGTAATTAGAAAAACTTGAGTTTCATTAATTTTAATGATCCTCAGTCAATAAACAGTAAAATTATGTACATGAATTAATTTTAAACTTCTAATATTTACAGGTTTTATACTTACATATGCTTTCATTAAATTCATCATTCAGACATTTGCTAGTTTCTTGGCTGCTACAACCAAGTATTGTCAAAAATTGAAGTACAATAAATTTTCATTAAGATGGTCTACTGCACTTTTTGAGAAACTCATGGATGGAAAAGAAGGAATTGGCCACCAAAACTTCTTTTAAATTATGTTTAAAGTGTGCCTTGTCTGAAACTACAATCTTAATGGTTACTGGTAACTTAATGGAAATATGAGTTGCTGAATACTGGACGCCTTTCTGAGCAAGAGTAAGTTATTTTAAATCTTTATGTATAATGTTCTTATTCCTAGTATTGATACTGTGCACTAAGCAGTTAGTTGTAAAAAGAGATGTATTATTTACAAAAAACTTCACTAAGGAATAAATATCCTGAGAATTTGTGGTTAATATGCCCGATTCTTTGAATAGGTTTCGGCATGACGTTCTTGGATTTACACTACTCAATACTCTTACTATACGCTTCTGTACTCTAAATTTTTTTCTCTGTTTGTGGAGTTACCCCAAAATATGATACCATATGACGTAATGGAGTGAAAATATTCCAGTTTTGTAATATTTATATCTCCTATGTCTGGCATCATTCGCATTGCAAACACAGACTTCTTTAGGCACTTTAGCACTTCCTTAGTATTTTGCTCCCAAATGAATTTATTATCAAGTTGTAATCCCAAGAGTTTTACACTTTCAACTTCTCCTATTTCCATGTCGTCATATTTTATACACACACCAGAAGGATATCTCTTGGAAGACCAGAACTGCATATAGTGGGTCTTTTCAAAGTTTAATGACAGTGAATTGGCTATGTAACAGATGACAGGTCATTAACATACATGAGAAACAGTGGTCGACCTAGTATGGAACCTTGCAGAACACCATATGTAATTTCTTCCCAGCCAGATGATTTATGACTGCCTACAACTAAAGTGTTACATAATGACACCTTTTGTTTTCTGTTAGTAAGATATGACTGAAACCACTTTGCAGCAGTACTAGTGACGCCATAATATTTCAATTTACTTAAAAGAATGCTGTGATTCAAACAATCAAACCCCTTTGACAGGTCACAGAGTATGCCAGTTGCCTCTAATGTGTTGTCCAATGAATTAAGGACATTTTCGCTGTAAGTGTAAGTACCTTTCTCAATATCAGAAACTTTAAGAAACCTAAACTGTGACTTTGACAGTATATTATTTTCACTAAGGTGCTTAAGTAGACGCTTGAACATAACTTTTTCAAAGATTTTTGAAAAAGCTGGCAGAAGTGAGATCAGTCGGTAATTTGACGGCATTTCTTTGTCCCCTTGGTTGTGGAGAGGTAAAACTTCAGCATATTTAAGCCAGTCTGTGAATGTTCCTGTGGCAAGTGATTGATTACACAAATAACTTAAGATATGACTAAGCTCACATGAACACTCTTTCATTAACTTTGTTGATATGTTATCATAGCCACTACAATGCTTTGATTTCAAGGACTTTATGATGGATTCTATTTCTTTGGGTGAAGTAGGTGTCAAGTCCATCTTACTGAGACTGCTTGTGTGCACTGGTCTCAGATATTCCATTGCACTATTTACTGAACCGGACAACCCCATGCCATCAGTAACAGAGACAAATACTTGTTTAAATGGTTTGAAACATAACATGTGTTTGTTACCGGGGTTTCATTTACTTTTAGAGCTATTTGTTCCTCCTCATTTCTGCTCCTACCTTTCTCTGACTTAACTATATCTAACATTGTTTTTATTTTATTGCTGGACGTATTTATCTTCTTCTCATAATGCAGGTGTTAGGGGTTCTGTGAAATTTGCAAGGTAGGAGTGAACTACTGGCAGAATTAAAGCTGTCAGGTAGTTTAATTGTGTGAATGGGCGAATTGTTGGTGCTATTTTGATGGTCAGCATTATACAGTCATTTAAAAACTGCTACACAATGACAACAGCACCTTATTGATTAAGGACGGTTATAATAGCTGCAATCACGCCACCGTACATAATTTTCTCATTAAGTTGTTACTGTAATTGTCTTCCATTAACTGTTTGTTTTCCTGTCTCCCCAACTACTTTTCAGTAGGTAACCCTGTACTGTACGCTGAGCTTGCCTTAGAGGTACAGTATTTCTCACATTAAATCTCGATGTCTCGCTGTGACAAGCCAGGACTGTAACATGCGGTGACTATAAAGTTTAATTGTAAGATTGAAACGTCCCCTTTGAAAAATTATTACAAGACTAGTCTATGTGAAACGTCCTCTTTGAACAATTATACACGAATGTGCTTAAACAGACACACAATTGTTTTTAGCGCAACGCAATCTGACTTTCAATAATCCCTACAAAAGAATGGTCCTGACTAACATTAACCTATACCTTTCACAAATCACTTACCTCATAAAAATCTTCGTTATCGAACTACTGCAATACAGCGAGCACCACTACTGCCAGCTAAATAAAAGATTCTAACTATGGAAGGCACTAACTACTGATAGGTATAGTTAGCAAATGAAAGATTTTAATAGAGAACAGTGTATTTACCTTAATAGTCAAAATATATATGATAGTTCATGACATCCAGTCTTACAAATTAGAAAACTCCGCCATCTTTCTCCCCACGTCCACCATTGCTGGCGGCTCACCTCCAACTGCGCAACGCTACGCGCTGTTAGCATCCAGCTGCCGCTGCCCGACACTACAATGGCAGACAACAATGCCAACCAGCCACAGACTGTACACGGCACAGCCAGTGATTTTCAAACAGAGCGCTACGTGGCGTTACCAATAAGAAAACCTAAACAGCCTACTTACATAGCCCCCATGCTCCCCACAAAAAAGTTTACAAATTGTTTTGGGCAGTGGCCAATACAGATTTGAAAAACTTTTTCATAATTACAATAACAAAGAAATGAAATGCACACTCTTATCGATACTATGTTGGTCAAAAGCTAAAATTTTCTCACAGTCATATAGACAGTCCTGATCATTCATTACAGTAAAATAGCAGTGTTTTTCTCAAAAACTGATCAATAAAAGAAAATGCACACGGAAGTAGTGGATTTCCATGCAGTCTTGAAGAAGTAGTGTTGTCCTTCCAACGGAAAGACATAGCTGACTCTTGACAAGTGGACAGGTAATAGGCCACAGCAGAGTCAGTCGACGTTGAAGACTATCGGTAGGTAGGTCATCACAGAGCAGACCCACTGTAGTCCTGGTAGAGATTACTATTGGTGGGCCACCAGAGGTGCAGACCCACTGCAGTCCTTGTAGAAATAATGGTATTGGTGGGTCATCAAAGGTGTAGACCCACTGTAGTCCTTGTAGAGATGGCCAGCAGCCATCTGTTTGACTGTGCAGGCGCACAATCACCATTGAAGAGGCTTGCGGATAATATAGCAAGTCCATAACAACCACTTGTGCACTCACAAAATTTTTGGAATTGTCCTTAGAACCAGCAATGCTGTTAACCAGTCCCTTGCTGAATTATCAATACACTTGCAAACACTATCAATCCCTACTTCTCACATATTGTGCATATACTATGACCAACAGAAACGTGTGCAGTGAAATGTAATTTACAAGTTACTTAATTTGATGAACAGGTGTCAATTACAATTTTATAACATGAGAATACAATAACAAAGGTACAAAATACATCTTTAAAGAACATAACAATACAGATAACATTTGCAGTAGTATAGGCTTTACAAAAGAATCGAAATAGCAAATACATCAGTGTTAAAAAATTATGACATAAGTACATACATGAAAGATCAGAATAACATTTGAAACATGAACTTCACACATGAGCAATAAAACAGAACAGATAAATAATGTCTAAACATCTTTACAAAGTCAATAACACACTATCATAAAAATTCTACTACGCAACTCTCATCATATAAACACATAAACACAGGAAGAACACAAATACCCAAGGGTACACAAACACATAGTGGGTTAACACAAGAGGAAAGGGCAGGATTTGTTTTCAGTGTAACATTTGGTACTGCAGTCCAACCCAAAACTTCATTCCTTAGATCTTTCGTCTTATTTCAACATTTGTTTCCACCAAAAAAATCCTATCCAAGCATGCTTTCTGTATTTATATGTTCACATATTTCTTACTTCATCATTTATTTTCCAGTATCTTACCTCATCATTTATTTCCAAGAAAATCCTACCTATAACTGCTTTCTGTACTTTTCTCATATAACCTCTCAGTGCATTTCTTCAAATCCATCGCAACTCATTCTCTTATATAGGCTACCCCTCTTAAGCTAACTTAAATCTAATGAGCTCAGATACTTAACTAAGGGACGAGGCAATGCAGCAGATCAAAACAATTAATACAAGCAGCAATGAAAAAAAAAAGGTGCAGGTAAGGAAAGCAAGCAGCAATAAATGTAATAACTTATATCTAAACATGACAAACCCACAAGCATATCAAATAGTACACTGAAGACAACAACGCAGATAAGGGAAATGTATATTCACATCTTAATGTCTATGTAATTAAAATGGTGCACCACTACTTATTCAATGAAATAAATTACCAAGTACTTGAAAAGAAAATTATATATACAGTTACTGTTATTAGTCGCTTCTTATTGCTCTTTCCATTCCAAGAGCTCCTTTTTCGCAGAATGTGGATCATAAAATAATTATTTAATAGATCTTAATAGTCATAATATATATATCAGTTCGTGACACCAATTCTTACAAATTTCAAAACTCCGCCATCTCTCTCCCCACGTCCACCACTGCTGGCGGCTCACCTCCAACTGCGCAACGCTACGAGCTGTTAGCATCCAGCTGCCGCTGCCCGACACTACAATGGCAGACAACAATGCAGACTAAACACAGACTGCACACAGCACAGCCAGTGATTTTTCATACAGAGCGCTATGTGGCGTTACCAATAAGAAAACCTAAACAGCCTACTTACAAGATAAATTTGAAATCTTATTTTGAAAATCCTTCTTAGCTTACTAGTAGTGCTTCAAGATATTCTAACTATATATTGAGCCGTTGTCTCCGTCTACCCTGAATAACAAAACTTAGCAGACGGTTGTATAGCGTCATTGGTAGTTCGAACTTTCTTTTCGATACGTCACAAATAACTGTAGTCAGTTTGAATTGTAATTATAAATACTGTATTAATTTCTTCAATCTGTCGTTGAAGCCTATCAGCACGACGCAATGAGCAAAACGAATGTAACACAAACGAATGTACTAACATATATTCCATATTTGTTCATGTTCAAGGATCCGTAAACAGCATAAGATTGGCCATGGAATCACATACCCCAACAGTTTTACACACACACACACTGTGTGCGAATGACGTCGGAGTATAGAGTTTTTTTTTTTTTGGTCATCAGTCTACTGACTGGTTTGATGCGGCCCACCACGAATTCCTCCCCTGTGCTAACCTCTTCATCTCAGAGTAGCACTTGCAACCTACGTCCTCAATTATTTGCTTGACGTATTCCAATCTCGGTCTTCCTCTACAGTTTTTGCCCTATAGAGCTCCCTCTAGTACCATGGAAGTCATTCCCTCATGTCTTCGCAGATGTCCTATCATCCTGTCCCTTCTCCTTATCAGTGTTTTCCACATATTCCTTTCCTATCCGATTCTACGTAGCACCTCCTCATTCCTTACCTTATCAATCCACCTAATATTCAACATTCGTCTATAGCACCACATCTCAAATGCTTTGATTCTCTTCTGTTCCGGTTTTCCCACAGTCCATGTTTCACTACCATACAATGCTGTACTCCAGACGTACATCCTCAGAAATTTCTTCCTCAAATTAAGGCCGGTATTTGATATTAGTAGACTTCTCTTGACCAGAAATGCCTTTTTTGCTATAGCGAGTCTGCTTTTGATGTCCTCCTTGCTCAGTTCGTCATTGGTTATTTTACTGTCAAGGTAGCGGAATTCCTTAACTTCATTGACTTCGTGACCATCAATCCTGATGTTAAATTTCTCGCTGTTCTCATTTCTACTACTTCCCATTACCTTCGTCTTTCTCCGATTTACTCTCAAACCATACTGTGTACTCATTAGACTATTCATTCCGTTCAGCAGATCATTTAATTCTTCTTCACTTTCACTCAAGATAGCAATGTCATCAGCGAATCGTATCATTGATATCCTTTCACCTTGTATTTCAATTCCACTCCTGAACCTTTCTTTTATTTTGTATCATTGCTTCCTCGATGTACAGATTGAAGAGTAGAGGCGAAAGGCTACAGCCTTGTCTTACACCCTTCTTAATACGAGCACTTCGTTCATGATGGTCCACTCTTATTATTCCCTCTTGGTTGTTGTACATATTGTATATGACCCGTCTCTCCCTATAGCTTACCCCTACTTTTTTCAGAATCTTGAAAAGCTTGCACCATTTTATATTGTCGAACGCTTTTTCCAGGTCGACAAATCCTATGAACGTGTCTTGATTTTTCTTTAGCTTGCTTCCATTATTAGCCGTAACGTCAGAATTGCCTCTCTCGTGCCTTTACTTTTCCTAAAGCCAAACTGATCGTCACCTAGAGCATTCTCAATTTTCTTTTCCAATCTTCTGTATATTATTCTTGTAAGCAGCTTCGATGCATGAGCTGTTAAGCTGATTGTGCGATAATTCTCGCACTTGTCAGCTCTTGCCGCCTTCGGAATTGTGTGGATGATGCTTTTCCGAAAGTCAGATGGTATGTCGCCAGACTCATATATTCTACACACCAACGAGAATAGTCGTTTTGTTGCCACTTCCCCTAATGATTTTAGAAATTCTGATGGAATGTTATCTATCTCTTCTGCCTTATTTGACCGTAAGTCCTCCAAAGCTCTTTTAATTCCGATTCTAATACGGGATCCCCTTTCTCTTCTAAATCGACTCCTGTTTCTTCTTCTATCACATCAGACAAATCTTCACACTCATAGAGGCTTTCAATGTATTCTTTCCACCTATCTGCTCTCTCCTCTGCATTTAACAGTGGAATTCCCGTTGCACTCTTAATGTTACCACCGTTGCTTCTAATGTCACCAAAGGTTGTTTTGACTTTCCTGTATGCTGAGTCTGTCCTTCCGACAATCATATCTTTTTCGATGTCTTCACATTTTTCCTGCAGCCATTTCGTCTTAACTTCCCTGCACTTCCTATTTATTTCATTCCTCAGCGACTTGTATTTCTGTATTCCTGATTTTCCCGGAACATGTTTGTACTTCCTCCTTTCATCAATCAACTGAAGTATTTCTTCTGTTACCCATAGTTTCTTCGCAGCTACCTTCGTTGTACCTATGTTTTCCTTCCCAACTTCTGTGATGGCCCTTTTTAGAGATGTCCATTCCTCATCAACTGTGCTGCCTACTGCGCTATTCCTCATTGCTGTATCTATAGCGTTAGAGAACTTCAAACGTATCTCGTCATTCCTTAGAACTTCCGTATTCCACTTCTTTGCGTATTGATTCTTCCTGACTAATGTCTTGAACTTCAGCCTACTCTTCATCACTACTATATTGTGATCTGAGTCTATATCTGCTCCTGGGTACGCCTTACAATCCAGTATCTAATTTCGGAATCTCTGTCTGACCATGATGTAATCTAATTGAAATCTTCCCGTATCTCCCGACCTTTTCCAAGAATACCTCCTCCTCTTGTGATTCTTGAACAGGGTTTTAGCTATTACTAGCTGAAACTTGTTACAGAACTCAATTAGTCTTTCTCCTCTTTCATTCCTTGTCCCAAGCCCATATTCTCCTGTAACCTTTTCTTCTACTCCTTCCCCTACAACTGCATTCCAGTCGCTCATGACTATTAGATTGTCTTCCCCCTTTACATACTGCATTACCCTTTCAATATAATCACACACTTTCTCTATCTGTTCATCTTCAGCTTGCGACGTCGGCATGTATACCTGAACTATCGTTGTCGGTGTTGGTCTGCTGTCGATTCTGATTAGAACAACCCGGTCAACGAACTGTTCACAGTAACACACCCTCTGCCCTACCATCCTATTCATAACGAATCCTACACCTGTTATACTATTTTCTGCTGCTGTTGAAATTACCCGATACTCATCTGACCAGAAATCCTTGTCTGCCTTCCACTTCACTTCACTGACCCCTAATATATCTAGATTGAGCCTTTGCATTTCCCTTTTCTGATTTTCTAGTTTCCCTACCACGTTCAAGATTCTGACATTCCACGCCTCGACTCGTAGAACATTATCCTTTCGTTGATTATTCAATCTTTTTCTCATGGTAACCTCCCCCTTGGCAGTCCCCTCCCGGAGATCCGAATGGGAGACTATTCCGGAATCTTTTGCCAATGGAGAGATCATCATGACACTTCTTCAACTACAGGCCACATGTCCTGCGGATACACGTTACGTGTCTTTAATGCAGTGGTTTCCATTGCCTTCTGCATCTTCATGTCGTTGATCATTGCTGATTCTTCCGCCTTTAGGGGCAATTTCCTACCCCTAGGACAAGATAGTGCCCTGAACCTCTATCCGCTCCTCCGCCCTCTTTGACAAGGCCGTTGGCAGAATGAGGCTGACTTCTTATGCCGGAAGTCTTCGGCCGCCAATGCTGATTATTTATCAAAATTTAGGCAGTGGCGGGGATCGAACCCAGGACCGAAGACGTTTTGATTATGAATCAAAGACGTTACCCCTCGACCCCTAGAGATAGGCACCGAATTATTTGCAATTCCTGGTATCCGAACCCGAGGAGCCCTGTTTTTAGCAGGCCGCTATCGTCTTGTAAGGGGAAGCCATTTCCTACATGCAATGACTTGATGGCAGTTATATATCTGTTTCTGATACTGTTATAAGATGACAAATCCATGCTAAGAACTTCTATTTTTCTGTATTTTTTTTTTCTCTCCCTTCATCACGTTTCTCTCTTTAGCCTCCCAAATTACTCTCTCTGCCTCTCAGAATCTCTTGCTAAATCTTCATCACTATATTTGCACCACAACCAGAGGCACTTACATTGTTATTTATATTTCTTTTTTTTTGCGCCATCTACTATTTAACTGCAGAGTCATCTTCTCCTCGTTCCTATATCTTGCAGCGCTGCTATTCATTAGTGTATTGTCTGAATGTAGGTTTTTAGTGCTTCAGTCGTGAAAGTGGCCTCAGGTTGGTTCTGATTGTGGGCCACCAATGTGATAGGATCATTGCACCCTAGACACGTGTCCAGATGGGAGCGCATGCAGCGGCTCGGGTTGTGCCACCTGGAATACACCTCTGTCGACAAATACGGTAACGAAACTGCAGAGGTAGGAGATTTGCCCTCATATTTATGGAGAACCGTTTTGTTTTCCTTGCTACCGGACTGGAATTTTTGTTTCGGCCCGAAATATCCACAGGTCGTGTTCGTTGCCCACCGGCAACAAACAGGAAACTTCATTAAGCGTTCAAATGTAAAATATTGGAAAAGTAAACCGAGAATATTTGGTGACCGGACGGCGGTACCTGTGTGCTTTCCGGAACCCACAGTTGCGGTTCCGGTGAACTGAGTCCATAAACAGCGCTGCCCATCGCTTTGCAGGCTACGTTATTTTCCAATCCGCATCCACCACAGACCCGTCGGTTCTTAGTAAATAAAGCGACCTTCTTTGAGCAAAGTGTCCCTGTTTACTTCACGTAAGTGTGTTAATGTCACCTTTTTCTCTGATGTTTCCCGGTTTTGTCCAAAAACAAATTAGTGGCTTGTAAGGATGATGAACAATGTTGGACAACATTTCAGATTCCCAACCTTTGGCGGAAAGCACGAGTCGCATACTAAAGCCCGGCAAAGACCCGACTGAGCCGAAATAATTCCTTCCTATTGCCTGTATAAGTAATTTGCAAGGATGTTTCTGTCAGTAGCACCAAAGTTCAATACAAAATCTATTCCTGAACAAATCGGATTCAGGTCAGGAAAAGCACGATGTTGTCAAGTACTTCGTCCCACTCGACACACCGAAGACGGGTTTGAAAGTAAATTAATAAATGCTCCTGTCTTGGTTGACATTCAACTGACTTATACGTTAGGAGACATTATGAGGAATCAAGAGAAGAAAAGTAAATAGAGCAACCAAAAGAATGTATTAGCCCCAGAGAGCCATCTTCCGCCTGTTCTTGCTGTGGCCTTCAGTGCGAGGACTCGTTTGATGCAGCTTTCCATGTTACTCTACGTTGTGCGAGCCTCATCATCTCCGAATAACTACTGGAACCCACATCCTTCTGAATCTGCTTACCGTATTCATTCCTTGGTCCCCCTCTACGACTTTTACCCCCAACAAGCCTCTCCAATACTAAACTGGTGATCCGTTGATGTTTGAGAATGTGTCCCATCCACCGATCCCTTTTTTTGGTCAAGTTGTGCCACAGATTTCTTGTCTCCGTAATTCTCTTCAGTACCTCCTTATCAGTTACGTAATGTAGCCACCTAATCTTCAATATTATTCTGTAGCATCACATTTTAAAACTTTCTGTTCTCTTCTTATCTAAACTGTTTATCGTCCATTATTCACTTCCATTCATGGCTACACTCGAAACAAATACTTTCAGATAAGATTTGCTAATATTTAAATCTGTGATAGATGTTAATAAATTTCTCTTCTTCTGAAATGCTTTTCTTGTCATTTCCAGCTTACATTTGATACCATATATACTTCGGCCACCATGAGTTGTTTTGTTGCCCAAATAGCTAAACTTATCTACAACTTTAAGTGTCCCGCTTCCTAATCTAATCCCCCAGCATCACCTGATTTCAGTTTACTTCATTCCATTAGTCTTGTTTTGCTTTTGTTGATGTTCATCTAATACCATCCTTTCAAGACACTGTCTATTCCGTGCAGCTACTCTCCCAAGTCATTTGGTTCCTCTGAAAGAATTACAATGTTATCGGCAAACATCAAACTTCTTATTTCTTTTCCCTGAACTTTAATTCCTACTCAAAATTTTTCTTTGGTTTCCTTTACTGCTTGTTCTGTTTACAGGTTGAATAACATGGGAGATGGGCTATAACAATGTCTCATTCCCTTCTCTACCACGGCTTCCCTTTCATGTATGTCGAGTTTTATAATTTCCATCTGGTTTCTGTACAAGTTGGAAAGAACCTTTCACTCCCTTTGTTTAACGCCTCCTATGTTCAGAATTTAAAGAGGACTTGTCAGTCAAGATCGCCAAAAGCCTCCTCTAAGTCTACGAATGCCATAAACGTAGGTTTGCCTTTCCTTATATTATCTTCTAAGGTAAGTCGTGAGGTCAATGTTGCGTATTTCTACATTTCTCCGAAATCCATCTCGCCTTTACTCATTATACTGATAGTTCGATGATTTTCAAATTTATCAGAAATTGCTTCCTCTAGATTTAGAAATATTATAATACACGAGGGGGGAGGGGGGGTAAGGCACAGTTTTGTCGTGGCTGACTCACATAAGGCTTCTCACGGGCAGGGCATTGTTTCGACTTAGACATGTCAGAGTTCTTTCAAATTCCTCTCGTAGTAAAATATCTTCAATCTCATCTTCATCTACGCCCATTTCTCTTTCAATAATCTTTCCTTCAAGAACATCTCCTTTGTATAGACCCTCCATATATCCTTTCCACCTTTCAGCCTCCCCTTCTTTTCTTAGGATTGGTTATCCATCTGAGCTCTTGATATTCGTACAGCTGCTCCTCTTTTCTCCATAGGCTTCTTTAATTTTTCTGTAGGCGGTATCTACCTTTTCCCCTATTGAAACATCCTTCTAAATCCTGACCTTTGTCGTCTAGTTTCTACCGGTTAGACATTCTGCACTCCCCGCCAATGTCATTTTTTACACGTTTGCATTCCCTTTCGCCTGCTTCACTTGCGGCATTTTCATATTTTCTCCTTTTATGAGTTAAATTCAATACTCTTTTGTTATCTAAGAATTCCTATCATGCCTTATTACCAATTTGATCCTCTGATGCCTTCACTATTCAATCTCTTAAATCCTCTAATTCATCTTGTACTGTATTCCTTTCCCCTGTTCTAATCAAACATTGCCTAATGCTCTCTCTGAAACTCTCAGCGAACTCTTGTTCTTTCAACTTATCCAGCTACCATCTCCTTAATTTCCTACCCTTTTCCAATTTCCTCACTTTTAACCTACAGTTCCTAATCAATAATTTGTGGTAAGAGTCCACATCTGTTCCCGCAAATGTCTTCGAATTTAAAATCTACTAACTAATATCTGTCTTACCATTATACAAGGTGACAATTATTGAAATACATTCCTGGAAATTGAAATAAGAACACCGTGAATTCATTGTCCCAGGAAAGGGAAACTTTATTGACACATTCCTGGGGTCAGATACATCACTTGATCACACTGACAGAACCACAGGAACATAGACACAGGCAACAGAGCATGCACAATGTCGGCACTAGTACAGTGTATATCCACCTTTCGCAGCATTGCAGGCTGCTATTCTCCCATGGAGACGATCGTAGAGATGCTGGATGTAGTCCTGTGGAACGGCTTGCCATGCCATTTCCTCCTGGCGCCTCAGTTGGACCAGCGTTCGTGCTGGACGTGCAGACCGCGTGAGACGACGCTTCATCCAGTCCCAATAGGGGACAGATCGGGAGATCTTGCTGGACAGGGTAGTTGACTTACACCTTCTAGAGCACGTTGGGTGGCACGGGATACATGCGGACGTGCATTGTCCAGTTGGAACAGCAAGTTCCCTTGCCGGTCTAGGAATGGTAGAACGATGGGTTCGATGACGGTTTGGATGTACCGTGCACTATTCAGTGTCCCCTCAACGATCACCAGAGGTGTACGGCCAGTGTAGGAGATCGCTCTCCACACCATGATGCCGGGTGTTGGCCCTGTGTGCCTAGGTCGTATGCAGTCCTGATTGTGGCGCTCACCTGCACGGCGCCAAACACGCATACGACCATCATTGGGACCAAGGCAGAAGCGACTCTCATCGCTGAAGACGACACGTCTCCATTCGTCCCTCCATTCACGCCTGTCGCGACACCACTGGAGGCGGGCTGCACGATGTTGGGGCGTGAGCGGAAGACGGCCTAACGGTGTGCTGGACCGTAGCCCAGCTTCATGGAGACGGTTGCGAATGGTTCTCGCCGATACCCCAGGAGCAACAGTGTCCCTAATTTGCTGTGACGTCGCGGTGCGGTCCCCTGCGGCACTGCGTAGGATCCTACGGTCTTTGCGTGCATCTGTGCGTCGCTGCGGTCCGGTCCCAGGTCGAGGGGCACGTGCACCTTCCGCCGACCACTGGCGACAACATCGATGTACTGTGGAGACCTCACGCCCTACGTGTTCAGCAATTGGGCGGTACGTCCACCCGGCCTCCCGCATGCTCACTATACGCCCTCACTCAAAGTCCATCAACTGCACATACGGTTCACGTCCACGCTGTCGCGGCATGCTACCAGTGTTAAAGACTGCGACGGAGCTCCGTATGCCACGGCAAACTGGCTGACACTGACGGCGGCGGTGCACAAATGCTGCGCAGCTAGCGCCATTCGACGGCCAACACCGCGGTTCCTGGTGTGTTCGCTGAGCCGTGCGTGTGATCATTGCTTGTACAGCCCTCTAGCAGAGTCCGGAGCAAGTATGGTGGGTCTGACACACCGGTGTCAATGTGTTTTTTTTTCCATTTCCAGGAGTGTATATGGAATAAAATCGTCATAACTTCTGAACGGTTTGAGTTAGGACGTTCAAACTGCACCGTTGGCCGCGGGGAATGGTGGAATTATTTCGCGCATGTAAGGTTTGCCTTAGCGAGGACACCCACTTTGGGATGGGTCCGTCAACAAGCAAAGCTGGCACATATGGGGGACTGCAAATCAGCATTCCGCGATTGAGAAGTGTCTTTAGCATAAACGGTTGATTGTCTGGTGTGCTGTATCCAGTCACGGAATAATTGGTGCGATATTAATTGATGGCACGATGACTACCGAACGGTGCGTGAATATTTTAGAAAATGATTTCGTTCCTATTATCCAAATTGAGTATGATTTGGACAAGATGTGGTTCATGCAAGGCAGAGTTCGATCCCATCGAAGCAGGATGAGGTCCTGGAGACCACTTTGGGGACCGCATTCTGACTCTGGGGTACCCAGGGGCCACTGCATGGACCTCGAGTGGTCACCACATGGTCCAGATCTGAATACATGTGTCTGCTTTTTGTAACGCTGTATTCAAGACAAGGTGTACAGAAACAATCCGAAAACCATCGCTGAACTGAAAACATCCATGCAGGAGGTCATCAAGAGCATCAATGTTCCTATTCTTCAGCGGGTAATACAGAATTTCGCTACTCGTCTGCACCACATCATCGCGAAGGATGGCACGCATATCGATCATGTCATAACCGAAATCCGAATACCTGTAGTGACGTTTACATGTTGAATAAAGTGTGTGCACGCCGTAGTTTGTAACTAATTAGTTTTCTTCATACAGTTCAATAATTGTCATCCTACATAATCAATGTGAAACGTTTCGGTGTCTCCACGTCTCTTCCTCAATACAACCTTATTTTATCATCCTTAAATCATGTGTTAGCGATGTTAAATTTTGCTCTGTACGAAACTGTATCAGGAGGTTTCCTTTTCCATTCCTTTCCCCCAGTCCACATTCACCTATAATTTTTCCTTCTCTTAGTTTCCATGCTATCGAATTTCAGTCCCATCTCTATTAAATTTTCGTCTCCCGTAACTATCTGAATAATTTCTCTTATCTCGTTGTGCATTTCTTCAATCTCTTCATTATCTGCTCAGCTTTTTGTTATATAAACTTGTACTACTGTGGTGGATGGGGGCTTATTGACTATCTTGGCTAAAATAATGTGTTCCCATTGCTCATAGTTGCTGACCCGCATTCGTGTCTTCCTTCATTATTAATCCTACACCGGCGTTACCCCTGTTTGATTTTCTATTTATAACCCCGTATTCACCTGACCAGAAGTCCAGTTCCTCCTGCACCGAATTTCATGAATTCCCACTATATCTAACTTCAACCGATCCATTTCCCATTATAATTTTTTTAATTTATATGCCCGATTAAGGGATGCAACATTACGTGCTCAGATCCATAAAATATCAATTTTGTTTCTCCTGTTGACGACATCCTCCTGAGTAGTCCGCAACCGAAGATGCGAATGTGGTAATATTTTAGATCCGGAATAGTTTCCCAAAGAGGACACAATTAGCGTTTAACCATATGGTAAAATTGCATGCCCTATTCTGTACACAAATGGCCTGCTGCACCAGTTGGAAATAGAGAGATTCGTATCCGCAGACGTCACTACCATTATTGTTCAAAGAAAAGCATTTGCAGGGATTGAAAGAAAACAGAGTGGCAAAGGATACCGTCTGGTATTACTATGAAGAAACTCACCTGAGACCTGTGTTGTTGTCGTTGTTGTGGTCTTCAGTCCTGAGACTGGTTTGATGCAGCTCTCCATGCTACTCTATCCTGTGCAAGCTTCTTCATCTCCCAGTACCTACTGCAACCTACATCCTTCTGAATCTGCTTAGTGTAGTCACCTCTTGTTCTCCCTCTACGATTTTTACCCTCTACGCTGCCCTCCAATACGAAATTGGAGATCCCTTGATGCCTCAGAACATGTCCTACCAACCGATCCCTTCTTCTGGTCAAGTTGTGCCACAAACTTCTCTTCTCCCCAATCCGATTCAATACTTCCTCATTAGTTATGTGATCTACCCATCTAATCTTCAGCATTCTTCTGTAGCACCACATTTCGAAACCTTTTATTCTCTTCTTGTCCAAACTATTTATCGTCCATGATTCACTTCCATACATGACTACACTCCATACAAATACTTTCAGAAATGACTTCCTGACACTTAACTCTATACTCGATGTTAACAAATTTCTCTTCTTCAGAAACGCTTTCCTTGCCATTGCCAGTCTACATTTTATATCCTCTCTACTTCGAACATAATCAGTTATTTTGTTCCCCAAATAGCAAAACTCCTTTACTACTTTAAGTTTCTCACTTCCTAATCTAATTCCCTCAACATCACCCCACTTAATTCGACTACATTCCATTATTCTCGTTTTGCTTTTGTTGATGATCATCTTATATCATCCTTTCAAGACACTATCCATTCCGTTCAACTGCTCTTCCAAGTCCTTTGCTGTCTCTGACAGAATTACAATGTCATCGGCGAACCTCTAAGTTTTTATTTCTTCTCCATGGACTTTAATACCTACTCCGAATTTTTCTTTTGTTTCCTTCACTGCTTGCTCAATATACAGATTGAATAACATCGGGGAGAGACTACAGCCCTGTCTCACTCCCTTCCCAACCACTGCTTCCCTTTCATGTCCCTCGACTCGACCTGAGACCTAATGTAGAAAAAAAACAAGTATGGACATTCTACCTCCGGAATAGAGAAGACTGAAAACAGTTGGAAATAGAATGGAGAGGGGTTAGGCTACAGCAGTGCTCCAGAGCAATATACTTGGAAGTCATTTAAAACTCACTGTACTGATCTGAAAGAAAGAAAAATGTACTAATAACAATATTATACGTAAACTGACTTGTTAAACATGTAGAGCACAGTCTGAGGGTTTTCGATGATCAGCGTAGGGATTCTGTTTAGCAACCGGAGGATATGCAGCACCAGCGTGGCAGGCATCTGACCACTCCAAACAACTAGACGTCACATTAAATGAGACTGTCAGCATTCTCACCGGACGCTGATGGCTACATCGGCCGGTGTAATTTACCCACTTGTGGCAATAGCACCACTAAATATCAGACACAAAGTAGCTAGTGAAACAGAGAGGAAAAAGCAGCAAGTAGTTCCACGGCACGTAATGTGCAACCAACAAACAGTTCCAATTTCTCTTGCGTCAAGAAATAGCTCTAAAATGGTTCAAATGGCTCTGAGCACTATGGGACTTAACATCTAGGGTCATCAGTCCCCTAGAACTTAGAACTACTTAAACCTAACTAACCTAAGGACAGCACACAACACCTATTCATCACGAGGCAGAGAAAATCCCTGACCCCGCCGGGAATCAAACCCGGGAGCCCGAGCGTGGGAAGCGAGAACGCTACCGCACGACCAAGAGCTGCGGGCAAATAGCTCTCTATCCAACGGAAAGCACTGCTAGAAGACCGACGTGAGGCCCACCGCGTATCTTTATGGTTGAACTCTCTGTAAACTACAAATCTGCACCGCTAAGAGGAAACCACACAACGGCACTAGCTACTGTGTACTACACTGTGAGCATTGAATAGGTTAAGAGCAGCAGTCACAAAATGCGTAGTAAGCGTGGTTAAGTGAGGCTACTCTGAAGATCACCAATCTGAATGTGGAGAAAAAACAGTCGGCAGAACAGTTGCTCATCTGCCAGAGCGTGGAGTTTATTTGCACAGCCGAAGATCAATTCGTATGCAATGACAAGGGCATTAAAGCTGCAGACTTTCGGAAGAATATAGCTTAAATGTTCTCTTCCTGACACAAAAAGTAAAGTGAAGTAAGTAGTAAATGTAATAAGTACAAAAAATGCACAACTTGTTTCCAAAATATAGCAATACATTTGGAGACATTGCGGATAGTAGTTGAAGGAATAAACCGACGTCAGCAAAGCTCTTCTAGGAATGATACTGATGTGTGACATTTTATGATAATCATTTATGAACTCCTAGTATATTCCCATTCACCAAGTTACATACAACGCCTCAAGTTGTTCAATGGCACGTATGTGTAAATCTTTCGGCGCTGCAGTACAGATACTTCGGAACATTGTTTAATTTATTTATTGAACCACATCATATCAAGCCCTGTGTCAGATCAGTTAAGCGGTTTACAGATACACTACTTTTACATTATACCCTCTGGAGTAATAATTTAAATAAGGTGAATACTAATACAATTGTAATAATAGAACAGAAAATGATTTGGAACAAGACTTGAACATACCTTATGAAAGTGTGAATAACAGTACAGACTAAAAACCAACAGCGTTAACACTATCAACAGAACTAATAGTAGTAATAATCATAATAACAATAATAATAATAATCACAGTGATTGGAGAATGTACTAAACGTAATTTTGGATGTACAAAAGTGGCATTTTGGAAATCTGTGGAAACGAAATGTAGATCGGCTCGTACAACTGGAGGCTTTGTGAAATGAAGTTCTGGAGCAAGGAAGGGATTTTAATTGTAGTGCGGTAAGAAGCACATACAAGACAAAGACAAAGATTGTCGTTAGTCTAATAGCTAAGTAATTAACTGTCTTTTGAAATATTGAAAGATACCATCCCATAATCTGATACCTGCTACTGAAGCCGAACCAATGAAAGTGGCTGCGTGGCGAAAGAGAACAGAAAGCATTTTCCTGTATTTGGAGCGAGTGTTTGCCTGAGTTATTCAGACAAGAACGTTAAAGTCTAGGACGGATATGAGGGATAGTACACGTTAATAAGACGTTAGAGAAGACGGAGTGTATGGCAATCTCCGCTTGTCTGTGATTACTAGAGATAGCTGTGCGTAAGATGATGAAGTATGATCAAAAAGTCCAGCGTCAGAGATACATCTTACAGATCCTAACACATTGAGGTTCCTTTGTTCCGAGATGAAACATTATTATTATCTCCCACCTTTACTTTTATCTCCCGTTTGTAGCTGTATTCCGCAATCCTTACATAAAACTGTATTGAAGAATTCTACTAAACTGATTTGTCCCATAGTGCTAATAGAATGAGATACGCAAGAGAGTTTCTAGAACTCATCAGAGATGGATTTGCTATGAATACTAACCCAGAAATATATGCAGGACAATTTCTGTACAGTGTGAAATGAAGATAGGGCGCAAAACATTTTTTTTTTCCTTTTTTTAAATTTATCCGTCATTCTGAAACAATAATGAACCGTGAACTGTACTTCTCGCTCTACAGCATATGAAGTGCCGTAGAGGTTATTTCAAACAAATTTTCCTCTACAGCACAATTTAGTCTAGAGAGGCTAATCATTCAAATTTTTGTCTCGGCTATCGAGAAGCTGATCCTCTACCACCATGATAATCACCGCTCATGGTTTTATTTTAATTAGAACTGCCCCAACAGCTACAACGAAAACCAGTGCCGGAAGAACTGAGCTCTAGCAGCTGATCTGAGTTCCACAAGAATATTTCAGTACTTTACCATTGGCCGTTAAATGCAATCAAGCGTGTTCAAAATGGTTCAAATGGCTCTGAGCACTATGGGACTCAACTGCTGTGGTTATTAGTCCCCTAGAACTTAGAACTACTTAAACCTAACTAACCTAAGGACATCACACACATCCATGCCCGCGGCAGGATTCGAACCTGCGACCGTAGCAGTCGCACGGTCCCGGACTGCGCGCCTAGAACCGCGAGACCACCGCGGCCGGCCAAGCGTGTTCAAGTGCACAGTACGATAATATATTTTTTTCGTAAAGACCCTCAGTCACAGTGCAGAAAATAGCGACAACTGATGCTCATGTGTTACACAGGCAGGCTTTGGCCGTCAACGTTCCTGCTCTCGGAGGTTCTTCAGGTTACATTACATGATGTCCGGTTGGGAATTGCCTGTTATTAATTTCTGCACTGGCATAATCTCTGACACAGAACTAACCTTACGACACACTACTGACATCTGTGTGTGGTGAACTATCTGAACGCATATTAACTGATGTTGCGGTACTAAAATACATCGTTACACGGGCATCCCCTGCTGGATGCATAAAATAAGGTCCATATTTCAACCCCGGTACATCCTAGTCCACCCTTGCTGTAAGAATTTTGAAAGGTTCTTTTGGCAGTGAGAGGTCTATGATGAGATAGTGTATGAGAGTCGTAGCGTGAATAATAGTTTGTGTATGAGAGTCGTAGCGTGAATAATAGTTTATAATTTTCTTAAACAAATGTTTGACTGACAGGGTAGCTCCTTACCACCCTGTCTTCTTTTTCGCATGGAACACCCAATGTATTTCGTGTACGAAACATCAGCTGCTGTAAGCTACAGCGGCTGCATCCATTATGAGATATGGAAAAGTTATATTTGTTTCCTACATCTCTGTAGATAACTATCACTTAACTGACGTTCCACATGGACACTGATTGAAACTGGACAAATACAAAAGACACCGAAGTTTAGAGATAGTTATCCAAACGAATAATGAGCTAAATATATTTTATTATAACTAATACTAAAATTGTCTCGGAGTTAAGCAATATTAAAGCCAGTGGAAAAATTATGCAAATTATTAAAAATTCTTAACACCAATGTGTTAGATAGAATGCTAGATGGTTATTGATCGTAACAACAGTCAATAAGCCTAAAAATTTTATATAGTTGTTAATAAATTCCTATGGAATAGTTCAAGCTGAAATGTACCCAACTCCCACAAAACTGTTATTGAAGTGATTCGTCAAGGAAGGCGTTTTTGGAGCTGCAGTATCTAATAAAGCACTTCGATTAAATTAATTGGGGAAGAGAACATCCAAAAAAAATTAATTGTAACGTTGCTAACGCCTTAATAATGGTCCTGATTCTGATTTCAAGATGAAAACATGGGTCTTCTCTTTCGTTCGAGATTAGCTCCGGCACATTCAACATTGAAGTTGGTTTCCACTTCGACATTAATAACAGTCAAAAACCCATTTCTACACCTTGACTCAGAACAGACTCAGTAGCAAACTACACGTAAGAAGCTTGACATAACAGCGGAATCACTGGTCCAGAGACAATGCTATAGAAGAGAGGTATATTTACATATTTAGCCGAGCGGTCTAAGGCTTTACCGTCATGGACGGTGCGGCTGGTCCCGGCGGAGGGTCGAGTCCTCCCTAAGGCATGTGTGTGTGTTTGTGTGTGTGTGTTTCTCCTTAGGATAATTTAGGTTAAGTAGTGTTCAAGCTTAGGGACAGCTGGCCTTAGGAGTTAAGTCCCATAGGATTTCACATACATTTGAACATTTGTTGAACATATTTAAAACGACGTAAATGTTTACTACGTTTTCTGATTTTGGAAACAAAAACAGTACTCATGTAATAACTTCAGCCATTTAAATTATTTCTATCTCACGAAAGATATTATTTTTTATTTTTACTCTAAATGGATTAGGAAAGCATCAGGCTAGCATTTTGGCACATACAGCGAGCTCCAGACCAGTGCAGGGAATTGCTAGACATCACAGGTGGCTGCCGTCTATGGTGAGGCTACAGTAGAGTTGGTACCACACACGATAAATGTCTAAGTTTGAGTAGTTACTACATAGAGAAGTAGCTGAATGTTGTAGCTAAATGTTAGAAATTACATTTTTTTTATTTTCACTATGGTTTTCATTTCATGTCCGATCGGATTTTAGGTTAGTGCGAATGTGAGAAAGCAGGAGTCAAGCTTTCGATGTATAGTTTCAACGAAGCTCAGTTAATTTTTTTTAAATAATAGTGAGCTTATTCGCTGCGGTGGCAGATAATCATTTTAGCAAACAGCATAGATATTTGAGGGTAGAAAAACGATATTCTTAGTCAGTATCAGTACTTCATATTACTTCATATTATCCTAGCATTATGATCACGTTTTAATTGTAAAGGTTTTACGTTCTGGCGACAGTAACATACATGCAAGTGGTCATTTTAACGCGATTCAACAGTATTTTAGTAGCATTTAGTTAGGCGTTCTCCATTTTGTTTGCCACAAGTGTTTTCTAGGCAGGCAGTAAATGCATAAAATTTGAGCTATTTACAGTTACTTATTCACCCTGTTGTTAACCGTATTACACAGTCTCTCTTACTAGACGACCAGTTGGTGAAATGTGCTATTCTCTTCCCTCTTTACCGCTAATGATAAATCATAGAGCGGCGGGAGGTACTAAAGAATCAGTCTAACAAATCTTTTGTAAGCCACTTCCTCTGTGTATGAGCTGTATTTCTTCAGAATCTTGCACTGTATCTTATCCTAGCATAAGTTGAACGTTCTATTAGAGGTTGTTCAGAAGTGTTAGTACTAGATATTTTACTGTTGTTACTCTGCCACTGATTTATCGTCAGTAGTGACCTCGAACAGTAGAGTTTGTTTCAGCTTCTCTGTGCGCAATACGTTAGTTTTAGTTACGTTCAGGGCCTGCCACCAGTCGTTGCAACCGCCGATATTCCATCGGTCTTCGTGCATTTCAAAACAGTCTTCTAGCTTTACAGGTTTCAAATACCGTACAAGAGTGAATCATCCATGAAGAGTCCCACACAGCTCCGACGTAAAGCGCACTTTCTCCGCTATTTCGGATGATATTTGCTTTTGAATGTATGCACATCACGTGTCAAGCGAGGACCTCTAACAATAGAAACCGTGGGTTCCCTTCTTGTTACTGAAGAAATGCTTATTAAATTGGGTTTTTTGTGACCGTTCGACAGAGACTACCCCATTAGCCTAATGCGATATTCGACTTAGCGACGTCTCCTTAGACGCCAATCATATCAGTATACACTAGTTAAGGAGGGTCTTATTAGAACTAAAGAAAAATACGAAAGTTAAAAAAATGTCCGACAGATGGCGCTTCATCTGATCAGATAGCAATAATTAGCATAACAAAGTAAGACAAAGCAAAGATGATGTTCTTTACAGGAAATGCTCAATATGTCCACCACCATTCCTCAGCAATAGCTGTAGCCGAGGAATAATCTTGTGATCACCACTGTAAAGCATGTCCGGAGTTATGGTGAGGAATTGGCGTCGGATGTTGTCTTTTAGCATCCCTAGAGATGTCGGTCGATCACGATACACTTGCGACTTCAGGTAACCCCAAAGCCAATAATCGCACGGACTAAGGTCTGGGGAATGGGAGGCCAAGCATGACGAAAGTGGCGGCTGAGCACACGATCTTCACCAAACGACGCGCGCGAGAGATCTTTCACGGGCCATCTGTAGGACATTTTGTGAACTTTGTTTTTTTTCCTAATAAAACCCCATGTCATTCCAAGCATGTGTGTCAATTTTTACTTCTCTATCTATATTATTCCGTGGTTTATGAAGTTTTCAAATTGATACTGACTTTTTGATCACCCTGTAGAAAGAAAAGGAATTTAGAGAGCACAAATGTTTGAATGACTAATCACAAAAATGAAACTGTACAAGAATTGATACAAATCACAAAACGGGTCTACGAAACTCGAGTTGGGAGCGCTGAGCGTTAACCAGTAATGAAGTTGATCGGAAGTACTCTGGGAAACATGGGAGCATGAGGCGTGTCTCGCTAATTATGTACTGTGGTCATCTCAGGCTAGCCGGCCAGTGTGGCCGAGCGGTTCTAGGCGCTACAGTCTCGAACCGCGCGACCACTACGGTCGCAGGTTCGAATCTTGCCTCGGGCATGGATGTGTGTAATGTCCTTAGGTTAGTTAAGTTTAAGTAGTTCTAGGAGACTGATGAACTCTGAAGTTATGTCCCTTAGTGCTCAGAGCCATTTGACCCATTTTTGATCATATCAGGCCCTGCAGAACGATGTCTACAAACGCAAGGAATCGAAGTGACTGTTTACTTGTGTGTGTGTACGTGGGAATTTAAGGGGGGTAGGACGACAAACTGACTGACTTGGAGCAGGAGACGCACCACAGGACATTTTAATTTCCACTGCCTATACTTTTACAAAAAAAAATCATAAAACATTGTCATCATCATTCAGAATTCAGACTCATAGCAGTGGAAGTTCGAAAATATAACGAAATAATTTTCTTACATGTGAATTTTCATCATTTTTTCACTTACTAATGGCCTTATTGTTGATATAGGTACACTTTTCTTCATAAGTAAGAGAGATTCTTCGATGAATTGTGCACAGCATACAAACCATGCTCAAAGGTGTAATGAACTCTAGAATTTTCGAAATCTATTAAAAACTGTGGTAAAAAATTGAGGTAATTAACTATAAAATTTGTGTTTTTCCTAAACATGAAGTTTAAAATATAACAGTTCATTCGTTATTTTCATAAATTAAATAAATTCCAGAGTTTCATACACCTGTGAGTATGGTATGCATGATAAGCAAAATTCATCGAATAATCTCTCTAACTTATGAAGAAAAGTGTACCTATAGCAACAATTGCAGCCATTAGTAAGAGAAAAAATGATGAAATTTCACAAGTAAAAAAAAATATTTTGTTATGGTTTCGAACTTCCACTGCAATGAGTGTGCATCCTGAATCCTTCCTGGTGATGCTGACAAAGTTTAATGAGTTTATTTGTAAAAGTATAGACAGTGGAAATTAAAGTGTCCTGTGATGACTCTCCTGCTCCAAGTCGGCCCGTTTGACGTCCTACCCCCCTTAAATGTTCAGGGTTAACAATAGTGGAGTTTAGCATCATTCAGAATAACCACTCATGTTGTTATCGGTGACTCCTGTTTACCGATTCTCTCATTCGACGCTGCATCAATTATTGGATTGACATCGTCGGCTACTGACAGGGCTCATTAACTGCACCCCTATCACCCAACACAGAGCCGCACACGCACACGAGACGCACTACGGATAACGAAATGTTTCGCGTTAACAACCGTGCTATGATGTACAAGGGGTGAGTGGGAGTCGCCCAAAATTACGTGTCCGTGCTGCGCTAATGACAAAAAAGGCAACATTGCCCTTAACGAGTTACAGTGCAGCGGCTGTTGCCGGAATATTCGCGGAAAACCGGCGGCGAGCAGACCGCAGAGTCGGTCGCGCCGCTACGGCAGCCGCGGCGTCGGAGCAGCTCCGCGCGACCCTGCCCCTCCCACTTGAGCGCTAATGGCTTTGTACGCGCGCCACTCGATAATTGGTTTATCGGCTGGCGGCGTGCATTATTCATCGGTGTCGCGGCCACACAATGAATGAGGAGTGACGGCTGGGCGCTGCCTTCCTCCTCTGGGAACAGATGCCGCGCTTTCAGCCGCACCAAGCCGAACCGCACCTCACTCCACAGGGAGAACAGAGAAACCAGGGTTGAAAATCTGCCTGTCCAGCATTAATATAAACTAAAAATTGTCGGCACACGTACGAAAATCCTCGCCTCCCCCATTCCACACCATTATCTCCCTCTATATCTCTTTATCTATCTATTTATCTATCTCTCTCTCCCCCTCTTTCACTGTAAATGTAAAGGCCATACTCAACTGTCGTATACCACACAAACGTACACCACAAATACAGTGAAAGACCGCCACCACACAGGCACAATCCCTAGCCCAGCGAGTAAAAGTCTCTTGGAGCAGCCTTTAGATGGTTCTCACAATTTCGAACTTCATCCTGCTTCTGCGCCACTTCCTCCAAGGCCTCTTACAAACCCACCATTAATGTGGACAGCCCATCTAGTATGCTGTCACGGCGGATCAGATGGATTCTGCTTTCTACTGGCGGAACTGGATATCATTCCATCGACAAGCACACGCCGGAGTGCCCGAGCGGTTCTAGGCGCTACAGCCTGGAACCGCGCGAACACTACGGTCGTAGGTTCGAATCCTGCCTCGCGCATGGATGTGTCTGATGTCCTTAGGTTAGCTAGATTTAAGTAGTTCTACGTTATAGGCGACTGATGACCTCATAAGTTAAGTCCCATAGTGCTCAGAGCCATTTGAACCATTTGAACTGTAAGTTGCGTTCTGTAAGTATTTCAACACATTCCTTCCCGAATGCATGGTTGGTTTAGTTCATCAATCGAACACACCATATCATTCCTTATTGCTTGGCCACAGAAACCCATATTTCAACACAGTCTCGTTACTGGGGATGCCTGTGTGCCTACATGGTACCACTCTACCGCTCGATGTCGGATCCAGAGTCGTGCTGCATCAATAACCCCACATCATCCACATGCCAAACAGTTGCAAGTCGTAAGGCATGAGATCGGTGCTGTAGGCTGGACATGGAAGAAGAGTGTAGTCAGTCAACTTTTGTGAGTTCCTCTTGGGTGCACAGTCTTGAGTGAGATCTTGTGGTGTCATGAAGAAGGTAGTTTCTTTTGCGTTTTTGTGTCAATGAACATGCTTAGACCGTTTCTTCTATTTCCTGAATGTAGCAGAATAATTAAAGTTTTAAACATGGCAGCATGGTCAGCGAAAGTTTACAAAGTAAAATTAAAACAATTACAGCCCTCGTTTCGGCACTACTATGAGTTCCTTCATCAGAAGTAAAACATTTGATCTAGTCTATAACGTAAGTACAAAAATTACGGGAATGTTTTTTACAGAAGTGTAAGTACTGACTGACAGTACAAGAAAGAAACAGTACTTACATGTCAAGTATAATATGTATTTAGTCACAAAACTTTTGAAGCAGAATACGTGGAACAGAATATACTTTGGAGTCAATCGTTGGAACATGAGGTAGGGCATCAAACAGAATAACCCCTTCAGAGTCCTAGAAGACAGCCACCACGTCCTTGTCCACCCCCTGTAGCTGTGTGATCAGCGCGACAGGCTCAAACCTAAGGGGCCGAGTTCGATTCCCGGCTGGGTCGGAGACTTTCTCCGCTCAGGGACTGGGTGTTATGTTGTCCTAATCATAATCATTCCATCCCCATCGACGCGCAAGTCGCCGTAGTGGCTTCAAATCGAAAGACTTGTACTCGGCGGACGGTCTATCCGACGGCAGGCCCTAGTCACACGACATTTATTTATTTACCATGAGTGTGCGTCTTTGAACTTTTTTCGTATGACAAGTAATGTGGCGCCACTCCATGGATTTTTTTCCAGTTCGAAGTGATGAATTCATGTTTCGCCACATGTGAAGATGTTCGATAGCAAATTTGTCGTCATCAGCTTCGTAACCCGCAAGCAATAATGTACAGGTGATCCATCCTTCCTCTTTACGGCCTTGTGTTGGGTATTGAGGAACCCAGGGGTCTTACACCTTTCAGTATCCCAAGTAGTGGACGAGTGTGTCAGCATTAACAACAGTGATGCCCAGTTGTGCGGTGAGGTAGTTGATTGTGATCCGTTGAACACCCCGAATGAGCGTCCAAGGTTCCGACACTGCAGGAGTCATAGATGTATGTGGTCGGCTGGCATTCGGGTGATCGAATAGGTTTGCGCGACCTGGTTACGCCTCGCCCAACGACCCACTGTGGTTTTGTTCACTGTCATGTCTCCGTCGACATTTTGCAAGCGCGTGTGAATATCTAGAACGCTCTGTTGTTCCACCAGAAGAAACTCAGTGACAAGTCTGCTTGGAACGTTCCTCCGTAACAGACGTCATTTTGAAGGCGCCGCCACATACCGGAATTTCATTAAATTGTAGGGGCTGATGCCCATCTACAAATTCCGAAATTTTTTAACATAAACTGGTCGAGGAAATCAGAATGCGCGGCAATGTCTACTTATTGAACGCCCTGTTATATTTAGCTATGTCACAAGATCAAATACATGATTGATATAATTGTATAAGTTTTAGGGCATCAAGTGCCACGTATGAAAATGTACCAAAGTTAAATACCACTTTGCAACGTATTAGTAATAAATTTTATTTCTTATTGATTAAAGTGCTGACCCTTTTTTTTGTAGTATCCCTGCCATCCTTGCAGGGCGATCGAGGCTGGTGAGCAGCCGTGGGTAGCGTAGCGGAACATTGGACTCACACGTGACACGTAGTATGGGCAGACCTGCTCACAGGAGTGTTCACCTGTGGACAGCAATCGTCCTAGCTGGCCGGTGTTTGCAGAGTTCAACCACATCGGTCCTCACCTTATGTCACGGTCTGAATGTTGTTGTGGAGTGCTGAGTCGTTAGTTACCTGCGCCAGCCATGTAATAAAGTTATTCCCACGCACGTCTCCATGTATTTTCAGAATCTACGCTTCCTGTTGACTGCTTTGCACGGCGAATTTAGATTCTTCCCATGGGGTTCTGTTCCCTGGTTAATAACGAGCCACTGTCGGTCCGTGAAGTACCCACGGCGAACGTGTAGTGTAGCGGTCAGACCTGTGCACATACAAATTCCTTTATTCGCCGCTCTATCGAACACGTGTTAAATTTCAAGTACGCAATGACTGCCTTTAATGGAGAATAGCAGTTTTCTACGAGTGTGGATGTTTGGGGCTGAATTTAATGTTCGCATTGTGTTACTACATTCGGAACGATACTAAATAGAGAAAACTGACACAGATGGAGTGAACGACAGCAGAAGCAAAAGCCACTTGTTGTGGTTGGTGTTCACAGTCATGTAATATCTCGTCTTATTTTGGATTTCTGTTGGGTGTCACATTTTTCTAACGTTACTGTTTATGAACGTGCATTTGACATTACTGACATCGCACTCATAGAGAACTTAAGATAGCCTACTTCATAATAATTACGTCCCTCAATATTTTTTTAGTTTTCTGATTTTATATTTTTGTCTTAACTAAAGTTATTTTATTTGTCCGTGAATGGAGGCTGTTGGAGCTGAGGTAGTAAAGTGAGTAGTGAGATACATAGAGCTCTATCAAATGGTTTCACTGAGTAGTCGGGAGAACTCAGAAGAGCTCACTGAGGCTCGCTCTAGGAAACACAAAATAAGCATAGTGAATAAATTGATAGAGTGTTAGGAAGGGAGATGAAGAGAGGCAATGATGAGAGGTTGTTGGGAACTGGCAGTGGGTAGACATTTCGAAGAAGTAGGGATGAAGGAAGCCGGGGCTTGTTGTGATACCAGTAAGAAGTTCCAACTGTCATAGTCGAAGAGAGAGGAACGTCGAGATAGTACACAGTGGAAACACGAAGCACACCATGCCTCTGAATAGAAAGTCAAGGGATACCATTAATGTTAAAAAGAAAACAGTACTGCTGCTTGGCAGCAGTCATGACGGACATGTAGACCCTCAGAAGCAGCTGCAATTACTCGAAGAGTACCAGATTGCTAACGAGCATTTCGAAACAGAATTACGGGCACAATCAGGTGGTTGAGGGATTTGTGCATCTGGGCGAGGATTTCAAGAAAGATAATTAGAAAGTTACAGTGTGTACAATATAGGTGGTGAGCTATGAAAGATAGCTTCCGTAACTAGTAAATGATGTCCTGTGAGAATACCGTAACACATTAGACAGAATATCGAGTACCGATCAGTTCACAACATACTACGTCCAGATACCGAGCACCGAGAAACAGGTTGCTGAGATCTCTTCCGTCGCACCTTATCGCTCAGTTCAAGGACATAAGACGAACAGTTCCCATGACATTTCCCTGTATGCTATATGTGGACCTGTTCCTTTGCGCCGGCCGAGGTGGCCGAGCGGTTCTAGGCGCTACAGTCTGGAACCGTGTGACCGCTATGGTCGCAGCTTCGAATCCCGCCTCGGGCATGGATGTTCATGATGTCCTTAGGTTAGTTAGGTTTAAGTAGTTCTGAGTTCTAGGGGGACTGATGACCTCAGAAGTTAAGTCCCATAGTGGTCAGAGCCATTTTGTTCCTTTGCCTACAATAAATGTTCGCATTGCTGAGCTGTTCCGGAGACATGATTCGGCTCGTCCTTACAGTGTTCTCTGAGGAGTCAGTGTGACGCTGGAATTGGCGCTGATGGTCGCTGACCGGCCACACATTGCACTGGAACCGGTGGGGACTAGAAGCTGGGTCTACACTATTCATGTTGTGTACCTCAACAGGGTTGTTAACCGGGGTTAGCGTTGGTAAGTAGTGAGATAACAGGTAGCCATCAAACTATACATCGTCTAGTTCCTGTTGTCATGGGTAGGAAGACTACATCTTTTATAATAAATAATGACAACTGGCCCCTCTCCTTTAAAAGTGTCTCAAACAGTTTAGAAATTCCTTCAACGTTGTAGACGGAAGACAGAATTCGCCACAGCAGAGAATACGCTCGTCATTTATCAGAGAAAAAAATTTCAGACAGATTCCTCAGAAGATGGCTCAGGATTATGAGTTCTTCATCATAATACACAGTCTGTTAGTAATAAAATACAACAGCTTCAATCTGCCTTACAGTTTTGACAAGTACGGTAGTATGCACTACAGAGCACTGATGAAGAAAAGTTCAAATAGACTAAATAGTGGTTTCGTCATTCGAATATGCAAGTTGCGGATGCAGAACTAATCTAAGGGATGGCGCAAATTTTATTGATAAAGACCAGTATTAGTGTATTATGAACGAAAAATCTATTGTATGTTTAATGAAGCCATTTGTTGCATGTTATGAATGATAGATACATGTCACGAAAAGAAAAGCTGATACGCCAGGTCTGTTAATCGCTTACGGAAATGTGAATATGGAGAAGTACAAAGCATCAACTTCAGAAACAGCGAAGTATGCATCCATTGTCCGCATCTATTCTGTCACAGACTTATAAAAATATTTTTTCAAGACTGAAGGAAGTAGTAGCTTAGAATGATTTTTTTCTTTTTTTATATGTTTATTCTAACACTCATTGTATGTAAATCAGGTTACTGATCACAGTTACTATAAACAATGTCTGACTTTGGAACAGCGGCAGCACAACTCGAAAACGTTTGAGATAAGCACTTCGCAGGGTAGTGTTTGCGTTAACTAAAGGTCAGCCGACAGACAAATATTTGTGCAGTGCGTGAGCGTGAGTACACAGCCTCGTTCACAGTGGACATCAGTGTTTGTACAACTATCATACAGTCAAATTTGCATTGTTTAATATGAAATATAAAGTGGAATGAAAGGACAGTAGTTAAAATTACTAGAAGTTTCCCATGAGGCACTCACAACCTTCTCTTCTAGCGTTCTATCTAACGAAACTGCCACAAACGTTAACATTGTTTCTCCCGATGAGACGCCGAACTTCGACAGTTTGCCTTGAGTGGAAATGCTGTCTCTCTCTCTCTCTCTCTCTCTCTCTCTCTCTCTCTCTCTCTTTGTGTGTGTGTGTGTTTATTGTGGTGGTGGTCTGACAGTTTGGTATTAATACTTCCCCACTACACCGTCCTTCTCTGCCCGCTTTCCACCAAAATGTAAGTTTCTGTCAGCTTCAGATTTAATGTGCCTCACATAGATTAAATGTAACAAAAACTATAATATAATAAAATAAATTTCTCCGCAACTGCAAATCTGATCAGATTCCAGCTGCACAAATCATTGGTGACAGTGGTAATTTGGGCAGAACGGAGACTCGAACCCGGATTTGCCGCTCTACGTAAGCGGTCCCCTTAACCACCTCACCCATTCCAGCTTGCCTCCAGGACAGACCCAGACTTCCATACATCATGGTGCGTCTACAGGAAAGGACTTACGATTATCGTCGCAGCCTTGTCTTGACATAAAATACTATAAAACAGTGTCTTTGTTTCGACGATGTACTCTGCAAACGTCCTCCAGACGTGTATGCATGCACATCGCAAAAACACAGACACTACAATATAATGTATCTGTAGTAATTTGTTTACTTCACTGCTCAGTTCACCGCGCTGGTACAGCTTACAAAATGTCGCATTTAAGTGACATATATAATTTGAAGAGTAAGTGTTTGGAAATTTGAGAAATACGTCTCAACCAGTTGCTTTAAAGTGCTTAACAACTATCAGAAATGTGACAATGACAAGGCCTTAGCTCACAGGAAGTGAAACTGAAAAGTACACTCACGTTTTTTATTCAGTACTACGATTGTTAACCCAGGGAAGAACGTGGATTCAATGCAAGCGTGTAAACCAGGGGATTTTCTTCAACCTCTAACGGTTTGCTGCTTCTACCAGCGAACTCAAGAACTGTTCGGCAAGTGCAGTCAGCCTGTGAGTGGTGGCTTTAACTAACTTGAATGTTTTCGGCAGACGGGCGAACTGCAAGCCTATTCACGTGTTCAAGTGACTGCAAAGTATTCTATTTTATAAACAGTTTGTAACTTTCTAGCATTCCTTGCCATTTCTAAGACATGGTTTTGATGCTGCTGTTGCTTCGAAAGTTACTGAGAGGCGTGGATATATATGTAAAAACATAAATATCTTTCGTAATACCTTCTTTGGTAGTGAGAGCGTGTCATGAGCTGTCATGACATCCCCTCGTGTAAGAGTCGTCTTTGAATGAAAAGTGATTTAATAAGTTTGATTTCCAGCCCAGTGAACTTAGTCCACCTGTATTAGAGCTTCCAAATAGTTTTTCTCATGATGTTGCTTTAATTAAAAATTTATAGGTACGTAACGTCACTGACGCAATAAATACCTTCATAGAGATTTTCATACGAGGAACAACTGATACAGAGATCTACACCCAAAATACACGCTTTTTGTTACGTAGCTTTACCTAGCAGTCACAAAAGAGACACTTCTCGCAACTTGAGAGAGTTCTAGTGTCTACGATAATCGAGGTAAATCCTTATACGTTCAAGTGAGCGATGAGAGGAATGTATAAATATATGTCATAATTTTCTATTATAATATTCAGATGAACTAGTGTGTTACAAATGCTGTGACTGTTTTTTGTAGCATGTCCTAGGATCGAGTTCAGACAAGGTGTTCCAGTGCTGTGCTTGACCACGCGGCAACGGGCACACCTGGCTCTACTGGAGTCAAAGCGACGCCCCGCGAGCGGCAGCTGACATGGAAGTCGTTGTCGAGGCCTACTTTGGATTATTAATATGTCTTGTTAATAGAATTAAAATCACTTTTGTATCTGATCTCAAACTGTGAACATTAAAAGCTGTATTCTGTCAGATAAGTGTCTAATGGTAGTTCTTGATAAGCAGCGATTCTTTTGAAAACGTCTTGCAATGTGTCAGATGAGAGAATATATAATACCGACATATATACTTCTGAGGTCTTCTATTCGAAGGAGGATTTGTTAAGTAACTAAGGAAATTAAGGAATTAGAGCTAAGATGAAATCTAAGGACGTTTAAAATGACGACTAATGACGACAGATGATATTATGCATCATGTGTGATCGGAAGTGATAGCAATATCTCTGACGGTTGATAGTGAATGTTCATGTGTGATTAATTACCTCGTCAGTGTTGAATTACGTACTGAACTTTAAATGAAACTTACTGTATTGTTGAAGGTATTTAGCCCTCATTAATAATGATTGGTCAGGAGAAGGGGACCAAACAATTACATTACGCAAGTTTCTGAATTCAGTTCACGTGAGTCAATTATACTATAGTAAAGAACTTATATAGTCAAATTTGTTATAGATCTGTTACAGTCTCTTAAATAATTAGTGACGAATACAGAATTGACATTCTAGTACCCATTATCATGATTCCTGGTGAGCGTGTTATCTCTGACTGCGTTTCATTTATGAGTTGAGGATTAATATTTAACCGAGATTAATGACGTCTAGAGAGTAATATGAAATAGAGGTAGTATTTAAACGTTTCTGTATTCTGGAAAGTCTTATAGGAAGAAATTATCATTATAAATGCAAATCAAAAAATTAATTGCCATTAGAGATTAACGAAATGTTTGAACAGCGATTTACTGAGACTTTGTTTTCTTCACAAAAATTGCAAACTTTCTGCCCACGAACGTAATTTGATATTATGCATCCAAAATAGTTCCGGTTCTGCTCCTTCGTATCGAAAACGATGTGCATTCAAGAAATTGGACTTAATAGGAGAATTGCTTGTTCCTGGATAGACTACGATTCTCCATCTGCGGCGTGGCGACACGCGGTCATATCAACTATATAAGAAGTACAAGTTCTTATCCATTAAATAAGTTCTCTTAGGAAGGATGAATTTCACATCATGTGCGGATGGGAGTAGCGCAGATGTTACCATATGTAATCAGACTTTCGAAAATCTTATCAGTCAGAGACACGTGGACCTAAAAATTAAAATAAAATAATGTTTGAAACGCCTGGCCACAACAGCGACTTAACTTAAAAAGTTTTCAACTAAACCCGACAAAGCCATCTGCAGACGAAAATAATAGCGATGTGAAGTTATATTGTCTGCCTTATCCAAAGACTCACAAAGTTTAAAAGTACATAGCTGCGAACTTGTTTTACGAAATGTGGAAGGAGAGATAGCCTGTGTTACATGACTTACTTACCGCATCTGGAGAAAGTAATATATTATCAAACAACTTGGCATTAACGTCAGGGACACAACTGGGACGGGTAAATTAATGAATTATAGTAAGCGGTTCCCTTTTTCATTAATAGGAATCAGATATAAAAAAAATCATTTTGAGAAATAAGTTGCTTAGAAAACATTTGTGCAATCTCAGTAATTCACTGTTCCCTTGATTATTGGTAGAATACTCCGCAAGCCACCTAATGGTGTGTGGTGGAGGGTACTTTCGGTATCACTATCTCAACCCTCCCACCCTGTTTCACTCGCGAACAGTGCGTTGGAAGAATGATTGTCGGTAAACCTTTGTAATGGCTCTAATTTCTCGAATTTTCTTTTCGTGGTCAATAGGCGAGATGTTTGGGGGGGGGGGGGGGGGGGGGGGAAGTAATATGTTGTCAGATTCCGACCTGAGAAGCGCTTTCCCGAAATCTCGCGCCTCTCTTGTAGTGACTGCCAGTGGAGTTTATTTAGCGTCTCCGTAACGCTCTCTCGCCAGCTAAACGATCCCGTGACGAAATGCGCCGCTCTGCGTTGGATTTTCTCCATCTGCTCTACCTATCCTGCCTGATAGGGATCCCGGTTGGATGAACAGTACTTAAGGATCTGGCGAACAAGCGCCTTATAAGCCACTTCCTTCGTGGAAGAGGAACATTTCCTCAAGATCCTTCCGATGAATTTGAGTCTGGTGTCTGCTTTTCACACCATTCGTTTTATGTAGTCATTCTACTTAAGGTCGCTTTGGTCAGTAACGCCTAGGTATTTTACGACAGACGCTGTCTCCAGCTGTCTCTTTTCCAATGTATACGCATTGTGTTACTATTATTTCGGTTCAGGGCCAACTGCCAGTGCCTCCACCACTCCTCAATTCTCTGCAGGTCTTTCTGCAAAATCTTACTCTTTTCTGGCGTTGACACTTCGGTATAGTCAGCTGCATCTTCTGTGAATATACTTAAAGAGCATCCGACGCTTTCTACTAGATCTTTTATATATATTGTAAATAGCAATGGTCTTATCACTCTGGATTTTACCTTTGAATGCGTCGATGTTGTTACGTTAAGTGTGATGTGTTGAGTTCTATCTGCAAGAAAGCCTTGGATACAATCGCAAGTCCGATCCGATACTCCCTAAGCTCGTATTTTTTCGTTAAACGGCATTTCAGAACAGTGTCAAGTGCCTCACTGAAATCAAGGAACACTGTATCAATCTGAGCGTCGTTGTCCATTGCGCTGTGGATCTCATGGAGGAAAAGAGCGAGCCGAGTTTCGTAGGATCTCTGTTTTCGAAATCCATGTTGATTTTTATAGAGGAGATGTTCATTGTCCAAAGACACAATTCTTGAGCGTTAAAGATGTTCCATAACTCTAAAACAGATTGACGTCAACGATATAGGTCTATAATTGTGTGGATCTGTCTTTCGGGCTCTCTTGAAAACGGGAATGACCTGCGCTTTTTTCGAGTCGTTAGGTGCCTTTCGTTACTCAAGCGATCTAAAACAAATTATTTCCCGAAGGGGAGCAAGTTCTTTCGCATAATCAGTATAGAATCTTTAGGTATCTGATCTGGTACGACGCCTTTCCACTAAGAGATTATAGCTGCTTTCCATGGCCGCTATCATTTAGCTCAATATCTGCCATTCCGATGTTCATACGACGATTGAAAGGAGGGAATGAAGGAACTGACGATACTACTGTAATATTATAGAATATTTATATCTCACACACCACTTTTAGGCTGCTACTCGGCCATCAGGTAAAAAAAAAATCTTTGTGTTCCACCTAACGGCTGATCTTGTTATGGGGGAATTATCGTCAGCGAGGTCCATCGTATGAGCGTCTAGGGAAGGGATTACAGTGGTGGATTCCTGTTGCTTCCACTGGTGATGATGAAATGATAAAGAGGACAACACAACACCCAGTCCCTGAGCGGAGAAAATCTCCGACCAAGCCGGATGTCGAACCCGGGCCGATGAGGGTGACAGACCGCCGTGTTGACCACTTTTTATTTTTTTATTTTTGGATGGCTGGTTGTTATTGTTGGAATAGTCGCTTTGTAGTGTTGGACAGTTGGATGTGAACAGCGCGTAGCCTTGCGCAGTTGGAGGTGAGCCGCCAGCAGTAGTGGATGTGGGGAGAGAGATGGCGGAGTTTTGAGAGCGGATAATCAGGACGTGTGTCCATCAGAGACAGTAAATTTGTAAGACTGGATGTCATATATACTGTTCATGACCGTGCAGCTTTTCCCTGGAATAAATGATGACTAACTGAAAACCTCAGCTGCCGACAGGTGTTGTTGATATACCTCGATGTGGACAGCTGAAAATGTGTGCCCCGACCGGGATTCCAACCCGGCATCTCCTGCTTACATGGCAGACGCTCTATCTATCTCTACAGTACTTGGAGGCCTGGCCACGGTGTCCCCGTCTCCTGACAGGATAAGGGACAGGCAGCAGGAAGGAAACATTGTACATTGTAATTTTTTTGTTAGTAACAATAATATTTTATTTATTCATTTAATTTTAATGTCCCAAAAGAAAAATCATATATAAAGAAGGAGGGAAAGAAATATTGGGCCGAAGTGACATCTTCGTTGTTTTACTGGGAGTAAATCCTATCCCTCGAAACTACGTAAACCTGGGACTCCCCACGGCTTGGGGGGAGGGGGTGGGGGAGTCATGAAACATGCTGCCTAGAAAGTTCGCAAAATGCGTTTTATATTTACAGTGGCGTCGGATGATTTCGTGTTGTTCTAGTAGATATTGCCAATAGTCCATGCCCGATATCAAGGTCCGCGAGAGCACGTAGTGCCATGAGTGTCTTCCAATCCATCGGATTGCCGATCTTTTTTGTGAGGGAAAAAAGACAGCGTCAGGGAAAAATAAAGCGTCCGTCGTGATCGTGGATTCATCGGTGCGTCGGAGGAGGGCCATGATGCGTTGCGTCAGCCGCCAAACATCCTTTGCCTCACCGCACTGCAGAGAATGTTCGTCTGTGTCCTGCATGCCACATATAAGGCAGAGCGGGAAATCTACCATGCGAATGTCGTACAATCGTTGGCGGTTGACTGTCTTGCGGTTGATTAATGTGTACCATGACGATCGCGCTGCTGTGGTGAGGAGAGGTGTATGGACAGGTCGCCAAATCTGTCACCAGTTTCGTGTTCGGTATTTAAGTTCGACAACATTGCTAGCATGATGACGCCGCAAGTATCGAAATTTTTCACGGGTAGTGTGGATTCTTGTAGAAGGTATCTGTAACTGAACATAACTAAAGTCAACAAAAAATCGCGCGACGTGAGAAAACGTGGACGAGATTGTGCCTACCACCACCGGTGGTTCAAAGGACGTGGGAAGAAGTACATCCAGGATGGCCGACGCGATGGCGTGTTGCCGTTGGTTCCAAGTTCGTAGCGTCGCTCCCAGGTATAGAGCTAGAGCCTTGTTCTGCACATCCGTGAGGTTAAGTCCTCCAGTATGGTGTGGGAGAGTTAAAGTCTTGTATTTGATCTCAAACAACATTCCTTGGCTGACATAGTATCCAAAGGCCGTCATTAATCTGTCAGCAATACCATGTGGCATTGGCAGTACCTGTGCCAGGTGCAGCAGTCGCGAGGTCAGGTGAACATTAGTGTAGTCCACCCTTTGGAGCAGGTCGTGCGTTCGGAGTGAATTGTTGCGTATGTGCAGTCGGACGTGCAGGAGGAGGCGTCGATAGCTCGCCTCCGCCGATTGCCGCAGTGTTCGGGTGAACAATACAACTAAGCATCGCAAGATGTCCACCGTCGTAAACGGACTGTGCAGAGCGTCCAGCCCTCGACCGGTGTGCATGATCTTGGTTTTACTCATGTTGACCTACTTCCCGCGGCTACTCCGTACGTAGCAAGAAGGGTAACCGACTTACTTCGTTCTCCGACCGGACGAGTATCATCAAGTCGTCGGCATATGCACGACACGTGAAGGAGCTCGCACGGAGTCGGACGCCTGTTAGAGTCCGTCTAAGAGTCTGCATCAATGGTTCGAACACTATTGTAAACCATATCATCGACAAGGGGCATCCTTGCCTAACTGAGCTGCAAACAGTCCTATCTCCCTGCCATTGACTCTCACCGTCGAAGAAGCACCACGAAGGAGGCGCATAAGGACGGTAATAAAATGCTGTGGTTTCGCCATGCGTCGCATGGTCGAGTCAAGGGAATCATGGTTGATCCTGTCAAAGGCACGATCAATATCCACTGATACGAAAGCCGCTCGCATGCGACAAGCTTCCGTCACGGAAATTACGTCACGGTATTTGCCGAGGATAGAGTGTATGTTGCTCCGAACCTCTAGACAAGCCTGGTCTGGTGGTATTGTCTTGGATATTACAATCTTGAGCCTTGCCGCCAACATTCGCGCAAAGATATTATAGTCAATATTGAGCATCGTGAGCGGTCTAAATTGATGGGCGCTGAAACTCGCTGTCGATTTCGGTATTGGTATAAGCAGTACCGCCATGAACTGCGACGGGACGTCCGTGTCAGGGCTCAATAACTCATTATACATCAATACCAACTGGGACATCATTAACTCGGTAAATGAACGTTAAAATTCGAGTGTCAACCCATCTGGACCAAGGGATTTATGCACCGCACCCTTCGCGAGTGCGCCTCGTATGTTATCTTCCGTTAGGGGTTCCAATAGCGCCTCTGCATCCGGACCATCCACATTCGTTTGCATCTGTCGCAAAATTTCTTCTCCTGTCCGATTTTCCGTCGGCGTCCCAGTGAAAAGGAAGCGATAATGCTCCAGAAACTCAGCAGCAATGTCCTGTTGTGATGTCAAGGGCCGACCATCATCATCATGGGAGCACTGTGATTAGGGATAGGCGATTACGCGCATGTCCCTTGGACACATGATGCATGCTAATACGTTCTCCATCGACGTTGTCCAAGCACCGAGCACGGATCGAAAGTCCCTCCAGTCGACGTCTCGTGATCGATAAAATGCGGGCCTGAATGCGATGGACTTCCGCTTGACGCTCGGGCTATGGGGCCTTGGAGGACAAGTCGCGGAGCAATATGAAGTAATAATGAAGTGTATCTCCGAGCCATTTCGCTTTTTCCTTGTCATACGTCATGAGAGCTCTTCGTATCGCCGGTTTTGCACACTGCAGCCACCATGAAAAAACCGTACAGTGCAGCGGCAGATGGCGAGTGCAAGTCTGCCATGTTTCTTCGATCCGCAGGCGACATTAGAGATCGACCAATAAGGATGAATTAAGTTTCCAGGAACTACGACCCCGCCAGACCCGCTGCCGTGGGAGGGTTAACGTGCGGAAATATGCAAGGTGATGCGTAAAAGCTGTGGGCCAACGTTCAGCAGCCAACACGTGATCTCTTAATCCGTCAGAAACATAAATCCGTTCCAGCCTGCTCGCCGAGTGGCTAGTAAAATACGTGTAGCTTTCTCGCTGCCCGTATATCTTTTCCCACGTGTCCATTAAGGCCATGTTCCGGCAGATCGTGTTCAATGCGTGGCAGGAGCTGGAAGTAGGATTTTGATCCTTCTGCGAATACATAGAAAGATAGGTCCCTTATCATTTAGCTACAAAATAGCAGGTCAGCAACTGGAAGCAGTTAATTCCATAAATTATCTGGGAGTACGCATTAGGAGTGATTTAAAATGGAATGATCATATAAAGTTGATCGTCGGTAAAGCAGATGCCAGACTGAGATTCATTGGAAGAATCCTAAGGAAATGCAATCCGACAACAAAGGAAGTAGGTTACAGTACGCTTGTTCGCCCAATGCTTGAATACTGCTCAGCAGTGTGGGATCCGCACCAGGTAGGGTTGATAGAAGAGATAGAGAAGATCCAACGGAGAGCAGCGCGCTTCGTTACAGGATCATTTAGTAATTGCGAAAGCGTTACGGAGATGATAGATAAACTCCAGTGGAAGACTCTGCAGGAGAGACGCTCAGTAGCTAGGTACGGGCTTTTGTTGAAGTTTCGAGAACATACCTTCACCGAAGAGTCAAGCAGTATATTGCTCCCTCCTACGTATATCTCGCGAAGAGACCATGAGGATAAAATCAGAGAGATTAGAGCCCACACAGAAGCATACCGACAATCCTTCTTTCTACGTACAATACGAGACTGGAATAGAAGGGAGAACCGATAGAGGTACTCAGGGTACCCTCCGCCACACACCGTCAGGTGGCTTGCGGAGTACGGATGTAGATGTAGATGTAGATGTGTGAGTACACAGTTAACATTCCCCCCTACCAAGAAGTAGTCATACCTCCCATGGAATAGGGGGGCAATCTCCTCCTAGTAGAATCGTGCACGCGCCTGTCGATTGTCAGATCCGGAAGGTGCATGGATGTTGACGATACGAATGCCGTTCACGGTCATAGCCAAACCCCGAGCCGAAGGAAGATAATCGAGGTCACACATCGGAATCCCTTCCGTGACTAGTATCGCTGTGCCACGTCCTCCATCTGGAGTCGTCGCTAGATAAGTGTTGTATCCATGCACGTCGGGTAAAGCAGCATTGCAGGTTTCCTGCATCAGCAGAATATCAACGTCTGTGGCTCTGTGGCGTAAATCATGTCCCGGGAAAGTTGCATCTTTGCAAGCGAAAGTGCGGTGTTAATGTTCACTGTGCCCACCTTATATGCTTGGTTCGTTGTCGTTGTCATGCTCGTGTCACGTCATTGAGAACTCCAAGGGCATTAGTCCACTATTCGTGCTCAGAGGGGTGCCCGCCAACGGGTTGCCCTCCTTTGTTGTTTTTCCGTGGTGTGCATCCTGTATGTGAGTGGTCATCATTTGAGAGTGGCATTTCCTGTATGACTTCCACTGGTTCCGCCCAGTTGCAGTGGTCATCCATCCGAGAAACGTCCTCTGATGTATTTCGACGCGCCTGCCGGGACATTGGTGTCCCTAACTCCTTCGTCGGCAGCGCTGGGTCAGTCGGCGTCAATGAAGAGGGACCATCTGAAAGGCAGGACATCCGATCACCATCTGACGAAATCCTGTCAGCGTCCGCTAAAGGCACGTGTTCTGTGTCAGACAGTCCTTCGGCTAGGATACCTTCCGTGTCCCCTAGGCTAGGGGGGGACGTGTCACCCGAACTATGGTGACGCTTCTTGCGACGCTTCGGCGATCGCTGTTCGCGCGCCCTGCCCTCTGCTGCCTCACTGTGTTCGTCGATCGTTCGTTCGTCTGTTGCCGGCGCCACTGTCTCTCGACCTCTACTTCCACACCGCGTGCTACATGTGAGATTTCGGAAGGTTCCTCCCTCAACTGATATGACGTGGGTGTAGGGACATTCTCCGAGTCACCTCCATGCTCCCGTAAGTCGGTTCGCTCTTGCATAAACACGTCCTTGTCACGCTCCGAACTTGACAACACCTCCCGGCGGGCCACATACACGTACGTCAGTGGCAGTTGCGTGGGAACTTCTCGCTGTAACGCTTCTCCATGTGGCAGTTGCACGACGCGGCGTTGTATGCACTCCGAGCGGATATGTCCTTCTCCACCACAGGTGCGTGGCTGGCCATCGTAAATCACAATACCTCGACATCCTCCAATGTATAAATAAAAAGGGATATGTTTAGTAAGGACTATCCGCAACTGTCCGACGCCGTTGAGCACAGGATAGGTGTTAAAACTTGCCCAGCGTTCAGGCGTATGACTAAGTACGGTTCCATATGGTCGCAGCGATTCAGTAACCATCGATTCTGGCACCTCAAATGGCAATTTAAAGATCGGAATGACCCTCACACCCAATCCTACTGTTACATTGCTGATATGGCCATCAGAGTGTCGAAATTTAAATCCTCTTTGAGCAGCGGAGAGAGTTCTTTCACACGCGACATCATCGGTCATTGTACTGCTTACAATGGACAGGTGTATTCCAATTATGTCTGCAGCAGGTAAGCGAACTCCTTCCCTCAAAAAACGCTTGATTTCCAAAGCTTTTGGTCTAGCAAATTTGTTGTCTAACGTAAATTGGAGCGTAGTCTTTCGAAAATTGTGTGCCATGGCGATCGAGTCAGACAACAACACGCGCGAGTACCGGCGGTGTAAACACTTCCTCGTCCACGCGCGCACGCGGCCGGGACAGCAGGTCCGTGCCGCGCCACCGCCTGAAGCAGACTGACCACTCAGCTACCAGGGCGGACTGGCAATCAGGTAAAAAAATAATAATGGGTGGTCTGCCATTACAACAACATCGTGTGGTTTTGCATTCGTTTTGTGCTATCCATGTTGTAAAGTCATTCAGTTGTTTGGAACCCTTAGAGCATCGAGGGTGTGTTATTGTCATTGTTGTGGTCTTCAGTCCAGAGACTGGTTTGATGCAGCTCTCCATGCTACTCTATCCTGTACAAACTTCTTCATCTCCCAGTACTTACTGAAACCTACATCTTTCTGAATCTGCTTACTGTATTGATCTCTTGGTCTCCCTCTACGATTTTTACCCTCCACGCTGCCCTTCAATACTAAATTGGTAATCCCTTGATGCCTCAGAATATACCCTACCAACAAATCCCTTCTTCTAGTCAAGTAGCATCACAAATTTCTATTATCTCCAATTCTATTCAATACCTCCTCATTAGTTATGTGATCTATTACTTCCTGACGTCACAGTATGGCAAGATTGCTCAATAACACACCCCAACAACTGACAGGAGATTCAGCGAAGTTTCAGAACAATGCTCAAAAAGGAACGTGCATAGAAAACCAGAACTGTAAGAACATTACTTTTACATTACTAATTTTAATACATAAAGGTTGAAAAGAAAAAAAAGTTCTCTGAACGAAAATCTCCGTCTCTCTTGAATTCGATATCGGCGAGACGTTAAGCTAATATTTTGCAGTTCCTTCCGTCCATTTTTATGCTTCTCAGTATTTCAATACGACACCTAAGCGTTTCTTAACCGTATTCTCACGACATATGTAAATTGGGCGAAAGTTTCATTAAGAAAACATGAATTTTTCCTTAGTGTAGACTAGTCGCCTTGTACGTATTAGACTATTATCGAATGGTAATGCAGTCTACTGTGTTCTACATAAGCTGATGCGCTACAAACAGCAAACATCAAACATTAAATCAAATACTTAAGCGAATTATAACACTGATGATAAATAACAATTGCGCATGTCTCGTCAAGAGAAACTTATATCAAACAGCTATATCAGCAGAGTTCACAAGAGTCAAATCTGTTAACATTCGTACCAGTGTCGTTAAGTTAATTTAAGATACAAAGTTAGGAACATGAAACTACGTAGAGGTCACACCGGCACAATTAAAGAGATAGAGAAAATGTGGTGATAAGCTATAACCTTGAGCTGACACATGAAACTTACTCGTATACCGCAATTGGTAGAGATTCCCAGGGATCCTAACTCCACAGTTGGGGTGGTGCACAGCTTAACTGACCACAATTTTGTTTGGTATTGTATGTTTGTAGTGTTATATGATGATGCCTAGGAATAATTAACGTACAGATATACTCAACAAAGTTTATTCTTTGTTACAGGAACATGGGCCAGCTGGGAAGAATGGTGGACGTATGATGGAATTTCAGGTAAGCGTGTCACCAATGGGAGATTCCAAATGGTGTGTTAAAGTTGTTATTGTCTTTGCGACATGAGCGTCACTTAGCCTGTTATGATAATGATGATGAACTGACATTCTCTCCTGGAGCAGAAGCTACGATAAGGAGATAATTCTACACCTCGTGACTGAACTGCGAAATACGATCACACTTATGTAACGGATAAAATACTTTTGCATCTATAGAGTTTCACTCACTCACCGTGTTCAATGATATTTATATCATAAATAGCTAAAACTCTGTACGCTGTGGTCTGTTACACAGATGCTAACTAACAACAGTTTATAATGTCAAGCTAGTAATTCCTCAGTGTAAGCCCGCAGACCAGATGTATGACCTAGGTAATGGCAGCTTATGCTAGCCGCGGTTGTTTTTCCTTTTAGTTTCCATTGCGTCGTGAAATATGTTCAGTTAACGCAACTGCTATACATTGAAAAGGGAAATTTCAGCCAATGCTTTACCAGCCCAATAAATATGAAAAAATGCTCGTTTTGGATAACGTAAATTTGTAATAATTTTTCAAAACATTTGTTGCTACGTAAACAGACTTTTGTAATCATGAGAGACGTTTGATTTGACTATACACGATGTAGTGATAGTATTGGTAATGAATCAGTGCGTAAAATTTAATGAAGCGTGCACAGAAATGTATGGTAATTAAGTCACTACGGATTACATAGACAAAATTGTAATCTATCTCGTACAAAGAAGCTTATTCTGCTCTGTAAATTTTAATACTTTGGCATTTTATGCACGCATCTACACACATATTCTGCAAGGCATAATACGCTGCTTGATGGAAAGTACCTTTTACCACAACTAGTCATTCCAACTCCTGCTCCATTTAGCAGAGGGAAAACGTAGAACGTACACGCTCCGTATGAGTCTAATTTTTTTTATCTCCTCTTTTACGTCTTTACGAGAGATATATATGTTGATGGCAGATGAACTGCTCTGCCATTAGTCGCATATGCTGATCTTCTAAATTTTCTATACTGTGTTACCTGGAAAGAACCTTCCGGGTTTTCCCAATTGAGTTGACGGAGTATTTCCGTAGTACTAACATGTTGATAGAACCTACTGCTAACAAACGTAGCAGGACATCTCTGAATGTTTTCAGTGTCTTTTTCTTAATCCGACCTGGTGGAAATCCTAAACACACGAGCGGTAGTCAATGATGAGAGTGCTTTATTGACGTGCTACTTTTTCGAACAGTTCTACCAACATCACGAAATCCATTATTCGCCGTCAATGTTAGTGCCATTACGTGTTCGTTCCAGTTCGTATCGCCCCTCAAACTTTACACCAAGATGTTCGACTGACTTTACTCTGTGTAGAGCAACACATCTCTTATTTTGTATTCCACTGCAGCGTCGTCAGAAAAGAGTAGCAGTTATCTGCTCACCTTGTGCGTCAGACCATTTACGTATGTAATGAACAAGAGCAGCCCTAACACATTCTCCTGGAGTACTGCTGACATGCTTTTCTGTGATGAACACTTCCCGTCATATCGTACATAGTTCTGTAAATTAAAATGAATTCGAACCGTTCACGTATCTCCGAACGTTTTCCGGATGCTCGGGACTTTATAACAGTCTTCAGTCGGGCAACGTGTGAAACGCTTTCTGGAAATCTAGAAATATGGAGTCTGCCTGTTGATATTCGTCCATACATAGCGTTACATCATGAGAGGAAAGAGCAAACATCTCATATATCAGCTCTGGCCTTCGTTTCCCACATCTCGACAACTTTTCTGTTTGAGGCATCGCTGAGCCCAAGGGTGACGTCACAGGGACCACACTTTTGCACCACGACAGAGGAAAGTTGTAGACGCCTTTAAACCAAATTTCAAGCTCATGAGTCGCAGTGGGAGACATTTAAGAGGTATCAAAGAGGTTACTCTTTTATTTTGGTGTGGAGCGTAGAGTCGTACATTTATTCCAAGTGTGGCGAGGTAACGTCAACTTTTAGGCAAGCGACACCTATTAGTAACTATCAAGTAGACTCTTAAGGTACTTCTGATTCCTTTGGTTTTTCCGCAGTGCTTGAATAGAACAAAGAAGTGACATGTTTGCTAGTTAGTGGGCGCACATTGGTTTTAAGCTCTGTAGTCTTGATAACTGCGATATTACTCAACATGTATGTAGCTTCATACCATCTTACTGCGTAAGAGAACGCATATCTGGTGTCATCGATTTATTCTGATTTGTTGATACATTTGTTCCAGCCTGTTAATGTGAGTAGGTTGAGCTCAGCTAAAATTCCGTCTTTTGTAGCGAAAGATAAGTCTACTATGACGTATGTCTCAAAGATGGTGACTCAAGATTCTTGCAAAACGATATCATTCGCTCTGCTAACATAGGTGAACAGCTGTCAAGGGTACCGTCCCAATACTTTGTCGCAACAGTTGTACCGTCTAGATGAACCAATACTTGTTGAAGAATACTTGTTGAAGAAGTAAGTAGCTAAATGTTTCCTACTGTCGTCCCGAAGAACATCACAGAACTGATGTTGAATCGTAAGGTATTTGTGATTTCGGTATTTATTCCTCATATAGAGAGATGACTTGTTGGCCACGTTTAACAGCTGTGTTTGAGGTCCAACAAATGCTCGAAGACAAAGTATTGTTTTCTGATTATTTTGATACGAGAGACATGAGGTCTTCAGGCAGTAGTTAGAGAGTAATTGCATTTCGTTTGATTTCCAACGCTCATTTATCTCTTCACCTGTATGGTACTGACAATATGCTCACAAACGTGAACATTTAGACATTGTGCGCTTTATATCTTGTCTGGTAACGCACACTTTTTTTCATACACGGGGAATACTGTCAATAATAGCATTGCCCACTTTATGCTCCGTCCTCAAGATTGCGTTCTGTGTTGCTCGCTTCTGCTTGATGTTTGGTTTTCTGACAGTGATGGTTGTAAGTAAACAGTAGTACATTGTGTGTGGAATGCGGTAGGGGGCTGGTGTGGAATGGTAGGATAATGGGCCATAATTTTACTAACAAATTTTATAAAAAACAAGGAACTCCATTGATGCTTCAGAAAGATTCAAAATATCTCGGCAGCTACCACCAGACTTTATTAGTGACTTTTTCTTCTGCAAGCCAGAACAAACCTCTAAAATAACATCTGAGAAAGAAAATTTAATAGCAGAATCGTAAGAAAAATTTTTTGACTGATGACCAAACAGGTTAGTCCCTTTACTTCACAAACGAACCAACCAAAAATTTTCTAGAATCCAAATATTAAATTCAGGGCTTAACATAGATGTTTAATAAGATCAAGAATGTGGCATTTAAAAATGTATTCCAGATTTAAGCTCTAGGAACCTGAAGAAGTGATTATCAAGCAATTAACATCCGCTATCCACTGGCAAGTAACACGGATCACATGTAATTAGGAAAAAGAAACATGCAAATCCAAGTAAATACACTAATAAGAAGCGTACATAAAATATAATCAAATGGTCCACACAAGGTGCCCATGTAGGGCCAAAACAACTTATATCATTTGTTTATGAATAACACTCTACCTTGTCTGGCAGCTGAATTTTTAGGCTCTCGCTTTAGTATAGTTAACAGAGAGAGCAACCACTTTAGGACTCAGTTCCCTTGCTCAAGATTCTTTCAACGGAACTCACAGTAGAAGACACATGTGCGTTCAAGCTACCTTGTAATATACACTGAACGACCACAGAAACTGGTTCGCCTAACTAATATCGTTTAGGAGCCCCACGAGCACGCAGAAGTGCTGCAACACGACGTGGCATGGACTCGACTAATGTCTGAAGTAGTGATAGAGGAAACTGACCCCATTAATCCTGCAGAGCTGTCCATAAATCCGTAAGAGTACGAGGGAGTGGAGATCTCTTCTGACCAACACGTTGATTGCCTCAAAGGTGAGATATGCTCATTAATGTTCATGTCTGGAGAGTCGGGTGGCCATCGGAGGTGTTTAAACTCAAAAAATATTCCTGGAGCCACTCTGTAACAATTATGTCGCATTGTCCTGCTGGAATTGCCCAAGTCCGTCAGAATGCACAATGGTCGTGAATGGATGTAAATGACCAGATAGGATGCTTACGTACGTGTCACCTGTGATAATCGTAAGTAGACGTATCAGGGGTTCCATACCACTCCAACTGCACACGTCCCTCGCCATAATAGAGCCCCCACCAGCTTAAACAATTCCTTGCTGACATGTATAATCCGTGGATCAAAGAGGTTGTCTCCATACCCGTACAAGTCCATCCGCTCGATACTATTAGAAACGAGACTCGTCCGACCAGGCAATATGTTTCCACTCATCAACTGTCTAATGTCGGCGTTGACGGCTCCAGGCGAGACGTAAAGCCTTAAGCGGTGCAGTCATGAAGGGAACACAAGTAGACGTTCGGCTCCGAAAGCCCTTAGCGTTGATGTCATTGAGTGGTTCGCACGCTGACACTTTTTGATGGCCCCTGCATTGAAACCAGAAGCAATGTGCGGAAAGATTGCACTTCTGTCTCGTTGAACGCTTCTCTTTAGTTGTCGTTGGTCCCGTTCTTGGAGGATCATTTTTCGGCCGCACTGATGTCGCTGATTTGATGTTTTACCGGATTCCTGACATTTACGGTACACTCGTGAAATGGTCCTATGGGAAAATCCCCACTTCATTGTTACCCATCACTAGCGTGCCGACTATAATACCACGTTCAAACTCATTTAAATCTTGATAACCTGCCATTGAAGCAGCAGCAACCGATCGAACAACTATCCCTGACACTTGTTGTCTTATATTGGCTTTGCCGACCGCAGCGCAGTATTTTACCTGTTTACATATCTCTGTACTTGAATACGCATTCCAATACCAGTTTCTTTGTCGTATCTGTCAAGTGTATAAGACCCAAAGACACGTGGGAAAATTTGAAAAAAGCAAGCAGTGCGCTGAAGTCACGTTTATGTACGGTTTAATCTAGATACGGTCTTGCGGCCCGGAGAGCGGTGTGGTGACCACATGTCCCTCCATATCTGACACCGCGGCCGGTCGGTACTGTTGTGTCTTCACAGCCTGTTCGGGTGGAGTTTAGTTTTGTTAATGTTTATAACTTCAATTAGTGCGTACAGAATCTGGCAACAAGCATCCACTGGTAATACGACTTAAATCAAACCACGTCAAAGATTCACAGACTTTGATAGATAAGCGGGATGGCAAGTACAAGAACGAGAACTTCACACATAAACTACAATGGTTTCGACTGTAACTGAATGCTCACCATGATTCCCAGTAAGTAGGAGCATAGATCAACAAAGCCCGATAAATGGCTGCAATAGGGTGCGTATATCCACCAGTCACCGTTGTGTTCATTCCCTTGGTACTGGCTCACAAGATACCAAATCGGCACCACTGTGTTCACTGGCCTCTTCCGAGTTTGCCAAATCCGAGTACTACTAGGCGCCCAAGCAACACACCGAAGTAACTTCTACTTCGGACAATCTCCACTGATCCGGCCGACACGGAAGATCACGTAATCAATTCTGACTGCCATTCCAAATGCAGCAGCGACCCAAGGATCTTATCGGCTTCGACGTCTCGGCGCTTACTACCCGCCGTCGCCACGCAAAGCCCTCGACACATCTTTGAGTAAGCCCAACCGTAACCGCGATGACACATAAATCGACCTAAATCGTCACTGTGCTTCCCTCTGGAGGCGAAAAATCGCTGCACCACCGTCAGTGAAGCTGCCACACAGAGCACCACGATGTACCCTCACGGCAAAGGGTAAGTGGCACAGCGACGTGAGCCGTTGCCAGACAGGAGCAACCACGTCACAGTAAGTTCGGATGTTTGCTAGGCGCCTGTGATGGACCGGATGTGTGTTACGACGACTGCGTATTACTGGCTTTTTCCATGTTGTGGACGTATCTTCACAGGATCAAACCGAATAAATAGTGAAGCGTTCGTTATGAGAAAGTATTCCTAAACAGCCTTTGAAATTTTGTATCTGGAATATTTGTGCACCATGTGAGTGCCAGCAACAAAGCTTGTAAGCCAAAAAAAAAAAAAAAGAAGGCCTGCCCTAGTGTTGTATGTGAAGTGTAATCTCTCACATGAGAAGAACATCTATCACCACCGCTTGAATACAGTTTTATAGCAATTAATATACCCGCCCGCAAAAGAGAGACAGTTGTTTTTTTAAAAAAATGAAGCGCGCGTCAGACTGTAAGTGCACGGATCGTGCGTTCAAAGCGGCGCTGTGTTGATTAATGGCGGATGTGCAATCAATTGCCCCGTGTGCGGAAAACATGCGTAGGCCTGTTTATTCTTCGCCGGGAACAAAAGCTCGCAACGGGTCCGCGCGGCCGATATGCTGCCGCCTGCGACACCAATCGGCACGCGTGTTTTACACGGGCGTTCGCACGGGAAACTGTAAATAGCCGTTTTTATTCTGCCCTTTCTCCCGCACCGGAGTCGCTGGCCTGACATCTATGGTGTGTTAAAATGAGCAGCAGTTGTCGAAACAGCCCCCGGGGCTGCGGTTTTTCCGCAGATGTCACAAACAGGTTTCGCCCCCGTGCTGTATCGACTGATGAGGTAGGGAGCTCATATGCATCAAATAACGCTTTCACAACTGAGATACGTTCGTTTTAAAGTACGATAAACGAAACAACAACCCGGGCTTTCCGCGAACATCCCGGGAAGGGCAACGTCGATAGGCCTAAAATGTTGCAACAATGTTTACAAAACTGCAAAGCCGAAAACAAGGTGAACAATGAATTACGTGAAGAATGATAGATCTACACAAGGAAAATAAATTCATTTCTTGTTTTTTTTTTTTTTTTTTTTTGCTTATTTGTAGCACATTGACACCTTAAAACGTTTACACCATACGTCACAACATTTCATCAATAAAATTAAATAATAATGTTAATAATAGTTATCTCAACATCTGGGAAACTGAGAAAAATCCATACAGCCGGTCCTTCAATCGATACCGTTACTTTATAACAAAGACGATAAAACGTGAAATTTCTTCCACACAGTGGTGGTGGTGGTTAGTGTTTAACGTCCCGTCGACAACGACGTCATTAGAGACGGAGCACAAGCTCGGGTTAGAGAAGGATTGGGAAGGAAATCAGCCGTGCCCTTTCAAGGGAACCATCCCGGCATTTGCCTGAAACGACTTAGGTAAATCACGGAAAACCTAAATCAGAATGGCCGTGGACGGGATTGAACCGTCGTCCTCCCGAATGCGAGTCCAGTGTGCTAACCACTACGTCACCTCGCTCGGCCTTTTCCACATAAGCAGGCCGTCTGGTACAGCAAGCGTATGTAGAAAATTTGAATTAAAAAGAGTGATGGTTGCAACTTTGGTTAACAACGCGTTTGGCCTTCTTAGGACATCTTCAAATTATCTATAACAATAACAAATAGCCCAAAATTATGGTGTATTACTAGCTTGCACAATTCTAAATGTAAGATATTGTTACTGACGTGAATTTTTTTTTACAACATTGTAATTTAATAAGACGGCTTTGTGCTAGAATGAACCACGTCTGCAATCAGATGGACCCGCTGGGACCTTTTTCTTTTCGAACATTTTAAAAACCATAATAAAGCCCTATTCTATCCCACCATTACAGGACACTATATTATTTGTTTTGACTAGGTCTCTGTGGTTTGACTCGTTCTTCAGTCTAGCACAGAACTATTTCATGGTTGTTAAAATGCCGGAGAAGGTCTCGGCGGGTCAGTGTGATTCGACGCGAGCTTCAGTCTAGCTCAGAGCCGTTTTATTGTTTTTAACATATTTTAAAATAAAAATTTTAAGGTCAACAACAGCTGGTTAATCACATTTATAGTCGTGCAGTCTAGTACTGTTCCCTAATTTTTGCTTATTTCCTATCTCTGTATGTGATCTGAAGGACGTAAACAACTGTCGAGACATTAATAACTACAACATTCTTTCGGAAGCGCTTCAGGCTAGAGGAGAAGAAACTACTGGACTCACAGAAAGGCGAATACGAAAGAGGATTCACGAATGGAGGCTCGTATACCAAACAGGTCATGATAGGCTCTCTTACCCAAATTGTAGAGATAGTAAATTCGTATTCGTCCTCATAGATTACAATAAAATTATACTTCAGTTGAACGAACATCTCATATGGAAATCTTGGAAGAATTTTCTTAGGTATGAGAGCAAGGACTACTGTCCGACACAAAGGTACTTCTCATGTTAAGACACGAATAATAGATATACATGAATTAATCAGGTCCTGATTTCAGAAGTATCTAAAATCTCGTCCACAAATTTCACTTTGGAGATGGTGTCAGTTGACTGTGTTGGACAGTAGTGCTTGCTCTGCTACCTAAGGAAATTCTGTGTGTGTGTGTGTGGAAAGTTTCAATGCATTAGAAATAACAGCCAACGAGTTACAATATATAGGTTTACTAAACCTTGCCTTGGTCTCGACAATCTTAAAACTAATTTCTTCTGAAGTTGTTGTACGTAGAAACAGATATTATCTACATCCGTTGCTTAGTCACCATTTAAAATATATGACTTAAAACTAGTCTCTACTGCCTAAAAACTTTTTAATGTATACATTCCACCACAGAACTGGAGGATTGTCAGCTGCCATTTCTGGATACATCGGTCAAATGAACAACCGATGGCCACAGCCTGTATCGAAAACCAGCACACAATTACTTATACAGGTACCTGTCAGCTGGCAGATTCGTCGCCCCGTGCAAAAGAGTGTAGTTGCGAAGATAGTGATTCACGGGGCACAATACCGTGTCAAATCGACTCCGTTTGCCGTCAGAAATAGATACGTGGTCATTCAGATTAGCAAGACTCGTCCAGGCACCCGGGCAGTTCATAGAGAGGCAGAGCAACGTGAAGCAAAGACTGTGGCTTACCTGCTGGCTCTTTTTCTGCCTAGATCTGTAGGGTTCTCATGACACGTAACACAAAGTTTGTATTCTCTTCAACTACCAAAACATGGGACTACTGGGAAATACGGAAGCTGACCGTGGTTTACGAAAATCAGGAATTTATAATATATTTTTTACCGGTGCGGCATATAGTACATTGACCACACATGGCAAGAACATCAGAGGTCCACCCGGCTGAGACAAGGAATTCCTGGGATACAATTATTGAGCTATATATAAAAAAGTAACTTAGTTGCAAACTACGGCGTGCACTCACTTTATTCAACATGTGAACGTCACTACAGGTATTAGGATGCAGGTTATAAGATGTTCGATATGGCTACCATAATTGGCATTGCACACCACTCAGTCACTCGTTGAGCGTGAAGAGAAATCTCGATGGCGAAATGCGGATTCTCAATCCCCCAAATGCGCCAATTTTGGTTATTGACAAACCCATCCAAATGAAAGTTTGCTTCGTCGCTAAGCCAAACCACATGCGCACATTAATTCCCATCATGCCCCGATGCCAACCGCGCAGTTTGAACGTCCTAACGCAAACCGCTCAGAAGTTATGACGATTTTATTTCATATAGCTCAGTAACTGTCAGCCTGTAAATCAGCTTTTGATGAGCTCTGCCTGGAACCCAGACATGCCTTGATGTACGAAAACACGAGGGCTCTGGCACAGACCCACAGATACTGGAACAGTGTCACAAGACAATCAGTAGAGACAAAGCTGGAGGAAAAGCTCATGAATCGAACCAACTGAGCGTATCTTGGGATCCAGCGCTGGAATTTCTAAACACGCAACGACTGCAGCAAAAGAACTCAACAAGAATAATGACCATGAGAACATGTGGAACGACCCCCAGACAGAGCACCAGGTGCACTGTACCGAGAACACAACACCAGATCGCTGTCGGGCGCACCGGACCGAGAACGGAACGCTTCAGGACGATTTTAGTGTGACGGGAGCACAGGCGCAGCATGTACAACGACCATGTAGGGGAAATGCAATATGTATAAGTACTGGACACGTCCTACTCGTCTAGCAGTCTGAAGTAACACCTGATGAAGAAACAGATCCCGTTATCCAAATATTGCGCACCGATGACAATGCTATTTGAAAGAACCCCCAACTCTTCAATATGTCAGTGCGAATAATAGTAATAACAATAATAATAATAATAAGTTTTATGTTGAACAACTGTCCACCTGCCATGAGAAATATTGCGAGGGCTAAAAGATTCTACGTGCCATATGAAATCAAGTCTGTAACCTGGAGCAGGATCTTCATAACATCAATTGATTACCCCGCAAAAAGTGATAAACGCAAACATAAACACGATTTGATGTAATTTATTGAAAAAAAAAAGGTAAAGAGATCCTCCAGGAAGCTGCAGTACGCCTTTAATTTGCTGAGCCGAGCAACAATTTTCGATAGCATTTTCATGATACTTTCGGCGTAATTGAGTAGTACTGGCTAACATCCACAAGCCATTGTCCAGCAATTTACATTTTCTATTCACTTTTCATAGTTGACCAATATTAATTATACTGAGCATATAGCGATTATGTTATCGATCATATTTGATAAATATTGAAGTGTCACGCTGCAGCTTCGCATTGCGCATTTCTTTCTTTTACTTGAGAGCAGTGGAACACCACACTCACGAAGTATATCTATTCCAAAAGTAAGTCAGATAACAATATTAAACACTCCTTGTTTTTGCACAATCCTTTGGAACAGTTCATTGTCGAAGGCCGAAGTAACAGGCATAATACAGTAGTTGAGATTGGGAAAAAAATTGAATGGGAATAATGTCAGCCACTACCCTGTCAGTAAGCTGGCGTCTTTGAACAATGCACCAATGAACGAGAGTCTGCGTGCAGAAATTGGAGAGAGGTCTTCTCATAAGCATTACAACAGGAGTTCATTGCGACGACCAACTACTGGAGGTATCTGGCCTGGCGAAGAAAAACTGCTGTTTTTGTTGTTGTTGCTTTTGTCTTCAGTCCGACATTGGTTTGATGCAGCATTTCATGCTACTCTATCCAGCCCAAGCCTCTTAATCTACGAGTGACTACTGAACCTACAGCTCCTGAGTCTGCTTACTATATTCATGTCTTGGTATCCGTTTACAATTTTTGCTCCCAACACCTCCCTCCAATACGAAATTGAACCCTTTATGTCTCCGTAAACAGTGAATTTACTTTAAAAAAAATGGTTCAAATGGCTCTGAGCACTATGGGTCTTAACTTCTGAGGTCATCAGTCCCCTAGAACTTAGAACTACTTAAACCTAACTAAAGTAAGGACATCACACACATCCATGCCCGCGGCAGAATTCGAACCTGCGACCGTAGCGGTCGCGCAGTTCCAGACTGTAGCGCTTAGAACCGCTCGGTCACTCCAGCCGGCCACTTTCAGAATCTTTTCTTAAAGAATTTATTTAGTACCGATTCATCAAGAACATTAACACATTTAATCACACTAGTTGAGCGTGGAAGTAGTTGCCAGGGGGTAACTGATGAAAATGAAATTACCTTTAACAAATGGGAATTTTATTCATAAAAGGCTTCTCATAACAGATTTAAAATTTATAATCAGAAAAGCACCCTCGAAAGATCGAGTTACAAATTCATTTACAGGCAGAAAGAACAATATTGACAGTATGAGCCTTCGGGCTGAGAAGCTTCCCGCTCCCTTTCAACACGGCCGTAGTCACGACCGCTCACAACAACCTCTGAAAACTACACTGGAGCAAATCTGCAATACACTAGATTACTTTAAACTAAAATTTTAACAACTCACACAAACACATTAACTATGCACCCCGTAAGAGGGATGAAAATGGTACAAACACTTACACTAAGAAATTATTTGCCACCGAAAGTGCAATTTGTGTTTAAAAGGACTCTTACGGTGGAAGGGTGTCAACTTTATAAAAATGGCTATTTAAATAAAACCCATGAAATTCAGACTTACATAAAATGTACAACATGCTCTACATCACACATATACCGCCACGCAAGATGATAGGCAAGGTAAACACAAATTTCAGAAATTCGGCCTTTACACCTAAATTCTATAAATTCATTAACACCGAATCCGACAAACATGACAGAGGCAGCTATTAACGTATAGCAGATTTACAGGGGGTTACTGAACAACCCGAACCGCAGATTGCTCTAACCCTCCCCAACTCCACAAGGGACAAACGGACCACCCAGTTCGCAAATAACCACCTTCCCGCGGGTTGGTAGGACGACCACAAAACAAAGCGGCTGGTGACCTCACCAAGAAAACAAGTAGAATTTAACAACTAAATGAAACAACATATGTCCAATCACTTCTAATAAACTGCGATTTCTGGCGAAGACCTGGCGCAGCACCCCCAACGCTCCCCCGAACCGTCCGCTGGTAGCCGCTTCGACGGGCGCAGGACGACGCGCCGATCTTCCGTCTCACGACGTCGCAGCTCTCCCCGGTCAGCCCGATGTCGTGGTTTCACTCGTGTGGCTCTCGTGATCACGTGTGTCAGTGCGCGACCGACCAACCGACCGATCCAACCGCCAATGACCGTTGCCCGAGCAACTCGAGCAGACTGGCGGCCTAACGCGCAGACTCAGATGCAAGAACTCAGCCCGGAGCGGGCGACCACAAGCTCTGTTACTGGCGGAGTGGCAAGACTCTGATTTTCTGGCTTACAGTTTGACCCAAACGACGGACATACTCGCACTCCGACGACAGACAGACACTAACTGCCACACAAATGCGAACGAGAGACAGACCAGCAACTGGTGACGCGAGACTGACCTAGCTTCACACTGACTGACCAACTGCCGAGTATACCCAAAAAACACAACATGGAACTCTCACTGTAGAACACTGACTGTAAAACACTGCACGAAAAGGGCGGCACAAAGATGACACTCCCGAGCCAAATGCAGATGCGGGAGGGGACCTGGAGGTGGGGGAAGAACAAGGAGGGAGAAAGGAAAAAAAACGATAAGAGGGAAAACCAAAAAGGGAGAGGACTAATAAAGGGGGGAGGGCAGGGCAGATGCGAGAGGGAGTGAGGGGAGGCATAGGAGGGAAATGCAAAAGGACTTTGGGGAGAGAAGGGGGCAGAGAGAGGGGAGGTGGGGAAAAAAGAGGATGGAAGGGGGGAGAGGGAGCCCGGGAAAAGGACAGAGGAAAGGAGGGGAGTTGATATGAGGGATAAATGGAGGGAGAGAGGGCATCTTCTGGGAGGGAGAGTTGATGGAAGCCATCTTGGGAAAGGAGATGAAGAGTTTATAGATGGAGGGTAGGGGGGACGCAACAGTGAAGTCACGGCAGGGGGCGGGGATGGGACAAGAGAGGAGCAACCAGGAGGTGAGGGGGATCAAGGCCGCGCGAAATGTAGAGGATGCGGATAAGTTAGAGGAATAGGAGCAGATGGAGGAAAGGAATGAGGTCATAGATGATCCACTTGGGAGATATGGAAGGCGACGTGGAGTGCATGATGCTCAAAGATCTGGAGGGACTTATAGAATTTGGGGGGGGGGGGGGCAGATACCCAGGCAGGACTGACATAACAGAGGATGAGACGGATTAAGGATTTGTAGGTGTGAAGGATGGTACAGGGGTGCAACCCCCATGTCCGGCCAGAGGGGAGTTTGAGGAGTTTGAGGTGGTTGTGGGCTTTGGATTGGATGGAGTGGAGATGAAGGATCCAGGTGAGGTTGTGGCATCGCAACTAGTGCGAGCGCACAGTTTTCTATCAAATATTTACTGTGAAATGTAGACAGACTGTAAAGTAGCCATCAGATTAGCATATGTGCTGTAGCGGGCAGATTGCCGGTGTCCGTTCGTCTGACGTCACGACCATATGGCATGTCTGTACCGTGAGAATGTAAGACCTGTGCGCTAACTAGCCGCGTGTATAACATGGAACTTTCATCTTTAATAACTTCTAACTGAGGAACCTGAGGAAATTAAAAGTTAATATACTAGTTTCTGTTATGAATAAAAATAAGTCATCCAAATTTGAGCTTTGAAACCTGCATATTTTGGAAATTAGAAAAATCTTACAGAAAACGCAAATTTCTACAATTTTCGAGTCTAAATAAATACCATTATGTATAGATCACCTTCAGTGACCATCCAACTATGAAACAAAATCACCTTCCGTGCTTTTGTATTTATTTTGAGAATTTTACTTTTAGAAATTCACCTATAACTTTGTTAAAACCATAAATGTTTTGAATTTTTGTGAACAGTTATTTTATATGAGTAGGTGAGAGTGAATGAGTGTGCCTGAGTGAATGAAAGAGGGACATTCGCCATTCTTTGCAAGTGTATAAAATCTAGGTTGGAACTCGCAAGTGTTCAGACGATGTAACCGTGGGAACCGAGTCGCCAGTGGTTCCCCATCTTAGTGAATGTCGGATGTCCAAGAGTGTATGGTATTGTACAAGCAGCCAGAACGTTCGCGAGTATTTAAATAATTTCTGGAAATAAAGTAAAGTCTAGTTTTCCTTTCGGTTTGTTAAATTATACAGTAAATTTTGTGTAACAAGAAATCATGACGTAAATGATTCAGAAGTCATGACTGGTGCGTGCTAGATTTTGGCGCGAGGCGCACCCAAAGAGTTAATTCTGATTGGCTGTGTGATGTGTGAGCCAATGAGATGCGAGGACGGTTAGCAGACTAGGAGAGTGAGTCGCGAGTGGATGGGGAGTCGCGAAGGAACTGTGATCGAGAAGAGACATGCTTGATGTGTCCTCGCGAATAATGTGTAAAATGAAGTCATAAAACGGCTTCATCGGTTCGGTACTGTGCGATTTGAGACTGGAAGAGTCCAGTAACGCGTAGTGTGAGTTTGAGCGAGTTGTGACTTTTCGTTCCGCGAAAGACGCGAGTAACTTTAATAATTAAAAGCGTGGCGGTACTTCGTAAACTTTTACTAAGTGCTTATGGCGAGCATTAACGTTAAAAAACGAACTATTATTGAACATCGACTGCAAACGTGTATGTTAGAAAATCGTCTGTGTTGCAGTTAAGTAAATTCCGTAACTTTGAAAGCTGATTCTGGCGGGGTTTGAGTGTGGATAGAATTGTGAACTGAACTTTCTTCAAACGTAGATTAGCGGGCTGATGATCAGGCTTAAAGACAATAAAGAGCTTAAATAGAATTACCAACTTCGCGTTCTCGTTTGAGTAAACAATTACTACCATTCCAATAACTCAATTTATTTAGGAAGATTGCCCATAGATTGTATTTCAGCAAACATGTATCGCGGCCTCCGGTGAGCGGCTATTAAATTGCAGTTTCTTCAACACTGCTTTTCTGCAATTTTTCCAGTAGCTGCTATCAGGAGAGGCGAGTGCAGCAACTACCTAAGAAACGAGGTAGGTGGATTTTCTTTCAGGGAAAGGAAACTGCGCGATAAGAGCCTGACCCGTCGCAAGTGGTGCATCGGCCGGGAAATAAAAATAGTAAATTCCAGTGAATTTCAAAAAAAAAAGCAGTAGTGACAATTACCGGACAATACAGAAGTGCTCGCTATGTGTAGGAACTGTGTAGCGTACAAATTGATATCGCCACGTGAATAGGAAGGACAGTGAAAGTGTCCGTGAACTGTAATGTGTTGTACGGAACGGAAGAATTTTTCGGTGACTACGCGCCGATTGGAATAGCAGTCTACGACGGCGTCTGGCAGACGACGAGCTACGGAGACTACGCAGAGGCGACGACAGCAGTGGCAGTTGGCAGCGCTGATTCGAGCGGGGGCCCGGAAACTGGTACAGCATTGCAGTGTATGGTGAACGGACCCGCAGTTTCATCTAGCAGCAACGCAGCACGCCGAAGCACAAAGTTAAGTACAGTGCTTTTGAAAACTTTGTGTGTTTGTGGAGTCAAACTGAGAAAAATGGCTGAGTTTCAACCAAGTGACAAAAAGGCGGAACTAAGTTGTGATAGTGGGATGGAGACAGGGGAAAATGACCCCATGAATTTTAGTTTAGACGTGTCTCAACCCAATTTCAGTAGTAGTTTGACTGATTCATCCTATGTTAATTATAGTTTGGAGTCAGATCCAAATATGTCAGTGCCCAGTGAGTTACAGTTACCCATGCCGGTAGTTAATGTTAATAGGGACATTGTATCAGCAAATGAGGGGGCGAAGGATAATGTCGCCAGTATGCTGATGAATCTATTAACTAAGATGAACGTGTTGGATTCCAATATGTCAAGTAAGATGGATTCCAGTATATCAAAATTGGAAACTAATATGTCAAGTAAAATGGATTCAAAAATGTCTAAATTAGGATCTGATTTAAGTAATGAGATGACTAAAATGGGCGCTGATTTAGATTCCAAAATATCCGATCTCAGAGACTGTTGGAAGCAAGATTTAGCAGTGCTCAGTTGTAAAGTAAATGTTGAAATACAGCAGGTTAAACTAGAATGTACAGAAAATATTGTTCAAGTGCAAAGTGAATTGACGACACGAATCGAACAGGTTACTGAGGATCAACAGCAATTTAAATCCCATGTTGATGCAGAATTAGATAAAGTATGTGAGCACATAAAAGTGGTAGAGAATTCCAATGAAATTAATCATGCCGCCTTAGAATGTAAAGTAAATGATACCAAAATTCGGTGTGAGAAACTTGGAGAGCAAGTTGTAAATAAGGTCAATAATTTAGAGACTCACATAAGCCATTTCAGTGAAAGTGTGAATGAGCAACTTTGTGGGCATGAATGCAGACTAACCAAAGTAGAACAGTGTGTTTCTAACCATAGTGATAGTATAATTTCCAGTGGAATAATTGAATCTACCGAGGTTGCGTATGTTACCCACAGACAGTTTTTAAAATTTGACCCAAGTAAGAACATGCACCCCAGAGAATTTTGGAACGATTTTGAAGATGTTTTGCCGAAAGTATGGAGCGATAAACAAAAGATAGGCTTTATCACTTCAAATTTGATGGGAGAGGCCAGAGTATGGGGGAATTTAGCCTCTGAAAAATACGCGAAATTGTCAGAATTTAAATTAGCGTTCTTTGAGGAATACTGGGGAAAGAGAAAGCAGATGGATGTTCTTAATCGGTTCTGGTCGGGAGAGAAGTATGACCCCAAGAGAGAGGGCATCAAACGATTTGTTCAAAGGTGGGTAACAACTCTGTCCTACCTTAGTAATAAGTTAGAAACAGAACAGATCATATTAGGGGTAGAAAATAAGCTACCGTGGAACTGGAAAACTAAGATCATATCCGCGCCCCGAGATAACATTGACAAGTTCGTACAGTATTTAGAAAGGGTTGAATCCGTCCAAAAAGAAGAAGAAAACATGAGGAGGGAGCATCGCCCGCCTGCTAGGCAGAATGACAATCGCGCGGATGTAAACATTAATAGGATGGGTGTTCAGAGAGGCGGCGGATACCGTGGCAGTTCACGTGGTAGAGGAAGAACATATGTTAACAGGTTCAATGAACGCGAGCAGTATGACAGCGGCCGACAGATGTCAGGAGGTGAGGCGGTCAGCTGGAGGCATAGTGATGACGCACCGCGCTCGGAAAACCATTAATTGTCTACGAGTGTGCTGGCGATCGTAGGCAACAGCGTTTAAAGTTAAATCCGCTGGCAAAACCATTCATAAGAAAGCAGCCTGAACGACCACCTAACATAAATGTTGTTGCTACAAAATTTAGGGAGGATAACGTAAAACAGACAGAGATAGTAGCTTTAAGTCAAGTGGAGGTTAATGAACCAATTAACTGTAAGAATAATCATAAGAAGCCACTTATTGAAGAACTAAGTACTAGTTATAAGGGTAATAATCAGAAAGACATTATGCACAGTAAAACTAATGAAGAGCTGTCGGATAGGGGTGAGAACAGTAATAATGGCAGGGTTGTGACTGTGCTTGATAAGATAATTGATGTTGTAGATAGTTACGAAGAAGAGGATAGATTAGAGGAGGAGGTAGAGGTTAATGACGACGCCTTGGATAGGGTCGTAGAAAAGGAGGTTAATGAGAAAGAGGGGGAAACATTGGAAAAATGTTTTGACTTAGCAATAGTGGATAGGCTAATAGGAGCTGCCACTAGAATTGAGGGTGATAATAAGCATGAAATAAACCCTGTAAGTGTGAATGTGATTGCCACCCAAAAGACAGGCTTCGAAAGGAGAGAAATTGTGCAAGATTTATTGGAGGAAGCAGAACCCAAAATAAATAAAGAGTACTTAGGGCAACCGATAGTAGAGCTAAGAGTATTAAATGAACCAGTTAAATGTTTGATAGATACTGGATCGGAAGTCTGTGCAGTATCCCAGAACTTGGTAAATGAACTCCCTAACAGTAAACAGATTGTTAAGATGCCAGTAAGTGGCTTGAACATTGTAGTAGCAACCGGTAAGACTAAGAAGACAGTAAAACAGGAAGTGTTTCTACCCATAGCATTTAAGGAAGTAGAAATAAGACAGAACTTCTTAGTTATAAATGGACTGAGTGTAGACATATTGGTGGGGGCTGACTTTTTGAATAAATATGAAGGATGGGTGAATTTTTCTACCAATGATGTTATGGTAAAAATTAAGGGTAAACTAATTACTATACCTTTCATCGGTAAGCAGCTATGTGAGGATCCTGAGCAGAATGATTTTCCTATATGTATTTGTAAAACAGAGAAATTCTTGGAGGGCTATAATGAGTACGGTGGCAAAAAAGTAGAGGATCCGTCTGAGCTTGTGAGTGTCAGAAATAGGATCGAGGAGAAATTACTAGAATTAATTGATATTGATGAAGCAAGGAAAAACGATTTAAGGAATACCTCAGAGAGCTTTGCACTCTTTGCAGAGCTAAGTGCGTGACGAGCACTAGGTCTCGAGTCGTTTGACAATATTTCTTCCACTTTCTTTTCCGTATTGTCAACCTACCTCTTCTTTCATTCAGAACTAAAATTCTATCGTCTTTCCTTCTTCTCTATCGTAGTTTTTAAGTGATAAAGTGTTTAAGTAATGAGTAGGAAAGAACCTCAGTGCAGTATAGGTTAAGCGTAAGGAATGAGTGTAAGAGAAAATCAAAAAGGATTAAGATACCTCAGATAAGTAATAAGTCTCAGTAAAGTAAATGTTTGGCCTAAGGTGTGAGTAATGCCCTTAGAAAGGTAAAATAACTAAGAAATGTAAGAGCCTCAGAAAATATGGTGACGAACATTGAAGCTGTTTGTTAAGTAACAGAACGATATGTTAAGACGTAGCATTAAGCTAATGTTTAGGAAAGGAAATGGAGCAGTACAGCAAAACTGTCTGTTCAATGAAGTCAGAGCCTCAGGAGGTGATTTAGTGGTAAAATGAGTAAAGGTACAGTGCAACAAGGTTGACTGTCAAAGGGGTAAAGGAAGTTAAGTTAAAGGGACAGTGCAGCAGGACTGACTGTCAAATGAAGAGAAATATGTGAGAAAAGGAGAAAGAATGAGCATAGTGTTTGGCTAGCTCGATATTAGGAAAAAGTGAGGCTACGAAGGTGAGTAAATAAAAAGCTTAATGTTGGTAACCAGAGGTGGTGTTTGTTGGTAAACAGAGGAGATGTTTGTAAACAAAAGGAAGTGAGGCTACGAATGTAAACAGAGCTGAGGCGACGTTGGTAACTCAGGAGGTGGATGTATGTTAGAAAGTATGGGTAACGAGGTTTCGCAGATTAGTAGGAAACGCTTTAACAAATACTAACCTGAGTGTGTGAAGTATGAGTATGAGAGTTGTAAATTAAACCCGAATGTGACTAGAGAAAACCTGATGTTGACAAGAAATTGAAGTAACTCCAGATATGTGAGATGAGGAAAGTACCCATGACATCGATTCCATTTTTGACCAGAGACACACAAAGCTCCCCAAGTTTGTCGTAGAGATTAGTATAAGGATTGTAGTGTTGATAAATGAATAAGTAAATATGTATTTTTCAGTGTTTAATTTATGATACAGGACTACAGGAGATTGCCTGGAGACAGAATTGTAATATTGATAATTTTGTGTATATTTTATATTGTTGTGTATTGTACAGGAACTGGAGAGTCACCAGTGCTGGCGGAGATTTATTATGTATTTGTGAACTATTTGTAGGAATTGTTTTTCTTAGTATTTCTTATGTAACCATAACTTGTTTGATTATGAGATGAAGAAGTAATTAAAGAGTAAATGTGCCACTTCGGTACTGCATTAGGAAAGTCAATTCACTTTTCACTAAAAAAAAAAAAAAAAAAAAAAAAAAAAAATTTGAAAATTGTACATACTGTAAAGTAAATTTTATCAAAAATATGAGACTTTAGAGTCAAGCAGATAGCGCCATTTATCGCTGCTGTAGGTTAAGACGTAGCAGTTAGAAAGGGAACTGAGGCCAGCTGATGTTTCAGGTGCGCCGAAGTAAACAGAGGTGGTAGCACGAGACTTGAAATGGACCTCCCAAGCAGGACCCGGTCGAACTACGAGTGCTATCAAAATCTTAAGTGTAAGTGGTAAAAAAGTGACGCTCACAATAGCGATAGTAGTGTTAGTGTGCGTGTGACGTACATCAAGATAGTATTTAGGTTTGTTTTCTCTTTCAGGAATTTGTAAATAGAATTTTGTAATCTGAAAAATTTTTTTTGAATGAGGATAAAAGTGCATGTTTAGATATAAGATGTTTTGTAGGTCGTCAGCCCTAGGTATAAGTGGATGATTGATGTACAGGAACTATAAATGTTAAATAGCTGTTTGAGTAAAACTTTAATAGAAATTTTTTTAGAAAACTAAAAGTTTGTCATGAATGAAAAAATTTAGTTTCCTCAGGAGGTGTGTGGCGTCGCAACTAGTGCGAGCGCACAGTTTTCTATCAAATATTTACTGTGAAATGTAGACAGACTGTAAAGTAGCCATCAGATTAGCATATGTGCTGTAGCGGGCAGATTGCCGGTGTCCGTTCGTCTGACGTCACGACCATATGGCATGTCTGTACCGTGAGAATGTAAGACCTGTGCGCTAACTAGCCGCGTGTATAACGTGGAACTTTCATCTTTAATAACTTCTAACTGAGGAACCTGAGGAAATTAAAAGTTAATATACTAGTTTCTGTTATGAATAAAAATAAGTCATCCAAATTTGAGCTTTGAAACCTGCATATTTTGGAAATTAGAAAAATCTTACAGAAAACGCAAATTTCTACAATTTTCGAGTCTAAATAAATACCATTATGTATAGATCACCTTCAGTGACCATCCAACTATGAAACAAAATCACCTTCCGTGCTTTTGTATTTATTTTGAGAATTTTACTTTTAGAAATTCACCTATAACTTTGTTAAAACCATAAATGTTTTGAATTTTTGTGAACAGTTATTTTATATGAGTAGGTGAGAGTGAATGAGTGTGCCTGAGTGAATGAAAGAGGGACATTCGCCATTCTTTGCAAGTGTATAAAATCTAGGTTGGAACTCGCAAGTGTTCAGACGATGTAACCGTGGGAACCGAGTCGCCAGTGGTTCCCCATCTTAGTGAATGTCGGATGTCCAAGAGTGTATGGTATTGTACAAGCAGCCAGAACGTTCGCGAGTATTTAAATAATTTCTGGAAATAAAGTAAAGTCTAGTTTTCCTTTCGGTTTGTTAAATTATACAGTAAATTTTGTGTAACAAGAAATCATGACGTAAATGATTCAGAAGTCATGACTGGTGCGTGCTAGATTTTGGCGCGAGGCGCACCCAAAGAGTTAATTCTGATTGGCTGTGTGATGTGTGAGCCAATGAGATGCGAGGACGGTTAGCAGACTAGGAGAGTGAGTCGCGAGTGGATGGGGAGTCGCGAAGGAACTGTGATCGAGAAGAGACATGCTTGATGTGTCCTCGCGAATAATGTGTAAAATGAAGTCATAAAACGGCTTCATCGGTTCGGTACTGTGCGATTTGAGACTGGAAGAGTCCAGTAACGCGTAGTGTGAGTTTGAGCGAGTTGTGACTTTTCGTTCCGCGAAAGACGCGAGTAACTTTAATAATTAAAAGCGTGGCGGTACTTCGTAAACTTTTACTAAGTGCTTATGGCGAGCATTAACGTTAAAAAACGAACTATTATTGAACATCGACTGCAAACGTGTATGTTAGAAAATCGTCTGTGTTGCAGTTAAGTAAATTCCGTAACTTTGAAAGCTAATTCTGGCGGGGTTTGAGTGTGGATAGAATTGTGAACTGAACTTTCTTCAAACGTAGATTAGCGGGCTGATGATCAGGCTTAAAGACAATAAAGAGCTTAAATAGAATTACCAACTTCGCGTTCTCGTTTGAGTAAACAATTACTACCATTCCAATAACTCAATTTATTTAGGAAGATTGCCCATAGATTGTATTTCAGCAAACATGTATCGCGGCCTCCGGTGAGCGGCTATTAAATTGCAGTTTCTTCAACACTGCTTTTCTGCAATTTTTCCAGTAGCTGCTATCAGGAGAGGCGAGTGCAGCAACTACCTAAGAAACGAGGTAGGTGGATTTTCTTTCAGGGAAATTCACTAACCCTTCATTAGTTACGCCATATGCTCTTGTAATCTTCAGCATTTTTCTGTAGCAGCAAATTTCAAGAACTTCTATTATCACCTTGCCTAAACTTTTACACGTACATTGTTTCCCTTCGGTACACATCCAGTCAGATATCTTCAGACTGTATTCGATGTTCACAAATTTCTCTTCTTCAGAAAAGCTTCGCTTGCCATTGCCAGTCTATATTCTATATACTGTTTACTGCGTACATCATCAGTTAATTTCATATTGCGGTTTTGGATCTGCAACGGAGTGTGGGCTGAAATGAACCTCCCTGGCAGCTTAAAACTGTGTGCCGGACCAAGACCGGACCTCGGAACTCTTGCCTTTTACGGGAAAGTGCTCTACCGACTGAGCTACCCGAGCACGACTCACGATCCGTCCTCACACCAGTACTTCATTTCCGACCCTCAAACTCCACGTGGGCATGTGGAAGACTAGCATTCCTGGAAGGAAGGATATTTATTACAGTGACATAGCTTAGCCATAGCCTAGAGGATGTTTCCAGAATACTAACAAGCTTTCCATGCTTGGGTGACTCCTCGGTAAAGCACTTGCCGGCGAAGGCAAAGGTCCTTGAGAGTGAGTACAATTTATTTACGTAAAATGTCAATACGTTTCCTTTTTTTCACTGAAGAGATGTATTACATTTGTAAACAAAGTGTTTCGTTGTAAGGGTACCTGTACTCAAACTTTTACTGACGATTAGCGACAGCACCTGTGGAGTCGCTGACCTACAATATTGTGGACGTTTGAGATTTAATGCCAACGTTAAGGTCATTGGGTCTCACTGGCTACATGGTTTTTCTCTCGTTGTAGTTTAAAGAATAGTGGTGAGTCACGAAGAAGATCTTTAGTGAGTAGGATGTATAGCGCTAAATATTTAACATGATAAAGCATGCTAATCTTAAAACCAGCGTTCACTCAAACTATCCCAATCTTGAAAACGGTTAATGTGAGTAGTATTCAGCCAAGTAAAAGGGCAAGTCAACTAAAAAAGCAGACGGATGAAAAGAAAGTAAGTAAATTGTCTGTTATTTCAAAAGTAATCACCATAACAGCTAATACATTTATCGCTCTGCGAGGCAAGGCAGTGTATGTCTCCATAGAAAAATATTTGCTGTTGTCTGCGGGACCATGATTGTACACAGCCGCGTGTCCCTTCGTCCGAAACAAATCAACGGCTGCCAATGACTTTCTCCAGGGCTTCGAAAGTATGGTAATCGCGTGGGAAGAAATCGAAGTGGTATGGAGGTCTTCCAGAGAAACATCTGCTACAGTTTTTTTTTTTCTTCCTCTCTGAGTCATCAGTTTTCTGACTGGTTTGATGCTGCCCGCCACGATTTATCTCAAATGCTTCAATACTCTGCTTTTACGGTTTTCCCACAGTCCATATTTTACTGCCATGCAATGCTATACTCCAGTCGTACCTTCTCAGAAATTTCTTCCTCGTATTAAGGCTTATATTTGACACTAGTGAACTTCTGCTGGGAAGGAATGCCCTTTTTACCACTGCTAGTCTACTATTTATGTTCTCCTTGCTCTATCTGTCATTTATTATTTTGCTACCTAAGTAGCAGAATTTCTTAACTTCATCTACTTTGTGACCAGCAATTCTACTATTAAGTTCCTCGCTGTTCTCATTTCTGCTACTACTCATTACTTTCGTCCTTCTTGGATTTACTCTCAATCCTCATCATGTACTCATTAGGCAGTTCATTCCATTCAGCAACTCATGTAATTCTTCTTCACTTTCACTCAGGATATCAATGTCATCAGCGAACTGTATAATCGACATCCTTCAACCTTGAATTTTGATTCTGCTCCTGAACTTTTCTTTTCTTTCCATCATTGCTTCCTCTATGTCACTTCGTTATTGTTCGTTCACTCTCATTATTTCCTCTTGACTCTTGTACATATTCTGTATTATCAGTCTCTCCCTATATATTACCTCTATTTTTCCCAGAATTTCGAACATTTTGTAGAATTTGAAACTGTCGAACCTTTTTTCCAGGTCCACAAACCCTATAAAGGTGTCTTGATTTTTTTTAGTCTTGATTCCATTATCAGTTGCCAATTAAGAATTGCTTCTCTGGTGCCTTTACCTTTCCTAAAGCCAAACTGTCCGTCTTCTAATACGGCCTCAATTTTCTCTTCCATTCTTATGTGTATTATTCTTGTCAACAACTTGGATGCATAAGCTGTTAAGCAGACTTTGCGATAATTCTCGTACTTGTCAGCTCTTGCAGTGTTGGGAAACGTGTGGATGATATTTTTCCGAAAGTCAGGTGATACGTCACCAGACTCATATTCTACATTCTACACACTAACGTGAATAATCGTTTTACTGCAACTTCTCCCCAGGAGTTTAGAACTTCTGGTGGAATGCTATCTGTACTTTCTGCCTTGTTTGATCTTAAGTTGACCAAAGCTCTTTTAATGTATTGTTCTCGTACTGGATCCCTCATCTCTCCTAAATCTACTCCCGCTTCTTCTTTTATCACATCAGACAAGTCTTCCCCCTGATAGAGGTCTTCAGTATGGTCTTTCCACCTATCCGGTCTCTCTTCTTCATTTCACAGTGGAATTCCCGTTGCACTCTTAATGTTACCACCCTTGCTTTTAATTTCCGTGAAGGTTGTTTTGACTGTCCTATATGATGAACCAGTCCTTCAGATAATAATTTCTTTTTCGATTACTTCACATTTTTATCCAGCCATTTCGTCTTAGCTTCCCTGCATTTCCTATTTATTTTATTCCTCAGCGACTAGTATTTCTATATTCCTGAATTTCCCTGACCATTTTTGTATTCCTTCTTTTATGTATCAACTGAAGTATTTCTTCTGTTACCCATGGTTTCTTCGCATTTACGTTCTTTGTACCCATGTTTTCCTTTCGAACTTCTGTGATTGCCCTTTTAGAGACGTCCACTGGTCTTCAACTGTACTGCCTAATGAGTTATTTTTTATTTCTGTATCTGTAGCCTCAGAGAACGTCAAGCATATCTCTTCGTTCCTTAGTACTTTTGTATCACACTTGTTTGCGTATTGATTCTTCCTGACTAATCTCTTTAACTTGAGCCTACTCTTCATCACTACTAACTTTGGGTCCGAGTACATATATGTTCCTGGATACACCTTAAAATCCAGTATCTGATTTCGGCATCTCTGTCTGACCATGATGTAATCTAATTGAAATTTCCCTGTATCATTCTAGTGTACCTCCTCCTCCCATCATTCTTGAACAGATTATTTTCTATTCCTAGCTGAAATTTATTAGAGAACTTAATTAGCCATTCTTCTCTTTCATTCCTTGTTCCAACCCCATATTTCCCTGTAAACGTTTCTCTTATTCCTTCCCCTACAACTGCATTCGAGTACACTGTGACAAGTAGATTTTCACCTCCCTTTGTATAATGTATTACCTCTTCATTAACCTCATGTACTTTCTCTACCTCCTCATCTTAAGCTTGCGACGTCGGCATGAACACCTGAAATATCATTGTCAGTGTTGATTTGCTATCGATTTTAATAAGAACGACCCTGTCAGTGAACTGTTCACAGTAACACACTCTCTGGCCTACCTGACCAAAAATCCTTGTCCTCTTTCCATTTCACTTCGCTGACCCCAATTATATGTAGATTAAGCAGTTTCTAGCTTTCCTATCACGTTCAAACTTCTGACTTCCACACCCCGACTCGTAGAACATCACCCTTTCGTGGTTATTCAGTCTTTTTCACATGATCACCTCCCCCTTCGGAGTCCCCTCTTCGAAATCCGAATGGAGGACTACTCAGGAATCTTTTTTCATCATGCCAGTTATTCAATTACAGGCCACATGTCCTGTGGGTACACGTTATGAGTTATTGCTGTCTGTACCCTTATGCCATTGATCACTGCTGATTCTTCCGCCTTTAGAGGCAGTCTCCCACCACGCACAAGAGAATGCCCTGGCCCTCTGTCCGCTCTTCTACCCAGTTTGACAAAGCCATTGACAAAATGAGGATGTCTTCATTTACCGGAAGTATTTGGTTACCAATGCTGATTATCAATCAGAATTTAAGAGGCGATGGGTTCCTAACCCATGGCAGAGGACATTTAGACTACTAATTAAATACTCTGCTGACCCCTTTTTTTTAACCATCCTGGCGCCCAAAGGTAGAGTTGAGGCCAAGTGGGCAGGGGTCACCATTACCCTTTGTACCGTTCCCACTATCCAGGAACCAATGAAAGCTTAGGGAACGTTGGGTACAGGTACAATGAACATCAATGATTTACTTATTTATTTTTCTTCTTATAAGTTAATGTCAATACCACCTATAGTAGCAGGAAACAGGCGATGAGAGGAGGACGGCACAGCAAAACGTCAGACTCACTGAGACTATCGACGTATAATTTTTCTGAGAAGAGCATTCCGATGACCAGAGAATATATTGGTTCTGTTTTTGGAAGACGAGGGGATTAAGTCTTCATAACAGGAACATCGCAGCCATGAGGCACGTTAAGGACGACAGTGCAAAGGAAATTGGAGAAAATTTTTCTGTAATTTGGATTGCAGACAACTACAAAATGGCGTTCATTACAGAACTGCCAAAAATGGACACTTTTGTCGCCATCAGCGAACAAGTAGTGATCTGCGCATCCACAAGTCGATTTCACAGAGATAGTCTTTACTTGCGGGATGTATCCCCCGTTAGAAAAGAGGAAGAGGCATCTGATGTGGAGTTATACGGGTAATTAGGGACAACATCTGTCGCTCCAATAACCAGACATCTCCTGATCAGCACATTAGGCGATGCTCATCTGTGTGCAAAACATCACAGAGGACACACAACAGGGTGTCTGCGAGGTGAATCCCATTGAATTTCGAGCAGCATATTTGCTTCCCATTCAAAAATGCCTCTGAGCACTATGGGGCTTAACATATGACGTCATCAGTCCCCTAGAACTTAGAACTACTTAAACATAACGAACCTAACTACATCACACTCATCCATGCCCGCGGCAGGATTCGAACCTGCGACCGTAGCAGTCGCGCGGTTCCGGACTGAACTGCCTAGAACTGCTCGGCCACCACTGCCGGATACTTCCAATTGACAGTAAGGTACCATACAGACTGGGCGCCAGTGTCAATGTTGTGCTTGGCACGAGAGCCAACACTGTGTAACTAAAGGAAGCCGAAATGCACGCGTTTTAGCTCAAGCCGGCTGGCGTGATGTCTGGAACATGACAAGGGAATTAGAATTGAGAAAAACGGACGTTGCTGGTGGAATACTTAACTTTAATCCATTAATGGCGAACGTCGCTCTTGACGGTACATGATTTACAATATCAGTAGAAACTGATCATAGCGCTTTGCTAGGTCGTAGCAAATAACATAGCTGGAGGCAATGCTAACTATCGTCTCGGCAAGTGTGAGCGTAATTTGTCAGTGAACCATCGCTAGCAAAGTCGGCTGTACAACTGGGCGAGTGCTAGGAAGTCTCTGTAGACCTGCCGTGTGGCGGCGCTCGGTCTGCAATCATTGATAGTGGCGACAAGCGGGTCCGACGTATACTACCGGACCGCGGCCGATTTAAAGGCTACCAACTAGCAAGTGTGGTGTCTGGCGGTGACACCACAGTCAAGATAAGAAGTGCACACCGATCACCAAACAGCATGTCACTCGACGTGGAGCTACTTCCCCTCAACCATATTCGGTGACCTGTACTGCTGAAGAAAGCCTTACACTGCCTTTATGGATGTCAAGTGCACTGGCATTATCGCAGCACGGACGTTGCTCAGGCAGAGGAAAAAGTGGCGGAAGTAAAAAACGGACGGTGGGATGGGTGCTGAAAGAGTGTGGTACAAGTGCATTCACCAATAGGGTGGTAATCCACGTGGGACGACGGCGCCTCAATGCCACGTGAGAGCCAATTAAAAGGGTTATCGCACTGTCAGGCATATGATACAGATCTAAACCGCCCTGCATCGCGGGAGGGTGAAGGTCTCGCATCGTATCTTGAACAGCAAGCCTTCGCAAACAAATGAATTGAGTGCCACTGGAATGCAGCGGGGCATGGATGGCGCTATAGGAAGTGGTGTGCCACATGCGGAATACATTACGCGAAATATGCATTTACATATTGTTTCCGATGCAGAAAAGCGAGAGCTCATAAACGCTGATCTGAGAGCCCAGCTCGTAACTGGGAAAGTAGGCGTCGGCAGTTGAGGGCAAGCGTGCACCGCTCGTCACTTGCGAAATCGAGTCCTAAGCATCGCATAGTATCAGCCACACCCAAAGTACCAGCGCTGTCCGCAGGAAGCCCAGAACCTACAGCCACAGCGCTCGACCTGCGGACGTTAACGCAGCTACCAGAAGCTTCTCCGTAGGTGATAACCAATGCCAGTGACTGCCTGACCTCAGCACCACAGGGCACCGCGAGACGTCCTAGAGAGGCGTTGACGAAGGCCTCAGAGCAACGGTCCGTGGTGAAATCATGAGGGGGTAGCCTTGACGCACTGATCGACAGATCTAGATGAGAGGAGTGAGAGAGCCATTGCAGATTAGACAAGACGTCGCAGACGGGTGAAGTAAGGTGGATCGTGCTCAGTTTCCATGGTCCACGGCCGCGCCACACCTTTTGGTGGCAGAGATTGATGGCGCAGATGGGTCGTGGTCAGAAAATGCAATGGGGTAGACTTCAACAGTCTGCTCCCCCACGACAACATCACGGGGAATGTAAACAGGATCGAAGTGGCAGAAAGAACGGCTAATGAAATGGGTAAACCAAGAACGATCGCCATGAACATCTTCCCAAGAATCCACAAGGCTGGGTTGCTTTGAGATTTGCCGCTAGCGCCACGCCTAGAGAGTAACGTGGTAGTTGGTCTTTGGGAGCCTGGGTGCAATTGATATCGCCTCCCATGATCAATGCATCCTGCTGACACAGGAAAAGAAGCGTGACTGAGAATAAGGTAAAATGTTCACGGTCGCGACCACAACCAAACGGGGCATAGATATTGACGATCCTGGCTACACTAAACGTGAGAGCCATACCTCTGGCATCAGGGAGATAGGCGGCTGCAGCAGCGAGTATACCATCACGTAAGAGGATCGCCTACCAACTACCAGTTGGGGAAGTTTGAGAGACATGTGGTGTAAACCAATGGGGCCCATAGGAAGTTGAAAAATTCATCCCCTGAAGGAGAGGAACGTCAACGTCCGCAAAATACTGCATGTCGTGAAGTAAAGCCAGTTTGCGGTATATGCGAATGGTATTGACATTGACTGTGGATATGCGATAAGTCTGGAAAACTGCGGGGACGAGCGATTCAGACACGGGAGAAGAACACGGAACTCCCTGTTAGGCAACCGTGGAAGGACAGTCACTGACGGGAAGGGAGCCAAATCCAGACATCTAGAATGTCCATACTCAGCATCGAGTCGTCCGCCAAGGATACAGACGTCTCACCGGGCCAGTTGGAGCACCATCAGATTTGCGCCCACAGGTAGTGTCAGACACAGAAAAGGAGACGCAGGTGGGGGAAGATCGTTAAGATAGTTGTCCGGAGGTGGACAGTAACTGGACAAGGAGGCAAGGAAAGACGTCGCTTCGTCAGGTGTCAGGGCGTGCACCATCAGTACCACGGTCATCATCCTTTAAATTCGTCCGATACAGGCAGTCATCATAAGAGGTACAGCGTTGTCTCTTCCCTTTCCTCGGCTACAGTTGCTTCCTACCACGCTCTTCCGTGTCAGATGGCAGGCGACTATCGTCCGAAATTAGGCCAGATGGCACAAAAGCGCAGGCAGGCACAGCTCCATGATCAACAACCATGGCGTCGGGACTGACAGCTTGTGCCTGCTGATGATCATCGTTCATTCGTATTGCCTCTGGCAGGAGAGACAAGCAAAACGTCCATCGCGTCGTCAGAGGGGGCGTAGTTAGCAGCAGCGCCGCACACGCCTAAGATAGAGGTCAAACAGTGGGTCCCGCAGGAAGAGCCACGTCTCCGATCGGCGTCTGAACCAGTCAACACCAGAGACATTTACGAACATGGGCTAGACCTTCCCGACCACTACATGAACTGGTGCGCCGCTGGCCATCGAACATGACGACAGGCCTGCAGCCGGGGTAATAGCGAACTGGGAAGGCGTGTCTATTCGTAGTTCAATTTTTAACCGATAAACACCACTGAGGGCACAGTATGTTTCGAACGTCTTCCACGTTTCAGCAACGTGACTGACGACGCCACTGCACCTTCCGAAGGTGTCTCAAACAGGAGTTCAAAAACCCTCAACGTTCGGATGCAAAAACCAGCGCGATCAACCACAACAGGCCCTGTACGTCCGTCAGATTACGGGGTCTTAAGGGTATTCGCGTGGCGCAGCAGAACGTCAGCGCACAGCTCGTCATTCATCAGATTTACGTACACCATATTACTGAGGATCGAAAAATGAATTCTTTAAACGTCTTGTAGCGGGAGAAGCATTTCATTCCGTATAAAATGCTCCACTTCATACCATGGTCGTTCGTAATCTAAAGTAGAAGTTGATTTAATTGTGCCTTTGTGGTCGATAATGTTGGGATCTGAGACAAGCCGCTAAGCGGAAGAAAGCAAGTGCGTGCTCTCTCGCTAACAGCACAACAGGCGAGACGCATACAAGGCTTGCGCCACCCACCACTGTCGAAGGCTGACTGATCCCTAGACTACGGATCAGCGTACTCGGTACAAACTCAGCAGCAATGGACGGGTTGTGTACTTCCGTGTTTTCGGGGAGACTCTTACACATATTCCGTAAATATTTTCATTTTCATCTTCTTCTTCTTCGCTTCAGGTGTAAACAATCTGCCTTTTACGGTACTCAGTCTCTCGTACGGTCTTCCTACATTTCTTCTTCCAGTGCATACACAATTGAGAGCCTCCACTGGGAACCTTTCTTCATCTATACAGTCTACATGTTCCTTCCATTTTCCCCGTTTTCCTAACTCATTCCCTAAGTCTTCATTTTTTTCTTCGCTCTTCCATTGTACATCCTTCTTAGATATCTTATTTCTTGAGCCTATATTCTATTATGATGACGTCTTGGTGTTGTCCATGCTCCATTTCCATAACTAAGGTGTGGAACTCCTATTATTTCGTAAAACTTAAGTTGGGTTTCTTTCCTGGCTTTATTCTGCAATTTCTTTGCGATGATCTGACATACGAAAGTAAATTTACTTCTTTTTTTGGTTTACGCATTGGTTATATTCGTAAGTGATACATCATCCTACATTTTAAATCGTTTATCTTCATTCAATATTTTATTATTCAATACTATTTTAGATCCTACTGGTATTCAGCCCTGATACGCCATTACTTTCCTTTTTTATCTTCCGACAGTGTTAGGTGGTACTCTGTCTGCTGGACTCCCAGCTCAAAGTAAATTGGATATAAAATTATATTTTGTCTAGTGTCATGGCCTAACTGAATCCTATCTATGTTCAACACTTTCTATTTGTTGATCACTTCATCTACATTTATATTGAAGAGTGCTGGAGTGTTGTACATACTTGTCTTTCCCCTTTGTTTGTGCCTGTGTTCATTGGCTTTGTTGTGTACAAGCTCTTAATAGCATTTATGCGCTGAGATGGATAACTTCGTTCAGCCACGATATTCCGTAGCCTTTCTCTATTCACATAATCGAATGCTTTCTTAAAATCCACAAAAGCAAGATGGGTTTCTCTTTCCCATCACTTGTTGTAGTGTAAAACCATTGTCAATAGCTGATCGTCCTTTCCTCCAACCTGATTGTTCTTCAGATATTAGGTTTTACGTGATATTTTTAAGCCTTACATTCACAATTTAGACATATAATATACAGGCTGAAACCAAAACGCTTATTCCTCGATAGCTATTGCATTTATTTTTATCACTCCTTTTTAAAAGATAAATCTTACTTTGGCTCTCAGCCAATCTTTTGGTACCTACATATTTCTCCAACATAGATCTACTATGTGAAGAAGACTTATATGCGTGAATAACCTTTCACATTTCAACAGTTTCATATTAATACCGCCTAAGCCAGCGAATTTTCTATTTTTTTTTGTAGATTTTAGAGCTTTCGTCAGTTCTCTCTTATAAATATAGCCTTTTTCGTTATTCAGCTTAGGTAAAGTTGGAACGAAAGTACAATAATACCACAGTTCATATAATGACTTATCCATTCGTTCAGTCTTACATTCTGTTGACTGTTGACGGATTTCATCACTTCATACGCGGCAGTTTGACTGTCATATAAATCATGGTCTATGTTGCTAATAAACTTTTTCCATGATTCTCGATGCGCTTTCTGAGTTATGTATTTTGCATTATTTTTCTTCCCTTCATATTTATTATGCACTTCATTTGCAGGATATTTAATAGACGCAGAAGCTTCTTGTTTCTCTTTAATTGCTGTTTCCATCTCTGGTGTCCAAATCCTTCCTCGGCTAAGTTTCCTGTATTTCCTTTTGTTCCTCACAACCTCATTAGTTACATTTTTAACGTTTTCATTCTTCTTCCAATTCTTCTACCGTTTGTAAACTCGCTAATGGTTTTTGTATCTGCTTTTAGTAAACCTGCGTTATGCTACTATCTTCTGAAATATAAGGTCGAGGAACTTGTTCTTCCTCTTCGCTGTTTCCTGAATCATTCCGTTTTCTCCAGTTTGCATTGACGTCAATTACTGAGACAAGTAGGAAGCGATCTAATCCTGTATCCACTCCCCGATATCCGCGCGGTTAGAGGCGCCATGTCGCAGATTGCGCGGACTCTCCCGCCGGAGGTTCGAGTCCTCCCTTGGGCATGGGTGTGTGTTGTTCTCACCATAAGTTAGTTTAAGTTACTCTAATAGTGTGTAAGTCTTGGGACTGATGACCTGAGCAATTTGGTTCCTTAGGAATTCACACATATTCCAATACTCTCACCGATAAACATGGTATCTCTAACCCGTTTAGGAAATACCTCGTTTATTATTATATAATCTGTAATAGATCTATATCCTCTTGCTGACTAGGTAAATTTGCTCATGTCTTTCTTCCTAAAGAAGATATTGCTTATTTGTAAATGATAAAGGTAGGAAAATGTCTAAGTATTTTTCCGTTTTCATTACGCACGTTTTCTCTAAATGTGCCAGTATGTTTGGAATCAATATATTTCCAGTTGTAGCATTGAAATCTCCTACTAGTAAAATCTGACTTCTATTGTGTATAAGATCTATTATAACTGTTTGTAAAAGTTCTTCGACTCGTCAGTTATTCCTTCTTCCAGAGCATAACTCTATATTCTACTTAGGATTCTTCTTGGACCTATAATGCCTACTAGTACATTGCGTTCACTTACAATTTGTAGTACAGTATTTTAACTTACCATTTTTTATGAACGTAGATGGCAACACCTTTATTTGCTCTTTGTTCCTGCAAACAAATCGCAGATCATTATATAGTCGTCTACACATTTACCTCCAAATATTTTCGTCTGTTTTTCAGTAACTACTGCAAAATCTGTCCCTTTTATTCCAGGTGATTAACTAATTCGTCTTTGTTGGAGCAATTCCCATAACGTTCCAGGTGGCAGTATTCCAAGCTCCATTAAAGCATTTTCTGTTGTTCCAACTTCTTACTCATATCGTATCGCGTTAATTCGCCCTTTTTCCAAAGCTACACAAAGTACTGCATGTATGCTCATCGAGTCCCTAAATGGGGTACTGGCCCATAGCAGGCAAGACGGGACATAAATAGGTATGGTACAGCATTTCCTCTGTACTCACTCTTGTGGTTGCACTGCCTAAACCCGGCCGTCAGAGCCTCGTGTGCTTGGCAGTGTACGCCATGGGCGTCTGAGGTTGACTGTTGGATGAGAGAGGCTGTATACCCGCGTCAGCCCATTGCAAATATAGTCGTGTAAAGGCGCGATACGTAAATACCTGCGTACTAATTCAGGTAACAGTCATTTCTAGTGTGAAAGTGATTAGGTCCGAAAAACTTGCTCTAATCAAGTCTGCAAGAAATGTGGTTAAAAAATTAGATGCATTCTTTCTTCTTATTTTATTGACTGATGTTTATTCAGAAAACACAGTTTGATCCACTAATGTCGGGTAAAATCAGTATTTCGTCTGTGACTCTTATTTAACATCAGATTCATTTAACTTTCAATACCATGTATGTCTGGAGTAAGTACTTACACCGTCACCATGTCCCATCGAGGTACACTGAGTACCCGGATAGCCCAACTAAAATGAACAGACCTGTAGCTAAAGTTGGAAACTTTTTGTTTTCTTTTGTTTATTAGTTAAATTAAAAAGGAGTACAGTTGTATTTAGCTAATGTTGGGATTTTAAGAAACGATACTCAAATTCTACGGATGCGTATGTGTGTTGTAACATATCGCTTCTGTGACCATGAGAACGATCGTTCGTTGCTTTCACCATCAGCAGCATTAAAGCTATATTCTCAGTTTTGTGAATTTCCTGAAAGGTCTCGACAGCACGAAGGAAGACTGAATCCTCTCTACGATGAAGTTGTTAGATACGAAGCACATGCTCCTCTTGAGGAAGGTTGTGGAAAAATCTCTGTCTTGCCGCTTCATAGGATATAGAAACTTACCCTGGAATTTGCCCTTATCAATTTAAGGAACCTATGGAAAACTTAAATCTGTATGGCTGATCAGCCGTTTGAAGGAATGATGATTAGAGCTTTTTTAACGTCTCATCGAAGGCGAGGTCATTATAAACGAAACGCATATCTGAACCACTGTTCTACCGAATGCGGTCCATTGCCTTACCACTGCGCCATCTCTATCGGTGGAGGTCTTCAAGAACGCTAACGTTGTCGGAGAATATGAGAAACTTTAGGGTTTTCACCTAAACTGCTCCATTGTTTTCAGGATCATATACGACTGGAAGTGTACGAGATGCCGGGGTGGAGAAAAGTTTCTACCTCTTTAATTCAGACGAATTTTGCATGAGAACGAGACATGCACTCGACCCCCTCCTTATCTACCACCTAATTAACTATGTGCACAACGGTAACGGAAGAAAATGATGGTGGCCCCTGATAGCTGGTAATATAAGGAGTGAACACTCACTACAATTTAATAGAAAGTCGTAAGCTACTCAGAAAAATGAGAACTTTATCGTAATAAACAACAGGAAATGGGATTCAGAATTTATCTACGAAATGATATGCGGAATAAATATTACAATGAGATTTATTACACATCAGAGCGTAAATGCATATGATTGTCGATTCACGCAGTGGGTTAAGTGGTAGGGTATACTGAAATATTATGAGAATAAGAGTTGGCTCGAGAACAACGGGCTCCTACTCTTTATGAGGCAACAGACTGATGATAATGACTGGAGGCCCTAATGATTCAAATATTAATCTTCCGACTATATAGCAGTATCGCAATTAGTAGTCAGTGCTCAAACGGTATCACATGGAGAAACAAGCAAGATGGACTCGTAGCAAAGCGAGCGCACGTGCTGCTGAGGGATTCAGTATAAAATTGATAAGGTTCTACAATGCCAGAGCGGCAAAATACTGTACCAGTACTGAAATCTGCAGCACATCGTCGGTAGGCAGCGTCCTGTTGATGTAGGCGTCGATGTCAGCCATTCAGCAACTTTGTGTCAACCCCTGGACTCGAAGGCTGTCCGAGAATTCTAAGTTCTTCTGAAAAAGAGCGACCAAGTCGCAAGACCGTCCGATTCCAACGAAGATCAGATCCCGAATCCCCGTGCCCGCCAAACCCAAGAGTGAAGTCAACATTGCTCTAGTCCCTACTCTTCTCGAAAAACCGCGAATCAGCATTCAGTTCTGAGTCCAAAATTCCCTCACACTGTCTGAGAACACCAATAGGGACCGTTCCCTCCAATTTAGAGCAGGGCTTTATGATGTGAACTAGCCTCAGTTTAAGTTGACTATTCAGCTGAGGGCACTGAACTTGCCGTTTGACCGGCTACGAAAACAACCTACCTACACCACTGGCCATCCGGTGCAAGACAGTCGCACTCAGCAGAGCACAGTCCACAAGTTTTCTCTGAATCAAGAGGAAAATGCATTCAGTTGGTGATAGGAATCTTCGTTCCAGACGCGCCGGAACGGTAAACACACAAACTGCGGAGACACTCAGACGTCTCGTAGGTCGTTTCGCCCTGCATACAATAGGCGAAACTCGACCAACATCAGTCGTTCCGCCAGGCGCTTAAGCCTACTGTACGAACCCCTCAGAATTCAGACAAGTGCAGCCCCCAACCGGAAACGCAGTGTGCCGCGTCCTCCGATGCTCGCCTCGCACAGGCCACCCAAGGAAGTAAAACAACATGTTTAGGGATCAAGTGAAAAGTATTTTTTTTTTGAGCTCTGGGTACAAATACCCTCATTACAATAACCTTATTCGGTCTGTTACTACTGTGCAATGACACAGAACATTAATAAAATTGATACAAATGAGATGAGACATGCAAAAGAGGGCATGGAACCCCTCAAGTGTAGCAGATGCTTATAGGACTTTGGTTACATGTAAGTATGAAGGTAATATCCTTAGGGAGTGATGAATCATTCGGAGCGATGTCACGGAGCAGTGCAGCCAGGACAGAGAACACGGTACCGCGTGCTAGGCAACCGCCTCCTGCGATGACGTCATGCACAGCAGTTCCCGCGGCTGTCCTGCAGAGGCGGTCGCGTGGGCGAGCTGCGGGCAGTTGTTCAGCACGCACGCGTTTAATTTAATTTGTACGGCCACTCGCAGGGCCGCCGACACGCCGCACCGTGGCCCCTGTTTGCTCAGCGGGGTGTCGCCCGCCTGCCTACCGCAGCGCTGGATTATGCTCGCAGATTAGCCCCGTTAATGGCCGCTCATCATCCACCCACGCAGTGCCGCTGTTGGTGGGAGGACTCGCTGCGGGGTGTGGGGTGTGGAGCGCCACACGGTAAACCCAGAGCAGAACATTCACATGGACTGTAAAATGACTGTTGGAGCGGAACATCTATCAGTAGATGGTTCTATGTTGATAGATGATACGTGCAATATGTGGGTGTGTGGGTGGGGGGATAAACGCTCGTGCGCTTGCTCATGTTTCAGCGAAAACAGCCTGGCATGGGGTAGGCAGTGGTGAGAGACTTGAAGAAGTAAAAGTCTTTGTGTGTGTTTGGAAAGTGAGGAGCAAATGTTGTGTGGGCTGAAAGAGAAAGAGAGAGAGATAGAGAATGTACGTGACGCAATAGAAAATGCTTTAAGCGTATCATAAAACTGTAACTTAAATTTCTACATCCAGTAAACAATATGCTGTTGGAATGAGTCTCATCAGTTTTCTTTCCACATGCGGGCTTTCAAAACGACTACGCACCCTCCGACACAACACTGCAATATTAAAAGTTTTGGCTGGCTTCGTTGTCTAGGGGCTGGGATACGTAGTTGCGCATTATAGGCTGGCCCGTGCAGGCACTGCTTCCTCCGAACTTATATTTTCAGAGCGCGACGACTCGCCGGTTACCTCACACGCATTTGATCTGTCATCTACGCACTTTCCATTCAGTCATGGTTTCTGTATATATTTAGGTGATGCCCCTCAGCTCGTAAGTACTTGGAGAACGCCACGATTACAATAAAGACCTTTTGTTAATATTTATGCCGTGTTAATCTAATTTATTATACACAATTTTTGGGTTTTGCTCGATGTGTACAGTAGAGTTCGTAGCGCGTGTTGATAGTCTTTTGTTCTTAGGTTTTGAAAGCTAGTGTCCACTCGTTGGTATTGGTCAGCTAGTCAGGCAGCAGCAAGCGGCCGACACACAAACAGCAACAGGGAAGTAACCGATTTTGTGACATTTTACTTGTTTCCAACCGGGAGCGAATTGCATAGATTCACCTGTGTGCTTTGGTAGTTACGTTTCTTCAATTTGTGCATGCTCATTTAATGCTTAACAAATACCGTTCTCGGATTTCCCTTTGGGTCGGAAAGTAAACCGATTTCGTATCTTACTACAAGTTCCTAATCAGCAGCGAATGTTTTGGTAGTTTAGCTTTTGAATCTCTGCGTGTTAATCTTCAGTGTCCAGAGCTCCGTAGCGCAATGTCGACAGTGCTTTGTTTGTCGGCATAGTTTTCCACGGTCTTTAGTTTGGATAGGGACTGTGCCCGCTGTGTGCAGGTGGGAGCCGAGCCGGTGACGCTGCGCTCTGTGCTCCTGGCAGTGGTGCCTTTGGGTTAAACAGCTTGAAGTGGAGATCAAACGGACGCCCAGCACCGCCGATCTGTCCGCACCGGTGGTCAGCCTAGTTACTGTTCGCACTGAGGGTGACGCCTCGCCTGTGGTCGAGTGGGAGTTCGCATGAGGCGTGGGAGGCGGCAGAAGGCTTCTCAGCTGGTCGATCGTAAGGCCTTCGCGGTTAGTCTGACAAACAGGTCACAGGTGATGTCTGTGGCTGACTCTGTCCCTCAGTCAGTCGCAGTCATATAGTTCAAATGTGTCTGAGCACTATGGGGCTAAACATCTGAGGTCATCAGACCCCTAGAACTTAGAACTACTTAAACCTAACTAACCTAAGGACCTCACACACATCCACGCCCGAGGCGCGATTCGAACCTGCGACCGTAGCAGTCTCACAGTTCCAGAGTGAAGAACCTAGAACCGCTCGGCCACACAGGCCGACCTCAGTTGCAGTCACTTAGTCGCTTTTTCTGTTTCAGAGGAAATATCTCAGCTTGCAAGATCAGGGCAGTCACAGAGAGTGAGATCATTGGTAGTTGGGAGGCCCAATGTTAGGCGAGTAATGGGGCCCCTTAAGCACATGGCTACCAAGAAGGAGAATAAAGCCAATGTGCACTCCGTGTGCATAGCAGATGGAGTCATTCCAGACGTGGAACGGGTTCTTCCGCATAGCATGAAGGTGCAGCCAATTTCAGGTGGTGGGTCGCGTCGTTACAAAAGATGTGTGTCGCTCTTGATCGGAACAGATTCCCTGTGGCTTCAAACGGTTAACAGAAGTGATATTCGCTGCCAGTCTTGCTTGTGAGATGAATGTAGAGCTCATAATTGGCAGCATAGTCGATAGGACTGACTAGAGACCTTTGGTATAGAGCCGAGTGGAGGGTCTGAGCCAGAGACTCAGCAGGGGCTGTATGGCGTGAACTGGGAGTTTTTTTAAATTTTATTTTTCTTTTATTTTTTCTTTTCTTAGAGAGAATCTCTGGGAAACAGAAAAGTGGCTTCAGTCTCAGAAGTACGTATATACAGGAACCATCGGTATAAATGTTGTAAATTCTCGTAGCTATGTTGGGAAAGTACCAGAGCTCCAAGCTCTAATAGAAAGCACTGTTGCTCAAATTGTTATAGGCACTGAAAGCTGGCTAAACCCGGAGACACGTACAGCCGAAATTTATGCAAAGGAAAGGCGTTCAGAAAGATAGGCTGAACACAGTAGGCAGTGGCGTGTCTGTTGCTGTTACACGTAGCTCATGTTATAGCGAAATTGAAGTAGATAGTTCCTGTGAGTTAGTAAAGGTGGAGGTCATTCTTGGCAACCGCAATAAAACAATAACTGGATCCTTTTACCGACTTCCCAACTCAGATGATACAATTGTTCAAATGTTCAAAGAAAACTTGAGTAATTTCAAACACGTACCCGACTCATTCAATTACGGTTCGTGGTAACCCAGTTTACCCTCGCTGTGTTCTCGAAAATACAAGTTCCAATCGAGAGGTAACATGGTCCGAAATTCTGCTAAACGCTTTGTCTGGGAATTATTTCGTGCAGTTAGTTCATGAGTCCACTCCAGTAGTAAACGTTTCTAAAAACACTCTTGCCTCTTAGCAACAAATAATTCTCAGCTGATCAAAACGGATACAGGGATTAGTGAACACAGGTTTGTCGTAGCGAGACTGAATATTGTAACACCCACATCGTCCAAAAATAAACGAAAAATACACCTTTTCAAAAAAGCAGGTAAAAATTCGCTTGACGTCTTCCTGAGAGACCATCTCCACTCCTTCCAAATTAACAATGTATCGGTAAGTGTAAACCAGATTTGGCTTGAAATCATAGAAATAGTATAGACAGCAACTGAGAGATTTATACCAAATACATTAACAGACGACGGAGCTGTTCCGCCCTGGTACACAAAAAGGGTCAGGACACTTTTGTAGCAGCAACGAAAAAAGGCATGCCAAATTTAAACGAATGCTGAATCCCCAAGATTGGCAGTCTTTGAAATATGCTCGAAATTTGACAGGGACTTCATTGTGAGATGCTTATAATAGTTTCCTAAGCGAAACTTTGTCTCGAAACCTGGCAGAAAATCTAAAGAGATTGTTGTTGTTTGTAAAGTACGCTAACGGAAAAACACATTCAATATTTTTTATCTTCATACAATGCGTTTTTACCTTCAGCTGCTTATTGTCCCATTACTCATCTTGCGGTTTCTGTTATTAACCGTTATCAAGGACGTATGGTGCAACAAATTAGCTGAACAACATCGAAGTTATCCACTTTTGTACATTGATTTTGTCTTAGATTAGTGACATTCATATTTTATGTCAAACATACAAACATCACAGGAGAAACAATATGAACAGTTCAGTAATTCCTGTTACTGCTGTTCGTGTAGTCGTAGAGAAGCAAGTTATGAGAAGAAAAGGCAGTCATGCTGCTTTTTATGTCTCTGGTAACTAAACCACATTTCCTTCACGGGGTTTTTACTTTGCTTGTTGACAAAAAGACGCTCAGGATGGTGAGGTAAATAGGGTACCCTGTATCCGTTATTGTTCTGGTCGGTGTTAGTGTCCTTTGGGGAAGCTGAAAATCCAAACCTACGCATTCGAGGTAATTATTACTTATATGTATCATACACGAGAATTTCATATGTTCCAAGTGCATGAACTTCTGGAGAATTTCCACTATCAGTCTGAGTCGATAGTGAGGCGGTCAGCACGCCTGAGTGTCATGTGAAGGACCGGTTTTCGATCCCCTGTTTTACTGGGGGTAATTTGCACCGTGGAAGGGCTGGAAGCGAGGGCACTCAGCCAAAGAAGGAGCTACGTGTGTGAATAGTGAAAGCTGCTACATTCCGAAAGATTACAACAGGTACGAGAATGTTATACCACATTCCTGTTAATAACGCATTCAAACGACGTTGTTCGCCAAGGATAGTACGGTGGGTGGTTATCATACAGAGGTCTTTATGGCCTCTCCGGGCACTCGTCTGTCATTTTGCGATTATTTTCCATACTGTGTATGCACTACGAATTAATCCGTTATTCGCCCCGAAAATGAATATCAGAGATCTAGTGCAGGAAATGCCCTATTCATTGCTTCATCCGAGCATATTCTGCACGGTAATTTAAAATTCCTCACAGCTGTTCACCGGTGGCGTGGGGCGGAGATTAAGCAGCAAAAAGTCATACTTTACTTCCAGATATTCGAGGTGAAACGCCGGGGGGTCCAACCCTTTTCTTTATTCTTTTGCCCCTGACAGTGTTAGTTTTTTTGTTTTTCCTTTTTTATCACTCCGGTGTTAATACTGATAACTAGGAAGATGCCTAGTGGCTGTGCGGTCCATATTAACCTGCATCTTTCCCTACAACTGACTGGGTGAGTCATTTCAAGTTTGGAGATGGGGGAAGGCGTATTTCCTTCAGTAAGACCACGCCTAATAAAGTAGGTTCTTTTATTTAATTGTGGTTCATGCATCAAATATATTAGTGTATCTCGGCTTGTTCCGGTGGAGGTTCGAGTCCTCCCTCGGGCATGGGTGTGTATGTTGGTCCTTAGGATAATTTAGGTTACTTAGTGTGTAAGTTTAGGGACTGGTGACTTTAGCAGTTAAGTCCCATAAGATTTCACACACTTTTTTTTACTAGTGTATCTCAACATTACGTTATCAAGTTAAGGAAGATAAAATAAATATGAAAGAAGGAAAATGGAGAGAGTGAGGGAAACAGACGTAGAACAATTAAATGTTGAGGGAAGAAAAAAGCTGTCGAAGTCTAGATAGTAATCGTTTAACCCACTGACAAAAGTTATGCACGAAATCCGGAAGGCACATGGTGCTGCACGATTGTACTGTTGCCCATTCCCACTTTGAACAACGTATTAAAACTGTACAAAGCACTACACTACATCACACTATTTTGTTTGAATTGTGAGTCAGTGACAAACAGGATAAAAGGCGTCGACGAGGACATTAGAGACGGAGCACAGCTCAAAGCGGGAAAGTAAGGGGAACTAAATCGGCCGCATCCACTTCGAAGGAATCATTGGACTTACGCGATTAAAACACTGGTTCATTGTCCTTTGCACGAGCTGCTTGGTCGGAGGAAGGCAAGTGAATAATACAGAACATCCTACTGGAGTATGAGCTGTAAAGCACCCTGGTATTCAAATCAATTTTCGGGCTGAGATCAGATTTGCCTTTCCTTCTGAGCATTGTTCTGTAACGTGGCAAGGTGATACGCTGAGGCAGACCTAGTGCTACAACTCGACCACCATCTTCTCTCAAAGAGACGAGCACACTTTCTGTCCTTGCTATTGGACTTGCATTGCTAGCAATATCTGGAGCACCCCGACCATACATGACTGAACGAACTTTCAAGACAACAGTCTTCTCTGATGGCCTCCATTAATCGAAATTTCTCGCCAGGAGCTGGAGGAAGTGAAGTGTGGGTAGTACGAGATAAGGTAGTGGTGGAAGTAAGACCTTGAGGGCGGATCGTGAGCCGTGCTTTGGTATCTCAGTCGAGGGAACACTTGCCTGCAAAAAGCAAAGGACCCAGTTTCGATGTACGGTCCGGCACACAATTGTAATGTGCCAGGAAGTTTCAAATTTGTTACATATTTAGAGACCTATGTTCGGACAGCATTGTGAATATTTGGGTAATGATGTATTAGACTGAAAAATACCTTCCTTCCGTACGATGCTACAGTACTGTATGCTGTCTGGTAGTGCTGATGACAAGTGACGCCGTTACAGAAGTATTTCAGCAGGGCAGAGACGAATACGGAATCATTTCAGCGGCGGTAAGTGGCGCAAATGCGGAAATCCGCCGACTTGAGTGACTTTGACAAAACCTTTATTGGTGTGGCATAGTTCATGGGAGCGATGCCGAGGATGTATGGCTGTTCGCCTGCTACAGTCGTGAGCATCTGTGGAAAGAGGTTGGAAGAGGCTGAAACTACGAGTAGGCTACAAGACGTTGGACGCCCACCCCTCGTCACAGAACATAGGGATCGGAGGCTTCCCTGATCTCTAAAGTAGGACAGACGGCGATCTGTGGCAGATCTGACGAAAAAGTACAGTAATATGGCAGGCACAAGAGTTTTCGAGCTCGCCGTTCGGTGCACAGTATTAAACACGGTATTCTGCATCAGAGGACCTCTAGGTGTTCTCTGGCGTTAGGAACTTGCTTATTATGCATAAGAAATAGTAGTAAATAATAATAGTGATGTTGTAACTGTTGGTTGGCAATATTTACTGACGAAGTGCAACCTAACGCTAGGTTGAATACTTACGGCTATCCTGTGTGGCCGTTTTTTAGTACGACTTAAAAAGAGAGAGAGATTATTAATTGATCACCGATGTGTCGGTTCTTGATTGTGTTCAGGAGACGTACGGATTGATTATGCAAAGGGGTTTTCTTAACTGACCTTCTGACCCGGATTGCCTTAACGCAGTCAGAATCTTCGCAGAAAATACTTAAGGGACCTGTTTGAATATAAAAATGGAAAGCAAATTAGAGGAATTTCGTAAGAGAATGATTAACAAATCGGATGTTGAACACATTACTGGTCTTCCACTCGAGACACCGCGATAAAGAGCGAAGCTGTAACAAAGCTCATATACAATTTGAACATCATTTTTGGTTAGTGAAAGAAAAGAATGAGAAGAAAATTGCTGCATCGTAAAATATTAATATATTTTGAAGAAATTGGTTTTAAACTTCTAAACACTGAAAAATACACAATAAATGCATTACTTATATTTGATATTTCTTTTGTACGTGGCGCAGTCCAATAATCGCTGCTTTGTCAGTCCGTTCCTTCTTAAAAATTAAATGTCCTTGCGTGTGCATAAGTACATTGTATCCTCACCCGAGTTACCGAAATGTTTGTTCGTCGTTTCGAATAGTTTTTACACAAAATAAAAATACAACTTGTAGCAATGCTATGTAGTACGTCTTAACATATCGGTGACCAAAAGTACAAGGGATAATAAAGTCTCTAGAATATTTCTTAACAAAAGATAGATTGTTCTTTATTCTGTTTCACAGCTTCTTGCTGTCAAGCGCTGCAGCAATCACTTTAAATATCTGTGCCTAGCGAGTGATAGTGTTTATTTGAAATATTTTAACGCTGACGCGCGTCTTGGTGTAGGCGCACATTATAAAGTATTTCATCTCTTTACACATGCGTTGTAATGCTTAATATCTTTACTACAGCCCAACGGCTGTTCCTTTCTTTTATGACAAATATCTCATTTGCAAAATATCTGAAATCCAATAATATTACAGTTCCCATTTGAGCCAACAACACCGTCATTTACGATTACAGTGGGAACTGCATAATCGGTATCTGACCGTGGATCAATGTAATCGTGTAGCCGGATCGCATTAATCGCGTTTATTGCTAGACCAGGTCGACGGTGATCTCCAGATACGCCGTTATCAAGGCAAACAGCTTCTCGGAACATGCACCTCGCCACGGGCACAGGCGATGGGATCAGTATTATGTTGTGGAGGACATTCACCTGGACGTCCGTTGGACATGCAGTAGTAATCGAAGGAACCATGACGTTTGTGGTCTATGTGAACGTTATATTAGGGACCAGCTGTAAACCCTCACGCTTGGTCCAACAGCGACAGCATCTTCCTTCAGGATAACTGACCATGTCGCAAGGCCAGAATCGTGCTGAAATGGTTTAAGGAGCATGGTAGTCAAATCGCGTTGATTTCTTCACCATCAAATTCGGCTTATTTTAATCCGATGATACCCGACTGGGACGCTACCGGACGTCAGCTCAACACCAACACCCACAAACGAACCGTCGGTAAATTACGAGAAGTGTGCGACCTGAGCATAGACATCTGGTGTCAGAAACCTTTGGAAACTTATCAGGTACCCGTCGAATCCATTTTACGCTGAATCACTGTTGGATTGCGCTCCAGAGGTGTATCAACACGCTTTTAAGTAGATAGTTCTAATGGTTGGGTCACCAGTTTATTTACTGAGTTAGGTTCTTTATATATTTTTCTGCTTTAGAGCTATAAAAATGGCCAGTAAATCAAATGCGTCATGAAAAACTACGTAAAGCCTCAAATGATAGCTGGATATTTCTCTTCATGGTAATAAGCTATGCCACACAGTCCCATGCTCTGTCCACAGTATCAGATTGCGAGTAGTGCATTGTATTCCTAATCTCAAGCAGAGACTACCGTAAATTTTTATGTTTTCTCTCTTGAATTTTGCATTTCTGTAGCTTTACTTGATACACAACTCATTAATTGTTGATCTAGAGCTCTCTAACAAGCTGTGTGTAGCCCCAAACCCTTATTTTGTCAAGGATCTGCTGTGACACGAAGAGCAGTGATGCGTCGTCCTGATTTATGACTATTCAGCAGCAACACAGTTCACAAAACTGATCGGAGCTAAGGCGCAGAATTTCTATAGTGTGAGTCCCAAATATTAGATTAGGTTTATTTGTATTTTCATGAATTCACAGTCAAAAGGTGTATAAGGATGTTGAACAAGTTAAAAAGCAAGAACACATAACAAATATTTTATGAACAAGAGAACGTGCTCTTATTGAACAGGTAATAACAAACTCGTCACGAAGATGCAACTGGATGGACGTTTAAGTGCATGAGTTAATTATCAGGCTGTTGTAGCCACACACCATCAAACTGAAAGCAGTTTACAGCTCTTATCGACATTGATCACATTGCTTTACTGAAGACGAGCGGGTAGCACTTGCTAAAAGCTCACCTTCTTTGATATTAATAATATAGACGAGGGATTACACATAGCAGCTAAGCCCATTGCTCAGTAAGAATGACGCATTGTTAGGGATTACTTGTTCCGTGTTTCGTGCTCCTGTGTGGACAACAGATGCGTCACAGTCTGGGAGAGAAAAGGCGCAGCAACTGGAAACGCACTCAAATACTGAATTACGCGGAGCTGTACGATTCTTGTAGGTAAAACGTCTAAATTCCACACAGATTGAAAGAGAAAATCTGGCGGTGAAGGGATCAAAGTCAGCGTCACATCCAACATTAGCGACATCTTACCACCAGTTTGTCCCAGATCGAACAAATGTGGGTAACTAACACAGTAACAACAGGTGACATGTCCAGGCAACTGAAGAACTGATTCATGGCAACTGCAGCTGTTCCGACGATTAGGACGGTCACACAGCGGTTCTAGAATAGATCCGCGTCCAAGGAACGAATTTTATCGCCGAGGAAATTATCGGTTGGTAGAACGTTCCATCTTTTATTTACAAAGGCTTCCTGACTATTTCGGAAACAGTGCCACTTACGTCTGCACTTGAAGTATAGTACAGTATGCCATAAAAATTACTTGGCATGGTATAGTAATGAATTTGTATTTTATACCATCTCGTACTTTTTTTTTCTACTAGGAAATTCGTTAGTGGTATAGGAAGAGATGGGCACTAATAAATCATTCACACCCCCCTTAAAGTGAAGTCTCTTACTAACTAAACTATTTACGACTGCTGGGAAGTTATTAATATATTTGTACTTGAATAACAGATATCTTTCTGGATGAAAGTACGTAAGGTTTTGGACTTAGTTTGATAATTCTTATTTCATGTCTTCATTCTACTGGTTTGGAAATTGAATACATTATTTAAGACAAATACATGTTATTAACTGCTCATTCAAAAATTTGATTCGCCATACATTACATTGTTTGTATCACATGCAAACAAACCAGACTCGCTCTGTGGTACTGTTATTGATGGAAGGTTATTAATAGAAACAAGATAAGTAAGAGCAAAAACATGGAACCTTGTGGGACACCGGACAATATAATTAGTTCATAGCTGGATACTGGCTCACACCTCAATACTATACTCTTCCCCATAGACCTCCTTTCTACCAGTGAGAAGGCTACCATTATCACAACTTTGCAGCAATTTAACTTCATAAGGCTCCAGTATACCTCACAAGGTATTGTGTTTTACACGGTCAAATGTTTTGTGCTTCATAGGATCCAGGTCAGCTGTCCTGTAGAACCACACACTTCGGGATCGACGGTTTGTATGTTTGAAGATGTAGTTGTCACTTTGGTTGCTGCAGATGCACAAATGGATTGAAAGGACAGTAGGTACATGCGTCGTTCACCACTAAAAGACGATGACAAGTGTGTGCAGGAACCATCGTCATACTGTACATACTTCCACATCTAATAAGACTGACGACATGGTACGAAAACAAAATGAAAATCAGAGTGTAAGTTCAAGTCGACGAAAAAGTTATCAGAGTCGCGATAAAGGCTAGGATCAGAAAAGGCAGTCAGCCCTTTCCTTCCATGAACAAAGCCATAAGCGATTTAGGAAGACCTAAATCTGCATGGTCAGACAGAGATTTGAAACACCACCCAACTGAATGCGAGTTTAATGTGTTCCCGCTGCATCAGCTCGGTTAGGGATGTCGGGTATTGGCAGTAGATATTATAATATTCAATGCAGAAACACAGCTACCATATTACATTACTGTTTCATTGAGAAATGTGACCTTAATATTATCTGCGAACTTAACATTACCCGTGTACTTATAAAGACTTGTTTTGGCAGTTTATTATCGATTTTCTACGCTTATCCATTATAGTCGTAGTTTATTGTAATATGTAGATGCTAGGGGATAGAGTTTATACATTAAAAATACGGTCATTGTAGAATTTAGTCAGTCATTTAATTAGGAGCCTAAAATTGTCATGGAAAGTACATTTTTATGAACAAATCATACGATAAATCTCAGCAGGGTCAACTACGACATCCGCGAGCCATAAAACAGGAACTAAACTCTAGTGAAGTTTATTTGAGAAGGGAGCTGCTATCTACTGTGTAGACAGCTGTCTTTCGCTGAGCTGTGGAACCAATAATACCTGCCAAATCGGATAGCGCGCAGCAGATATGCTAGAAGACCTCTGTAGAGTAAAAAAGGAAATAATTGTAATAGCTGCTGATTTTTAAAATGATACCACATGTGATAGTAGCCACTCCTTAAGATACACTGACTTAGTTAATTAATACAGTTTCAAATTGAATTTCTTTGAATCTACCACAGACAATGGGCAATTAGCAACATGTCCTAACTAATTATGTAAATGAAGATGTGCATGAATTTTGCCTACATCGAGGTATTTCGGATCATTGTGCATTATTAATTGAGCTGCCACACACAGACAAGAATATTTCATGTATGAGAACCCATATGAGCAGGAACTTTAACAAAGAAAGCTTGCTAACATTTAGTAAAACGTTAAGAGAGAATACATGGCCTTTTGATCATTCTGACTCAAGTGACAAAAATTTGAGAAATTCCTAAATAATTTTCTTGGTGTCTTTAATGAAACATTTCTGCCTAGACACTGCAGCAATAGTTTAACAAATAAAGTGAAGTGGATTACCCAGGGCATAAGAATTTCCAGTGTAAGGAAAAGGCAACAGCACAGAGAACTAAGGTATAATAAAGATATTTATTTCATTAAATATGCTAGACTCTATAAAACGACATTTAAAAGAATTTTCAGGGCAGTAAAACAACTGACAAATAACAGGCTAATTTTAAATGATAAAAATAAGACAAAGGCTGTGTAGGCAGTCATTAAATGCGAGTTAGGTGTTAATGCCTGTAACCACGAAATTTCAAAAACTGACATTGAAGGAAATAATATCGTAAATCCAACTCAAATACCAGAGTACTTTAATGAATTCTTTATAAATATAACGAACTCTAATGTAGATGTAACAGATTATCACAACAAAGTACATCCCTTTGGGCTAGGTGAAAGATCTGAAAACTTTATAAAATTCTTAAAATTTTCTGTGAAGGATGTAGACAACGCTATTCTAACATTAAGAAACAAAAAAAAATGCAACTTGGAATGGAATATCCACGAAAACTATAAGTGGTACACAACAGAATTGCAGACCCACTAGCTCAAATAATCAATGTTTTGAAGAGGACTGTTTCCCAGAGGTACTGAAATAAGTTGAAGTCAAACCGCTTTTCCACAAGTGATCAAGAGAGGTAGTGGGAAATTATCGTCCTATCTCGATTCTCTCAGTCCTATCTATAATATTTGAAAAACTTTCTGTTCAAATCCGAAACTTCATAGCAAAATATTCTGTTATTCAAAACAATCAACTTCGTTTTCAGCAGGAGAAAAGCACCGCACATGCTGTAAACAGTTTCATTGAGAAAATAAGTACATCATTAGACAAGAGATATTAGGTTGCAGGAATTTTCTGTGACCTTACAAAGGCGTTTGATTCTGTAAACCATGCACTGCTTCTTTACAAATTTGAAAAGTATGTCATTAGAAGCAGTCCCCCACAATGGCTTAAATCCTACTTATCAAACAGAAAGCAGGGAGCATATTTTCAAATGGTGTATCTTATTTTTCTGCCTGGTGAAAAATTTCTCAAGTTTTTCCACAAGGCTCCATATTAGGCCAAGTCCTATTTCTTTTCTATGTTAATGACATACCATTAAATATCAGCTACCCATCAGTTCTCTTTGCAGATGATACTTCTGTCTTGAAGTTGAAGATCAGTACTCAGTAAAAATTTCCATATCTGTGATCAGTAACCTCACTACCTTAGAGACTTGGTTTCAGCTAAATGGGTTAAGTCTAAACTATCTAAGACTCACGTGATCCAGTTCAAAACCAAACAGTCAAAATGTGAGCAGATTAAAATTGCACACAATAACCAAGATTTAGAAGAAGTCGCCTCAGTCAAATTCTTAGGTACAAATGTAGATAAAAATTTGATCTGGCACACATACATTAAAAACCTGGCAAAAAAATTGAGCAGCTTTGTATTTGCTATGCAAATATTATCAACTGCCACTGACATGGAAACAAGAGAAGTATCATATACAAGCTACTTCCAATCTGTTATCAGGTAAGGCATTTTTGGGGGGGAAATAACTTGACAACATAATGTGCATACTAAAAACACAGAAAAATATCATGTGTGCACTGGAAATCACACAGGAGCATGTAGACTATTATTTAGGAAACTTAAAATATTGACTGTGACATCCTTACAAATATATGAGATTATGATGTTTTTATACACCAAACATGAATTATTTGAGGGAAACCATTTTATCTATTCACATGATACAAGAAACAAAGAAAACTATATGCTCCCCACTCACCACCTCAGACTGTATACCCAGGGACCTCAATATATGAGAATGAAAATTTATAATAAATGAAGAGGGAACAAGTTGATGCAGATGAATTTAGGTTCACTTAAAAGAAACCTATATAAGGTACTGACACTGTAGTGTTATTACTCGGTGGATGAATTCATATAGGACAAACTGGAAACTTGAGCTGGATACAAGGTGTTACGCAGTCCAAGAAGTCTCCTTATAGTGTTATTTATTTTAGTGCTATTATTTATTAATGTAAATATCATTGTAACTGTATTATACATTTTTTACATGTCTCCTGCACGCAAACCAAATGGATTGCAAATGTACGTCATGAGATGAATAAAATACAATTCAACAATTCCTACTACAGAACCGCTCTACTCATGCAACGCTGCGACCTCTGACCAAGGCTTTCTGCTACTTCACATAATATCTCATTCATACAGTCCAGGTTGCACAAGAGAAAGGATGCAGGGAAGCGTTGTACGCAAGAAATAAAATATATAAATAAACACGGCTTGCTCCATTCTCTCCTGCTGGTTACTCACTGATTTATCTCTGCCGAGTAAAAAATACCCTCGCTACAATTCTCCTGCACTGGAATTTATCGAGGAAAATATGTAACGGGACCACAAGTTCCGTTTCAACACTACCATTTTAAAAGGAAGGTGGAGATTATAAATGTCAAACAAAAGTAAGCTTGACTTGAAAAAAATTCGGGTGTTACTGTTCTTCCTTCCTCCTTCTTTCCTTTAGCGACTAAGAATGATCTACCAAATGGTTTCCGGAGATGATCAATCTATCTTCGGCGGTAAAGGCATCCCACAAATTCAGTGGAGGCCCACTAAATTTAATTGTCATTGGAGACTGTAAGGTTTTCACCAACAAACGATTTCTTTTGACAGTTTTGATGCTATGAGCAACGTTGATACCTCTGTCACAAGCGGCAGCTGTGTGAGGTATTGAGTAGACTTGCTGCATTAATTTTTCCAGAATAAGAAAGACATTTAAGGTTAGAGAGAATGAGATGTACTGTCTCCATTGTGACACAGCAGTGTCACCTCCCAAACCTAGCAACTCAGCTGCTTTATATACGTCACAATTACTGTACAGTCCACTTTTCCCGATAATTTTATTTACTTCAAAAACTGGGAAACATTGTATCACTTCACGTAAGAAAACATTCTTTAAAGTTCATTTATTAAGGCGTGACTTGTTTGTCCTCTAATTCCGTCAGGTTCTTTGTTTTCACCTTCATCTTCAGGTTGAAAGTTATAGTCCTTTAAGCAATTATCTCTGGAAAGAATCAAATGAAGATCATTCTTAACATTCATTTCTTTACCTGTTTCTGTTACGAAATTAATTTTCTTTTCTATTTTGTTGTAGTAATTGGAGCAGAACACATGATGCATCCAATAAGAAACCCAGAAATAGAAAAAAAAATTCTCAGTGAAAGCGTAATATAAAGCCTTGCCAATTTACAACGATCTCTGCGTAATAACTCACGACTATCAGAACCTATGTATAGGAACGTCTTTATATAGCAAAAGTCTTTGAATACTGTCAACAAAATAGCCTAGAAATGCAACAAATATGAAACATCTTTTCAACTTTCAGATAACCCCTGACGTGCATAACCACCAAGGAGTTCTTACGTTTTGCATCTATGTGAGGCTTACTGAAAATTTTGTGAAGTTCTTATAACAATCTTTCAAAGCTATGAACGCTATCTATGTAATTAAAATGTTATTGAGAAACAGGGTCAAACCTACCAACCATACATTGTACACTAATTAGGTGTGTAAACATAACTCTCCTAATTCTAGCTGCAACGCCTTTTTCACCGATAAACACTGCCACTCCATCTGTACCAAACCCTACAAGCTTCTCAATACACATTTTCGCACCTGTTCCCTCTTCTGAGACATAGAGCACGTTCTTTTTTTTTTTTCAAGAGATTTTGCGTCTGCGTTTCTCACTGGTACCAATTCATAGAAACAGCAGCATGATATATTTTTTCTTTACATACGTAACATAAAAAATCGGTGATTTTGCAGGAAATCTGTCGGTTGACTCATCTGAAGGAATTTGTAAAAGTCAGTCAATGAAAAAACACTAACTAATTTTAAAAGCAATTGTTCTGCAATTAAAGTATTTGCTGCTGCTGCAGTTTTACCTCTACGATGATGTTTTCGCTTATTTAGGACATTCCTAATTTGTAGCTGTGAAGGTTCTGGATTGCGAAGAAAAGTTCACTCTCTTTTTCCGGACGCAAAAATTGAACATAGCACTTTAACATTGTTCCCGTTTTTTAAGTATACCTCACGACCATTTAGAATACATGTTTTTAGAATCTGCTTTTTGCATTTCTTTCCGGCTACAAAAATCCGAATGAATAACCCTTTTTCATTTTTATATAAGGCGACTAGTTTCTTTTTCGTATTCTTCTTTCTAACCCTTCTCTCGGTGTAGGTAAACCACTAGACGTTCTTATTTCTTTTAAACACCTACTGAGACTGTTTAACGCAAGCACTAGAGGACATCACTAGTCAATGTTTTTCGTTAGTAGTAGTACAAATAACCACGATCGATTTTTTGACAGGATGCCGATTTCTATCGCACTGTAACGCTTTGATGGCGTAAGTTAACCTACGTCGTGGCTTAAAGCTGTGTCTCTACCTTCAGCAAAATGTACAGACCACCTCCGAGTTCGCTTCATCACTTCTAGGTACCTTTTTCTTGATTTTCTCGGACTTTTTCACATACCAAGTCTTGTGGTATAACCAATGATACTGATGATATATTAGTATCAACGTTATCACGTTTAACGAACTTGGTAATTAATCCACGTTTTCAACATTTCATTGCTTCCGTTTTCAGTGTTTGCACCTCTGCTTCAGTAAATATTCTAACAACCATCATTTACAGTTTGTACCGCCGCTCAGTGAGGAGTTGGGAAGCTAATCTCAACCGCCACTCTGTGTACCACTACACAGTCATTAGTTATCAAACGAGAAATTATACTGGGATTGTAAATATTTCAGATTTTGGTCATGTATATTTTGCTGTTTGTCTCGTTACCACAAACCGCTGCCGAACGTCGTCCCCCTGAGGTTATTTTAGTGGGAGGATATTCTTGGGAAAAAATCGTTGGTGGTTGGACAAAATCCTACCTATCCCTCCGCCCTCCAGCATTTCGCACCCTGATATCAGATAGAGCACTAACAGAGGGAGCCGCTAGTACTACAGCTACGGTGCTTCTGGATATCACAGCGCAACAAGGCTATCCCGAGCGATTCTAACGCTTTAAAAAAAAAATAGAAGACTGAGAAAATATTAACAGACACTAGGCAACATAGTTAAACATACAGATACTGTTCATTTCCTTACGGAAGCAGGTGACAAGAACACAAATTGGATGCTGAGTTGGTGCTAATGTAGTAATATCTTAGCGATGTAGTATTAAGATGCGTTCACACCTGTGCTACTTTTCGTGCTCACTGGGTGTATGCGGATGTTTGCACGAAGAGGCTTGGAGGCGAATGCATAGGTCCGAAGTCACACATGCCTCTGACTTGTGCGCTCATATCATTGTACGCAGTCACAAGAGTCTCCCCATCGCAGACGAAGGATAAGGCGCCGCAGCTGTGCGACTGTACATGGTTCTCTCCGTTTGGTGCTTCGTTTCATTGCCTTTGGTCGAGTTGTCTAATGGAAAACAATGGAATTTGGACAGCATTGTTGTGTATTTCATTTTTTATAGCTGGTTATTTCCGCACATTAAAGAGACAGAGTGACACGAAGTAAATAACAACTATCTGGAAACAACAAAAGCTACCCTAAACAAAATAAAATGCCATCATTCGTACTCCGACGAATACAGGTTGAAGAGGAGGAGTAAGTGATGCTCCTTTAGCAGCAAGTACAATAACGCTGAAATCGTGTTTGTAATTGAAATAGCTCCTTCCACTGTTGTATTTGTACTGCAGAATCATATGTTTGCCGTCGAAAGTCTCAAACCAGTGCGAGGTATTCCACCTCAATTCGAAAACTTGCGTGACATCCAACCTCACATAATTAGGGTTTGGACGCTGAAGTTAACCAAAAAGAAAATATAAATTGCATGTTATCGTTTGGACAAAATTAGAACCTTCCCTGTCCTCCCTCCCAAACACATATTCACATGCGCATGTTCAGAAATTAACACGTATTCGTATTCTTGCCACTGGGAGGGATTTTGAGAACGTAACTTCGGATGAAAAATAAAAGTACTTATGTGTAAAAGTTCTGCGTAATGCAGTGTGCCTTATGGCAGAATAGTTCAAAGTGTAGTGTTAGTTCTGCGTACTGTTCTAAAATTCTATGGAAGTCTAGCTAGTATTCCAAATTATGGGACTGTTCATCGCGTGCATCAGGTTCACCTTTTCGCATGACGTTCGCCTTCTTCACACTTCATTGTGTTGTATATGAGCCTATACTCTAACTGGCGCTGGAAAGTACATGGGAACCATTTATGGTTTCACAAATAAGAAATTCATTATTTCTGGGGAGAGTTTCCTCTATAGCGAGCTGTAGTGAATGACGGAGGAATGCAACAAAACAATAGAACTGATCTCAAATTATTGTTTTATCTGAACATCTACCCACCTTAATATGGCACATCAAGCTGGTATTGTCTTTTCCGAACCCCTGCAATTACTTAGGATGACCTTTCAAATTTAGATGAAGCTGGTTTATTCCTGATACCATAGATACAGGACCAGATTTTTCTAGTTCGTATCCACAAAAATGGACACTGTGTCGCTCAATTGTGCGCTGTAATATTGCATCTCAGTTGCCAATAGTTTGGATACTAAAATGTCAGTTAATTTTTGCTTAACTGCAACATGAAAACCAATAGAGACAGCAGGACTTTGCAGTTCTGTACTCTGATATACGAAAGTTCTCCAGGATGGATGGAAAGTACCTTTACATTTTGCAGCGTCCCAGACTGAGATTCATTTGGTTCAGCAATCGATGCCCTCCAACAGTGATACTTTCAGTATCAGGTCACAAGTATGGAAATGCTTTACAACTATACTTAGCATTCTGATATTCGTTATTTAATGTTAAAAAAGTGTAGAAATACCATCAAAAATAAATGTATTACTATTTCTGTATTACAGCACAGCTAATGTCATGTAAAAATAATGTTTCGAAAATGACAAAGTTAATTCTCTTTTATTGTATATTTCGTAATGCACGAGGGTGATTCAAATTGAAACGTTAAAAGTACTAAAAAATTTCAAAACGACTGAATTTCTATCCACCTGTATCTCTCACTAATAGATCAGTGAGGTGTAGGACGAATATATTCACAATTGCTGAAAAAAAATGTGTTATTGAGTAACTGTGTTAAATGATCAGTGCTCATTATTGCGTTAAGTGCTGCAATGTACAATACTAATATAGCTTCTGTCTTTTTACTACCCGTGATTTCATCAACTCTTTTAGAAGTGATCTTCTTTTGATATTCCCTACTGGACGGAACAGATTCTGAAATGAGTTTTCTAGAACGTAATTAATGTCTTAATTCATATAATTTTGCCCCAGTTCTGCTCTTAAAAATCTATAAAATGCTTCAGCTGTGTCTCTTACAAGTGGCTATATCCACTCCTTAAAGTTAAACATATTCTCCCATTCCTTTCTGTAAGGTTTTGTATATAGTAGTTTCTAAATGGTATGATAATTAGCTATCACAGTTAGTAAATGCAGTATACTCGTCCACTACTCACTGCTCAAACGTGTTATAAACGAGTACGTTCACACAACAGTGCATTAACTTTGATTGCATTTCCAAGCAAGTGCTACTGCGTTACTGGAGGTCGTAGCTCCTTAGCCGTTACTCTGGAGTCCGGCTTTCTATCGGCTTGTATAGAGATGGGCCCCTCCACGCCCGCACCAACGTGGTGACCAAACCAAAAGTTCTACTGTCACCTCCGTCAAGATGTTAGTTATCTAGTAAGTGGATCACAGGATTATGGGCTGTGTTGTTATCCGTGCGTCTGGGCAAGACTACGCATTAATACGGTACATAAGGTGATACATAGTGGACGAAACGCGAGTGAGGGTAGCAATTGGAAGAGCAGAGGGAAAAATGTGCCAAGGCTGGTGCCGTGGGAAAAAAACTTCTGCGACAGTGGGATGGGTAGTAAGAGCATTAGTGGCTCACTAGCGCCGATAGTTCATGCAAGGTTGCATTTGTTAGTATGGGTGTCATGCATCTTTACCGTGGCAAGCGATGGCGATGTATCCCAGTTGCTGCAGCCGCTACATTCCTGGAACAATCAAGATCGTTATATAGTAGTGGGAGATCGGCCATAGATCATCTCACTGTGTGGGGGACGTGTGGAGCTTGTCTGCATGCAGTGTACGGTATGGATTCCCTGCGTGGTGCCAGTTATTCGGCAGTGTATTCCAGCTGGATATCCAGTAATGGCGTCTGATTAACAGGGGCTCACCTGTACCGTAATGGGGATAATACACATGGCATGCGCGTGCAGTGACGTCAACAGTAGCCAATTGCGTGGTATCTGCTGTATCACGGGGTAAAAGGCGTGTTAAAGAATTTAAAATACATTCACAATAAAATACAAAGCTGTATTATTTTTGCGTTTTTGTTGCGAAAATTATTGAATAATAAATGTGGCTAGAAATGACAACAGCATCTTTCTTCAAAAACAGAGTCTACTTGCCACTTCAGAAAGGTTATCTATAGCCATAAAATGACTAAGTTTCCAATACTGTCACAATCAAACCCACTGTACATTGGCCATCCACGAAGGCGCATTTTACTTGCAGCTGAAACTTATCCACTGGAGTAGCGTGCGTCCTCCTTCCTAAGTGTAAACAGCATCGCTCTTGCGCAAATGTTGAACAAGAGGGATGCACCTACATGCGTACCTCTACTTGCGTATGGTGCTAGTACCGGCGCAATTGAACGAGAAACAAGGAGCATAGGTGGGAGCGCAGCATTAAGAGGGAGGGGGGCGGGGGGCAGATGATATTTTTAACTATGGTTGTGTAAAATAGCAGTAGAGGTCGGATATGTACTACTTCGTCAGCAGGCAGTTGTCCAGTAACCTTTAGCAAATGCGTTATGTACTCCACTTTGTTTTGTGCTATACCTTCCACACTGTTTCATTATCTGATTTTTAAGTGAATGACGAGACTACTCCTTGTCCAACATGGGTTGCCATATGCACCAGAAATGACCGGTAATCATTATGACCATTTGTCAGTTCAGTCACGAGTGACAGCCCTGTGAGGAGCGGTGGTGGGGGCAGAGGGGATCACGACACTTCTCTCCTGCGCCTCTCCTCTGCCCGCGGACTTCCTTCCATTTGATTCTGATTGGAAGTGTCATCACTACTCTGTTGTCTGCGCTCAACACGGTGGCTAGTAGCTGTGATGAGTATTCAATACTACTTGCAGCCATTGCAGTCAGTCCACGGTAACACTTATTGACGACTGAAACTATACTTCTTACGTCAGCTCACCAAAATGCTCTGAAAATGTGCAGATACTAGGAAAACAGCCATAGACAGTGGCTCAAAGAAGTACGTGAAAACGAAGGCTAATTAAATGTTGTAGCGCAGGATGTGTGTAGACCGGGGATTGGCCTGGTAGAGTCGTGGGCTTACTTTGGTAAATAATATTTATTAAGCAAAAGTATCTCCATCTGGGATGAACAAAGTAGTAGTTCAACGAACTAAATTCAAACTAATGGTCTACTTATAGTTTCTGAAGATTTAGGCATTACAACAAGACAATAAATGAATTAAAATTTAGTACAATAAGGAAAGAATTTAAAATTAACACCGCTCAACATTCAAGAACAGTTCAAAACAAATCATTAGCTTGCTCCGTAAACACCGAATGAAAAAAGACTTGCCACAGTGATGAAAAAGATGCGCACCATCAAAATCGAAGGTCAATCCCTTGCCGGCCGATGTGGTCGAGCGGTTCTAGGAGCTTCAGTTTGGGACCAAGCGATCGCTACGATCGCAGGTTAAAATCCTTCCTCGGGCATGGATGTGTGTGATGTCCTTAGGTTAGTTAGGTTTAAGTAGTTCTAAGTTCTAGGGGACTGATGACCTCAGCTGTTGAGTCCCATAGTGCTCAGAGGCATTTGAACCGTTTGAACCTTGGGAGTTACAATCCGTGTAAAACGTTCAGCTAGGTATCCACTCTTAAAGAATGCAGATGGAATCATATTGGTGTAATGGGATACTGAGAATTGATGAGAAGTAACAGCACACAACCGAATGCCAGCATCCTTAAAAGCCGCAACATAAGTTTCTGTAGTAGCTGCGCCTTGTCCTCCTTTGAATATCTGTAGTTGCAAAACGCATACTGCCTCGAAATTATTCAACATCTGTTCATAATTTTATTTTATTTTCAACTATGCTGCGGATGATCCTCCATCAATGTAATTACGTTTAGTACCTGCAGCTAGGACAACGGCTGTTCTTCACCATGCTTCATTGAAGGCGGGATTTGTTACTTCTTGTCCGATAAGGATGGTTAACTACATGGCTCGGCACTTGTTTTAATCTAACTCTCACTTGTTAATCACGTATCGTCATCATTTTATTCGTTACCTGCATTGTTTGCACAGTTGAGCGTATGTGGCACCACAGATTGCACTGACTCATCTTTCAAAAACGCTAATATTTCATATTCCACTTCTTTCTCACTCTACGTAATTCTTTGGATTGCTTACTGACGAAATGTCAGTTTCGGCAACTTCTGTTGCGCGTGTAATGCAAACTTTGCTCTGCTTTGTATGAGTACTGTGTGTTGTGATTTACTTGTTGACCAAGCAGTTCACCAAGGCTCAGTAAACTCACACTGTGCACACCGCTGATTAACTTCAGCGTCATACCTGTTGCTTTTAGCAGACAATACTGCAATTGCATTGCAGACAAAGTGCGCTCCTCGAATTCCGCGAAACATCTTTGACCTTTAGCGCCCTCGCACTCAGGGAATTACTAGTCAGTTTAATTTATTCGTTGTATTCCACTGCGTGAGTCTCATTTCACATGATGCCCACGCAAAGACGCTTCCTTGTCTGTAAGATGAGTATAGGATGTACCCTCATCACACTCCTGAGTGTGCAGTCGCAGCTGTTGATTCTCGGGATGGAGCCATTCCAAGTGGACGGCGCTCGTACTGCGTGTCGCGTGCGGTCCGGCCAGCAGCCTGACCGACTGCCGGTCGCAGCTGCGTCGTGGGAACCGTGAAATATCGGCGCAGCGCCTCCCCGCCCGCTTTTATTCGCCGCTGCGGGGCGCCCCGGGCCCAGATTGCGCTGTAAATAACTTAGCGGGGGCGGAAGCGGGGGCGGGCGGCGGCGGCAATTGTCTCAGGCCCGCCGCCGCAGCGCCACGCCGTCTCATTCCCTGGCCCGCGCGGCCTGCCCGACTGCCCCCAGACTTGCGGCCGCGCCCGCATTAAACTTAAGAAAGCTCACCTCCCCCCCCCCCTCCTCCCCCTCTGCATCACCCTCTTCCTACCCAGTCACCGTGCCAGCTGTAGGCACCACTGCGGGCCGTGGAGCTGCAATTAAGCGAGCAGCCATCCACGCTATAAATGCCTCCCTCTCAGTCTCACAGCAATCGATTTCCCCTTGCTCAGACTCTGAAACGGGCAGCCTCCGAGCGGATCCTCGGAATTCTTGTTAACGCGACAAACTTTACAATTAGTCATACAACTGCCCTTCCAATATCCTCATCAGTTTCTTATAGACGTTCCTTATTCCAAAGCACAGCTTTCATTAGGCATGTGATCAGATCGCCAGTGGGAGGTTCCTCTAATTTTTAGAATTATGTACAGAATTTTTATTTTTTAGCGTGAGGAAGTATATTTTACAGTATGGGTTGGAATTGCCCCTGTGACAGTTCAGTTTCCAGGAGTAACGAAATTCTTTTGTCTTCTCTAGCCTCGCTTCAAAATTATCGTTTGGAAGTACTATTGAAGAAGTGGATACCTTTTGCAAGGTTTCAGTTCGCAGACCGTGCATACTCTTCTTTTCCTCTCTCTAAATCGATATTTACACATACGGTTGCAGGACCTCGTCTGTTCAGTATACAATGTTGAACCAAAACACCTTCCAATTTACAGTTGTTACTTTGTTTGAGGAACCAGTTTTAGCGTTACATTACAGGCCCCTGACTGATGTGCAGGGAGAATGCGACCTCTAGTCTAGTCAAAACAGGGGCCAGCATTCAGTGACTTGTATTTGTAGATTTCTTCTTGACACAGCGACCCCTTCGAACATCACTTGCTGACCGTCGGATAGCAGTCACTGAATGTCGGCCCCTATTTTGATTGGTCCAGAGGTGGGATTCAGCGTGGTTGTCGTTCAGGCGGCCTGAAGGCAGAGTGATGTAGTGCTGAAAGTGGTTGCTCAAACAAAGGAAAGGTGAAGATGTTTTTATTCGACATTTTATAACATTTTTCCTTGTTTTCCAAAAAAATTTACATAATTTTTTTACTACAATTATATTTTCCCAATAACAAAGTGTATGGACAGTAATTGTAGCACACAGTTATTCTTGTATCAACGTACACTGCCGGAAAAAATGCAACGCCCTCAACGATAGGCTCATTTTATTGACAAATGGTGTGACACGTAGTTCATCAATGTAGCACTGTATGGTAACAAATTCCAAGCAAATGAAACACGCATGACACAGTGATGGGCGTCCAGAATGTCGTATCAGTACACAGTGAGAGTGCGCTCTGACGACAAGGCAGTCGTGTACTCCATCGTGCATATGGCCATGATGGTGGCGACTGCCATCCTGCGATGCACCGCCCCAAGCAGCATGTGCCTTGTGTTGCAGTTTGGCAACGGTACTTGAAGTTCCTACTTCCTGATCTCTCAAACATGTTCAGTTGTCCGGGACTCGGATGATATTGCAGTTGTACACCACGTAGACCACGTTGCCACGCAGTAGCTTCTTGCAGATGTCATTGTTCTGCTGAAAAAGCACTGAAAACCGGTACTGGTTATCTTACTCTGCAGAAACACCAGAACTCGGTATTAACTGCTGTTCGCCCCCTTCCCCCTCCACTCCTCTCTCTCTCTCTCTCTCTCTCTCTCTCTCTCTCTCTCTCTCACACACACACACACACACACACACAGCTGCCCTCTGGTACAGGCAGCTCACCAGGTCTCTGCCACACACTTGAACGACCATCGGTTGTATACGGCCAGAACGTACTCTCACCACTGAAGACAGCAGAGGGCCGCTCCACTCTCCAAACAACTCTTTGGCGACACCAGACTAGCCATGGTGTCAGTGGTACGGTGTGGTGGTGTTAGTGGTACGGTATGGTGGTGTCAGTGGTATCCTGGCGAGACGCACGCTTTGCCTTTAATCCTGCTACAAGGTGACAGTTCCCAACCAACCGTGATGACACAGCACGTGCAAGGTATGCGCGGGTTTCGTCCGCGGATTATGTTTACTCGCCCACTGCTGCTCACACATTGCGTCGATCTTTACGTGCGCCTGTTCTCCGCAGACCTTCAACTCTGACCCACAGGTGCGGGAATTTTGACAAACGACTTTTCCAAGCATCTACACAGCAAAGGTTCATTCTGCCCAAAATATGCAGTAATCCGTCTATACGTCCGTCCAGTTTGCACAGGCCCACAATGCGATCTCATTCAACAGGAGTACGTACTCGTTAGTGAGGCGTGGTTGAACCCTGGTATGAATGTCGGAAACACAGTTCACCTCTAAATTAACCGCAGTTAATGCCTACAGAGTACTGTAGTGTACAACCAAACAAGAAAATGAAAAACACACTGGTTGATCAGCGGAGTCCTTGATATCGAAACAGAATATCCCGGAAACTAAGATGATTCTACGAGTGGAACAAACGGCGTTTTGTGTGAAACCTGTAAGCATTTTATAGAGAAGTTAAGTCAAAGTTTTAATGTATTTCAAAAACCTGACAGCAGATGCCGCTTTAATAGCAATACGTAATGCCTATAAATGGAGCGCCGCAGCTCAAATCTTTCAGTTCCATCGTTGAAACATGAAGGGAGTTTAGCGTGCGAAAGGAAAAGGTTCTAATCACGTATCCACGTATTTTGGCGCTGGACTACCACACGTCACAACACAGTCATATGGCAGCTAAGCGCAGTTTTCAAATATCATTTAATGATGCAAAAAGAGACTATGCGCTAACCATTCAGAAGATCTTCGCCAAACGCCAACGGAGAGGCAGCGTTGCTGAAGATCTAGCGGGGTATTTTGCCACCAGGATAACTGCAGTCATTCCTGAAAATGTCTCCTCGGTTTCTGGAATTATTCAGCAAAATCAGTAACTTCATCCGAAGAATTGCATCAGAGACCGGTCTAAGGCGTTTCAGCATTCAGAAATTGCGGAGACAGGCTAGACATGTTTCCATTAAAAATCCAAAGCCACGACTCCATGTCTGTACGAGCTGTGCGATGAAGAACAAACATCGCGAACTAGATTCTCACAATGGTTGATTTGGGGGGGACACCATACAGCAAGGTCATCGAGGAAATACGGGGAAGGAAGTCGGAGGTGCTCTTTCAAAGGAACAATCCCGGCATTTGCTTGAAGCGATTTAGGGAAATCGCGGAAAACATAAATCAGAATGGCCGGACACGGGTTTGAACCGTCGCCCTCCAGAATGCGAGTCCAGTGTGCTAACCACTGGGCAACCTTCACAAATGTCAATAATGAAGGATTCGATGTTGGCTGCAACTATTTCACAGATAAATCACGCTTCCACCTCAAAGGAGTCGTGAATAAACAGAATTTGCGATTTTGAAGTTCTGAACATCCCCATTTGTTTGTAGAGAAACCACTGTATCCTTCCAAAGTTACTGTTTCGACAGCCATATACAGCAGATACATTAGCGTCCCTTCTTTTCATGCGAGAAAACACAAAAAGTGAATGTTAACTTGCAATTTCTGAACAGTTTATAGTTACAGAGCTTGCGCTGGAGTGTCGACGAGGTACTTAATGGTTCATGTAAGATGGAGTCAGACCTTATCGCACTGAACTGATATTTCGCTCCCTTGATGAACAATTTGGGAATAGAGTCATTGTGTAGGGTTATTTTAAATTTAAGGGCATAGAGACAGACTGGCTTCCATATTGGCTGACTCCTCGTGACTGCTTTTTGTGGGACACATTGAAGCACACTGTCCACCACACTTGGTGAGCTTCAGTCGGCGATCTGTGTGGCATCTGCATCAGTTCCGTTGAGACACTAGAGGATACGAAGGCTAACTTCATCGTTCGTTCGTACCACCTCCGTACTGCGAGAGGTGGACATTTCGAAAATGTTGTGGTGCGACTGCCGGTACTGCTTGCAGAGGACAAGTTTCAGTGCGCTGGTAACGCAGGACTTGCACAGCGTACAGCGCCTTGTTTCGAAAGTTAGTTTTAGTTTCTTTCAGTCGTCACAATAAACGTATCTTTCGTTGCACTTATCTATCGATCTCAGCATTAGAAGTATTTCAATTTGAAATCTGACACTCGTTCGCTGGACGCCATGTAGATAGACAAGTGTCATAATGTTGACAGGATTACAGTTGTCCTCAGAGCTTAAGCAGCAAAAGAAATCAATAATAAAACATTTATCTCTGAAAAATCTGATCAGCACCTTCGGCGAAATCACAATACGTAGAATGGTTCAAATAGCTCTGAACGCTATGCGACTTAACATCTGAGGTCATCAGTCGCCTAAAACGTAGAACTAATTAAATCTAACTAACCTAAGGACATCACACACATCCTTACCCGAAGCAGGATTCGAACCTGCGACCGTAGCGGTAGCCCGGTTCCAGACTGTAGCGCATAGAACCGCACGGCCACTCCGACCGGCATCTGTTTTGAACATAAATTGCTGACTTATACTGAATTTCTGTTTGATACAAGGAACTATAACCTCAAGCTCATGGATTGCTCTGGCTAAGAGCATCTACTTACAAAAATAGGATGGTGGAGAAAAGTTTAACTTCAAGGTGATACGAATTGTACTTCGTTCCAGTTGGTTGGACCTACCAACCAGTTCAATAACAGTTCTGCTATTTTTTGTGCCGTGTTGGTACCACATACAGATTCTTAAGTCAGGTAGAACTGGCGTGTATTGGTGACTTATTTAGTTTCACAATGTTAAGCTTAAGCCTGTTGGAAGACAGCGAGGGTACTCCAAGATAGGACACCAGAAACACAATGCAGAGTGCAAAAAATGTGTTAGTGTGTAGGGAACCAGAGGTACATAGTAACGGTAAAAGCCTACGAAATTGCAGACTTCCTAACGACCTATGCCAGGGTAGAAGTTTCGTTCAGACAATTAACCGCTACCTTCGTACACCACCTGAACGCTGTTGTAACGTGTCACAGTAGATGACGGTCACAAACAGGCACTTCTTAGCGTAGGCAGTAAGCTTGATACTCGCTCCTGGGAACAACAACGCCAGTGCGTTTACACAGGTTAGAGTCAGATGGCAAATTAGTAAATCTGTTATAACTGGGGTACTCACTAACGTAAGTCCTCGGGACGGGGCGAAATCACGTGAAACACTGTTGCTGCTAGCCATAATAGGACAGGCAGTGAGGTTTAGCTTTCAGCTGAATGCTGTGCTACTAAATTTGTAAATTGTTAATGTTAAGGCTAGGATTATACCTACCTACAGAGTATGTGAAAAGGAGGGAACGGAATGTACTTGTCCAAAGGCATCCTAGAGGTGCACAGTCACTCGTCTGATTGGCCGCTGCCTATTGAGTGCCGATGGATTAATGGATTGACTATAGATGGGGAAGAAACAGTGTGCCGCCATTAAAAAAACGTTTTTGTGTTCAGTGGAGTTCTCAGAAAGATCGTTGCGATATCAATTCCCTGTCGCTTGTCAGCTGCCCCGGCTAGGCCCGACAAATATCTCCCTATTTTTTCACTTAAAATGCTGCTCTCAATATTAGTACTTTACAGTACTCTTAGAGATTCCTACTTCTGTTAGCTCTAACCCGACGGGCTCACACTGGGTTATGTTGTGCAGCCAGTTCTATCCGTTGCTTTTCTAGTGCTTAGAATTAGCCTGCAATACGGTAGTTAGTCTGATGTTTTTTTTCAGTCTTCAGTCGTTTGACTGGTTACCTGCCGCCTTCCACAAATTTCTCTCCTGTGCCAACCTCTTCATCTCAGAGTAGCACTAGCAGCATAGGTCCCCAATTATTTGCTCGATGTACTCCAATCTCTGTCTTTCTCTGCAATTTTTACTCTCTACATCTCCATCTGGTACCATGAAAGTTATTCCCTGATGTCTTATCAGATGTACTGTCGACCTGACTCTTCTTCTTGTCAGTATTTTGGACATATAATTTTCGTTGCCCATTCTGCGGAGAACTTCCTCAATTATTATCTTACCAGTCCGCTTCATTTTTAACATTATTCTGTAGCACCGCACTTCAAATGCTTCGATTCTCTTCTGTTCCAGTTTCCCACTACCAAACAATGTTGTGCTTCAAATATTCCAGTGTTATTGTTCCCTCTTGGTTCTTGTTCATATTGTACATTTCACGTCTTTTCCTATGTCTTACCCCTGTTTTTCTCTGAATTTAGAACTTTCTGCACCGTTTGACATTACCCAAAGATTTTTCAAGGTCAACAATGCTGTAAAAATTTCTTCATTTCTCTTCACTGTCGCTTCCATTATCAATTGCAATGTCAGAGCAGCCTTTCTGGTGCCGTTATGGTCATCTGGTACCTTGATGTTAATCTGACAGATCCACAATTTTCTTCTCCGGTGCAGTCCTAGAATCCGCGCCTTTCGTAGATGCACTGTAAAGGTGTTTGGTTCTGATCCAAGAAATCAATGTGCTGTCACTAAAAATTTGCCTTCCTGCATTTGTTTATTTGTTTCTAACCGCTCGGGAGTTGCAGACTGACTTCTTACCCCTTTTTCCTCCTACGTTATTCTAGAACACGACAATACTTCCTCTAGAACAGCCGGTACCACTTCAACGAATTAAGTGTCAATGTATTCTCCAATGAGCTCGCACCAAACTGTCATACTTCGCTGCTTCTGATGCTCAAGGTGCCTCAGTCGCTGTGGACTCTAAACATAAACATTAATGCATTTCTTAAGCTCAGCTTTCCATTACTTGTAAAGTTAGCTCCATCGGTAAATGTTCTTTGAAGAAAGAACGTCTTGTGACTTCACTTCAGAACCGCGAGTCAGAATTCCGCGCGTCATGTTCAGTCCCGCTGGCGAAGTGGCACGGGATGGAGATGGAAGCTGTTTCCAGGAAATTGCGAACAACGCTGAGCTTACTTATTCCAGAGGAATTTTCAATTTTTCTGAAGGTAGCATGTGGATTAAGAGCGACGGCCGTCATGACATTTATTTCGTTAGCTCCTCTCAGTGGCTGTTTGCTTCTTACTCTCTTCGCATATTTCCAGTGCTCTGTCACTAACATTCTTTTAGCACACTTTCTGAATTTTTTTTCTGACACAGTCTGTCGTGATACCATTGTGGGTTCTACAGTTCTCTTCATGTTGCTTCTGCTTTTCTGTAATTGTTTAATTTGTTTTGTTTTGAATAAAGCGTTTGTGCACTCAATTTTCCTGTATGAATGTACTGTAATGTGAACGTTCTTTCGACTGAACTGTGAGAGTCGTACCCTTAGTAAGCGCTGTCTGATGAAAGGACTTGCCAAATCAACCTGAAATTGTGTAACTGTCCTAGGATTAACTTTTACTAAAAGTAATTAAAAAACCAAAAACTTTATACTAAAAAAGCTATTGTGTGAAACTTTGTACACTTAGGTGACACAGGTTATTGGATAGCAATACGCGCATATAGACAGGCGGTAGTATCATGTACACGAGAACTGTCATTTGTACTCAGGTGATTTCCGAAGTGATTATGGCCTCACAACGGGAATCAACAGACTCTGAACGCGGAATTGTAGTTAGATCTAGAGGCACGTGACAGTTCGTTTCGTAAATCGTTAGTAAATTCGATATTCCGACATCCACAGTGTCAATAGCGTGCCGAAAATACCAAATTAATGCGTTACGTCTGACCACGGGCAACACAGTGGCCGATGGCCTTTACTTTACGACCGAGAACTGTGGTGTTTGCGTAGAAATATCAGTGCTAAGAGACAAGCAACATTGCATGAAGTAACCGCAGGTATCAGTGTTACTATGATGAACTTAAAGGGTAGGACAATGCGGAGAAACGTGCCGTTAATGGGTTGCCTTTGCTAACAGCACGACATTGCCTGCAGCGCCTCTCCTGGAAAAGCGACCATATCGTGCGGACTCCAGACGACTGTATAGCAGTGGCCTGGTCAGAGCAGTCCCGATTTCAATTTGTAGGAATTGAGGGCCGGAATCGAGTGTGTCGCAGACCGCATGGACCGACGTTTCCAACGAGGCCCTGTGCAGACTGGTGACGGCTCCGTAATGGTGCTGGCTGGGTTTACACGGTGGACGGAGCATCTGGTCCAAAAGAAGCTATCATTGACTGGAAGTGGTTATATTCGGATACTTGAAGACCGTTTCCAGCCATTCAATGTCTTCATGTATCCAAGCAACGATGGAATTCTTATAGACGATAACGCTCCATGTCACCGGGCCACAATCTACATCTACATATACATCTACATGGATATTTTGCAAATCACATTTAAGTGCCTGGCAGAGGGTTCATCGAACCACCTACACAATTCTCCATTAACCCAATCTCATATAGCTCGCGAAAAGAACGATCTTTAAGTACGAGCACTGATTTCCCTTATTTTAGCGTGGTGATCGTTTCTCCCTATGTAGGTAGATATCAACAAAATATTTTCGCATTCGAAGGAGAAAGTTGGTGATTGCAATTTTCTGATAAGATTCGGCTGCAACGAAAAACGCCTTTCCTTTAATGATGTCGAGCCCAAATCCTGTATCATTTAAATGACACTCTCTCCGTTATCTCACGATAATACAAAACGTGCTGCTCTTCTTCTAACGTTTTCGATGCACTCCCACAGTCCTATCTGGTAAGGATCCAACACTGCGCAGCAGTATTCTAAAAGAAAATGGACAAGCGCAGTGTAGGCAGTCTCCTTAATACACCCGTTACATTTTCAAAGCGTGCAACCATTAAACGCAGTCTGTGGTTTTCTAAGTACTCATTCCAATTTAAATTGTTCGTAATTGTAATACATAGGTATTTATTTGAATTAAGGCCTTTATATTTGACTGATTTTAAGTGTTTATAGGTCCCCTTGGTAAAATTATACAAGACTGTGCTTAAACTGACACACAATATTATTTATCGCAATGCAATCTGACTTTTAAAAATCCATACGAAAGAATGGACCTGACTGACATTAACCTATACTTTTCACAAATCACTTACCTCACCAAAAATCTTCGTTACTCCAACTACTGCAATACAGCGAGCGCCACTACTGCCAGCTAAATAAAAGATTCAAACTACGGAAGGCACTAACTACTGATAGGCATAGTTAGCGAATGAAAGATTTTAATAGAGAATAAACAATGGATTTACCTTAATAGTCATTATATATATATATATATATATATATATATATATATATATATATATATATATATATATATATATATATAATATGCCCAACGCTACAATGGCGAGTATTTCAACAATGCCAACCAGCCTCAGACTGCACACAGCACAGCCAGTGATTTTTACACAGAGGTGGTGCTACAAATAAAAAAACTTAAACAGCCTACTTACATCCACTCTTGTGGATGACCTGACACTTTTCGTTATTTATGGTCAACTGCCAATTTTAGCAACATTCAGATTTCTTTTCTGAATCGTTTTGCAGTTTATTTTGATCTTCTGATGACTTTATTAGTCGATAATCGGCAGTGTCATGTGAAAACGACCTGAGACGGCTGCTCAGACTGTCTTCCACATCATCATTTTACTCGATGACCTTACTTCAATTACTATGGACTGTGACCTCCGTGCTAGGAAGTCACAGATCCAGTCACATAACTGAGACGGTATTCCATAAGCACGCAATTACACTACGAGCTCTTTGTGTGGTACTCGGTCAAAAGCCTTCCAGAAATACGGAATCGATCTGAAATCCCTTTTCAATAGCATTCAACGCCTCATGTGAATAAAGAGCTAGTTTTGTTTCACAAGAACGATGTTTCCTAAACCCATGTTGACTGTGCGTCAGTAGACCGTTATCTTCGAGGTAATTGGTTCAAATGGCTCTGAGCACTATGGGACTCAACATCTGAGGTCATCAGTCCCCTAGAACTTAGAACTAATTAAACCTAACTAACCTAAGGTACAAAGCAGGTAGCTGCGAAGAAACCATGGGTAACAGAAGAAATACTTCAGTTGATTGATGAAAGGAGGAAGTACAAACATGTTCCGGGAAAATCTGGAATACAGAAATACAAGTCGCTGAGGAATGAAATAAATAAGAAGTGCAGGGAAGCTAAGACGAAATGGCTGCAGGAAAAATGTGAAGACATCGAAAAAGATATGATTGTCGGAAGGACAGACTCAGCATACAGGAAAGTCAAAACAACCTTTGGTGACATTAAAAGCAACGGTGGTAACATTAAGAGTGCAACGGGAATTCCACTGTTAAATGCAGATGAGAGAGCAGATAGGTGGAAATAATACATTGAAAGCCTCTATGAGGGTGAAGATTTGTCTGATGTGATAGAAGAAGAGATAGGAGTCGGTTTAGAAGAGATAGGGGATCCAGTAAGGCAAAAGGGACCGATAACATTCCATCAGAATTTCTAAAATCATTAGGGGAAGTGGCAACAAAACGACTATTCACGTTGGTGTGCAGAATATATGAGTCTGGTGACATACCATCTGACTTTCGGGAAAGCATCATCCACACAATTCCGAAGACGGCAAGAGCTGACAAGTGCGAGAATTATTGCACAATCAGCTTAACAGCTCATGCATCGAAGCTGCTTACAAGAATAATATACAGAAGAATGGAAAAGAAAATTGAGAATGCGCTAGGTGACGATCAGTTTGGCTTTAGGAGGCACGAGAGAGGCAATTCTGACGTTACGGCTAATAATGGATGCAAGGCTAAAGAAAAATCAAGACACGTTCATAGGATTTGTCGACCTGGAAAAAGCGTTCGACAATATAAAATGGTGCAAGCTGTTTAAGATTCTGAAAAAAGTAGGGGTAAGCTCTGTGCCTGACAGAGGTAAGCCACTGTTATGATCGGACTTTTTACGTTCATATACAATATGTGCAACAGCCAAGAGGGAATAATAAGAGTGGACGATCAAGAACGAAGGGCTCATGTTAAGAAGGGAGTAAGACAAGGCTGTAGCCTTTCGCCCCTACTCTTCAATCTGTACATCGAGGAAGCAATGATGGTTATAAAGGAAAAGTTCAGGAGTGGAAGTAAAATACATTGTGAAAGGATATCAATGATACGATTCGCTGATGACATTGATATCCTGAGTGAAAGTGAAGAAGAATTAAATGATCTGCTTAACGGAATGAACAGTCTAATGAGTACACAGTATGGTTTGAGAGTAAATCGGAGAAAGACGAAGGTAATGAGAAGTAGTAGAAATGAGAACAGCGAGAAACTTAACATCAGGGTTGATGGTCACAAAGTCAATGAAGTTAAGGAAATCTGCTACCTAGGCAGGAAAATAACCAATGACGGACGGAGCAAGGAGGACATCAAAAGCAGACTCGCTATGGCAAAAAATTCATTTCTGGCCAAGAGAAGTCTACTAATATCAAATACCGGCCTTAATTTGAGAAAGAAATTTCTGAGGATGTACGTCTGGAGTACAGCATTGTATGGTAGTGAAACATGGACTGTCGGAAAACCGGAACAGAAGAGAATCGAATTATTTGAGATGTGGTGCTATAGACGGATGTTGAAAATCAGGTGGACTGATAAGGTAAGGAATGAGGAGGTGCTACGCAGAATCGGAGAGGAAAGGAATATGTGGAAAACACTGATAAGGAGAAGGGACAGAATGATAGGACATCTGCTAAGACATGAGGGAATGACTTCCATGGTACTAGAGGAAGCTGTAGAGGGCAAAAACTGTAGAGGAAGACAGAGACTGGAATACGTCAAGCAAATAATTGAGGACGTAGGTTGCAAGTGCTACTCTGAGATGAAGAGGTTAGCACAGGAAAGGAATTCGTGGCGGGCTGCATCAAACCAGTCAGTAGACTGATGACAAAAAAGAAACCTAAGGACATCATACACATCCACGCCCGAGGCAGGATTCGAACCTGCGACCGTAGGTGCTGCGCGGTTCCGGACTGAAGCGCCTAGAACCGCTCGGCCACAACTGCCGGCTTTCGAGGTAATTCATAATGTTCGAACACAATATATGTTCCAGAATCCTGCTGCATATCGACTTTAATTATATCGGTCTGTTATTAAGTGGATTACTCTTATTACCTTTCTTGAATATTGGTGTGATGTGTGCAAATTTCCAGTCACTGGGTAAGGATCTTTCGTCGAGCGACCGGTTGTATAGGATTGTCAAGTATGGAGCTAATGCATCAACGTACTCTGAGAGGAACCTAATTGGTACGCAGTCTGGACCAGAAGACTTGCCTTTATTAAGTGATTTAAGTTGCTTCACTACTCCGAGGATATTTACTTCTACGTTTCTCATGTTGGCAGACGTTCTTGTTTGGAATAGTTCTGAAGAATATTCTGGGCAATCCGAGTGTTACATAAATGTGTATCTTGCCCACCAGGATCGCCCGAGATGAATCTCATTAATGGAATATAATTGACACTTTAGTTCTGGTACAAATTCCTCCACCGGTAACACGTTGCACTTGCAGACGGTTCTAGAGGTAGCGTGGCTGCGTATACCTGCAGGGAACTTCCAACGATTTGTTGAGTCCGTGCCGTGTCGGATTGCTGCACTATGCCGGGAAAAAAAAGAAAGGAGGTTCGTCACGGTAGTTGGAGGTGCTCTGTGACTTCCTTCACCCTAGTGCACTACGACGTGCAGTGAACAGTGCTACGATGCATGATGTTTGTAATACAAAAAACTAACACAGTAAAAGTCCCGCATAAAAGTTCAAACTTAAGAGTAAATGAATAAATGCTCAAAATTCTTGTGTTAAAATGGCTGCAAATTTAGGCACCCAAACTGCAACAGTTAGACACACACGCGAACATTACACACAACACTATGAGAGAAAAGAATTCCGAAAAACGGAAGGAGGTCTGAACTAAATTTTAACTGAACAGACCCTGATGATAATTTGTAATGCAAAGCTTGGGTATAAATAATCTTACTGTGCCGTAATGGTGATGTTAAGCCATTCTAACGAACTATCGTGGCTTACCTTGTGGCAACAGAACCTCGGTAGTGCTCGAAAGTGGTGAATGTTGGAACGGAGCGCAGGAGCAGAACTGCCAAAGAAACAGTTGTCCAAGTATATTACAAGGAAAAGCAACTATGCTACGCATGTCATACTACCACTCTGCATAGCGTTCGACGTCCGACACCTGTAACGAGCAATGACCGCCCAACCCCGCAATGTCTGGACGTCATTTCACCTTGGTTTCGTCACATGTTGAAGACACTCACTACAGAACTCCTCGAACACCCGACGAGTCACGCACTTGCCGAAATGCTCGTGCTGAGTCTCCGGGCCATCGGTCACACTGAGATAAATAGAGCGCCTTCCCCATTCTACACACGGCCAGCACGCTCACTGAGACTGCATGCAACGCGTGTCTGCCAGGCTATCGGTCATTCCTCACCAGGTGTTGATGCTATCGTCTGGACGGGTTTATATTGATAGTAGGTCGGCGGTCGTAAAGTTCTGGCTGGTCAGTGTAACTCTGCCATACAAATCGTCAATGGAGTGGTAAATCTGTGATTCTGAGTCCAAGACAAGTGAGCATTTTAGTCTGTTTAGTCTCATCTCGACGATCAAACTAATCAGTAAGGAAAAATCATACAGGAAATTAGCCTTTCTCACACTTATCATACAGGGTGTTTCAAAAATGACCGGTATATTTGAAACGGCAATAAAAACTAAACGAGCAGCGATAGAAATACACCGTTTGTTGCAATACACTTGGGACAACAGTACATTTTCAGGCGGACAAACTTTCGAAATTACAGTAGTTACAATTTTCAACAACAGATGGCGCTGCAAGTAATGTGAAAGATATAGAAGACAACGCAGTCTGTGGGTGCGCCATTCTGTACGTCGTCTTTCTGCTGTAAGCGTGTGCTGTTCACAATTTGCAAGTGTGCTGTGGACAACATGGTTTATTCCTTAGAACAAAGGATTTTTCTGGTGTTGGAATTCCACCGCCTAGAACACAGTGTTGTTGCAACAAGACGAAGTTTTCAATGGAGGTTTAATGTAACCAAAGGACCGAAAAACGATACAATAAAGGATCTGTTTGAAATATTTCAACTGACTGGGAACGTGACGGATGAACGTGCTGGAAGGATAGGGCGACCGCGTAGGGCAACCACAGAGGGCAACGCACAGCTAGTGCAGCAGGTGATCCAACAGCGGCCTCGGGTTTCCGTTCGCCGTGTTGCAGCTGCGGTCCAAATGAGGCCAACGTCCACGTATCGTCTCATGCGCCAGAGTTTACACCTCTATCCATACAAAATTCAAACGCGGCAACCCCTCAGCGCCGCTACCATTTCTGCACGAAAGACATTCGCTAACGATATAGTGCATAGGATTGATGACAGCGATATGCATGTGGACAGCATTTGGTTTACTGACGAAGCTTATTTTTACCTGGACGGCTTCGTCAACAAACAGAACTGCCGCATATGGGGAACTGAAAAGCCCCATGTTGCAGTCCCATCGTCCCTGCATCCTCAAAAAGTACTGGTCTGGGCCGACATTTCTTCCAAAGGAATCATTGGCCCATTTTTCAGATCCGAAACGATTACTGCATCACGCTATCTGGACATTCTTCGTGAATTTGTGGCGGTACAAACTGCCTTAGACGACACTGCGAACACCTCGTGGTTTATGCAAGATGGTGCCCGGCCACATCGCACGGCCGACGTCTTTAATTTCCTTAATGAATATTTCGATGATCGTGTGATTGCTTTGGGCTATCCGAAACATACAGGAGGCGGCGTGGATTGGCCTCCCTATTCGCCAGACATGAACCCCTGTGACTTGTTTCTGTGGGGACACTTGAAAGACCAGGTGTACCGCCAGAATCCGGAAACAATTGAACAGCTGAAGCAGTACATCTCATCTGCAGGTTGTCAAAGGTTTCGGGTAATTTCATTCAGAGACTACGCCATATTATTGCTACGCATGGTGGATATGTGGAAACTATCGTACTATAGAGTTTCCCAGACCGCAGCGCCATCTGTTGTTGACAATTGTAACTACTGTAATTTCGAACGTTTGTCTGCTGAAAATATACTGTTGTCCCAAGCATATTGCAACAAAAGGTGTATTTCTATCGCTGCTCGTTTAGTTTGTATTGCCGTTTCAAATATACCGGTCATTTTTGAAACACCCTGTACATTAAGCGAGAGCAAATAATTATGTGGCAACATTAACTCAGTAGCTTTATACTTCTGAAATCACTCTTCATAAAACCACATTTCCTAAAAACAAATTCCTCCGCGTCTTCACCTGTGTGTTCTGCTAACTATTTTCTCAAATCGCTAAGCAGCGTGGCCGACTCAAGACTCTGCCACGTAACACTCGCGAATGCTACTGACAATGACACTACTACTGCCAACCAAAGATCACATCTCTTGTACTCAAAACCTCTGTAGCGAACATATAGACTACAGAATTCATATCTCTGAAAAATATCCAGTGTACAAGACTCACGGCACAAAAAGAAAGAACTGACATCAACTCTAATCGACTACCAAAAGTAAACTAGAGACCTTACTGCACCTTGATTTGTGTAACTCACGTTATTTTCAAACTAACCAGCACGCAACACATGTGAGCTGGCAAACGGAATGAAAGACATTTCCTCGGTGTCCCTCTCCTAATGGACTACGGTGATGCAACATACTGTTCCTTCTTATCCGATTTGACGCATTTCCTATGGGATCAAATAATGAATTTCTATGTTACATAGAAATCGGTATCCAAAGCTAGTAATGCGATGTTTAAGACTGAAAAGCAGTTGAACTGGTCTCTTTTAGTGCTGCTGTACTAGGAACAGAAATGTCTGTAGTTCCATTTGAAAAAAGAGAAGTAGATACCGTTACGTCTCTAGTTGATAAAGTTGTCGAAACAGACTATACTTCAATTAGTGAGGACTTTTTCACAATTCATCTGGGTGAAAACATAATTACGATATTTTGATAGATTCTGGAGACATTTGAGGTAAACAATTTAATTGAATCACCCTACATACTCAAGTTTATGGTCAAGAATTATCCACAATTTGAAAACAATGGTGCCTTTAATAAATAAATCTCAGCGGAAAATATACCCACTATTCACCGCAAAATTAAATGCCTTTTATACGGAAAAGGAAACGTACAAAATTATATAAATACTTTACTAGCTGCAGTTATGAAAATATTATACTAGCTTCCTTCTGAATTAAAATTTTGGCGAGTAATAAAACTTTAATACAATCTGTATTATTTCTTTGTGACACAGTTCCATAAGTAGGGTGAAAATTTCTAATTTTTGTGACACTGAGTTGTATCAATTAATTGTTGTAAACTGAGATTGAGGAAAAATCCAGCTGTGTAAATGACCAGCATTAACCTTATTTTCACTCAACAAATCTACAATATGTGCAAACCTTCTGGTTCGTTCCGCATCATAGCGGGTAGTTGCAAATACGATCAACGGAACGTGTTACTAATTAATATTAACCAACTTAATGATTTAGAGAATAATTACGCACTATAGCTGGATTTCGATGTAAATTCTAAAGAATCGCGAAAGCCTAACACAACTAATGATGATACAGCTGATGACATTTTTCCTGCTTGTGTATTACTAAACGGATTGAAGAAAGCCTGCATAATTCATAGCGGTGCATCGGACGCCATCGTATTTTGCTTCCGTGTGGTAACGTCATTGTCTCTGGCAACGTGGGTGACTCCTTGCAGTCACAAGGTTCTTTCCGCTGATTGCTTGGTTCTTGGACTATGGACAAAGGGTTGTATCTACGACGGTTTAGGCATAAAGTCGTGTTTCGAAATGGGTAATGGATTTACAGCTGGAACTGTTTGGTATTACAAACGGAAATAAAATAAAAAGAAATTTTACTCCATTTAATAAGAATCACTGTGGAAACTTTTTAAAAATCTGTTGTGGCTGTGGGCCCAATTGCAGCCAAAATAATGGGAGGGTAACGAAGTTCACGGCTGACACAGCACACTTTGATAATATTTTCCAATCCATTAAATCTGTAGTAGTTCCATTATTCATAGTTAGTCCATCAAGCGATAAAACTCATCAAATGCTATTTCAAGATTAAAAATCTGTTACGATCAAAGTCCATTATTCAGAAACAGTGAAAAAAATGGCTTTGTGGAGAGAGCTGTGGTACGTGCGCTGCACTTGTTAATAAATATGTTAATTCTGCGTAAAAATGCATGCAATTAAAAGAACTTAATATGAAATACTTGGTACTGGTCTGGGAGATCTGATTTGGTTAACCTGATATTGTAGCAAATTATGGCATGCGGTCTGTTTACATTAGAATGACTCTTGTTAAAGAGAGAAGTTAATCCAATTTACAGATGGCGTATGAAATAGAGTGGATTGTAATCAAAATATCAGTTAAATGAGTACCCGTACGGGTCACCAGATATTTCTTTCCACATTGTGTTGATAATTTTGTAGGATAAATATGCTGGCCTAGAGGCGGCCTGTGTCCATACTTCCAATTTCTGTTTCCAGTCAAGTCATTCACTCTTGATTCATAGATATATGAGCATGTTTCATAACATAAAAGACTCTGTGTCAATTCTATGTGATCTACATTTTTATGTCGTTGTACACAGAAGCGAGCTTGTATTTCTCATTACGCGGCACAAACGGAAGTTTATTTAGAGATCGCTACCTCGAAGCTCCACCTTTGTAGGTCAAGATGAATGAGTACCTACATTTAGCCAGAACGTAGACCGAACGGTGCTCCAGTATATAGCGTTTCCTGGACAGAGATTGATGGAGAATGTTTAACGCGAGCGACCCTAAGAGCTGGGCGATAGTGATCTAATGCGCTTTCCCACACGCGTAAAACTAAACCGATGCCCTCATAGCTAACACTTCCTCCACCAACACATAGGTACCTGCATGCGAACGTGTAACTGGACCTAATTATATACCGTCAACGTCTATTGCAGGCCATCGGCGTCAGATTACTTTAAAGGCAGGACTCTTCACAAACTTACGCAACTACATTGGTTACTCGATCACAATCTAAATGATTTTTCAACTCAATTTGTATTCCCTATTGAATGTACTGTTTATTTCAGTGTCCACTATTGGTGTTTAGACCTTAGTTCATTATCAGTTGATGTGTTTTCAGCTCCTGTAACCACTTCATTATAAAGTCGAAGTAGCACAAAACGATGTTGCAATAAACAGCACAATCAACACCAGATATAAAGTATTTACTAATTAATTAAGGAAAAATGACTTACCACCATTTTTAATAAACATTTAGTTTTGTTTTGCATGCCTCCAGATTGTGCCTCATATAGATTTTTAATAGGCCTTTTTTACTTTAAAAGGTTCCTGAATTAGTTCTTGTACTTGTTGGATTACCACTTATTGTTGTACTCTGACAACTACCTACACCTGTTCTGTTAGCTAAGACTGTTTCACGCATTTTAATTAAGCTTGTAAATAACGTAAATCACAAGACCTCCTACTCCAACCACAGGTGTAATGGAATCCAGTGCTCTTGATTCTCTACCTGTAATACACCGATAGTAAAAGTTCACTAAATTGTAACAAATGCACAGTATCTTAGCAAACATCTTGACCTGGACAAAACTTTCCTGACCAAAATCAGTTCTAAGTGCCACGCCCCTTTGACAGATTTATCTTAATACATAATTCTTCAGATTTGAATAAATCTATCTATGAAATCATCTAGAGGACAGCTTTCCTCTTGCGTGTGCTGGTATGGGAAAAGCAACACTCTCACATACATCTCTTGTACTCGTATAAGATAATGTATACAAAAATACGCATACATTTACGCATATCAGAAGGTCTAATGTGATGATACTAGGAGGTTGACTGTTTGCTACTGAAAACGGCTTGGTGCGCAGTTCTACCAATTGGGTTCGATGCAATATGATGCAAAGAGAGAGTGCACATGTGCACTGTTGATGTGTATTGGTTAATTGGTCATGCTTATGATATTAAGACCGAAAGTAAATAACACAATACTGGAGTGCGTAAGTATTAGCTAAACTTCCAAAAAGAGATGTTATTGCAGTAAAAATGACAATACCCGAATGACAAAATCTAAAAATCTAAAATCGAAGTTCTTGGCAAGCGCACGATACATTTTCGGAAACATCAGTTGTATGTCCAGTAGCATCCTTTCCTTAATCTCATTTCGTTAAACAAAATTGTTGTGCCACTTTCCTTTTACAACTCACGAAAATGTACAAGATAATAGTTCATAGACAAGCACCAGAGCTAATGCAGTTCAGGTTAAACAGTATTACTGCAAAATCAGCATACTAGAGAGAGTCCTGCAATGAAATTATGTTATTACTTTTCGTAGGGCATGGTAACACCGTTCTTCTGTCTATATCCAAGATAATAATAATCCGTCAAAATTCTGATTACCATATAGTGCAAAATAATGACAGTACCGGTGTGTTATACAAGAAACGTACATATACCTCACCTTGTGTCGTCTCGTAGTGAAATCAGCTGTCTTCTGCAGTCGTGCTGCTGCAACAGTCGAAATAAATTAATTATCACATATGAATTAAATGGGGCGTCTGATGGCAGAACTCACTGTACAATTTTTTAAGACTGTTTCCAAATAGAGTGCAGCACCGTATAATGTCAGCTGGATAACGTTGACACTGTTTTAAGTTGAACAACAGACATCTGTGATGTTGTTGTGGTCTTCAGTCTACAGACTCATTTGATGCAGATCTCCATGCTACTCCATCCTGTGCAAGCCTCTTCATCTCCCTGTACCTACTGCAACTTACATCCTTCTGAATCTGCTTATTGTATTCATTTCTTGGTGTCCCACTACGATTTTTATCCTCCAAGCTTCCTTCCAATACTAAATTGGTGATCCCTTGATGCCTCTCAACGTGTCCTACCAATCGATCGCTTCTCCTAGTCAAGTTGTGCCATAAATTCCTCTTATCCCCAATTGCAATCAGCACCTCTTCATTGGTTACGTGATCTAACCATTTAATATTCAGCATTCTTCTGAAGCACCACATTTCGAAAGCTTCTATTCTCTTCTTGTGGGCGCTACAGTCTGGAACCGCGCGACTGCTATGTTCGCAGGTTCGAATCCTGCCTCGGGCATGAATGTGTGTGACGTCCTTAGGTTAGTTAGATTTAAGTAGTTCTAAGTTCTAGGGGACTGATGACCTCAATCCCATAGTGCTCAGAGCCATTTGAATCATTTCTTCTTGTCTAATCTGTTTCTCGTCCATGTTTCACTTCCATACATGGCTACAAACCATAAAAATAATTTCAAAAAAGACTTCATGACACTTAAATCTGTAGCAGATGGTAAAAATTTCTCTTCTTCAGAAACGCTTTCCTTGCCATAGCCAATCTATTTTATATATCCTCTCTACTTCAGCCATCATCAGTTCCTTTGCTCCCCAAGTAGCAAAACTCATCTACTACTTTAAGTATCTCATTTCTCCCACGTTGGAGGTTCCAGTCCTCCCTCGGTCATGGATGTGTGTGTTGTCCTTAGCATAAGTTAGTTTAAGTTAGATTAAGTATTGCGCACGTTTAGGGACTGATGACCTCAGTATTTTGGTCCCATAAGACCTTACCACAAATTCCCAATGTTGTCTCATTTCCTAATCTAATTTTCTTAGCATCACCTGATTTAATTCGACAACATTCCTATATCCAAGTTTACTTTTTGTTGTTGTTCATCTTATATCCTCCTTTCAATACAGTATCCATTCCGTTCAACTGCTCTTCGGGGTCCATTGACTTTTTTTTTTTTTTTTGGGATCAATATACAGGTTGAATAACATCGGGTTTAGGCTACAAGGCTTTCTCACTCCATTCTCAACTACTACTACTCTTTCGTACCCTCGGCTCTTATAACGGCCGTCTGATTCCTGTACAAATTCTAAATAGCCTTTCGCTCCCTGTATTTTACCCATGCCACTTCCTGAATTTGAAAGAGAGTACTGCAGTCAACGTTGTCAAAATCTTTCTGTAAGTCTACAAATGCTAGAAACGTAGGTTTGCCTTTCCTTAACCTATCTTCTAGGATAAGTCGTAATAATTTTCAAACCTGTGAAAATCCGATTTCTTTGGTATTGGAATTATTATGTTTTTCTTGAAGTCTGACGCTATTTCGCCTGTCTGATACATCCTGCTCACCAAATAGAAAAGTTTTGTTATGGCTGGCTCACCCAACGCTGTCAGTAGTTCTAACGGAATGTTGTCGTGCACTCCCGGCTCCCGAGCCCTTGTTCCGACTTCCATCTTTCAGTGCTCTGTCAAATTCTTCACGAAGTATCGAATCTATCATTTCATCTCAATCTTCGTCGTTTTCCATATTCTTAATATTGCCCTCAAGTACACCGCCCTTGTAAAGACCGTCTATATACTCCTTCCACCTTTCCGCTTTCTCTTCTTCGCTTGGGTCTGGTTTTCCTACTGAGCTCTTGACATTAATACAGGTCGTTCTCTTTCCTCCGAAAGTCTCTTTAATTTTCCTGCAGGCACTATCTATCTTACCCGAGTTATATGCCTCTACATCCTTACATTTGCCTTCTAGCCATCCCTGCTTAGCCATTTTGCACTTCCTGACGATCTCATTTCTGAGACGTTTGTATTACTTTTCGCATGCTTCATTTACACCATTTTTATATTTTCTCATTTCATCACTTAAGTACAATATATCTTCTGTTACCCAAGGACTTCTACTAACCCTCGTCGTTTTACCTATTTGATCCTGTGCTGGCTTCACTAATTCATCTCTCAATCCTACCCATTCTTCTACTATTGTATTTTTTTCCCCTGTTCTTGTCAATCTTTCCCTAATACTCTCTCTGAAACTCTCTACAACCTCTAATTCTTTCAGTTTATCCAGGTCCCATCTTCTTAAATTCATACATTTTTGCCGTTTTTTGAGTTTTAATCTACAGCTCATAACAAATAAATCGTGGTCAGAGTCGACATCTGCCGCTGGAAATGATTTATAATTTGAAACCTGGATCCTAAATCTCTGTCTTACCATTATATAATCTATTTGAAACCTTTCAGTGCTTCGAGGACTCTTCCACGTATACAACCTTCTTTCATGACTTTCACAACTGTGAAATCTGAGATCGACAGTTCCTTAATTTCACTTTAAAATAGTGTAACTTTTGACCCTAGAAAGGGCAGCCTGTCTTTAGAAGTAGTTCTCAAATTGATACACCAAACAATACTGGTCTGTCACCATTCGTAACACAATCCATAGAATCGGGAAAATGAAAGTCTCCTTTCTGTCGTAGATAACGCGAAAAATAGCGTGGCAAACTGCTGGCGGGTTTGCACTCTATTGGTGCACTCACATCAACAACAGCGAAGCAATCATGTTCATGGAAGTTTTGAGTTTTCATCTTTTTACGTGATTACAGCGTTCATTATCTCCATACACTGTCTTTGTAATCCTCTTACGATCCATCATTACTAAAACTGTTCGCCTTTCTTCAAAACAGTCAATTTTTCCAGCAATTAACTCTGTTTTACTACACTGTTCAACTTTAAATTGCTCCGTATGCGTATTCCCAGATATTTAATAAGGTAGTTTGTTTTCGTGATTTTCGACAATAGTGTTGTCAAACAGTAACGTATACGCAGTATCTTGAGTAAGTAAACACGTCTCATAGCAGTGCTATGGTTAGAGTCGTAAAAGAAAGGTATTTCCCGTACAAATAGCGTGTTTTCAAGCTGAAATATGCTCTACAGACTGTATCAGTGGTAAAGGAGTTTTTTTATCTCTTTTCTTTTCAAATTTCCTTTCGTCATTTCGTGACGCGTTATAAGACACCATTTTGATGCAAAAGTGGAATTAAAAATCTTATTTTTAAGCAAAAAGATCCGGATCTACAAATAATTAATTCACGTTCACGTACACATATGGATCTCTGGTCAACGAGCTCGTGATTCGTCCTCGACATTGCAACACCTCTCTAGGCTTTTGAAATTAATGACGGCTGAGAAATGCTTTGTTCGGAGAATCAGCGTCATCGATTCAGTGAGTACAAACGAAGAAAATTATTTTATGCTGGTCATGTAAATGTTGTTCGAAAAAGTTTCACCAACATTTACTTGAAGAGGTTGAAACAACATCCACCCAGTTGCAAATAAAGGTTTATTAGCCGTTGACCTAGCTTTCGATTTTGTAAGAACATAATGTTCAGAAACAGTGGTCCTTGTTACATCATATGGTGGTCCACTAATTCTGAAGAAGATATTTCTACAAATATTGAAACCTAGGTCAAGGGCTAATAAACCTTTATTTGCAACTGGTTGGCTGTTTTTTCAACCTCTTTAGATTTACACAGTTACTGTTTCGCAGTCATGTTTAATATTTTAACATTTAAATTATTTTATTATTAGGTCAATAACAGGAAAATTTTCCAATCTAATTGTCTCCTGGGAAATCTCACCTGATTCCTGTCGCAAAGGTTAACTGAATGATGGCAATTGAAATTCTAGGCAATGAACTGAAAAGCACAAGATTCCGTTCACGTTTTAATAATATTAAAGTAGTTTGACTGTGTTACGGAAATCAGCAGAATATTAGGAAACGACTCCTTATACCAAAAGGAATTCAGGTGTGTTAATCAGTTCCAACATTGTCAAACTGCGTTTTACTTTATTGTTTCCTGCTACTTCAGACGAACAGTGTATCGGCTTGCACTAGGTAGTCAAATCCAATATTTCTTGCTTATTATTAAGCTTCTTAATTAATTTAATGTCTTGTGCTCATAGTTTGTTATTATTATGAATTTATTTGTTTAAATTGTTGAGACCAAAAGAGGATCACACAAAGCGAACTACAATCTGTAGTTGTTATTTTTCTTGTCCTTTCAGATTTGTCTCATCTTCTCATTATGTTTAGCTCGACGCCCTTCCGTCCATCTTTTGGGCTTTTCTTCTGGAGCAACTTCCCAGCAGTGGACCTTTTGTCTGAAGAGTTTTTGATCTGCGATGTCTGTAGATATGATGTTGGCATTTTTGAGATGAGTTTGAACTATTTTGATCCAGACTATTAACGGTTTTAGTTTCTGTGAGTACATTAGCATTTTCTTTGCTAATCTGTTGTCATCCAGTCTCATGATGTGTGCATAGAACTTCAGTCGTCGTTTGCGGAAGTCTGTTTCATAGTTGGAGTATTTTTCTGTTGTCGTGTTTGAATGTAGCCGATATCATTCGTCTGTAACCTGTGGACCGTGGATTTGGCGAACGATTTTCCTTTCAACGTTTTTGATGTTGTCGAGATCCCCTTTTTTAATTGAAGTTTAGGGTCTCTGTTGCATGCATTGTTTCGGGTTTGATGACAATCGCATAGTGTCGAGTTTTGGTTTGATATTCATGCAGCTTTTGTTGTAGAAGTTAGCAATTTTCGCGTAAGCTTATCGCATTTTGACTTTTCGTGCTTTTTGTTCTAATGTTTCTATTTCTGTGGGTTCGAATATTTCACCCAAGTATTTAAAGTGGTTGATTCTGTTTATTGTGCTGTATTCTATGATCAAATTTTCGGTTTTGACGTGTTTTGTTGCCATAGATTCAGTTAGTATTATTATTATTATTATTATTATTATTATTACATGTTAACGCAACTAAGTGAGAGTACAATATATTAGCTATTATAGGACACTTCCTGTAAATTTCCTAATTGTTCTTGTTAATCCATGCATCTCAGCTTTCCGCATTAAGATTTAACTTTCTGCCAGGAGGTGCAGTGTTCTCTCGCACCTCAATCGAATGTGAATTCATGCCTTCGTAAAGCAGCCCCGTCTCCCGACATATCGTCGTCCTCAGAACTCTAATGTTGCCACAGACTTTGTACTCCTATTGTGCGTCAAACAGTGAATATGTTATTGTTGACAAAACTTTGTGCATTCTTTCTAGGCGTATGCGTAAATGACTTGGAGACGATGTGTTCTGTATTTGTGATAAGGGGGAGTGGAGAAGTTGTCAAATGTACATTAAGGGATGATTGTAACTGTATACGCGTTGCTATAAAAATAAAGCAAATTGATGCTACCAAAAATCAAGAAACGAGTAGTTCTTATGTAGCCATACTGGGTCCTCATTACAGTACGCTGTCCTCTGGGACTGCCCTCTGGTTGCTAAACAGCTAGTTTTACTCCTTTGCTTGAAATGTGAAGTAGCTATCTTTGAGACAGTTCCATCAGTCCTACAGATTTGCGTAACTTTGACATAAACATTGTATGTAATAAATTAACGTGGTTCTGAAACCTGAGCCCGGTCTTTTAATCAGTGGGCCACGTTTACTGGTTTCAACAATTTTCTTTTCGATATCTCGTACCAGAGACGATTCGTATCACCAGCTCCATCACCTTACATCAGTGTGAAAAGGGCAATCGTTATAAGGCGAGCGACCACTCTAACATAGATAACGTGCGTTTTTCGCTTTTTTGTGCCTCGTTTTCCATTCACAAGGTTTAGCCGAATAAATTGAGCTTCCAGGATTATCATCTACATAAAGGTAGAGCTAGGCGTAGAAACAACAATAACTTCACGTTTACAACATGTCCACTGCATGAAATAACCTAATAGATGGTAAACTATCGGAAGTACTTTTAATAAAAAATACATTTTATAATCATTGATGAAAACTCAACATACAAAACATTAGTCACTTACCTCAGAACACAAATAATACATCCAGAAGCAACAAAAATGCATGGCAGAACTTATTGTACAGCTCAGTGGGTGTAAGAGAGATGATTATGCAGCTGTTCCTGCCACAACTATTCAGATAAGTTGTCAAGATTTAATAGATAACACCGAAGGCCGTCTAGCTACAATCCGCGAAGTTCGACGGCGATGCCATTCATCAACGCGTTGTTAGCCACGGGGACTGTATCCGGAGACAGAGAATTTCATTGCGTCTAATTTCTCTATTGAGATGCTACAGCGAGACGTTCTTTCTGCTAGCGACCACACGCACTAATCAGCCAGAACGTTATGACTACCTACAAAAAAACTGGTATGTCCAAGTTTCGTACGGATAAAAGCGGCGACGCGTCGTGGCATGAAGGAGTGAGGCCTTGTTAGGTCGGTGGAGCGAGTTGACACCACATCTGCACACCAAAGTCACCTAATTCCCGTGAACTTCGCGGAGTGTGGGAGAGGAGGGGGGCAGTGAGCTCTGACGCCACGTTCTTTCACGCCCCAGATACGTGTTCGAACGTGCTGATGTCTAGCGACTTGGGGGGGGGGGGGGGGTGCAGCACATCAATTGGAACTCACCACTGTGTTCTGCTTCATCCCACTCCTGGCTTTGTGACACGGCGCCTTTTCTTGTTGAAAAATGCCACTGCCGCCGGGAATCATGACCGTAGTGAACGGTCGTACGTTGTCTGCAAAGCTTACGATATTCCTTTACCTTGCACCAGCTCCACTGTACCCAGGGATGCCCACGTGAATGTTCCCCAGAGAATAAGCTTGTCTGCGTCCCGCAGTACATATGTCAAGGAGATGTTCCCCTGGAAGACGACCGATTCGCGCCCTGCTGTCGGCATGATGAAGAGGATATCGGGATTCATCAGACCATGCGACGCTGCACCAGTGCACCAGTATCCGTTGCCGATCCTCTGGTGCTCATTTCGGTCGTGGTTGCCGATGCCGTGGTGTTAACATTGGCGCATGTATGGGTCATCGGCTGTGGGGATCCATCTTCAGAAGTGTTCGGCGCACTGTGTATTCAGACATACTTGTACTCTGCCCAGCATTGAGGTCTGATGTGAGCTCCGCCGCAGTTTGCTGTATGTCCTATTCTACCAGTCTGCCCAGCCTACGACGTCTGACATCTGCAACGAGAGACGGCCGTCCAACACCACAATGTATGTACATGGCTCCACCTTGGTTTCGCCACGTGTTGAAGACACTTGCCACAGCACTCCTTGAATATCCAGTGAGTACCACTATTACCGAAATACTCGTGCTGAGCCTCCGGGCCATCACTTTCTGCTTTCGACCAAACAGACAGATTGCGCCCCTTTCCCATTCTACACACGGACACACGGATAGCAAGCTAACTGATAATGCATGCCCCGTATCTGACTGTTATTCCCCGCCAGGTGACGCTGCCATCGCCTGGACTGGTTAATATCGATAGTAGGTCGTTGATCATATCTTTTCTGGCTGAACAGTGTATGCTGAAATTGGGCTTGTAGCACTTCCAGCGTTGGGGCATCATGGCGCTAGTCCAGAACTGTAAAATAAGGATGAAACTATATGTTTCAAAAGAAATCCAATCATATACTGGTATGTAGCCTGTCTTACCAATAAAGATGAAGAAAATTACATGTAACATTTTAGCGCTACCCGTGATTTTTGCGGCCGTCAAAACTAGTCACAATGATGGATTTAGCCATCAGCAACCTCTTAAGGTAAAAATACTCGCAAATAGAGGGTATGTCAACAGATTAGGAACTGGTGGATCACTTCATAAAGCAATATTTCACTCACAGTGATCATTCAAACATACAGTTACTACTGTCTCTGACGTTTCGTGTTACTGCATCGCGCATTAGGTTACTATTTAGAAGATATTAGAAGGAAAACGTTCGCACTGCCAATTAGATTACAGACGGCTTTAACGCCTACAACAAAAGACGTCCGAGATTTCGGCTCAAAAAGTACGTGCTAATGTCCAATGAGACAGTGGGATATCTGCTTTACTGACAGACCGGTTCGAGAACGTTTTTCCGTGCAAATGACTTACCACATGCCACCCCGTCTGCTCTGCCCCCCAACCATTGCTCTCTTTTTCCTGCTACACTTTCATCCGTGAAACTCACTACATGGCAATCCATGGCAATCTTACAATCAGGCACCCCTGACGCCCTTCTCACCTTGACACTCCAGGCGGCCACTAACCATTGTGACACGTCCAGCACAGTAATCGTACAGTTGCAACACCCCTGGCGCCCCTCTCAGACTGGCGCCATAAGCGGCGACTTGTGTCTCTGGCGCCTTGAATCGGCCCTGGAAGTCATCGATCAAACAACAGGTGGAAGCAAGAGAGTGAGAGGGAGAGAGAGAGACAGACAGACAGACACAAATAGAGAGAGGGAGAAGGATGGAGGGCAGGAGGGAGGAAGGGAGTCAGGGTTAGAGACAAAGAGAGAGAGAGAGACCGATGAGAGGCAGAGAGAGAGAGAGAGAGAGAGAGAGAGAGAGAGAGAGAGAGAGAGAGAGAGACCGCCCACACCAGAGTCAGCGGCGCCACTTAAGCCAAACTTGGATTGTCCGTTGGGACTGCAAACAGAAGGAGTGAAACCGACGTAGTCGCAGATCGACAGCTCCGGTTGCAGCGCGGAGTGTGCAACTGGCCCGTAATTACCCGAGTAACACGCCAGACACCTGACAGCTGCCGAGGAGGAATAATTTATCCGCCCACAGCAGACGGAGCTGCGCTTCCGCAGCCAACGTGATGTCCCTCGCGCCCTCGGTGTCAGACCCTGGACACCCTTCCGGAGCAGCTCGTGCCATTCTCCATGCTGCCAGCAAATTCACGCTGCGGCTGTGAACAGAAATATCCCGTTTATACACAATGGAGCACTCTCATACAGCTGTTACTGCAGCCAGTGACATAATGTCAAGACTGTCTGAAGGGAAATTCAATAACAGTCGTTCGTGTATGTGACAATGTCACTGAGTGTAGGAAAAACATGTCTTAGAGCTTCTTCTGCAAACAGCTTTCCTAATGATGAATAATATATTTTGTGTGTCTCACACAGTATTGCAAGCATACCGATGGCATCGTCGGAACATTGCCCCTTATTAAGGCATTCTCCTAGATGCTCTAATCTACGAACTCTTCCTCGACAGCTAGTGTTGCTAACCCTTACACTACTGACGTGGGTACTTCATATGTGCTGTTATATGAATCCCAGTCCTTCGCATGATATCATAGTAGCATAATTGATGATTGGCTGGACTATTTGATGTTTGTTTTATTGTTTCTGAACTATGAATCAAGCAGATGTGTATCTTGATTGTGTTTTCAACTGTATTTTTAATTCGTAGAAATGAAATTATGTAACACATGAAGCTGCTGTTACATTTATTCCGCATTCTATGACCGGTTTCTGTCAGAGACTTTTAACCACACGTCATTGTGTCGTACGTCAGACCTTTGTATGTGCACAGTGAGTGTACTATGTGTGCAAACCTAGTTTACCACTTAGGGCGCAAATGGGCAAAACATCTGAACTGTCTTCTCAAGCCCAGGGTGCCAAATAGATATTCTAAATAAGCATGACCCTGGTCCTGTAATGCAGATAATATTAGGTGCAGATAGAAACAAAAATCATTAGAAATGCTGCTGTCACTTTCCTAGACTGCATGAATTAATAAATGTGGGAGTATTCTACTATTTTAAATAAACCATAGAAAGATAGTATATACCTGTCATACAATAAAGAGTAATTTTATTCCATTTATGCTAAAGATACAAATTTAATCTAATTGGCAATGGACACTTAAAACTAAAATACAAAAATTTACACTGAAAATGTTCGTGATACTTTATTACAAATATATAGCTAATAAAGGTAATTATTTCCAGTCTTGTTTTATATATGCTTTCCGTATTTGTGTAATTGACACACCATGCATCTATCTCTGCGTGACAAATGGTATAAATATTACATTCTTGACATTAATTTATATAATTTCCGGGCAAAAATGACCTTGGAAAGTAGTAGTAACATACAAGCAATACCTTATATATAACTCTAGCTGTGTAAGTATTGATTACATTTTACTACGATTTTGCAAAGTCCTTTTTGCCCGCAAATTTTCTTGTACCCATGGTGTGTGTAAAACTGGTTGGAAGATGGGCTGTGATCGAAACTAGTCGTACAATAATAAATAAATTGTACTTAACGTCATTTCTACAAGCAGAAGTTGTTGGTTAGGTACTATTTCCTGTTGATTGAAATCCACAAGGCCAGAACGAGAACAATAAGTACGGCTCACAAAGGAATGTTTTTACTTGCCATGTTATACGACAGTCAACATTAAGAACTCCATGCACCAGATATCAGACGGCAATAAAAGCTGGAGTTAAGACAAATAATAATGTATATATTTCTGCACAGTTTCTGTGTGCAGCTCTTTCAGACAATTTTATTGTTATTGTAACTGTTCCCGTTGATTTGTAAACGAAAGGACGTACGATATTAATGTTATTGAAATCTTTCTAAATCTGTTTAGGTAAATACAGTGCATGTTATGATAGCTGCTCGTAGAATAGGCACTCTGACATTCTCATATCTGAGTACGCACTTGCATTCTCTTTTAAACAACAATATCGTAATATGTTTTCTCGTCATTTTTCCTGTTCTGACCTGCTCAACCATGCTCTGCATTAGAAAATCAGCCATTCATGGCTCTCAGCGTTCAGCCCAATATTCTCTGAACTTCCTGAACTTGTGAACGTGTAATACGGCATTTGATTCCCTGTTATTTAAGTCCTGAATTAACTTAATTTGTTAATAGTCTCTGCGTAATGTAATTTCTATTAACTGACATTTTCTTTTATTTCCTTCAACTACATTATTAGTGTCCGTCTTCCATATACTTAGAAGCCTCTCAGTTGTTATATCCACTCTTAATATTCTGATGTGACTCTGGAATTATAATTTATTTAAAAAGATTGGTCGTTTCTTAAAAATAAATGATACAGTTCCTTCTGTGTTTAAAATTTATTCCACTTTCCAGCATTTTTAAAATGCAACATCATCGTATTTCTTCACTTTCTCTTCGTAATCTCCAATAACTACTTCTAGACCCACAGGCGTACAACTACACTTACTCACGTTCTACCTTCATCACGTTTTCATATCTCAGCTTTTCAACGATTAAGTTCTAGTACTGTTGGGAGCGTCTAATTTTGAAGACACTGTGGTCAGTGTGTCATCAAATTGTATATGTAGAACGTATGCAACCCATTATCCATCATTCTAAGGTGAATCCACGGAACACCCTTAATAACATTCCTGCACATACTCTGAATCCATGCATGAAATGTATTCTCATTATAATGCTCGGTAGATGAGTGTGTTGCAGGATTTGAGTATCAGTTTTGACACCTTTGCAGCATGTACAAGCACAAAAGTAAAAAAGGTTAAACGTGAGGTAAAGTGCTTTTACATAGTTTGATACATTTTCCTGTCCATATATAGTAGTGTGTGGTAATGAGAAATTCACTGTGCGTTTAGAAGGCCAGCTGAATACTGCATCAGTTATTTTGCACTACTTTCCTCCTTTCTCTAGCCGGTGGCAGAAGGGGGAGGGAGGAGGTGAGGGAGAAGGACTGCGGTACCCAGAATTCTGCCTTGCTTAATGCGATCAATCGCGAAAATTTCCCCAGTTCTAACCTCTTCATCTCAGAGCAGTATTTGCACACACGATCCGTGATTATATATTATTATACAGGGTGAGTCACTAATTATTGCCACCTACAATAACTCCGAAACTATGACAGTAGCTGAAAACTTTGTGGGACAAATGTTGCATGGTACAATGGTGGCAATAATATGACGTTGGTTTCTTGTTGCTAGTGGGGTCGCGTCAGAAATATGGAGGTCAACAATGTTTTTTTTTGTAAGGGATACTATAGTTAGATACTTATTTTCTGATAGCGGCTATCGAGACGAGTCCAGTGATGTGTAACAGTAAGGTCTTTGAACGTCAAAAAGGTAACATGAACGTCCGTTTACAGGTGTTCGAATTGATGACCATTGGTATCAATGCAGTGCTTCAACCTTCCTATCATGGACTGAGTAGTATTTCTTATCACTTCGGCACTTACAGAAGCACATGCTCTGACATTTCTCTCCCACATATCATCTAACTAACGTGCCATTGACATGTAAACACTATTCGACGGTTTCGCAGCACAACACTTACAGGAACAGAAAGACTAGTATTTCAAACCAAGCTAACGTGAATGATGTATTCCTTCGTAGAACAAGTCAACATCTTTCTAATTTTGGGAGAATGCCAAAGAAATTCAGTGAGAGCTAGAGACTTATAGGCTGAGAGATATCCTCAACCTACTCACCCTACACGTCGTACATATAAATATGTGTATGATGAATTGAGAACACCTGGAGCTTTAACACATCGGAAACATATACGGCAATGGAAATTTACAAACGAGGGAACGGAAATTAGTACTCTTGCCACTGTGGTTTGAGATCCTTGTGTTAGCTCGAGTCAAATCGCAAGGGAATCTGGCATGAGTCAGGATAGTATTGTTCATGTTCTGCGTCGCCGTAAATATCGTCCTTACCATATCAGTCTCCACCAAAAATTAATTGGTACGGATTGTATGCGTCGCATTGAATTCTACCGAAAGGGCTCAACTTCAGATTCAGAGGGATGACACATTTATTACTTTGATTTTATTTGCTGACGAGACTACATTCTTGAACCATGGGAATGTTAATTTGCATAACATGCATTATTGCGCAACTGAAAATCCATGTTGGCTGCAGAAAGTTGTACCCCAAAAACCGTGGTCGGTGAATGTATGGTGTGGGATTCTGGAGGATAGAACTATGGATCCCTATTTCATCGAACTAAATCTTAATGGAAGGAAGTACACCACATTCCTGCAAGAAATATTAGGCCTGTTATTGAAATAAATACTTTCTGGTACAAGGAACAGAATGTGGTATCAACACGATGGGTGTCCTGCACATTTTTCGATGATGGCTAGAAATCAATTGCAAAAATAGTTACCAAATCGTAGTATTGGACGCGGAGAAGGTGTGTCGTGACACGCTCGTTTCCCAGACTGGATGCCTTTGGATTTTTTTTTTTTTTGTGTGTGTGGGGTTCCTACAATACATTTTTTATAAAGACGTTCCATCTATACTCGAAGAATTGCCAGAGCATGTGCCTCGATAAGTGGCGATGTGATAAGGAATACCATACAATTCCTGATAAGAAGACTGCAGCACATCATTAATGCCAATGGTCATCACTTCGAACGCCTTCCGTAAATAGACGTTCATGCCACCTTTTTGACCTTCGTTGACCTTCAAAGACCTTACGCATCACTGGATTCGTCTCGATAGCCGCTATCGAAAATAAGTACTAAACTATAGCAACCCATTTAAAAAAAATGGCCGTCATAGTTCTGAAACGATCCCACCAGCCAACAAAAAACCAACGTCATATCATGGCCCTCTGACTCCGAAAGTTTTGAGCTCCTATCATACTTTATGAGTTATTCTGGCTGGCTATACTTAGTGACTCACCCTGTATATTAGACTTATTATGATCTCTTCGAAGCCTTGGTTTCATGTCGTACTAATGAGTGGAAAGTTAGTTGCCTGTAAATAAACGCTTCACCCATTACCAAGAACTGCTATTGGACGACTGCCAACTACGAGTAGATTTTGTAAAATGGGGAAAGAGAAAATCTGTGAGTGTAAATGGTTAGTACTAACTAACATGTGCTTGCTGTGAATGTGTGAGTAGGATAATTTATGATCACATCGTGATCTGCACCCTAATTTCATCCAGAGTAGCAGAACCGATGTACTTCATTTTTATCGAGGGTCAGTACTCAGAACGTTACGCACCAGTCACGGAAATATATACGATTATCACAAGTTTGGGACTTACATTGTCCCACTGTCCGGTGCTATAAAACAAGAAATACAAATCATTAAATCACTGTACCACACATACTGACAATAGGTAAACGTATCGACGCTGTCCTGCAATATTATATACCTTAAATTTACGGAGGCATAAGATTCCGTCACAAGTAGAAATGTATCAGCAAACAGAAGCTCCCCTGCGAAGGAGAGCTTCTGTAAAGTATGGAAGGTAGGAGACGAGGTACTGGCAGAAGTAAAGCTGTGAGGACGGGGCGTGAGTCGTGCTTGGGTTCTCAGATGGTAGAGCACTTGCCCACGAAAGGCAAAGGTCCCGAGTTCGAGTCTCGGTCCGGCACAGTTTTAATGTGCCAGGAAGTTTCAATAATGGTGTTTATATTCTGCTGGCACGTGAAGCGTAAACGTTCAAAGCCCCAAACTATGTTACTCTCAATAGTAAAACACCGTGTGCGACACGTACATATAGGCTACATTACAAGATAGTACAATCATCAGTATATGAAAACAGTTGAACTTAGCTCATAACTGAGCTGTCAAAGAGTGTTACATGCTAACGCGAGGTAATGAAGGAAGAGTTTTACGTGTTTGATAACGTATGTTTGCTGCTGGCTTTCTACTTTTCATGGTTTCTAATAGCACAGTAACTATGAGATTTGTAACACTACAGAACAACCTAGATAGATCTACATTCTTGTTAGTGTTGTAGTATTGCTATGTAGTCATTTGTATTTCCTTGTTTTGTAGCACTTGGTACTGGGGTAACGTAATTTTGAAATATGTTGTGATAAACGTAACACACATATACATCACTGGTGCTTAACATTCTCAGTACCGATTCAAGACAGAGTTCTACGATGTGTTACCAACAGATAATTTAACACAGGTATTTGTCTTAATCAACTGGGTGTGGCGACGCTAAGTCTTCGTCAAATAATGTCACAGTGAAACATGGGACAATCAGCTCGTTTTGCTGCAAATGTTAACCACCATTTTTATGCCTCATACCTAAGATGGTTATTCGGAAAGTAAGATCCGATCGCTTAAGAAATGAAAACCACAGTGACAATGGGATGAAGCATTTCTCTTAAATGTTGGGCAGTGTCTCTAGTATGCCCAACCATCGCGTCACTTTGTACTTTTCATATCTGAGCGCACAGTGAGGCCGTAAAGATGCATAGAAAATAGTTCCCTCAACCAAGTGTTGGAGCCTGCTGCGGGATTTCGCCTGATTGCATGCAACCCCACATAAGGAAATTGTGATTCATTACCTTCTACATGATAGTTGTCGGCCGCGCCCTGCAAGGGAAATGAAGGCGCTCCTGCAGCGTTTTCGATGGGAATTGCTTGATCACCCACAATACAGCCCGGACTTGGGTCCCCCTGATTTTCATATCTGTTCGCATAAACCGCTGGCTGTGAAGACAACATTTTGGACTAGACAACGAGCTGTAGCCAAAAGTAGAGAACAGGCAGAAAGCACAGGTGGCTGTATTCCATGACGAGAACATATGTCTAAGTCGCAGCGGCAATTGTGTAGAGAAGTAGCCAGAAGATGTAGCTAACTGTAGAAAATAAAATATCTTTGATTTGCACTGTGGTTTTCATTTCGAGACCAATCGGACGTTACTTTTCCAATAACTTTTGTAAATCCATGCACTGACGGAAGAGCAACACTTCTGTAATACCAGACACGTACCTTATTGTACGAGTTCACATTGTGATTGAAATATGGAAACCACGACCTCCCGTACTTCACCGTGTTTATGGGAAAGTCTGGTAACTTGGTGCAACTAAGGCATTTTGAATATAACCTTTATTCTATAAAACCTAGAATCTCCACGTTTCGCGTAGTATTATCCGAATATGTTTACTGTGACATATCTTAAGAACGTAAATATACAGCTACACATCTTAGAAAAAAAACTGGTAAATATGTCATTATTGCATTGTGTCCTTGTACCCGACATACCGGCAACGTGATACAGAAATTGAGGTAAACTACTTCAAGGAGTGCTATCAGGCATTTAATACCAAAGATCTTATAATACAAGATGCATGTATTGACTGTTATATTTATTAAACAAAATACAGGACAACATTGTTTACAAAAATAATGTAGTGAAAATATGAGATTAATTAAGTATGGAATAGATACAAAACCATAATAATAGCTTTCTTAGAGAATACCTACAAAAATGAAAAAGAAGACTCGAATAAAAGTGGATTTAGTAATAGGTCTTTTGCATATCTGTAAAACAATTAACGCTGCTTCAGATAGGAGTCACAGTTACAGTTTTCAAGACTGTCCCACCCAGTGCATTCAGAACGTCACCAAAATGCACAACAAATACACCCGTACCATTCCTATCCATCTTTGCAGAACTCACCACATACTACGCACAGGTCTTTGCCGTTGATATTGCGTGTTGGATGACGATCTGTAGAATAGAAGCCCCAATATGAACAGTACTGACGGCATTTATAAATACAGCCGCCATCCAAGTGCACTATCTGTTTTATGTGTGTACCTGAACAGAGGAACCCATGCTTTTAAAAATGATTCACTATGTTATTTTGACTTTCATTAAATATACATTAATGTATCTCATTTAGCTACATACTTTCATTAGTGTGAAAGTGAAGCGAGGTAAAACGCAATAGTCGTCTGTGCGTCAAATTACCCCAACAACCATGGCTTATATAAAACACTCGCGCTTTGCTTAAGAGAAGTAATGCTTTCATAGTCCTGAGTGTTAATGTGGAGAGATAGGCATAATAACAAATTCTTGCATTTTAACATAACAGAAAATGGCATATTTATGAGAAACTAGAGATCAAATATTAGAAGAAACAAAACCAAAAGAGAGTATCTTGCGCCGACATCTGGCAAGTATCGGTTCCCGCGTTCTGTATGCTTATTTGTATAACTGACCACCAGACGGCTGCATCGATCAGAGAAGATTACCCCTCACAGTTAAAGATATACTGACATGCGTTATTTTACTCGCTGCGCCAAATTCCACCGCTCTCCCCTATCACTCTCTTGTCAGCTTATGTGCACTTCGCATTTAAGTCGGAGTCTTTGCATCCTCTGTGTAATGTACTAAGTTAAACTTACAGAACTCACATTTATTTCTTAACGTACATCAAACCATATCAATATCCGCACTGATATCTAAATTTCACACTCCATAGCTTCCAAACCGTGAATTTCCATACTCAGCCCGTACTGAAAATTCACTTGTGTACCGTTCCCCTCAACGTACATACTACGTCTGAAAGTCCGCATGTCGATTTTACCCTGACGGATAATGGTTTGCACAGCCAGTTGGGATAAGACGGAGACACTTTGAGGACCGACAGAGAAGCGACGACATTATTTATTTACCTACAGCGAATTACTACTGGAAAATTAAGCTGTTCGCCATCTTGTGAACATATTATTGTCTGTATTACTGTAATACATCATTTATAAACCTTGTAGCTCTCTTTATGGCCACCGGCCTCTCCACAGTGGTAACACCGGTTCCCGTCAGATCACCCAGTTAAGCGCTGTCGGGCAGGGCTAGCACTTGGTTGGGTGACCATCCCGTCTCCCGAGCGCTCCAGGCAGGCTGGGCTCAACTCAGCCCTTGTGAGGCAAATCGAGGAGCTACTTGGTCGAGCATCCAGTGAAGCCTGTAGGCTGTAATGGTTCTTTATTTACGTGGACATTACGGCACACCAACCCCAGTTCTCGATACCAGTAATATCGTACTACTTTTCTGCGAAGTAACAGACACATTTTTGAGACAATATTCACATTTGGTTTTATTAATGTATAGGTACTCCGATGTATCGATATATTACAGTGATATAGTCCTTGTGTGTATTCATTTCTGTGAGACTGTCATAATCTTTGACTTACTTGTAACCGTTTTGGCGCGAATGCGCACAGAGCAGACTTTGTTTCACTTTGCAGAAGTTGTTATTTCGCTTTGTAGAAGAACAGTCAAGTCTTGTGTTTGGGTAAAGTGGAAATTAAATATATGAAGGTGGATACGAAACTATTTTCTTGATGATGTGACAATTAAGATGTGGTTTCATAAAAATGTGGATCGTGAACACCAACTCTAAAATTATTTCTACCCTACCATTGCTCTGCTCTGGGATTGTTTGATCATCAAGAATTTCCTGAAAATCGCATTTCTTAGGTCTTCAAATATCGCTAAAATACAGATCATGACCTTCTAGTAGTAAAAGTGGAATCACCCTAGAATCAACAAGATGAGCCATAACAACTTCGACGAAATCTACGTGGGAATCCATTCAAGATAAGTGCCAAAATTAATGACTTTTTTACAGTGACTTCATTATTTCCATTCTGACGATACCATCCACAGTCAATAACTTTGTTGTTGCCCGATAAAGCGAACATGTGCTCCGTGAGCAACATTATTAATCTTGATTTCTAACCTACTTTGCAAGGGGTGGTATTGCTAGAAGGCTGAGGATGACACGGCGACCGATCAGTACCATTGGGCCTTCATAGTTTTTGTTTAGCTCTCTTTAAATTGCCCATCCTACAACTACCAGAATTTCAGCACTTATTACTTCCACATTTTTTATTTTGTGTTTTATGGAATTTGTTCGAGGTCTGATTTATATTGTATTATCAGTTCTGTTTTTATGATTCACTTTTAGAGTACTAACTGGTACGTAACATTCAGTTTCATCTAGCATGGTGACGTGGAGAGAGGGGCAGCAACAGTCTCATCCTCACTGCAGATAAGTCTGCTTAGAAACGCAACAGCGAGAAATCCACACTGCCCCTTGATGGCCTACGATTGCCGATCGAAGTGATCATTGGAAAAGAGGAATCTCAAACTTATTCTATAATACGTTTACCTAACAGAAAACAACCTCAGTTCTGTTTGCACTCATCACTGTATTTGAGCTGACTGCGGAAGAACGTGAGAGTGAAGGTATTGTTCGTCGATGATATCGTCAATTTCTAATGACGAATGTTAGTGGGAATTGTGGAATTGTCCGTTCGCATGTAGTCAACAACGAATTACGGAAGAATTTTCATAAAGGAATTCCCTGAAAGAGGTGTTTCATATTGCTAACTTAGTTGGACAAAATGTTGTCCTTCTTGCTCACTATCCTGGTAGGAATAAGTTTTCCAACATGTAATTTTGCTATGGTTACTTCGTTGCATTTGAAATAGGCTGCAACATGTTGTTTGCCCAACGTCTGGAAGCCATTCCAGAGGACTCACTCATTGAAACTTACGTAAATGGTACCTGTAACGAAACTGCATACTACTAGCCATTTCGCTGATATTCCGTATTCACAGACGCCCACCAGCGGGCAGGTAGGAGGGAGGAGGAAGTGAAACAGAAGCACGTTGGAGTTGCTACCTGTCGCAAAGTTTCTCTAATACTATAGACTTAACCTAACCGGAAAACAGAAATAAACTCATGAGTCGTAGTAACTCTACACAACCCTCACAATGCTTCGTACATTCGTTAAAAGTGCGTACCATTTGACGATGAGTAGCTAGGAGAATCGAAATCTGTGGAGGTAAATAAAAATTGAAGCATCACAACCGACGATAGATTGCAAGTATTTCTGGAAACCTTTCAAGACATTTACAATAAAGATGTGACTTGTTTCTTAGCACCCCCCGGATAAATTTGTGCGGACGCCCATGTCTGAGTTACGCGCTATATTCTAAGTTTACTTTAGATGTTATACCATTAGTCTACACAATTGTTTTGTTTCACTGTAAATATGTTACTGTACTATAAATGTTAGTCTAGCTTATCAAACTTGAAGCATATAGTAACATATTTCAAATATAAAGTAGACACACGTAGCGTATAACCGTGCTTTCGACAAGTCATATATCGTTGTACAGTTAAGGGCACAATCAAAGAAATTGGAAACCACCTAATCTCATGTTTCTAATCTATAAGAGACGATCAAAATTTCCGTTTGAGTGCGTTTCGGCAGAGTATACAAAAATAGCGCGTGTACAATTCCGGTAATTAAACACTGACAAGTAGACAAGGGGTTAGTATCACCTTCGAACAGAAACTTTCTAAATTACCATATAGTATCTGTTGCCTCTACGGCTCTTACAACATTGAAGCGAGTCATCCAGTTTAAATTATCGCTTCGATAAAATCTAGCCGACACCGTGGAACTCTTTTATATTGTTAATCCTGCTCAGCAGTTCCACCCTTCAATGCAATACATTTTTTTCCAATGACAAATGTCTTGGTGGAGACATGGTTGTAGATCTCTGCAATAGGGCTGTTCAGAAATTCCACCTAAAAAATATTTCGTCGTAGTTCTGAAAACGCCTTCTACGAAATGGTGTCTTCATGCAGGATTAGGTTGGTCGCTAGGTGCAATTCAGGAGTCTACAGTTGGGAAGGGGATTCGGTATGAATGGGGTGCGGATGGGAAAAGTATTATATTCCAAAGAAACAATATGAGTTACTTGCTCTGCAGAGTGATATGTGGCGGTGTCATGGACCAAATATACCCCGTTAGAAAATCTCCCGTGACGCTTGTCTGGACCGTAAAACCTTGTCAAGGTTCTTCAAAAGAACACTCCTGAGACGGTACGTCCGTTACGAGTGTAATCTTTTACCATCAGTCCATGGCAACCCCAAAAAACACTCAATATCACTTTGGCCAATGATGGTTAGACAACTAACTTTTACGGCGTTGAATTCGCATGTTTCCACTGCTTGCTTTAGGGTGAAGTATTACAAACTGAACCGTCTTTTACATCGCACTTCTAACAATCAAGCAAACTATCAACTTGGTGTAGTAACATAATGCACAGAGTACGTCATAGGTTGCACCTAGAATTTGTACGTGAACAGTTCGACAGAGAGTTGATAATTTGGGGGTTTAGTGTTTCAAGTTTAATTTGTGGTTTGAGAAAGAAAATATTTCCTTCTGAAGCTGAAAATGTACACTCTTACAGGTATTTGAAGTCTATTTATAATCTACCTGGTACCTAACTCTGCTGATTAAGTGATAATATACCGCAGAAACATTTAACGTTTCTCTGGCCAATATTCTATGCAAAGTAAGAGTCTTGTAAATAGCTACACCACTTCTGTTGCATATTGCACCGGTACATTTTAAAATTATGTTAACTCTACAGGATAACCAAGTGATTTGATCTAATAGTTGTACTCCTATATTTGTGGCATGTACAATTCTAGCTAGACATAACGATCATCATAATCATAACTTGCCTACCTCCACATGCCACACATAGTCGACAGCCAGTGGATGTTGCATTTTTAAGCCACTTGCGGCTTATTACCACGGAGTAGCTAACAAATGGCAACACCCAAACCCTGACAGAAATATATGTCAGACAAGGATGGGTTATCTGCTGTGAAAGTCATACAGCAATCCTGTGACTGCACAGAAACCTTTCCGTCGATTCTCGTTACAAGTGTCAACTACAGTTATTTGGGGTAGGAAGGGCAGATAAAAAGACGAGGGCTAGTAGAAATCCTTGGGTAACAAGAAGATATATTGAAGTTAATTAATGAAAGAAGAAAATATAAGGATGCAGTAAATGAAGCACGTGAAAAGGAATTCAAATATCTCAAAAATGAGATCAACGGGAAGTGCAAAATGGCTAAGCAAGGATAGTTACAGGGCAAATGTAAGGGCGTGGAGGTATGTATCACTAGGGGAAAGATAGATACTGCCTACAGGAAAATTAAAGAGACCTTTGGAGAAAAGAGGAACAATATCAAGAAATCAGATGGAAGCATGTCTTATGGTTCAAATGGTTCAAATGGCTCTGATCCGGGACTTAACATCTGTTGTCATCAGTCCCCTAGAACTTAGAACTACTCAAACCTAACTAACCTAAGGACATCACACACATCCATGCCCGAGGCAGGATTCGAACCTGTGACTGTAGCAGTCGCGCGGTTCCGGACTGCGCCCCTAGAACCGCCGGACCACCGCGGCCGGCGAAAGCATGTCTTAAGCAAAGAAAAGAAAGCAGAAAGGTGCGAGAAGTATACAGAGGATCTATACAAGGGCGATATACTTAAGTGCAATATTATGGAAATGGAAGAGGACGCAAATGAAGATGAAGTTTGAGGTATGATACTTCGTGAAGAATCTGACTAAACACTGAAAGACCTAAGTCGGAACACGGCCCCAACAGTAGACAACATCCCATTAAAACTACTGATAGCATTGGGTGAACGAGCCGTGAAAAAACTCTTCCATCTGGTGTGCAACAGGCGAAATATCCTCAGACTTCAAGAAGAATATAATAATTCCAATCCCGAAGAAAGGAGTTGTTTACGGGTGTGAAAATTACCGAACTATCAGTTTAATGACTCACAGAAAAACTGGTAGAAGTCAACCTCGGGGAAGATCAGTTTGGATTCTGTAGAAATGTTGGAACTCTGGAGGCAATACAGACCCTACAACAAGATAAGATAGGGAAAAGCAATCCTACATATAGCAGATTTAGAGAAAGCTTTTGACAATGTTGATTGAAATTCTTTAAAATTCTGAACGAGGCAGGGGTAAAATACAGGGACCGATAGGCTATTTATAATTTGTACAGAAACCGGATGGAAGTTACAAGAGTCGAGGGGCATGAAGGGGAAGCAGTGGTTGAGATGAGTGTGAGACAGGGTTGTAGTCTACTACCGATGTTATTCACTCTGTATATTGAGTAAGGAGTATAGGAAAGAAAAGAAAAATTTTGAGTAGGAATCAAAATCTATGGAAAAGGAATACAAACTTTGAGGTTTACTGATGGCATTGTAATTCTTTCAGAGATAGCAAAGGACCTTGAAGAGCAGCTGAACGGAATGGACACTGTATTGAAAGGAAGATATAAGATGAACATCAAGCAAAGCAAAATGAGGGTAATGGAATGTAGTCGAATTAAATCGGGTGATGCTGTCGATATTAGATTAGGAAATGGGACACCAAGAGTAGTAAATGAATTTTCCTGTTTGGGGAGCAAAATAACTGGTGATGGTGAAGGTTGAAGTAAAGAAGATATAAAATGTAGACTGGGTATCAAGGAAAGCATATCTGAAGAAGAGGATTGTGTTGACATCGGGTATAGTTTTAAGGGTCAGGAAGTCTTTCCAAAAAGTACTTGTATGGAGTGTAGTCGTGTGTGGAAGTGAAACATGGACGACGAACAGTTTAGACAAGAACAGAATAGAATCCTTCGTAGTATGGTGCTATAGACGAATGCTGAATATTAGATGGGTACACTGTGTAACTCCCCCCCATGAACCATGGACCTTGCCGTTGGTGGGGAGGCTTGCGTGCCTCAGCGATACAGATGGCCGTACCGTAGGTGCAACCACAACGGAGGGGTATCTGTTGAGAGGCCAGACAAACGTGTGGTTCCTGAAGAGGGGCAGCAGCCTTTTCAGTAGTTGCAGGGGCAACAGTCTGGATGATTGACTGATCTGGCCTTGCAACATTAACCAAAACGGCCTTGCTGTGCTGGTACTGCGAACGGCTGAAAGCAAGGGGAAACTACAGCCGTAATTTTTCCCGAGGACATGCAGCTTTACTGTATGATTAAATGATGATGGCATCCTCTTGGGTAAAATATTCCGGAGGTAAAATAGTCCCCCATTCGGATCTCCGGGCGGGGACTACTCAGGAGGATGTCGTTATCAGGAGAAAGAAAACTGGCGTTCTACGGATCGGAGCGTGGAATGTCAGATCCCTTAATCGGGCAGGTAGGTTAGAAAATTTAAAAAGGGAAATGGATAGGTTAAAGTTAGATATAGTGGGAATTAGTGAAGTTCGGTGGCAGGAGGAACAAGACTTTTGGCCAGGTGACTACAGGGTTATAAACACAAAATCAAATAGGGGTAATGCAGGAGTAGGTTTAATAATGAATAGGAAAATAGGAATGCGGGTAAGCTACTACAAACAGCATAGTGAACGCATTATTGTGGCCAAGATAGATACGAAGCCCACACCTACTACAGTAGTACAAGTTTATATGCCAACTAGCTCTGCAGATGATGAAGAAATTGAAGAAATGTATGATCAAATAAAAGGAATTATTCAGATAGTGAAGGGTGACGAAAATCTAATAGTCATGGGTGACTGGAATTCGAGTGTAGGAAAAGGGAGAGAAGGAAACATAGTAGGTGAATATGGATTGGGGCTAAGAAATGAAAGAGGAAGCCGCCTAGTAGAATTTTGCACAGAGCACAACTTAATCATAGCTAACACTTGGTTTAAGAATCATGAAAGAAGGTTGTATACATGGAAGAACCCTGGAGATACTAAAAGGTATCAGATAGATTATATAATGGTAAGACAGAGATTTAGGAACCAGGTTTTAAGTTGTAAGACATTTCCAGGGGCAGATGTGGACTCTGACCACAATCTATTGGTTATGACCTGTAGATTAAAACTGAAGAAACTGCAAAAATGTGAGAAATTAAGGAGATGGGACCTGGATAAACTGAAAGAAACAGAGGTTGTACAGAGTTTCAGAGAGAGCATAAGGGAACAATTGACAGGAATAGGGGAAAGAAATACAGTAGAAGAAGAATGGGTAGCTCTGAGGGATGTAGTAGTGAAGGCAGCAGAGGATAAAGTAGGTACAAAGACGAGGGCTGCTAGAAATCCTTGGGTAACAGAAGAAATATTGAATTTAATTGATGAAAGGAGAAAATATAAAAATGCAGTAAATGAAGCAGGCAAAAAGGAATACAAACGTCTCAAAAATGAGATCGATAGGAAATGCAAAATGGCTAAACAGGGATGGCTAGAGGACAAATGTAAGGATGTAGAAGCTTATCTCACTAGGGGTAAGATAGATACAGCCTACAGGAAAATTAAAGAGACCTTTGGAGAGAAGAGAACCACGTGTATGAATATCAAGAGCTCAGATGGCAGCCCAGTTCTAAGCAAAGAAGGGAAGGCAGAAAGGTGGAAGGAGTATATAGAAGGTTTATACAAGGGCGATGTACTTGAGGACAACATTATGGAAATAGAAGAGGATGTAGATGAAGACGAAATGGGAGATACGATACTGCGTGAAGAGTTTGACAGAGCACTGAAAGACCTGAGTCGAAACAAGGCCCCTGGAGTAGACAACATTCCATTAGAACTACTGACGGCCTTGGGAGAGCCAGTCATGATAAAACTCTACCAGCTGGTGAGCAAGATGTATGAGACAGGCGAAATACCCTCAGACTTCAAGAAGAATATAATAATTCCAATCCCAAAGAAAGCAGGTGCTGACAGATGTGAAAATTACCGAACTATCAGTTTAATAAGCCACGGCTGCAAAATACTAACGCGAATTCTTTACAGACGAATGGAAAAACTGGTAGATGCAGACCTCGGGGAAGATCAGTTTGGATTCCGCCGAGATGTTGGAACACGTGAGGCAATACTGACCTTACGACTTATCTTAGAAGAAAGATTAAGAAAAGGCAAACCTACGTTTCTAGCATTTGTAGACTTAGAGAAAGCTTTTGACAATGTAGACTGGAATACTCTTTTTCAAATTCTAAATGTGGCAGGGGTAAAATACAGGGAGCGAAAGGCTATTTATAATTTGTACAGAAACCAGATGGCAGTAATAAGAGTCGAGGGGCATGAAAGGGAAGCAGTGGTTGGGAAAGGAGTGAGACAGGGTTGTAGCCTCTCCCCGATGTTATTCAATCTGTATATTGAGCAAGCAGTAAAGGAAACAAAAGAAAAATTTGGAGTAGGTATTAAAATTCATGGAGCCGAAGTAAAAACTTTGAGGTTCGCCGATGACATTGTAATTCTGTCAGAGACGGCAAAGGACTTGGAAGAGCAGTTGAACGGAATGGACAGTGTCTTGAAAGGAGGATATAAGATGAACATTAACAAAAGCAAAACGAGGATAATGGAATGTAGTCAAATTAAATCGGGTGATGCTGAGGGAATTAGATTAGGAAATGAGACACTTAAAGTAGTAAAGGAGTTTTGCTATTTAGGAAGTAAAATAACTGATGATGGTCGAAGTAGAGAGGATATAAAATGTAGACTGGCAATGGCAAGGAAAGCGTTTCTCAAGAAGAGAAATTTGTTAACATCGAATATAGATTTATGTATCAGGAAGTCGTTTCTGAAAGTATTTGTTTGGAGTGTAGCCATGTATGGAAGTGAAACATGGACGATAACTAGTTTGGACAAGAAGAGAATAGAAGCTTTCGAAATGTGGTGCTACAGAAGAATACTGAAGATAAGGTGGATAGATCACGTAACTAATGAGGAGGTATTGAATAGGATTGGGGAGAAGAGAAGTTTGTGGCACAACTTGACTAGAAGAAGGGATCGGTTGGTAGGACATGTTTTGAGGCATCAAGGGATCACAAATTTAGCATTGGAGGGCAGCGTGGAGGGTAAAAATCGTAGAGGGAGACCGAGAGATGAGTACACTAAGCAGATTCAGAAGGATGTAGGTTGCAGTAGGTACTGGGAGATGAAGCAGCTTGCACAGGATAGAGTAGCATGGAGAGCTGCATCAAACCAGTCTCAGGACTGAAGACAACAACAACAACACTGTGTAACTAATTAGGAGGTACTGAATAGAATTGAGGAGAAGAGGAATTTGTGGCAGAGCTTCACTAGAAAAGGGGATCGGTTGATAGGATACCTTCTGAGTCATCAGGTGATCACTAATTTAGCACTGGAGGGAAGTGTGGGGTTTAAAAATAGTAGTGGGAGACCAAGAGAGGAAATCACTAAGCACATTCAGAAGGATGTAGGTTGCACAATAGGTAATCGGAGATGCTGAGGCTTGCACAAGGTAAAGAAGGATGGAGAGCTACATGAGGTCAGTCTGTGGACTGAATACCACACAACATTTGTGTTGAAGAATTACATCTGAGCAAACCAGTTGATATAAGTCACCTCTCTGAACAGCATGTGACCAGTGATTAAATATGTTAGGTGTTATAGAATTCAGGTCAACTTCTTACTTCTATATAGAAAACATGGGGAAAGGAGGAGTTGCCACATTTGCCAGAAAATGTTTTGATTTCAAGAATACTGACATTAATAAATTTTGCTCAGAACAGAAGTTGGAAGCATATGAAACAGAAGTAGTATTTCTCAATAAGTCCTTTAAAATAGTAAGTATATGCAGACCACTTTCAGGAGACTTACTCCTCTTCATAAAAGATCTGGTGGCTCTGTTGTCCCATCTCACAGTAAAAAAAAAAACAAGGAATTAGTGGGTGCTGGTGATTTTAATAATGATTTCTTGAAAAGCTCTTTCAGTGAAAAGTTTAGCTATCAGTAACAGTTTCATTCAATTTAATTTCTACTGTAAACTTTGCAAATAGGATACATAAATCCGCTGAGACTTCTACTGATAACATCTTTGCAGACAAATCTAGGGAAAAATGTCATACCACGACACCAATAGTAAATGGGCTATCTGATCATGAAATGCAGCTTCGTAAATGTTGAAACTTGACAATATAAAAAATATATTAAATCTGAGTACATTAGTGTAATAAACCAGTTGATAATTGAGAATTTTAGAAGACTGCTGAAATAAATGAGCTGGATACATGTTTACAATGCTTCTGACTCGAATGGAAAATGTATCTCACTCACTAATAATGTTACTTCCTCTTTTGAAAATTGTTTTCCCCAAAGGTAACTCAACTCTAACGGAACTCTAAAAATAATCAGTGGATTATACAAGGAATAAAGATATCATGTGGACAAAAAGGAGAATGTATCTACTATCTAGTCACAGCTGTGATGTTAATATTGTAATTCATTACAAAGAATACTGCAAATTATTGCAGCAAGTAATCCAGAAGGCTAAGCAGCTTTATTATCAGGAGGAAATGATTGCATCAGGCAACAACAAAAGAACTATATGAGATATAGTCAAGAAAGAGACTGGTGGAGCAAAAAGATAGATGAATAGGTAGCTCTAAAAATGAATGATACGTTGATAACAAATACATGTAGTATTGCAAACCTCTTAAAGTACTTTCTTTCTGTTACTCGGTGCTTGGGGTTATCAGGGTCGGTAAACAGTGCAATTGAGTATCTGAGACTAGTTTTTAAAAATAACTTAGGTAGAATGGAAATGACACTCACGTCTCCCAAAGAAGCCGCATTATCAGAAAATCCTTAAAATCCGATTGTTCTAGTGGTTATGGTAACATGTCATTGAAGTTAATCAAAGAGTGCTCATGTGAGATGAGTTCTGTCTTAAGTTATTTTTGTAATCATTCTCTTATCTGTGGAACATTTCCAACTGTGCCAAAAAATGCTGAAGTTAAGTCTCTTTACAGGAATGCTGTTAAAAAGATACCACAAAACTGTCAACCAATTTTAACAGTTTTTTTAAAACTATTTGGAATGGTTGGTTAGTTGCTTGGTTGATTTGAAAGAGGGAACCATACAGTGAGGTCATCTTTCGTATAGGATTCATGAAGGAAGGGGAAGGAAATCAGCTGTGCCCTTCCAAAGGAACAATCCTGGCATTTGCCTGAGTGATTCAGGTAAATCACAGAAAACCTCTATCAGAATGGCCTGATGCAGATTTCACCCATCGTACTCCTTAATGCGAGTCTAATGTGCTAACCACTGCGCCAGCTCGCTCTTTTTGAAACCTTTATGTTCAAGGATTACCTTGAGCACTTTACTGCAAATAATATGCTGTCCAACATAGTTGAGGTTTCATAATGGTTTCGATACAGAGATAGTTATTTACAAGTACATTGGGAATGTTCTTGATTCATTAGATAACGAATAAAATGTTACTTAAATTATCAGTAATTTGTCAATGCCTTTCAATGTGTGAATCGCGTCTAATAAGTAAATTATAACATTATGGTGTCACCGGCAGTGCTGCGAAATTGTTCGAGTCTAGTGTAACAAACAGGAAACAAAGGTAGTTTTCAGTCATCATCTGGTTTGGAATTAATTACGTGTTAGTGTTTCTCAAGTTTCCATCTGAGTTCCATTGCTTTTTCTTGTGTACATTGATGACCTTTCGTCTGTTACATTGCCAGATGCTAAGTTCGTTTTATTTGCAGATGATGCAAACATTGTACAAAGTAGTGAAAAGACCTACTAATGCAGTTCAGAACCTGTAGGAAATTTCCTTCCAGCATACATATACCATATGAAGACATGAAGGTCGAAGAGGTTAACAGAATTAACTCTCTGGGATTAGCACTGGATAATAAACTCAGTTGGAAATGGCATGCCAAAGAATTGCAGAAGCGCTTAAACAAGTCTGTATTTGCAGTGAGAATGATGGCAGATGTAGTAAATATAAATATAAAAACCTGCATAGTTTCATTTTATAATGTTATACGGAATCCTAACACTGTACACCAAACTAATGGTGTACAAAGCTGTAGTCATTTCCACCCTGCTATATGGTTGCGAAACCTGGACGTTATATTGACGTGATTTGAAGAAACTACAACGCTTTAACCAACAGAAGCTAAGATATGTCATGAACCCGAAATGAGATGACTTCATATCCAACACGGCTGTTCTTGAGAAAGCAAAAATGTATAGCATGGAAGCTCTTATCATTGGGCATCAACTCAGATGGGTTCGGACATGTCCAGCGGATGAAAAGTGACAGGCGTCCACGCCAAATGCTGTACAGCGAAGAGAGCACAGGTAAAAGCCCACGAGGTGCCCCTCTCAAACGTTAGAAGGATCAGTACAAGAAAAATCTGAAAAACTTAAACTTCGATCCGAGTAACTGGTCCACAATAGCAGAAGATCGAAGTCGCTGGTGCTCAGTTACCTCAAATGCTCTTGAAAACTTTGAGCTGGAACGTCGAAGAAAGAAGAATGACAAACGCCGGAGACGTAAACTCGTCCAGGCTCAGCCACGTCCTCCACCTTCCATCAGCTGTAATGTCTGTGGCCGCCTGTTCCACGCTAGGATTGGACTGCTAAGCCATCAACGACACTTCCACGCCTGAACCGTGACAAAGGAAATCTGAGGAGAGAAATGAAAACTCGGGTACGAGTATCAGCCGACGACGGAATCACGTTCAGGGGTAACTCGTCAAACCGTCGAGTAGCCTGTAATATGTCTCATTCGTGGAGTAAATTGAAGAACATCATGTAGAGACCTGTTCAAGCAACTTTTTATTCTAACCACTACTTCTCTTTATATTTATTCTCTAATGAAACTTGTTACACTGCATCTTTGTTTCTACCCATTATGTCAATACATACTAGGAATAACAATAATCTACATAAAGATCTAAATTCACCTACCTTGCACCAAAAGGAATCCAATATTTGGGAACACAGAAAAATCAGTAAATTTCCAGAAACCATTAAAAACGTGGTTTCAGATAAAGCACAGTTCAAACAGTGTCTGAAAGACATTTGGAGAGACATCTCCTTCTACTCTGTAGATGAATATCTGAACAGGGACTGTTAGATCACCTGTAGAAAAAATCTCTGTTACATTTCAGTTTCGGCAGCACTTGGTCACAACAGTCAAGATTACATTTTGTGTATGATAAATTTGAAAGTTACTGGCACATTAAAACTGTGTGGCGGACCGAGACTCGAACTCGGGACCTTTGCCTCTCGCGGGCAAGTGGTCTACTGTCTGAGCTACCCAAGCACGTCTCACGCCCCGTCCTCACATCTTTAATTCCGCCAGTACCTCGTCTCCTACCTTCCAGACTTCACAGAAGCTCTTCTGCGAACCTTGCAGAACTAGCACTCCTAGGAGAAAGGATATTGCGGAGACATGGCTTAGCCACAGCCTGGAGGATGTTTCTAGAATAACATTTTCACTCTAAAGAGGAGTTTGCGCTGATATAAAACATCCTGGCAGATTAAAACTGTGTGCCGGATCGACACTCTAACTCGGAACCTTTGCCTTTCGCGGGCAAGTGCTGTAGCGATTGAGCTACCCAAGCACGACTCAAGGCCTGAGTCCGTGCTGCGGCGCAGCTGGACCCCACTAGCACTTATCGCAACCGCAACTTCCGGTCGAAACGCGCCAGAACGGCGCCAGCGCGCCCTATCAGCAGACCGGAAGTTAGTTTTCTAGCAACACGGGCCTAGTAATACTAAGCGGCGCAGCGCACCTGTCTATCGCAGTTTGAAAGCCATTGATATTGACCTTGCTGGTCAATTTAATAAGCAGCAATTGATTGGAGGTCCTAATGTTTTTCGTGGACTCCACCTCAACTTTACCTGTGATGTACAAGCAGTGTTTGGAGGTAGTACTTGTCTTACCCTTTCTGTTGTATGGGGCAATCAAGCAGATTGTGGTGGCATTGAAGCTTTTCCTGATGCTAACATTCTGACTTGGAAGACATGGAGTATTTCTGAGACTACAGGACTGTTGGCTAAACAGCCTTAAGGTACTCTTGTTCCAAGCATGCCACTTGTTTTGAATACGAGGAAAAAGAACAAATTAAATGCTGATGAGTATCTTTTTATATGGGCCAAATTTGGCAATGGCAATTGTAAAATAATAATCAATGGAGATTGTATGATGTATTAAAGACAATAAAGTTTAATCTGTCCTTTCCTTATCTATTTTCCTTGTCTCCTCCCTTTTTAAGTATTAAAGAAACAATTCAATTTTTGTTTTGGTGGCCGTCTCGCTCTTGGGTGCTCGCTAGGTGGGTGACATGAAACGGGACTTAAAACTGTGTGCCAGACTGAGACTCGAACTCGGAACCTTTCCCTTTCGTGGGCTAGTGCTCTACCGATAGAGCTACCCAAGCACGACTCAAGGCGTGAGTCGTGCATGGGTAGCTCAGTCGGTAGAGCAATTGCCCGCGAAAGGCGAAGGTTCCGATTTCGAGTCTCGGTCCGGCACACAATTTTAATCTGCCAGGAAGTTTCATATCTGCGCACACTCCGCTGTAGAGTCAAAATTTCATTTTATGATATATTTATTAAAAGTGCATATGTATGTTCATTCTGTTGGTGTATTTATTCTGTAACGCTTTAACCTGTTTGGACAACCTACTGACAAATGATCAGGATAGTGGGTATTATAGTCAAACGTTTTACGTTTACGTTCTACTTTCAGACGTGTTCCAAACCCACGAGGATCATATCATCTTTGGTTCTATGGAACGAAACCTGAATATAATCTAAACTAAACCAAAACTGGACTCTGTCTAGTAGATCGACACACTTTCTGGATTAGGACTTCGTGGCAACTAAATCCAGTTCATAATCAGAAACTAAATATGAGAAAAACGAAATGAGTGAACAGTCAGGTCACGAATTCTTAAGAAAATCAAGGCAAACCAATGAGGTTTATGCACTCTTCAATCCTTCGACTCCCTCAAAACGAACCAGTATTAGGAGAGCGTCAGTAAGCCCATAACGTATCTACTCTGTCCAAACTCAACCGAAAAGAGTAAGAACGAGAGGAATATTATCTGCTGTTGATATCAACGGTAGTCCTTTATGAGGGTACTCCTTCTCAAAGACCCTGAGAAAAACAGACGTTGATCCAACAAAACTCAAAGTGACAAACCAGAAGCGGCAATTCGTCTTCGAGCTGGTCCTAAAAGATCTGCGAGCAGGAGGCAGAAATAATTAAGTTCGTCAAATGCTATTTACGGTTCCGTACCCAACCTTCGAATAAAAGTATTAGGAAAGCGTTGTGGTAGTTGTAAACCAGAATGAGAAACTGTTAGTCAAATTGTTACGTATAAGTCCAAAAGCAGCTTACCATTTTTAATAATGAACATCTATTAATGGCTCAAATTTTTAATTAATCTTTTAAAAACTAACATTAACATCGAAGATACTCACCTTTCTTCTTATTTCTTTTTCCTTTTTTTTCCTGTTAGTCATCATTATTTCGAGTGAAGTGATTCTTCCAGCCGGTAGGAGTGGCCGTGCGGTACTAGGCGCTACACTCTGGAACCGCGCGACCGCTACGGTCGCAGGTTCGAATCCTGCCAGGGGCATGGATGTTTGTGATGTCCTTAGGTTAGTTAGGTTTAATTAGTTCTAAGTTGTAGGCGACTGATGACCTCAGACGTTAAGTCCAATAGTGTTCAGAGCCATTTGAACCAAGTGATACTTCCAGGCGATGTACTCAATTATTCGCTAGATCTATTGCAATCCCTGACTTCCTCCGCACTGTATATCCTCTACAGGTCCTTGTAGTACCATTGAAATGTTTTTTGATGTCCCATCACCCTGTCCCTTCTTCTTGTTAGTGTTTTACGTATACTCCTTTCTTCGACAACTCTCGCACTCGTCGGCTCTTGCGACCTTCTGAATTGTGTGGATAACGCTTTCCAAAGGTCTGATGGTGTATCGCCAGTCTCATACATTCTACACTACTGGCCATTAAAATTGATACACCAAGAAGAAATGCAGATGATAAACGGGTATTCATTGTACAAATATATTACACTAAAACTAAGACGTGATTTCACTTTCACGCAATTTGGGTTCATAGATCCTGAGAAATCAGTACCCAGAACAACCACCTCTGGCCGTAATAACGGCCTTGATACGATTGTGCATTGAGTCAAACAAAACTTGGATGGCGTGCACAGGTACAGCTGCCGATGTAGCTTCAACACGAAACCACAGATCATCAAGAGTAGTGACTCGCGTATTGTGACGAGCCAGTTGCTCGGCCACCGTTGACCAGACGTTTCAATTGGTGAGAGATCTGGAGAATGTGCTGGCCAGGACAACAGTTGAAGATTTTCTGTATCCAGAAAGGCACGAACAGGACCTTCAACATGCGGTCGTGCGTTATCCTGCTGAAATGTAAGGTTTCACAGGGATGGAATGAAGGGTAGAGCCACGGGTCGTAACATATCAGAAATGTAACTTCCACTGTTCAAAGTGCCGTCAATGCGAACAAGAGATGACCTTTCGTGTAACCAATGGCACCCCATACCATCACGCAGGATGATACGCCACTATGGCGTTGACTTCTACACACTTCCAATGTGCGTTCAACCCGATGTCGCCAAACACGGATGCGACCATCATGATGCTGTAAACAAAACCTGGATTCATCCGAAAAAATGACGTTTTGTCATTTGTGCATCCAGGTTCGTCGTTGAGTACACCATTGCAGGAGCTCCTGTCTGTGATGCAGCGTCAAGGGTAACCACAGCCATGGTCTCCGAGCTGATAGTCTATGCTGTTGCAAACGTCGTCCAACTGTTTGTGTAGATGGTTGTTGTCTTGTAAACGGCCCTATCTGTTGACTCATGGATCGAGACGTGGCTTCCCGATCCGTTACAGCTATGCGGATATGATGCCTGTCATCTTGACTGCTAGTGATACGAGGCCGTTGGGATCCAGCACGGCGCCCCGTATTACCCTTTTGAACCCACCGATTCCATATTCTGTTAACAGTCATTGGATCTCGACCTATGAGAGCAGCAATGTCGCGATACGTTAAACCGCAATTGCGGAGGGCTACAATCCGACCTTTATAAAGGTCGGAAACGTGATGGTACGCATTTCTCCTCCTTACACGAGGCATCACAACAACGTTTTACCAGACAACGCCAATAGCTACTGTTTGTGTATGAGAAAACGGTTGGAAACTTTCCTCATGTCAGTACGTTGTAGGTATCGTCACCGGCGGCAACCTTCTGTAAAAGCTCTGTAAAGCTAATCATTGGCACATCAAAGCATCTTTTTTCTGTCGGTTAAATGTCGCGTCTGTAGCACGTCATCTTCGTATCGTAGCTATTTTAATAGCCCGTAGTGTATATTCCAGTGTGAAAACTAGTGGCAGTGTTTAGATCCTTCGTATAAACTGTACTACTTCCCGCTTCTCCAGGTATTGTATTGTATATTTTAAGTTACAGAAAAATTACTTTCGAAACTTCCGGCATACCAGTGTGTAAAAGTTGGCTTTACATAAATAGTATTACTTTTAGAATTTTAGATAATGTCTATTACATTTCAGTGAAATTACAAAATGCTAAAGGTGCAAAAATTTATTAGACTTTAGCCTAATCCTGTGTCTTGGGTGCATACTGACAAATCCAGCAGTCACATATGGTGACGTTGGCTATGCTCAGAATGTTGGGCAAGCTATTAAAAAGTGATTCATGACTGATTTTCCTTTTCTTCATTTTTCCTCGATTGCAGTACATCGATTATCGAGCTGATGGGCCTATACTTCTCTCGCGATTTCAGTTGCTCGATTGAAAGATAGTTTACCACTTCGTTCTTTGTTACTTCGTCTTCTTCGATAGTACTCGAAGCAACTGCACCATCTTCCTATGTCATACGATGGTGCATTGCTGTCGTACATTTCCAGCAACCCAGCGTGGGCTTTTCTACCGTTGCTCACCTTCAAATGCAGGAAACCAATTAGTGTACGATAATGTACTTTTTGAATGGGCTATTTGATTTAGTTTTGGATGCTTCAGTTGTGTGCTGCAGTATTCTGGAACAATGATTCCATTGTGTACCAGAACCGGAAAGTTTCATTTAAAGTATTAAGCACACAACATTATTTTCTCAAGGCGACAAAAAAAAATGGTTCAAATGGCTCTGAGCACTATAGGACTCAACTGCTGTGGTCATCAGTCCCCTAGAACTTAGAACTACTTAAACCTAACTGACCTAAGGACATCACACACATCCATGCCCGAGGCAGGATTCGAACCTGCGGCCGTAGCAGTCGCACGGTTCCTGACTGCGCGCCTAGAACCGCGAGACCACCGCGGCCGGAAAGGTGACAAAAACTACTACACAAATACATGTATTTCCTACCATTTCTGAGTACCACACGTTGTGTTTCTCAAGTTCGCAGGACGTGCAACATGTTTCACCCATATGTGTTGGAGCTTTGGTATCATGCACTAAATTTCACGTGTAAACTCAGATACAGTTCCTTACCATGTTTTGAGTACAATATAAAAGGTACTAAACTTCAGTTTGTTAGACCTTAGTAGGTGATGTTTACCGAAACGTACGTGCTGTATCACAGCAAGAGAAGATGCTACGCGTTATTAAGTAGTCTGCTAACTGATTTGTAACTAATGACACGTATGAAGAGGTGACATGCAAAGACGGAAATGATCACTAATTGCTATTTTTCACAATCAACACAAAACTTAAAGTAATCCATTGCAAGGCAAACGCCCTTTTTTGTGCCAAAAGGCAGTTCATAGCTGTAAATAAAGTCTACAATGAAAATACACGTTTAGGAAGTACATTCGAATGCGGACTTACTCTCATTTGTACGAACTATTTGTATAAGTTCGGCTTTGAATGATTTTCAAAGGCAAATATCTCTCTTTTTTCAAAATAATTTATACGTTATTGCACAGTGCTTGTGATACTGTATCATATTATTTATTTATAACAATGTAGTATGTGATATCACTGAATACTTATTGTAAATTGGCAACATTAACACTGATATTCAGTGTTATAATGAATGTCCTGATTTCATTGTTCCTTCATACTTATTTAAAATATTTAAAATCAGTATAGGAGAATACAAAGACGTAACAACGGCATTAATTGTTAATATAATGGTTCTTTGAGGTAACTATTGCACTTAAACAAATAAACCATAAGAAGCATCTAAACAATCACGAGCAACTTTCTGTACCTCTGTTTTGAAGAACGTGGGTATTTCGTCAATGCTGGGTGTAAACGAACCTCAGTCGTGATTTTTCCAGTGTTCACCGAAAGTAGTTTACAGTAAACCATCAACGTATTTATTCTTGTCAGCTGAGACTGAATCACTCAGAAGTTCTTCGGCTCGGGGTTAAGAAAAGAGTTTCATAATGGTCCACCTGCATTTCTAAAGAGGCTTCCGCTCTTTTTTTTTTGTACATTCTTCTGGAAACTCTAGAATGCGATTGCCTCCATGTCAATATGCTTCCCATAGCTTTGTACATATATGTGAATAATCGTTTCAATGCACTTATGTGATCTAAATTTCGTAAGCCTTTAGATGGAGATTTCATGACTATCACTCCCCAGTCATCAAGGTTTCTTACTGGACCCACCGATTGGTGGATCTCATCATCTTTCTCTTTTATTGCAATTGTCGGCCTTTTTCGTAGAGGTCTCTCTACTCTATCGAAAATGCTGTCAGCAGGTAAGTAATTGTATCCTCGTAATAATAATTATTAATACTAGTTCTGCAGGACTTTACTACGAGGGAGTACGGAAGAAACTGATGGTAAGGGCTGCTCTGCGTGGGAAATGCTGGAATGGAAACCGTGAATGAAATCAACGCCTCCTGTTGGCCATAATGGACTACTTCTTCTTTGCACGAAATGTAGATTGGGACGGGTTCGTGTTTGCTCTGAAATGTATATTTTCACAGGGTTGTATCAAGGCACATTGTCGATTTCACTAAAACTGAGTGGGGTATTTAGGTTTGGATTCTGCTTATCCTACGTGTACTATTCCATTCCGTATCTCATTTGTGGACATGTTCACCTGTGCATCTCACCTCCTCAGTTGTCAACAGTTTTAGCTTTTAATGTAAAAAAGTGTGTGAAATCTTATGGGACTTAACTGCTAAGGTCATCAGTCCCTAAGCATACACACTACTTAACCTAAATTATCCTAAGGACGAAAATACACACCCATGCCCGAGGGAGGATTCGAACCTCGCCGGGACCAGCCGCACAGTCCGAGACTGTAGCGCCTGAGACCGTTCGGCTAATCCAACGCGGCTAGCTTTTAATGCCAAAAGCATTTTTCTGCAGGGCAGACGCAAAGAAAAATGGGGAAAGGGATAGGGAAAGAGAGAGAACGCCTGTTTGAGACTCAGCTGCCTGAACGGACCTGTGTCGCACCTAGTTTGTCTTGGTTCAGTAGAACCGGCAGAGTCGCTGATCGACGGCACCGGTTAGTGTGCGGTCTGTACAAGCGGCCGCAATTACCCTCGTGACATGCCAGACACCCGCGCACCGCCAAGCAGAAATAATTCAGGCACCAGTAGCGCACGGGGCAGTGCTCACCACGCTTAACTTTGTACATCCATGAGCAGTGGTGTTACACTCGGCCAACCCGCCTCTGGTCAGAGCCCCCATTCTTCCCGGCAGCCAGTCCACAATACTCTCTTCTCAGAAGAGAAATTTGCTATTCAAATATTCAGATGTGGCATTCTGCGAAGTAAGTTAACTTGATTGGAGTGGAGTCCAACAACATAGCCGCGCGGGATTAGCAGAGCGGTCTCAGGCGCTGCGGTCATGGACTGTGCGGCTGGTCCCGGCAGGGCTTCGAGTCCGCTTTCGGGCATGGATGTGTGTGTTTGTACTTAGGATAATTTAGGTTAAGTAGTGTGTAAGCTTAGGGACTGATAATCTTAGCACTTAAGTCCCACAAGATTTCACACACATTTGAACATTTTTGAACATTCCAACAACATACATCTGTAATAATAACATACAGTTACAGCTTTCGTAAAGGCAAATAATAATTACTGGGTGACACAGCCAAACTAAGAATTTGTGCTGGTTTGTGATTCCATGGCTGGCGTTTAACTCCAGCAGGTGCTCATTTGTCTGCAAAAGGCAGTACTGACACAGTGCCAAAGAAAAGAAAAAGAAAAAGAAAAAGAAAAGGAAAAAAGAAAAAAAAAGAAAAGGAAAAAAGAAGAAAAAGAAAAGGAAAAAATAAAAGAAAAAAGAAAGGAAAAAAGGGAAAAAAGGGAAAAAGGGGAAAAGGGGAAAAGGGGAAAAGGGAAAAAGGGAAAAAGGGAAAAAGGGAAAAAGGGGAAAAGGGGAAAAGGGGAAAGGGGGAAAAGGGGAAAGGGGGAAAAGGGGAAAAGGGGAAAAGCGGAAAAGGAAAAAAGGAAAAAGGGAAAAAGGGAAAAAGGGAAAAAGGGAAAAAGGGAAAAAGGAAAAAAGGAAAAAAGGAAAAAAGGGAAAAGGGAAAAGGGAAAAGAAAAAATATGTGAGAACGAAGTAGTTCGGATACTGGACTCCTACCCAACGACTACAACACTTCAGATTTCCGTTCAGCCTCCCAAATTTTGGTTTCCGTTGTATTCCACAAATCCCATACAGATAATGTGGAGATGATTCCCTTGACTTGTACAGAATTATTGTCCTTCCACAACCCAGGCATCTGCTTCCTCTCTAGTTCCGTCAGAGACAGCAAAGGACTTGGAAGAGCAGTTGAACGGAATGGACAGTGACTTGAATGGAGCTTATAAGATGAATATCAACTAGGGAAAAACAAGGATAATGGAATGTAGTCGAATTAAAAATCGGGTGATGCTGAGGGAATCAGTTTAAGAAATGGGACACTTAAAGTAGTACATCAGTTTTCTATTTGGCAGAAAAATAACTGATGATGGTCGAAATAGAGAGGATATAAAATGTAGGCTGGCAATGGCAAGGAAAGCGTTTCTAAAGAGGAGAAATTTGCTAAATCGAATATAGATTTAAGTGTCACTAATTCTTTTCTGAAAATATTTGTTTGGAGTGTATCCATGTATGGAAGTTGGGACCATAAACAGTTTAGACAAGAAGAGAATAAAAGCTTTTGAAATATGGTGTTACAGAATATTGCTGAAGATTAGATGGGAAGGTCACGTAATTAATTGGGTGGTACTGAATACAATTGGAGGGAAGAAGAATTTGTGGCACGTTAGGACTAGAAGAAGGGCTCGGTTGGTAGGACATGTTCTTAGGCACCAAGGGATCAGAAATTTACTATTGGAGCGCAACCTGGAGGGTGAAAATAGTAGATGGAGATGAATACACTAAGCAGATTCAGAAGGATGTAGGCTGCAGTCGTTACTGGAAGATGAAGACGCTTGCACAGGATAGAGTAGCATGGAGAGCTGCTTCAGACAAGTCTTTGGACTGTATACCACAATAAGGACACTCTTTAAGAAAGCGGCGATGGCGCAAGCAGCAGTGAACGTTTTCCACGCTGAGGTCGCTCACTCGACAACGTAGACGCTACTTGTCCATCTGCGCCTCGATTTGCAGTGCCCACCAGGAAGATGAGCGAATTAAATCGCTTGAACGATGGACGTCTGAAAGAAATATAAAACACTATTTATTAGTAAAATGCATTAGTTGGATGTCAATAAACAAAATAGTTCATACGGAAGTGCACAAATGTCCAAGTGAATAGAAACGGAACATTGTAAGACCTTAGAACAGGAGGGTGATATTGGAAGTAGCTATGTCCACGTGAACACCAATATTGTGGAATTAGTCAGCTGACTAATGAAAAGATACAGAAATGTACATGTAAGCACTAATTCCCTATACGAAGTGCATGCTGAACTTAGATATCAGATTGGGTGAATAAATTTACGGGTGTAAAACCCCAACTCTAACTTGTAACAAAAACTTTACAGTCCCGTCTTGAAAACTTACACAAATGCCGATTACTTTTGCCATCCCTCTAAGACAGGTACACAGGATGGCTGACAGCTGTTATTTATACGGTGCAGTTGGCTCTAGCAACTATTAACAGTTCTGGGATGAGATCCCTCCACTAAGTTGAAGTCTCCATACTCAACACTTCTAAGGTTGTCTCTCTGCAACTCTAATGTGAAGTGGCTGTCTCTGTCCTATTCGAAAACCTTGCTGGTTCTGCCAACACTAGAAGCTGTTAAGCCAATCGCTATAGACCTTCTGAGTTTCAATCGATGAGAGGTTTCTGAAACTAAGAGCAATTTACTTTCTCCTCAATAATCAGCCATGATTAACCCATACTGCATGGCTTCGTATTGGCGCTGGGCGCAAAGCAGAACTTCCTTCGCACCACGAGAGTGGTTCCACGTTTTAGCCAGTGACAAGTGCTGCACATACGCACTCGCGAGTTTCTTCCATGTTACGAGAATAATTTTGGTATACAAAACTGGGCCTGTCTTACATAATCAAACAACTACTGTTGACCTCCTTGTATTCCGGTTGGTTCTTCTCATCCTGAGTGCATCACGTTTCCCTCCCCTTGCAGATTTTATCTTTCTCAAAAACATTCTAGCCTTGACTTCTCACAATGGGAGCTTACGGCCTGACGAACGGCTGGAAACATTTTTGCGATACGCTAGTTATTGCATGGTTGTGCCACTCACTTTCCCCCTGTCAGCCAGCAGGCCCAACGTCCAAAAAGAAACCTTAAATGTCTCTTTCACGAAAGTGAAATGAAATGGAGAAGAAGTTATTACACTTGCAGTCATTGGCGTTTCCTTCATTTACATTATTTTCATGCGTCAGTAGTAATTTGGATGTAATTCAGAACTTAAATGTGCGATAGAAGGTTAGTAATTATGTTACAGAGCAGTTTTGGAAAAACTGTCCTATAACACAAGCTCAGTGCATACATTTTTAAAGGATGAAAGTGAAATTAAGGGTCTAATTTTGCAGTCAAGTGGGTTGTGGACAAGCTCTCTCAGTTTCTTCACAAAACTGGTCTGATTTCTTTCTGTCTGCATATCAGCAATATTACAAGTCCTATCACGTAGAACTATACTGTGGTCACTAAATGATTTTATCTGGCTGTATAAAAGTATCGATCAACACTTCACGGTCTTCAGCCTTCGTTTTTCCGGGTATTTAATTCACACTGAGGACGATAAAAATGTAATTAGTTTCGAGCTGCATGAATAAATTGTTATCACCTTAGTCCAGTCTGTGGAATATAGTTTGCCGGCCGCGGTGGTCTAGCGGTTCTGGGCGCTCAGTCCGGAACCGCGCGACTGCTACGGTCGCAGGTTCGAATCCTGCTTCGGGCATGGATGTGTGTGATGTCCTTAGGTTAGTTAGGTTTAAGTAGTTCTAAGTTCTAGAGGACTGATGACCACGGATGTTGAGTCCCATTGTGCTCAGAGCCAAACCAAGCCAAGTGGAACATAGTTTGTATAGTTCACTCATTCCTCACATAAAACTTTTTATTTAGATGTTTGTGTAAAAATTAACCACTTTGACAAATTTCGGACGGTCCTCACCTATGGTAGTTCTGTGTTGATGGCATCAACAAGTAGGAAACATACACTCACGTTCTTTACAACGGTGCTTTCCAAGAGTGTCCAGAAATATAGAATCAGCGATGTTTGCTTTCTGTCTGTCAGGGCACTCGTTTACAACATGGCATATTGTCTAAATATCACCAGAGTCACACGTAATGGCAGTGCAAAAGCTCCACTTGTGCCTGTTGTATTTGCACATACCTTCTTCAGTTTGGTATCTGTTAAGGTGCACTCAAACGTCCCTCTGTTGATGAAAGCCAGGAACTTTACAAGGAAACTTCGACAACATTTCCTTCTTTCAATTATCTCAGCGGTTACAGACATAATGAAACATGACAGAACTAATTCAGTGGAAAGATGGTGTCCAGACGTCCAATGTGCCAGTGATCGTCTTACTGGAGGGAGAAGAGGGGGGTGGGGTGGCTGTGGTCTGCGCATGCGCAGCAGAAGCTAGCCATCAGCGAGAGCGTCGGAGGCGACCCCTGCCCAGCCTGCGGCAGACCCGGTAATGAGGCGACGGCAGCGCCTCCACGGCGCGTTGCGGGTAATCCAATCTTGAGGATTAGCCACCGCTGCTCGCCACCCAAACAACACGCCTCCGGCCGCTAATGAACGCAATTACAAGTTTGCGCTCGCGTGCTCCTGCCGTAATCAGCGACGAGCAGTTAAACGTCGCACACCTCTCCAGAAGACGGCCGCTGTCCGCACGTACACCCATCCCCTACCTTCGCCCAAACCCCTGCCCTCACTGAATTCAACCAAGATCCGAGACGCTACTACCGCCCCTGGTCTCAACTCTCTAGAGGCCCCGCGTCCACCTGGGCTCCGTGCCAATGGAAAACGTCTGAACGTACTGTCCACCTCTGGAGAGGAAGAGATCATTACGAGCTTTATACATTCACTGCTCTACGTCGTAAATGCGTTGCTACTGTTACTATGAAAGCCAGATGGATATGCTTCGACACAGCAGTGAGAAGTAGAACAAAATGGAATTCACCTTTAGGCTACTGCTCTGTGTCAGTCATTCCAACAAGCTGCTTTTGGAGGCACCAAAAATTACTCACATAGCTACTAGAACGCCGTCTTTCGACTCAAAGCAATCATCCTGCCACAAATTTCCTTGGATATGAAAACAGAAGGAATTCAAATTGCAATAAATCTACATGGAGTAGATCTTTCGGCAACTAGTAGCTGAAATTTGGCAGCAACATTATCCTGATAAAGTATGTCTGTCCTTCGCTAACAATTGTCTCTCTTCACGTGTTTCTCCATTGTTTTGTCTAGCATACATTCATAGTACACTCAGGTGACACAAGTCACGGGGTACCCAATAATATCGCGTCGGACTCCTCTTACCCAGCGTAGTGCTAAAACATGACATGCACGGTCTCAACAAGTCGTGGGAAGTACCCTGCAGAAATCCTGAGCCACACTGCCTCTATAGGCCTCTATAATTGCGAAATTATTGCCTGTGCAACATTTTGTGAACAAGCTAACCTCTTGATTATATTCCGGCTGGGGTGTCCTAGCGGTTCTAGGAGCTACAATCTGGAACCGCGGGACCGCTATGGTCGCAGGTTCGAATCCTGCCTCGGGCATGGATATGTCTGATGTCCTTAGGTTACTTAGGTTTAAGTTGTTCTAAGCTCTAGGGGACTGATGACCTGTAAAGTTAAGTCCCATAGTGCTCAGAGCCATTTGTTCAATGAGTTTCATGTTGGACAATCTGGGTGGCCAAATAATCCGATCCAATCGCCCAGAGTGTTTTTAAACAAATCGCTATCAATTATGATACGGTCACATGGCGCATTGTCATGCATGAAAATTCCATCGTCGAATGGCTGCAAATGGTGTCCAACAAGCCGAATATGGCCATTCCCAGTCAATGATCGGTTCAGTTGGACCACAGGACCCAGCCCATTCCATGTAAATACAGGGCACACTTTATGGAACCACAACCAGATTGCACAGTTCCTCGTTCACAGTCTGGGTCCATGGCTTTGTAGGGTCTGCGCCACAATCGAACCCAACCCTCGAATCTTACCAACTGAAATCGGAACTCACAGGAAGAGGCCTCGGTTTTTCAGTAACCTAGGCCCATGTGTCAGTCGTCTGCTCCCATAGCCCATTTATGCCGAATTTCGCCGCACTATCATAACGGATATGTTTGTCATACGTTCCACATTGATTTCTGCGGTTACTTAACGGGGCGTTGCTTGTCTGTTACCACTGACAACTCAACGCAAACGCCGCTCCTCTCGGTTGTTAAGTGAAGGCCGTCGCCACACTTCGTTTTCCGTGGTGAGAAGTAATGCCTGAAACTTGGTGTTCTCTGGATATTCTTTACACTGTCAATCTCATAATACTTAATTCCCTAAAGATTTGCGAAATGGAATGTCATATGCATATAGCTCCAACAAGCATTCCGCGTTCAGAGGCTGTTAATTCCCGTCGTGCGGTCATAATCACGTTGGAAACCTGTTCGCATGAATCACCTGAGTACGAATGACAGCGTCAACAATGCATTGACCCTTAATACCTCCGTCATCTGCATATGTGAATATCTGCAATATACAGATCTGATATTTGCAACGTAAAAGTGAAGAAAAATAGCATTCCATCTGAAAATATTGAAAACAATGTATGTACTGGTCTAAGGGTAGCGCCTTCAATTCTTCTTCGGTCCCCGGTTTGAATCCCACCGCTGCTTCAATTTTGATTAATAATCATCATTTGCGGCATATGACTTCGAGAGATCACCATCATTCTGCCAAGGACTTTGTCAAACAGGAAGGAGGATCGGACAGAGAATCAAGGCACTCTCTTAGCCTAGGCGTGGTAAACTGCCCCTAAAGGCGGAAGAATCAACAAAGATCAACCGCATGAGGAATCAGAAGGCAATGGTAACAACTGCATTAAAGACACGTAATGTATATCAACAGGACATGTGGCTTCTACCTGAAGAAGTATCGTGATGATCCCTCGACTGGCAAAAGGTTCCGGAATATTCCCCATTTGGATATCCGGCTGGGACTGTCAAGGGGGAGGTTAACATGAGAAAAAGATTTAATAATAACCAAAAATATAGAGTTCTACGAATCGGGGCGTGGAATGTCAGTAGCTTGAACGTGGTAGGGAAACTAGAAAATCAGAAAAGGGAAATGGAAAGGCTCAATCTATGTATACTTGTGGTCAGTGACGTGAACTGGAAAGAAGTAAAGGATTTCTGGTCAGATGAGTATAGGGTAATATTAGCAGAAGCAGAAAATGGTATAACGGGAGTAGGATTCGTTATGAAATGGAAGGTAGGGCGAGAGTGTGTCTCTTTTTGTGGTAAGGTCGTATGGAACCAAACTGATGAGGTCGTCGGCCCCTAAGCTTACACACTATTTAACATAACTGTAACTTACGCTAAGGGCGACACTCACACCCATGTCCGAGGGTGAACTCGAACCTACGATGGGGGGAGCCACCCGGACCGTGCAAGACACCTCGGCCAACGCGTTTATCCCGCGCGGCACTGTGTTACTGTGAACACTTCAGTGAAAGGTTTGTTCTTATCAGAATCGACAGCAAACCAACACCGACATCGGTAGGTCAGGTGTATATGTCGACGTCGCAAGCTGAAGATGAAGAAATAGAGAAAGTGTATGAGGAAGAGAAAGGTGATAGGTGATACTTGCTTTGCACGACTGTTACACCAAGTACACGAACGTAAAAAGTCCGATCATAACAGTGGCTTACCTCTGTCAGGCACACAGGTTTCAACTATAATGTTGGACGTAACAGCCACCTAATATCTATAAGCTGTTTAGAGCGCAGAATAAATTTATAGTGTGTCAGTATATGACTTCACTAAACGCTAACGTAAGGAAGTAATCGACAGCAGACCAACACCGACAACGATAGTTCAGTTATACATGCCGACTTCGCAAGCTGAAGATGAACAGATAGAGAAAGTGTATGAGGATATTGAAAGGGTAATGCAGTATGTAAAGGGGGACGAAAATCTAATAGTCATGGGCGACTGGAATGCAGTTGTAGGGGAAGGAGTAGAAGAAAAGGTTACAGGAGAATATGGGCTTGGGACAAGGAATGAAAGAGGAGAAAGACTAATTGAGTTCTGTAACAAGTTTCAGCTAGTAATAGCGAATACCCTGTTCAAGAATCACAAGAGGAGGAGGTATACTTGGAAAAGGCTGGGAGATACGGGAAGATTACATCATGGTCAGAAAGAGATTCCGAAATCAGATACTAGATTGTAAGGTGTACCCAGGATGAAGAGTAGGCTGAAGTTCAAGACAATAGTCAGGAAGAATCAATACGCTAAGAAGTGGGATACGTAAGTACTAAGGAATGACGAGATACGTTTGAAGTTCTCTAACGCCATAGATACAGCAAGAAGGAATAGCACAGCTGAAGAGGAATGGATGTCTCTAAAAAGGGTCATCACAGAAGTTGGGAAGGAAAACATAGGTACAAAGAAGGTAGCTGCGAAGAAACCATGAGTAACAGAAGAAAAACTTCAGTTGATTGATGAAAGGTGGAAGTACAAACATGTTCCTGGAAAATCAGGAATACAGAAATACAAGTCGCTGAGGAATGAAATAAATAGGAAGTGCAGGGAAGCTAAGACGAAATGGCTGCAGGAAAAATGTTAAGACATCGAAAAAGATATGATTGTCGGAAGGACAGACTCAGCATACAGGAAAGTCGAAACAACTTTTGGTGACATTAAAAGCAACGGTGGTAACATTAAGAGTGCAACGGGAATTCCACTGTTAAATGCAGAGGAGAGAGCACATAGGTGGAAAGAATACATTGAAAGCCTCTATGAGGGTGAAGATTTGTCTGATGTGATAGAAGAAGAAACAGGAGTCGATTTAGAAGAGATAGGGGATCCAGTATTACAATCGGAATTAAAAAGAGCTTTGGAGGACTTACGGTCAAATAAGGCAGAAGGGATTGATAATATTCCATCAGAATTTCTAAAATCATTAGGGGAAGTGGTAACAAAACGACTATTCACGTTGGTGTGTAGAATATGTGAGTCTGGCGACATACCTTCTGGCTTCCGGAAAAGCATCATCCACATAATTCCGAAGACGGCAAGAGCTGACAAGTGCGAGAATTATAGCAGAATCAGCTTAACAGCTCATGCATCGAAGTTGCTTACAAGAATAATGTACAGAAGAATGGAAAAGAAAATTGGGAATGCGCTAGGTTACGATCAGTTTGGCTTTAGGAAAAGTAAAGGCACGAGAGAGGCAATTCTGAATGAACAGTCTAATGAGTACATAGTATGGTTTGAGAGTAAATCGGAGAAAGACGGAGGTAATGAGAAGAATCGAAGCATTTGATATGTGGTGCTATAGACGAATGTTGAAAATTAGGTGGACTGATAAGGTAAGGAATGAGGAGGTTCTACGTAGAATCTGAGAGGAAAGGAATATGTGGAAAACACTGATAAGAAGAAGGGACAGGATGATAGGACATCTGCTAAGACATGAGGGAATGACTTCCATGGTACTAGAGGGATCTGTAGAGAGCAAAAACTGTAGAGGAAGCAGAGATTGGAATACGTCAAGCAAATAATTGAGGACCTAGGTTGCAAGTGCTACTCTGAGATGAGGAGGTTAGCACAGGAAATGAATTCGTGGCAGGCCGCATCAAACCACTCAGTCGACTGATGAAAAAAAAAACAAAAAAAAAAACAAGGAAGTAAACTTCTTTTAAATAAGGCAATCTTTTTCATGTTTCCCCTCACTTGATTGTATTTTTTGGCATTTCATGGTGAGACAAATGTTTCGACATTTCATGGTGAGACAAATGGAGTCGTTAAACTATTCAATATTTTTAATTACATAGTACATACGAGTTTTGAATTTTTTTGTCTACCAAGGATTAAATAGGCACCATGCGACGAAGATGTAGTGGCATGTTATTCACAAAAGTAATTGCCTTAGTGAAGATTCTTTCTCAGTACTGCAGCTAAAGTGAACATTAATTTCCTATGTCTCAGTTTAAGACGAAGAGCACACAGAAGCTTTCTAGGATATATGCGAATTCTCTTCGAATACTGCTGATTCTGTTGTAACAGTGTTAATATTCGCACTTTCTAAACGATTTCTGTTGGTAAAAATTTCCAGCGACCTCTTTAGATGATATCAATGAATTTATATTCGCGAACAAAATAGACCTCCAATGAGTGTCAAGTTGTATATTAAATTTATTCATCAGTCACAATTATTTTAAGGCAAATGTAGCTGGTAACGGCATGCTGTCATTATCTCAAACCCACGTCGTTCGGTATCAGTGATGGGTAAAATTTGATTGATTATGAACACGTTATTGGTGTATTGCAAGTATAATTTTTTGGCTTTAAAGAATTGTTCAGGCACTGTGGTATGCAATACAGCACTTGTGTGATTTTTGTTACCGAGGGTTCCTTACACTGACAATTCTTTCAGGTCAGCATATAGCTGCAGGACAATCATGGAACTGTGACTAGTTTGTATATGATGGTACCAACTGAGATGGGAAAAGATCCTAAAACGTTCAGTGTATATGTCTGCTGCTCTTGCTGAAGTTTTAGCACAATCTCGACAAATTAATACGTCAATCAATTTTCGTTTCTCGGTGATGTAGTTTTCTGTAGACAGTCGCGTAAACTAAGAGATAATGTGACACTGAATCACTCATAAGATCAGAGTAAAGAGCATGTTTTAAATTGATTTTCTTTCTGTCTGGAATACGTGTGTCATTGAATTTCTCCAGCTGAGAAAATACTTTAAAGTAAAATTTGAGAAAAGAAGTGAAGCAGAAGTCCTCGTCTTGGTGAAAACAACGTCTGCAAAAAGAATATGCTGGTTTCCACATCGTACACCAGTTGTAACTACGACTGGTTGAAACTGGTTACCACATGTATAACGAAGCAAAAGGGTCATAGGGTGAAGAAGTTTTGTGGGGACATTTCGTGCACCTACCACGTGATATAGACACTGGGATGGGATTCGGGAAGTCGATGGTTCAAATCCTCTTCCACACACTGACAGTCAAATTTTCCATCATTTCCCTGAATTTATTACGGCAAATGCCGAAATGGTTCCTTTATAAAGCTAACTGCCGACTTCTTTCCCCAGTCTTTTGTTTTTGATACTGTATTATCGCTTTGATTCTTGCAAGCAGCAGGTGGAGACCGCTGTCTTCTGATTAAAACAGAGGAACATTTGACATTTGCGATTAGTCAATTCTTCGCTGTCTGGAGACTGTGCACTGTTTCCGATCACATGTTAGTTTAATGTAGCAAAAATTACAAACGAAACTGTCCACAGTTAATGAGTTAAATGTATGTACCGACTAGAAAAAAAGGAGTAACTGGCGTGTATTTTCTTTAGCTTTATTCAATGTAAAAGTCAATGTAATAAAGCGTGGAAAAATATGTCATTCTCTCGCTGTGATAGGGAAATGCTGCTTACAAAACCAGCATAGTTCATAAAGAATTAATTGTGGTCCACAAGCATATGACGAGAATGCATGAGTTATTACATTTCGCCGCACTTATCCAAAAATAAACAATAAATAGGGAAATTTCGTTGTGTCCAGGCTAAAATCCGAACAAAAGCAATGAATTATTTTCTGCAAATGGTAAGAAGACTTTCAAATGCAACAATGAAGATTAATCTCTCCAATTTTCTCCAGATTTTATTACGTTAATTACATTTTTTTAAGTAAACAGCATTTCTTCCAATTTTTGGTCCTAATTTGCCTTGATGCTCCCAAAGACAGATATAGCCCTTGCGGAAACAGTGATCCACTGATAATTATCACAGGCTTTGTTGTACATGAACGTATTGTAGTATCCATTGACTGTACAAAAAACTCTATATTTTCTTCTCTCGAAATGATAAATTGGGATTTACACGCAGTTCTTGCACGAACCTCACTAATTTGCTTCATACATACCACTATAGGGGACAACAAGAACTTCGTCTTCAAGTCGGCTACGAATATCTCTGTAGCATTACCTATTGCTGACAAAATCTCTTCACATTGAACTGTGCTATACTTCGCAGTTTTGGGACTCCTTCGTCATATAATTTTCTTAATATGTTTAACGATGCCTGTGTAATCACAAATGTAAATCAGTAAAATTCACCTCAGGTGCTACTCAGAGCGTCCAGTCTAGTAGATCTCCCTCAGTAAGGCGCATTGACTTTCACAAGCCGTTCTTAATCTTTTTAACACTTTTATTTTATACTTTTGGGAGTTTCATTTTGGCACAGTTTCATACTTTGTGAAAATCTTTATTCCATTTATACAATACATGTTCAGCATTTTTTAAAATGAAAACGGATTTGCATACTGCCTATGTTTAAGCATTTTCCCTCTCCTTCGTTTAGCGAAAAAAATTATAGCCTTTTCATTGTGACTGAAATCATCACTATACAGGTTCTTTGGGGGCTTGGAATGTACTCCGTTTTTGCTCTGGACTTTAAGTGCGTATTTCGAACTACAATTAGAAGACTCTTCCAAGTTATTTCCCGTTTCTTGTAATGTTATCATACTTTTCAACGAAATGTCGACATCACTCAAAAGAATGTCCAAGATATTAATTAATAAATAGCACAGGTGGTGGATCTCAGGCCACTCATGGTCGAATACCTGTTGTCACAGGTAAGAAAAGTAGGTCTTTTTTAGGATGCATCCAGACAACAGTGTCTCCTGGCTGAAGGGTATCTCCAGTACTTCCAGAAATACTGAAACAATCACTCACAAAACACATTTTAACACTTCAAATATCACATACATCAGATGTCACAAAGAAAAACAAACCATCGGAAAGAGTAACATGGGGCATTTCACAGACTCCATCAAAACATGCAATCAACAAGAAATAAAATGGAACTATTATAAGTTGAGCTCCAGTCTTTGAATTGCACAATAGTTGGTATTACTGACTACTGGTGCAGAGACACACAAAACCAACATTTAGTATTATCATTGCATGAAAAGGTAAACTCTTACTACGAAACTACTTCATGAGGTGGAGGATCATGCATTTATATCAGAAAAGGAACACAGTTCAAATCAAGACCTGCCCTCAGTACACTTAAATGGCTTCCGTCCATCCTTGAGGGATGATGTTGTAGCAAGCTTGGTTCAGAGTCTGCAGCGTCTGCTGTGGCTAAAAAGTCCCACTCCAGAGTGGCAGTCCCTACTGCAGTTTGGACATGTGAAATTTGAGGGACTCCGAACAGAAGCCGCTCTGTCTCTTCGCTTTGTCCTCTTCCTGATTTGTTCCTGTGTGCGTTCGTCCTCTGAGAGCTTGACGCCGTTGCGCACAGTCACTCGCCACTTGACACGGTCATCTGTAATGCTTTCCCAGCTACTTGGATTGATTCTGGTCTTGGTTAGGTCTCTCTTGCAGACATCCTTGAAACGAAGATGCGGCCTCACACACTCCGGAAGTTCGCCGTACAGCAGCTGTTTCGGTATCCGTTCAGGATCCATGCGCCTGACATGTCCCACCCATCTTAGACGTCGATGACTCAGGAGTGCAAAGATGCTGGTTGCGCTTGCAAGATGAAAGACTTCGGTGTTGGGTACTCTATCTCTCCAAGAGATCTGAAGGATCTTCTGGAGTCAGCGGAGATGGAAGCTGTTGAGTCAGGATTCAAGCCTGAAAAGAGTTGTCCATATCTCACAGCTATAGAGAAGGATGCTTATAACACAAGCGTTGTAGACGTTTAATTTAGCTTTTGTGGTAAGCAGTCCGTTGTTCCATACTCTCTTTTTCAATCTAGTCATGACAGATGAAGCGTTTGCGATTCTGTTAGCAAATTCGGTGTCCATGGACAAGTTGCTACATATTGCGGATCCCAAGTAGGTAAAGCCATCAACTATCTGGAGAGGATTGCCATCAATGGAAATGGATGGAAGATTGGTAGTGCTCTGCGCCATGATCTTAGTCTTTTGAAGGTTGATGAGTAGACCAAACTTTTCACAGGCGTTTGACAATTTGTTGATTATATACTTCAGCTCATCAACTGTTTTCGCTACTACAGCTGCATCGTCCGCATATACTGTAACAACTCACGGATAACAACTGTATTTACTTTGGTCTTGGCCTTGAGGCGAGCAATGTTGAAACGATTTCCATCAGACCTCGTATGTAGAAACACTCCCTCCTCACAGTCTTCAAAGGCAAATCTGAGCCGAAGGGAAAAGAAAATCCCAAATAATGTAGGAGCTAACACTCACCCCCTTTTCACACCGCTATTAACAGGGAATGTTTATGATGTTTTACCGTTGAAACAAATTGTTACTTGTGTTTTCTCATGGAAAGAGACAATTATCTGCAGTAGTTTAGGTGGACATTCAATCTGCTGCAACAGTATGAAAAGCCAATTTATGCTCATTAAATCAAACGCTTTAACAAGGTCAATGAAAGCAATATAAAGTGGCCTCTGCTGCTCACGCCATTTCTCTTGTAGCTGTCTTAAGGAGACGATCGGCCAGGCCTGAAGCCACACTGAGATTCTGGGTAGATTCTGGAAGCTAAGATGTGTAATTGCATTAGGATGACTCTTGCATAAGCTTTTCCGGCTACCCTTAGTAATGAAAGCCTTGGTAATTGTTACAGTCACTTCTGTTCCCTTTGTTTATATAGAGTAACTATCCTCGAATTCCGCATACTCATCGGGACATAACTTTCTTCCCAGCTGGTTGTGATAAGTGAATATAAATGTTTGAGAGGAACAGACTTGTTATACTGAATAACCTCTGCAGGGATCCCATCTTCACCTGGAGCCTTTCCTTTAGCAAGAGAATCTATTTCTCTACCAAGTGCTTCCATAGTAGGCATTGCATAGAGTTCTTCCATAACTGGCATTTGTTTGATGGCGTCACATGCATCCTTGCTAACTTCGTTAGCTAACTTCAGTACACTAAGTGAAGACAAACACTTTTAAATATCAGCTATTGAATTAACAGGTCTGATATCACCAAGAAGTTAATCATTTTGTGTGTGTATAGATCTCCCAGTGGTATTGTGGACCCTTTTTTCAATAAATTAACAGAAATTCTGGATAAAGTCTCAGGTACAAAGGTGAACATAATTCTGTGTGGGGACGTTAACATCAACACTAATATCATAATTGAATCTAGCAGCACCTTCAGAAATATCCTTCAATGTTTTGGCATGTCCCTATCGGTCAATAGTGCAACAAGGGTTACTACATGACTGCATTAGTAATTGACCATGTGTCCACAAACATGGACAGGGAAAAATGTGATATAGCTGTAACAGCTCTCAGACTATCAGAACATCTCTGTCAGATACCATCAGTAAAATCAGGCATCGAATCATTCCCTAAACTAAAAGCCTACAAACGACATCTATCAAAAATCAAAATAAAAGATTTTTCAAAATAACTAGAAAAGCAAATTTGGGATGAAGTTTATAAGGAAACCAATGTAAATATGAAAGTCTCTAAATTCTCCACGTTGTTTAAATTGAACTTTGAAAATTCATTTCCAAAATAATGCATGTCTATATCACCATCTCACAAAATAGATGGATAATAGCATGTATTAAGAAGTCCTCTCAAACACTTAAAAACCTCAGTTCCATGAGAAAGATTCACAATAATCCTGAATTCTTAAATTTCTACAAAATAAATGGTTCAAATGGCTAAGAGCACTATGTTACTTAACAGCTATGGTCATCAGTCCCCTAGAACTTAGAACTACTTAAACCTAACTAACCGAACTAAGCACAGAACACCCAGTCATCACAAGGCAGAGCAAAACCTGACCTCGTCGGGAATCGAACCCGGGAACCTGGGCGTGGGAAGCGAGAACGCTACTGCACGACCACAAGGTGCGGACTTAAATTTCTATCATAGATACAAAAAGATCTATAGGAAGGTGCTGATTGCTGCAAATAAAAGTCATTTAATGACAAAATAATATATAATCCAAGAGAATAAAAGCAAAGCAGTCTGGGATGTTACAAAAAAAGGGAACAGGGAGAGGCAAACAAAACCCAAATTACATACTGCTAAGGGGGGGAATAAGGTAAGAAATGATCCGCAACACTTAGCAAACTATGTAAACGAGCGTTTTTTAATCATTCCAGATAAGTTATGGCAAAAATTCACCAAAACAAATATAACACCTGTAAACAGTGTTGCACTAAATACAATGATGTTACTTCCAACCACAGAGAATGAAGTCAATAAAATTGTTCAAAAACTGAAATATAAGAAGTCAGTACGCTTAGTTGAAGTACCTATGTGTGTATTGAAACAATGCATAGGGATTATACATGGTCGCTTAACAAATATAATAAAAGACTCCTTCACATTAAGGACATTTCCAAATTATTTTAAACGGGCAAGAGTTGTACCTTTGCTTAAGAAAAGTGCTGCAGAAGACAAAGAAAATTACTGGTCAATTTCCCTGGTGTCAGCAGTCTCAAAAATTACAGAAGCAATTATGAATCTTTTAAGTGAATCAGCAATAATAGAATTCACAAAAGTATACCTGATGCTCTTTATAAAGATGAGTGTGTCAAAGGCATATTTTCGATCTTTCTAAAGCATTTGATGCAGCCATCCACAACATTCTATTAAATAACTTAGAAGCATTTGGAATAAGAGGGGTACCTAATGACTGGTTCAGATCATAAGTAACAGATAGGGTACACGTTTAGTAAAATACTTATCAGAATGAAAATATATTAATATAGGGGTTCTGCAAGGTATCATATTAGGACCAGTACTGTTAATGATATACATCAATGACTTTGCCAGTACTGTTACTCATGGTGAAAAATTCTCTTCACTGATGACAGCAATATTATAGTCACTGAGAAACCAAGAGAACTCCCTCCCAAGAAAGCAAATGAAACCCTCAAGGAAGTTTATGATTGGTCAATAAGCAATAAAGTGGCATTGAACATAAAGAAAACTAATGCCATGAATTTCAGTTTGAAGAGCAAAAATGACAATGTTAAATTAAATGTAGAATACACCTCTATAGTCTGTGTAATAAATGCAAAGTTTCTAGGAATGAAGATTGATTCTTAGTTGAAGTGGTGTGAACACACAAAGGTTCCTGCAAACAGAATGCCATCAGCATGTTATTCCCTTAGAATTCTATCATAAGTGTGTAACTTGCTGTGTCTTTTAGTTACATATTATTCAAATGTACACTTATTTCTTAGATACGGCATTCGTTTTTGGGGAACAAACACACAAAATATGAACACAGTTTTCAAAGCCAAAAGAGCCATAAGAATAATAATCAAAAATACTAGTCAAGCTCATTGTAAAGATCTGTTCAAAACATTGGGGTTTTTAACTGTTTCATGTGAATACATTAACCAGTCAGTTGTATGCATCAAAACTAACATTTGTAATCACTGCACAAACAGCTCTGTCCATGGCCATGCAACAAGAGATAGACTCAACATACATTTACCAAGAAAAAATAAACATAAAACTTAAAACAGCATTTTCTACCAAGTAATAAAACTGTACAATAAGGTACAAAAGAGATTAAAGAAATTGCAAAACCACACTTATTTAAAAAGGAGCTAAAAAGTACATGTTTTGCAATACATTTTATACATCGTAGGATTATTTAGGTAAAACACAGCAGGGGTTTGATTAAAAAATGTTATACAAATAAATAATAATGATTATAAAACATTCAACATTCCACATAATGTCTTTATGTTTTTTCCCTTTTTTCCTTTCTAGAAAATCTTACCCTCCTGCTATGCATGGCTCAACATTTCACTCAGTATGGAAGCATGCTGATGCAGTTTTTAAGCATAGCAAATGGGAATTTGCAGTACAGAAGATGGCCCAGTGATCTCCAGTGTGTGTGTGTGTGTGTGTGTGTGTGTGTGTGTGTGTGTAGTGAGTGGAGTGTTATGAAACGATGTTTGTATAGCCTGTGCAGTGACTGATAGTGAGATATGAGTGAACAGTGTGGCATTACATTATTTAATAAATTATTTGTAAGAAAAGTGTTTTATACCAGGAGTAAATCTAAGGATTGTCTCTTACTAGAAGTCTATAAATGAATGTGAATACGAATCAGCTTATTTAAAATTGATCTAAACTTGTAAATAATTTGACATGCCCTATAGCCTTGCAAAAAGAGATCTACAAATGAATAAAGCTACTACTACTACTACTACATGTACATCAGGAGAAGTATATGATTTTTAACTGTGTGCTATGTTCTCCATATTTCTTGTTTGCAAGGTTGAAAACAATAACTGGATTCTACATTTATTTGTAACTGTGGAATCTGAAATCAGCACAAAGAGAAATGTTATTAGCAAGCACATATGAAGTAATCAAAAAGGAAAAATTGTATGCGTATTATACCAGGAGCTACCATTGTTGAAGCTTTGTCCAAGAACTGTACAGTTAGGGGAGAAGCATACTTTTCATCGAACTGGACTTACATAGCGCTATTAGTATATGCGACTTTTAAGTTACAAATCTGACATGTTTTGTAACAATGTGTTGAGTACTTACTTCCATATCCATCGTTGACATTATAGCCGCCAAATATTACTGCGTATTGTATTTGTAGGAGGCATTGTGTCGCTTTTTTATATGTATTCTCTGCAGTAGATGCTGTTTTTTAGTAATTTTTGTTGAAATTTTAGTTTTCGATAAATTCTACATATTTACTTGATAGAAGTCAGCTGTGTTGTATAGTCACGTATTCATCTTATTATAAGCACTACGTAATTCCACAGATGAATAAGATAAAAATGCAGCTGTATTCTTCTTTGTCAAGCAAAATCGCTTTCATTGGTTCTGAATGTGCTGAGATGCACGGAAGACAAGAGTATGTACTGTGCGCACATCGTTTGTTGGAGTGACACAGACCAATTGCTTCATGTGTCCCTTTAACTATAAGTCTAGTGTATTTAGGTCCAGAGGATTTGCAGGTTAAGATATGTCACCTCCCTCGCCAGTCTACCGCTTTTCAAATGTTCTCGTCAAGTGCCAACGCACAATGCACAAAAATGTGTCGGTGCACCATCCTGCATTGACCACATCTGTGAACCGGTGTAGTCACCCGTATCTCCAGTCAAAAGGCTGGACACAAAAACATCTGTAATCTGTCTTGTCATGGCCCATCCTCCAGCGAGAGTGGCAGTACATTCTTCAGAAAGCGGTGATAACGAGCCTCCATTAATCTCTGTGGTAGCACATGTGGCCCTAATAATCTATCGCCTAGAAGCCTACCTTTACATCGATTGAGAATCGATCCTGATGCTTGTTTCTTGAACTGAAAAGGGATTTTCATTGGCGCACACATGCTGATTATGGAAATTTAAAATGCCATCTCGTGTAAACCCAGCCTCATCAGTAAATAAAATCTTTGAGGCAAATTGTGGATCGACAGTATAATGCCGCTAGAACTATTGGGGCAACTGCTCTCTGGCAGGATAGTCTTATGCCCCAAAGGGCCTGGATGCGCTGCACATGGTATGGATACAACAACTGCTGATGATGTACCCCCAGAGCAGTGCATGACCAGCACATTCGGCTGCTTCTGTTCGTTGCTCACTGGTTCCAGGAATGTCGTCAACTGCACCTACAACATGCTCCTCCATTTCAGGCGTCTGTCTACTTTGTTTAGTGCTAGGAACCTGTTACCCCAAAACGCTGCAACAATCTTCTGAACAGCTTAACAAATGGCACCGTACACGTTGGAAATCGTTTAGTGTACGCGTCATGTACTCTCAGATTAACTGCATCTACTAAATCAAGCAATAAACCTTAGGCTGCCATTTCCCTTCTGGGATGAAAGATCTCCATTGCCAGGTTGTGTGAAAGTATCTACAGGACCACGCTGTTCACCCTGGTGTGACACGGAGTGACAGCGCAACAACCATGCTCATATAGACATGTGCATCTTCGTCATGCCTTCCTACCTTGCAGTATTCCATGCCAGGAGATGTAATTAACGTTAATTGTCGTGTAGTTGTCCGTAATAGGAGAGGGAATGCATTGACACGGATGTCATCAAAATAGCTTCTCCTATGAACACATGTTCTTATGTCAGAAAGAATGCTTTGCAAGACCCATGATCACAAGATATTTTTGTCTTGGTTTGATGCATACCCCCCCCCCCCCCCCATGAACCATGGACCTTGCCGTTGGTGGGGAGGCTTGCGTGCCTCAGCGATACAGATGGCCGTACCGTAGGTGCAACCACAACGGAGCGGTATCTGTTGAGAGGCCAGACAAACGTGTGGTTCCTGAAGAGGGGCAGCAGCCTTTTCAGTAGTTGCAGGGGCAACAGTCTGGATGATTGACTGATCTGGCCTTGCAACATTAACCAAAACGGCCTTGCTGTGCTGGTACTGCGAACGGCTGAAAGCAAGGGGAAACTACAGCCGTAATTTTTCCCGAGGACATGCAGCTTTACTGTATGATTAAATGATGATGGCATCCTCTTGGGTAAAATATTCCGGAGGTAAAATAGTCCCCCATTCGGATCTCCGGGCGGGGACTACTCAGGAGGATGTCGTTATCAGGAGAAAGAAAACTGGCGTTCTACGGATCGGAGCGTGGAATGTCAGATCCCTTAATCGGGCAGGTAGGTTAGAAAATTTAAAAAGGGAAATGGATAGGTTAAAGTTAGATATAGTGGGAATTAGTGAAGTTCGGTGGCAGGAGGAACAAGACTTCTGGTCAGGTGATTACAGGGTTATAAACACAAAATCAAATAGGGGTAATGCAGGAGTAGGTTTAATAATGAATAGGAAAATAGGAATGCGGGTAAGCTACTACAAACAGCATAGTGAACGCATTATTGTGGCCAAGATAGATACGAAGCCCACACCTACTACAGTAGTACAAGTTTATATGCCAACTAGCTCTGCAGATGACGAAGAAATTGAAGAAATGTACGATGAAATAAAAGAAATTATTCAGATAGTGAAGGGAGACGAAAATTTAATAGTAATGGGTGACTGGAATTCGAGTGTAGGAAAAGGGAGAGAAGGAAACATAGTAGGTGAATATGGATTGGGGCTAAGAAATGAAAGAGGAAGCCGCCTAGTAGAATTTTGTACAGAGCACAACTTAGTCATAGGTAACACTTGGTTTAAGAATCATGAAAGAAGGTTGTATACGTGGAAGAACCCTGGAGATACTAAAAGGTATCAGATAGATTATATAATGGTAAGACAGAGATTTAGGAACCAGGTTTTAAGTTGTAAGACATTTCCAGGGGCAGATGTGGACTCTGACCACAATCTATTGGTTATGACCTGTAGATTAAAACTGAAGAAACTGCAAAAATGTGGGAAATTAAGGAGATGGGACCTGGATAAACTGAAAGAACCAGAGGTTGTACAGAGTTTCAGGGAGAGCATAAGGGAACAATTGACAGGAATAGGGGAAAGAAATACAGTAGAAGAAGAATGGGTAGCTCTGAGGGATGAAGTAGTGAAGGCAGCAGAGGATAAAGTAGGTAAAAAGACGAGGGCTGCTAGAAATCCTTGGATAACAGAAGAAATATTGAATTTAATTGATGAAAGGAGAAAATATAAAAATGCAGTAAATGAAGCAGGCAAAAAGGAATACAAACGTCTCAAAAATGAGATCGAGAGGAAGTGCAAAATGGCTAAACAGGGATGGCTAGAGGATAAATGTAAGGATGTAGAGGCATATCTCACTAGGGGTAAGATAGATACTGCCTACAGGAAAATTAAAGAGACCTTTGGAGAGAAGAGAACCACGTGTATGAATATCAAGAGCTCAGATGGCAACCCAGTTCTAAGCAAAGAAGGGAAGGCAGAAAGGTGGAAGGAGTATATAGAAGGTTTATACAAGGGTGATGTACTTGAGGACAATATTATGGAAATGGAAGAGGATGTAGATGAAGACGAAATGGGTGATACGATATTGCGTGAAGAGTTTGACAGAGCACTGAAAGACCTGAGTCGCAACAAGGCCCCCGGAGTAGACAACATTCCATTAGAACTACTGACGGCCTTGGGAGAGCCAGTCATGACAAAACTCTACCAGCTGGTGAGCAAGATGTATGAGACAGGCCAAATACCCTCAGACTTCAAGAAGAATATAATAATTCCAATCCCAAAGAAAGCAGGTGCTGACAGATGTGAAAATTACCGAACTATCAGTTTAATAAGTCACAGCTGCAAAATACTAACGCGAATTCTTTACAGACGAATGGAAAAACTGGTAGATGCGGACCTCGGGGAGGATCAGTTTGGATTCCGTCGAAATGTTGGAACACGTGAGGCAATACCGACCTTACGACTTATCTTAGAAGAAAGATTAAGAAAAGGCAAACCTACGTTTCTAGCATTTGTAGACTTAGAGAAAGCTTTTGACAATGTTGACTGGAATACTCTTTTTCAAATTCTAAAGGTGGCAGGGGTAAAATACAGGGAGCGAAAGGCTATTTACAATTTGTACAGAAACCAGATGGCAGTCATAAGAGTCGAGGGGCATGAAACGGAAGCAGTGGTTGGGAAAGGAGTGAGACAGGGTTGTAGCCTCTCACCGATGTTATTCAATCTGTATATTGAGCAAGCAGTAAAGGAAACAAAAGAAAAATTTGGAGTAGGTATTAAAATTCATGGAGACGAAGTAAAAACTTTGAGGTTCGCCGATGACATTGTAATTCTGTCAGAGACGGCAAAGGACTTGGAAGAGCAGTTGAACGGAATGGACAGTGTCTTGAAAGGAGGATATAAGATGACCATCAACAAAAGCAAAACGAGGATAATGGAATGTAGTCAAATTAAATCGGGTGATGCTGAGGGAATTAGATTAGGAAATGAGACACTTACAGTAGTAAAGGAGTTTTGCTATTTAGGAAGTAAAATAACTGATGATGGTCGAAGTAGAGAGGATATAAAATGTAGACTGGCAATGGCAAGGAAAGCGTTTCTGAAGAAGAGAAATTTGTTAACATCGAATATAGATTTAAGTGTCAGGAAGTCATTTCTGAAAATATTTGTTTGGAGTGTAGCCATGTATGGAAGTGAAACATGGACGATAACTAGTTTGGACAAGAAGAGAATAGAAGCTTTCGAAATGTGGTGCTACAGAAGAATACTGAAGATAAGGTGGATAGATCACGTAACTAATGAGGAGGTATTGAATAGGATTGGGAAGAAGAGAAGTTTGTGGCACAACTTGACTAGAAGAAGGGATCGGTTGGTAGGACATGTTTTGAGGCATCAAGGGATCACAAATTTAGCATTGGAGGGCAGTGTGGAGGGTAAAAATCGTAGAGGGAGACCGAGAGATGAGTACACTAAGCAGATTCAGAAGGATGTAGGTTGTAGTAGGTACTGGGAGATGAAGAAGCTTGCACAGGATAGAGTAGCATGGAGAGCTGCATCAAACCAGTCTCAGGACTGAAGACCACAACAACAACAACAACATTGATGCATACTATTATTCCCTGTTATATTGGATAATTTTAACATCTTATCACTGTTTACAGAACTTGTGTAATGGATGTCTAGGAGAAAGTGCAGTTTGCTCCTGCTGAAAGAAACTAAACGCTTTTAAGGACATGTGAGACAAGCACAACTCTTCCTAAATAACAGTCTATTAAATTTCAATTAAATGGCTATAACATTTCATTTAGGAACTAGGTTTTAAGTTGTAAGACATTTCCAGGGGCAGATGTGGACTCTGACCACAATCTATTGGTTATGACCTGTAGATTAAAACTGAAGAAACTGCAAAAATGTGGGAAATTAAGGAGATGGGACCTGGATAACCTGAAAGAACCAGAGGTTGTACAGAGTTTCAGGGAGAGCATAAGGAAACAGTTGACAGGAATAGGGGAAAGAAATACAGTAGAAGAAGAATGGGTAGCTCTGAGGGATGAAGTAGTGAAGGCAGCAGAGGATAAAGTAGGTACAAAGAAGAGGGCTGCTAGAAATCCTTGGGTAACAGAAGAAATATTGAACTTAATTGATAAAAGGAGAAAATATAATAATGCAGTAAATGAAGCAGGCAAAAAGGAATACAAACGTCTCAAAAATGAGATCGACAGGAAGTGCAAAATGGCTAAACAGGGATGGCTAGAGGACAAATGTAAGGATGTAGAAGCTTATCTCACTAGGGGTAAGATAGATACTGCCTACAGGAAAATTAAAGAGACCTTTGGAGAGAAGAGAACCACGTGTATGAATATTAAGAGCACAGATGGCAACCCAGTTCTAAGCAAAGAAGGGAAGGCAGAAAGGTGGAAGGAGAATATAGAAGGTTTATACAAGGGCGATGTACTTGAGGACAATGTTATGGAAATGGAAGAGGATGTAGATGAAGACGAAATGGGAGATACGATACTGCGCGAAGAGTTTGACAGAGTACTGAAAGACCTGAGTTGAAACAAGGCCCCCGGAGTAGACAACATTCCATTAGAACTACTGACGGCCTTGGGAGAGCCAGTCATGACAAAACTCTAGCAGCTGGTGAGCAAGATGTATGAGACAGGCGAAATACCCTCAGACTTCAAGAAGAATATAATAATTCCAATCCAAAAGAAAGCAGGTGCTGACAGATGTGAAAATTACCGAACTATCAGTTTAATAAGCCACTGCTGCAAAATACTAACGCGAATTCCTTACAGACGAATGGAAAAATTGGTAGATGCGGACCTCGGGGAGGATCAGTTTGGATTCCGTCGAAATGTTGGAACATGTGAGGCAATACTGACATTACGACTTCTCTTAGAAGAAAGATTAAGAAAAGGCAAACCTACGTTTCTAGCATTTGTAGACTTAGAGAAAGCTTTTGACAATGTTGACTGGAATACTCTTTTTCAAATTCTAAAGGTGGCAGGGGTAAAATACAGGGAGCGAAAGGCTATTTACAATTTGTATTGAAACCAGATGGCAGTCATAAGAGTCGAGGGGCATGAAACGGAAGCAGTGGTTGGGAAAGGAGTGAGACAGGGTTGTAGCCTCTCACCGATGTTATTCAATCTGTATATTGAGCAAGCAGTAAAGGAAACAAAAGAAAAAGTTGGAGTAGGTATTAAAATTCATGGAGACGAATTAAAAACTTTGAGGTTCGCCGATGACATTGTAATTCTGTCAGAGACGGCAAAGGACTTGGAAGAGCAGTTGAACGGAATGGACAGTGTCTTGAAAGGACGATATAAGATGAACATTAACAAAAACAAAACGAGGATAATGGAATGTAGTGAAATTAAATCGGGTGATGCTGAGGGAATTAGATTAGGAAATGAGACACTTAAAGTAGTAAAGGAGTTTTGCTATTTAGGAAGTAAAATAACTGATGATGGTCGAAGTAGAGTGGATATAAAGTGTAGACTGGCAATGGCAAGGAAAGCGTTTCTGAAGAAGAGAAACTTGTTAACATCGAATATAGATTTATGTATCAGGAAGTCGTTTCTGAAAGTATTTGTTTGGAGTGTAGCCATGTATCGAAGTGAAACACGGACGATAAATAGTTTGGACAAGAAGAGAATAGAAGCTTTCGAAATGTGGTGCTACAGAAGAATACTGAAGATAAGGTGGATAGATCACGTAACTAGTGAGGAAGTATTGAATAGGATTGGGGAGAAGAGAAGTTTGTGGCACAACTTGACTAGAAGAAGGGATCGGTTGGTAGGACATGTTTTGAGGCATGAAGGGATCACAAATTTAGCATTGGAGGGCAGCGTGGAGGGTAAAAATCGTAGAGGGAGACCGAGAGATGTGTACACTAAGCAGATTCAGAAGGATGTAGGTTGCAGTAGGTACTGGGAGATGAAGCAGCTTGCACAGGATAGAGTAGCACGGAGAGCTGCATCAAACCAGTCTCAGGACTGAAGACAACAACAACAACAACAACAACATTTCATAGAGATACCAAACATAAAACTGTAAGATGATGCACATACACAAATGGCCATTAAAATTGCTACACCAAGAAATGATGTACTAGATACGCGAAATTAAACTGACGGGAAGAAGATACTGTGATATGCAAATTATTAGCTTTTCAGAGCATTCACGCAAGGTTGGTGCCGGTGGCGTCACCTGCGATGTGCTGACATGAGGAAAGTTTCCAACCGATTTCTCATACACAAACAGCAGTTGACCGGCAATGCCTGGTGAAACGTTGTTGTGATGCCTCGTGTAAGGAGGAGAAATGCGTACCATCACGTTTGCAACTTTGGTAAAGGTCGGATTGTAGCCTTAAGCGATTGCGATTTATCGTATCGCGACATTGCTGCTCGCGTTGGTCGACATCCAATGACTGTTAGCAGAATATGAAATCAGTGGGTTCAGGAGGGTAATACGGAACACCGTGCTGCATCCCAACGGCCTCATATCACTAGCAGTCGAGATGACAGGCATCTTATCCGCATGGCTGTAACGGGTCGTGCAGCCACGTCTCGATCCCTGAGTCACCATATGGGGACGTTTGCAAGACAACAACCATCTGCACGAACAGTTCGACGACGTTTGCAGCAGCATGGACTGCGAGCTCGGAGACCATGGCTGCGGTTACCCCTGATGCTGCATCACAGACAGGAGCGCCTGCGATGGTGTACTCAGCGACGAACCTGGGTGCACGAATGGCTAAACGTCATTTTTTCCGATGAATCCAGGTTCTGTTTACAGCATCGTGATGGTCGCATCCGTGTTTGGCAACATCGCGGTCAACGCACATTGGAAGCGTGTATTCGTCATCTGAATACTGGCGTATCACCCAGCGTGATGGTATGGAGTGCCATTGGTTACACCTCTCGGTCACCTCTTGATCGCATTGACGGCACTTTGAACAGTGGACGTTACATTTCAGATGTGTTACGACCCGTGGCTCTACCCTCCATTCGATCCCTGTGAAATCCTACATTTCAGCAGGATAGCGCACAGCCGCATGTTGCATGTCGTGTACGGGCCTTTCTGGATACAGAAAATGCTCAACTGCTGCCCTGGCCAGCACATTCTCCAGATCTCTCACCAATTGAAGATATCTGGTCAATGGTGGCCGAGCAACTAGCTCGTCACAATACGGCAGTCACTCCCCTTGATGAACTGTGGTATCGTGTTGAAGTTGCATTGGCAGCTATACCTGTACACGCTATCCAAGCTCTGTTTTGCTCAATGCTCAGGCGTATCGAGGCCGTTATTACGGCCCGAGGTGGTTGTTCTGGGTACTGATTTCTCGGGATCTATGCACCCGATTTGCGAGAAAATGTAGTCACATGTCAGTTCTAGTATAATATATTTGTCCAATGAATGCCCATATATCGTCGACATTTTCTCTTGGTGTAGCAATTTTCATGGCCAGTAGTGTAATTAATAAATTACAAAGCACTTAAATGAGCGACGAAAGCGCTCGGACTGTACATGCTCAACAGTTATGCGACCGATAGACAGAGCTCGGTCAGAACAGAACAACCACGTACAAGAAACGATGCAGTATACATGAACATCGTTTTTCTTCGGAGTAGTACTTGTCACCTGCGTCCGCGATCACTTCTTGGATATACTGCAGCCTTACTCTTTAGTTTTTACTCTCTACATCCCTCTTTAGCGCTATGGAATATCTGACGTCATAAGATATGTACTGTCACCGTGGTCTTTCCACCAGTCAACGTTTCCCAAGTATTCCTTTCCAGTACTGACAACCATGTTAAAAAAAAGTGATGGGATTCAATTACAGTTCCTTGGGAAAATATGTGACCAATTACAGTTACAAGTTACATTTTCAAAAAGGAATAGTCCGCGAAAGGCAGAGGTCCCGTGTATCTGTCTCGGTCCGGCGCATAGTTTTAATCTTCCAGGAAGTTGCATCTCCGCGCACACTCCGCTGCAGAATGAAGATCTTATTGTGGTATAATTACAGTTATAAATTACAATTACTTTTCAGTTGGGTGGATTAACGATCTAGCTTAAAAGCATTACTAACAGAAACGCTGCATGGGGAAAGCATAAAATGCAGTAAAAGAATACGCTGATTAACTTACAGATCAAAACAACCCAACATCCCCTACTCCAACCCACAGATGTCCACCTCACTACCGCCTTAGCCAATTCCTGCTCTTACGTCTAACGACTGGTACGTTGCTTAGCAGGCATCATTCACTTATCGATAGTATTGTGCGCAAGAGAAATGTGAAGCCGTCTAACCTGTTCCTTGACGATTAGTATTCTGAATGAGAAAGAGTGGACATTGTGGCAACCATAACAGGCAGAGGAACATAGGACAATGTGACGATCATCATACACGATACACGTAGAAATTACATTTTCTAAAATGTAATGTTTCAGTACTCTATTATTCCGGTTTTCGCACTGTCCTTGATTCACTAACATAATGGTATCATCCAAACGTACTTGCTCAGAAAGTTCTTCCACAAATTAAGGCCTACGTATGGTAACAGTCAACTTCCCTTGCTCAGAAAAGCCTTATTTTCCTTTGGTAGTCTGCTTTTTACGTCGTCCTTGCTTCGTCCGTTATGTGTTAGTTTGCTGCCCCAGTAGCAGAATGCCTTAAATTCGTCTGCTTTTTATGTTAAGTTTCTCGCTGTTCTTATTTGTCCTGTTTCTCAGTGCCTTACCTTTATCCGGTATAATCTCGATACACACGAAGTATGCTGTTCACTCCGTCCATTGTTGACTTTCACTGAGGACAACAATGTCATCAGCAGATCTTATCACTGAGATCCTTCCACCTTGAATTTTAATCCCATACTTGAACCTTCCTTTTTCCGCCGTTACTACTTGAATGTTTAGACTGGACAGTAGGCGCGAAAGATTGCGTCCCTGTCTTACACATGTTTTAATCGGAGCACTTAGTTTCTGATCTTCAGTCTTACTGTTCCCTCTTGGTTCCTGTACAATTCGAACATCTTGCAGCATTTTACGTTGTCGAACGCTTTTTCGATGTAGGCAAAACCTAAAAGCGTGTCTTCAGTTTTCTAGAGTCTTGTTTACTTTATTAAACGCAACGTGAGAGCGGCCCATCTGGTGCACTTACCTTCCTAAAGCCAAATTGTTCGTCATCTGCAGTGCTGAACCAAAACTTTATGACCACCTGCTTAATAGCTAGTTTTTCCGTCTTTGGAGCGAAATACACTGCGTATCAGGGATCCAACAGTTTGTTACTGGGTTTCTGGAGGTATGTGGCAGTAGATGTCTACCCACACTGGCTGGCCGCTCTGGCCGGGTGGTTGTAGGCCCTTCAGTCCGGAAATATGGAACTGCTACCGTCGCAGGTTCAAATCCTGCCTCGGGCATGGATGTATGTGATGTCCTTAGGTTGGTTAGGTTTAAGTAGCTCGACGTTTTACGAGAGTAATGATCCCAGATGTTAAGTCCCATAGTGCTTAGAGCCACTTGAACCATTTCTACGCACACTTTTTGATACATGTATACACGGCTACGTTGTATATTTTGTAACCATGACGAACTTTTATTTAACAACTAAAGCGGTTCAGCTCAACAGATTATTGGTATGTCTAATGCCTGCAGGCTGATACACACTGAAGTGAGCCATTTCTTTGATTGATCTGAAAAACAGGAAATAGTAGCGAATATGGAGAACCATCAGATGGGTCATGAAATGATAGAAGTGTAAATCTGTGCCGGACCGTGGCACGAAAACGGATTTCCCACTGAAGAGGGCTCGTCAAGGAGGTGAAACTAGTTGTTAGTAAGGGAATTTTTAACGTAAGAGGTCGCCTGTCTCCCTGTTTGACAATGTCAAAGAACAACGATTTCATTTTCAATCTGAGTCTTCCAAATAGAATGACGAAATATTTTTAAATTACTGTTCACTATTAGTTAATTAACGTTTTAATATATTAATGATACGAAAATTAAATTAAAGAAATGGTTGCGAGACACCGATGCCTTCTAAATGAAGCCACCTCTCTAATGTACCCATGCACGAGGAATCCGCGTTGCCCAAACAGCTTCCTTTGAACGGAAAGCGCCAGCCTGGTGAAAATGACTGACTTCTCAATGAAATGGAATAAGTAACGGGAAAACCGGTGGACAAATATCTCTATACCCACGTTTCATAACCAATTCTATAGCATTTGTCATCTGTCTCCACATCACACGTATAATTAGAGCTCGGAACTATGTTATCAACAAATTCATGTTTCTATGTGCTGTGTCACCTCAAATGCTTCCTGCTCCTTAAATACTCTGACTATTCGCTGAATCCCACCTTATCTAAATAGCGTACCATTACAGTTTCCTTCTGTAGAGTGATTGCTTAAGAGTGCTAGAACGCTGCCGCACACTTTCGATTTCGTCCGCTTCCACGAAGCGCCGTGCGGACGGAGCAGAGCAGCAAGTAGCTAGCGACCGCCTCCGGGCCGTGGCCGTCACTTGGCGCCTGCACCGCCCCCCGCCCCCCGGTGTCCCTGCGGCGGGGGCGGACAGAGACATGGAACGCCGGCGTGCGCTCGCCAGGCACGGCCAATAAACATTCCTGGCGCTCCGGAGCCGCTGCTGGAACCTGCGTAGGAGGAGCGGGACAGCTGGCGGGCGGGCTGGAGCAGCAGACAGCCGCCGCCTTTCTGTTGAGTTCATTACGAGCTCACAGCTGCAGCTCGAGTTGTCTGCCACCCGCTTGGCGGACGCTTATCGGCTCACAGACGCTCGGGCTCCCTCTGGCTTTGGTGGATCAAAGGCAGTTCTGCCCTTATTCGCAAGGACTGATTCTGCTGCAACCACGTAAAAGTAAATCAAACTGGCCACTCTTTCCTTTTTTTTTGACATGTAGTAAAAGTTTTGATTCAATTGTGACGAGAAACAGCTATTCTCCTAACTTACATCTATAGTGACGGAAAACATACTACAACACAAAGAAATTAATGTAGAGAAATGAAATTTCCATAATACATTTGTGTTGGTTTAATAAGCCACGGCTGAAAATAGTAACAGGGATTCGTTACAGACGAATGGAAAAAAACTGGTAGAAGCCGATCTCGGGGGAGATCAGTTTGGCTTCCGTAGAAATGTTGGAACACGTGAGGCAATACTGACTTATCTTAGAAAATAGATTAAGGAATTGCAAATCTACGTATCTAGCGTTTGTAGACTTAGAGAAATCATTTGACAATGTTGGCTGGAATACCCTCTTTCAAATTCTGAAGATGGTAGGGGTAAAATACAAAGAGCGAAAGGCTATTTACAATTTTTACAGAAACCAGATGACAGTTATGAGAGTCAAGGGGTATGAAAAGGAAGGGAGTGAGACACGTTTGTAGCCTATCCCCGATGTTATTCAATCTGTATATTGAGCAAGCAGTAAAAGGAAACAAAAGAAAAATTCGGAGTAGGAATTAAAATCAGTGGAGAAGAAAGTAAAACTTTGATGTTCGCCGATGACATGAGCAAAACGAGGATAATGGAATGTAGTCGAATGAAGTCGGTTGATGCTGAGGGAATTAGATTAGGATATGAGATACTTAAAGTAGTAAAGTAGTTTCGCTAATTGGGTGAAAAATAATATGTGATGGTCGAACTAGAGAGGATATAAAATGTAGACTGGCAATGGCAAGGAAAGCGTTTCTAAAAAAGGGTAATTTGTTAACATCGAGTGTAGATTTAAGTGTCAGGAAGTCGTTTCTGAAAGTATTAGTATGGAGTGTAGCCATGCATGCAAGTGAAATGAGGACCATTAATAGTTTAGACAAAAAGAGGATAGAAGCTTTCGAAATGTTTGAAATATGATTCTACAGAAGAATGCTGAAAATTAGATGGATAGATATTATAACTAGTGAGGAGGTATTGAATAGAATTGGAGAGAAGAGGATTTTGCGGCACAACTTGACTATAAGAAGGGATTGACTGGTAGGGAATATTCTGAGGCATCAAGGGATCACCAGTTTAGTATTGGAGGGCGGCGTGGAGGGTACAAATCGTATAGGGAGACCAAGAGATGAATATATTAAACAGATTCAGAAACATGTAGGTTGCGGTAGGTCCTGGGAGATGAAGAATTTTGCACAGGACAGAGTAAATTGGAGAGCTGCATCAAACCAGTCTCTGGAATGAAGACCACAACAACAACAACATCTGTGTAGATAAAATATGTAAGTAATCATTTTGTAAGATGACATGTTAATGCAAGCGCGAGGTAAGCCGTCGCAAATGTGAAATTCGAATGCAAGAATGCAAACGTACATGCCCTCTATTGTACAGGTGGAGGATGTCAGTTCGGGGGATGGAGCTCCAAGCCTTCTTGCAATTGGTCGGTCAATTCTGGGACAGTTAATGCTCTTTGAGGATCACTCTGGAGTTGTCATCCAATGATGTCATGTGCTCAATTCGAGACAGATCTGGTGATCAAGATAACGCCAAGATAACGCTTCGACACTCTGAAGAGCATCTAGGATTACAACAGTATGTGGGCGAGCGTTGGAAAACACCCTCTGACACGATATTCTTTAACGGCAGCGCAACGAGTCTAAGAATCAGAGTACAAATTTGCAGTCTGGGTGCATGCGATAACGCCAAGAGTGCTCCTGTTATCATAGGAAATTACAGACTATAAGGGCAGTTGTAGATCAAGTATTTCAGTTCGTCAGCTGGCCTCCTCCTGACCAGCGAACGCCCATGACTGGCTCTGAGGCAGAACCTGCTTTCATCAGAAAACACAACAGACTTCCTCCCTGCCCTCCAACGAGCTCTCGCTTGCCACCATTGCAGTCGCTAATGGCCAAGGTTTGGGATCAGTTGAATGCATGGAATAGGGCGTCAGTCGACATCTGCATCTATACTGCGCAATCCACCTGACGGTGTGTGGCGGACGGTACCTTGAGTACCTCTATCTGTTCTCCCTTCTATTCCAGTCTCGTATTGTTCGTGGAAAGAAGGATTGTCTGTGTGGCTCTGTGTGGGCTCTAATCTCTCTGATTTTATCGTCATGGTCTCTTAGCGGGATATACGTAGGAGGGAGCAATATACTGCTTGACTCCTTGGTGAAGGTATGTTCTCGAAACTTTAACAAAAGGCCGTACCAAGCTACTGAGCGTCTCACCTGCAGAGTCTTCCACTGGAGTTTATATATCATCTACATATACTTCTACATCTACATCCATACTCCGCAAGCCACCTCACGGTGTGTGGCGGAGGGTACCCTGAGTACCTCTATCGGTTCTCCCTTCTATTCCAGTCTCGTATTGTACGTGGAAAGAAGGATTGTCGGTATGCTTCGGTGTGGGCTCTAATCTCTCTGATTTTATCCTCATGGTCTCTTTGCGAGACGTACGTAGGAGGGAGCAATATACTGCTTGACTCTTCGGTGAAGGTATGTTCTCGAAACTTTAACAAAAGCTACTGAGCGTCTCTCCTGCAGAGTGTTTCACTGGAGCTTATCTATCATCTCCGTAACGCTTTCGCAATTACTAAATGATCCTGTAACGAAGCGCGCTGCTCTCCGTTGGATCTTCTCTATCTCTTCTATCAACCCTACCTGGTGCGGATCCCACACTGCTGAGCAGTATTCAAGCATTGGGCGAACAAGCGTACTGTAACCTACTTCCTTTGCTGTCGGATTGCATTTCCTTAGGATTCTTCCAATGAATCTCAGTCTGGCATCTGCTTTACCGACGATCAACTTTATATGATCGTTCCATTTTAAATCACTCCTAATGCGTACTCCCAGATAATTTATGGAATTAACTGCTTCCAGTTGCTGACCTGCTATTGTGTAGCTAAATGATAATATGTATTATCATCACATTACACTTGTCTACATTGAGATTCAATTGCCATTCCGTGCACCATGCGTCAATTCGCTGCAGATCCTCCTGCATTTCAGTACAATTTTCCATTGTTGCAACCTCTCGATACACCACAGCATCATCTGCAAAAAGCCTCAGTGAGCTTCCGATGTCATCCACCAGGTCATTTATGTATATTGTGAATAGCAACGGTCCTATGACACTCCCCTGCGGCACGCCTGAAATCACTCTTACTTCGGAAGACTTCTCTCCATTGAGAATGACATGCTGCGTTCTGTTATCTAGGAACTCCTCAATCCAATCACACAATTGATCTGATAGTCCGTATGCTCTTACTTTGTTCATTAAACGACTGTGAGGAACTGTGTCAAACGCCTTACGGAAGTCAAGAAACACGGCATCTACCTGTGAACCCGTGTCTAAGGCCCTCTGAGTCTCGTGGACGAATAGCGCGAGCTGGGTTTCACACGACCGTCTTTTTCGAAACCCATGCTGATTCCTAGAGTAGATTTCTAGTCTCCAGAAAAGACATTACACTCGAACATAATACGTGTTCCAAAATTCTACAACTGATCGACGTTGGAGATATAGGTCTATAGTTCTGCACATCTGTTCGACGTCCCTTCTTGAAAACGGGGATGACCTGTGCCCTTTTCCAATCCTTTGGAACGCTTCGCTCTTCTAGAGACCTACGGTACACCGCTGCAAGAAGGGGGGCCAGTTCCTTTGCGTACTCTGTGTAAAATCGAACTGGTATCCCTTCAGGACCAGCGGCCTTTCCTCTTTTGAGTGATTTTAATTGTTTCTCTATCCCTCTGTCGTCTACTTCGATATCTACCATTTTGTCAACTGTGCGACAATCTAGAGAAGGAAGCACAGTGCAGTCTTCCTCTGTGAAACAGCTTTGGAAGAAGACAGTTAGTATTTCGGCCTTTAGTCTGTCATCCTCTGTTTCAGTACCGTTTTGGTCACAGAGTGTCTGGACATTTTGTTTTGATCCACCTACCGCTTTGACATAGGACCAAAATTTCTTATGATTTTCTGCCAAGTCAGTACATAGAACTTTACTTTCGAATTCATTGAAAGCCTCTCGCATAACCCTCCTCACACTACACTACATTTCCGTAACGCTTGCGCGATTACTAAATGATCCTTTAATGAAGCGCGCTGCTCTCCGTTGGATCTTCTCCATCTCTTCTATCAACCATATCTGATAAGATTCCCACACTGCTGAGCAGTATTCAAGCAGTGGGCGAACTAGCGGACTGTAACCTACTTCCTTTGCTTTCGGATTGCATTTTCTTAGGATTCTTCCATTGAATCTCAGTCTGGCATCTGCTTTACCGACGATCAACTTTATATGATCATTCCATTTTAAATCACTCCTATTGCATACTCCCAGATAATTTATGGAATTAACTGCTTCCAGTTGCTGACATGCTATTTTGTAGCTAAATAATAAGGGATCTATCTTTCTATGTATTCGCAGCACATTACACATGTCTACATTGAGATTCAATTTCTATTCCCTGCACCAAGCGTCATTTCGGTGCAGATCCTCCTGCATTTCACTACAATTTTCCATTGTTACAACCTCTAGATACACCACAGCATCATCTGCAAAAAGCCTCAGTGAACTTCCGATGTCACCCACACTGACATTTATGTATATTGTGAATAGCAACGGTTCTGTGACACTCCCCTGCAGCACACCTGAAATCACTCTAACTTCGGAGGACTTCTCTTCATTGAGAATGACATGCTGCGTTCTGTTATCTAGGAACTCTTTAATCCAATCACACAATTGGTCTGATAGTTAATATGCTCTTACTTTGCTCCAAAATTCTACAACCGTCTCGGAACTGTCCGATTTGTAACAGTTCGCTGTGTCACTTTGGTGGCAACTGATGCTCATACTGCTGCTACAGATGCAGTTCGAAGTGACATAGTCATAGGTGAAAGTGAGGAACTTCTCTCTCGGTAGAGCTTCGAGACCGGCACATTCTCGTGACCACTGCAGCTGGCAGTCATGTACAGTGGCTGCATTCCTGTCAGATCTTTCTGCAGTACCGCGGAAGGAAAGCCCAGCTTCTCGTAGCCCTACTGCACGACCATGTTCAAACTCTGAGACGTGTCGATAACGGCGTCTTTGTCGCCTTAAATTCTTTCTTGACTGGCATCAACACACCAGGTCCAAAGGTAACTAAGGCTCACAACCATTATAGGGCGTATTTAAAGTAAATATGGTGTGCATCCTCATAGTAGTGCTACCAGCACCACTGATACGCGACTCTCGCGAATTCAGAATAGACATCATCATTCAGATATTGAAACACACCTACCAACTTTCGTTTACGTCGCACAACTCCTTCTTGGTGCTGCGATTCTTTTCATGTCAGAATATATACCGGGCATGTCTCCGAGGTATAGGTAATTGCAGTTTTGTTTCTGACTTGTGTAGTTGGAGTCAGTAAAAACAATTATTAATCGTCTAATATATAACTTTCTAGCCTTCTAGCTATTTTTGGTGTTAGTGGTAGTGGTGTGGACTTTTATTCGATGTATTACGCTTCTTACTTGTACACTGCATATACTTTTTTCATACAGAAGCCCTCAGCAGTCGATACGTTACGCCACAGTGGTTCTGAGTAATCAATGTGATCTTTGGTTGTCAGGAGCATTTTCGTTGCTACCGTAGTATTCAGTGAGAAGTGAGTGTGGGAGTCGTGTGATGGTTAGTATGCAGAACGGCCAAGAAATAACCAGCAGAACACAGAGAGGCTAATTCAGAGGATGTTGGTCTTTGTAAGAGTGAAAATTGAGCAGAAATGTTGTCTCTGCACTGCTCGCTCGCACGTAATTCTCATCAGTTGGAGTTATTTACATATCTAGAACGATTTTTCTTTAGTGATTCGGGTCACCTAGTTCGACTGTCGGAATGTCATTAAACAAAGTTAGTTGTTCACTTACACTCAACTCGGAGTTACAGATTCGACATTCTTTTAGCGTTACAGTAACGTATTATATGGCACAGTAAAATTTTTTGTAAGAAGTGAACGTTGTGAAGATTGTTGTAACGGTTAAACAATGAGAGATTTATAATATAGTTGTTTTAAATTCTAGTTTCTTTTCAGTCATTCAGTAAGTTCATCTTCTTCCACCGTCTCCCTACGTAATTTGCATCGCGATCCTGTGACCCAACGTTGCACCTAGAGGATGCAGTCACTCACAACGTAAAGCATGGTATGCTTAGTACAGGTGCATTTCCTTGCATTGCACTTAGGCGAGGTTTATTTTCTTTGACTAGTTAACAGCTATGCTGCATATTAAGATCCATCACTTCCGAGTAGCAGCCAGTGTCCTTTGTGAAACGCCATGCTAATCCCGCAGGACAGGACAGGTAGTTGGAATTCTGGAAAGTTGGCCAAAATGAGCGACTGCCAGTTACAATCGAACACACATTATTTATTTGACCAAACACAATAGCACCAATTCTTGAAATTGGTTATCGGCTGAATACACCACACTATCTTATGCCTTAAGGGCACAACCATTTTTAATTTTTAAAAATACCGCTAAAAGCCATTAACTCAAATTTCAGACGCCAAAAGAATATTTAGAAGGCAGAAGACATCACGATAAGTAAGTTCTATAATTTTGCTGAAGGTCCAAAAATCTAATACTTCAAAAGCAACAACCTTAATTTAAAGACGGCTGATGGCCGATGATTTAAGACTCAACGTGAATAAATAAACCCAAGGCAGAGGGCCTTATCGTCAGTTAGGCTGAAGGCCCAAAACAATCTGATGCTCGAAAGACAAAGATCCTTAACTTAAAAGCGGATGAAGGCCCCATGACTTAAAACTCAAGGTAAAGTAAATTTAAACAATAAAGCGTTATCTTAAATTAGGCTGAAGGCCCAAATAGACTAACACTTGAAAAGTAAGGAACTTTAATTTTAAAACGGATGAATGCCTTTGACTTAAAACACAACTAAAATAATTTTATTATACAGAAGGTCGAAGACTTTATCTTTAAACAATATATTAATCACGCTGAAATCCCAAACAATATAACACTTGACAAGCAAAGAAATTTAATTTTAAAACGGCTGAAGGCCCACGTCTTAAAATACCACTAAAACAATTCAACTTTAGTTCAAAACCATCGTCTATGAGCCATACAAATACACACAGCAGAAAACAAGAGGAGGCAGTGCAGCTAACGGCGCTCAGAAGTTTCGGGCGTCGGCCAGCACTTGAAATACTAACGTTCACTCAGGTGAGACAGGCAGTCGGCCCAACCATTGTCGATCTGACGACAACCCAACCAACAGACAGTCAACGGACCCGCCGACAAGGTAACTTGAGCGCCACTCGACCATCACACAAACGGGAGTTCAATGCAAACGTAAAAGGCATGGACGCATACATTTGTAGTTTTAATGTGTTCCTAAGAAGTTGTGGTTATCTGGTCCAACACCTAGGTCAATATACGATTTCTATTTGCAGTCGAGGCAGAATCATTACAATCATTAAATTATTCACGATTGCTGACTTTCTGCAATGTTGAAAGTTCTCAACAAGAGGTGCTTGGCGGCCCCTGTGGCTACCGTATGGCAGTGCCGTGAGCCTGATGCTTGGCTCCTACAGCGGGCCCAGATAGTCTGGGGTGAACGTCTTGCCTCTTGCACTTCGAAAGGCTGACTGGGCTTTCGTTGAATGATGTTAGGAACATCTCAAGCAGTTATCAGCATGAGTTGCGAAGTATAACTTAGCCCCATCCTGCTGCATCTTCATTACTTGATGAAGTGTATTTGTCCTCACCAAATTTTATTGTTTTCCAAACATCATGCTGGCGGCTATGGACACAGTCCTCAGCTGCATGATTACAGCTTATATACCTGTTAAACTCCTCCTTCTCCAGCACAAACATCTCGTCCATTATGTCTTTTCTTCCAGTACATCATGTAGGCACAGACTGAGTCCATTTCCCACCACACAGACCGCCATATTGTATTACGCCAGGGAGGGGAGGGGAGGGCCCACAGTGCCCTCTGTTGGTGGTGTTGTGAATTAGGTCAGATGGATTCCAGGTATCTAGATGAACACACTGGATGGAGTTACTATGTATGACAACTCTGTTTCAATAAACAATGCAAAGAAAATAAAGACTTCCATCTGGCCTATCTGGCAGCCCAGCAGAAAATGAGTGCATTTCCCACTTTTTTCCATATTGGAAAGGGGAGGGGTCGGGGGCAGGAGTAGGGGGAAGGGGAGAGGATGCAGTTAGGTTAGTGGAAGTAGCCCAATTGACCTCTTTCCTGGCCAAAATTTGAACTTCCCACCATGATGTCACTGCTACATTGCCACATCGAAGGCCGCCATCTTGGATCCACCATCTTGAATAAATCTGGCAACAATGTAGTTTGGGGCGGTGCCCACTTTGCCTTACTACTAGTGTTCATGCTGGGAGAAGTTGCCTTTCTCAGCAGAATGCTACAGCTGCCATAGGGGATGGAAGGAATGTAGTGTAGTACTGTTAGTAACTCATGTCTGTTAACTACGTAGTGTTTAAGCACGTTTTGGGTACACCCCCCTCCCCTCCCCTCCCCCGTGGCATTACTCCACAGTGCGTCGCCAGCGATTCACTAGGCGCGCTGGGGAAGGTCGGTAAAACTTTTTGAAACACCCTGTAGTTGCTTCTTGTGAGGTAGTGAAGTAGATAGATAGAGTGGGACCTTCTTGCTCTTCAGTTCGCAGTACCACAATCTGGCAACCCACCTTCGTCGCACTTCTATCCTACAACACCCTCCCTATGGCATCCCCAGAACACAATTTATCTCCTAATACGGTTCTGCTGCACTTGTATCCCTTAATAGACTTCTCCACTTGGATGAGCTAAACACCTGTAATATTTATTATTTTTACTCTTTAACCACCTAATTTAACAGTCTAGAAAAGTTTCAAATCGTTGTAACACCGTTTATAATAACCTGTGCTTTTAAATACCCTGAAATTGGAGAAAAATACTCCTTGAATAAAATGAGTCGAATTCTTTTTTTTAGAAAGTTTAATATAGTTCATTATTATACGGGGTAACATTAACGCTAGAATTTTCAAGTTATTCAAGAAAAACTTAAAAAACGGACCTCTGGACGATCTCCCTTCCCCCCGTCCCCTCCCCATCTTCCTCTTGCAACCACAGTCACACTCCAGTAGTGGGGATATTCCGTGTGTTCTTCATTTCGTTCCCTTTTACCACTGTACAACAATTAGCGATTACACGGCTTTTCCCTTAAATTTCCCTCGCTGACTGGAGTACAAAGGGCTTTTAATTTTTGCTTTCAGAGTTGTGACGTTTAATCCTGTCACATGAGTCTCTTTACGGAAGCTTCGAGAGACGAAGAAAAGAAACGTTTCAGTCCTGCAGTGTTTAATTCGTCCCCCAGGGGCGACGGTATACGTCGGTACGTTTCCGTGTTGCAACCAAAATGATTTTGTAAGTGGAAATTTATGTGCGGATTCTGTATAGTGGGGCTCAAAATTTCCCTACCGCTACACTGGATTTAACTATGTGCGTTAGTAGGTACTGTAAACGACGGAGAACCACCAGTAGTCATCTATATCTACATCTACGTGATTACTTTGCTATTCACAATAAAGTGCCTGGCAGAGGGTTCAGTGTACCACCTTCAAGCTGCCTCTCTACCGTTCCGATCTCGATCAGTACGTGGGAAAGGCGGTCACTTAAATTTATCTGTGCGAGCCCTGCTTTCTCTCATGATGATCATTTCTCCCTATGTAGGTGGGTGCCAACAGATGGTTTTCGCAATCGGAGGAAAAAACTGGTCATTGAAATTTCATGAGAAGATCCCGTCGCAACGAAAAACGCCTTTGTTTTAATGATTACCACTCCAATTCACGTATCATGTCTGTGGCACTATATACCCCATTTTAACGATAGTACAAAACGAGCCGCCCTTCTTCGAACCTTTTCGATTTCATCTCTCAGTCCCACGTGACACGCATCCCACACCGCACAGCAATACTCCAGAACAGGCAAACAAGCATGGTGTAGGCAGTCTCTTTAGTAGACCTGTGGCACATTCTAAGTTTTCTGCCAATGAATCGCAGTCTTTGGTTTGTTCTGCCCACAACATAATCTATGTAATCGTTCCGATTTAGGTCATTTGTAATTGCAATCCCTAAGAATTTAGTTGAATTTACAGCCTTCAGATTTGTGTGACTTATCGCTTAATCGAAATTTAGTTGATTTCTTTTAGTACTCATGTGAAGAACTTCACACTTTTCTTTATTCTGGGTCAATTGCCACTTTTCGCACCACACAGATACCTTATATAAATCATTTTGCAATTGGTCTTGGTGATCTGACGACTTTACAAGACGATAAATGACAGCCGGCCGCGGTGGTCTCGTGGTTCTAGGCGCGCAGTCCGGAACCATGCGACTGCTACGGTCGCAGGTTCGAATCCTGCCTCGGGCAGGGATGTGTGTGATGTCCTTAGGTTAGTTAGGTTTAAGTAGTTCTAAGTTCTAGGGGACTGATGACCACAGCAGTTGAGTCCCATAGTGCTCAGAGCCATTTGAACCACTTGATAAATGAGAGCATAACCTGCATACTAAAATGTAGACTTTCACGGCCGGAAATGTCATGTTTATTATAATTATGCGGTTTGTTATGCCGTGGTCGGTTGATGAATTTTGTTCCAATTCCCAACGTTTCGTCCCCGCCTGTGGAGGACGTCTTCAAGGGGGTCTGTAGCTCGATGGGAGGTCCTACACACCCACTGGCTCGCCACTGGCTGCAGCTAAATTCCGTTTCCGCGCGCTCTCGCGCCGAGGTGTGACGTCACGTGTTTTAAAAAAGTCATTGCAATAGGCCGCTGTCCGCTGCCTTCGATCGCCGTTGCCATCACCCAGAGGTGGACAGGTGGTACACATATTCTTCAACACCGGCATCCATATACCGTTTAATTTCATGCCCTCCTCCTTTCGATTGAAATTACTAGGGTGTTTGGCGATTTCTATTGCCTCCCTGTATAGCCTTTCGTAATATCCGCTTGCGGCCGCTAGTACTTTCGTCTCGTCAAACCGAATATGGTGCTTACCTGGTTGGAAGCATGCTCCGCAATAGCTGATCGTTCCATTTCCCCTCTTCTACAATTGCCCTTGCGCTCTTCCAAAGTTTTGAAACAGTTCTTTTAGTGGTACCCACATAAACATCTACACAGCTGCATGGTATCCTGTACACTAAAGCCTTTTTCCAATGGTTTGCGAGTCTCCTTGACAGGCTTAAGGTATTACGGCATCTATTATAATGGACACAGCATAACCTGCAAATAATCTAAGACGGGTACTGAGATTGTCTACTATGTCGTTAATATAGATCAGACAGATACAGATATAGTCGACCAACGATCGAGTATCGTTGCTGCAAGGCGCTAGCAGACACGAGGTGAGGCGTCGAGTCACATGGTGGCGACTCTGGTAGGCAAGACGTGGACAACAAGTGTTTGCAAACCTTTTGTAGTCTGGCGTTACTCTCGACCGATGGAGAGGTAAGTATGCCACCACAGATGAGTAACGTTGTCACGTTGAACACGTTTCTGCAAATCATAATGACGACGCCTACGCCTTGTTTTCCCAGCTCGCTACTTTACTTCTATCCTCGAATGCCGCGCTGTACGTCCGTCGTGCTGCAGCGGAATTCAGTCGCTGTTGGACTACTGGCTGGTTCTTTGGCTTGCTGTCGCTGTATAAACGTGTGTCGAGCATTGCTATTCTATCGAATGGACACTACAAGTAAATACATTATGTTTACAATTAAAAAAGCAACGTTTTCAGTCGACTCTGCTAGTCGAACGAAACACTCGATGATTTGTTATTTTTGTCCTATCTCAGCACATTACTAAAGTGTAATTGCCATCATCTTGCAAAACAACATACACAACGTATCTAATGCCTCTTAGGACTCTTGTTGTACACGCCAAAAGTCAACTTACGTCTATGGAGAGCATGATCTTCTAGTATCAATTTCTTCTCTTTCATTTATGAAGGCTGCATGAGAAGAACAATAGCAGCCAAGCTTCGGCATTAGCAGAAATTCCTGTGATTCTGTCGCTGTCGGCGTTTCACGAGAAGTGATTAGCAAGAAGTGATACGTTTCTCGACTCTTCTTCGGTCGCCCTCTCTCGGCGTTAAAACAGTGATGCTCTCCATTATGTGCTACGTCTTTCTTGTAGCGATTGTCTCCGTAATTTTCTTGAACATAGCCGCTCTCGCGCTGATCAAACGATCTCGTAATGAATCGCGCTACTCTTCGTTGTATTTACTGTACCTTTTCTACTAACTCAATCTGATAATGGTTCCAAACTGGTGAACAATGCCTTAGAGTAAGTCGAACGTGTGTTTTATAAGTCACTTCTTTCGTGGATGAAATGTACGTACTTTATACTCTTCCATTTAGTCTCAGAATGACACTTGCTTTTCGTACAACAGCTTTTGTTTGTCAGTGTCACTTTAGGCCATTTCCCACGGTTACTTCCAGATAATTTACGGATTTTTCAACTTCTGGTTATTCATCTCCAGCGTTGTAATGTAACAGTGCTAAATTGCTTAGTGTGATACTCTATAATCCACGAATAACCAACATTTTAATTAGACATCACTTAGAGTTCGTCAGGCCTCTCGCTGTCAACATAATCACATTCTATATCAAATTTTAGTGGCAATAACTGATCTCGGCCGTGTGAAGCCACCTTCAGGCGCAAAGGCAGAATTACGAAAAACAAAAATATTTTTATCTATCATCTAAGTTACCTACAGTAATACATAAAGTCAATGTACAGGTAAGTGCACCAACTACTCTGTGTCATTGCAACAGAGAAATGCGATAATGTAAGAATGTCACAAATTGGCGATAACAATCAGAATAACAAGATAGCGTTAAATAGTGTATGGATGCTGACACGTACATTTGTGTCTCTGTCACACTTTCAACGGATATACTATGAAGAAAATACATTAATACATATAAGCTTGAAAATAAATGACATTATCGTTTTACAATATGGTTCTTTGTTTGTCAGGCCCATTTAAAACTATGATTGTAATCAAGGGATTCTAACGTCATACAATAACAGCCAAAAACGCAAGTCGTATAGAGTATGGAAGTATGTGTCACAGTTTTCATTGTATCACGTGCATTGGCCAAGCCTGCTTTCTTCATAGAGTGCGTGATTAATGAAATGCTACAGTTCTTTACTTTCGAAGGACGTGGCAGGCAGTGGACCATGTGGGACTGCGCTGGAGTTGCCGCCCACGCCTTCGCCTTATAAGAGAGTCTCCGAGGTTCCAAACTCGGGACGTACACCTCAGGACAAACACGTCACATTTGATCAAATAACTTCCGGGAATTCAGCCAGGTAACACTTTTAGCCACCGCTGATATTTGGGTGGGAGAACACCCCGCCACTTTCAATGCAAACTGCGACGGACAGGCGTCGTATATGCAAATTTAAAACCTCGGTTCTGATGTCGGAAAGATAACACACACACACTGAACGCTAGTGCCACCAAAGATGACCAGAGCCAGAGACATCGATAGTTAGACTACGAACTCGCAGGTGAAGTAGCATTGACTCTGTCCCTCTGTTTTTTGACAGGGGAGAGAGCCGGATTACAAACAGAGCTTAAAAAAAAAAAACCTCCATCTCTGTTAACGAGGTTTCTCGCTAATTTAATCTCGACTGTCTCCTTAATAACACTGTCCCAATAGCTGGACGTGCATGCCAATATCTCGGTGTTATTATATAACATGGGGTGACCAGTAGCCAAGCAATGTTCGGCAAAAGCAGATCTACTTCGCTGCAGTAATCGTGTGTGCCGTATATGCTCAGTACGTCGGTCCTCCACGGTCCTGATAGTTTGGCCAATATATGTCATGCCGCAGCTTCAAGTAATGTGATATGCACCAGCCTTACGCAGACGAAGATCATCCTTAGTAGAACTCAAAAGCACTCTAATTTTTAATGGAGGTCGGAAAACACATTTCACATCCTATTTCCGTAAAATACGACCGATCTTGTTGGAAGCGTTTCCTACGTTAGTCAAAAAGGCAGTAGACCAGGTGTCGACTCAGAATTATTATCAATCACCCGATGTACAGTTGGTCGATAGCGCAATGAACTTTCAATCTGTCTATCACTATAACCATTTCGACGAAACGTAACTTCAAGATGGGACAGCTCAGAGTCGGAAACGACGTGTGCCCTGTGTACCAAGGTACGAAGTACCCCTTCACGTTGAGCCGGATGGTGTCAACTATTAGTCTGTAAGTACAAGTCGGTGTTAGTACGTTTCCTCTATACCGCATGTCCCAATCATCCATCATCTTTCCTCCTATCCAACACATCTTGAAAGGGAAGCCAACCATCCTCTTCCACCAGTTAGCCTTGAGAATCGCGGGGTGTTCTCCCACAGAAATATCGGCGGTCGCTGAAAGTGTTACCTGGCTAACTTCCTGGAAGTTATTTGAAAGTTGTATACTCCAGGAGAAACTCAGGTCTCACATAACATCGAGTTTCCCACATTACTTCTGTCCGCGTGATGGCAGGCTTCAACACGTCTTTTCGTCCAGGCCTAGACAAGTTTAAAATCCCAGAAACGTTCCGAACGCATTAACAACTATTCACAATTAATCTCTGGAGTTCATCGGCATTATCAACTGGTTTGGGCTACACGAAAGCATTGTGTATCTTCACGAGAAGTAATCCTACTGGTTCAAGTCGAGCTGATAAACGCTATTTAACAGTAACCAGCATGATGGTAAAACCATGTGAGGCAGTTTATCATTTCGTAATCTACCTCTCACTAGCGGTGTAAACAAACATTCATTAAGAGCGTTTTATCATTGGCATGGCTACAACAGTGCAAACGTTGCACAGGCGAAGCCGTTGGTTTCAGTATTATTTCAGTACCTATTTTTATAAGGATAATTTGCTTGTTTCACTACCTTCTACTCGCCATTTCCCTTTATAACTACAGTACTCTAACAGGTTGTGTACTGAAATAACTACTGTGCTTTAACAGACACTCTTCGGTGAAAACAGATTCTGCTTTATTCTTCATATCTGTGTAAATTATAATTCTTTTCACCAGGTTTAAAAGACTGACCCTCCACTCATATTGTAGAAGAATCAGGTTTCCCTTAATATTTTTCACAGAACCGTTCAGTAGAAGTAATACAAAAGCCACTCCTTTATTTTTCACTAGCGAATATACCTTGCAGGGTATTTAAAAGTTATTCTCCGTTCGTCCGAGATACTGTTTATTGCAGTCACCATATGGGTTCATCTGCTATTACTTAGGGTAGTCTTCATTTTTGCATGCTGTTTTCTTTAAGCCATGTTCTCATTCACATTTCCGTAACTGTTTACGGATTCTAACTCGCTCGCCATGGTTCATTATGTTTTAAGATGTTGTATTGTCAAGATTTCTGCCTCTTCGTCAGACAAGCATATTGTTGAGAAGAAAGGTATAAGCCACAGTTTTTATATGCGATTTGGTCATGATGCTTTCCAACTCGGTATCGGTATTGTTACCACAGTAATTTCTTGCATACATATGGTATGGTTATTCGCTTCTTGCTGGTGGTTTGCTGTCTCCTTCCTGTTGGTCTTAATTCGTTTCCTGTGATCGTATGGAAAGTCATAAGCACCTGATTTCTTGTTAGATGCTACTGCTTCTACTACTGCCTCAGTAATTAACTTAGTCGGTGGTAACAGTGGAATGGCTTGCTGCTTCTTCCTTGCTAGATGTTCTTCATACAACCCTTGTCTTGCTTTTACTGTTATTATTATTATTATTATTATTATTGTGTCATTGTTATTAATATTAGTACTAGCTCTGCCAGTCATGCATTGCTCTGGCTGGTTGAATGGAAAAGAAGGAAAAGTGAAAGCCCACGTTTTTAATATATATGAGAGTTGCATATACGTCCCTATCCACTTCTCCCCACTGTCTCTGTCAATCTCCTCCTTCCCTTCTCTTTGTATATTCCCTCTTTCCCCCTCTCTTTGCCAATCACCACCTCCCCCCATTCTCTGCCCATCTTAAGGTCACCCTTCTCCCACCATTTCCTCCTGCCCCTTCCTACCATCCATCACCCCCCTCCCCCCGCCTTATACCTATCTTTTTCTTCCCCTCTCTCTCCAGCAACCTCTCTGCCCACCTCCTCCTGTCCGCTTCCTATGTCGATTTCCTCCCATTCCACTGTCCGTCTTCTCTCCCACCATCCTCACCGACATTTATTCTTATTTATTGTTAGTGCAAATTTATATTCTGTAGTAATTTTCTAGTCGTAAACCGATAAGCTATGAATACAACTTTTGTGTTTCCTTACAACGTATGTACATACATAAGTTATGTCCGCCGAAATGTTTGTTAGAATACAACGTACAAATTTGAAGTAAATCGCTCAATACCTTTTCAAGATTTTCAGTAAAAACGTCTCTAATTTTACGTATTAAATATTTATTTATGTATTATATATACACTAAGAGAGAAAAAATCACAACACCAAGAAGGAGTTGTGCGGTATGAACGAAAGCTGGTGTTTCTATTTTTGCAAGATATCTATTCAAATTTCGCGCCACTAGCATAAGGTGGTGAGAGCCCCAATATGAGGATGCGAGTCAAGTGTGCTTTAAATACTCGGCGTAACTATCGTGAGCGGTAGTTACTTTTAAGAGTGGACGTAGTCAGGTGGTGTCAATGAAGAGAAAGAAGCAATTACCAACGCCTCAAGAAATTCCTTCTGCGATATTGCAGAAAGACTAGGAGCGAGTACAGCCACTGTGCATGAATGCTGGCAGCGGTGCTCACGACACTATATGGTCAGAGGAAGACGAGCCACATGGCCCTACAGGGACTGCTCCAGTAACACAAAGAATTGTCGCAAATTTGTTACTTCGAGGCCAGCTCCGAGCCAGACACCCTGTAGCTTGCATCCAACTGACTCCAAACCACCGTCATTTCTGACTGCTGTGGTCTCAAGCGAGAGCTCATTTCTGATAAAAACTGGTTGTGCTTCGATCCAGTGATGGCTGTGTATTGGTTAGAAGGGGGCTCTCCAACTGGTACGTAGGAACATGCTCATATTCTAATGCAGCGTTGTGTCAAAATTTCAAGGCAATCGCTGAGGAACTCTCCGTTATTTACGATTTTTAACAAGCAACCATTTACATTTTTATTTGTATGGCTCGTTGATGTTCTACTTATTCTTACGAATGTTACTTTTCTAAATAACATCTGTCTCGTTAATTTTACTAAAACTGTATTTTTCAATAAAAAAGATTAGTGTAATTTGAAGAGAAAACTGAAAATTTGGAATTGTTTAGCTTTAAGGGCCCAAACTAATCAAGTAATAGTAGTGTTAAATACCATCTAATAACTGCTAGTAAGTAGCCTTACCAATTTTCTGTATTCAGTTACTCCTTGTATTAATCGTTGCTGCTAATCAGTTTTTCACTCAGGAAGAGTAAGTCTGCTTAATTGTCGATGTGTATTCAATGTCAAAGATGAAGATCCCGGTTTCTGGTGGTTTGCAGTTTCTGAAAGTGACAGCAGTCAATTCAGAAGAATCATTTCAAGAGACTACAATGGCATAAATTGCAGTAATTCTCATTTGAGGTCAGGAACGGGCGTTCGTGTAATTTCGAGCACGTAAACCGGTTTTGCCTGCCTTCGACAGTGGCACGAGCGTTCTGCAACTGCACTTGTTAGTGATTTGTAGCGGCGTATCGTCTCGATTTATACTCTTTAATGATAGTTCTGCGGCGACTTCTGGATGCTCACACGCCCCATCAATTGGAGACGGAGCGGCAGAGATGGTATCTACGAGCATAGTTTCCGCCACGGCACCTGCACTCGGCTCTACACCAACCTCTCTTGATGATCACACAGTCGAACGCTCGGCAGGACTGCAGGTTTTGTTCTCGGATAATAGCTTCCAAGGAGAATTAATTTATCACTGTCTCTCTGCAGCGAAATGAACTACGCCTACCATTTCAGGCGCGCATGCGCCAACTGCAGGAATTTCGCAAACTATTCAGAGGGACATTTGTGCCCAGCGAGCAGTTGGTGAAGTTAGGGACAGACGCTCCGAATTGCGTGTTCCTGCGTTGGCATGCTGCGAGTTAAACACTTTGCCGCTGAGATCAAGTGCTAGCAGTAAATTACTACTAACTGAAAGCTGACATCGAACTTCGTGAGACGATGAAAAAAGTGTCAAAGTTTCCAAAGTAATATAAATTGTTCACAGTGACCTAGAACTCCACTAACAAGATATTTGGAAGTTGTTCAGGAATACTTCATAAGTACTTCCTTATGAGGAAGCCGAATTTAACTTGCTTTTCTAACACCATTTACCTTCCTGTCTGAACTGTTCTGAAAATATCTGCAGAAATGTGAAAATGCCAACAACATGCACTGTGTGTCTTTCTTGTCTCAACAGCGATACTTAGAGGTATACACAGGTCCACACTAATGAAGTTTTCTTTTTAAGTGTGATTGCATTACACTGTGGTTTTTGTTCTATATTTTAGTGACTGCGAATTGCAGAATTTTCGAGTGTTGTGAAAGTGTTTTCACGAAAACGGTGGTAATTTGGGTAACAAATCGAATAAATCATGAAACTTCCTGGCAGATTAAAACTGTGTGCCCGACCGAGACTCGAACTGTGGACCTTTGTCTTTCGCGGGCAAGTGCTCTACGAACTGAGCTACCGAAGCACGACTCACGTCCGGTACTCACGGCTTTACTTCTGCCAGTATCCGTCTCCTACCTTCCAAACTTTACAGAAGCTCTTCTGCGAAACTTGCAGAACTAGCACTCCTGAAAGAAAGGATACTGCGGAGACATGGCTTAGCCACAGCCTGGGGGATGTTTCCAGAATGAGATTTTCACTCTGCAGCGGAGTGTGCGATTCCGAATAAATCATAATTAAATTATTACTCATCAACAAGCCACAGGATACCAGGAGTCTCTCAAAACAAAATTTCGCTGAAAATGTCGCCCAAAAATTTACAAAATATGACTAAAAATTCTCAGAATTTTTTTCGGTGGAGTCTTGGTTCAAGCTGTATAAATAGAAGACGTGAACTGCAGTACTTCAGACTTCATTCTCAGCAATTTACGAGGTTATTCTTGTTTGTTTTAAAATAAGTTTTCGTAAGAAAATTGGATTATCAAATGGTATACGTGTTGACTGCCTTTTATGCTGTGACTTCATGTAATGTAACACAGCAGTTTTATAGTAAGATTGAGGCGTGGCGCCTTATGTGGCTCCTGCCGAGAGTGATATGAAGCGGGTGCAGTCGAGTACGTAGTTCTAATCTTCTTCTGCTAGAGGACAGTAGTGCAAAGAGACATTCAAGAAGCAGGTCAACAGAATGTTTTCGTGATTTGTTATATTTATTTCTTGAAGAGCCTTTTTGTTTATTTATGTTCGTACTGTTTTGTATGTCCTTTTAACTGTGTCAATGGTTTTTGAATGTGATCAAAAATAAATATTTAGATCATTATTCGATTGATGAACGTTGTACAACGGAGAATTTTGTACCATAACATGTTCAGTACGTTAATGGTACAAGAGACGCTAATTCGAGTGCAAATGAAAATATTTGATAATGTAAAGTATAAGCAAAATATCAGAATGTAAAATATTAATTTCAGGAAGAAGTGCAGTTCGAAAGTGTGTTATTTGTTGATTGGTTAGTCATGAAAAGCGCGGTCTAACGCAGGAGAATAATGTTTTTCTATTAGCCTGACAGAAAATTGACCAGTCAGAACGGAGTATTCTTTGCGCGTCTTTTCTCTTGGAGATGTAGGAGGAGGAGGAGAATCTTAGTGTTTAACGTCCCGTCGACAACGAGGTCCTTAGAGACGGAGCGCAAGCTCGGGTGAGGGAAGGATGGGAAAGGAAATCGGGCGTGCCCTTTCAAGGGAACCATCCCGGCATTTGCCTGAAGATATTTAGGGAAATTACGGAAAACACAAATCAGGATGACCGGAGACGGGATTGAAACGTCGTCCTCCCGAATGCGAGTCCAATGTGCTAACCACTGCCCCACCTCGCTCGGTTTGGAGATACAGGATGAGTACAGCAGTCTAGGTGGTGGGGGCCCAGCCTTTCAGTTATACGATCGTGCATAGTGTGAGCTCCGAAGTTGTGTTACATGTTTCAAAAGTTTTTTTTAAAAGTGAAGGCATATTTATACCGGTGTGTTTTTTTTTACAAAGTACGGATTTTTTAATGTAATTTTGTTTGAGAAAAGACTGTAATTCTGCGTGGCATATTGAGCAGAGCAGTGATTAAAAACCTGAGTGTATTAGACACCGATAAACTTAATACACTCCTGGAAATTGAAATAAGAACACCGTGAATTCATTGTCCCAGGAAAGGGAAACTTTATTGACACATTCCTGGGGTCAGATACATCACATGATCACACTGACAGAACCACAGGCACATAGACACAGTCAACAGAGCATGCACAATGTCGGCACTAGTACAGTGTATATCCCCCTTTCGCAGCATTGCAGGCTGCTATTCTCCCATGGAGACGATCGTAGAGATGCTGGATGTAGTCCTGTGGAACGGCTTGCAGTGCCATTTCCACCTTGCACCTCAGTTGGACCAGCGTTCGTGGTGGACGTGCAGACCGCGTGAGACGACGCTTCATCCAGTCCCAAACATGCTCAATGGGGGACAGATCCGGAGATCTTGCTGGCCAGGGTAGTTGACTTATACCTTCTAGAGCACCTTGGGTGGCACGGGATACATGCGGACGTGCATTGTCCTGTTGGAACAGCAAGTTCCCTTGCCGGTCTAGGAATGGTTTGGATGTACCGTGCACTATTCAGCGTCCCCTCGACGATCACCAGAGGTGTACGGCCAGTGTAGGAGATCGCTCCCCACACCATGATGCCGGGTGTTGGCCCTGTGTGCCTCGGTCGTATGCAGTCCTGATTGTGGCGCTCACCTGCTCGGCGCCAAACACGCATACGACCATCATTGGCACCAAGGCAGAAGCGACTCTCATCGCTGAAGACGACACGTCTCCATTCGTACCTCCATTCACGCCTGTCGCGACACCACTGGAGGCGGGCTGCATGATGTTGGGGTGTGAGCGGAAGACGGCCTAACGGTGTGCGGGACCGTAGCCCACCTTCATGGAGACGGTTGCGAATGGTCCTCGCCGAAACCCCAGGAGCAACAGTGTTCCTAATTTGCTGGGAAGTGGCGGTGCGGTCCCCTACGGCACTGCGAAGGATCCTACGGTCTTGGCGTGCATCCGTGCGTCGCTGCGGTCCGGTCCCAGGTCGACGGGCACGTGCCCCTTCCGCCGACCACTGGCGACAACATTGATTACTGTGGATACCTCACGCCCCACGTGTTGAGCAATTCGGCGGTACGTCCACCCGGCCTCCCGCATGCCCACTATACGCCCTCGCTCAAAGTCCGTCAACTGCACATACGGTTCACGTCCACGCTGTCGCGGCATGCTACCAGTGTTAAAGGCTGCGATGGAGCTCCGTATGCCACGGCAAACTGGCTGACACTGACGACGGCGGTGCACAAATGTTGCGCAGCTAGCGCCATTCGACGGCCAACACCGTGGTTCCTGGTGTGTCCGCTGTGCCGTGCGTGTGATCATTGCTTGTACAGCCCTCTCGCAGTGTCCGGAGCAAGTATGGTGGGTCTGACACACCGGTGTCAATGTGTTCTTTTTTTTTCATTTCCAGGAGTGTAGTATGGCGAGCATTGTCGTTTAAGGACAATAGGTGCTAAGTAGTTTTTCATATTTCGGGAAACACGTTACCACAAACTTGCTAACGTGAATGAAACGGTTTGTGCATGACTGTGTTAAGATCAACATGGGTTTGGCAGTGAAGATGTACATTATCAAGGTTCAGAATATGCCGAAGTTTTGACAGTATTTCCACCTTTCATTCGAAATTTAGATCTTTGTCCGAGTCTTGGAATAGTTACGTTGTATGCAGCCTGCTGCGAGTTGCGGTACGGTTGGTTTCTGCTCCGCTCTCCTACCGGCGATATGCTGCAATGAGTTCACAGGTATTTGCAAGTAAAGGACGAAAGAAACAGCGCCGCCACAAGATCCATAAGATGCTTGGAATTTTGTGTATCTTACATAATCCACTATGTAGTTTCCCTTCACCATCCCCCACCCCGTATTATCTTTCTGTTTGTCGCTTGGATCAGATAATGGCATCATGAGACTTTTCAAAGCGGTCATCTTAGAACATTAAAAGCGTCTACCCTGCTATCGCGGAGTATGAGATCCATAGCGATACCCCTAAAGCAAAGGATTTGTACCTCACCAGTTTTCATGAAGTTCTACATGTTGTGGAGCATTGCTCTGATGCAGAAAAACTCGCTGGAAGAGAATCACAGGTAAGATGAAAGAGTATTTTATGTGACATTTCTTCCTCGTCTTTCATCTTTTCTTGTGAAATACATACTTTGAGGAAAATGCTCGTGTGGTACCATTACAGCATCAACTTAATCTCCAGTAAACCAACAAACGTTAGTTCTATAGCATTTTCTACTGTAACACTTACCATTTGAAAATAGTTACAACATCGATTGTTCGACTTAAAGCTACCACGCTGATACGCCAGTATCTTCAGTATTTCTAACACAGAAAAGATGTCATTCCTACAGATAAGTAATGTTGATTGCACATGATAGCTAGTGGATGTTTCACCTGAAAAGGTGAAAATCACGTGGCACTTGTAGCATATCACCATCTTTCGAACTTTGATAAGCTCAAAGAACTGCACTACGAGAAGATAGATCAACTGTTGGACTGCCTCTGACCAGAAAACAGCTGAAATCCTAGCTTAAGTTCCAGGCAGTGTGTCTCCACGAACTATTGAACTATTGACAACAGTTTGCAAGAGCTGGGTTCAGATGTCGATTTCCTTTTCATTGTTTGACGCTGGCACTCTAACTGCAAACAACTGGGACTTGGGGGCACAGAGCGAGGTAGCGTAGTGCGTATCACGCTGGACTTGCATATGCTTCAAGCCCCATGTAATCATCCTGGTTTAAGTTTTTCGTGGTTTTTTTAAATCGCTTATGGAACAGCCGGGATAGCTTCTTTGAAAGGACGCAACTAGTTTCCTTCCGTAATTCGAGCCGTGAGGGTACAAGCTGTGGCCAGAGTTCAGAGCGGCAGTTTCCGGGCGCAGAGCATGTGGCTGGCGGTTGCTGTTGGGCCATGGCGAGCGGCTAGCGTCTATACTGCCTTGGAAAAACCCGAGATGATGCTCGGCAGGGGCGTATGAGGCCGTGTTTGGCGGGCACTTGGAGGAATTTATATGCCAGAGAAAAATTGATAGAAACAAAACCAATAGTGCCACGGAGATGCTAGTTGGCACTCATGGACAGAAAAATACGTAAAGAAAAATTATCTAGACGCACCACATAAATATGTAATAGTTTAAAAGTTATTCTTGTCTTAGAAAGTGTACATTTATGAAAGTTCAAAAGCTAATATCTCGGCAGTTCGTTGGCCGATTGATATGAACAAAGTGTTTACGAGTGCAGCTATTAGAGTTGCATCGGGCAGTCATAGCCGATTTAGCACATTGCGCACCATTTTTAAATGAGAGGTCGGAATATGGGATACGACTGAGAGAAACTATGTTTTTGGTAATAAATAAATTTAAAGAGACGAAACTAGCAACAGCATTCGAAAGTTTGAAGAGGTAGATGAGTAATTAAGTACGCATTTTTATTAGTTTATGTATGCTTCCTATAAAAAATCCGGGAAACGCAAAGTCACGACACAAAACCTTTATTTGTGAAAAACGGTGGCACATACAGAAAACTGCACCTTAAATGTTTCATATTTTCCAATGTATTCGCCTTAAATTTTTAATATTTTTCAATGTATCGCATGTGTTTTTGTGCATAGTTCTACAATATTCATAATTTTGTCACATATTGTTTTGTGTTTGGCTGTAGTTTTGAGCGTGGCTAGGGCGGCCATCTTTGAGCACAGCGGGTTTTGAGCGACACAACGAGCTGGACGTGCCGTGCATCCGGGGGTAGGAGTGGGTTTGTAGCGACGTTCGAAAGCGATCAAGTGGAGGGTAATATAGTGGTTTAGTACAGCAGACAAGAGTGTATTTTCTGAATTGTGAATAGACTGTCAAGTGCCACGATCGCGACGTAAGAATTTTATAGTGAAGTGTTGTAACATCAGTTATTTACGGCCACCCTTACGTAAGAGTTCCTCAGGCTGCATTTTCCGTGTTTAGTGAATATATTGAAGAAAAATAAACTAATTGTTCAAATTATAAATCAACGTGAGTCAATATTTTAAATTTCACCGCAATACCTGTCTGTATTGTTTTTTATATATTTTATTTCAGATTCAAAATTGAGTTTACGACAGGGGTGAGCTGACACCATAAGACGAAAAACGTAGCCCAATATTGAGACCAGCCACGTCTCTAGGCCGCTCAGTTAAGCTGAGTGTAACAAATACATATAAGAGCTTCTGTCCTATCTCTAGTGACCACGTTATCGACGGGACGTAAACAAATTCAGCCCTCTTTTATTTCCCTGGTGTAGAGCCAGTATCAGTTGGACATCAAGCGATATTCTGCGGTGTTCAGTAATTATTCTCGTTTCTCGTTTCACCCGTGGCGTACGACGATGGGACTGGTTTGAAAACTGCTGACATGAGGTTAATGCTGTATCTTAAGTGACAACAACGTTAAAACCTGTTGTCATAGCTTTAATCACCAGGGTAGAAAAGAAGACATAATTCAGGAACACCATCACAGTGTTTCACGCCTTGAGATGTATACGACTACTTGAATGGCCTGTGTGGCGCCTTTATTTACATATGTACAGCCCGTCTGGGATGGCAGAATGTCGCTCACTTTCTTACCAGCCTCTAGTGAGCAATCTTCATCAAACGACACACTGTGTGTTTCAGCCAAGGAAAGAAATATCTCAAGACGCCATTCATAAACTGATGCCTTCCTTGGCACAATGAATACAAGCGCGTAATAGAAAGCATGCGATCACAGCTAAAAATGGTACACTGAAAGTGATGAACGTCTCTACAAAGACTGATGGATGCTGCAGTGGCGTTTCACGGTGTAACATTCCTCGTTTCCATCAGTGTATCGGCAGCCTCCTGCACAGACATGAAACTCTCCTAGTCAATGATTAACAGCTCACAGTGTTATCTAGTTTCCAATATACAACAATGCCACAAGGAGGAGGTCACACAGTGATTACGGTACGCAGATTAGTTTTCAGGTGGTCTCTCTAAATCATTGTAAGTGAAAGATCGGAAAGTTACTTGGAAAAAGACCAAACCTATTTCTTTTACCACCCTTGCTTCACTAATTACAACACTGTCAACAGGATGTCTCTAAGCCTCATTCGTTTGACAAGAAAATAATCATGCAGTACAAAGTTCACATTATCTCGTGATTTTTAATTTCACATAGCTTTATTGAATTAATGTCAGCTGTAAAGCCAACTTTTTACATTTTTTGTTACTTTAAACATTTTTATTCTTCCAGTACTATATCTATGACGATTCTGGGCAATTTCCCATGTGACTAGCACCTGAGAGCAGCCATGGAATTGTCATACGTCTGCAACTCCTTATCAGTGATGTTATCACTCTTACCAATGATGTGTCGTATTAGTAGCATCATCAGACATGTTGTTGTTGTTGTGGTCTTCAGTCCTGAGACTGGTTTGATGCATCTTTCCATGCTAATCTACCCTGTGCAAGCTCCTTCATGTCCCAGTACCTACTGCAACCCACATCCTTCTGAATCTGCTTACTGTATTCATCTCTTTGTCTCCCTCTACGATTTTTACCCTCCAGGGTGCCCTCCAATCCAATCCGATCAAGGGGTCATCAGACATATCATTGATGTAATCAAGCAATCCACCCTTTCTTCCCACTGAGACATCACACTTGCGCTGTAACACAGTTTTAGGAAGAAAGTAACAATGTGTTCCTAATTAAAATTTATCACTTGAACTGAACAACCTTTTCTACGTTTATATACCGAGTAATACTAATCGATGTGACAGAAGTACCTAACATGTCAAAAAGTAAGACAAAGCATAAAAACATTGTTGTTGTTATGGTCTTCAACCCATAGACTGGTTTGATGCAGCTCTCCATGCTACTCTATCCTGTGCAAGCTTCTTCCTTTCCCAGTACCTATTGCAACCTACATCCTTATGAATCTGTTTAGTGTATTGGTCTCTTGGTCTCCCTCTACGATTTTTACCCTCCACGCTGCCCTCCACATCTAAATTGGTGATCCTTTGATACCTCATAAAGTGTCCTACCAACCAATCCCTTCTTATAGTCAAGTTGTGATACAAATTTCTCTTCTCCCTAATTCTATTCAATACCTCCTCATTAGTTATGTGATCTACCCATCTAATCTCAGCATTCTTCTGTAGCACCACATTTCGAAAGCTTCTGTTCTCTTCTTGTCCAAACTATTTACCGTCCATGTTTCACTTCCATACATGGCTACACTCCATACAAATACATTCTGAAACAATTTCCTGACACTTAAAACTATGCTTGATTTTAACAAATTTCTCTTCTTTAGGAACGCATCCTTGCCATTGCCAGTCTGCATTTTATATACTCTCTACTTCGACCATCATCAGTTATTTTGCTCCCCAAATCGCAAAGCCCCTTTACTACTTAAAGTGTCTCATTTCCTAAACTAAGTCACTCAGTATCACTCGATATAATTCGAGTTTCCGTTCAGTTGCTCTTCCAAGTCCTTTGATGTCTCAGACAGAATTACAATGTCATCCGCAAATCTCAATGTTTTTATTCCTTCTCCATGGATTTTAAAACCTACTCCGAATTTTTCTTTTGTTTCCTTTGCCGCTTGCTCAATATACAGATTGAATAACTTTGGGGATAGGCTTCAACACTGTCTCACTCCCTTCCCAACCACTGCTTCTCTTTCATGTTCCTGGATTCATATAACTGTCTTCTGGTTTCTGTACAAATTGTAGACAGCCTTTCGCTGCCTGTATTTTACCCCTGACACCTTCACAATTTGGAAGAGAGTATTCCAGTCAACATTGTCAAAATCTTTCTCGAAGTCTACAAATCCTAGAAACGTAGGTTTGCCTTTCCTTAATCTATCTTCTAAGATAATTCGTAGTGTCAGTATTGCCTCACTTGTTCCAATATTTCTATTGAATCCAAACCGATCTTCCCAAAGGTCTGCTTCTACCAGTTTTTCCATTCGTCTCTAAAGAATGCGCGATAGTATTTTGCAGCTGTGACTTATTAAACTGATATTTCGATAATTTTCACATCTGTCAAAACCTGCTTTCTTGGGGATTGCAATTATAATATTCTTCTTGAAGTCTGAGGGTACTTTGCCTGTCCCATATATCTTGCTCACCAGATGGTAGCGTTTTGTCAGGACTGGCGCTCCCGAGACTGTCAATAAGTCTAGAGGTATGTTGTCTATTCCTGGGACCTTGTTTCTACTTAGGCATTGCAGTGCTTTGTCAAACTCTTCATGCAGTATCATATCTCCCATTTCATCTTCATCCTCTTTCGTTTCCATAATATTGTCCTCAAGTACATTGCCCTTGTATAGACCCTGTATATACTACTTCCATCTTTCTACTTTCCCCTCTCTGCTTAGAAATGGGTTTCCATCTGAGCTCTTGATATTCATACAAGTGGTTCTCTTTTCTCCAAAGGTCTCTTTAATTTTCCTGTAGGCAGTATCTATGTTAACCCTAGTAATATATGCCTCTACATCCTTACATTTGTTCTCAGCCATCCCTGCTTAGCCATTTTGCGCTTCCTGTCGATCTCATTTTTGAGACGCTCTTTGCCTGCTTCGTTTATTGTATTTTTAAATCTTCCCCTTTCATCAATTAATTTCACAATTTCTTCTGTTACCCAAGGATTTCTACTAGCCCTCGTCTTTTTACCTCCTTGATCATCTCCACCTTGACTACTTCATCCCTCAGAGCTACGCAATCTGTTTCTACTGTACTTCTCTCCCCCCATCCTGTCAATTGTTCCCTTATGCTCTCCCTCAAACTCTGTACAATCTCTGGTTTAGACAGATTATCCAGGTCCCATCTCCTTAAATTCCCACCTTTTGGCAGTCTCTTCAGTTTTAATCTACAGTTCAGAACGAACAGATTCTAGTCAGGGTCCATATATGCCCCTGGAAATGTCTTACAATTTAAAACCTGGTCCAAAACCTCTCTCTTACCATTATATAATCTATTTGAAACTTTCCAGTATCTCAAGGCTTCTTCCATGTATAGAAATTTTTTTTATGATTCTTGAACCAAGTGTTAGCTATGGTTAAATTATGCTCTGTGCAAAATTCTACCAGGAGGTTTCCTCTTTCATTTTTTACCCCCAAACCATATTCACCCTCTACATTTCCTTCTCTTCCTTTTCCTACTGTCGAATTCCAATTACCCATGAGTATGAAATTTTCGTCTCCCTTCACAATCTCAAAAATTTCTTTCATGTCATCATTCATTTCATCAATCACTTTGTCGTCTTTAGAGCTAGTTGGCATATCAACTTGTACTACAGTAGTAGGCGTGGGCTTCGTGTCTATCGTGGCCACAATAATGTGTTTACTATGCTGTTTGTAGTAGCTTACACGCACTTCTCTGATTTTATTCATTATTAAACCTACTGCAGCATTTCCTCTATCTGATTTTCTACTTATAACCCTGTATTTACCTGACTAGAAGTGTTGTTCTTCCTGCCATCGAACTTCACTAATTCCCACTATATCTAACTTTAAACTGTCATTTTTTTTTAAATTTTCTAACCTAATCATTGATAAAATTATTGATTATTTATTAGTATCTGACTCTCTCACACACACAGACACTCATATGCTATAGCTTATCATAGTACAGTAAAATAATTACAGATATCCTAGAAAATTGTAACTTTGCAGAAGATAAAATCGTACAGTATAGAAAATTTTGTGCACAACATACTTTGCAAGTAGAATAGAATTTCCAGTCACACATTTCAACTTATATATTATCTGTATTATCTATTAAAATTCATACAGATTGCATACTTACCGTATTGATAGAACTGTTTATGTAAATCTGATTTCTGTGCCCCTCGTTGCAAGCTGTATCTATCCTCAAACTGAATATTTCCATGTCCAAATTTTATGTACAACTTGTTAAAGCAAACGACAGTTGGTCTCTGGCATGATGTACATGTCACTTATGCAAATCTTTTATACTGTGAGTCCTGTTACCATTTTATATTGACAAGAGCTTCTACCTGGGGGCATTTACTAATCAAGATTAATTCTGAAGTACTTTAAACGTAATCTGACTGCCATCTAAAGCCATGGCCTCGGATAATGCTTCTTTTGTAAATTTTATACATGGTAAGAGCCACTGGGCTTCAACCAATCAAATGTGCCATCATGTGATGTAACAATGCCCATTCCTTCTGAAGAAGATAATTTTAGAAATTTCGAAACTTAAGTCAAGGGCTAATACACTTTAGTTTTGCAACTGGTTAGCTGACTTTTTCAACCTCTTCAGATTTACACAGTTTCTGTTTCGCAGCCATATTAAAGATTTTGATATGCAGAACACTTATCGACACTACTTAAATAAATTATGAATGACTTTAATTTGCTCATTGTACCACACAATGAACGTGTAAGAACTGGTTGCAAAAAAAAGCAGCAAACTGTAACAAACTGCCCTCGATATAATAAACTTACCCATATTACTCCTAAACTGTACCAAATTATCCCAAAAAGTGTAACAATGTAACCTCAAAACTGTAGCAAATTCCCGCAAAACTATGGCAAACTGCCCCATGTAACAGCTATATTGTAATAATTTGGCCTTCATTTAATAAAGTGACTCAATGAGACTCTAACAACTGTATTAATGGAAACACGTTTTGTCAAATCCAGTTTTCTTATGGGGGTAATTCGTTTTCTTAGGTAGTGAACTGTTTCATTTTCTAAATTGGTTAACACATTCCGTTTCTTAATAAAAAAAAAGGTGAATGGTGGTCATACTGCACCATCATTGACCACTGGCCATCAATGATCACTAACTGACCATCAGTCTCTGTGCTACCCAGAATTTTCCATTCACCATTAACATTAATTCTCCATTGATCGTAATTCTCCACTGACCGTAAATCTCCATTGGCTTTAATGTACGAGTACAAGTGGCCATCATTTTCCATTGACCATAATTCTACAGTGTCCATAATTCTCTACTGACCATTATATTCCATTGATTGTCATTTTTCTTTTTACCACAGTTCTTCACTAACCATAATCCTTCACTTATCATAATTCTCCACTGACCATATATCTCCATTGCCCATTATTCTAGTGCTTACTTTAATGAGGAAACAACATTGTAATGTATTACACAGGAATTACAATTGGGACTACGTTTTCCACTGTGTGAAAGCAAAAGTTGGAAACGCTTTGCGCTGTGCTAATAGCAAGCATCATGATCTTATTGATAAGCAAAATAAATTTCAAGATTTATGGTGAACTGCATTTGTGATGTCATTGTTTACTTTTCTCATTCTTGTTGTTAGATCTGCAGTAATGCTCATGTACGCTTTCCATCAAGTTTTTATGCATTTATATCTATTTAATGTTCTCAGTAAGCGAGCTTTATGGTTTTTAAGGAATTACATACAGAATTTATATCTGGAATTTCGTGGTACATTGTACTTGCAAAGTGTGCTTGGAATTTCGAACTTTCAGTTTTATGCACAAGACACGAGAATAACATTGCTTGCTTTGGTAATAGCTCTATGTTATATCTGCAGTAGTGCTCATGTGCACATTTTCGAGCTGTTCTTATACATTTAATGTGTGGTACAATGAAAAAACTACAGTTCCCTACTAAGTTACAGTTTCATATAGTAGTACCAATAAGTGTTCTGAATTTGTTTTAATGAGTTTTGCAGACAAGTTAAATGTGGAAACTTTTAAATTGGGAATCTATAGAGCTTGCAAAGTTTGGTACAGCAAACGAATTGTCACTGTTAATGAGCACTGATTAATGTTAAGGTACTTATCAACAGTGACAATATGCAAGCAGAATACATATTAGTAAGTGATGCAGATAATTTAGGTGTACAGAAATATTTAATGCAGAGTTACTTTGCCCTTGAAAAGTGTGTTTCCTGCTAAAAGTCTTATATATATAGCACAAACTTATTCTGTTGCAAAGAAACAGGTTTCATGGAGATATGTAATTATACTTGTGTGTTTTGATTAGCAAGCTGAATATGTGCGAGTGTCTTTTTGTACTCAAAAAAAGATAATTAATTTTGTCAACGATTTTTAGTTTTGAGGTACTATGTCCTCTTCATACGACATGTTACCCCTCTGTCAATGTTTTGATTATACTCTGTGTTTAAACATTGGAGAAGTTGCTGAGTTTAAATGATACACTTTGATAGACGTTTTTTCATGTCTCCTTCCTAAAATCTTCTTAAAGTTTCTGTGATAAACCAGTTTCTTCCTGATATGGTGTTCCTTTATGCAGTATGTGTGTGTTTTTTTATATTTTATTATACACTCCTGGAAATTGAAATAAGAAGACCGTGAATTCATTGTCCCAGGAAAGGGAAACTTTATTGACACATTCCTGGGGTCAGATACATCACATGATCACACTGACAGAACCACAGGCACATAGACACAGTCAACAGAGCATGCACAATGTCGGCACTAGTACAGTGTATATCCCCCTTTCGCAGCAATGCAGGCTGCTATTCTCCCATGGAGACGATCGTAGAGATGCTGGATGTAGTCCTGTGGAACGGCTTGCAGTGCCATTTCCACCTTGCACCTCAGTTGGACCAGCGTTCGTGGTGGACGTGCAGACCGCGTGAGACGACGCTTCATCCAGTCCCAAACATGCTCAATGGGGGACAGATCCGGAGATCTTGCTGGCCAGGGTAGTTGACTTATACCTTCTAGAGCACCTTGGGTGGCACGGGATACATGCGGACGTGCATTGTCCTGTTGGAACAGCAAGTTCCCTTGCCGGTCTAGGAATGGTTTGGATGTACCGTGCACTATTCAGCGTCCCCTCGACGATCACCAGAGGTGTACGGCCAGTGTAGGAGATCGCTCCCCACACCATGGTGCCGGGTGTTGGCCCTGTGTGCCTCGGTCGTATGCAGTCCTGATTGTGGCGCTCACCTGCACGGCGCCAAACACGCATACGACCATCATTGGCACCAAGGCAGAAGCGACTCTCATCGCTGAAGACGATACGTCTCCATTCGTCCCTCCATTCACGCCTGTCGCGACACCACTGGAGGCGGGCTGCACGATGTTGTGGCGTGAGCGGAAGACAGCCTAACGGTGTGCGGGACCGTAGCCCAGCTTCATGGAGACGGTTGCGAATGGTCCTCGCCGATACCCCAGGAGCAACAGTGTCCCTAATTTGCTGGGAAGTGGCGGTGCGGTCCCCTACGGCACTGCGTAGGATCCTACGGTCTTGGCGTGCATCCGTGCGACGCTGCGGTCCGGTCCCAGGTCGACGGGCACGTGCACCTTCCGCCGACCACTGGCGACAACATCGATGTACTGTGGAGACCTCACGCCCCACGTGTTGAGCAATTCGGCGGTACGTCCACCAGGCCTCCCGCATGCCCACTATACGCCCTCGCTCAAAGTCCGTCAACTGCACATACGGTTCACGTCCACGCTGTCGCGGCATGCTACCAGTGTTAAAGACTGCGATGGAGCTCCGTATGGCACGGCAAACTGGCTGACACTGACGGCGGCGGTGCACAAATGCAGCGCAGCTAGCGCCATTCGACGGCCAACACCGCGGTTCCTGGTGTGTCCGCTGTGCCGTGCGTGTGATCATTGCTTGTACAGCCCTCTCGCAGTGTCCGGAGCAAGTATGGTGGGTCTGACACACCGGTGTCAATGTGTTCTTTTTTCCATTTCCAGGAGTGTAAGTGATAGAGCCGGTGAAAAATGACTTTGTTCCTCGGATTGCTCACTCGACGTTTTTCGGATTTATTTCCACCAGCAGTATCTATTACTTCAGCGAAATGGTCGGATTTCTATGGCAAGCAAATCTCACTTTTATATACAAACCTCCGTACTTGACCTTAACACTGTTTGCACTCAAAACTAAAGATTTTAACTGGTACTAGGCTCTAAATGGATAATAGGGACAACAGGTAGTACATTATGTAGTCTAGATCTATATCTATAACTGCATCTACATAGATACTCTGTTAGTCATTGAACAGTGCGTGGTGGAAGGTACCATGTAACACTACTAGTCATTTTTTCCCTGTTCTCTTTGGAAGTAGAGTAAGGGAGAAACGACTGTCTATGTATCTCAGTATGAGCACAGATTTTTAATTTCTTATCTTAGTGGTCATTACGCGCTGTGTATGTTGGTTGCAGTAGAATCGTTCGGCAGTCAGCTTCAAGTGCCGGCCCTCCAAATTTTCTCAATATTGTTTCTTGAAAAGACCGTCTCCTTCCCTCCATGGATTCCCATTTGATATTCCGAAGCATCTCCGTAACACTTACAAACTTTTCGAAACAACCTGTAACAAATCTAGTAGCCCGGTCTGACTTGCTTCGACGTCTTTCTTCAAACCGACCTGGTACGGAACTCAGACACTTCAGCAGTACTCAAGAATAGGTCACCCGGCGTCCCCTATCCGTCTTCTTTACAGGTGAACCACTCTTTCCTGAAATTCTCCCAATAAACTGTAGTCGATCATTAGAAGTCTACTAAAGTTCCATTTCATAGGGCTTCTCAACGTTACGCCCAGATATTTAAATGACGTGATGTGAGAAGTAGGACACTAGTAATATTGTGTCCGAACATTACACGTTTGTTCTTAACACCCATCCACAGTAACTTACATTTTTCCTCGTTTAGAGATAGCTCCATTCATCACACAAACTATAAATTCTCTCTGAGTCGTCTTGTATGTTCATACAGTCACTCAGTTTTGACACCTCCCCGTACACCACAGCATCATCAGCAAAGAACAGCAGATTTCTGTCCACCAAATCATTTGTGCAGATAAAGAAAAATAGTGGTCCTGTCAACATATTCCTGGGACACTCCTGACAATACCCTTGTCTCTGATGAACACTTACCGTCGCGGAAAACACATTAGGTTCTGTTATTTAAGCAGGCTTCGAGCCACTAAAATATCCGTGAACTCATTTCATATGCTCGACCTCCGTTAACAGCCTGCAATAAGGCACCATATCAAACGCCCTTCGGAAATGTAGAAATATGTCATCTACCTGTTGCCCTTTACCCATAGTTCTCAGTACATCAGTTTCGCACGAGCGATGCTCTCTAAAACTTGCCCACTCATGGACATAAGCTACTCAGTCTGAAGAAAGTTCCTTATATTCAGAATGTTGAAACCTTCCCGTCTAATATTGGATGAACGTTTGCTTGCTGACTGAACGCTGCGTCTCTTAAAATCTTTTAACTGCTGCTCTGTCAAGACTACCTGCTGATTATTACGACGAAACATAAAATGTGTTGTCGCCGTGACCCTCAGTCGTTACCTGAAATTATTAAGACTGATTCTTACCTTTAATTATTTGTACTGGATCGCCATCTGACTGCTACAGCAAACTGTGGAATGAATATACTTACTTCTCTTTAACATAATTATAAGCTGCTGGTGGAGTCTCATAATACTTTGTGACTGGAATTCTTTAAGTTGAAGTTAAATTTAGATTTGATAAAAGCTGAAGCTCAGTTTAGACTTTTCTTTTATGATAACAATAAATTCCGTAAAGCATTTACGTGAATGATTTTGGGATAGAAAATTCTTAATGCATTTAATCTGGTAGAAGTTAACTATATTCTGAGAACGATCTTGACAAACAATTACAAGGGGTATAGTTCTTTACAAAAATTCTTAAAAAGTAGCGTTGCGCTACATACCTAATTTTTCATCAAAATTACATAACTATATTCTGAGAACGATCTTGACAAACAATTACAAGGGGCATAGTTCTTTACAAAAATTCTTAAAAACTAGCATTGCGCTACATATAGCGAGTGGCTGGCGAGCACACCGCTTCTTTCAAAGTGTTAATTCATACCTCGCTTACAGCGACCTCCTCTCATGTCTCGCTAGCTACGACTGCCTCGTCTCACATCTTACTCGCAACTGCTCGCTTCCAACGCTCAATGCTACAAAAGTGCGGTCTCGCCGCCAACAATGGTTTTTGGTGCAGACAATCCCTGCTACCATTACAGATGTATTACTGCGCGCTGTTTCCCGCTCTTTCTCAAAATGTATCTATGCGCGGTTTCCCGCTCTTTCTCAATAATACACAATGCAATTTAATTAACAAAACAATTTAAATAAGAAACAGTTCAGATAATTACATGCTAAAACAGTTTAAATACGCCTATTACATAATTACATATGCCGCTACTCGGCTTTCTTAAAATTTTACTATGTTGTTGAGTCATATGGACTCAACATAAGTATAAAATTTGATTATAGAAAATAGTTTGAACAAAGTGTATACACAAATGCTGTCATACGATATGATTTGTCTATCTCTAATAAAGAGAATATGTAAATAGAAAGGGTTTTAGTAGGAATTGTACATCAAGTAAAATTTGGTTCCCTTAAATTTAACAACAAGAATAAGAGTAAATGTGAAAATCAATATACAGATCATATGAAGCAATTGAAAGTTTACATTATGAAACATTTAATTCAAATTGGCATCTCTTAGTACCACAATTAAGGAAGGTACAAAAGGAATTGGATAGCATGGTCAAAGCACTGGCAACTGTCTGTGAATGCACTCAAAAGTCTGTTCCTTTCCCTCACATAGCACAACACCAGGTTTCGCCATGTGGTTCCATCATCGCCTTGCTCCATAGTTTTAGTGTACCCAAACACTAAGTACGTCGTCGAATAGCCTGAGTTGCCGCAGCCACATCAGGATTAAGTTCCATCTCCAATTGTCCATTAAGGTTGGTGGTGTGCATCTTGGTATACAAACACCTATTGTCGTACATCATACTGTGGTGTGTATCTAGGTATGCAGGCACCAATTGACATACATCGGGCTGTGGTGTGCATCTAGGTATGCAAACACCTCGTCGAGAACATCATTGGTTGAAGTCACGTGTTTCACAATTCACTGATTCTGTGCTCAATAACCATGGGGATACACAGGAATTAAGGTACGGGTAAAATTGTTTTGGCAATGGGTTCACAGACATTGTTGGTACCATAATTTGACTACCAAATAATTTTCCCTATGACAAAATATGTTGTGTCGTAATTTGTAACAATATGTAGTTTTAATTTAAGAATTCTTCCAGAAAATTATTCCCATATATAAAAGACATAAAAGTTCCTACTTATTCAGTATTTGATAGTATACAGATTTGTTATAGACAAGTACATTATTACTTATTCTGTATTTACATATCTTAGTTTCTTACATCATTAATTATAAATTTTGTTGACAATGCATTTCTTGACTTACTGTCCTAAAATTTTATCTTCCATTCAGGGGTGTAGTCGTCAGTTATGAGTCGTCAAATGTCAGGTCATAATATACAATAAAATTACTGTCATAAAATTATTTAAAGTATTCTTTTGCAGCTGAAAATTAAGGTAAACATTATTCTGGTTAGACATTGTAATGTGTGGTCCCCATCCATAGTGTTGCAATGTGTCACATGCTAGCAAAATTATTTCTTAACATTATACATTTCTTATATACTAACATAACATACACATTCTTCTTCTGCATCTGTGTCAACTCTCTGCATAACCTGTTATAAACATTCAGCATTAATTAACGTCAGCGCATGGCATGACTTATTATAAAACATTCAGTATTAATTATCGTCAGTGCACGGCATGACTTCAATAAACATCTTCTGGTACTTCTCGTCCGCTCCTGGCATGACCTATAAAACACTTTATCATAATATTAACTGCTGCAAAATCACGTCAGCTGACGGCATGACCTATAAAATTTCTGTAATGACAATTAGCGTCAGCTATCTGCGTGACCTAAAGATTCACATCCTTATTCTAACTAAAACTACGTTTCATTTTGATGACGTGTGACAACAATGCTACATTCTGGAATAAAGAGTACATGTTAATGTTACCACTAAAATAATTGATTAATGAACGATCTATATTATCAGTTTAGCTATTGCAAAACTCGACATTTTCTTAAGTAATTATGTCACGTTATAAAAAAAATTTCTTTCATTTATGAGCTCTCAGTGCACAAATTCATACGTCGTGTCGTTGTCTGCATGTTCTCTTTAACTTAGGAAATGTTTCTCGTGTTTTTATTTGTCTTGGCTGGCGTAGCATCATTAAGTACTGCTGTGTTCTTTAAGGTACGGTGAAATATTAGCGGCCCGCTGCGTGTCGCGGCTTTGTTTGTTACTGAAGCGCGCTGAAACTACCATTGTTGCATACTTACGTGTCACGCCGTCCTTTCGTCAGCTGAAATGCAAAAATTTAAGTCAAGAAATGTTTCACGTTGGATACATGATGATTCCCTAATGATTTCTTCTTACGTAGCGTTTCCACATGCACTACATTAGCGTGTGGAATATTACGAACTCTGTAAGGGCCTGCATACAGAAGTTCGAATTTACGGCATCTGTGCTTACCTTTGTTGGAAAGAAAATGAGTGCGAATCAGTACTTTGTCGCCAATCTCGTACTTCTGTAGTCGACTTACCTGCTTCTGTTGTTTCTTCCGCCGATCTGCAGCTCTTTTAGTGTTTGCTAATGCTGTGTCTATTATTTCACAATGTCGAAGCCTACGCGTCTTAGGAAAAGTAATTAGTTCGGTAATTTTGTTCGGTGGGTCTTTATTTGTCAGTATTACGGTTGGTGATAGCATCGTAGATTCATTGGGTATTGCATTTATCACTTCTTGAAACTGTAAAATATATTTATCCCATGTTGTATGTCTTTTATGACAATAAATTCTGCATAACTTCCCGATCTCTTTCATTATTCTTTCTGATGGGTTGGAAGAACTGTGATATCTTGATATGTAAATAGGTGTTATGTTCTTACTTTCTAACATTTTCTTCCATACGTCTGACCTAAACTGCGGACCGTTATCCGAAATAACCTTCTGTACACGTCCTACTACTGATAGAAAATCTCTTGCAAACGCTCTTGATACTGTTCTTGCTGTTGCTTTCCTTAGTGGAGAAAATGTTACAAATTTGGATGTTAGTTCTACAGCTACAAAAATATAACTATAACCATTATTTGTTCTGGGGATTGGACCGAAAAGATCCACTGCTGCCATGTGTCTTAACTTAACCGGTATGATGGGATACAATGGTGGAATGTGTGACACTGTTGATGATTTAGCTTTTTGACATATCTTGCATTATGCTATTACTTTTCTTATGTGTTTTTCCATGTTATTAAAGTGGCAATTTTGTCGCAGAATCAGAAAGCATTTCCTCGCTCCGTAGTGTCCATAACTTAGATGTGTATACCATATCAGTTTATTTACGATCCCTTCCGGAATGCATAAAAGCCAATTATTACCGTCTCGGTATGATCGAATAAAGAGTATATTTTGATGTACAGTGTAATGAAGTCTGACTTTAGCGTTACTTCTGTCTTTCCAAAGCGTTACAATCTCTTTCAGTGTTTCATCTTTCTGCTGTTCTCTCTCTATATCCTGTAATGCTGCTGATATAAAGTTTTCGAAAGCTACTTGTTTAATATACATAATACTATGGTTGTTGTAGCAAAAGGTATTTTCTTTCTCCATGCGTTTATTGTGAATGGACCTCGACAATGCGTCGGCAACAGTATTCTGCGTGCCTGGAATGTGTATAATGGTAAAATCAAACTCTTGTAAGTATAATTTCCAGCGGCTTAATCTATCCTGCGTAAGTTTTGCTGACAATAAAAACTGGATTGCTCGATGATCGGTATATATTGTTGTATGTCGGCCATATAGAAAATGACGGAATCGCTTAAAAGCGTAAATTACACATAGTGTCTCTAATTCTGTTACAGAATAATTGCGCTCTGCTGGAGAAAGTATCCTGCTTGCAAAAGCAATGTGTTTCACGACTGTCTTATCTTCTTCCTTTATTTCTTGGAAAATATGTACTCCTAGTGCTGTGGTTGAACTATCTGTTGCAACGGAAAAGTTTTGTGTTGGGTCAGGGTGTGATAACAAAGGTGCTTTTAATAACGCTTCTTTCAAGTTCTCGAATTCAGCTTCAACGTCTTCATTCCATGACCAAAGTGTGTTTTTACTTGTAAGCTGGTATAGCAAGGGCGTGTCTAATGCTTTGTAGTGGATAAATTTTCTAAAATAATTGATAAGACCTAAAAAGCTCCGAAGTTCCTTTTTGTTTGTTGGCACGTCGATGTCTTTCAATGCTTGCAATTTGGCAGGGTCTGGTGCGATACCTGTTTGTGAGATAATGTGCCCTAGAAATTTTATTGACGCTTTACCAAATTCAGATTTACGCAAGTTTATAGTTATACCATTCTGCTCGAATGTATTCAGTAATTGTTGAAGAGTATGATTGTGTTGTTCCCAGTTTTCTGCTGCAATTAAAATGTCATCGACATATGTAGTAATTTTGTTTTTCAGATCTTGTGGTAGAATAGTATTCATGCCTCGTATAAAGGCGGCAGGCGAAATCGTTAGTCCAAACGGAAGTTTACAAAATTGATAGCATTCCCCAAAGCAAAGGAATGCCGTATATTTTCGGCAATTTGGGTGTAGTTGGATTTGCCAAAACCCTGATTTGAGGTCGAGTGTAGTATAAATGGAGGTGCCATGAAATTTTAGCAGTAACTCTTCTAACGTCTGTGGTCGGTCGGTTTCTGTAATGATTATTTTATTAACTTGACGTGAATCTAAAACTAAACGTAGTGATCCATCCTGCTATTCAACAATGTGTAGTGGATTTATATACTGGCTGGCTGCTGGTTCTATTATTCCTTGATCGATCATTGCTCGTAATTCTTTCTTAACTGCTTCTGTGTGTATGTGTGGGATTGGATAATGCTTTGCTTTGAAAGTCTCGTGTGGTTTCACCTGAAATTCGTACATAAATCCTGTCATTGTTCCTGGAACATTGGCAAAAACTGCTTTGTGTTGTACCAGAATATTTTCAAGTTCTGTGCGTTCTGCGTCGCATTTTGCTATACTATTGTCTACCTTGCGTGTAATTGTCTCGAACATATTGTACTCCTGTTCCTCTACCAAGTCATTATTAAGTGTGTTCGTGTATAGTGCGATATAACAATCGTTATCTTGAGAATCAGTAATAATCTCGATCCTGTGCATATTTTGTTCTTCGGAGGATACTGTGTTTTGAAATCTTACGATCACTTCCCTGTTTTCCTTTTGTAGTGTGAGGTATGACGATTTGAAGTCAATCTTCGCATCGTACTGAACAAGAAAATTTATTCCTAATATCATGTCTGTTGTTAAATTCGGAACTATCCAACAATCACTGTGGAACGTTTCCCCTGCAAAAACAAATGTTAATTGTGTCTGTCTTTTAACTTCAATGCCTTTTCCTGCAAAAGCTCCCTTGACCTTCGTTCTGTTTAAAGGAAATACTGGGTAATCATTATTGCTATTGCATCTGTTAAATGTGTCTTCGTTAATTACGCACATAGGTGAACCTGAATCAATTATCGCTAAAATATTGTGCGACTGTAAATTTATCTCTATTATTGGGTGATATATTGTTTTCTGTAGGATTGGTTTTTCCTGTAACAATGTGTCTCTCACGTCGTCAAATGTAATGGCATTTTCGGTCGTTATGTTTTCTCTGTGTGATTTCATAGTATCGACATTAAGAGATTCATTGCAGGTTTTCTCTAGTCATAATTCTTCCGATATGTGATTTTCAGCTTGGGAGTTTGGTATGTGTTCTATCAACTGTACAGTTCTGCCGTTTTGATTATTAGCAGTGTCTGGTGGATGAAATCTGGTACATTCATACGGTAACGCAGGTGTTGGGCCCTGTTGTAGTTTCCGTTAAAATTGTCATTGTGGAACGTCCTCGGCGGTCTGTGTTCGTTTTCTTTTCTCCTGTCGTTATAACTGTGACTGTACGGCAGCCCACCTGCACCCCGTAGAAACGTTAGTTTTTGTTCATTTTGCGGTCGACCCGCGTAATGGCCTTCCCCGGTCGCATTATCTGAGCGATGATTCATATGGAAATTTGACCTATTCGGTTGCGTGTTAAGTCTCGGATTCTGTTGCTGTCCTGAATATAAATTTACCGTGTCAGTATAATGTTTTTCATTACTCCTGTTTTCGTTGTCATTTTCGCTGCGAAAGCGTTTACTCGGATTGTTATTACCAAATCGTGTTTGTTCAAAAGTAGCTGAGTTTGTTTGTTTTCCGTTCTGTCGTGAAAAATTTTTGTTAACAAATGCGTAGTCTGCCTGGTGTGCTTCTAATAGTTGTAAGATGTCTCTAAAAGCGGATACATTGTCCTTTTGTTGCCCTGTCAGTAATGACACTTTCAAAGCTCTGGGCAGTTTTGAAATGCAAAGCTGTATTAATGCCGATTGACTGTATGGCTCGTTGAGGTACTGGTTCTGTTCCACCATGTACTCGAAAAATTGTGTGATTGTTGGAAAGGTAGAATTTTCAAAGTTTGACAAACTAAGTAGCCGATCTTTGATGCTGTTTTGTGTAGTGTCAGACCAATATGCTGATAAAAATGCTTCCTCAAATGCTTCTACGGAAAAACATTGTCTAGCAATTGGTCGCATTCGTCGTGCTGGTTCTCCTTCAAGAAAACTGACAATAAATTCTAACTTATGTTGTACTGGCCATGATGGTGGAAGTGCTCCCCTGAACTGTTGGATAAAATCCAACGGATGTATTTGCGCCCTGTCGTTTTTAAATGTTTTAAACTTTCTAACTGAAAGAAAATGTTTGTGATCAAAACTGTCATGCCTGTGTGTGTAAGTGTTGTCGTATTGTCTTGAATATGGATTCGGGTGTCTTTCTTCCTGGGTAAAATCTCTTACTCTCTGAAGTCTACCAACATTATATGTATTATGGATCTGAGGCATTTCGTAACGGTGTGTGTTCTGTTGAAAATGATTATGTGCGGCGGTTTCTTGTGCGTCCGCTATCTCTTGCTGTAGAGAATTTATTTGCTGATGCAATGAATCATTACGCGATTTTAGATCTGTGATAGTTTGTTGTATATTTGTCAATGGCGTGTTATTACTATTAGAGTTCTGTTGCACTGGGACTGGTGCAGTGTCGTCTGATCTCTCGTCATTGTTAGTATCTAAAAGATCTATTCTGGTAGTGAGTTCATTGATCTTTTCTGTCAGTTCGTTTCGTAATTTACGGTTGCTTTTGGTGACTTTCTTAAAATCTGCCTTTAAATTTTCTGTGTCATGGTTAATTTCTATGTGTTCTATTTTGTCAGTTAGAGTCTGAACGTCCTCTGTTAATTTATCTTTAACATTCTGGATTTCAGTGTCTGTAGAAGTTTTCACATCGATTGTGTGTGTTTGGATTTCTGTAAGCCTGTCTTGTATTTGATTATTTGTTTCTTTGACCGTTTCGATTTCTTCCGAGATCGACTGTATGTGATTGTCTACATATGTTTTGCCCTGGGCAAACACTTTCTTTTTGTCGTCCTGACGCTGTTTAGTGATTGTTTGTAGTAATTCTTTTCGTTCTTTATCCTGCGATCGCACCAGTTTACGGTGACGTATCAAACAGTTTTCTGTGTGATTGTTAAAACGTTCATCAATCTGAGCGTTTTGTTTAGCAAAGTTTTCTGTCATTGTTTCCCGTATACTAACTGCAAATGTTGCTTGGTTATCGGATATTTCTTGAATTTTGTCGCGTAATTCTTGTGTTGATTGTGAACATTTTTCAGCGACTGTTTGAATTTCTACTTTAATTTCGTGTTTTAGATTTTGGTACATGTTGTCTAATTTCTGATCTGTGTGTGCGTGTTCTGCCTTAATTTCGTTTTTTAGATCTTGTGACCTTTTTTCTAATTCTTGTGACCCTCTGTTAAAGTTTTGATTCATTTCTTGTCTCATTTGTAGCAAAAATGCCATTATTGGATCCGTTTCGGATTGACTTCTGTGTGTATTTGTATTCGTTGTTAAAGGCTGTAGATCTGTGTTCATTTGAACATCCTCAGATGATTGTGACTGCGTCACGTTTTCCGTAATTTCGGAATTTTGGTCATGAGAACTGTTGGATCTGCTACGCAGGTTGTGTAGCTGTGTACCGTTTGAATCTAAATCAGTGCTTAATGGAGTCTCTCTGTCTGACTGCATTGTAGTGGTTTCGTTACTGAAACTGTTATGTCTACTATGCGGAATCTGTGACTGTGTACCGTCTGTTGCATTTAATGCCAAATTATTTTGCACTACCGTTTCATTGTCTGTGGGCATTTCTGAAGTTACTTGTTCGTTAAACGCTTCCATATTGTTACAGTTATTAAATGTCTGTTCACCTAACGTTTCAGAATCAGGGTTTTCACACGTATTATTACTGCCTATTCCAGAAAAGAATCTCTCGTCAGTATTTTGTACAGTTTTATCAGTTGGAGAACGAGTAATTATTCTGCAGGACATTGTCTATAATCATCACACGCAACAAAAAGTTTTATCAGTTTGAGAACGAGTAATTATTCTGCGGGACATTGTCTATAATCATCACACGCAACAAAATATATCACTGTTCAAAGCGGATTCAACACTGAACAAACACTTTTCAACGCCGAATCAATCAAGCAAACAGAATTGCCGATGACCTGTGAATAAAAGTTATACACTTTAGTATATGCGTTGCGCCACTTAACAGTAACTTATTCACACTATTATCAAAGTCAGTATATTCATATCCACAGTAGATTCACTAAAATGTCGTACTGAATGGATATCGCCAAGTGAAACCTTCTCGTCTAATATTGGATGAACGTTTGCTTGCTGACTGAACGCTGCGTCTCTTAAAATCTTTTAACTGCTGCTCTGTCAAGACTACCTGCTGATTATTACGACGAAACATAAAATGTGTTGTCGCCGTGACCCTCAGTCGTTACCTGAAATTATTAAGACTGATTCTTACCTTTAATTATTTATACTGGATCGCCATCTGACTGCTACAGCAAACTGTGGAATGAATATACTTACTTCTCTTTAACATAATTATAAGCTGCTGGTGGAGTTTCATAATACTTTGTGACTGGAATTCTTTAAGTTGAAGTTAAATTTAGATTTGATAAAAGCTGAAGCTCAGTTTAGACTTTTCTTTTATGATAACAATAAATTCCGTAAAGCATTTACGTGAATGATTTTGGGATAGAAAATTCTTAATGCATTTAATCTGGTAGAAGTTAACTATATTCTGAGAACGATCTTGACAAACAATTACAAGGGGTATAGTTCTTTACAAAAATTCTTAAAAAGTAGCGTTGCGCTACATACCTAATTTTCCATCAAAATTACATAACTATATTCTGAGAACGATCTTGACAAACAATTACAAGGGGCATAGTTCTTTACAAAAATTCTTAAAAACTAGCATTGCGCTACATATAGCGAGTGGCTGGCGAGCACACCGCTTCTTTCAAAGTGTTAATTCATACCTCGCTTACAGCGACCTCCTCTCATGTCTCGCTAGCTACGACTGCCTCGTCTCACATCTTACTCGCAACTGCTCGCTTCCAACGCTCAATGCTACAAAAGTGCGGTCTCGCCGCCAACAATGGTTTTTGGTGCAGACAATCCCTGCTACCATTACAGATGTATTACTGCGCGCTGTTTCCCGCTCTTTCTCAAAATGTATCTATGCGCGGTTTCCCGCTCTTTCTCAATAATACACAATGCAATTTAATTAACAAAACAATTTAAATAAGAAACAGTTCAGATAATTACATGCTAAAACAGTTTAAATACGCCTATTACATAATTACAATGTGAATATGTTCAAGGATTCTGCAGCAGACCAAAGTTAGGGAAATTGGTCTGTAATTTTTCTGGTCCATTCTTTTATCCTTCTTATACAGTGGAGTCACGATCCTTTTTTCCTCTCGTTTGGAACTTTGTGCTGGGCGAGAGATTCACAGTAAATGCATGCTAGGTAAAATGCTGGTGTCGTGAAGTATTATTTGTAAAACCGAATTGCATTCAATCCGGACCTGATGATTTAGTTGCTTTCTAATTTTTCCGTTGATTCTCTAAACCAAGGTTGCTTATAACTATATGCTTGTAACTATGGTCAAATGACGGTATATGAAATTTAAAACTTCGTCTTTCGTTTTTCTATCCTCAACGCCCACACCAGGCTGGCCAACAAGGGACTGAATGATGGGAGCCTTGGACCCACTTTGCAATTTTACATAGGACCAGAGTTTTCTCTGGTTCTCTGCTAGATCTTTTGTTAAGGTGATAGTTGTCGTATGCTTCACACACGAGTCTCTACTAGGACCCTTTGTTTCTCTGTCTATACGCTCCCGCGCGCGTGACTGTGTGTGTGTGTGTGAATGTGTGTGTGTGTGTGTGTGTGTGTGTGTGTATACATGCAGTTCATACCCTATTTTGAGCAACTAGGCTGGCAGCATCTGCTTACTGTTACTCTGATTAAATACAGAAGTATTTATGTGTGCATATATACATTTGTCTTTCATAGAAATCATGCCACTTGGTGCTCTTTCTATGCCTCATATTAATACTGTTCTGACTGACTAGAGAGTTGAAGTGGGGCATGGGACTACGAAGCTCCACTGAACTACTTCTGCTGTCTTTGACGTCAAAAATTAATTTTATTCATTTACTGAAATTATATCCTGAATGATTGCCTCTTTTTAATGTCAAGCAGTGACTCAATGAAGAGGGTGAGGTGGGGAGGGGATAGGGAGGAGGAAAAAGGTGAATGGTGTGACTTCGCCACTGATCAAATGATTAAATCACTGACAATTGTGGTAGCATTAGGGTTGCTATGATTCCAAGGCACGTTTCAGGCGTTAGTCGTGGGGAAAGTCGCCCGGAAATCCCAAAGAACACAAAACTCTGCCCGGCACACATTCCGCCAAGAAGATTCATATCAGCCCACACTCCGCTGCTGAGTGAAAATCTCATTCGGAAAACATCCCCCCGGCTGTGGCTAAGCCATGTCCACGCAATATCCTTTCTTTCAGGAGTGAAGACTTTTAGTATGATAAAAGAAAAAAATAAGTTAAATATATTTCATATTTTTCAATTTTAATGTGATAATTATGTATATATTGTGTTTTATACTAGAATGTCGTGTTCCCAGTTTGGCACAGCTTTGCCACAGGATACACGAAAGCGGTCGAAGGCGTCCGTCTTCTGTTCGGCTCCTGATTGTCGTCAGAAGGAGGCTACTTTTTGATTACGCAAAGGTTTCTATTATTTGGAAAAGAACAACCCGGATTTCTTTACGTAATCAGTATGAATTTTATAATTATCTAAGGGACCTTTAATAATAAATAATAAAAAATTGCATTTGCAAATGAAATCATTAATAAATAGGACAGGTATGAGTTGTATAGAAGACAAAGAGGGTCCTTCGGTCTACGGCCAGGATGCCACAGAATTCTCTGCTGTAGTAAAGGCCTTTTGACATTTAAAAAATAATATGACATGGTGGTAAAAAAAATAAAGGAAAAGAATAGAAAACGAAATCTGATAAACACTAAATATATTCAGACAATTCTCACAAGCAATTAGGGCTTATTTATAAATAGTATAGCTTACATAAGTAATTTTCTAACTGTATGGTGCGATCAGATTTCAGCCTGTCCTGTGCTAGCTTCCTCGTTCACGTTTTTGTCACAAATTACAGTCATTACTTTTCTCCTTCCTTCGAGGCAATTCTTGCACCGTTCAACACCTTCATAACAACAACTTGCCGGTTTACAGTATCGAACATAAATTACTTGAATTTTATTAATTAATAACTGTTGTCTGCACGCTGGCAAGCTCGCTCACTTTTATGGCTTAAAGACGACCTTCTTTACGCTCTCACATTACAAGCAGAGGTACGATAAAATATGAAGATCTCCAAAACTTTTTACTGTCATCTTTTATTTAGATCTAAGCGGAATGTTCAGTTCAGCTTCTGTTAAAATGTTTCTTTGACTGCGCAATACTTTTATTAGCGTCCGCGCTAGAGGCGCATCTTTACAGCTACGTAAATTATGTAAAACACAGCTTTCATCCTGCGGAAATCCCATTAATATTACAGTTATGGACCTTTTATGAAAACTTACAAATGAACCACTTAAATCAGTGAATATGAAATAACTTTTCATGAAATGCGTATTCGGCGCCCTTTCGTTGTGACTACATGGATTCTCATAATTCAATTTGTTAATAGTATGTTTTCATTGTGCGTACTGAGGAAAATGAAATATTCCCTTCCCCGGATATAATGGTACACAAAAGTAATGGTTCTTGGGATAAAACCATGCGTAGCAGTTACTGACCTGTATTTACGAACTACCAGGTACAGTCAGACATCTCAACGCAGCAATGTGCAACAGACAGACGTTAATAAGACACGAGTTTTTAGAAACCATGAGACCTTCCCACTAGACATCTCTAGAATGGATATTCCAAGGCGGAGAAACACCATGAATTTTGGTAACTGCCTGGGCACTGTGTTCATCCAAACCACGCCTCTAAATTTTCTTGTATGGGGCCATATCATGGACAGTTTTGATGAAGCAAGGTGAGCAACACTAGTCTTATGTATAGCTTCATTTGTTCTATTTCAAGCAGTGACGAGATTACACTTCAGCGAGTATGGAAGTATATGGATTACCGCTTTGAAGTATTTGTCCAACCAATGGCAGAACTGCCGAGTGTTAGTGACTGCTGCAAAATAAATTCAATGTTTACCTTAAGACTGAAATACCATCCACAGTTATACCTGTACATTTTATTCCGTAAAGAAGGTGATCTATTAGGAAGAGAGTGTTTCTACAGCAACATCCAAGATCATGTCCTACAAACTCATTAACCATCGAAAGAACTCTTTTGAACACTGCACACGATTTTACACATTTGTACTGCCTGTTGTCGTATGGAATAATTAGTGCTGCACTGCACCTAAGTTAAATAACGTGATTATTCAACTGAAGCTAATAGCAACAACATTATATATATGGAGTACGGAACCGTACATCTTTGAGGAGGTTTGTGAAATGCTTCCACTCACTTCTCAAACTGTTTACTCTTTATGAATCCCACTGTTGGAAAAAAAAAAAAAAAAAAAAAAAAAAAAAAAAAAAAAAAAAAAAAAAAACTGTTTCAGCTGAAATGCGATTATGCGATTTACGCAGTCAAAACAGGAAACAAGAACAATTTTGTTGAGGACTTTGTCTCCTATTCCGTGTACTGGGGAGATATTCAATAAGCTCCAATTTAAAATAAAGCAAGATATTGGAGATTCCTTCCAACTCAATAGGAAGTATAAAACATGCCCCTTTAGCGCCTCTTTCAACATATTATCTCATTGTCCTCATCACGAATTGAAAAATGCTGGTAGATGCATGCTAAGCTGAATCTACCTAGTATACCTAACACTTTTCTCTGAAGGTGAGCTTTCTTTCTAATTTACTAGAACAAATTTATCTGGAATAAAAGTAAGTAACAGGGAAGGACTATAGTGGCATGTTACTGTGAGCACAGTATACGGACAAATTTTTTATAATTTCACTTTGGTCAACGGATTCCTAAACATGTTTCAAAACATTCAAGGATGTACTGTTTAATGGGACCTACGATACACAATCAATGAATGAATTACTACCCTTCATGCGTTGAGTCGACATCCATATGTCCTTACTGATCGTACCTCCTTTAGAAAAAGTATTGACCGTTACCATTAAGAACGTAACCATATCACCTTACCCCTTCTCTAAATCACTCGATTTAATAATGAAGCAAATTCCCCCTTGATTACTTTACTTCGCGAAGAACTTTTCGCCATGCCAGACTCTATTAGCCTCGTTAACTTCAAACAAAAGAAAAATATGATACACCCTGCACGATGTTAGAGTCCCCAGCATTGCTATTCATATTTCGTGGAGAGCATTTCTCACAAAATCCCGAGTGTCTGCGTTCTGACATGAAATACATAGTACGTCCCCCAGCACAAGTCTTGCGTGACGACCAGGGATCTAATATCATAGGAATTATGTCTCGTGCAGTTGGGTACCAGCAAGTAGAATCCGAAAGTAGAATACGGGAGAAGAAAGTAATGTTGGTATACTACGTACCCTGTGTTGTACGCCGTACAGTGACTTGTTGACTACAGACGCAGTACAGTGACTTGTTGACTACAGACGCAGTCTCAGAAGCACATTTCACTGTTCCCCAGATAGTTGCGGTGCGTCATACCTGAAACTGCTGTACAAGAGTAAAACACATAAGTAATACGGGTGTAGCTAAACTTTTTTTTGCAGCTTCCAGAGACTAAAACATTGATTTTCAATACCTTTCACGAATAGTGTTCGAATTTAAAAACATGGAATGGTGACATAATCTACTCAGTAAGAGGTATAAATTTTTATGTGATAAGTTCAACACAGCAAGACAAGTATTACAACAACCAACTGCGTATGTGTCCTGAGGCAGCACAATCTAACGCGCGTAAATACCAACTATACTCATCCAATACTTGAAAATGAGAGCTCTTAATGACTTGCAACATGTGTTACAAATAATTCCAAATTTTTATGAAACTTTTTTAAAAATTGCTCTGAGCACTATGGGACTCAACTGCTGTGGTCATCAGTCCCCTAGAACTTAGAACTACTTAAACCTAACTAACCTAAGGACATCACACACATCCATGCCCGAGGCAGGACTCGAACCTGTGACGGTAGCAGTCGCGCGGTTCCGGACTGCGCGCCTAGAATCGCGCGACCACCGCGGCCGGCTATGAAACCTTTCCCGCTGACGTCATCCACATAATTATGAAAGGAAAAACTGTGATCGCTTACTACATTTTCTCTCTCTATGAGGTAAAACTGCCGCATAAGGTATGACAACTTTATTCATTTGTTCTTTACTGCAAACAGTATTCATATTTTGCAGACATTGGCCGCATACAGGGTAAATCTGTAATGTAACAATCTTTTAGGGATCGTGAGGAAGGGCAAATGTATCAATTTTGAGGCCATGAACCCTGACCTGGGAACGTCACAGTCGAAAGTTATAAGCGGAAATCGTTCTGATACCCCTAGCAGTGGACCTCTTCTATTGCCAGCTCTTTGCTTTCCGTATATTGCAATGTGGTAGTACGGACCAAGACGAGAAAAGAATGTTCAATAAACATGGGCTCATAAGCGTATACCTTATTGAGCATAACTGTTAGTTGCGCTCCATTTACTACCTCAACACGATCCTAATTTGGTATCGTTTGATGGTATGTGAATGACCTTCTTCTGTATATAGTGGCATTCTACACCTTTTGGACAAAAAAATTGACCCATCTGTGTTTATTTTATGTACCACACTCATGTTCCTTGCCTTCATTCCCATTTCTGCGTGTCTGAAGACATGAGAGCGAGGATGAGGTGGAAATATTAAAGTTTGTGGCTAAACAAAGACTATGTGAGTAGAATGGAGGTTGTACCAGCTCAACATATGTGGGAAAATTCAGCAACGGGAAGTTAGTGGCAATGATAAACTGAGTTACTAGTATAGAAGAAGTGAGGTTGGTCATAAACAATAAGAAATCCATCTACTCCACAAAGTCTGAACCAAGAGCCACTGTCCCGCCATATTGTGAAGTTTTTCGGCAGGCTGTATATACACTCCTGGAAATGGAAAAAAGAACACATTGACACCGGTGTGTCAGACCCACCATACTTGCTCCGGACACTGCGAGAGGGCTGTACAAGCAATGATCACACGCACGGCACAGCGGACACACCAGGAATAGCGGTGTTGGCCGTCGAATGGCGCTAGCTTGTGGCGTCGCAACTAGTGCGAGCGCACAGTTTTCTATCAAATATTTACTGTGAAATGTAGACAGACTGTAAAGTAGCCATCAGATTAGCATATGTGCTGTAGCGGGCAGATTACCGGTGTCCGTTCGTCTGACGTCACGACCATATGGCATGTCTGTACCGTGAGAATGTAAGACCTGTGCGCTAACTAGCCGCGTGTATAACGTGGAACTTTCATCTTTAATAACTTCTAACTGAGGAACCTGAGGAAATTAAAAGTTAATATACTAGTTTCTGTTATGAATAAAAATAAGTCATCCAAATTTGAGCTTTGAAACCTGCATATTTTGGAAATTAGAAAAATCTTACAGAAAACGCAAATTTCTACAATTTTCGAGTCTAAATAAATACCATTCTGTATAGATCACCTTCAGTGACCATCCAACTATGAAACAAAATCACCTTCCGTGCTTTTGTATTTATTTTGAGAATTTTACTTTTAGAAATTCACCTATAACTTTGTTAAAACCATAAATGTTTTGAATTTTTGTGAACAGTTATTTTATATGAGTAGGTGAGAGTGAATGAGTGTGCCTGAGTGAATGAAAGAGGGACATTCGCCATTCTTTGCAAGTGTATAAAATCTAGGTTGGAACTCGCAAGTGTTCAGACGATGTAACCGTGGGAACAGAGTCGCCAGTGGTTCCCCATCTTAGTGAATGTCGGATGTCCAAGAGTGTATGGTATTGTACAAGCAGCCAGAACGTTCGCGAGTATTTAAATAATTTCTGGAAATAAAGTAAAGTCTAGTTTTCCTATCGGTTTGTTAAATTATACAGTAAATTTTGTGTAACAAGAAATCATGACGTAAATGATTCAGAAGTCATGACTGGTGCGTGCTAGATTTTGGCGCGAGGCGCACCCAAAGAGTTAATTCTGATTGGCTGTGTGATGTGTGAGCCAATGAGATGCGAGGACGGTTAGCAGACTAGGAGAGTGAGTCGCGAGTGGATGAGGAGTCGCGAAGGAACTGTGATCGAGAAGAGACATGCTTGATGTGTCCTCGCGAATAATGTGTAAAATGAAGTCATAAAACGGCTTCATCGGTTCGGTACTGTGCGATTTGAGACTGGAAGAGTCCAGTAACGCGTAGTGTGAGTTTGAGCGAGTTGTGACTTTTCGTTCCGCGAAAGACGCGAGTAACTTTTAATAATTAAAAGCGTGGCGGTACTTCGTAAACTTTTACTAAGTGCTTATGGCGAGCATTAACGTTAAAAAACGAACTATTATTGAACATCGACTGCAAACGTGTATGTTAGAAAATCGTCTGTGTTGCAGTTAAGTAAATTCCGTAACTTTGAAAGCTAATTCTGGCGGGGTTTGAGTGTGGATAGAATTGTGAACTGAACTTTCTTCAAACGTAGATTAGCGGGCTGATGATCAGGCTTAAAGACAATAAAGAGCTTAAATAGAATTACCAACTTCGCGTTCTCGTTTGAGTAAACAATTACTACCATTCCAATAACTCAATTTATTTAGGAAGATTGCTCATAGATTGTATTTCAGCAAACATGTATCGCGGCCTCCGGTGAGCGGCTATTAAATTGCAGTTTCTTCAACACTGCTTTTCTGCAATTTTTCCAGTAGCTGCTATCAGGAGAGGCGAGTGCAGCAACTACCTAAGAAACGAGGTAGGTGGATTTTCTTTCAGGGAAAGGAAACTGCGCGATAAGAGCCTGACCCGTCGCAAGTGGTGCACCGGCCGGGAAATAAAAATAGTAAATTCCAGTGAATTTCAAAAAAAGCAGTAGTGACAATTACCGGACAATACAGAAGTGTTCGCTATGTGTAGGAACTGTGTAGCGTACAAATTGATATCGCCACGTGAATAGGAAGGACAGTGAAAGTGTCCGTGAACTGTAATGTGTTGTACGGAACGGAAGAATTTTTCGGTGACTACGCGCCGATTGGAATAGCAGTCTACGACGGCGTCTGGCAGACGACGAGCTACGGAGACTACGCAGAGGCGACGACAGCAGTGGCAGTTGGCAGCGCTGATTCGAGCGGGGGCCCGGAAACTGGTACAGCATTGCAGTGTATGGTGAACGGACCCGCAGTTTCATCTAGCAGCAACGCAGCACGCCGAAGCACAAAGTTAAGTACAGTGCTTTTGAAAACTTTGTGTGTTTGTGGAGTCAAACTGAGAAAAATGGCTGAGTTTCAACCAAGTGACAAAAAGGCGGAACTAAGTTGTGATAGTGGGATGGAGACAGGGGAAAATGACCCCATGAATTTTAGTTTAGACGTGTCTCAACCCAATTTCAGTAGTAGTTTGACTGATTCATCCTATGTTAATTATAGTTTGGAGTCAGATCCAAATATGTCAGTGCCCAGTGAGTTACAGTTACCCATGCCGGTAGTTAATGTTAATAGGGACATTGTATCAGCAAATGAGGGGGCGAAGGATAATGTCGCCAGTATGCTGATGAATCTATTAACTAAGATGAACGTGTTGGATTCCAATATGTCAAGTAAAATGGATTCCAGTATATCAAAATTGGAAACTAATATGTCACAAATGGAAACTAATATGTCAAGTAAAATGGATTCAAAAATGTCTAAATTAGGATCTGATTTAAGTAATGAGATGACTAAAATGGGCGCTGATTTAGATTCCAAAATATCCGATCTCAGAGACTGTTGGAAGCAAGATTTAGCAGTGCTCAGTAGTAAAGTAAATGTTGAAATACAGCAGGTTAAACTAGAATGTACAGAAAATATTGTTCAAGTGCAAAGTGAATTGACGACACGAATCGAACAGGTTACTGAGGATCAACAGCAATTTAAATCCCATGTTGATGCAGAATTAGATAAAGTACGTGAGCACATAAAAGTGGTAGAGAATTCCAATGAAATTAATCATGCCGCCTTAGAATGTAAAGTAAATGATACCAAAATTCGGTGTGAGAAACTTGGAGAGCAAGTTGTAAATAAGGTCAATAATTTAGAGACTCACATAAGCCATTTCAGTGAAAGTGTGAATGAGCAACTTTGTGGGCATGAATGCAGACTAACCAAAGTAGAACAGTGTGTTTCTAACCATAGTGGTAGTATAATTTCCAGTGGAATAATTGAATCTACCGAGGTTGCGTATGTTAACCACAGACAGTTTTTAAAATTTGACCCAAGTAAGAACATGCACCCCAGAGAATTTTGGAACGATTTTGAAGACGTTTTGCCGAAAGTATGGAGCGATAAACAAAAGATAGGCTTTATCACTTCAAATTTGATGGGAGAGGCCAGAGTATGGGGGAATTTAGCCTCTGAAAAATACGCGAAATTGTCAGAATTTAAATTAGCGTTCTTTGAGGAATACTGGGGAAAGAGAAAGCAGATGGATGTTCTTAATCGGTTCTGGTCGGGAGAGAAGTATGACCCCAAGAGAGAGGGCATCAAACGATTTGTTCAAAGGTGGGTAACAACTCTGTCCTACCTTAGTAATAAGTTAGAAACAGAACAGATCATATTAGGGGTAGAAAATAAGCTACTGTGGAACTGGAAAACTAAGATCATATCTGCGCCCCGAGATAACATTGACAAGTTCGTACAGTATTTAGAAAGGGTTGAATCCGTCCAAAAAGAAGAAGAAAACATGAGGAGGGAGCATCGCCCGCCTGCTAGGCAGAATGACAATCGCGCGGATGTAAACATTAATAGGATGGGTGTTCAGAGAGGCGGCGGATACCGTGGCAGTTCACGTGGTAGAGGAAGAACATATGTTAACAGGTTCAATGAACGCGAGCAGTATGACAGCGGCCGACAGATGTCAGGAGGTGAGGCGGTCAGCTGGAGGCATAGTGATGACGCACCGCGCTCGGAAAACCATTAATTGTCTACGAGTGTGCTGGCGATCGTAGGCAACAGCGTTTAAAGTTAAATCCGCTGGCAAAACCATTCATAAGAAAGCAGCCTGAACGACCACCTAACATAAATGTTGTTGCTACAAAATTTAGGGAGGATAACGTAAAACAGACAGAGATAGTAGCTTTAAGTCAAGTGGAGGTTAATGAACCAATTAACTGTAAGAATAATCATAAGAAGCCACTTATTGAAGAACTAAGTACTAGTTATAAGGGTAATAATCAGAAAGACATTATGCACAGTAAAACTAATGAAGAGCTGTCGGATAGGGGTGAGAACAGTAATAATGGCAGGGTTGTGACTGTGCTTGATAAGATAATTGATGTTGTAGATAGTTACGAAGAAGAGGATAGATTAGAGGAGGAGGTAGAGGTTAATGACGACGCCTTGGATAGGGTCGTAGAAAAGGAGGTTAATGAGAAAGAGGGGGAAACATTGGAAAAATGTTTTGACTTAGCGATAGTGGATAGGCTAATAGGAGCTGCCACTAGAATTGAGGGTGATAATAAGCATGAAATAAACCCTGTAAGTGTGAATGTGATTGCCACCCAAAAGACAGGCTTCGAAAGGAGAGAAATTGTGCAAGATTTATTGGAGGAAGCAGAACCCAAAATAAATAAAGAGTACTTAGGGCAACCGATAGTAGAGCTAAGAGTATTAAATGAACCAGTTAAATGTTTGATAGATACTGGATCGGAAGTCTGTGCAGTATCCCAGAACTTGGTAAATGAACTCCCTAACAGTAAACAGATTGTTAAGATGCCAGTAAGTGGCTTGAACATTGTAGTAGCAACCGGTAAGACTAAGAAGACAGTAAAACAGGAAGTGTTTCTACCCATAGCATTTAAGGAAGTAGAAATAAGACAGAACTTCTTAGTTATAAATGGACTGAGTGTAGACATATTGGTGGGGGCTGACTTTTTGAATAAATATGAAGGATGGGTGAATTTTTCTACCAATGATGTTATGGTAAAAATTAAGGGTAAACTAATTACTATACCTTTCATCGGTAAGCAGCTATGTGAGGATCCTGAGCAGAATGATTTTCCTATATGTATTTGTAAAACAGAGAAATTCTTGGAGGGCTATAATGAGTACGGTGGCAAAAAAGTAGAGGATCCGTCTGAGCTTGTGAGTGTCAGAAATAGGATCGAGGAGAAATTACTAGAATTAATTGATATTGATGAAGCAAGGAAAAACGATTTAAGACAAATACTAGTCAAACATGCCGAGGTTTTCTCAGATCAACCAGGGCTAGTAAAGGATTATGAGTGTTTTTTGACAGTGCAGAAAGACGCTCATTTCTTCAAAAAACCATTTGCAATCCCAGAAGTACATAAGGAGGCAGTACGTGACTTAATTCAAAATATGTTAGAGTGGGGAATTATTGAAAGGGCTGTTAGTGTGTACAATAACCCGCTAGTCATAGTTCCTAAGAAGGATGGCTCAATTAGACTAGTGTTGGATGCTCGAGCATTAAACAAAATAGTACTACCTGAGAGTGACCGTCCGGAGAATATTGAAGAACTGCTACAAAAGTTTAAAGGTGCTAAGTTCTTTACATCCATGGATGTGACCTGTGGATATTGGAACCTACCGTTAGCAAAGGAATCAAGAAAGTACACGGCATTCTTATTCGAAGGTAGATGTTATCAGTATAAGGTGGTGCCGTTTGGTTTAAATATAAGTGTATGTGCCTTTGTAAGAGATATGTCGCAGGTATTAGGGGACCATCTACTAAGAAGAATTACAGTGTATGTAGACGACGTTTTGATATCGACACCAACGTGGGAGGAACACTGTATGTTATTGGATGAAGTATTGAGGGCCATAAAATTGGGGGGTATGAAATTGAAGCTAGACAAAACTGAATTTGTGAAGAAAGAAATTAAATTCTTGGGGCACATAGTGAGTGGCGATGGTATCATGCCGGATCCAGAAAAGATTAGAGCAATAAGGGATTATGCTGCACCTACAACACGTAAAGCATTAAAGGGGATGTTTGGTTTGTTTGGGTTTTATAGAAAATTTGTGTCTGGACAATTATTCAATGCACCGTGCCTGCGAGAACTCTTAAAGAAAAATGTAGTTTATAAATGGACTTCTGAGTGTCAGAAGGCGTTTGAAGAATTGAAAGAAGCTCTTATTAATAGTAAGATTTTGAACCATCCCGATTTTTCGAAACCATTTTGTCTGGGATCTGATGCTTGTGGTTACGGGTTAGGAGTTGAACTATTTCAGTTGGAAAAAGAAGGAGAAGAGGAAGTCCACAAGACCATAGCCTTTGCGAGCAGGTCATTGCAACAATCCGAGAAAAATTATAGTATATCTGAACTTGAAGCATTAGCTGTTATTTTCGGCCTGCAAAAATTTGAAAAGTACCTTTTAGGACATGAAATTTGGATCTACACAGACCATAGTGCCCTTACATATTTAGACTCATGTCAGCTAAAACATGCTAGATTAAGAAGGTGGTCCCTGTATTTACAGTAATTTAATTATAAGATGATATACATTAAGGGTTCCGAGAACATCGTGGCGGACGCCTTATCAAGAAGTGTGAAAGATACAGGACAAGAAGGGAAATCTTTAAGAAATACCGATAATAATGAAGTAATGTTGGCCATCATGCAGCTCCAGGACGATGGCTTAATTAAGCGCATTTGTAAGAACCTACGGAGGGAACAGAACCAGGATGACAACATTAAATTAGTAAAGAGTAGATTAGGTCATCCAGACTACCCAAAATTACTGGTCTACTATAAAGTGCATAAAGATGTCTTATTTAGGCGCAGGAAAGACAGTGAGGAGAATTGGAAAATATGTTTTCCGGAGCAACATGTAGATGCACTTATAGACTACGTACATTGTAAGTATGGGCATTATGGCGCTCGTAAATGTATAGCTAAGTTAAGTGAAGTGGTAATTTTTGATAATATGTGGAGAAGGGTGCAACAGCGATTAGAATCCTGTGATCGTTGCCAGAAAGTTAGGGCCAACAATAGAACTATCCAAGGACAGATGTATTCAGTAGAACCACAAAATCGGCTGGATTTAGTAGCTGTAGATTTATTTGGTCCACTACCAGTGTCTAGAGGGGGATGTGAATATGTGTTTGTGATGGTGGATGGGTTTACTAAGTACGTAAAATTTTACCCAATTAAGAAAGCCAACTCTAAAGTATTAGTGAATAAGTTGGAGAAGGACTATTTTGGGAAGATAGGAGTGCCAAAGGCAATATTGTCAGACAATGGGCCCCAGTTTATCTCTAAGAAATTTAGTGAATGTTTACAACAGAGAGGTATCGATCACATAAAAATCTCCGCGTACTTTCCTCAAGGGAACATGTGTGAGCGAATTATGAAGGAGTTAAACAGATTGTGTAGAACATATTGTCATAAAAAACACTCCGCTTGGGCCAATTATATTGAATACTTCGAAGAAGTAATAAACCATCTGAAGCATGAAGCCACAGGATATGCACCAGTAGAGCTAATGTGTGACATAAGGCCGAATAATATTTTATTCGACCTGGTCGAGTTTCCAAATCTCACAGACATAGCCATCGAAGAGAAGGAGAGACTGGCACGTATTAATATAAGAAAGAAGGCCCTGGAAAGAAAGAGAAGGCATGACGCAAGAGCTGATCCCACTAGTTTTCAGGTAGGGGATCTAGTGCTAGTGAAAACTAGGGAAAGATCTAAGAAACTTACGTCAGAAACAAAGAAGTTTACCGATGAGTACGTGGGCCCATTTAGAATCGTAGAGAAGCCTCACCCAAATGCTTATAGACTGGAGTTTGTGAAATCACATAAGGTGTTAGGGCTTAGGAACATTGTGGATTTGAAAAGATATGTTCAAAAGAGAGACGTGGCCAGGAGTGAGTAGATACCTCAGAGAGCTTTGCACTCTTTGCAGAGCTAAGTGCGTGACGAGCACTAGGTCTCGAGTCGTTTGACAATATTTCTTCCACTTTCTTTTCCGTATTGTCAACCTACCTCTTCTTTCATTCAGAACTAAAATTCTATCGTCTTTCCTTCTTCTCTATCGTAGTTTTTAAGTGATAAAGTGTTTAAGTAATGAGTAGGAAAGAACCTCAGTGCAGTATAGGTTAAGCGTAAGGAATGAGTGTAAGAGAAAATCAAAAAGGATTAAGATACCTCAGATAAGTAATAAGTATCAGTAAAGTAAATGTTTGGCCTAAGGTGTGAGTAATGCCCTTAGAAAGGTAAAATAACTAAGAAATGTAAGAGCCTCAGAAAATATGGTGACGAACATTGAAGCTGTTTGTTAAGTAACAGAACGATATGTTAAGACGTAGCATTAAGCTAATGTTTAGGAAAGGAAATGGAGCAGTACAGCAAAACTGTCTGTTCAATGAAGTCAGAGCCTCAGGAGGTGATTTAGTGGTAAAATGAGTAAAGGTACAGTGCAACAAGGTTGACTGTCAAAGGGGTAAAGGAAGTTAAGTTAAAGGGACAGTGCAGCAGGACTGACTGTCAAATGAATAGAAATATGTGAGAAAAGGAGAAAGAATGAGCATAGTGTTTGGCTAGCTCGATATTAGGAAAAAGTGAGGCTACGAAGGTGAGTAAATAAAAAGCTTAATGTTGGTAACCAGAGGTGGCGTTTGTTGGTAAACAGAGGAGATGTTTGTAAACAAAAGGAAGTGAGGCTACGAATGTAAACAGAGCTGAGGCGACGTTGGTAACTCAGGAGGTGGATGTATGTTAGAAAGTATGGGTAACGAGGTTTCGCAGATTAGTAGGAAACGCTTTAACAAATACTAACCTGAGTGTGTGAAGTATGAGTATGAGAGTTGTAAATTAAACCCGAATGTGACTAGAGAAAACCTGATGTTGACAAGAAATTGAAGTAACTCCAGATATGTGAGATGAGGAAAGTACCCATGACATCGATTCCATTTTTGACCAGAGACACACAAAGCTCCCCAAGTTTGTCGTAGAGATTAGTATAAGGATTGTAGTGTTGATAAATGAATAAGTAAATATGTATTTTTCAGTGTTTAATTTATGATACAGGACTACAGGAGATTGCCTGGAGACAGAATTGTAATATTGATAATTTTGTGTATATTTTATATTGTTGTGTATTGTACAGGAACTGGAGAGTCACCAGTGCTGGCGGAGATTTATTATGTATTTGTGAACTATTTGTAGGAATTGTTTTTCTTAGTATTTCTTATGTAACCATAACTTGTTTGATTATGAGATGAAGAAATAATTAAAGAGTAAATGTGCCACTTCGGTACTGCATTAGGAAAGTCAATTCACTTTTCACTTAAAAAAAAAAAAAAAAAAAAAAAAAAAAAAAAAAAAAAAAAAAAAATTGAAAATTGTACATACTGTAAAGTAAATTTTATCAGAAATATGAGACTTTAGAGTCAAGCAGATAGCGCCATTTATCGCTGCTGTAGGTTAAGACGTAGCAGTTAGAAAGGGAACTGGGCCAGCTGATGTTTCAGGTGCGCCGAAGTAAACAGAGGTGGTAGCACGAGACTTGAAATGGACCTCCCAAGCAGGACCCGGTCGAACTACGAGTGCTATCAAAATCTTAAGTGTAAGTGGTAAAAAAGTGACGCTCACCATAGCGATAGTAGTGTTAGTGTGCGTGTGACGTACATCAAGATAGTATTTAGGTTTGTTTTCTCTTTCAGGAATTTGTAAATAGAATTTTGTAATCTGAAAAATTTTTTTTGAATGATGATAAAAGTGCATGTTTAGATATAAGATGTTTTGTAGGTCGTCAGCCCTAGGTATAAGTGGATGATTGATGTACAGGAACTATAAATGTTAAATAGCTGTTTGAGTAAATCTTTAATAGAAATTTTTTTAGAAAACTAAAAGTTTGTCATGAATGAAAAAATTTAGTTTCCTCAGGAGGTGTGTGGCGTCGCAACTAGTGCGAGCGCACAGTTTTCTATCAAATATTTACTGTGAAATGTAGACAGACTGTAAAGTAGCCATCAGATTAGCATATGTGCTGTAGCGGGCAGATTACCGGTGTCCGTTCGTCTGACGTCACGACCATATGGCATGTCTGTACCGTGAGAATGTAAGACCTGTGCGCTAACTAGCCGCGTGTATAACGTGGAACTTTCATCTTTAATAACTTCTAACTGAGGAACCTGAGGAAATTAAAAGTTAATATACTAGTTTCTGTTATGAATAAAAATAAGTCATCCAAATTTGATCTTTGAAACCTGCATATTTTGGAAATTAGAAAAATCTTACAGAAAACGCAAATTTCTACAATTTTCGAGTCTAAATAAATACCATTCTGTATAGATCACCTTCAGTGACCATCCAACTATGAAACAAAATCACCTTCCGTGCTTTTGTATTTATTTTGAGAATTTTACTTTTAGAAATTCACCTATAACTTTGTTAAAACCATAAATGTTTTGAATTTTTGTGAACAGTTATTTTATATGAGTAGGTGAGAGTGAATGAGTGTGCCTGAGTGAATGAAAGAGGGACATTCGCCATTCTTTGCAAGTGTATAAAATCTAGGTTGGAACTCGCAAGTGTTCAGACGATGTAACCGTGGGAACAGAGTCGCCAGTGGTTCCCCATCTTAGTGAATGTCGGATGTCCAAGAGTGTATGGTATTGTACAAGCAGCCAGAACGTTCGCGAGTATTTAAATAATTTCTGGAAATAAAGTAAAGTCTAGTTTTCCTTTCGGTTTGTTAAATTATACAGTAAATTTTGTGTAACAAGAAATCATGACGTAAATGATTCAGAAGTCATGACTGGTGCGTGCTAGATTTTGGCGCGAGGCGCACCCAAAGAGTTAATTCTGATTGGCTGTGTGATGTGTGAGCCAATGAGATGCGAGGACGGTTAGCAGACTAGGAGAGTGAGTCGCGAGTGGATGAGGAGTCGCGAAGGAACTGTGATCGAGAAGAGACATGCTTGATGTGTCCTCGCGAATAATGTGTAAAATGAAGTCATAAAACGGCTTCATCGGTTCGGTACTGTGCGATTTGAGACTGGAAGAGTCCAGTAACGCGTAGTGTGAGTTTGAGCGAGTTGTGACTTTTCGTTCCGCGAAAGACGCGAGTAACTTTTAATAATTAAAAGCGTGGCGGTACTTCGTAAACTTTTACTAAGTGCTTATGGCGAGCATTAACGTTAAAAAACGAACTATTATTGAACATCGACTGCAAACGTGTATGTTAGAAAATCGTCTGTGTTGCAGTTAAGTAAATTCCGTAACTTTGAAAGCTAATTCTGGCGGGGTTTGAGTGTGGATAGAATTGTGAACTGAACTTTCTTCAAACGTAGATTAGCGGGCTGATGATCAGGCTTAAAGACAATAAAGAGCTTAAATAGAATTACCAACTTCGCGTTCTCGTTTGAGTAAACAATTACTACCATTCCAATAACTCAATTTATTTAGGAAGATTGCTCATAGATTGTATTTCAGCAAACATGTATCGCGGCCTCCAGTGAGCGGCTATTAAATTGCAGTTTCTTCAACACTGCTTTTCTGCAATTTTTCCAGTAGCTGCTATCAGGAGAGGCGAGTGCAGCAACTACCTAAGAAACGAGGTAGGTGGATTTTCTTTCAGGGAAAGGAAACTGCGCGATAAGAGCCTGACCCGTCGCAAGCTGCGCAGCATTTGTGCACCGCCGCCGTCAGTGTCAGCCAGTTTGCGTGGCATACGGAGCTCCATCACAGTCTTTAACACTGGTAGCATGCCGCGACAGCGTGGACGTGAACCGTATGTGCAGTTGACGGACTTTGAGCGAGGGCGTATAGTGGGCATGCGGGAGGCCGGGTGGACGTACCGCCGAATTGCTCAACACGTGGGGCGTGAGGTCTCCACAGTACATCGATGTTGTCGCCAGTGGTTGGCGGAAGGTGCACGTGCCCGTAGACCTGGGACCGGACCGCAGCGACGCACGGATGCACGCCAAGACCGTAGGATCCTACGCAGTGCCGTAGGGGACCGCACCGCCACTTCCCAGCAAATTAGGGACACTGTTGCTCCTGGGGTATCGGCGAGGACCATTCGCAACCGTCTCCATGAAGCTGGGCTACGGTCCCGCACACCGTTAGGTCGTCTTTCGCTCACGCCCCAACATCGTGCAGCCCGCCTCCAGTGGTGTCGCGACATGCGTGAATGGAGGGACGAATGGAGACGTGTCGTCTTCAGCGATGAGAGTCGCTTCTGCCTTGGTGCCAATGGTGGTCGTATGCGTGTTTCGCGCCGTGCAGGTGAGCGCCACAATCAGGACTGCATACGACCGAGGCACACAGGGCCAACACCCGGCATCATGGTGTGGGGAGCGATCTCCTACACTGGCCTTACACCTCTGGTGATCGTCGAGGGGACACTGAATAGTGCACGGTACATCCAAACCGTCATCGAACCCGTCGTTCTACCATTCCTAGACCGGCAAGGGAACTTGCTGTTCCAACAGGACAATGCACGTCAGCATGTATCCCGTGCCACCCAACGTGCTCTAGAAGGTGTAAGTCAAGTACCCTGGCCAGCAAGATCTCCGGATCTGTCCCCCATTGAGCATGTTTGGGACTGGATGAAGCGTCGTCTCACGCGGTCTGCACGTCCAGCACGAACGCTGGTCCAACTGAGGCGCCAGGTGGAAATGGCACGGCAAGCCGTTCCACAGGACTACATCCAGCATCTCTACGATCGTCTCCATGGGAGAATAGCAGCCCGCATTGCTGCGAAAGGTGGATATACACTGTACTAGTGCCGACATTGTGCATGCTCTGTTGCCTGTGTCTATGTGCCTGTGGTTCTGTCAGTGTGATCATGTGATGTATCTGACCCCAGGAATGTGTCAATAAAGTTTCCCCTTCCTGGGACAATGAATTCACGGTGTTCTTATCTCAATTTCCAGGAGTGTATATGATGGTGTCCCATCACGGCTCCTCAGGTAAAGGTAAAAGGGACGTACTTAAATGTGCTGTCCAGTCGTTGAAACATCACCGTAGTCAAGGAAATCTTGGGAGGCGTGTTAATAATTACTAAATTTGGCGTTTGGACGGTAGAAAGGAACTTTGTGATAACCCTTCAGATGGGCTATGAACCATAAGTTTACGCTATCATTACGTTTGCAACGCGGTTGCGAAATACTGTAGCCATTTTAAAATCACATGATATTTGCTAGCATCATTTTGGATACCTACTGCGAAAATTAAATATAAAGATTTAAAAGTACATTTATGCTTCCGCCGTTAGTCGAGTTATAGATCAGCTTTATCCAGATTGCACCCTTGGTCTAGGAGTAGCGACTTTGACTAGTAGTCTTCGTCCCCGAGTTCGAACCCTTCCAGTACTCAAACACTGAATACAAATCATCAACAATGGCGGCAGAAGCACGTGGGGGCGGACAGGGACTTAAGGAACTCTCTTGCCCTAGGTGTGGGAAATTGCTCCTAGAAGGTGGAAGAACGAGCAATGATCAACGGCACGATGATACAGAAGGGAATCAAACCAATGAATTACAGACAACACATACAGAGTATTCACAGGACTTGTGGCCCGTAACTGAAAAAGACTGCCAAGGGAGAGGTATCATGATAAAAATATCGGATAAACAACGAAAGAATAACGTTCTACGAGACGGGGCGCGGAATGTAAGAAATCTGAACATGGTAGGGAAGCTAGAAAATCTTAAAACGAAAGATCTAAGGCTCAGTCTAGATGTAGTGGGCATCAGTGAAGTGAAATGGAATGTTCACAAGGATTTATGGTCGGAAGAGGACAGGGTAATATCAACAGCAGAAGAAAATGACGTTACGGGAGTAGGATTCGTTATGAATAGAATGTCAGGGCTAACAGTTCCGTGAACAGTTCAGTGATCGAAACGACAGCCAACCGACATTGACAACCATAGCTCAGATACACATGCCAATGTCGCAAGCAGAAGACGAAGAGGTAGATGGAGTATGTGACAATATTGGAAGAACAATTCAGTACATAACATGGAATAAAAATCTAAAAGTCATCGGGGACTGGAATGCTGTTATAGAGGAAGGAGTAGAAGAAAAATTTAGGGGAGGGTAAGGACTTGGTAACAGGAATGAGCGAGGAAGAAGACTAATTGAGTTCTGCAGTGAATTTCAACTAGTAACTGCGAATACTGTGTTCCAGAATCTAAACACTAGGAGGTATACAAGAAAATGGCCGGAAAGGGAGGAAGATTTCAGTTAGATTGCATCAGGCAGTGATTCCAAAATCAGATCCCATGCGGGGAAGTTCAGCCGCCGTATTGCAAGTTCTTTTTAGGTGACGCCACTTCGGCGACTTGCGTGCGTCAGTGATGATGAAATGATGATGAAGAACACACAACACCCAGTCATCACGAGGCAGAGAAAATCCCCGACCCCGCCGGGAATCGAATCCGGGACCCTATCCTCGGGAAGCGAAAACGTTACCGTGAAACCACAAGCAGCGGACCCGAAATCACATATTGGATTGTAATGCGTACCCAAGCGCAGATATAGATTCGGAAAATTTAATAGCGAGGCAGAATATACTGAATTTTAAGAGACTAGTCAGATAGAATCCATGTGTAAGGAGGTGGGATACGAAAATACTAAGGAATGGAGAGTTTTCTGGGGCTATAGATACTGCTATAATGAATAGTTCAGTAGGCCGTTTAGTTGAAGAGGAATGTGCATCTCTAAAAAGAGCAATCGCAGAAGTTGGAAAGAAAACCATTGGTAGAAGAAACAGAAGATATACTGAAGCTGATTGATGAAAGAAGAAGGTAAGGCAAGTTGAGGAAAACAGAATAACAAGTCACAGGAATGAAATCAATAGGGAGTGCAGGAAAAGTAAGCCGAAATGGCTGTATGAAACGTGTGAAGAAATGGTTGCCGGAAAGATTGACTCAGCATATAAAATATTCCGAACAACCTTCGGTGAAATTAAAAGCAAGGGCAGTAACGTTAAGAGAGCGGTGAAAATTCCGCTATTAAATGCAGAGCAGAGAGCGGATAGGTGCGAAAAGTACGTTTCAGGCCTCTTTGTGGGGGAGCAGTTGTGTGATAGAAGAAGAAATAGGAATCTATGTGGGAAAGATAGTGGATCCAGTGTTATAATAAGAAATTAGAAGAGCTTTAGAGGCCTTGTGATCAAATTAGGCAGAGAGGATCGATAATATTCCGTCGGAATTTCTAAAATCATTGTGGGAAGTGGTAAAAAACGACTATTCACATTGTTGTGTAGACTTTACGAGACTGACGACATACCACCAGTCTTTCGGAAAATCATCATCCTCACATTTCCGGAGATTTCAAGAGACAACAAGTGCGAGAATTAGCAAACAATCAACTTAGCAAAAGCCACAAGTATAAGAGACACAGGAAAAGAAAATTGGGGCTCTGTTAGATACAATCTGTTTCCGTTTAGAAGGAGCAAGGAGTTCTGACATTCGACAATGTAAAATGGTGCAAGATTTGCAAAACTCTGAGATAAAACAGAAACAATCTTCGGAAAAGGTGGGTACTGTAGAGTATGTACAAAAACCAAGAGAACAATAAAAATGGGAGGCCAAGAAGAAAATGCTGCGATTAAGTAGGGTGTACGACAAGGATGTAGTGTTTCGCCTCTGCTGATCAATCTAGACACCGAAGAGGCAATGAAAGAAGTAAAAGAAAGGTTCTAGAGTAGGATTAAGATTTAAGATGGAGGGAAATCAGCGATAAGATTTCCCACAGTCCATGTTTCACTACCATACAATGCTGTACTCCAGACGTACATCCTCAGAAATTTCTTCCTCAAATTAAGGCCGGTATTTGATATTAGTAGACTTCTCTTGGCCAGAAATGCCTTTTTTGCCATAGCGAGTCTGCTGTTGATTTCCTCCTTGCTCCGTCCGTCTCTGGTGATTTTACTGCCTAGGTAGCAGAATTCCTTAACTTCATTGACTTCGTGACCATCAATCCTGATAAGTTTCTCGCTGTTCTCATTTCGACTACTTCTCATTACCTTCGTCTTTCTCCGATTTACTCTCAAACCATACTGTGTACTCATTAGACTGTTCATTCCGTTCAGCAGATCATTTAATTCTTCTTCACTTTCACTCAGGATAGCAATGTTGTCAGCTAATCGTATCATTGATATCCTTTCACCTTGTATTTTAATTCCACTCATGAACCTTTCTTTTATTTCCATCATTGCTTCCTCGATGTACAGATTGAAGAGTAGGGGCGGAAGGCTACAGCCTTCTCTTATACCCTTCTTAATACGAGCACTTCATTCTTGATCGTCCACTGTTATTATTCCCTCTCGGTTGTTGTACATATTGTATATGACCAGTCTCTCCCTATAGCTTACCCCTACTTTTTTCAGAATCTCGAACAGCTTGCACCATTTTATATTGTCGAACGCTTTTTCCAGGTCGACAAATCCTATGAACGTGTCTTGAAATTTCTTTGGCCTTGCTTCCATTATTAGCCGTAACGTCAGAATTGCCTCTCTCGTGCCTTTACTTTCCCTAAAGCCAAACTGATCATTGGTTGGTTGGGTGTGGGATTGAAGGGACCAGACTGCTAAGGTCATCGGTCCCTTGTTCCACGATAAAATCACACGAAATAAAAACTGTCAGTCGTTAAAAACGGAGAACTGAGACAAGGGACGACACAATACAAGAAAGACAGACAAAGACCAGACAAACGGAACTAAAATCACACCGAGTGTGAAGGTGGTTGGCCGACCATGAAAATAAGGAAAAGCCAACCACCAAATGACATTAAAACCCACAGTTTAAAACCACAGGCCAAAGGCCCAAGTCAATACAGGAAATAAAAGGACAAACACTCAAATCATACCATAAAAACCCCCTGCCCGAATAAAACTCAACACGAGGTCCGCCATAGCAACGTCATCACATAAAAGAGCAGGGAGGGTATCAGGCAGCGCAAACGTCTGCCTGAGTCCTGTTAAAAGCGGGCAGTCCACCAAAATGTGGACCACCGTCAGAGCTGCCCCGCAGCGACATAGCGGTGGGTGCTCCCGGCGCAACAAATGGCCGTGCGTCAGCCACGTGTGGCCAACGCGCAGCCGGCAGAGGACGACAGAGTCCTTCCGAGAGGCCCGCATGGAGGAGCGCCACACACCGGTCGTCTCCTTCACCGCCCGAAGTTTGTTGGGCGTGGGCAGGGTGCGCCACTCGTCACCCCAGGCACCAAGCACTTTCTGGCGCAAAAGCGACTGGAGATCACACTCCATAAGGCCGAGTTCCAGAGCCGGTGAACTCACTGCTTGTTTAGCCAGCGTGTCAACCCGCTCATTGCCCTGGATGCCGACATGAGCTGGGGTCCAAACAAAGACCACGGAGCGGCCGCAACGGGCAAGAGCATGGAGCGACTCGTGGATGGCCATCACCAGACGGGAAAGAGGAAAGCACTGGTCCAGAGCTCGTAAACCACTCAGGGAGTCACTACAGATGACAAAGGACTCACCTGAGCGGGAGCGGATATACTCTAGGGCGCGATAGATGGCAACCAACTCGGCAGTGTATACACTGTTCCCAGGTGCCAGCGACCGTTGCTCACAATGATCCTCTAGAGTAAGAGCGTAACCAGTGCGACCAGAGACCATCGAACCGTAGGTATAGGCCACGGCAGATCCGGGAAACTCGGCAAGGAGAGAAACAAAGCGGTGGCGGAGGGCCGGAGGAGGGACCGAGTCTTTCGGACCCTGTGCCAAATCCAGCCGAATGCATGGTCGGTGCACACACCAAGGGGGCAGACGGAAATTCCCCCGGAAAACAGGCGGGAGAGGAAAAAACTCAATCCCACACAGTAGAGCCCGGATGCGAACCGCGATCGTACACCCTGACCAGGGCCGCCTGTCTGGAAGATGGACGATCGAGTGCGGGAACAAGAGACTGTAGTTGGGATGCCCTGGCAAGCTACAAACGTGGGCAGCATAAGCGGCCAGAAGTCGGTCGCGCCGGATCCGCAATGGAGGAACACCAGCCTCCACAAGTAAGCTGTCAACAGGGCTTGTCCGAAATGCTCCTGTGGCGAGTCGGATCCCGCAGTGATGGATGGGATCCAGCAATTGCAATGCTGATGGCGATGCCGAACCATAAGCCACACACCCATAATCAAGGCGGGACTGGATCAGCGCTTGATACAGCCGGAGGAGGGTGGACCGATCGGCACCCCATCCGGTGTGGCTAAGGCAACGGAGAGCGTTTAAATGCCGCCAGCATGTTTGTTTAAGCTGCCTAATATGAGGCAGCCAAGTCAAGTGGGCATCAAATACCAGTCCCAGGAACCGATGCGTCTCTACCACAGCAAGAGGTTCACCGTCAAGGTAAAGGCGTGGCTCAGGGTGAACCGTGCGACGCCGGCAGAAATGCATAACGCAGGTCTTAGCGGCCGAAAACTGGAAGCCGTGCGCTACAGCCCACGACTGCGCCTTGCGGATAGCGCCCTGCAGCTGGCGCTCAGCAACTGCAATGCCAGCGGAGCTGTAGTAGAGGCAGAAGTCGTCTGCATACAACGAAGCTGCGACGGACGATCCCACCGCCTCAGCGAGCCCATTGATCGCAATTAAAAACAGGGAGACACTGAGGACAGACCCCTGTGGGACCCCGTTCTCCTGGACCCGGGAGGAACTATGGGACGCAGCAACTTGCACGCGGAAGGAACGAGACGACAGAAAATTCTGAATAAAAATCGGGAGCGGGCCCCTAAGTCCCCACCCATGAAGTGTGGCCAGGATGTGATATCGCCAAGTCGTATCGTACGCCTTCCGCATGTCGAAGAAGACGGCAACCAGATGTTGGCGGCGTGCAAAGGCTGTACGGACGGCAGACTCTAGGGAGACCAGATTATCGACGGCAGAGCGGCCTTTACGGAACCCACCCTGAGACGGAGCCAGAAGACCTCGAGACACGAGGAGCCAACTCAACCTCCGGCTCACCAGAAGTTCTAGCAACTTGCAAAGAACGTTGGTGAGGCTTATGGGGCGGTAGCTGTCCACCTCCAGCGGGTTCTTGCCAGGTTTCAACACGGGGAGGACGATGCTTTCTCGCCATTGAGACGGGAACACACCCTCAACCCAGATGCGGTTGAAAACAGCTAGGAGGCGTCGCTGGCAATTCACAGAGAGGTGTTTCAGCATCTGGCTGTGGATGCGGTCTGGCCCAGGAGCCGTATCAGGGCAAGCAGATAGTGCACTCTGGAATTCCCAGTCGCTGAAAGGAGCATTGTACGACTCCGCGTGGCGCGTGTGAAAGGAAAGCCTCCAACTTTCCAACCGCTCTTTCCGGGAGCGGAAGGCCAGTGGGTAATTCGTAGATGTGGAACACTGAGCAATATGCGCTGCTAACCGGTCCGCAATCGTGTCGGAGTCAGGACACACCACTCCATTCAGCGAAAGCCCAGGGACAGAGACAGGCGGCCGATAACCATGGAGTCGCCTAATCTTAGCCCAAACCTGCGATGCAGAGGTACGGACGCCAATAGTGGAAACATACCGTTCCAAGCACTCCTGCTTCCGTTGGCGAATAAGGCGTCGGGCACGGGCATGGAGCTGTTTAAAAACGATGAGGTTCTGCAAGGACGGGTGCCGCTTATGGCGTTGAAGAGCCCGCCGGCGATCTCTAATCGCCTCTGCGATCTCGGGCGCCCACCAAGGCACAGTCCTCCGCCGAGGGGACCCGGATGAACAGGGAATAGCAGATGCCGCCGCAGAAACGATGCCGGTGGTGACCGACTGAACCACCACATCAATGGTGTCATGGGAAGGAGGTGCGATAGTGGCGACAGAGGAGAACAAGCCCCAATCAGCCTTATTCAGAGCCCATCTGGAGGGGCGTTCAGAAGAGTGACGCTGTGGTAGTGACAGAAAGATGGGGAAATGGTCACTACCACATAAGTCGTCATGGACACTCCAGTGGATGGATGGTGAGAGTCCGGGGCTGCAGATAGAAAGGTCGATGGCCGAAAATGTGCCATGGACTACGCTACATCTCTACCCCGGCCAGTAATCGCGGCGCTACCCCACAGGGGGTTATGGGCGTTAAAGTCGCCCAGTAACACAAAAGGAGGAGGCAGTTGTGCTATCAATGCAGCCAACACATGACGCGAGACATCACCATCTGGCGGAAGATACAAACTGCAGACAGGCTGAGGCGTCCACATCCTTACAGCGACAGCCTCTAAATGTGTGTGAAGAGGTACACATTCGCTGTAGACAGAGTTAAGGATGTAGACGCAGACTCCACCAGATACCCTTTCATAAGCTGCCCGGTTCTTGTAATAACCCCGATACCCATGTAGGGCAGGGGTCCGCATTGCCGGAAACCAAGATTCCTGTAGGGCAATGCAGAGGAAAGGGTGACTGCTGATGAGTTGGCGAAGCTCAGCAAGGTGGTGGGAAAAAGCGCTGCAGTTCCACTGGAATATCGCTTTGTCCATGTCCGAAAAAGGCGTGAAGCGGCCGAGGAGGCAGATCACGCCACTGGGTCACCTGCTGCCACCGATGGAGGACCAGTACAATCTGCTTCCATGGTGTCCGAGGGTCCGGCGAGATCCAGGTCCTCAGCGGACGCCCGGATCTCCACCTTATCCTCGCTGAGCCTGTAGGGAGCAGTAGAGTGGATGCCACTGCGTGGTCCTTGGCCTTAGAGGTCTTCTTCTTCGTCTTGTCTCTCTGGTCCTTGGGTTTCATTGGCTGGGAGGGCTCCAGCGAGTCAGTCTCCGGGACGGAGGAATATTGGGAAGCCCTGCGACCAGCCGCTGGTCTGCTTTTCTTCCATTGGCTGACGTCACCCTTCCCAGAGGCGGAAACCTGGGAAGGAAGGGACCCAAGGGACCCTTTCCGTGCTATTCGAGCCGGGGAAGTTTGAGGCTTCCCCAGCTTAGAAGTGGGGACTGATGTCCCAGATGGTTGGGGGGTTGCTGCTCCTGAGGCAGGTAGTGCAAGAGCAGCAGGGAGTGAAGTGCCCCCCACCATCAAGGGGGCGGGTGTAGCATTCCGGCTCTGAGAGGTGGCAGTCTGAGGGAGAGCTAATGGGGCCATAACAGTAGCAGCCGCGGTGTAAGAGGCAGTCATTCGAACAGGATGGAGGCGTTCGGACTTCTGCCTGGCCTCAGTGTATGTCAGGCGGCCAGGGTCTTACACTCCATGATTTTGCGCTCTTTCTGGAAGATCCTGCAGTCCGGCGAGCAAGGCGAGTGGTGCTCTCCGCAGTTTACACAGATGGGAGGCGGAGCACATGGAGTATTGGGATGTGATGGGCGTCCACAATCTCGACATGTGAGGCTGGAAGTACAGCGGGAAGACATATGCCCGAACTTCCAGCACTTAAAGCACCGCATCGTGAGGGATATATGGCTTGACGTCACAACGATAGACCATCACCTTGACCTTCTCAGGTAAGGTATCACCCTCGAAGGCCAAGATGAAGGCACCTGTGGCAGCCTGCTTATCCCTTGGACCACGATGTACGCGACGGACGAAGTGAACACCTCGCCACTCTAAATTGGCGTGAAGCTCGTCATCGGACTGCAATAGAAGGTCCCGATGGAATATTATGCCCTGGACCATATTAAGACTCTTATGGGGCGTGATTGTAACCGGAACATCCCCCAGCTTGTTACAATCGAGTAACCGGCGGGACTGGGTGGAGGACGCCGATTTGATCAAAACCGAGCCCGAGCGCATTTTGGACAAGCCCTCCACCTCCCCGAACTTGTCCTCCAAGTGCTCGACGAAGAACTGAGGCTTCATGGATGTAAAGGATTCACCATCAGCTCTCGTACACACCAGGTAGCGGGGCGAGTATGGTTCGCTGGCATCCTTAGTCCTTCGTTCCTCCCATCTCACAAGGCCAAAACGTTTTAGACTCCTTTTAGTCGCCTCTTACGACAGGCAGGAATACCGTGGGCCTATTCTTACCCCCGAACCCACAGGGGGGCAAACTGATCGTCACCTAGCGCATTATCAGTTTTCTTTTCCATTCTTCTGTATATTGTTCTTGTGAGCATCTTCGATGCATGAGCTGTTAAGCTGATTGTGCGATAATTCTCGCACTTGTCAGCTCTTGCCGTCTTCAGAATTGTGTGGATGATGCTTTTCCGAAAGTCAGATGGTATGTCGCCAGACTCATATATTCTACACACCAATGTGAATAGTCGTTTTGTTGCCACTTCCCCTAATGATTTTAGAAATTCTGATGGAATGTTATCTATCCCTTTTGCCTTATTTGACCGTAAGTCCTCCAAAGCTCTTTTAAATTCCGATTCTAATACTGGATCCCCAATCTCTTCTAAATCGACTCCTGTTTCTTCTTCTATCACATCAGACAAATCTTCACCCTCATAGAGGCTTTCAATGTATTCTTTCCACCTATCTGCTCTCTCCTCTGCATTTAACAGTGGAATTCCCATTGCACTCTTAATGTTACCACCGTTGCTTTTAATGTCACCAAAGGTTGTTTTGACTTTCCTGTATGCTGAGTCTGTCCTTCCGACAATCATATCTTTTTCAATGTCTTCACATTTTTCCTGCAGCCATTTCGGCTTAGCTTCCCTGCACTTCCTATTGATTTCATTCCTCAGCGAGATGTATTTTTGTATTCCTGATTTCCCCGGAACGTGTTTGTACTTCCTCCTTTCATCAATCAACTGAAGTATTTCTTCTGTTACCCATGGTTTCTTCGCAGCTACCTTCTTTGTACCTATGTTTTCCTTCTCAACTTCTGTGATGGCCCTTTTTAGAGATGTCCATTCCTCTTCAACTGTGCTGCCTACTGCGCTATTCCTTATTGCTGTATCTATAGCGTTAGAGAACTTCAAACGTATCTCGTCATTCCTTAGAACTTCCGTATCCCACTTCTTTGCGTATTGATTCTTCCTGACTAATGTCTTGAACTTCAGCCTACTCTTCATCACTACTGTATTGTGACCTGAGTCTATTTCTGCTCCTGGGCATGCCTTACAATCCAATATCTGATTTCGGAATCTCTGCCTGACCATAATGTAATCTAATTGAAATCATCCCGTATCTCCCGGCCTTTTCCAAGTATACCTCCTCCTCTTGTGATTCTTGAACAAGGTATTCGCTATTACTAGCTGAAACGTGTTACAGAACTCAATTAGTCTTTCTTCTCTTTCATTCCTTGTCCCAAACCCATATTCTCCTGTAACCTTTTCTTCTACTCCTTCCCCTACAACTCCTTTCCAGTCACCTATGACTATTAGATTTTCGTCCCCCTTTACATACTACATTACCCTTTCAATATCCTCATACACTTTCTCTATCTGTTCATCTTCAGCTTGCGACGTCGGCATGTGTACCTGAACTATCGTTGTCGGTGTTGGTCTGCTGTCGATTCTGATAAGAACAATCCGGTCACTGAACTGTTCACAGTAACACACCCTCTGCCCTACCTTCCTATTCATAACGAATCCTACACCTGTTATGCCATTTTCTGCTGCTGTTGATATTACCTGATACTCATCTGACCAGAAATCCTTGTCTTCCTTCCACTTCACTTCACTGACCCCTACTATATCTAGATTGAGCCTTTGCATTTCCCTTTTCAGATTTTCTAGTTTCCCTACTACGTTCAAGCTTCTGACATTCCACGCCCCGACTCGTAGATCATTATCCTTTCGTTGATTATTCAATCTTGTTCTCATGGTAACCTCCCCCTTGGCATTCCCCTCCCAGAGATCCGAATGGAGGACTATTCCGGAATCTTTTGCCAATGGAGAGATCATCATGGCACTTCTTCAAGTACAGGCCACATGTCCTATGGATACACGTTACGTCCACCAATATCAAATACCGATCTTAATTTGAGGAAGACATTTCTGAGGATGTTCGTCTGGAGTACAGCATTGTATGGTAGTGAAACATGGACTGTGGGAAAACCGGAACAGAAGAGAATCGAAGCATTTGAGATGTGGTGCGATAGACGAATGTTAGGCGAAGGTAAGGAATGAGGAGGTTCTACGGAGAATCGAAGAGGAAAGGAATATGTGGAAAACACTGATAAGGAGATGGGACAGGATGAAAAGACATCTGCTAAGACATGAGGGAATGACTTCCCTGGTACTAGAGGGAGCTGTAGAGAGCAAAAACTGTAGAGGAAGACAGAGATTGGAATACGTCAAGAAAATAATTGAGGACGTAGGTTGCAAGAGCTACTCTGAGATGAAGAGTTTAGCACAGGAAAGGAAATCGTGGCGGGCCGCATCAAACCAGTCAGTAGACTGATGACCAAAAAAATCTGCGCAATAGAGATGCTGGAGTTGAGGTCGACGTTACATGGCAAGGTAAGAAGCTAAAGCACTATCCAACACCTAAATACCTTGAGGTTGTACTTGACAGAACGCGTTCCTTCAAGCAGCATTGCCAAAACACCAAGGTTAAAGTCTGCTCCAGGAATAACATCATAAGCAGGCTGACAAACTATGAATGGGGAGCTCAACCATCAGTACTGAGAACATCAGAACTTGCTCTGTGTGTTTTTGCAGCAGACTATGCAGCGACAGTGTAGGAAGCATCTGCACATGCTAAACAGGTTGATGTAAGTCTAAATGAGACAATGCGAATTGTTAGAGGCTGTCTGAGACCCACACCAGCTGGTAATTTGTACCTACTTGCTGTAATTGCCCCATCCAAGATCGGAAGGCACGTGGCAGCACACGCTGAGAGAACAAAGAAAGAAACACATACTTGACACCCACTGAATGGGCACGTCACTCAGGCTCGGAGGCTTAAGTCTATAAATAGCTTTATTGCAAGAACCAAGATCCTTGACGGTTCACAGGAAGATAATAGAGTCCTTAAATGGGAGAATGAACAAACCGTTCTGCAGATAATACCAAAAGAGCAAATGGCACCTGGATACAAACTTATTTATACAGTGTGGAGAGCACTAAATAAGCTGAGGGTTGGTGTACACAGATGCAAAACTAATCTGTGCAAGTGGGGACTGCTGACTAACGATGACGACGTTCTTTGCGGATGCGGAGAGGTACAAGACGAGGCACATCTACTCATGTGCCGACTACTGCCGGAGCCCTGCAGTTTTAGTGACCTGCTACAAGCCAACGACAAAGCCGTAGCGGTGGCTAACTATTGAAAAAGTAAAATTTAATCTGGACACGGAAAACTAAAAGTAAAGTACAGCTTCGTTTGAGGATTTTATTGACTTCCTGTAATTCCTGTAAGTAGTGCCTACTCCGTGTATCGGACATTGCGGCCATTTAGGTAATCGAAGCTGCCCCTGTTTCGCCAAAGAATTTCATTAGTTTTAGGGTGCTTCCTTTGTAAGTGTTGTACGATCATATGTTCCTGCCATATGTGCCCACGTATCTGTTTGACACCAATCCAGTGGTTACCGCCAAACATCTAGTATGAACTGTCAGGTTATAAAACTCTGAAGCTTAATTATTATCTTACCACATGCTAACACCACATCGTTTTGGCATGATTCAATCCACTCCCCTCTCCCTGTATGATATACGTCAACTGAAAAACTACATTTATCCAATTCCAAGGTGTCCCTTTGTACGTGGGATATCTGAGGTTGCGACCGCCAGAAGAGATAGAAAACGTTTGGTTAGTCACTCTTACAGGGCATAACATTGTTTAACTTGCTGATGACATTATGCAGTTCTGCGTGTCCGCCCAGAGTCACACTAATCGCGTGCGAAGGTTTGTAACATGGCATGCTTGTGGTACTGATGAAAGTATTAATCATATCTGTCTCTGACGCCGTTGTTAAAACTCGTGTTGCGAGGTCCGTTCTTCGTTAGGAGAGAAAATTAATCTCAGAAAAACATTTAAGGCTGGGAATGTGGATATGAAAATTCACATCAATTGTCAATTAAATGTTAATCTGTTTTACCTCCTCATTTCAAAGCAGATGTGAGTTTTACAAAGAAATTCTTCGTTACGGGCTTTCAAAAAAAAAAAAAAAAAAAAAAAAAAAAAAAAAAAAAAAAAAAAAAACTCGACTACGTACCGTCAGACTAAAAGTTGAAATATTAAAAGTTTTGGCTGTTTTCGTTGTCTAGGGGCTGGGATACGTAGTTGCCGCATTACAGGCCAAATACAACTGAGTCTACAGTATACAATATGAATATACGCATGAATCGAATGGTCGACAGTTCCTATCGCTTGGAAATTGCGAATTTTGAATGATCACAGGAAATTTATAAATGAAAGATTGCAATTACATAAAATCTGCAGGTACTATCTTTAACGACTTTAAATGATGAATACTATAGCAGAAGTACCTTCATGAATGACGTTTATTATTGCAAAACACTTACTGGTGCCGTTGGTCCAGATATTAAATAAAATATAAGTTGAATAACAGGGAAACAATAGATTCCTGCTTTACGTAATTACCAACATAGCTCATGAGATATTCTCTTCTAAACGCATACTACGTCTTCACTGCAGAAGCCACAGAATTCTCACAAGTGCACAAGTCGGCAATAAGAAATATTTCTGTCTCGCGACCACGCGCAAAACTCCTCACTCTCCGTGTCTTTCTGTGACGCTCCGTCATGCCTTCCGGTCCAACACCCCCCATGTCCTCTGCGAACCGATGCTCCTCCCCCACTTCCACACTTCCTCTCCATTGATTTCGGTAGTCGCCTGCCGTAGTAACATGCGCGGTGATTGACAAGAGCATCCCCGCCATGTCTCCAAGCCAACGCACACTCAAAAACATTTTGAAACACATAGTAAATACTGGACATACATTTAAATAACTTGAAAGTAAATAAATATTCCCACGGCAGGACCATAAACATGCTCTCACACACATTATTAAATACATAAACGGATTGAGTAAACATATATCAAAGGACTACAAACAGAAGTAGACCAGTAAGCTAATGCCTCGATGCTTTCTAAAACACAGTAAATAAATGACCAATTTCTTCATGAATAGTATGTATCGGATATAAACAAAGACATAGACGAAAAAATATATTTATAAGCATGCTGCTACTGTACTGTAGAGTTATTATTGCCTGACGTGATCAATAGTAATCGGCCAATTTGACCTCCAATAACTCTCTTACTCTTCAAGTTACATGCCTGTAACTCATACCAGTTTAGGTGTACACTAATAGCTTTCTAAAGACACCTCGATCGACAAAATCGAATGACCCGTTTACATTTTGGAAATTCGTTGGTGGATGTTACTTACATAATTTACAGTCAGATACTAAACATTAAACTAATAAAGATATTAAAAATCTTGTCGTGCAAATAACGGTTATGTATCTTTTTCTTTTTAAGCTATCATGATTCCTATGGCTATTATTAATTTCTACATGAACTGTGAAGTGTCTGCCATTATGGTTTCACAAAGTCTGCCATCCTTGACACTCCTGGCATACAGATCTCGTTCATCGACACAAATCACACTCCTCGACAGCGTGAACATGGAATTCCCAGCCACGCGGTCCGCCTGGACCTCGCACTGGTGCTACCCCTCTTGCTCCGGCTAATGTTCGGCACCACGCCATTGCTGATGAGCCTGGGTTTGCCGAGCGGCCCTTGGGGCCACACCGGCTACGATTTTAGAATATTTTCAGGGCGCCACAACTCCCCCGTTACCTCATATCCTACATTAAAACTCTCCCATTAAGTATTAATCCTGAGATGATAACGGAGCCCCATAGCAGTTGCTGTTTTACCAAGGAAATGAAAAAGATGAGTATGGCGGGAACGAATTAATTCATTATTATAAAATGAGGAGGTACATGCTCCATCTGCTGTTCGTGGTTATCCTCGGAAGCATACGATTCTTGTGTTACCAGTTTCGTTAGTAAGTAATTTTCATATCAGTTTGTACTAGATGCACATTCATCCATGTGTTGGATACATTACTGGACCTTTCCTTGTAAATAATTCAAAGTTGAACTATTGACCACGAAACATAACGCTCAATAGGACACGGAGCACGTGTGTTACTGAATAACAACTAAGCCTAAGCATATAAAAAAACCTTTCAATATTTGCTTCTGTGATCACATCTTCTCTTACTGAACAAGTTCTCGTAACTACTGAAGTACGCATTTAGAGCACATTTTTACTACTGAAATTTCCCACATAGGTTAAGCTGGTACAGCTTCCATTCTATTCCCACTGCCTATGGATAGCCCTACACATCCCTGTTTCCACCTCATCCTCGATCTCAGGCATTCAAACATACAGAAGTAGATGGAAAGTAGAGGAATGTGAATATAAAATAAACACAAATAGGTCAATTTTTCTATCCAAAAGCTGTGGTATGTCCATATGAAGAGAAGGTGGTCATTCACATGCCACCAAACGGAACCAAATTGGGATGGTGTGAATTCAGGGAGCGGAACTAATATTGCCATTTCAAGAGATGAACAACGTCTGTTCATTTTTGCTTTACTTTTTTTCTTGTTTTGGGCCATTTACCACCTCTCAAAACGTGGAAAGCATAGAACCCGAAGTAAAAGTGGTTCACCGTCATAGGTGTCAGAACGATTTACGTTTATATCTCTCGAACTGGTTGTTAGCGGACAAGGGCCCATGATGTCAAACTGACACATTTACCCATTCTCCATCATTCCGGAGTATTTGCACATTATAATGGAATCAATTTGCTTGGCATTGGAAGTACCTGCAAAATTATATCATTGTACGATACATAGTTCAGGAGATCGAGCTCATAAACACTGAACTGCGTGAGAAACTAGTTTTTGCTCCAAATGGAGAGAAAATGACACAGAAAATATGCATCCAACGTTTCATAACAAAAACACTTAGCGACTTCCAACAAACAAACATAACAGCACGCCTTTCCTAAATATTTTCTCGCTTACACGCTTATCGTCAAATATTTCACAAATTTGCGCTTTCTCAAAGTAATTAGAAATTTGAAGCAGTTCTCTATATGTGAAATCTACCTTTTTAAAGAATCGGGGGTTCAATAGTTCTTGTAAGCTGACAAGAGAAGGAGGTATGCTTAGAAAAGGCCATGAGATACGGGAAGAATTTACTTAGATTACATCATCAGACAGAGATTCCGCAAACCGACACTGGATTGTAAGGCGTAAACAGCAGCAGTTATAGACACTGACCACAATGCAGTAATGAAGAGTACACTGAAGTCTAAGAGAAATGGTTGAAAAGGCTGTAAGCACTATGGGACTTAACATCTGAGGTCATCAGTCCCCTAGACCTATAACTACTTAAACCTAACTTAACCTAAGGACATCACACACATCCATGCCCGAGGCAGGATTCGAACCTGCGACCGTAGCACCAGCGCGGTTCTGTACCGAAGAAGTCTCAGAGATGAGGAGGAAGGAAGAATCAGTAAGCAAAATGTGGGACACAGAAGTACTAAGGAATGACGAAATTCGCTTGAACTTCTACATCTACATCTACATACATACTCCGCAAGCCACCTGACGGTGTGTGGCGGAGGGTACCCTGAGTACCTCTATCGGTTCTCCCTTCTATTCCAGTCTCGTATTGTTCGTGGAAAGAAGGCTTGTCGGTATGCTTCTGTGTGGGCTCTAATCTCTCTGATTTTATCCTCACGGTCTCTTCGCGAGATATACGTAAGAGGTAGCAATATACTCCTTGACTCTTCGGTGAAGGTATGTTCTCGAAACTTTAACAAAAGCCCGTACCGAGCTACTGAGCGTCTCTCCTGCAGAGTCTTCCACTGGAGTTTATATAACATCTCCGTAACGCTTTCGCAATTACTAAATGATGGTGTAATGAAGCGCACTGCTCTCCGTTGGATCTTCTCTATCTCTTCTATCAAACCTATCTGGTACGGATCCCACACTGCTGAGCACTATTCAAGCAGTGGGCGAACAAGCGTACTGTAACCTACTTCCTTTGTTTTCGGATTGTATTTCCTTAGGATTCTTCCAATAAACCTCAGTCTGGCATCTGCTTTACCGACGATCAACTTTATATGATCATACCATTTTAAATCACTCCTAATGCGTACTCCCTGATAATTTATGGAATTAACTGTTTCCAGTTGCTGACCTGCTATCTTGTAGCTAAATTATAAGGGAACTATCTTTCTATGTATTTGGAGCACATTACACTTGTCTACATTGAGATTCAATTTCCATCCCTGCACCATGCGTCAACTCGCCTCAGATCCTCCAGCATTTCACTACAATTTTCCATTGTTGCAACCTCTTGATACACCACAGCATCATCCGCAAAAAGCCTCAGTGAACTTCCGATGTTATCCACAAGGTCATTTATGTATATTGTGAATAGCAACGGTCCTATGTCACTCCCCTGCGGCACATCTGAAATCACTCTCACTTCGGAAGACTTCTCTCCATTGAGAATGACATGCTGCGTTATGTTATCTAGGAACTCTTCAATCTAATCACACAACTGGTCTGATAGTCCATATGCTCTTAATCTGTTCATTAAACGAATGTGGGGAACTGCATCATACGCCTTGCGGAAGTCAAGAAACACGGCATCTACCTGTGAACCCGTGACTATGGCCCTCTGAGTCTCTAGCTTGGTTTCACACGACCGTTTTTTTTTCGAAACCCATGCTGATTCCTACAGAGTAGATTTCTAGTCTCCAGAAAAGTCATTATACTCGAACATAATACGTGTTCCAAAATTCTACAACTGTTCGACGATAGAGATATAGGTCTATAGTTCTGCACATCTGTTCGATGTCCCTTCTTGAAAACGGGGGTGACCTGAGCCCTTTTCCAATCCTTTGGAACGATACGCTCTTCTAGAAACCTATGGTACACCGCTGCAAGAAGGGGGGAGGGGGCAAGTTCCTTCGCGTACTCTGTGTAAAATCGAAGTGGTATCCCATCAGGTCCAGCGGCCTTTCCTCTTTTGAGCGATTTTATTTGTTTCTCTATCCCTCTGTCTGTACGACAGAGAAGGAACGGCTGAAATCATCGATGCCGTAACCGCTTTATGATCGCTGATTCCCTGTTCTGCGTAAACTGTTTCAGATACTTCGGGTCTGTTTGTCACCAGAAGGTCTAATGTTATCGCCACGAGTCGGTTCTCTGTTTAACTTCTCAAGGTAGTTTTCAGATAATGCACTTAAAAAAATTTCACTGTATGCGTTGTCCCTGCCATCCGTTATGAACGTTTGAGTCTCCCAGTCTATATCCGGCAAATTAAAATCTCCACCCATAACTATAACATGGTGGGGAAATCTACTCGAAATATTTTCCAAATTATCCTTCAGGTGCTCAGCCACAACAGCTGCTGAGCCAGGGGGGCTATAGAGACATCCAATTACCATGTCTGGGCCTGCTTTAACCGTGACCTTCACCCAAATCATTTCACATTTCGGATCTCCGTCAATTTCCTTCGACACTATTGCACTTCTAATCGCTATAAACACGCCTCCCCCTTCACTGTCCAGCCTGTCTCTGCGGTATACATTCCATTCAGAGTTTAGGATTTTATTACGTCTGGTTTCAGCCAACTTTCTGTCCCTAGTACTATATGGGCGTTGTGACCGTTTATTAACGAGAGCAGTTCTGGGACCTTTCTATAGACGCATCTGCAGTTTACTATTAGCACATTAATATTGTTATTCCCTGTTGCATTTTGCCTACTCCGACCTTGCCGCGTCTCCGGAGGCGTCTTGTCGGGCCTAGGGAGGGAATTATCTAACCTAAAAAAAAACATGTGCACTCCACACGTACTCCGCTACCCTTGTAGCCGCTTCCGGCAGTAGTGCACGCCTGACCTATCCAGGGGGACCCTACATTTCTCCACGCGATAGCGGAGGTCGAGAAATTTGCACCCCCAGATCTCCGCAGAATCGCCTGAGCCTCAGGTTTAAGCTCCAAACCAGAGGACCGTGATCGGTTCTGGAAACGATGCTACAAATAGTTAGCTCTGATTCCACCCCGCGAGCGAGGCTTTCTGCCTTCACCATTTCCGGCAACCGCCTCTACGAACTGAGGATGACCTCTGAACCCAAACGGCAGGAGTCATTGGTGCCGAAATGAGCAACATTTGCAGTCGGGTGCACACAGTACTGTCTATCGCCGTCGGCAGGGCCTCCTCCACATCTCGGATGAGACCCCCTGGCAAGCAGAGAGAGTGAACACTGGCCTTCTTCCCCGACCTTTCCGCTATTTCCCTAAGGGGCTCCACCACCCGCTCAACGTTGGAGCTCCCAATAACTAATAAACCCCTCCCCCCGTGTGCCTGCTCGGACCTTGCTGAAGGAGCAGCCACATGTCCACTCACAGGCAGAGCGGGCGATGCCACACGGCCAGCCTCCACATTTACCCACCGCCTCCTGCGCCGCGAACGACGCTGAACCCGCCACTCCCCTTGGGGAGAGGGTGGCCCAACCGCGCCCGGTACCCGCGAAGATGTCTCGACAGCAGGGACAGTGGGTGAAGCATTTAACACCTGGGGTGTACCGTGCGACGCATCAGACTCCCCACTGCCGCTACAGTCCGAGGCAGCAGCCTGAAGACGGCTGACCGCGGCCATCAACACGCTCAGCTGTTCACGAACAGTGGCCAGCTCCTTGTGCGCCTGTACACAGCAATCACACATCCTATCCATCCTAAGGAATCAATTTACTGTAGAGAGTTAATCAACTTTTAACCAGACTGATAATTCACTAAAGGCGGCTGATTGTTGATTAAACTGTGATTGCTAGCCACTTCCTGTAGAAAAGAATGAAAATAGCACTACCTGCCTCTGGACTGTATTCAAAACAAACACTAGCACTACTTGCGCTGTGGCTGACTAAAGGGACTCTCTCTGACTGTACGCAAAACAAACACGAAATCTATGGAACACTATTACTAGCACTCGACAATTAAAGCTTCCTAAAAGCAAAAACTCACAGAAAATGAAGTGACAAGTAAGAAAAAAACAGTTAATACTTAAATTCAGGTAGCTCGCTGCACAGCAGACGCGAAGCAGGAGGCAGTTACGACGACAATTGACATTACTGGCGCTATGGCTGACTAAAGGGACTCTCTGACTATGTTGTTGTTGTTGTTGTTGTTGTTGTTGTCTTCAGTCCTGAGACTGGTTTGATGCAGCTCTCCATGCTACTCTATCCTGTGCAAGCTGCTTCATCTCCCAGTACCTACTGCAACCTACATCCTTCTGAATCTGCTTAGTGTATTCATCTCTTAGTCTCCCTCTACGATTTTTACCCTCCACGCTGCCCTCCAATGCTAAATTTCTGATCCCTTGATGCCTCAAAAGATGTCCTACCAACCGATCCCTTCTTCTAGTCAAGTTGTGCCACAAACTTCTCTTCTCCCCAATCCTATTCAATACCTCCTCATTAGTTACGTGATCTACCCTTCTAATCTTCAGCATTCTTCTCTAGCACCACATATCGAAAGCTTCTATTCTCTTCTTGTCCAAACTAGTTATCGTCCATGTTTCACTTCCATACATGGCTACACTCCAAACAAATACTTTCATAAACGACTTCCTGATACATAAATCTATATTCGATGTTAACAAATTTCTCTTCTTGAGAAACGCTTTCCTTGCCATTGCCAGTCTACATTTTATATCCTCTCTACTTCGACCATCATCAGTTATTTTACTTCCTAAATAGCAAAACTCCTTTACTACTTTAAGTGTCTCATTTCCTAATCTAATTCCCTCAGCATCACCCGATTTAATTTGACTACATTCCATTATCCTCGTTTTGCTTTTGTTGATGTTCATCTTATATCCTCCTTTCAAGACCCTGTCCATTCCGTTCAACTGCTCTTCCAAGTCCTTTGCCGTCTCTGACAGAATTACAATGTCATCGGCGAACCTCAAAGTTTTTATTTCTTCTCCATGAATTTTAATACCTACTCCAAATTTTTCTTTTGTTTCCTTTGCTGCTAGCTCAATATACAGATTGAATAATATCGGGGAGAGGCCACAACCCTGTCTCACTCCTTTCCCAACCACTGCTTCCCTTTCATGCCCCTCGACTCTTATGACTGCCATCTGGTTTCTGTACAAATTGTAAATAGCCTTTCGCTCCCTGTATTTTACCCCTGTCACCTTCAGAATTTGAAAGAGTATTCCAGTCAGCATTGTCAAAAGCTTTCTCTAAGTCTACAAATGCAAGAAACGTAGGTTTGCCTTTCCTTAATCTTTCTTCTAAGGTAAGTCGTAAGGTCAGTATTGCCTCACGTGTTCCAACATTTCGACGGAATCCAAACTGATCCTCCCCGAGGTCCGCATCTACCAGTTTTTCCATTCGTCTGTAAAGAATTCGCGTTAGTATTTTGCAGCTGTGACTTATTAAACTGATAGTTCGGTAATTTTCACATCTGTCAGCATCTGATTTCTTTGGGACTGGAATTATTATATTCTTCTTGAAGTCTGAGGGTATTTCACCTGTCTAATACATCTTGCTCACCAGCTGGTAGAGTTTTGTCATGACTGGCTCTCCCAAGGCCGTCAGTAGTTCTAATGGAATGTTGTCTACTCCGGGGGCCTTGTTGCGACTCAGGTCTTTCAGTGCTCTGTCAAACTCTTCACGCAATATCGTATCACCCATTTCGTCTTCATCTACATCCTCTTCCATTTCCATAATATTGTCCTCAAGTACATCACCCTTGTATAAACCTTCTATATACTCCTTCCACCTTTCTGCCTTCCCTTCTTTGCTTAGAACTGGGTTGCCATCTGAGCTCTTGATATTCATACACGTGGTTCTCTTCTCTCCAAAGGTCTCTTTAATTTTCCTGTAGGCAGTATCTATCTTACCCCCAGTGAGATAAGCTTCTACATCCTTACATTTGTCCTCTAGCCATCCCTGCTTAGCCATTTTGCACTTCCTGTCGATCTCATTTTTGAGATGTTTGTATTCCTTTTTGCCTGCTTCATTTACTGCATTTTTATATTTTCTCCTTTCATCAATTAAATTCAATATTTCTTCTGTTACCCAAGGATTTCTAGCAACCCTCGTCTTTTAACCTACTTGATCCTCTGCTGCCTTCACTACTTCATCCCTCAGAGCTACCCATTCTTCTTCAACTGTGTTTCTTTCCCCCATTGCTGCCAATTGTTCCCTTATGCTCTCCTTGAAACTCTGTACAACGTCTGGTTCTTTCAGCTTATCCAGATCCCATGTCCTTAAATTCCCACCTTTTTGCAGTTTCTTCAGTTTTAACCTACAGGTCATAACCAATAGATTGTGGTCAGAGTCCACATCTGCCCCTGGAAATGTCCTACAATTTAAAACCTGATTCCTAAATCTCTGTCGTACCATTATACAATGTATCTGATACCTTTTAGTATCTCCCTATATTCGAAACAAACACGAAATCTATGGAACACTATTACTAGCACTCGACAATTAAAGCTTCCTAAAAGCAAAAACTCACGGAAAATGAAGTGACAAGTTAGAAAAAAACAGTTAATACTTAAATTCAGGTAGCTCGCTGCACAGCAGACGCGAAGCAGGAGGCAGTTACGACGACAACTGACACTACTGGCGCTATGGCTGACTAAAGGGACTCTCTCTGCATTCAGGTAGCTCGCTGCACAACATACGTGAGGCAGGGTTCTCTGAAGCTATGGGTGCAGCAGTGAGGAATAGCTCAGTAGGAAGGACAGTTGAAGAGGAACAGACATCTCTAAAACGCGCAATCACAGAAATTGGAAAGAAAAACATAGGTGCAAAGAAGGTAACTGCGAAGAAACCATGGGTAACAGAACAAACACTTGATCTGATTGATGAAGGAACAACGAAATTAAGGAATACAACAATACAAGTCGCTGAGGAATGAAATAAATAGGAAGTGCAGCAAATCTAAGACGAAATGCCTGCATGAAAAGTGTGAACAACACGAAAACGAAATGACTGTCGGAAGTACTGACTCAGCATACAGAAAGGTCAAAACAACCGGCGAAATTAAAAGCAATACTGGTAGCATTAACAGTGCTACGGGAATTCCTCTGTTAAATGCAGAGGAGGGAGTGGATAGGTGCAAAGAGTCTGATGTGATAAAAGAAGAAACAGGAGTCGTTTTAAAAGAGATAGGGGAATCTGTATTAGTATCAGAATTTATGAGGGCTTTGGAGGACTCATGATCAAGTAAGGCAGAAGGGATAGATAACAGTCCATCAGAATTTCTAAGCTCTTTGGGTAAAGTGGCAACAAGCCGATTATTCACTTTAGTGGGTAGAATGTACGAATCTAGTGAGATACAATCTGACTTTCGGAAAAAGATCACCCTCACAGTGCCGAAGACGGCATGTCAAGTCTTAGAATTATCGCTCAATCAGCTTAACAGCTAGTGCATCTGAGTTGCTCAGAAGAACAATAAACGGAAGTATGTAAAAGAAAATTGGGGATGTGTTAGATGAATATCTGTTTGACTTCAGGTAAGGTAAAGGCACCAGAGAGGCAGTACTGATGTTGCGGTTGATAATGGAAGCAAGACTAAAGGAAAATCAAGACACGTTCATATGATCTGTTGACCTAGGAAAAACGATCGACAGCTTAAAATGGTGCAAGGTATCCGAAATTTTGATAATAATACGGATAAGCTATAGGGGGAGACAGGCTAAGTACAATATGTACAAGAGCCAAGAGGGAATAATAAGAGTGGACAATCAAGAACGAAGTGCACAGATTAAAATGGGTGTAAGACAGGGATGCAGTCTTCCGTCCCTACTGTTCAGTCTGTACACCGAAGAAGCAATGATGGAAATACAAGCATGGTTCAGATGTGGAATTAAAATTCTGGGTGAAAGGATATCAATGACACGATTCGCTGATGACATTGCTATCCTGAGCGAAAGTGTAAAAGAATTACGTGATCTGCTGAATGTCTAATGAGTAAGAATATGGACTGAGAGTAAATCAAAGGGAGACGAAAGTAATGAGAAGTAACATAAACGAGAACAGCAAGAAACTAAACATAAGACTGAGGGTCACGACATGGATTAAGTTAATGCATTCTACTACCTAGCCAGAAAAATATCCAATGAGAGACTAGTAACGACAAGGAGGGCATTCCTGATCAACCAAAGTCTACTAGTATCAAAGATAGGTCTTAATGTGAGAAAGATATTTCTGAGAATGTACGTTTGGAAGCACAGTATATGTATGGTATTCAAACATGGACTGTGAGAAAACCGGAACAGAAGAGAATCGAAGCATGTGAGATGTGGTGCTAAAGACGAATGTTGAAAATTTGGTGGACTGATAATCTATAAGGCATGACGAGGTTCTGCGCACATCCGGAAACGAAAAGAATTTGTGGAAAACAGTGGCAAGAAAAGGAACAGTTTGATAGGACAACTGTTAAGACATCAAGGAATAGCGTCCATGGTTCTAGAAGGAGCCTGTAGAGGAAGACAGAGATCTGAATACGTCCAGCAAATGATTGAGGACGTACGTTGCAAGTGCTACTCTGAGATGAAGAGATTGACACAGGAGAGGAATTCGTGGGGAGCCAGTAAAAAGCTTTGCGCTTTGGCTACTCGCTGTTCGCCTTACAAGTGTCCATTATCTTTTGCTTGAAAATCTATTGTAATGTTGTTGTACATTGAAGTGTTCAGAGTTTTGAAGCACATCAATAGAACACTAACCGTGTCAAGATACCATCGCGTACAGTGACCATGTAATCTGGACATCCTGCATTGATACGTAGGTGTTGATGCCATTTGAAGTTCCTAACCCGACCATCATGCTACTTTTCATTCGTTTAAAAACAGCTGCTCTCCATGATAAGTGGAGACTCCACCTTAAAACTTCAATTTAAAAAAAGGAACTGACACCCGCAGAAGGCTGCTAGCGAGAGACTATATTTGTGATAAGGAAGTATCATTCGATAAAAACTGTACCATTTTCCAGGTATATCCTAAGACAAACTGGTGTAAACACTTAACTGTTTTAAAAGGTATGGAGTTCAGCACTTGTATAGTTGCCTTAGAGTACGATTGGGGAGTTGTATCTGTAGTTAGTTATTGACTTCAAACATTCTTTTATGATATCTTTGACATATGCTGTCGTATTTTAATGTATTGAGGGAATTGCCGTGCTGAAGTTGCATTTGGATTGCAAATTTATAAATATGCAACGTTACATTTGTGATTACGCCATACGCTAAGAATTTATTCTTTCTACATGTTGATCTTCCTACACAACTGTATCGAGCAAAAGATGCTCGCGAACAGAAATCCGTAATTTAATTTTAGTGTTATTTTGCTTGAAAATGATTAAGTGCGTAAAATTTGTATCCAATAAAAGAATCTAAAAAGTAAGAAAATAGGAACTTCAGGGACGAAAATGGCTTCGTTCAAGAATTTACCAGATTGTCAGACGATTCAGAAAGAACAAGCGTTTCCACTCGGATGCAGTATGTTTGAGTATCGTTACACACCATTTGAAGTACATCCTGGAAGACAAGCAACAAATTTGAATTCTTGATGATAAGATATGTCTCTCTAACTATAGGTCGTGGTAGAAGTGGAGATCCTGTATTCGATTGGACAGCAATGGCGCCTAAACTTTTACGTAACTGAAACGTCCTGATTAATGCAGCTTTTAATAAAGGCCACCTGAAATTAAATTTGTAATGTTATTTGAACCATGCTTTCATGTGGTTTTGAGCAAATTAAATCATCTGAGTAATTAGTAACAGAAACAAGCAATACCAGTTGACAATTAATTCATTATGAATACTTCAAATAAAAATTAATAAAAACATGGTTCTGCTCACAGAAGTCACTTACTCGTAAAACACAATTTTTGCAGAATGAAAATTGTGGAACTACGTACAAAAAATTAGAATAACGATAGCAGTGCAGCTAATTGTAAAAAATTATAAATTTATAATTTACTTCACACCAATATTCTCCAAGAGTAATGTTTCGTACGGTGAGAACAACTCTGCCCTGTGGGTACTTCATAGAATTTAGCAGCATCTTTTGTTAATTGTGCATTAGATGTGGGGCTATATTCTGTTGATGAGCTAGATGTCGTTGAATGTGACTCACTGTAATGAATCACTGTCATGTCAGGTATCATTAGAACAAATGCTTTCTCCGATCGTGAGTCGTTCCACCCCAGAATGTAATCTAGGTAAGACAGTATCCGATAAATGTGCAGACTGTACGATAACTTTCGACCACCTCCATGCTGCCTTACACTTCGAATCCAAAGTATTAAGGTTCCATGTAACAATAACGTTGTTGTTGCTCTAGTCTTCATTTTGCAGGATGCTTTTATGCCGCACTATAATGTAATTTATCCTTTCTAATATTCTTCATCTGTCTACTATTTACTGAAAGATACATCCTCTTCAACGTTGCTTACCGCACTCGTACTATGCAATGGCGTCCTATACTTGCTTTTACCCAAACAGTGCTGAAATGTGTATTTTCCTCGATCCTTTTCAAAACGGTAATTTTCAAGTGAAATAAAGGCCTTCGGATGTAAATAATACATAATGATAATTGATAATTGTACAGGCCAAAGTCAGATGCAGTAAGAAATTCAAGAAAGTGAAATTATTTGCCACTAAATTATGAAATGGTGGCTATACTTTACACAGTCATTCGGGGAAAGATATCACACGATGATAGGAACGAAATGATAAATTACTTAATTTCCTACGAAATAGCTTGGAATTTTGATAAATCCACATGACTACTGGTAAAATGATTTACTAAGGGTTTTGTTTAATTTCAGAATCTCCTCTTTTAAACGTTTTTTTATTTAATCGGTACCACACATAGCCATTTCTCTCCCACTTCTTCTGCTGTTTTTTTTTCTTCTTCTTCTTCACCTTTTCCCGTTCTTCTACAGGGTGGGCATTGTTGTATGGCTTTTGGCAATGCTAGTGACAGTTGGTGGCCGGATTCTCTTTCTTGCCATTCCTTCGAGACTGAATATGTGCACCCCATGAGTCTGAATTTAGTAGAGATCTCCTCCTCAGATGTGAAAGCGTTTTCTAAATTTTCGTTTGTAATTTAGGTGAGACCTGAGTACCTACCCAGTATCTACCTACTTGGATTTGGGAAATCGCTAAATAAGCCACGTCAAGACTGGTCAAGTCACTCACCCTCGCCGATAAACCGCGTAGTGAATCAGATCGGATGCAAGGTTAGCCTCCCAGTATTCGGTACGTGGCGCGTTTACGAGCTATCCTGCTGGATCACAAAACATTAATTGCCCTTCACACACAAAAGTTTTTAATTTAAATAGGTGGATATTGTTCCGCTCACAGACTCTCCCCTTAAACATAGCGGGGCAAGTGGAATCATCATAATAGGATGAAGAATATGGAAGAAAATGTAACGCGCAGCGATTAAAAAGTAATTTTGTCAATACAAAACTTGATATTGCTCTTTTTTTGGATTCACTGGCTGTCATCGTAGTTAACTTTTAGGAAAGGGGTAACACGGTTAGCTCTTCTCACGCCGTGGTAACCTTTGCATAGTCAGCTCAGTCAGAAGATTGACGAGCGAAAATATTCACTCCCATGTGTAACATTGGTCTGACGTAACTTCGGCCATTGGGAGGGCAAAATTTTACAGGCAGCATTTCGAGATATTTCCCCACTACCTTATTCCCACGTTTGATCCATGCCAACATATTGTTTCCCAGCTTCATGTTGTTGTTTGTGTAATCTAGTAATGATACTGCCGTAACCCTTACTGCCTCTCTCTCACTCTCTCTGAACTGTTCGTTCTGGCGACTGAGGTCTTAACGCAAGATGTGTCTGGATGGGAATTTCGCTAAGAGGACTCTCAGCAACAAGTTATTTCTGTTAACATATACATTTTAAATCTTTCGGGATGTCTTAGCACGACAAGATATCGCAGCCAATTTGCTTGCAGTTATGGACAGTGCCATTCACTACTTTGAGCTGCTTCAGCTCTGGTGACGGCCTTCGTCGGAATACCGATTAGATAATATACGACGGTCACTCCAAAAGAAATGCACACTGTTTTTTTTTTTAATCCATCTTTTATGCTACATGTTCGAAAGTTTTACCGTGTGTAGATACATCCTTTAGGAACAATATTTTCATTTGTCCACATAATTTCCGTCCCTCTCAACTGCCTTACGCCATCGTGGAACCAGCGCCTGTATATCCGCACGGTAAAATTCTGGACCAACCTGTCGGAGCCAGAGTTTGGCAGCGTGCACAAGAGAGCCATTGTCTTCAAACCTTGTTCCACTAAGAGAGTCTTTCAGTTTCCCGAAGAGATGATAGTCACATGGAGTCAGGTCAGATCAGTGAGGCGGGTGTTTCAGTGTCGTCCATCCGAGTTTTGTGATCGCTTCCATGGTTTTTTGACATGTGGCCGTGTATTGTCGTGCACCCGCAAAGCATCCTGCTTTTGCCGATGTGGTCGAACACGACTCAGTCGAGCTTGAAGTTTCTTCAGTGTCGTCACATATGCATCAGAATTATTGTGGTTCCACTCGGTACGATGTCCACAAGCAAGAGTCCTTCGGAATCGAAAACCTCCGTAGCCATAACTTTTCCAGCTGAAGGTGTAGTTTTGAATTTTTTTCTTGGGTGAATTTGCATGATGCCACTCCATTGATTGCCTCTTCGTCCCTGGTGAAAATTGATGGAGCCATGTTTCATCACCTGTCACACTTCTTCCAAGAAATTCATCATTCCCGTACTGTTTCAAAAGTTCGCTGCATACCATTTTTCTTGTTTCTTTGTGAGCCACTGTCAACATCCTGGGAACCCACCTCCCACAAACCTTTATGACGCAAACACTTTCAGTATTCTGCAAACACTTCCTTCCCCTATCGCAACGTAGCGTGACAATTCGTTCACTGTGATGCGTCTGTCAGCAGTCACCAATTCGTTAACTCTCTGCACATTGTGTGGAATGTGTGCAGTACGAGGCCTGCCGCTGTGAGGACAATCCTCAACATTGCCGTGCCCGCTTTCATCACGTAACCTGCTTGCCCACCGACTGACTGTACTGCGATCGACAGCAGCATCTCCATACACCTTTTCCAACCTCTTGTGGATGTGTCCCACTGTCTCGTTTTCACAGCACAGGAATCCTATGACAGCACGTTGCTTCTGAGGAACGTCAAGTGTAGCAGCCATCTTGAAGACATGCTGTGACGGCACCACTCACAGGAACAGGTTGAACTAAGTTTGAAAACAAGCGGGAAAGATGTATCTACACACTGTAAAACTTTCACATATGCTAAATTAAAACATTATTTTTACAAAAATAGTGTGCATTTCTTTTGGAGTAACCCTCCTAAAACTCGTAAGCTGCTACGAGGTCTTTCTTCGGAAATAAAGTGGAGGTCATGAAATATATGCAAGTTTTGCAGAAACCTAAGCAATTTGTTTAGTAGTATTTCACTGATATTACCAGCATTATGAGTGAAGATACCTTTACGAATATTTGTAAGATACAGTGTCTAATTAAAATGTAAATCACCCATGAGAGGAGGGTGAAATGAACTGAAACTTCACGGGTTAAGACGGTACGTGATGTTATTTCTTTGCCTTCAAAATCGAGGGAGATTTACAAGAACTTGGCAGAATGTGCCAACTTCCCAGTATTGGGTTGCATGCTTTCTGCATGCACTGGTTCCCTTAGCGAGAGTTTCACTAATCCTCGTATCCTCCCTGAGGCAGACTGGCTCACAGTTGTCCATTGCTACTAGCCAGTCATATATTGGGTCCTGGGAGTGCGACAGAGTTGACATCAATCCCGGTCTCACACTAGTTCTTTCTGAGAAATATCTGGTGTCCTGGCTAGCCACATCACGCAAACAGTTCATAGAAACACGTGCCAAGTGTGGATGAGCATTGTCCTCTTGAAAAATGGCGCCACGATACTGTCGCATTAGAGGTAACATATACAGGGTTACAAAAAGGTACGACCAAACATTCAGGAAACATTCCTCACACACAAATAAAGGAAAGATGTTATGTGGACATGTGTCCAGAAACGCTTAATTTCCATGTTAGTGCTCAATTTAGTTTCGTCAGTATTCACTGTACTTCCTCGATTCCCCGCCAGTTGGCCCAATTGAAGGAAGGTAATGTTGACTTCGGTGCTTGTGTTGACATGCGACTCATTGCTCTACAGTACTAGCTTCAAGCACATCAGTATGTAGCATCAACAGGTTAGTGTTCATCACGGACGTGGTTTTGCAGTCACTGGAATGTTTACAAATGCGGAGTTGGCAGTTGCACATTTGATGCATGGATTAGCACGGAGCAATAGCCGTGGCGCGGTACGTTTGTATCGAGACAGATTTCCAGAACGAAGGTGTCCCGACAGGAAGACGTTCGAAGCAATTGATTGGCGTCTTAGAGAGCACGGAACATTCCAGCCTATGACTCGCGACTGGGGAAGACCTAGAACGACGAGGACACCTGCAATGGACGAGGCAATTCTTCGTGCAGTTGACGATAACCCTAATGTCAGCGTCAGAGAAGTTGCTGCTGTACAAGGTAACGTTGACCATGTCACTGTATGGAGAGTGCTACGGGAGAACCAGTTGTTTCGTACCACGTACAGCGTGTGCAGGCACTATCAGCAGCTGATTGGCCTCCACGGGTACACTTCTGCGAATGGTTCATCCAACAATGTGTCAATCCTCATGTCAGTGAAAATGTTCTCTTTACGGATGAGGCTTCATTCCAATGTGATCAAATTGTAAATTTTCACAGTCAACATGTGTGGGCTGACGGGAATCCGCACACAATTGTGCAATCACGTCATCAACACAGATTTTCTGTGAACGTTTGTTGGTGATGTCTTGATTGGGTCTCATGTTCTTCCACCTATGCTCAATAGAGCACGTTTTCATGATTTCATAAGGGATACTCTACCTGTGCCGCTAGAACATGTGCCTTTACAAGTACGATACAACATGTGGTTCATGCACGATGGAGCTTCTGCACATTTCAGTCGAAGTGTACGTACGCTTCTCAACAACAGATTCTGTGACCGATGGATTGGTAGTGGCGGACCAATTCCATGGACCTCCACGCTCTCCTGTCCTCAACGCTCTTGACTTTCATTTATGGGGGCATTTGAAAGCTCTTGTCTACGCAACCCCGGTACCAAATGTAGAGACTCTTCGTGCTCGTATTGAGGACGGCTGTGATACAATACGCCATTCTCCAGGGCTGCATCAGCGCATCAGGGATTCCATGCGACGGAGGGTGGATGCATGTATCCTCGCTAACGGAGGACATTTTGAACGTTTCCTATAACAAAGTGTTTGAAGTCACCCTGGTACGTTCTGTTGCTGTGTGTTTCCATCCCATGATTAATGTGATTTGAAGAGAAGTAATAAAAGGAGATCTAACATGGAAAGTAAGCATTTACAGACACATGTCCATATAACATATTTTCTTTCTTTGTGTGTGAGGAAAGTTTCCTGAAGGTTTGGCCGTACCTTTTTGTAACACCCTGTATAGGACGTCCATGACGTGTCTTCGTTTCGTTAGAGTTTTCTAAATCACTAGCAGCGAAAGTCATACCTGCTGGCTCCCCAAACTTTGACGCTAGGAGCAACGTGGTTGTGCCTCTCCGAAACATTGCAAAGACGCCACCTTTCGCGAGGTCGCCGCCATGCTCGCCGACGATCGTCATGCTGGGTAGCATATAACCACCATCGCTGAGCACAATGCTACGCCGGTCATCAGCAGTCTATGCATCTCTGTCACGACGCTCTTCCAAATGCAGCTTTTTGTGTTGTGGTGTACACGGCAGCCTACGTTTGTGATTTGAATTCCGTTGTTCGACTTCTGCTGCTGTCCAACCTACTGTCTAAGACGACACCATTTCTTGTTCTCAGATGGCACTCAGTCACAGATGTGAAGGAGTTACAATGTGCTCATTGCACACAGGACGATCATGTCTTATGGTGGCGAGACGTGGTAGGCCGGGACCTTTACGAGTACTGGCTCTCCACTTTGTCGGCGTTCTGCTTCTCACAGATGACTGCAATGTCTATTCATTTACATACCTGCCACTTGTGTCTACGTGTACGAAGTTATACTGACATACGACCATGGTTTCCAGGTGGTTCACTTTTATCAAAGTTGACTTAATTTATATTTTAGACAATGATGAAACGTAAAAGAGGAAGAGATCTTGCCAGATCTGGAGCAAAACCATGAAAACAAGAAGAGCGGCGAAAAACGAAACAGACGAAGAGCGAGAAGCACATTTAAGTTCCTAACGAACGACACGAGCGGCTGGTCCCGGCGGAGGTTCGAGTCCTCCCTCTGGCATGAGTGTGTGTGTGTTTGTCCTTTGGATTATTTAGGTTAAGTAGTGTTTAAGCTTAGGGACTGATGACCTTAAGCAGTCAAGTCCCATAAGATTTCACACACATTTGAACATTTGAAGAATAAAGAATTGCGACAAAATTTTATAATAAAAGAGAGCAAACTCAAGCCAGTAATGAAGACATCGCCGTAGGAGAAGTATGAATGAGGACAAGTAAACAGTACAACTTAAAGAATGAGGCGTTCCACTACGACACGGCGAAAGAATATAACAAACACACTTAGTAATTGGAAAAATGGATAACACCTGCCAGTTTTGCATGGTGAAAAAATTTAGTAGTGAAACTCTGTTGCATGGATGGAAAAATTCGTTTACCACCACTGGAAGCACCTCCAAATGGTTCAAAATGCTTCACATTGCTCTGAGCACTATGGGATTTAACATCTGAGGTCATCAGTACCCTAGAACTTAGAACTACTTAAAGCTAACTAACCTAAGGACATCACATACATCCATTACCGAGGCAGGATTCCACCTCCCGTAGTAACATTTACATTACATGACACGGGAAACTCCTGAATCAAAACACTGTCTCTAAAATATAAAACCGTTCACACAATCTCATATCAAAAATACTTCATTCTGTACTTCATTTTGCTTTTATACACTCCTGGAAATTGAAATAAGAACACCGTGAATTCATTGTCCCAGGAAGGGGAAACTTTATTGACACGTTCCTGGGGTCAGATACATCACATGATCACACTGACAGAATCACAGGCACATAGACACAGGCAACAGAGCATGCACAATGTCGGCACTAGTACAAAGAATATCCACATTTCGCAGCAATGCAGGCTGCTATTCTCCCATGGAGACGATCGTAGAGATGCTGGATGTAGTCCTGTGGAACGGCTTGCCATGCCATTTCCACCTGGCGCCTCAGTTGGACAAGCGTTCGTGCTGGACGTGCAGAACACGTGAGACGACGCTTCATCCAGTCCCAAACATGCTCAATGGGGGACAGATCCGGAGATATTGCTGGCCAGGGTAGTTGACTTACACCTTCTAGAGCACGTTGGGTGGCACGGGATGCATGCGGACGTGCATTGTCCTGTTGGAACAGCAAGTTCCCTTGCCGGTCTAGGAATGGTAAAACGATGGGTTCGATGACGGTTTGGATGTACCGTGCACTATTCAGTGTCCCCTCAACGATCACCAGAGGTGTACGGCCAGTGTAGGAGATCGCTCCCCACACCATGATGCCGGGTGTTGGCCCTGTGTGCCTCGGTCGTATGCAGTCCTGACTGTGGCGCTCACCTGCACGGCGCCAAACACGCATACGACCATCATTGGCACCAAGGCAGAAGCGACTCTCATCGCTGAAGACGAAACGTCTCCATTCGTCCCTCCATTCACGCCTGTCGCGACACCAATGGAGGGGGGCTGCACGATGTTGGGGCGTGAGCGGAAGACGGCCTAACGGTGTGCGGGACCGTAGCCCAGCTTCATGGAGACGGTTGCGAATGGTCCTCGCCGATACCCCAGGGGCAACAGTGTCCCTAATTTGCTGGGAAGTGGCGGTGCGGTCCCCTACGGCACTGCGTAGGATCCTACGGTCTTGGCGTGCATCCGTGCGTCGCTGCGGTCCGGTCCCAGGTCGACGGGCACGTGCACCTTCCGCCGACCACTGGCGATAACATCGATGTACTGTGGAGACCTCACGCCCCACGTGTTGAGCAATTGGGCGGTACGTCCACACGGCCCCCGCGTGCCCACTATACGCCCTCGCTCAAAGTCCGTCAACTGCACATACGGTTCACATCCACGCTGTCGCGGCATGCTACCAGTGTTAAAGACTGCGATGGAGCTCCGTATGCTACGGCAAACTGGCTGACACTGACGGCGGCGGTGCACAAATGCTGCGCAGCTAGCGCCATTCGACGGCCAACACCGCGGTTCCTGGTGTGTCCGCTGTACCGTGCGTGTGATCATTGCTTGTACAGCCCTCTCGCAGTGTCCGGAGCAAGTATGGTGGGTCTGACACACCGGTGTCAATGTGTTATTTTTTCCATTTCCATGAGTGTATACGTTCAGGATGTCTCATAGTGTACAAATAAAGATGAACCCTGGCCATGGATGGCAGTGACATTTCTATTTGTTTATGTTGGCACTTACAGCACAACGGCACAAGTCTTATGTCGACGAGCAAAAAAAGTTCACACATATGGCTTTTTAAAGCAGAATACTGGGTGTCTCATTGAAACGATCCAAGCGACATGTCATAAAGCTCTTCGTTTTCTGTACCTTACTACACAGGGTGTTATTCGAAATTTGCTGGAAGTTCGTGTGGAGTTCGCCTTTTGGAGTTTCTCTTAGCTAGTGAAGGGAAGAATCAAAATGCGACTGTATGTCTATTAAAGAGATCGATTTGAAAGACGTACCGGAACCCTTACCATAGTATTTTGAGATCGGTAGATACGAGTACATCTGAAGCAATGTTACGCTACATACAGAATTCACTTTGAAAAATTTTATAGAAGCTAGGCGACGCTTTTATTAAATTGTAGTGAAAAGGTAACGGCGAACTTAATTTCAGATCTAATCTGACGTTATAAGAAGAAGCAAACAATGTTTGTATGATGATAAAGAGCTGAGGATGAGATGTACGTAGAGCATCTCATGCCATAAACGAAATAATAAAGCTGTGAGCGGGAATCATCGGTTCTTCATAATAACTACCTAGTAGATTTCTTTTGACGAAAAAACAAATTCGAGCACCTCATAACCTAAATAAATTTTCTTAGTTCCAGGAGACTTCTATGCTACGGCTTACAAGAGTAAGTGGATCTCTTAGTCCTCTACCAGTCTCATATCGTTTTAGAGTAACGATGACTACTGGATGACGTGATAAATCAGGGACTGTGTCCAGTGAGGAGAAGAAAACCGTACTGGTAACTATCCATATTTGCTATGTTACAGAGTATAAGTGCAGTAGCAATCATGTGCGATACTGCCAACATCCTTGACCCATATTTTGTAGGCGAAGATGGTCGCACGATTAAGAGCGATAAACTCTATTACAACAACTGTTATTACTGTTGGAAAAGTATAGCTTAGCTCGTAACGTAACGTAAAAAATGAATCATCGAACTATGGGAGCAAACATCGTTCTCTGGACCTACAGTCTATGATATTTACTTTGAACCCCTTCGGTATGTGTGACGGCGACATGAATTTTAATGAGGTTGTCCAATACACAGACGAAATGTTGGTAGTGATGTCATAAAAGTCCGGAAGCGAAATTAAGAACTCGGCAGTGGCTTTTATGGCTCATATACACCGAAGGAGTCCTGTTGTAAGGGTAACGTTACATATTCTGTTGGAAGGATAACACTCCTCGAACCGTACAGTAACAATAGAACTGGACCAACCATAACAAGAATGACCTTTGAGTATTAAGAGTCGATATGAATGACTGATTACATTTCTATAATGACGTCATCCTGGCAGACATCCAGGCAAATTCGGATAGACTGGCTGCACAGGGAAACTACCTCTGAACGAGATATGGTGCTATCACAGTGTCCTCTTCAGTGTCATAACCCAGCGAGATTGAACAGTAATAAGGACGTTGGACTCGTTTTCGGAAGGACGATGGTTTCAATCACAGTCCGACCATTCAGATTAAGGTTTTCTGTGATTTCCTTAAACTGCTAAAAGCGAATTCCAGGATGGTTCCCTTAAAAAGCGCACTGTCCATTTCCTTATACTCGTACATACTTTCGTAAAACGAGCTTGTGTTCCGTCTCTAATGGACTCCGTGTCGACTGGAAGTTTAGCTCTAAGCTCCCTTCAGTTTTCTTTCCACGATCATTACGAGATTCAGTGTCAGCATTGGAACACATCGGCTCTGCTATGTAAGTCATAGGGACTCTCAGGCTTTTTAGGAGGGGGTGCGTTCGTGAAGCTACCTGAAGCATTCAGCACCAAAGCAATTTATTCCTTACTAGCCATCCTCAGGTTATTTCACAAGGATGTCACTGTCAGATACGATACCGTCTTCTACTGGATAGAGAAAGATGATCTAAAAATTCTAGAGAGAATGATAAACAGAAGAATTAGAATCGTCATGAAATTCAGGAGAGCGGATGCTCGGCAAATGGACTATGATTCAACTGATGAATGCCTTTATGGCTACAAAGAAAGTAAAAGAATAATCTTTCTTTCATGTCGGGGCATGAAACACTTTCGACTGGTGAGATGGTTTTTTGATTGTCACAACCTTTGTCTGCAATATCTACACCGAACACAGTAACGACGGACGAGATAATGCATAGTTTTGAACTGCAGAATATGTGTTATTTCAGTGATAGAGGTACCAAGAGTAAAGAAATGAAGGCATTCCACGCTTCCTTCCAGATAGGTTAGCTGGCGACTCAGATCTGTGGCAGCTTGTCGCTAGGGCTGTAGACTAAATTTCAAAATATCTATAATCTGATTTTTTTCTTATGTGGCGTGGTGGAGCTCACGTTGAGTGACAGGCACGTGAATATGACAGCATCGGTGCGCTTGAAACCGATAAGTTTAGTGATGTAATCAGTGATGCTGTAGCATGTGCACGATATACTCTGGAAATGTACTCGTGAAATTCCTCCCTGTGCTGTGTGTCGTGGCAGCGTTTATAACCGTCAGTAATATCGTTACTTTTATGTTGTTTTACAGCGACACGGACAGCGAATTGCCCGTCATCATCCACATGGACATTCATTTAAGAAATGTCACGAATCAACTCAATACTTTGCATTATGTTGCGAATATCAGTGACATATAGCTCATATTAAATTGTTGTTGTATACACATCTGATACAAATGGTTCAAATGGCTCTGAGCACTATGGGACTTAACTTCTAACGTCATCGGTCCCCTAGAACTCAGAACTACTTAAACCTAACTAACCTAAGGGCAACACAGGCATCCATGCCCGAGGCAAGATTCGAACCTGCGACAGTATCGGTAGCGCTGTTCAAGACTGTAGCGCCTAGAACTGCTCGGCCACCCCGGCCGGCACATCTGATACAGTATGCTCCGCTATTGGAAACAGGATGATGCCTCAAAGGCAATAAAATTCAAAATACAGTATCCATAATTACGTATACTACACAAGCACACTGGACTAACTAGATTAAGATACTGAGAAGAGGTTTGGACTGATGAAGAAATGTATTTTCTTCCTCAGAATCATCCCCTTTCCTTCAGAATCGCCTCAGTTGTGCGAATGGATTCGTGATTTCCGGTCAGGAAGGTCACAGTTCGAGTAAAACAGAAGTAATATCCGGCGTTCCCCAAGGACGTCTATTGTTCCTGATCTATATTAACGACATAGGAGACAATCTGAGTAGCTGTCTTAGATTGTTTGCCGATGATACTGTCATTTACCGTCTTGTAAAGTCATCAGATGATCAAAACGACTTGCAAAATGATTTAGATAAGATATCTGTATGGTGCAAAAAGTGGCAATGGACTCTGAATAAAGAAAAGTGCGAAGTTATTCACATAAGTACTAAAAGAAATCAGCTAATTTTCGATTACGCGATAAGCCAAACAAATTTGAGGGCTCTCAATTCAACTAAATACTTATGGATTACAATTACAAATAACCTAAATTGAGACAATCGCATAGATAGTATTGTGGGTAGAGCAAACCAAAGACTGCGATTCATTGGCAGAACTCTTAGAAGGTACTACAGGTCTACCAAAGAGACTGCTTACTCTACGCTTGTCTGCCCTATTCTGGAGCATTGCTGTGCGGTGTGGGATCCACATCAGGTGGGACTGACGGCTGACATCGAAAAACTACAAAGAAGAGCAGCTCGTTTTGTATTATCGCGGAATAGAGGAGACAGTGGTGTAAGTAGGCTGTTCAGGTCTTTATAATGGAAACGCCACGTAGCGCTCTGTATGAAAATCACAGGCCGTGCTGTGTGCAGTCTGTGGCTGGGTCACATTGTTGGAATTTGCTATTGTAGTGTGAACAGCGCGTAGCGTTTCGCTGTTGGAGGTAAGCCGCCAGCAGTGGTTTATGTGGGGAGAGAGATGGCGGAGTTTTGAGAGCGGATGATCTGAACGTGTGTCCATCAGAGAAAGGAAATTTTTAAGGCCGAATGTCGTGAACTGATATATATATTATGACTTTTGAACACTGTTAAGGTAAATACATGGTTTGTTCTCTATCAAAATCTTTCATTTGCTAACTATTCCTATTAGTAGTTAGTGCCTTCAGTAGTTAGAATCTTTTTTTAGCTGGCAGTAGTGGCGCTCGCTGTATTACAGTAGTTACAGTAACGAAGATTTTTGTGAGGTAAGTGATTGATGAAAGGTACAGTCAGGGCCATTCTTTTGTTGGGATTTTTGAAATCAGATTGCGTTGCCCTAAAAAATATTGTGTGTCAGTTTAAGCGCAGTCATTTATAATTTTTCTAAGGGAACGTTTCAGTGTCGCAGACATGATACGTGAATTGGAGTTGCAATCATTAAAAGAAAGGCGCTTTTCATTGCGACGGAATCTTCTCATGTAATTTCAATCACCAGTTTTCCCCTCGGATTGCAAAAACATTCTGTTGGCACCCACCTACATAGGGAGAAATGATCATCAAAATAAAATAAGAGAAATCAGGACTCCCACGGAAAAAATTTAAGAGCTCGTTTTTCAAACAAAAATGGTTCAAATGGCTCTGAGCACTACGGGACTTAACTTCTGAGGTCATCAGTCCCCTAGAACTTAGCACTACTTAAATCTAACTGACCTAAGGACATCAAATACATCCACGCCCGAGGCAGGATTCGAACCTGCGACCGTAGCGGTCGCGCGGTTCCAGACTGAAGCGCCTAGAACCACTCGGCCACCATAGCCGGCAGCTCGTTTTCCCGCATGCCTTTCGAGAGTGGAACGGTAGTGAGACAGCATAAAGGTGTTTCATTGAACCCTCTGCCAGGCACTTTATTTTGATTAGCAGAGTAACCACGTAGATGTAGATGTAGAATTGCTTTTAGAGTAAGAAAAGGGAAGAATCTGAAGTTCGATTTATAGGAACGTGCATTATTTACGAAATTTTGCATACTTTGAGTTTAATATGTTTCTATAACTGAAGAAATCAGCGAGTGCAGAGCACTTTTATATGAAATAAAGAGTGTTTTGGAGATCGGAGGCTGCCAAATGTAGGAGAAATATACTGTGTCGTAAAATCTGAGGGTGTTAAGAACCGAAAGGTTTTTTCCAAGATAACACATCCTTCACTGTCCTGTCATATTTCGTATATCGGTTCCAAGATCTCGAGAAAGTGGGGATCCACCGTTTGGATATGGCCACACTTTTTTACATTCACTCAGGCCGCAGTCCCATCCTGGAGGTGGTAATTTTTTTTTTTAAAAAAATCGTTGTCTCTGCCATGAAATCTTCGCTTTCACGCTCTTTTTTCTCTGAAAGCCCCGTCTTACGACACTGTTCCTGCCCTTCCCAAATTTGGAATCCAGGCAAGTGATCTACAGCTTCAGCTGTCGGCTTCTTAGAAGAATTAAGAATGTTCTCACTGGAGAGTAAATCTTGGGAGGAACCCGCCTGTGTCTGCCCGATCTCGAAACAGGAGGAAGTAGATCCTTGACGCAGGAGAGCAGGCGGTAATCCCTCATCCGAGCGCCGTGCTGCTCGTATCCCGTTACTAGCTCTCTCTCCGGGGCATTGGCGCGGTCTTTGAGCAGCGCGGCGCTGTGCCTACCTGCGTGTGTTTGCTTGTGTGTGTCTTTGTGCCGGCGCCGGCGCGGCGCACAAAGGCCGACGGGGAACATTGTTTCGTCATTCCACTCAGGGCTCATTACGGGCCGGCTTTCTTCGCACTGCCACGCTACGCCACGCCGGCGGAAGGCCTCTCCTTCATCACGCGCTGCTCGCTCCGCGCTACAGCATTTTCAGCCACGAGACGCGTGGCGACCCAGGCAGCAGCCGGGGCTTCCTTTTGTCCCGCACGCTTTTCTCGTCGCGTTCACTGGTGAGTCCCGGGAAACGAATATTAATTTAAAAGTATGCAACCAGTGCCACTTCATTAGACGTCTGCTACGCTCGTCATAAACTCGCTCCTTAGCTGGCTTGCGTAATTACCTCCTTTGGAACTAACTTTATGGTTGTTTTCGTTTCATTTGCATTCTCGCTTCATATTATGCGGTAGTCCTCTCATGGTACGGAGACGTTACAGATGATCTACTTCCTAGTTCTCGAAATGTGTAACAGACAAAATATAAATCTTTGTCAAGTATGTTAGGGCTGTTCGGAAAGTAAGGTCGCGAAGTGGAAACAACAGTGAAGCTTTTCTCAGACGTGTTGGGCAGTGTCTGCAGTATGTCTGCCGATAGAGCCACGTCGCTCTTCTTAACTATGAGCTCACAGTGATCACGTAAAGATTCTCACCAAGTGCGGGTGCCCGATGCGGGGATTCGCCTGATTTAATGCAACCCCCCATAATGTAGTCGTCAAACATTTTGCTTATCACAGTTCTGAGCCGCTCACCGCAGGCGCAGTTGGGACGCACCTATAGTGTTTTTGATGGGATGTGTTTTATCGCTCACCATACAGCTCGGACTTGGCTCCCTCTGATGTACTTCTCTGCTCACATGAACCGCTGACTAATAACACGGCATCTCGGCATAGAAATGGTTCAAACGGCTCAGAGCACTACGGGACTTAACTTCTGAAGTCATCAGTCCCCTAGAACTTAGAACTACTTAAACCTAACTAACCTAAGGACATCACAGACATCCATGCCAGAGGCAGGATTCGAGCCTGCGACCGTAGCGGTCGCGCGGTTCCAGACTGTAGCGTCTAGAACCGCTCGACCATCTCGGCCGGCATTTCGGCATAGACAGCGAACTGCAGAACAGCGTAGAAAAATGGCGGGAAGTACTGGCGGCTGCCTTCTATAACAAATGTCTTAGTTGTAGTGGCGGCCATGTAGAGAAGTAGCTGCAGGGTTACCAAGCTGTTGCAAATAAAACATTTCTGATTTTCACTGGGTTTTCCATTTCGCGACCGATAGGACCTTACTTTCCCAAGATCCCTCGTACATCAACCTCTACAGCTAGTGCATACCACTCTGAAATTCATAGCAGATCGTAACCTCTCTCTCTCCTCCATTGCACCATTTATTAGGATTCCTTTCGTCCCATTCTCAAGCATTTTCCGTCAATAAGGAAGTGATTCGTAGGTGGCAGCACATTCCTAAATTAATCTGTTAGACTCGTTACTTGGAAATAATTAAGTAGGCTTTTGCTATATAGTTGGTGTAGTTCTAGAAGGGTCAGCATGTCCCGACGCTCTTTCATGGGCCAAAATAATGTCATGTCATTTGAGATGGCCTCCGCTTCACGCTTTCAATATTGCTGCTGGGCTTAATTGATACCGACCCCACATACTTGACGAATATGCTCTTATGCGTCACAAGAGTGTTTTGCACGAAATCTCCTCTGCCGATTTATTACTTTTTATGGAAGTCCCGTCAGTGAACCAAATTCTGCTACAAACTTTATCCACGACTGAACCTACGTAATCATTCTCTTTCCCATCTCTACAAATTTTTGTACTCAGATATTTTCATTAATTGATTCTCTCCAGTTATTACTCATATTCTAGTCCACTACACTGTGGAACACAATTAAAGAGTCACTTTTTCGAAACTCAGTAGCTGTCTTCCATTTCAATGCAAAAGTCTGAAATTTGGCTCAAAGAGCCTTCCTCTGTAAATGGACATGCTAAAGGGGGCGCTCTGCGAAGTCACGCTATGGCTCACGCCGTTTCAGAAAGCAAAGTCGACAGCCTGTGTGGGCTGGTGACATCACATTGGCACCAAAGTTCACCACAGTTCTGCCCATTGCCAGCATGCAAGTGTCACGCGACGGGAAGGTCGTCACACCCCCTCTCAGCCACATTTCACTCCTTCTTTAGACATATCTGCGATGGAGGTCAGAAACGCGACACCCAGATTAGAAATCACGCCGTTCTCTTGTGCGTTGCCGAGGGAAGCTGTAATACGACCTTATGTGGGACAGGGGGAGTTCAAACTGGAGCAAAGACCAATGTTAGGCTGGCCATTCCCTTAAACGTAAGCATATACAGGGTGACTAAAATTTTTTGGTTCTAATTATAACAGTTGATATTGGGTCCACAACCGACTACGTTGCCGTAGGGAACTAATGGTGTTTTACGGACCTACAAAGGGTAGTATTTAAGAGCTGTCAGAACCGCGACAGCGTTCAAGTCACGTGATTTTCTTACAGGTGGTCGAGGAAAACATTCCAGAGACACGAAACCGCCTTAGGGAGGGGCTTACGAGGATTCAATGAACCCCCCCCCCCCCTCCCCCTTGGTTTAAGGCGTTGATTCTGTTCCGTCTGCCACAGACGGCCCCTACCACGCAGACTACACTCAACACACCCCTGTGTACCACATAACATACACAAGAACTTGCAGGTGCAACCAAGAGGAAAACAATTCTTCAAAACAAACAACTTGCTAGAGACTTCTGCGAACCTTTTTCTGCAGAGGTCGCCTTACAGATATAAGGCCAGCACAGCAGCAGTACAGCCAGTTCCTCGCCGAGCTAGAACCAGCTCCGGCAGACCTCACCGACGCTCTTGATGAATGGTCGTCTACATGTTATTTGTTTTTGTGTTTATAGTGATTGTTCGAGAAGTGTAGTTCAGTTTCAATAAACGGTATTATACTGAGTGTTCTATAATACTGAGTACAGATTCCTAAACATTTCGCGGTCTAAAATGACGATTCGCAGTGCAATGTACAGGAGGACGACGATGTTGACAACACTCTATACCACTTTAACCCTCTGGGCGTTTCAATCATCTCTAAGTGCATCGTGAAGCTGCAACACCCTTGAAGGTGTTCTAACGCCTGTGGATGATAGCGCGAAAGCAATTTTTGCTCTGCTGCACAGACTGGCGTCAGTGGGAAGGACACGACGAACTCTGAAGTGATCTATATGCTATACATCCCTTTCGCACCATCCTATGGCGTGATCAAGTGGGGTGCAACATTAAGCTCTGTGTGAACAAAACAGTAAAGGACACCCCATTTCGGCAACACCCTCTTTGCCACCCACGCACCACAGTCCTACGATTACTAAAGTATCTGTTAGAAACTTCGGCACACATTCGGCCTCGTGGCTGTCTAGCAACCCCATTCGACACCACTCAAGTGGTGTCTGCAAGGCATTATGTGTGTCGAAGTTTCTGATAGGTACATGTGTATTGTTTTCAACTAAAGTGTGTGTATGGCAAAGAGGGTATTGGCAAATTTGGGAAGGGAGTGGGGGGGTTCTTCGAAGAATCATTTGTCGTTTTATCAGATTGGTTTACATGGTGAAAAAGAAGGGATGAAAAATCAGAAAAGTGTTTTCTGCTTCCGACCACGTCAAAATTTCGTCCAATGCTTTTCAGTGGTTCAACCTTGTATGTCTGAGGAAAAATTTTAGTCTCACTATACTTCGAAGGGATCAGATCACGTTCAACGTTTCCACGGCTTCACGTCGTCCTTAGAGTAGAGTTGAAACGTTCAGGGGATGGCAACAGAGTAGAATGCTGTTAAGAACGTTGTGCAATTGCTTATCGCTCTGATAAATGTCGTTTTCGACTGCGACATTTGTGGAAAACCGCGCTCCAAAGGACATGGTCGTCGATTCGGAGTGGCGCTGTGCCTGAAAGTGCGTTGTTTCGACTTCGGTCTTACAGTGTACTATTAAATATTTCCCCCAGAATCACATTTCTAGTGTCAGCTTTACCTATTCCCTCTTCTTCCTCCATATTACCGCTTTTCCTCCGAAGAAATCTTCCTTCCAACATTCAGTCTTATCCACATGCACCGTCCACCACCCAGCAGCTGTCAACCGCGCTTCTGGAGAAATGGAATTCCTCACTAAACAAACTACTTAGGCCTACCAACCTTGTGGTCTGCATGGAAGTACGTAGCAGCACTTGCATTTGTAGTCCGTGGTGATCACAAATACCATTAACAACGATGTTCCGCCTTTTTAATGCCCAGGGAACCATCATAAATGGGGTAACTTTAGTGTAATTACTGTCTTTGAATGAAAGTGTCACTTCTGTTCATCTCATTGCGTATTTCTTTCAATTACATGTTGCGCTGTGCTGTAAGAGTTCTTTCTATGTATAGTCTAAGTTTCAACAAAGTATTTTACCTGACAGTGGAACATCGTTCAAAATGATTCAAATGGCTCTGAGCACTATGGAACTTAACATCTGTGGTCATCAGTCCGCTAGAACTTAGAACTACTTAAACCTAACTAACCTAAGGACATCACACACATCCATGCCCGAGGCAGGATTCGAACCTGCGACCGTAGCAGCCGCGCGATTCCGGACTGAAGCGCTTAGAGCCGCTTTGCCACCGCGGCCGGTGTGGGACATCGTGCGAGAGTTACTTTCGCCATTAAGTTTTGCACACCAGTTTCGCACAGCACTTTATTTGTTTTGAGACTGAAGGAAGGATTTCAACAAATATTCGCTAGATAACATTTGGATATTTATATTGCTGTTCTTCCCTCATTAATAATTTATTATACGGTTTATTATTGACGGAGAAACGTAATGATTCCACACCTCACCAGGTTAGCTAGTCTTGCAGCTGTGTAATATTTTGTAAGGCATAACATCAGCGATCCTCTGTTTCCTAGTTTACATGTTTGTGGCCGACTAAGATCAGTGCGCTATACTGCTCTTTTCCTTAACAAGATCTGCTCCCTCAAGTCTCCTTAAACTAGATCATCCTTTGTGCGACAAGTTCCCTAGTGGCCTGTTCAACTGGCCCCCTGTCTGCTCTCTATTCAAGATTACTCTTACCATCGCGTTCTCTTAACCACTGCTTATTCTAGGTTCTATTAGCTCCTATTATCTTAGCACACAGTTTCCTCTTCTGCCTCGTACGTTTGGGGAATCCACACCACCAGATCAGAACAGCTGCGTCCAAACTTCATCTTGTGCTTCGCTTCTTGTACATGCAAACAAGAACTGCGCTTAGCAAAGTAAGTCTCCCAGCGTGACCTAGTATGGCAATGGTGAACGATGTTTCCCTCTGGTATCGATTATCCCTGTATTGACTCACATACTGCTCCAATGTCTCCACAGAGATACATCCATCTTGCTACTTAACGAGTTTGTATATTGCCAGAATTAACTGTTTTAGTAAAGTCTTGTTAAATAGGCAGACTTTTGGCTGGTAACACTTCCATGTGTTCCCCGTGGCCAACACAATGGAGGCTGCAGAAAGCTTAAATGAATTATGTCTCAAATTGTGGCAGTTGGACAGAAAGTAGGTCCCGTCCATTTCACTTGATTTTCTGTTTATTAACAATCCAATGCCATTCAGCTCTAACCTTTGTAAGCTAGCTTGTGTCATGGTTACTATGTGTAAGCACCGAAAATAATTGGCGTTTTATGTAAGTTGCGTGAAGCTCACTTTGAATAAGAAAATGCTATCTGACATTGAAATCACCGTAAAAGATTGGGTCGCCACCAAATCTAGCCACACGACAAATAAAGGATTCGGCTGAATCGGAAAATTAATTAATCTTCAGAAAGAGGATTCATAAGAGAAAATTCATTGTACTATCACTCGTAAAGAATGGGATGTAATTACTAGATGGGTCCAGGCATTGTTCAAGTAATCAAATATTAAAATAAAGTAAATACTGCGTGAACACTGTGGATAAGAGCAGCATGCAACAGCACTCCTGAAAACAACATCTATTGTAAAGAATTTGTTTTAATCAAAAAGGGAATACTAATTACTGGACCTGTGCGCATGGAAACTCTATGGATCGGCTAACAAGGAAACTACAAGTTAAATGAATTCAGTAATAGAAAAGTAACAACGGTACACCTAGGATAAGATTGGTGGCCAAATTATTTATTCCTTAAAACATTGATGAAATGCATCTACACAACCGCAGTTGCCTGGTAACTAAGTACATTTTCTTGTGAAACGGTATACGATTCACAACACGTCCACGTGGTTTGCGGAGACACAATTTCTACATACCGTGGCCAAGTTTTAATCACATTATATCCCGCAGCCACGAACAATAAACATTTTTCAGGAGGCGTATTTGAATGGCCATAGGGTGATGACAGTGGCCCTACAAACTCTAATATTAAACCACGTGGGTGGCTTCCAACAGACACAAGGTAAATGAGAGAAAGAAAACCCACGATGAGCCAACATTATTAAGGTTCGGTAAAGATTAGAACGTATAAAGACGCAGTTGCAGGCAGACAAGCGTTCACACTGAACCGAAGGCGCACTTCTTCCTTATGCCTTTGTGTAAGGTTCTTCTTACGGATCAAGGTCTGCATTAGGAATGAAACTAAAAGTGTGCAGAAGCCTTGTATTCCTTACTGCGACAAGGTTAAACAATCTTTATGAGACGAGAGGCGAGACCAAAAGCTCTCTCTCACTACGAGACAACGCTCCACGCGGTTAAATCAACTGACCCATCTCCGAAGAGACTTCGGCTGCAGACCCTGAGCGAGCTGGACGCAGACTGACCGTCTCACACACTGCAACGTCTCTCACGCGACCCCGTGACCAGGAAAACCTAGAAATGAGGCTTCCGCCACCAACCTAACACCGGTAACTTTCACACAAGGGGAGCCAACCTCTCAGTCTACGTGAAAACTACAAGGGTTAGCCGTTCTGTACGACTACCGCTGATTCTCTGCAGGAGACTAAACCATCGTAAAGCAAAATCAAACACACAGACATTCATTCACTCACGCATGCCAGAGAGTTCTGTATCACTGGAAAGCAAATTATAATGAAATGGGAGTACAGGACCCTTGCACCTTTTCGAAACAACTAGCTACTACTGTCACTTTTTTGTAGGTGAAATACCGGTACAACCAATGTGCCTCAAACCACTGGAAGTCCAACTCAGGCCTAACCATCTCTTTCTTGCAAATGTTGTCCGTTTCCTGCCTCAACCGTAGCTTCACTGTACAGGAGTTCAGACCTTCTAGACCTTATTCAGACAAACCGTAACTTCATCCTGTAACACTTCTGCAACTCTGCTTCATGCATTTCCGCATGCCTGCTCTGGTATTCTGAAAGCGAATAACAACGACTCTACCCTTACCCTTAAAAAATTTTCAGCACCCCCACTTAATGAGATATATGTGGAATATGTAACATTGACACCATGCTCGCATCGCTGATACTGGAAAGGAAACAGAACTGTACACTTTTCGTCCATCTGTCTTTTCTTCTAACGCTGCTTGGCTAAAATTGAAAGTTTCTAAAGTCAACCCTTATTCTAGTGGTAGTTCCTTTTGCACTTTCTATAGCCACTCCAGTGACAACTATCGTACTCCTAGTCGTTTTCACATTGCCTGTCGCGTAGCTTCCCGTAACTCTGATAACTCTCTCTGTGCTTCCCACAAACTGTTTTCCAAGGAGTGCAACCACTTCTTTATCACAACTTCCTTGCATAATACTTCTACTTCGGTCTGCAAACTCTTACTTTTATAGCTCACCTATTCCTCCATAGTTTTCTTGTACTTCATTCCTTCCTCAGTCAGCTTGTCTAATAACCTAAACGTCTTTCTCCACACCTATGATTTGCGCTGTATGCCACTCACTAGGTGCTCGTTGTCTTTTACCCATTGTTTCACTGCTACCACTGTATCATTAACACTTCAGATGTCCTCCTCGTCAGCTGTACGAAACACAGTTTTCAGACGTTGGCCGCCCGCTTTGGTCTAACCTCTCCTCGTTCTTCTAATTTGTGGTATAATCACCACAATCTGCGTTATCTCGTCCCTCAACTTCTTATATTTCCCGCATATCCTCTTACATGCCTCTGTGGTTCTTTTAAGCTCTCCGTGATTCTCTGCCTCCTGCTTGAGGCTGTTGAATGCTCCCATTAGTTGTCTCACTTTGTTTTACATCTCCCATGAGTTAAATACCATCTGCAGCATCCAGCGGTGACGGCTGATAACCCCCCATTCTAGATTCGCGAACAGCGCTCTCCCTTCCAGGTGGTGGTTCTGCAATGCAGTCACTCTGGTGACGACAACTATGGACGTTATCACCTTGTCTCCTCAGGATATGCATTATCGTTTCCTCCCCCCTAACGTCCTCTGCTACCCCTTGGCAGTGCATTTCTATTCTTACATCTGAAACAGGTAAAACGTAAGCCTAATCTTACCTCCTAAATTAACGCCTACTGACGTCTTATCACTGGTTCGTCTACAACACTGCACTCACTCCTTCACACCTTCTCTTTCACTATATCTGTCTGATACAAACTCTGATTCTTTAGATAACTTCTAGACTTCCCCAAAACTGTTTCAAACGTCCCACGTTTAAAGGTAGCTTTGCTGTCGGCAACTGAATCTTCACGTTCAGTGGTGACGCAGCTTCCACAACATGGTATGGCCCTTGATACCTGGCACAACTGTTCTTCGTATTTCGCTTTTGAGTTTAAGACCTCGATACCAGTACCCACTGACCATGGCTGTGTTGTGGCATCCTTGCTGTGTGGCTCAATGCTGCCTCTTGCGTTTTCCACTTCCATTGTATTGGCTTTCGGCTAGATGTTCCTTGTTTCCTTTATCACTCCTCTTCAACTATTTCTGATACTTTTCCCTTCTTGGATTTAATAGATGGCGTATTACAAACACATACTACATTTTATAGATACGATCCTGTAATTATGTGCTACTTCAAGTTGTATGCCGAGATGCCATGCCTTAAATATACATCCTAATTGATACGGTGTGTGTCCACAAAGGATTCTATCATCTTTCCTACAGTTCTATGCGGCGCTGCTGTTCTTCCATTAGCTTGAGGATGTAGAGGACTCGTTCTCAGTTTCTTCACACGTAACAGCTTGCACGATTCCTTGACTAAGTCTAACGTAAAGTTGGTTTCCTGATCCATTTTATCGTCTCAGGCATTCCAAGATTTATCACACTTCCGCCACTGTTTCCGTGTGTTGAATGGGCGTTGTGCCCATGTCCATCTATTTTCAAAATGGTCTGCAGTTGTGAGTCATTCCTTATTCGCTGCAGGTGTCTGTTGAAACGACCTAAACATCTATCCTGAGCAACGGAAAAGCTGTTAGCGCGAGCAGTAGTACTCTTGTCTGATACTCATTCTTCTCTGTATCCACTATGCAATTCTGCACATACTGGTTAACATCCATCTTCCTGTTCCTCCACCAGAACATCTCAATGACCTTTTAACTCGTGATCATGTGTCTCCTGTAATAGTCTCTCTCTCAGCTTTGCTGGCACTACCATTCGTGATACAAACTTGGTTTCCCTGGCAGTAGCCGACCCCGTGAAAAAAACTGTGTGTACTAAACTGCTTACTTTCGTTACCTGTCTTCTGTCCTGTCTCTCACACCTTAAGCCCATTATCACCAATTTGCAACATTGTTACTGTGCAGCTCAAGCCATTTACTTTTCAATGTTCCTTCCTAGGTTTATGTACAGCCAGAAAATCAAACTCACTCAACTGTATTGCTCATCGTGTCAACCTACCGAATGGATCTTTCAACGCTGCATGATCTGTTACCACTCGAAACTTTTTTCCATATAGATAACACTTCAGGTAGGTATTTCCACAGATAAGGTTAAAAATTTCTTTTTCCATTGTGGAATAATTTGTCTCCGTTGAGTTTATTTGTCTAGATGAATAGACTATAGGATGCTCTACACCCTCAATTTCTTGAGACAATCTAAAACCAAGTTCAAGGTTGAATGCCTCATGTAGCAGAATGAGTTCTTATTGAAACTGGGAAACACTAAGCTCAGACGAGATTTTAAAGCTTCTTACAGTTTTTCAAAAGCGCGTTCACAGTCCGCTGGGCAAACAAGCTTTGAACCTTTCTTCAGGAGTTAAATCAAGGATTTGGCAATGTCTGCAAATGCCTTTACAGACTCTTCACAATATTTTGTGACGCCAAGAGGTAATTGTGGTCCTTTCACTGATTCAAGCACCGAAACCTCACGTATTTGGGTCTACATTAACCCCACACTTCCTAATCATGTGAAAAATGTAGGCCACCCTCAAACACAAAGCTATACTTCTATTAATTAAAGTTAAATTTGTCTCCCTTAGGCTATGTGTGTGCTGCTTCATATCACTAGCAAAGGCGATTATATCATCAAGATACACCATGGACTTACATGGTTGCAGTCCTCCATCCAGAAAAAGGTGCTTTCTTTAATCCTAAAGACATAAACCAGTATTGATAATGATTTCACAAGGAAGAAAGTGCTGTTTTAGGATGGTCTTCTGGAGTGTCTTCGTGTTAATGGTAACCACTCCATATGTCCATCGTTGAAAATGCTTGGTAGTGAATGGTTTCAGCAGTGTTCGGCAAAAGGTAGCCATATGTTACAGTCTTAGCTTTCAGATGTTGATAATAGCAACAAGAATTATATTTCATTGACCCCTTCACTGATTTCTTGGGCGCAACTACAGTTCCTGCCTGCCACAGGCTACTACTTTCGTCAGTAATACCACCCATCAGCTGCTGATAGATAAATACCTCCAGAATCTCCTGCAAGTAATTTGGGACTCTGTAATGGAAAGCAGTAGACTGAGGATTCTCTACCTGTTAGCATTCGGTGTTGTATAATATGAATTGCTATCAATGGTCCTCCTGCAAAAAACCTAATCTGTAAATTCCAGCAGCAAATCTCACATTAATTCCTCATCACTTCCCTTCATGTGCTTCACCTTGGTCAACTCCCCTTATATCCCACTCTTCCTCCTGCGGGATATCTATGTTAGCGATCAGCAATCCCTTTGTTAACCTTAAATCCTCAATGTTAAAATTATCCACGAACATATGTACCATTTTCTCATCATTTACGACTTGTATGTGTACTTCATTTCATTAAGCAACCTGCCTAATACAGTTCGTCATTTACTTCCAATGGTTCCACCACACACATTATCCCTGTCAGTATGTCTGACTTAATATTAGCGCAAAACGATTTCTCTGTACCCTTAGGTACATAATACGTTAGTTTAGTCTTAGTGTCATAGCTTGTGCTGTAAATGGTTCTTCATATGTGATAGACTGATCTTATTAAATGGCTACACTGGCAGAAGTTTCAACCAACCAAAACAACCTTATGCTTATGAGCTGCAGAAGATAGATTTTGGCAACATGCTAACGGTCGAAATCCAGCCACATTACAATTTCATAGCTCTCAATCATAGGTGGAGAACCAGAAATCCTGTCTGAGCTGAACCAACCCCAGACAAAAATCTCTGTACGCCAGTCCCAAAAGTGTGACATACCTATCCCCTATTCCAAGCTATCTATACCATGGTGTGTTTCATTGCTTGTGTTCCACTAAATCACCTTTGCCAACCGACACATGCACCCCTGTATACCACTATTCCCGTGACTGTACAGTTCATCTCTGTGTATGACTTCGTATTATCTAATGTGGCCGGCAACCACCATAGGTGGGCCTTAGGTGCCCTTCGATATTTAAGCTCTGCTTCTTTCCAGGTCCCTTACCACTGAAACTATTGTTAGAATTACACTGACCTCTGCCTCTACTTCCATTGTTCCATGACTGGTGACATTGCTGCTGGATGTGCCATATCTGTCCACATCTGTATTAATGGGTTGAAAACACTGTCCACTTAACTTCATTTCGGTTGATACGTGAATTTCCTTGCACTCCACCACTAATCTGACAGATGCTCACAAATCAATCAGTACTCCTTTTCGTACTCTTCTTGACATTTACGTGGCAGCCCCATTAAAAATGCGCCAGGCCTCTGTATAACCCACGCCTCTCTCGTTTCTCTTAGTTTGGTACTATCACTGAGCACTGAGCAGGTGATGTATCTGCTCTGACACCAATGGAGAAGTCTGATGTGAAAGTAAGAGGTGCAGGGGACGGCGTGGAGCACCATTCAAACAGCCAGGAATTCAAAATCACCTTATTGCAGCTTCCTCCTGTCATTCATTACAGGCAGCATCTGTGTATGTGTATGTGTTCCAGCAATGCTGCAGAGCGTAGTGTAGGCGAAGTGGTAGTGTGCCAAGCAGCTGCTTCTGCCAGCGACGACTGCAGGGTCCGGTAGCTACTGTTGGCTACAGCCGTGTGTACGGCGATGCATCTTGCATCCCTCTTGCTGGCCAACAGCTGTAGCAGGTGTCGTAGCGGCTGTTACACACTGACCAGTACTGATGGCCGTCGTGGTGCTTCCTGGTGATGGGTAGGCCCAGTGTGCTCACGGCTCTGTGGCCCATGATATCAGGATGGGCTGCCCTGACGTGTAGTCGTACTGTGGTCCTGGAGTAGCATTCCAAGTGTCACCCGAAGTATCAGATGACGTAGAGTCGTACTGTGGTCCTGGAGTAGCATTCCAGATGGCACCCGAAGTATCAAATGTATAGTCGTACTGTGGTCCTGGAGTATCATTCCAGATGGCACCCGAAGTATCAGATGACGTATAGTCGTACTGTGGTCCTGGAGTAGCATTCCGGACGGCACCCGAAGCATCAGAGCACCTGTGGAAGATGAGCTGGTTTGCTATACCTTGCAGTACATGTACTAAACACTTCCGTAGTTGCCAGTGTGGAAAGGCTTCCGTCTTCGTCAGCCTAGGCACTGCTTTGTCAACCGTTTCCACACCTCGCCATCTGTTTCACCTCGCAGTGTTGAAACGGCTCTGTTGTATTTTGTAAGACATGACTGCAGTGTTGGCCTATGGCTAGTGCCAATACAATTTGATTCGTACTCTGCTCGCTTCTGGCCGAATATGGTCGGTCCGCTGCAGATCCTTGAACCCAAAAAGGGGCAGCTGGAGCAGTACTCAGACATTAACAGTTGTATAATGTTGTTGTTTAAAGTGTTAGTCAAGTTTTGTAAAAGCCACCACTACATCGCAGAACAATCACTACAATACGTATGTATTGTGGGAAGGTGGAAGGGTATCAAAGGTAAACCAGCACTTCACATTTGCCCAGGTAGTTAGTGGAACTATCCGCTTACGAAAGCTGTCGATGTGTAACGTGCGTAGATACGTGGTAATGCTAGAAAGAATAAAAAATAGATTTATTATTTAGGAGTATATGTACCGCCAGCTTCAAGTACTGGTACACTGAGATATTTTCTTGTGTGCTGGGCACTTGATTACTGCGACAGAATTATCAAGCTCATTTGAATACCATTATTTTTCTTAAGAGTAAAGACTCTCTATGTGAACTGCCTACTAGTGAGACTCCCTACAAACTCTGTGTGACTTTGTATAATAAATTATACAGACCGTCGGTCCCACTTATTTGCCGAACGTTTTCCTCTTTTTATGCTTCATGCAAAGATCTTATAGAAACTGTTGTTTGTAGTTTCATGTTCCTATTCAGTGGTAAAACAGCGTATACATTCCATAATGCAGAGTCAGCATATATACAGGCTGCATGACAAATTCACGCAGTAGTATGCTATACTTGCACTCAGCGAGTTTAGAGAACAATTACAATCTTTGATACATGACTATCGCTGTTCGGTAGAGGTTTTACTTTGAAAACGAAATAACTTAGTAGTAGGCATGATGTACCTACTAGAAAAACACGAAACCTCTGCAGGTATTAAGCAGCTGTATTTTTTGATCTCATTATTTCAAGGAAAATCACCTCAAACCCAGATTTATAGCAAAATAATTTGAAGTTATCAAAATCGATTTCCTATACAATTTTCATTAGCTAAAGATGAAAGTATTTTACAATTTTTTCTATGTTTCTTACCTGCAAATGCACTGAAGCAATGAAGAGTTCCTATCGTAGAAATACAGATTGTAATAGCATTCTAGAGCCCTGGGACACACCAGAATTCTGGTCTAATTTCTATGAATGCAGGGAAAGTAATGGACTAACATACGGAAAGTGCACCAGAATGACTACAGTAAAAGAAAGTCCACCTTTCTATTAAAACAAACGTCTTCAGGATTTTTACAAGTAAAAACTTGATGCAAATAATTTACTCATCAAAATAATTTATCTTTGGGTTCGATAGCTCTAAATGCGTACGAAATATTTTGGTTATATAAATGTGACAGGTTATGTAATCCCCAGTTCCGTGTAGTGTGTGTTCCCACTCGTCTTCACTTTCTACTTACTGCTGGACTTCACACATCTTTTAATGCCGAGGTATAAACGACTGAGACAATCATGAATTTATAAAATACGGAAAGCTTACGTAAATAACATTATCTGACATTGATCCTGAAGTGGCTTGCAAACTACTTGATATGAGACTAAATGTGGGAAGGCGACGGACCTGACATACCGCTGTTGATGCTCTGTTCACATGCTGTGATATTTATAAAAAGAGCATTGGAAGTAGTGTGTCAAATTTGTGTGCTGTGAAAGCCGAATGTAGTAGTCAACCATAATTTTGGAAAATAAGTTACCATTTGCTTCATCCTGCATCATACACTGTTATTTGTGCTGTAGCAAATTAACTTCGCTGTTATGTCAACAGTTTTGCCACACAAGTTTTTAACACCGAATTCAAAATGTTAAAATTTGCATGACTGGTATTTCAACATGTGTGCGTAAGGTTTTGGTGAAAAGTGAATATGAAATATAATACTCAACAAATAAAAAAAACATGATTCAATTGATATTAATTACTTACGTTCTTCATTAAATTTACGACAAATAATTCACGAAGTTTTAAAAATATACATGTCATGAATTTCTCTCTCTTATGTAACATTTTACCCATCTACATCAACTGTATTTCTATTTGTTGAAATATTCAGCAACCAGTCGCACAAAATTAATTTTATTCCTCTACCGGTTTCGGTCATCGGAAAAGGAATAATATTAACTTTGTGCTACTGGTTGCTGAATATTGAAGGAAATGTTACGTAGCTGTTACGATTAGTGGGCAATATCTGTGAATACTAATTACAAAACAAATTTTATTTCTAGAGATGTTTCCAGTAAGATAAATTAATTATCGATTTAGCTTGGAAACTTCCATGTGGTTTTTAGGAATGAGCCAACTGTAGTATGTCTGGGTCGGGTAGAAATGAATTCGTTGCAGTACGTTTTGCACGGGAAATGAAACGCCATGTCCTCTTAATCACGCTTGTTTTAATTTTTCATGCCAGTGCCATCTCGCGGATTAGCTTCTCCGGACGACGTGGGGCTGTCTCGTGATGAAAAATAAACGGAAACTTGGTTGTTCGCAGCGGCCGTGAAGGTGATCAAAGCCACTCTGCATCAAAGGCAAACCTCTCAGGTCCCGCAGATTAAAAAAGAAAATTTCACCGGATGGTTCGCAAGTAACTCCCTGAAATATTGGATCCGTTTCTTTAAAGGAAACATCCTTTCTCGTTGCAAACTTTTCACTAGTTTCTTCAGGTATCAAAAGTGCGCGCGGATATTATTTACTGTTCCACCTTAAGCAACGTAATACAGCTGCCTCCCTGTTGAACTGCAACCTGCGACTCACGAATGAAATAACGAGATAAAGGAAAAGAGCATAAGATGGCGTGCTCACTGAAAAGTCTTCACTGACAGTCATACGTGCAACGTACTGTATTTCGTGATGAGAACAATGAAGCTAAAGACGACGTAGCATAATTAGAACCGATGATCACAACGATAACACTAAACCGTGTATTGTAAACATCTATTTAATAGTTGATCGTTTTCGTGTGGCAAAGACAATGGAGGAAATTGACACTAGCTTTTACATGCCAGTTACACATGACAAAGTTTCCCAGAAATTGTTATAAATAAAAAGCGCAAAGTAAGATTTCGAGGTCACGATGTAATAGCAGCTCCTTCATATTTGTCTTCGAGGTATTTTAGATCTAATATCACAGCAATCAACTCTTAAAATTGTGTCTCCGTACTACAGATTAGATTAGATTAGTTTTTCGTTCCATAGATCCATGTTGAGGAAGATCCTCGTGGATGTGGAACATGTCACCATTTTATATATATATATATATATATATATATATATATATATATATATATATATATATATATATATATATATACTTTCTTAAGCTGAAATAAAAATACTAATAGTATAAATATATACAACACATCATTTGTTTCTATTAAAAAATTCGTCAATGGAGTAGAAGGAGTTGGCCACTAGTAAGTCTTTCAGGCTCCTTTTAAAGTGATCTCTATTTGTAACTAAATTTTTTATGTTTACTGGCAAATTATTGAAGATGAGTGTTCCTGAGTAGTGGACCCCTTTCTGAACTGAAGTAAGTGCTTTTAAGTCCTTGTGCAGATCATTTTTGTTCCTGGTATTGTATGTATGAACTGAGCTGTTTGTTGGAAAAAGAGATATATTATTTAGGACAAATTTCATTAAGGAGTTAATATACTGAGAGGCATTAGTTAGTATACCCAGTTCTCTGAAGAGGTTTCTACGGGACATACTTGAGTTTACTCCACAAGTAATAGGTATTACACGCTTTTGGACTCTGAAAACTTTTGTTTGACTTGAAGAGTTACCCCAAAATATTATACCATATGACATTATGGAATGAAAGTAGGCAAAGTATGCAAGCTTTTTCACTTTTATGTCGCTTATGTCTACTAACACTCGAATTGCAAATACAGATTTGTTAAGGCGTTTCTGCAGTTCTACGGTGTGCTCCTCCCAACTGAATTTATTATCAAGTCATAATCCCAGGAATTTAAGACTGTCAACATCTTCTACCTGCTCTTCTGCATACTTTATGCATATGCTGGGTAGAAACCTCTTACAGGATCTGAATTGCATAGAGTGAGTCTTTTCGAAGTTTAATGTCAGTGAGTAGGCTTTAAACCATTTATTAATATCCAGAAAATATCATTAGCAGATCTTTCTAGAACTACACTCGACATGCTATTTATTCAAATACTTGTGTCATTTGCAAACAAAACGAAATCTGCTTCTGGCAGTGTAACTGATGAGAGATAATTAATCTCCACAAGAAAAAGCAATGGCCCTAACATGGATCCTTGTGGGACACCACATGTAATTTCTTCCCATTCTGATGATGACTGATGAGTTAATTCACTAGTCCCTTGCACTCACACCCTTTGTTTCCTGTTAGCGAGGTATGACTTGAACCATTTTGCAGCACTGCCTGTGACACCATACAATTCTAATTTATTTAAAAGGATGTTGTGGTTTAGACAATCGAATGCCTTAGACAAATCACAGAAAACACCTGCTGCTTGTAACTTGTTATTTAATGAATTAAGTACATTTTCACTGTAGGTGTAAATAGCCTTTTCGATATCAGAACCCATTCAGAAATCCAAACTGTGTTCTTGATAATATGTTATTTGTGGTCAGATGGTTGAGAAGCTGCATGTAGATTACTTTTTCTAAAATTTTTAGAATGCTGGCAAAAGTGAAATCGGTCTGTAGTTTGATGGCATCTCTTTATCCTCTTTCTTTAATAAAGGCTTAACATCTGCATATTTTAGCCAGTCCCAGTTATAATTCACTGGTTACACAAGTAACTTAGAATTGTACTAAACTCACAAGAACATGCCTTAATTAACTGTGTTGATATTTCATCGTAACCACTTGACTTTTTAAAGATTTTATTATGGAAGTTATTTCTTTTGGTGATGTGAGTGACATATTGATGTTCCTGAAGCTACTTGTAAAGGCTAGTTTCAGATATTCGAGGGCATTATTTCTGATCCTGACAATCCCATTCTATCAGTAATGGATATAAAGTACTTGTTAAATAGATTTGCCACACTATGCCCATCGGTTACTAATGTGTCATCGACCCTTAGTGCTATTTGCTCCTGTTCCTTTCTGGTTCTACCAGTCTCCTCTTTCACTACATCCCATATTGTTTTTATTTTGTTCCCTGACATTGCTATCTTCTTCTCATAGTGTTTTTGTTTAGATGTATGAATTACTTTTTTTAATATTTACAGTATTCCTTGTATTTAGCTAAATCATCAGCATTGGAGCTATTCTTGGTCGACAGATACATTTTCCTTTTTGTCTTACAGGAAATCTTTATTCCTTGTGTGATCCATGGTTTTGTTATAGACTTCTGTTTAATTTGAGTAACTTTTAGAGGAAAGCAGTTTTCAAACAGAACATTTATTACTTGCGGGGAATGTTCTTGGCTGTCACAGGAATATAGGGTTCAAACATTTTGAGCTAACTGTCATGTTTGGTTCACGTAAAAACTACTGAATAAAATGATTCTGTTTCAATGTCGTAAGTTTGCACAATTCGTAGAACAGATTATATTAATCTTTACAAATGAAAGTTAATGTTCTGAATGACTGACTCATCATTCCCCAGACCAAATCACAAAGTATAGAAATTTGATACTCCGATATCATGCTGATCTTTTACTGTGGACGCCGTCTGAAAAAGGGTTTTCGAAATTCAACCCCTAAGAGAGTGAAATAGAGAATGGAAGGTTTTGAAACGTCCCCTTAGAAAAATTAATGAAATACTGTGCTGATAAACCTCTTACACTATTTGATTTTCAAACAGCTGAGCAGAACTGAACGTACTCAGACATTTCGCTCTTTACCTGTTCTGATCAACACTAAAATGACAGGCAATATTTTTTAGCGCAACGGAATCTGACCTTCAATAATCCCTACAAAAGAATGGTCCTGACTATACCTTTCACAAATCACTCATCTCACAAAAATCTTCGTTACTCAAGCTACTGCAACACAGCGAGAGCCACTACTGCCAGCTTAATGAAAGATTCAAACTACTGAAGGCACTAACTACTGATAGGCATAGTTAGCAAATGAAAGATTTTGAGAGAGAAAAAACAATGCATTCACCTTAATATTGTTCAAAAGTAATATTATATACATATATCAGTTCATGACATCCAGTCTTACAAATTTACTGTCTCTGTCCAGATCATCTGCTCTCACAACTCCGTCATCTCACTCCCCACATCCACCACTGCTGGCGGCTCACCTCCAACTGCGAAACGCTACGCGCTGTTAACATCCAGCTGCCCAACACTACAATGGCAGACAACAATGCAAACCAGCCACAGACTGCACACAGCACAGACAGTGATTTTCGTACAGAGCGCTACGTGGCGTTACCAATATAAAAACCTAAACAGCCTACTTACATAACCTCCAAGCTCCCCAGAAAAAATTTTCGAAATTTTTTTTTTGGCGCTGGCCAATACACATTTGTTAAATAATTTTTCACAATTACAATAACAAAGAAATCATATGCACACACATTGATACAATGTTGGTGAAAAGCTAAAATTTTCTCACAGTCCATAAAGACAGTCCTGATCATTCATCACAGTAAATTTGCAGTTTTTTTTTTTCCTCAAAGTCTGAGCAGTAAAAGACAATGCACATGGAAGTAGTGGATTTCAATGCAGTCCTGAAGAAGTAGTGTTGACCTTCCAACAGAAAAACAGTGCTGACTCTTGACATGCAGAGAGGTAATGGGCCACAAGAGAGCAAACCCACCGCAGAGTCAGTCGAAGTTTTGAAAAATATTTGTAGGTAGGTCATCACAGAACAGAACAACTGTAGTCCTGGTAGAGATTACGGTATTGGTGGGCCACTAGAGGTGCAGACCTAGTGCAGTCCTTGTAGAAATAATGGTATTGGTGAGTCATCAAAGGTGTAGACCCACTGTAGTCCTTGTAGAGATGGCTAGCAGGTGCACAATCACCATTGAAGAGTCTTGCGGAGAATATAGCAAGTCCATGAACCACCACTTTTGCAATCACAAAGTTTTTGGAATTGTCCTTAGAACCACCAATGCTGTTAATCAGTCCCTTGCTGAATTACAGTATTAACACACGTGCAAACACTATCAGTCCCTACTTCTGACATATACCATGACCAACAAAAACATGTGCAGTGAAATGTAACTTACAAGTTTTGTAATATGATGAACTGGTGTCATTTACAATTTTATAATATGAGAATTCAATAACAAAGGTACTAAATACATCATTAAAGAGCATAACAATAAAGGTAACATTTGTAGTAATACAGGCTTTACAAAAGAATAGAAATAGGCATGTACATCAGTGTTACAAGAATAATTACATAAGTACATACATAAAAGATCAAAATAACTTTTGAAACATCAACTTCACACATGAGCATTAAACCAAAACAGAATAAATAATGTCTAAACATCTTTGCAAAGTAAATAACATAGAATTAGAAAAATTCTACAACATAACTTTCATTAGCTAAACACATAAAGACAGGAAAAACACAAATACACTAGGGTACACAAAAACATAGTGGGATAACACAAGGGAAGGATGGGGTTTCTTTTACTGCAGTATTTTGCAAACAAAACTTTCTTTACTTCTCCGAGATCTCCCTTCGTTCGTCATTATTTCCAAGAAGTCCTATCTATACCTGCTCCCTGTACTTTTTTCGTATAACTTCTCAATGCATTTCTTCCAATTCACCACAATTCATTCTCTTATAAAGCCTACCCCATCTTAAGCTAACTTAAATCTACGGAGCTCAGATGTTAAACTAAGGGACGAGGCAATGCAGCAGCACAGAACAATTAACACAAACAGCAATGACAAAAAAATGGAATTTGGCAAAGCAAGCAGCAGCAAATGTAACAGCTTATATCTAAACATGACAAAGCTCAAACAGAAAAAATATTACAGTAAAAATAGTCATGTTTAATACCTATGTCACATCTTAACATTGGAAATAACTTACCTCTACCAAAAAAATTACCAAGTAGTTGAAAGAAAGTATGCAGTTACTGTTATTAATCCCTTATTATTGTTCTTTCCTTTCCAAGTGCTCCTTCTCTGAAGAATGTGGATCATAAAATTATTATTTAATAGATCTTAATATTGTTCAAAAGTCCTATTATATATATCACTTCATGACATCCAGTCTTACAAATTTGCTGTCTCTGTCCAGATCATCTGCTCTCACAACTCCGTCATCTCACTCCCCACATCCATCACTGCTGGCGGCTCACCTCCAACTGCGCAACGCTACGTGCTGTTAACATCCAGCTGCCCAACACTACAATGGCACACAACAATGCAAACCAGCCACAGACTGCACAGAGCACAGACAGTGATTTTCATACAGAGCGCTACGTGGTGTTACTAATATAAAAACCTAAACAGCCTGCTTAAAGTATTTTTTCAAAATTATTAAGAAAATTTTGAAGATAGACTCATGAAAATTTGGTATTTGGTTTGTCAATCATAAATGAGAAAATACCATTTCAGCATTTTTGTAACTTAATGCTTATGAGGTGAAATAGTGGGTGAAAGATTTCCTAACGAATAATTACTAAAGAACTACTGAACTATTTTTAAAGATACGTCCATTAAAATTGGTATTTGATTTCTCAGTTAGAAATAGAAAAATATGCGTTCAGTGTTTTTGGAAATTCAGCCTCAAAGACGGTGTAATAGGGGATGAAAGGCTTTTTGAAAATACGTCGCTATTAGGTCAACTTTGGTGAAAGATTTCTCATTCATTTATAAAAATGTACGTATTTCAGCAATTTTAGAAATTCAAGCAATAAAGGGGTAACATAATGGGTGAAAGTTTTTTTTTAAATAAATAATTATTACAAACTACTAATATATTTTTAAAGCTTCATCTATGAAAACTGGTATTTGAATTCACATTTGAGATAAAAAAATTATGTTCAATGTTTTTGGAAATTCAAACCCTAAGGAGAAGAAATAAGGGATGAAAAATTTAAGAAAATATTTTGAAGTAATAAAATATTTTTAAAGTTAAATCTCTGAAAATTGGTATTTCACTTCTCGATTACATACAACGTAGTATGTGTTAGGGGATGAAACTTTCTACGAAAATATCAGCACAAGAATGCAAAAGACGAGATTAACAAAAACCTCCGACTCCAGGTACCAGAATCGCCCACTGTAGAGAAGTAGATTCGAGAAAGACGATGCGTCTAAGACCTGAGTTAGAGTGAAAACCTTAGAAGGTATTTTAATCTGTGAGCGACATAAAAATTCGCTAAAGAAAAAAAAATATTCGTAGGCTATAAAGTCTAAGTGAGCGAAGCAGGAGGCGCTAAGATAGTAATCGCAATAATTTTACAATAAAACTATAAAGAGCCTGAACTATTCTGCTGGGCAGATAATTTACGGCAGAGGTCGCATTGTTTTCCAGTAGTTCTTTCAAGTAGTAGCTTCTCTAGTACCCTTGCTGACACACAAGATCCATCAAAGTTGTAGACTGCAGAAATGTTTTGTAGCTCAAATTTTCAGTTCCATAGCTTTCAATTACCTCAGCTCATTTTACATGATGAGTACTATACAGATTTGAGAGGTGCTGTGCTACTCTTGCATGTTGTCACCCACACAAAAAATGATCTTTTACGTCCTTAATTTCACTGTTAATCCATGTGTATGTCTACATTGTTTTACTGCTGAAAGCAGTCTCATTTATTCGAGTCTTTCCTGGGTGATTAATAGCGCATTTCATACATGAGTTTTTTACTTGCTTCTCTGGGCACCTAAAATGAAGTGAGGAAAAGCAAGTACAAGATGCTGACCTTTCATAATTTTACACTAGGTGTTAGTACACAGCAGGTTTTTGGTGAATCTGTACCTTCCAAAGCAACAATACACAGTTCAAATATGAGAAAAATTCTCTATAAGACGGAATTTGATTCCGAGAGCCTGTAGGAGCAGTAACAGAATAAAACGAGCTTCGAGGCCAGATCATGATTGAAGAGGATACCAGCTGGTAGTGTCAACAAACAAAATCTTCCACTTTGAAATACTTTAATCTTTGGATACCACACCATCTTACCTTTGAAGATAAATTAAAGCAGTAAATGCTATAAAAATTCGATTCCTGATGGTCCAAGGAAACAGTATCACGGATGGTGAAGGATTATCTCAGTGTCAATTCAATGCTGAATCGTGTTGCCATTTTATCATTTGACTCTTCCCAGAAACTTTTCGTCCTACAAAAGTGTAATGAGAACAAATGTGGGGAAAAGAAAGGTGGTCACAATACTTGTGGCAGGCAGTTACATCGTTGTCATTGTTCCGAATTAAGGCGAGCCACTACCTTCTGGAGGGTTATCTAGGGTTTTTCTATCCGCACTTTTCAATACATCAAGAAGAACAACGGAACTGCTGGTATTTCTGCTCCATCATGACAACACTCTGCCTCATCGCTTCGAGAAAACCGAGTCTCTGCTTTCCGTGTGTCAGTGCCAACATCGATGATAGCTGGGACTTTTTTGTATTCCACAAAACCAAAAGAGCCGTACACTATCGACGACTGTTGTCTCCAGACGATGCCATTTCCAGTAGTGGATACTGTTACTACCAACTAGAGTCCTTATGCAGTAACCTTTGTAATAATATCAGCCTTAACTACCACAGCTGCTATATATTAATTTTCTCTCTCACTAACCCGACTCAACTGAAATAAAATTTTAATGCAAGAGTCAACATTTGGATAGCTAAGTTGCTCTGAAATTTGATGTTTTACTCAATATTGAATTACTTTCTTTAGAATGTAAATATCTTACGCTAGTGATATTTTCTTTACTCATTGAAATATACACCTCAAATATTTCATCAGATAACCATTATTAGTTGTTTAATTTATCTCTTGTTGGCATTTATTTCACAGATAATAATTCTTAAATCCATGAAAATCTCGAGTTTCTTTCTCTTTTAGATTTTCATTATATCTGTCAGCATACGATTTAATTTTTGAAGCTATTTTACTTCATTTCTTATCATCATTATGTCTGTGAGCAACAATACCTCTCTCTCAGAAAAATTACGTTTACCTAAATGTTAAAATGTTAAATGTTTCTGTAAAATGAAATCACTATTTATTTTCCAGAAAAAAGTACTGTAACTGGTCACTGAGTAGAATCAACTTTCCAAAAACCTACACGTCTTCACCTCAGACTGGACAGAAAGAAATCATTGAAAAATACTTCTGGTATCTGCCACTTTGTCACTAGAGCCTTTTTTTAAAAAAAAAATGCTTGTACCACTTCAGGCAATGTTCATCACTAAACAGATTTCCCACCTTCAAACTGAATATATGACGTTTGTTATACGACAGATTAGAAAGAGCTCCAAGGTGGATTGTTTTGGTTTAAGCACTCGACGCTATTCTGACAGTTGACATGAGCCTGGGAGGTTGTGGCCGTAGCGGCAGAACCCACGTGTCCCTGTCATATTCTGTAGCGTCCGGAGTGACATCACGAATGTCCACAGCAATTCACACAAAGAGTCATCGTGACACTCATTAACGCACTTGGAATGTAAGCCAGTAAACCTACAACAATTTAAAATGCTCAACAAGATGCTTCTTTTGATTCAAATATTGACTGTGGAAGAGAATTGTTCAGTAAGTTAATGACTGGAAATAGAAACTGTCACGACTTTTCGCAATAACTATAATAATATTTATACTAATTAAGATACGTTCATCAATGTAAATTCAAGGAGATAGTCACACTTTTATTTATGTATTTAAATAGACAATGAGAAGTGACTGAATTAAGTAATTATTTATTTATATATTTATTTATTTTATTTATGTATTTATTTTACCTGACATGATTAGGGCCTTCGGGCCCTCTCTTACACCTAACCAGGCATACTCAGATTGAACGAGTTACAGTTTCTACATAACATAACTGAAGTCAGCAAAGTATAGAAAACGATAATACTAATAGGACTGTAGGAAGTTTTGTAAAATGTCACCACACAATACGAACAACATTAAATTGTAAGGTTTCAATGTTTAAGTAAAATTTTTGCTTAACTAATTAGGTTTTCACATATTACTGCCCATAATTTAAATTATATCAGATCTACATAGTTCTGTGTGACACCAGAAGAAGGAGCAGCTCACTTCCTGTTGGACTGATGGACCACTTATATGTATGTAGTAAATGTTCAAGGCACAGTTAACTAAAAGTAAACAGAGTCCTAATTAAGTCAAAATTTCTTTCACTTTAATTACGATTGTGGGCAAAACATTCAACCTAAACTTTATTATGAGATATTGCAATCAGCGTCTTGGCGCGCATCTTTTGGTGTCTTCAGTTTTAAGACAGCACGTAAGGCTAAAAGTTTTAATTCGGTCTGCTGAACAACACTGCGAGTTGCCTGTCGCAGTTAAGGGAAACACAGGTTTTGGTTACAGGCAGGGCAGCCAGACTTGCCTCTGTGCAGTGTGTTGAAGCGTCTGAAACGCAAGATCTGTGTCACTCTTGCCAGTGATTCAATCGTTTTGGAGTTTCGGATATTTTTCGCGGCTGTGGACAATTCCAATTTTTAGTGAACGCTGTGAGTCGGGACATTAACTCTGGCACGATACTGAGTATCAGGTATTCAATAGAACGTTGAAATTTAAAAGCTGATACAAGCAGTTTTATTTAAATTTATAGTAATTTTAAAGCACTATACGTGGATTCGAGGCACATTTGAGTTGGGATTCCGACAATAGTTAGGTCAGTATTCACCAGATAAATCTATTCAATATACACAGGCAATTTTGATTGCTAATCACATCGTTGGGTGACATTATTTATACGACATGTATCAGTCCTAACAAACTTCATTTTCTCATTTTGAGGATAAGTAACAGGAGAAGGACATACAGCGAGCAGTGAGTCCACGACCTGAACGGTGATAAGGAGATGAGCCTAAGAGTATTCAGTGGTCCCATAGATACTTTCCAGGAGGTAGGAGTATCGCTTAAATTTATTGCAGCACGTCACATGTTGTTACTCAAAAAGAAATTTAGGAAAAGATGTCACTATCCATGTCTCATCATAATCAACTCAAAATCTGATTACACACAAATATTTCGTGATACTATGCAGATCCCTTCATCTCCCAACAATCGAATCCTTCAAAGATCATCACAATAAGTTTCGAACCAAATAGATAACTCGTCTCTCACGATACAAACCTAACAGATACAGATGCTCTCGTGATAAACTACTGATACCCTACAGATACTTATAAGTTTCTCAGCCCATAGGAGAGCACTACACACTCATATCCAGATTCCAGATTTATGACTCCTACCGAAAGACAATGACCTTTCTTTGCCGTTACAGATTACTGTGACAAATTTACAAATTTGCTAATATGACGTGGCAACTGGTACTAACCAGAGACCCAAGTGCTTCTTATCGTTTCTCCTAGGAAGTTGTTTACACTCGGCTGTTGATTTTACCATCCGCTGCCAGATACCTCTGGCGATGCGCCCATTTGAAATGTGATGTAAGCTTAGTATTTACCACGGTATCATCTCATGTTTCATCGAATTCAGGATGCACTGAACATCACAAGGGACAGTGTTGAAGATGCAAAAACTGAATTTTTAAGGACTATAGTTGAGGGTCTCAAAATCTTTACACTACTCCACATAATACTCCAGGAATAATTTTATTTCGACTTTATTTATTGTATTAAAGACTTGTCGTATGTCGTGTATTCTCAAATATAGAAAACGCAATACACCTACGTACGACTTTATTACACTCCTACATAAGCCCTTAGGTATTTCTGACGCGCTTCCAGTTAAATTCCATGTCCTCGGCGCAACACACACACACACACATACACACATACATACATACACACCTTACTTTAGCCGGCGGGGGTGGGTCCACTTCACGGTGCTGTGTTTGTTGCTGCTCTAGACTGATCACTGGTAAACTACGACTGTCATCAGGGAGCAAGTCGCTAGCAGGTGGTACTACGTAGATGTAGCTCCAGAGCGTAACTACACTCCTTGACGTATAACTTGTTCCTAAGAGGTGTAGTTGCAAATGGAGGAATAAAATGATAATGCTTTCATTAATGTTAACACTATTCACGTATACATATCCTGTAAACTGACTGGTTCATCATCGTTCCCATAAATGAATCATTCAAGTGACCTATGGAACTATGGAACTAACTAACCACAGCAACTTTTCACTTCCCGATCGACGGTTATAATTTCGATCTGGTCGTTGAGATATAGGTTTTCTTTAGTTTTACTGAGTTACCATAGGAAAATTCTGCTGTGATTTCTTCGAGAAGGGATTTGCTCCACCCCTAATGAACTTGTCATAGACGGAACTAATCTTCCTTCTACATTGTAATTAACGATACCGCGAGTTGCGGACGTCTTTGGTAGCAAACACATGAGATCACCAAAGCTTTATCAGTTTCACTGCCAATCGTGAGCACCGTGAGATGAACAGTAAAAATAGAGGCCTATTGTTTTGTTGGTCAGTAAACCTCAACAAGTAACCTCAGACGACTGTCTAGAATGCTTTTCGTTCTTCTTTAACTCTGGCTCCGTATCTGTGCGAAAACTACACTCCTGGAAATGGAAAAAAAGAACACATTGACACCGGTGTGTCAGATCCACCATACTTGCTCCGGACACTGCGAGAGGGCTGTACAAGCAATGATCACACGCACGGCACAGCGGACACACCAGGAACCGCGGTGTTGGCCGTCGAATGGCGCTAGCTGCGCAGCATTTGTGCACCGCAGCCGTCAGTGTCAGCCAGTTTGCCGTGGCATACGGAGCTCCATCGCAGTCTTTAACACTGGTAGCATGCCGCGACAGCGTGGACGTGAACCGTATGTGCAGTTGACGGACTTTGAGCGAGGGCGTATAGTGGGCATGCGGGAGGCCGGGTGGACGTACCGCCGAATTGCTCAACACGTGGGGCGTGAGGTCTCCACAGTACATCGATGTTGTCGCCAGTGGTCAGCGGAAGGTGCACGTGCCCGTCGACCTGGGACCGGACCGCAGCGACGCACGGATGCACGCCAAGACCATAGGATCCTACGCAGTGCCGTAGGGGACCGCACCGCCACTTCCCAGCAAATTAGGGACACTCTTGCTCCTGGGGTATCGGCGAGGACCATTCGCAACCGTCTCCATTAAGCTGGGCTACGGTCCCGCACACCGTTAGGCCGTCTTCCGCTCACACTCCAACATCGTGCAGCCCGCCTCCAGTGGTGTCGCGACGGGCGTGAATGGAGGGACGAATGGAGACGTGTCGTCTTCAGCGATGAGAGTCGCTTCTGCCTTGGTGCCAAGATGGTCGTATGCGTGTTTGGCTCCGTGCAGGTGAGCGCCACAATCAGGACTGCATACGACCGAGGCACACTGGGCCAACACCCGGCATCATGGTGTGGGGAGCGATCTCCTACACTGGCCGTACACCTCTGGTGATCGTCGACGGGACACTGAATAGTGCACGGTACATCCAAACCGTCATCGAACCCATCGTTCTACCATTTCTAGACCGGCAAGGGAACTTGCTGTTCCAACAGGACAATGCACTTCCGCATGTATCTCGTGCCACCCAACGTGCTCTAGAAGGTGTAAGTCAACTACCCTGGCCAGCAATATTTCCGGATCTGTCCCCCATTGAGCATGTTTGGGACTGGATGAAGCGTCGTCTCACGCGGTCTGCACGTCCAGCACGAACGCTGGTCCAACTGAGGCGCCAGTTGGAAATGGCATCGCAAGCCATTCCACAGAACTACATCCAGCATCTCTACGATCGTCTCCATGGGAGAATAACAGCTTGCATTGCTGCGAAAGATGGATATACACTGTACTAGTGCCGACACTGTGCTTGCTCTGTTGCCTGTGTCTTGTTCTGTCAGTGTGATCATGTGATGTATCTGACCCCAGGAATGTGTCAATAAAGTTTCCCCTTCCTGGGACAATGAATTCACGGTGTTCTTATTTCAATTTCCAGGAGTGTATAAATACTGAAATGACGATGACGATACGTTAACATTTGACTGCGTGCTAAGCGAGAGATCGTATTCAATAAATACAATAATTATCTATGACTATCTTTTGCTACAAGTAGATAGAGATTGCTGTAAGAGATAAATTGATTCTAGTCTTTAATACATAGCTTCCATATATACTTTGGGGTTAGCAATAGTAATACGTCACTGATTCTGTTTAGGCATCATGAAATTACATACCAAGAAATGTTTACTGAAAAAGATGATTTTTATTTTATGTAAGGGTGACGTCTCTACGATAAACAGCAAGGAATTATTCAAACCAGCTCTCTGATACCATGCAATGACTGGTAAATGTAAGCGCTAGCAATAATAAGGTGTTTTACATAAATTTTTCTTGGTCCTGTTCTTGTTATTACCTAGATTAGGTTCCCAGATCTTTTATTTTTATCTTTGATCATTAATTTATGTATCACGTTAATTCCAGGTTAACAACTTACAAATATCTGTCTATAGTTTTGCATAACAAATTGTCTGTTACACTGTGTGAATTTAAGCAGGTAAAATAGTGGCTCAGAAGTACCATATCTACGGGAATACCTTGTTTTATAGCTTGTAGTAATTTACAAAATGCTGACCAATAATTTGAATTTGAGTCATTCCATTCGTGTTGAGTGTTTTGGCCGAACGTGCACTTTGATGGGTAGTTTTGTTTCATTAATCGTACCAGAGTGTTTTTGATCGTGTTTAGAAAACAGTTATTTATAATCTCGGTCATTGAGACTAGCTACACTTTTAGTATCAGTAAACTCAACTTTACGGCGTTTGAAGAGGTACTTCACTATTTGCAGTAAACATTATTACAGTTCCACAAGAACTTAAGATTTAGCAGCCGTTCTCGATTATGTTAAAGGATCCTGAGGTTATGGCAAACGTCAGGCTCCAGAATCTTCGGACCCGAATTTTGGGCCTTAATGTCACCACTTTCATGCTGGAACTGGCTACACACTGTGACGCACTGTCAAGCTTTCGCAAATTGAAGGAGGTGTACTCTGCTTAAATGTAACGAAGTTTGACAGTGTGCCACAGTGTGCATCAACTACCGCAGGAAGGCCTCGACATGGATCCAACGATTTTGGTTACTGAGTCGTTCTTCCAAATAGCTTTCCATTGAAATTAAATAAATTCATAACTAAATTATTATCTTCAGGTCATCTCGTAAATTTACATGATCTGTACATGTCTCGTTAACTGAATTTAGAGTATATCTCTTCCAATTGAAACACATGAAAATGCAATCTCGATAATCACATTATGGCAAGTCGATTAGTTGTAACTTGTTAGCTTTTACTTACTCAAGTAAATTTTCCGTGTTTGTTTTCGTTGCTCAGTAGCATTTGTTTGCTCTAGTAACCCTAAATCGTACTGTTTCTATGTGTCATTAAGGTGGAAGATAACCATTCGGGTTACTAGTTGTTAAATTTCCTAACTTGGAGAGCTACTTTAAATTTTCGAAGAATTAGAAATATGGAAATACGGTCAGCCTTGTGGATGCCTCGAGTACAATGGCTATCATCCTTGGGCTGAAGAAACAGGCATCAGACAAGGCAGAGAACGTAGGTTTCATTCATATAGAGAGTAGAGATAGTTTTAAACCATCCCTGAGTCACAGAGTACCGCCTTATCGAAGTTAGGAAACTGAACGTGGGTGGAAACTTTAAAGGAAGCTCCTGAGAGATGGAGCGAGCAGACAAGAAACGGAATGAGTGCTGGCTGTAATCGCGTGACCTGCTAGTAATAAGGAACACGCGACATGAGCGGCGCAATGGGAATACGGGTCTAAAAGCGGGCACAGCGCAGCCGCCTTCCGTTTGTTTCCCTCAGCGCGCTCCTAGGCGCTGAAGGCAAACAGTAACTACCGGTGCGGGTCACACGTTACGGAAGAGCTACAGCGCAACCGAGGGCAGAGCATGCTAGAACGTACAACGACGGTAACTACACACGACAGCCTCGTCACTCGTCCTTAGGGATTTTTTCTCTACAGGCCCAAATAGTGTAGCTTGTTGCAAGTTATAAATTACGTCATGCGAATGTTTTCTCTTGTCCTAGCTACACGACTGGTTTCTTTCCCATTCCTGCGAAATAAGGCACATTACGTGGCTGTCCTTTCTCCAGCGCTTACTGGAAAACTGACACAACTTAATAAGTAATGTCCTTCGTGATGTATGCCGTGCCTCACTGGTACAGGGAATTTTTCCATACCAATTAAAATAAGCAATTATTAAACCACTTTATAAGAAATGTGACAAGAAAGATTTAAACAATTATAGTCTAGTGTCCTTTCTGGCATTCTTTTCCAAAATTTTCGGAAAAGTTCGGTTTATATTTTTGGATCCACTCAAGAGTAGTCGTACACGTAAGCGGAAAAATTCACTTATCATTTCACAGTTTGTGCACGGGAAAGGTTACTCGACTAAGAAAGCTCTTTATACATTCCCTCATCGAACAGTACAAGTCTCAAATTATAATATATAGCCTGTTGGTACTTTTCGTGATCTCTCCGAGGCCTTCAGTTGTGTAGGTCATGATACCCTCCTAGAAAAACTCAATATTTATGGAACTGATGGTTTTTCACACAGTTGATTTTAATCGTACTTAATAAACATAATGCAATATATTGTGCTGAATAATTCAATACGGGAAAGAAAATTTTAGTGACTGGGGTAAAATCACAAAGGGAGTCCCACAGGTATAAAATTTTTGATGCATCCCTATTCGTGATATATGTGAATGACGGTTCCACTTTCCATTCAGTTAGCAAAATTGCTACCTTTTACAGGCAATATTAGTGTTATAAAATATACCATTAGAGAGGGAAGCAACAGAGGAGTTAATAAATGATACTTTCCAATGAAGTATTGAATAGTTCTCTGAAAATGGAGTCTCTGTAAATTTTGAAAAACACACTCATTCAGTTCTGTACATCAAATAGATTAATAGCAAAAATTGATGTAGCATGTGAGGAGGAAACAGCAAGTAGGGTAGAATGCTCAAAACTTATGGATGTACATGTCGATGAAAACTTGAAGTGATAGAAGCATATTACTATGCTTTTCAAACAATTAACACACTCATTCAGTTCTGTACATCAAATAGATTAATAGCAAAAATTGATGTAGCATGTGAGGAGGAAACAGCAAGTAGGGTAGAATGCTCAAAACTTATGGATGTACATGTCGATGAAAACTTGAAGTGATAGAAGCATATTACTATGCTTTTCAAACAATTAATTTCAGCTACATTTTCTCTTCGTATAATTGCAAATCTTGGAAACAAACGTATCAGCCTCCTGACGTATCTTCCGTGTTTTCACTTAATGACGTACGTCTTCACAATACGTATTTTCGCTATTGAAATTCATAACCGTATTTTCGTCATCACAATCTGAGATGACTGATGCACGTACCTAACACACTAGAGGGGAAAATTACCTTAATCACCCATTACCAAAGCTATCAGTGGCTTAGAAATGAGGTCTATACGCAGCAATAAAAATTTTTGATCACTTGCCAAATAACATAAATTGTATCACAGGCGGGACCGTAGCCCAGCTTAATGGAGACGGTTGCGAATGGTCCTCGCCGATACCCCAGGAGCAACAGTGTCCCTAATTTGCTGGGAAGTGGCGGTGCGGTCCCCTACGGAACTGCATAGGATCCTACGGTCTTGGCGTGCATCCGTGCGTCGTTGCGGTCCGGTCCCAGGTCGACGGGCACGTGCACCTTCCGCCGACCACTGGCGACAACATCGATGTACTGTGGAGACCTCACGCCCCACGTGTTGAGCAGTTCGGCGGTACGTCCACCCGGCCTCCCGCACGCCCACTATACGCTCTCGCTCAAAGTCCGTCAACTGCACATACGGTTCACGTCCACGCTGTCGCGGCATGCTACCAGTGTTAAAGACTGCGATAGAGCTCCGTATGCCACGGCAAACTGGCTGACACTGACGGCGGCGGTGCACAAATGCTGCGCAGCTAGCGCCATTCGACGGCCAACACCGCGGTTCCTGGTGTGTCCGCTGTGCCATGCGTGTGATCATTGCTTCTACAGCCCTCTCGCAGTGTCCGGAGCAAGTATGGTGGGTCTGACACACCGGTGTCAATGTGTTTTTTTATTCCATTTCCAGGAGTGTATTTAGTTCTATGCTTGCTGAGAACGGTAATCCCGCAAAAATACTTGTAGTTAAAGCTTTTGTTTCATATATAAATACTTACTGTTCGATCTTCCAGTACTGTAACCAGGTACAAAACAAATAAATTTTGTGAATATCTTTTCTCTCGGGAAGATGATTTCTTTATTACATTCTCTTTGTGTTTTCTAAATTTTCTAATGTGGGTGAGAACTGACAGTCATTGATCGGCAGTATTATACTTCCATAAGGAATTAGTGACATGTCCTAAAGCCTTTATATCAAGCAACTGATTCATAAAGATAGAGAGTCTGTTTGGAGTTCATAATATCTGTGCTATCTTAAAAATCTTACAACGATATTATATCTCTGAATAAATACAAAAATTTCAATTACAATAGACAGTCTTTCATCACAGAGTAGTTTACGTCTGATACACGTGTTCTTTGCTTCCGAAAAACTTGACACTTTTTAATATTTTAGTGAGGTGATTTGCTACAGATGGCAGTGACCTGAAGAACTGCATCATAGCCATCACTTCTAGGAATAATTTTTTATTCTTTACGAGTGTAGTTCGTCTTTGAACATCATTACAGAAATCAAAAAGAGTACAGCAGATGGAAAATTAGTTCATCTTTTCTCTGGGCGAATTTAGAGTCCAGAAAGTTACAAGATGTTTACAAAATGACCCTAAACAGCATAGTTTGAGACCAGTTTGTTACTGATGAACTACGTATCATTTTGTAAAATCTTGTAACTTCGATGACTTTAAATTCGTCCAAAGAAAGGATGAACCGCTTTTCCACCAGGACAGTTCATTGCTAAATTCCAGTTCTTCAAAGTCTGCTTTCTTATTTATTTTTAAACATTTTTTTTGTGGTGCTAGTGTAATATTCTAAGTAGCGTATCCCATTCAATATACATGTACTCGCTGTTTATAATGAGTTTGGTGGCGTCATTGGAATTGTAATCAACCTGAGTTCGGTTTTGCAAGTCGTTTAATGTTGTGAGGGGGTGAAGGCAGGCTCCACGTGCAGTCGTAATGAATGGCGCTCGTGGTTGCCTAACGGGAAAGGCTGAGGCAGTTACCAATCGGACTGCTGTCTAAGAAGTTTCCAGACTAGATCTCGTGCCGTTTTAATAATGAACTACTAGGTAACATCTAAAGCGAATTGGGAAACTCTGCAAGTTGCATATTTTGCCGGCTATGTCACGTTTCGCAACACTTTACCAGAACAAACTGAACTAAAAACTATGCATTTAGGAGAGATCTTTATGTTGGGATTTGAATGCATAAAGTTTTCCTTCTTTTGAATTCCGAAAATGAAATTATAATGTTTTTCGTGTCAATCCAATTGCGGCATTAGTAAGTACTCGCGACAAGTAATGATGCTACGTGACGTCACCGTTCTTGCCCTGTGATTGGGTGGCAGAACCATCCCGGTCAGCCCCTTGCTGAATTACGTATTTACGAAGCTATCATGCCATATTCTTCGATTTTAGCACTTAAACTTGAGTGTTAGGAAGATACGCAGTCTAAGAGGCATACTACAATAAAAATCTTTGTAAAACGAATCATTCTTGGTAAGTTTTTCTAGTGCTAAAAGTCGAGAAATACATGAGACGACCTGCTAAACACGCAGGACAGGACAGGTAACTTAAGTTGTGAAAGGGGGCCAAAATAAGCGGATGTCAGTTATACTCGAAAATACACCTTTTATTTGATGAAACATTACAAGAGCCAATAATTTTTTCAAAAAAATAACACAGCTGTAGTTTTGAATCTTAATTAGTGGCTGAAGCCGCGCGGGATTAGCCGAGCAGTCTGGGGCGCTTCAGTCATGGTCTGTACGGTTGGTCCCGCGGAGGTTTGAGTCCTTCCTCGGGCATATGTGTGTGTGTGTGTGTGTTTGTCCTTAGGATAATTTAGGTTGTGTGTAAGCTTAGGGACTGTAGAACTTAGCAGTTAAGTCACATCAGATATCAGACACATGTGAACATTTTTAGTGGCTGAATGCGCCGTACAGTATCATGCATTAAGGACAAGACCACTTTCATTTAAAAACGGCTGAAAGCAAATAACTTAAAGTTCAACCAAAAGCAGAAATATAAAGAGAAAGCCTTATCTTAAAACTGTTCCTTAATTAGGCTGAAGGCCCGAACCATCTGATGCCTTAAGGGACAAACAACCTTAATCAAAAAATCAGCAAGATTCCATAGAAGTACAAACGACAAGAACAAACAAAAAAAGGCGGTACACCCAAGAGCGCTCAGTAGTTTCGAGGGTCGGCCTGGAATTCAAACACTGATGCTCGCGTGAGATAAGCAGTCGGCCCAACCATTATCGATCCCATGACAACCCAAACGTCAGACAATCAACGGACCCAACGGCAAGATAACCTCCGCTTCACCCAACCAGCACACAACAGGGAGTTCAATGGATCAGCGCAGAAGGTATTGGTGCCCACAACCAATTATACATTGAGCTGTCAAACTACACACCATGCTGTACAGCGACAACACGATGAGGAGAATACACTGCCTGAATTTAGGTCAACGGGCAGGGCAGGTAACCGGAACATTGAAGGCCACAAGCCAGAAGATTCCGCTGGTGCACTTCAATTCAAATAACCAAGTGCAGCTAAACTCTACCGGACGTTAGCTGAATAAATGGTTCAAATGGCTCTGAGCACTGGGATTTAACTTCTGAGATCATCAGTCCCCTAGAACTTAGAACTACTTAAACCTAACTAACCTAAGGACATCACATACATTTATGCCCGAGGCAGGATTCGAACCTGCGAGCGTAGCGGTCACGCGTTTCCAGACTGTAACGCCTAGAACCGCTCGGCTACTCTGGCCGGCACGGTAGCTATAGTTTGCCAACTTAAAAATACACATTGTTCCTTGCGGGAATATCCCAACAGTCGACAACGACCTTCAAACGACACAAAGTGAACAGTCGTGCCTTGCTGGAAGATTAAGTCAAAACTCAACTTTCATATCCGGGATCGGTGGGCCACGAACCTCGTAGCAATGGGAAGGGCACCACACACTCTGACACTGCATTGAGGCCGCCAGGGGCCCAGGCCCAGAAACTGTGAAAAGACCCAGTACACATCGGCCGATGAGACGACCAACCGAACGACCAACCAACGGTTGTCCCTCTCCAATCCCCCTCCAATGGACAGTCCATGTGTCTCGCCAGCGGTCGGCGAGCACTGGCTGTCGGCGCCTCACCAGCGCTCCGTCCCCCGACTTCAGTGCTGTTGCTTCCCGACTGCACTGCAGGTCCGCCCCGAACTGACTGTCAGACACACGCCGAGCCGAAAATACTATCGGTCGCTTCAGAGATAGCAAGACAGTGCATTTATCAATACGCGCTGCTGCTGCTACTCACGCGTAACTAAGGCAGGAAGTTGGTGACGCCGATAAATGGAATAAGAAAACGCGGAGGCAGTGCCGTAATAGAAGATGACAAAGAATAAATGGGATAAACGCGAGCCACGCATGGCCAATACATCATCGGTCGCTTAACACGCCATCATGAACTTCTTCATTGAAATTATGTGTATGTTGTGTCATGTTGACCGTGACGGCTGTACTCCACTTGCGCCAGCTACCTTGTTCTTGATATATTGTACTGGAGCCATCAGAGTTTTTCCGTTGGGAGGCATGTGACCAACGAGACTGTCGCTGCGGCTCTGCTGCCTGTTGGGGAGAGGCGATCTCTCAACTGCACTCAAGCATAGTCTGTCGGCGGACTCATGAACCAGCGAACGAGTCCCCATTCAGCCTAAGCAGGTACGTCACATAGTGCTCCTAGGGACCAACCAGATATACGGGCTCTGCAAAAGAATTTCTGACGCTACGCTAGTCGGCTTGTCCGCCTCAGTTCGCGAACGCTCACTGTTAAAATGGCTCTGAGCACTATGGGACTTAACATCTGAGGTCGTCAGTCCCCTAGAACTTAGAACTACTTAAACCTAACTAACCTAAAGACATCATACACAACCATGCCCGAGGCAGGATTCGAACCTGCGACGGTAGCGATCGCGCGGTTCCAGACTGAAGCGCCTAGAACCGCTCAGCCACACCGGCCGGCACGCTCACTGTGTGCAGGGCCAACGGCAAACCAATATGCAACTGAAAAGGTGCCCACTAAAAGTCTTACAGTCATCGTGTGCTGTCGGGAGCTTAGATACATTTCAATTAGCAGTCAAGAAAAATTAAAAACGCTCCCCGCCAGAGACAGACGCTCGCACTCGTAAGACCTACATTGTCACGTGCTGTGACGTAAGCACCACGGCTCGTACTTCTCGTGGGTCTCGGTGCTTTACAGGCTGTTTCACAAAGCAGTACCCGCTCTTACCTGGAGCGCACTTCAAAGTTCGGACACATCCCCCGGAAATGAGCACCGAGTCTGCAGGCGGCGCACCGTCGACAGGCAGAGAAGGGCGCGGAAGGCTACGATGAGGGCTGAGGCTGGAGGCTCCACCTGCACTTACGTGGTGAATACGGCAAGTGTCATAACCTGATTTCCCAGGAACTTCGCTCAGTGGAAGAGTCAAAATATTAGAAAATGTAGCTCGGCTTATCTGTAGGCAATCGAGCGTTTCTTACGAAATTACGGTCAAATTCTCAAGGTACTTTATTCACCTTATAGTTAGTAAATACTTCCGCCGAAGCAGCAGTAAACCGTTTAGCGTCGCGACTTAGCAGTTTTGAGCTCCGTGTTTGAAACTCGATTATTATTTTTAGATTTCATTTATCTAACCAATCTGTAGAAGATTACTACAAAAGTGTTTTCCAAATTGTATGAAGATAACGTTATCCTCATTCGTCTACTAAATGTATGTCTGGTAAGTGAATTATAACAGAAAGTAAATACAGAAAGAATGGAAAAATTATTTGAAACTGTTTCTTGTGAAATTCCTATACGTTATCTTGATTTATAATCAACTTGAAGCATCAACATTCGGAAAATTGCTCTGTTATGCAAGATTTGTCACGAAATTATTAAAAATGCTTGAAATTTTCAGCAGCGTGAGGGATGTTAATTTCCCAAGAATGATTCACGCGAAGAAATGTTAGCACGGCAAGCCAGCTTTCACGTCATGCTCGTGATTTTCGAAATTTCTATGTTTCAAATGTTTCTATGGTCGGCATCAGGCCGGGAATGCGCAAAATCTTCATGAAGAACAAACATAAGAATGAACTTCAAGAACTAAGAACTGACATACAAATTAAATATAGGAATAGGATGCATAAAAGAATATGAGATTTTAAAAAGAATGTAACCCAGGAAAACACCGTATGTGCGTAATTGTATATTGCATATTATATACATTATACATATATATTACTGTAGAGTATTATGTATACACTCTATGTTGGACAGGTCATTGTATATTAAATGTATGACACTTACTGTCAAATCCAATTATAATTTTGCCTTTAGTATAACACATTTGTTGCCTTGTGTCATAACCTTCTACGACGTCGGCAGATAAGTGAAAAAATAAACACAATAAGAACAATAATCGAGTTTCAAACATAGGGTTCTAAAGTAAGAGACCGCCAAATAGCCACTAGACCACCAGTTCGGGTGAGACTACAGCTTGCTAAAAAAAGAAGTCATTTAAATTATGTCGAGAACTTCAACGATCGTTTCTCAGAAACGATGCAGTATCTGCAGATAAGCCGAGATACGTGTTCACTTATTTTCTCCTCTTCCACTGAGCGAAGTTTCTTGCAAATCAGATTATGGCCCTTGCCGTGTTCTTCTCGTGAGGAATGTGGACAGTCGGTGATGTGGAGTTGCAGGAGACAGACACCAAGGAAAGCAGTTCTGTGTGAAACTAAGACCCTCAGCAAGTTGATGTGAGCTTCGATACTAGACGGACATCGTCAGCACGGTCAGCGGTGGTGTGTGCACGAAATCCTTTTGGCGTGGGTGCTTCTTTCTCCAGTCGCACACACAACATTGCAGGAAGGTGCGAACGGCTTCAGTAGATTGTAAGAAGCACAATCAGAGTGTTTTTGAGTGATGTTGGTATCCTGTTCCTCCTCTGTTTGCTCTGGTTAAACACATTCAAAGATGCGTTACGTGAAGTTAGTTACAGCCCACTTCGTCCAATTGTTGTGAGCATTGATTTAGAGCTTTTTGTGGCGATGACACGCTGGGCCATACTGAGTGAATATTGTGTATTGATAGTGGTGTGTGTTAAAGTGAAAGGAAGGTAACTGTTTCACGCCAGTACACGTAGTGCATGTAGTTAAACAAAAGTTAAATAGATTTGACTGAGTATTGGTTGTATTAAAAATGTGGTCGATTCCTCAGTAAGGATGTTGTTATTGATCGTGTGATTGATTCATGTCTACTGTGAATTGTTGTTATATGAACTAATTCCTTATGTACATAAGTGATGTACCGAACACTTAGAGGTAAGTGTGGGTTGTTGAGTAGCATATTGTTATTTTGTATCTTCGTGACTGGGGGTAAGTAGCAGTAGCTAGACAAGCAGTAACGTGTAGCGATTTTACTCAGTTTTCTGTTATTGATAAGCTAGTAATTTCTCGTACAGTAAGTTATTATTGATATACGTATTTAAGCCAAAGCTAGTTTACTGCAAAAAATTACAAAGAAATTTTGGTTTGCCCACGTGGGCCAGACTGAATTTATTAGTATTCATTGTTGTTATCATTTCAGGAAGATATCTGGTTTTATGACAGCCCTGTTGAAGCTGATTCTGGCCTCAAGAAATCTTTTGCTCATAATATTGCTGTCTATCTTTTTAAACTGGTCCTTGCAACGTAAACAATGTGGTAATAACAATGTTGAGTTCCATGTCTGTTTAGATTGGATTTGAGAAAAGTACTTTCACTACAAGTTCTTTTTCCAGCTTTGCCTAAAGACTTGTAAACTTCATTCTATTGAGCTGTTTTCAGAGCAACGGTAAGCAACAGTTATTCACAAGAAGATGAAACAATAACGCAGGCACAACACTCTCACAGATAGAAGTTTGCAAGTACAAGTAACGCGCTTTACACTACAAAAGCGGTCAGCAAGGAAGGAAATTCTTGGGAACTAGAGGTAATGAGACTTATTTGGCGCAGTTATTTCGTCTAACGCTTCTTGGAACTCTCGCTAGGCAGTGCTGCTTGGGTTACCGTACTCTAGTGCGCCCTAAAGATACATTTACACATATGTTTCCCGCAGCGGATGGAATTGCTAATTCCAGAACAAAAACCTTCAGTAGTATTGAAAAAGTAATATTAAAGTCTACTACCGATGTACCATAAAGATATACAGAGGCAGGCATTCGGTAGCGATTGTTAAGCTGCTCTGTTGAGTCCCTTTCGTTAAAAGCAGTGAAACTTGAAAATCATATGGAGTAGGGTAGTACACTCAAGAATGAAGAGTGTCTTCTTTCCTCCATAGTAGCCACACTCTCAAAGCTCTGATACTAATCACTGTCTACTGGAAAAACGTCACATTATGAACGTTGGCTGTCATAATTTAAATCCATGAGGGAAATTCGAAGTAAATCGTTATAATTTAAATTCTGTAATCCATGACCGAGAAATATTTATTTATGTAGCGTATGGCATTTAAATTTTGTATCACGTTATTCTACGTTACATATATTCACAGGCAATCATCTAGTCCTGGTATATATTCAATGCATTTTTGGGATGCCACGATAAATTCTTCGAACTCGTCACTGAACTGAGACATATATTTTAATTTATCGTGTTGTATGGCTTCAACAACAAGCTGCACATGGGTGAGAGATTTCCAGGCTTTAAGTAACACAGATCAACGCTGCAGTAATTATATTTAATACGCTATGGCCTTTTAACCTTTTCAACGTAATTTTTTTTTTCATGTATTTGGAAAATAAAAGGTCAAAAACTGCCTTCCTTCGTTATAAATCATACACTTTCACTCCCAAAAAGTTTTTAATCTGACAGATTTTGAAACTCGGTGAAGTGAGGCAAATGTGTACCCTGGACCAAACTAGATACTTGTTTTCATGTGAATTTGGGATTTTCAGAGAGAACATTTTAATTTTGAAATGGTTTTATCAGGATGTCAACTAAGGGAAAAAATATAGGAACTCAGAACCAAAACACCTTTATTTTCCTGACAATGAAAAACGTGAAATATAGCATACATGTTTACAACATAACATTTCAGGATGATTTTCGCATGCCACACATCAATTTTTCTGCATGCTGTGAAGTTTTCTGTGGCATATACCTCCCACTAGATACACACTATGTGTATTCCAATTGAATTATTGAGGTGTGTAGTAATGTTTTAAAACAATTTCCATGATGCATAAAACACACTTACTTACTTCACACATTTTTGTAATGATAAAGAAGTTGATTTGGTTTGATTTTCGTGAAAGAGATGCTCTGTGACATCTATAAATATAAGCCGTCCTATTTGATCGCTCACAGCCTTCTAAATATCCATCCCGTAATCTGTAGTATTTTTCTCTGAGTTCAAAAAGAATTTCGCTATATCATAATACAGGGCAGATAGGAGATGTAGACGTGACAACGCTCAGAACTGATTATTACTTTAGTAGGACATACATGTTCCATCTGCCACGAAACAGTTGATATCTATACTGGCTTGGGTGATAAATGAGTATGCGCTGGCATGCATTAGTTGGAGGGAGGATGGGGGTGCTAAGTGGGAATTGCAAATTCTTGTTTCATGTGGCTGAATGAAGTGTGTTAAAAAAGGCGAAACTAGGGACCTGTTCAATGGACACACTGTATTAGCAACAAAGCAAAATCACTGAAACGTCTATAACTTGTTCCCTTCAGGCAAAACGTAAGGCCTAGAAATTTGACTGGAGCCAGTAAAGAAAGTCTATGAAACTACAACATGTGAAAAGATCATAAACAGAGGTGAAGTGGGTTTTATTTGTAGAACTCTGTTAGTGCCAAATTCAATGATAATTGTCAGTGAGGAAGGGGATGAAAAGATCAACCCAGCTCTAAATAAAAATAGGATGTTTCACTATAGCAGAGGTTGAAAATAGCGCTTCAGTAGTAAGCTTCTTAGTATATAAACCAGGCCTAGGCCCGGGTTTGGGCTCTTACATGTCCATCATCAGGTGTGATGCAGAAAATAACCAAGAGACCGAGGCTAAATAATAACTTTCACATGAAGAAGTTCATATGAGAAAATAAGCAAAATATACTAGATAACATTTCAGAAACCAGCGGGCTGGCTAGGTGCAGTAATATGTAAGTCACTTCCAAAGTGACTCCAGACCACACTACGGACTACTGCCCGAGAAGAGAAATACGCGCTCAACACCAGGACACCAGGACACTTACAGTTCGTGCTGTGACCCCGAATGCCGTCATGGACGAGTATAGGACGCGGGTTACCACCAGTGAGAGCACAAGTGGAAGAAGCTAACTGGAAAATCTACTCTCATCTATTGACGGTGAAAACGATTTGGGGCCAAATAGCCCGGCAGTCCACAATCTGAATAAGTGATTTACAGCCCAAAGGAAGAGAAAAGTTACAAGAAAGTTACAGTAGAAGCGTTGACACTACTTTATGAGTGGTAAAGGAACATATTTAAACAGAGGGGGTACAAAAATGTAGTAAAACTCCTAACTGGAAATCGGCGACTCAAAGCTTCTGCACAAACCGTAAAAGACAATGAATTTGTTTTCCTTTTACATGAGTAACATGCCAATTTTTAATTTAATGGGGACGCATATGGTGACGTGGGATAACGTGACACAACCATGAGATAAAAGAACATACACATGTGCCACTTCTACTAAACAAAACGGAAGTTAGCTAAACCTTGAAGGCCATACTGACAAAAACAAAAACCTTTATACCAGCTAGCAGCAATAGCACAGAAGGGACACATCAAAAGCAGGTGAAATTAAAAAAGCCGGCGATTGATCAAAGCTTATGTAAGATAAGACGAAAGACAACGTTTACATCATGAATGACAGGCAAATTTTAATTTAATCAGGACACAGATAATAACGCCCAATAACGCGCCGTAGTTATAGGATAAAAAAAATATAAATATGATGTATAGTAGCTAAGCGTAATCAACGACCACCAAAGCCATGGCGAAAACACTGACAGTGTTAAGAAGTGTACATATGTAAAGTACAATAATCAGACACAAGAAGGAGAACGTAATGAGGTAGGACGCTGGTCCTCAAAAGAGCTGCGTGCGTAAGAGAAGTTTGCTAATTCAAAATGCAGACGGATCATGCTTAATACTGTAGATAACCATTATTAAAATACTTAAATCAGGGCCTTTAAACTGAATATATAAAACGTTACAGTCGGTTTTCCTATCTGAAGTGGAATGATGATGATGATATTTCCTGTGGTTAGTGAGGTCGGATTTAGAACTGCTTCGGTCACGATGCTTTCTGAACCATATGCTAATGGAACTGCCAGTTCGGCTCCCTGTGGACGAAACGATACTCCCCACGCTGGATGCGGCTGACACTCGACTGTACATATCGCTTGTCTTCTCTGATTTCGTGGTGCTTCAGTAAGTGCCCAACCTTACTGGGGTATAGTGGGGTATAGAAGATGGGTATAATCCCCTGTTTTCTCAGCTGTTTCCCAATCCTTTCGGAATAACACCTGTTTATGGGATCCAGCAGTTTTAAAAAAAAAATATCATGACTAATTATGATTTGGTAATCTGATACCGATTGTTAGAAGTGACTTCCGACTGCATTTGCTGGATCAAAACATCAACGATGGTTGGCTGGTAACCATTAACATATTCAATTCACGCTGATTGTTTTGTTTTGAGAGCAGGACTAATCGCGGGGTAAAGCCGTACAGGAAGAGCAGCCATTTTTTGCTGCTTTCGATGAACTGAAGGACAATGAATAACACAACCAGGCGTCATTGATTTCCTAAATATATGAAAGTGTACTTTACCGTTGTTTATTAATGTCCTGAAACGTAATCTTCAAATCCAAAAATGAGAATGCAAAGCCAGAGTGGTATTCTGTCGCAGACTAATTCTTGGGGTGCATGTTTTTGAAGTCTTGTTGAAAAAGTTGCAGCTGAACATTGGTCACGTTATACAAAGGTATGATGTCATCGATGCACTCTTTCAAGGTGTTGGGGGTGGACTGTAAAAACGGGTGTTCAATGTGACTGATGTAGATATTAGTTATTATACTGCCAGAGGGGGATCCTATGACTAACCAACGAATTTGTCGTTATACAGTGACTGAAGACGAAGTCGTTATGGTCCACCACAGGTCTGAACAAACGAAGGAATCGTTAATCTTTTGTGAATCTAGATGGTCGGACGGTCGTAAGGTGAATTCAGTAGCAGGAATTAGCTCTTTAATTGGGGTATTCGTATGCATGCTTACAATGTTCAGACTTGCTAAATTTGTTTCTTCGGTTACAGTCACTAGTTCCACATGTCAAATTAAATACTCTCTCTGCTTTATGATGCGGGGAAAATAAAACTTACTGAGGGAACTTTGCAGTTCCTCTGCTAAAAGGCATTAACAGTGTTAATAATTGGCCTTAAAGGGGTCTGTGGCTTACGGATCTGCACCACTTCATTCTCGGATTCATCGGCACCAGAGTTTCTTTACGGAGGGGGGTAAATGAACCATGTGTTTCCTTAAGAGCCATCTTAATTTCCACAACGAACTTAGCTGATTATGTTTCAGAGATAGGGGTGGAAGGGAAGTCCTGTGCTTCCTGAACGTAGTCGACCTCGCATAAAACTATTGACATGTGGCCTTGGTCCGCCCGCACAATGATGGCTTGATTTCCCTGTAGCTTCGTATTAATAACGCGCAAAATGGATTGGACTCACACGAGGACATACCTCTTGTGAGGATACACTGTATCTGGTTTTCATTGTTTACCGTGCCAAGTTCTATCCCAGTGGTTTTATTCAGTTTTTGAAAGACGGAATTTTTTGTGGGTTTGTCAGATTTAGCCTGTTCCATGGCAGCGACACTGTGAGCCACCAGTGAAGAGGCCGTACTTTGATTAAATAGGGAGATAATACTATGGGGTAGAAAGACATTTCTTAACAATTAAAAACGATGCTAGTTTGGTTCTCAACCATGTGGTAGAATCTAAAATCACATTTAGGTTCTGCTTTTGAAACCGATCAAACCTCACACCTAACCCGTCAAGTCTTGACACGAGAATTAATAACATTTTACTTCAGACAATCATTGAGGTACGTAATATACGCATGTACGTCGTCAAAAATAGCATTTAACACATTCAGCTTAAGGGCCCTGTTTTTAATATTTTATATGAAATAAAAATTATCCTCATCGTTAACTGCCATCCGTCTGATGTTTCGAATGAGCAAACTTCTCTTAAGCACGAAGCCCTTCTGGATAACTTTTCTTTTTTGAACCTGCCTCATTTCCTTCCTCTTCTGATTTCTGATTATGTAAGCTACACATGTATTCTTCTTAACTGGGGCAGTATTTTCGCCATTGCTTTGGAGTTTCTTAATTAAGCTTAACTACCACACGGCATATGCTTGTTTCCTATAGTGAGGACTTCCAGGTAAACCAGTTTCTGTTTTACATAGTTCTAAAATGTCTCTTTTACTGGAAGTTTTCATATTTTCAGTTTTTTATCCTATGACTAAGGCGCATTATTGTACCCTATTATCTGTGTCCCCACGAAATTAAAATTTGCCTGTCATTCATGATCTAAAATTTGTATGACACCTTATATTACTCATGCTGAGTCACCGGCCTTTAGTTGGTACTTTCTGAATTCCTCCTACTTTTAATGTGTCCCTTCTGTGCTACTGCTCTTCGCTATTAAATGGTACGGGGTGGGCCAAATAAAAATGGCCCAGACAAGTAGATACGATTGGATGTCAATTTGTGGCAGCATTAACGGAGGAGGAAACGACCTATAATTACTTCCAACAGTGTGGAGCAACTGCCCAGCCCATACAAGCGACAGAACCTTGGAACACTTTTACAGAACATTCAAGCCTGACGGAGTTGTTAACTGAGGTCAATCTGGTCGCGGCCGTAAGTGGCCACCCACGTCACCTGATCTGTCTGTGTGCGATTACTTTGGGTGTGGAGCTCTCAAGTCTAAGGTGTATCGCAGCAACCCTTATTGTCTTCAAGAACTGCAGCAGAACATTTTGGATGAGACTGCAGCAATTGCAGCAGTCCAGTTTAGATCCTCTTTCAGCAACTTGCTGACAAGGGCCCAAAAATATCAAGAGATGAGTGATGGTAACTTTTAACATTTGTTATAGTCAGTTCAGTACTGTATTTCCTTTGCTTTCGTGTTTTTCTTTGAACCCTAGAACTTCCTTCTCTCGACCGCTTTTGTTTGCCCCTCCCTGTATTAGAGTTTTTGACAGTGTGGATTTTAAGGTTTAGCTACCTTCCATTTTGTTTAGTAGCGAGTGGCAGATGTGTATGTTGTTTTACCTCATGATTGGGCATATTATTCCACGTCACCATATACTTCTCTACTAAATTACAAATTTGTATGCCACTCATGGAAAGGGAAAAAGATCATTGTGTTTTACAGTTTATGCATAAGCTTTAGGTCGTTGGCTTCGAGTTAAGAGTATTACAATAGTTCTGTTCTGCCTCTGTCCAATACGTTCCTCGCCACTCTTAATGTACTCTGAACGTCTTTCATACAGCTTTTTTTGTAATATTTTGCATGTAAATCTGTAATAGAAACTGTGGACTACCGGGATAGGTGGACCCACGTCGTTTTTTCCGTCAACATATATCAGTGCTTTTTCCAAGCTGGTTTACCATTCCTCCTTCGTGTACACTACTCCGTGCACTGCTCTCTCTGGTGGTACACGGCGTCCTGTTCTCGTCCATGTCTGCGCTCTAGGTCACAGCGTAAGGTATACGTGTCTTGGTGATGATGGCATATTTCCTTGCCCAGGCAGTCATCCTTAATATTGCCTGGTGTCACATTGGCGTTGACTTAGATTTTACTGCACCTAACCTCACCGCTGTTTCCTGAAATGTTGTGCGCTACATCTATCTTGATTTCTCATATGTACTACTGAGTGTACAAATTATTAGTAGCTTCGGTCCCTTATTTACTAAAGATTACATTATTTTGTCTTGAATGAACTGTGGCTGGAGCCCGAATAACAGGGCATTGACATATTAGGGCATATATCCAAACTTTGAAATATTGCATTAGTAATGGCCAGTTACTAGCCGAAATCTAGATTTACTTTAATAAGGAAAGGACGACTGATTGCTTTTCTCCATCATTTTGAAAACTTAATTTTCTTTTTGACTAAAGATATTGCTCTAGGAATGGCCATTCAGATATGTCTAAGACAGAATGAGATTTTCACTCTGCAGCGGAGTGTGCGCTGATATGAAACTTCCTGGCAGATTAAAACTGTGTGCTGGACCGACACTCGAACTCGGGACCTTTGCCTTTCGCGGGCAGAAGTAAAGCTGTGAGGACGGGGTCTGAGTCGTGCTTGGGTAGCTCAGCTGGTAGAGCACTTTCCCGCGAAAGGCAAAGGTCCCGAGTTTGAGTCTCGGTCCGGCACACAGTTTTAATCTGCCAGGAAGTTTCATGTCTAAGACACTTTTCGTTGATTTTCATTACGGGTAAATGTTGGAGACATCTGAGTCAGAGTATGTTAAAATATATTACGCAGACACAGATAACTTAAACTTTCAATTATATTGAGTTATTCATTTAACCTAAATAGTTTGGGCGTCATTTTATTTCAAAATATATCATGTTCTTTGGCATATACCTACGCTGGTCAAAAGTTACTTCCATTCATGATGTGGCACACACCCCATTTGAAGTCAGTCTCTTGCCAAATTCACTGCAGCATGCCAGCCGTGACTTGTTCAATTCCGACGTAGATTCGGCCTCGGCCTGTAATGGAGAAGACGGCGAAAGTGGAACAAACTCGGTATCCTTGATGATTCTCCCCGCCCCCCGCCCCCCCCCCCCCCGCCCCCAAAAAAAAGAAGTGTCAGGTCCGTGGGACGTGGAGGCCTATCAACTGGCTCATCTCGGCTCACTGACTTATACGGAAAGCAGACATTTAGAAAATCCCGGACGACTTAACGAACAGTCAAAACTTGATCTTCTTTCGTTCAGGATGACACTAAGACTAAATCTGCTAGTCGCAGCTGTCGTCTTCGTTTCAATGTAGAACTGCTGCTGTTGTCTTCGTTTCAACATAGTATTGAGCCTTCCATATCATCTGCCTTGTGCCGTATATACTCACACCTATGTTTGTCCCTCACGATAATTTCCTTACATCATTTCTTAAACAAACGATGTAACTGGTGTCCAATTATTTTTTTCTTTTCAGTAAATTACGTTCTTTATCAGACGTTTCACCCGTTAGTTTGTTGAATAACGTTTTCATTCCTTATTCTATCAATTGATCCACCTACCTCATTCCTATAAAAGGTATGGTTCTGTGACAGCCAATAATTTTAATTTTACTGAATTTCCCACTTGTCCTTATTTTTCCCGTGCTGAAATGAAATTTGACAACATCAGCTAAACTGGTTGTATAATTTTAAAAAATCACTCCGAACAAGACCTCAGCAAATTATATATTTCCAATAAATGTAATATACGGCGATTCCGGATTCTGACATTTTCTGACTATTCTAGTATAAAGGAGACGTGGTTTCCAATGGATCATAATAGTAGCTGCATTTTATTTGTTTTCGTTTCCCTGTTTGTATTGCAGGGAAAATACATACACAGTAGAGCAGTGGAATCTGAACCTAGTACCATTAACGCTCGGTGGTTGTTATTCGCAACAGAAATGCTCACTTTACTGAGCACTCTGAGGCTTGCTTCATTCTGCTTCGGATTTGGTAGCACTATTTGTATGTGAACAGTGATACACAGTAGTACAGAAAGATTTTTTTTAAAGAAAGACAGTGTTAGACTATACGCACTTCATATATTGGTTCGCTGGATGGAATGAAAGACCGGCACAACAACACTGTTCTGAGTTGTTGCCGCAACGTCCGCTGCCACATGACACGAAATTTGTAAGCGTCCGCTGTACACAGGCACCTACGAGAAAATGAATCCTTCCAAGTTGCATGTTCCGGAAATTGTATATTACAGGCTTTATCACTGTTGTGAAAGATTTTCACAGAAACAGATGGAACCGGTGTAGCAAACCGAGCAAGTTGTATTTGCGAGGGGCGCTCAATAAGTAACGCAACACTTTTCTTTCTGCAAGTGGATTTGTTTTATTCGGGACTGCAATACACCATATTCTTCCCCACTCTCTTGGTTACAAAACCCTACTTTCAACACAAATTCCGTTCAATGTGACGGCCTTACGCCATCTTACTGGGAAGGCCTATATGCACGCATGGTATCACTCTCCTGGTCGACGTCGGAGCCAACGTCTTATTGCATCAGTAGCTTCCCAATGAGCCATGTGCTGCTTCCTGCTGTGTGCATACTTCATTGGGACAAACAGATGAAAGCCTGAAGTACGAGATCGGGGCAGTAGGGTGGATGAGCTTTGTGACCTCCTCGCGTGTTCACATACTTGTGTGAGTCCTTTCGTTTCATGGAGAAGGAGGAGTTTATTTGCACATTTGTGGTAATGAACTGGTCGAACATGTTTCTTCAATTTCCTGATGGTAGTACAATACAGTTCTGAGTTGATCATTGTACCATGATGGAGATCATCAATCAGAGTGACCTTATCGCAATCCCAGAAGACTGTCGCCGTGAATTTACCAGCTGTGGAGCGTTTTGTACTTTTTCTTTGGAGAAAAGACCTGTAGCGCTACTGCGTGCATAATCGTTTTCTTTTGGTTCAAAGTGATGAACCCATGATTCATCGCCTGTGAGGATGTTCGATGGAAAGACGCCACAACAGCCTCGTAGAGTGCAAGCAGTTCTGCACAGATGGTTCTACGTTGCTCTTCTTCGCCTTCTGTTAGGCGGAGAGGAACCCAACTGGCACACGCCTTTGACTACCCCAACTGGTGGACGAATTTGTCAGTACTCCCAACAGCGATGTCCAGTTGTGCAGAGAGGTATACGATTGTAATCAGTAGATCATCTCAACGCACGTTCCAACACATCAGGGGGCATGGATGTGTGTGGCTTTACAGCACGCTGGAAATCGGACATGTTTGCGCAATCTTCTTGTGATGGTCAGGGACTCCTAGCCCGGCGACTTAGAGCTCTTTTGTTGACTGCTGTTTTCAAAGCTACGTAGTTCATGAAACTACAGTGGCTAAAGTGGAAATATTTCACGATATCTCACAATAAATACCCATTTTTCTACGTAAATTGGCTAAGAAAAAGGTTTTGTTTTAAGAGGTGCGTTTTTTAAGGAAGTACCGTTATGAAATCTACGCACTGACGCCAGTACAGTATAATTCTTCCTTGTTTACGTTGTGTACTGAGTGTTTAAGATGCATCCGATAATTGTGAGTCCCGCCGACTGTGAAGGACAGGCTGCTATAAGATTTCTTAGTGCTAAAGACCTAAAAGCGATCGATATTCATCTTGAGATCTGTGCAATTTACGGAGTGACGGCATGGTAAGAAAGTGAGTGAGAGCGTTTACAGGTGGCCGCACAAATGTGCATGATGAACAACGGAGTGGGCGTCCTTCGGTCGTTAATGAAAGTTCAGGAAGTGGACAATAAGGTGAGAGAAAACAGACGCTTTACGATTTCCTCCTTACGGGATGACTTTCCTTCTGTTTCTCGTACTGTTTTGTATGGCACTGTGACCGAGCACTTGAATTACCGAAAACCGTGTGAACGTTGGGTACCCAAAATGTTACCGGATTTGCACAAAACCAAACGTTTAGACAGTGCATTGTCTTTCCTTGAGCGGTACCACAACGACCTGCTGATTTCTTAAGCCACGTTGTTACGGGCGATGGAACATGGGTGGTCTACGTCACACTAGAATCAAAGCAACAGTTCACGGAAGTAGAGCAAGGGCATTTTTTTGCTGCAAGACAAAGCACGTTCGCATGTAGCGAATCCGACCAAAGATTTCATCACATCTTTTCGATGGGAAACTCTAAATCATCCTCCGTACAGCCTCGATCTAGCGCCCAGTGGCTGCCTTATGTTCCTCCTTTTTAAGAAATACCTGGACGGTCAGCGTCTTCAAGACGTTGTCAAAACAGGGTGATGCAGTGGCTAACAAGTCTGGCGGGAGACTTCTACGAGGATGGTATCCAAAAATTGGTACAACGTTATAACAAGTACCTCAATATTGACGGAAATTATGTAGAAAAACAGATTAAGGTACACGCTTTCATGTAAAAATAAAATTATTGACATATCTTAGCACGTCTTTTTTTTAAAATTTCAACACGGTACTTACTTAAAACACGCCTCGTACCACTCACACATTATTACTCTGTAAAATGCAATGGTGATCAAGTGTGCTTTATACCAAAGTACTCAGAAAATATCAGTGAACACACTTCAAAATGAAACTTCCTGGCAGATTAAAACTGTGTGCCGGACCGAGACTCGAACTCAGGGACCTTTGCCTTTCGCGGGCAATTGCTCTACCATCTGACCTACCCAAGCACGACTCACACCCCGTCGTCACAGATTTACTTCTGCCAGTATCTCGTCTCCTACCTTCCAAACTTCACAGAAGCCCTCCTGCGAACCTTGCAGAAATAGCACTCCTGAAAGAAAGGATATTGGGGAGACATGGGTTAGCCACAGCCTGGGGGATGTTTCCAGAATGAGATTTTCACTCTGCAGCGGAGTGTGGGCTGATAGAGCAATTGCCCGTGAAAGGCAAAGGTCCTGAGTTCGAGTCTCGGTCCGGCACACAGTTTTAATCTCCCAGGAAGTTTCATATCAGCGCACACTCCACTGCAGAGTGAAAATCTCATTCTGTAAACATTTCAAAATGTCAGTGGAGTTCTGATTAATCCGGTATAGTTCTTAAAAACTGAAGAAGTTTATATTTTACAAATTGTCTATAAAGTGAATGAAATCGTTGCCCGCATTTCCTTCTCTAATATTGACCTGTGGTGGAAGGAACTGGATGCTGTTTCGTAGCAGGTAGGCAGGTAAGGATCTGGGCTGGAGGAAGACGCCTCTTCAGAGGGGATCCTGTTCTTTCCTGAGGTGGCGCCGTTGGTGCCGGCTCTGGGGCGCCGGTATCAATCACCCGGCGGCGGCGGAGGTGGCGGGCCTGCAGGGGTGGCGGCCGCCGAATTATTTATGGCGGCCGTGATCTGAATGTACGGGCTGGCCTCTCCGATGTACGACTCCCGCCTTTCTGGCTCCTTTAATGTGGCTCCAGAGTTCACCGCGAGGCAGCTAAGGCGGCTGAAAAGCTATACCAATGCCTGGTATACACGCAAACACACTTTTCAGGTAGCAATAGAAATACTTCCAAGTTACCGAGAAGTGGAAGTAAGATTACTCGGGGTCACTCAAACCCTAAAGCCTTAAGCTGGAGGGTAACAACTTAGGTACTGGACGTATCGACCAGACAACATGAAAACTGCAGGAGCGTTTCCTCTATATTCTTAATGTCAGCGATGTTACTGATTGCTACCATAATTTTTCTTTACAAATGTTATTTCAATACAAACGCCTTCAGTCACAATTTTTTCATGTTTTATTAAATTACGTGATGCATTTCGGACCCTTTGGGTCCATCTTCAGATGGAAATTATATAATACATAATTTATATTTACTCTTGAGTGAGTTGAAATGCGTTTTCCCAACGAGTAAGAAAGAACATTTTTAACCTACTGAAGCCAGCTTAAATTGCTTTGTTAGAATATCGTTCCACATCGCTTGACTCAAGGCGCACGTTGGTTTACAAGTTTTCAAATAGCAACGCTGTCGAAGGCACTGTTATTCAAACTACTTACATATTTAATATAATCAAGCTCACAGTTGCAAAATATGGATACAATAAAGTTTTATGTAATTCAGGGAGTGATTTACCAAATCTTTTCCTGGTGATCTGTCTATTTATACGTTAAGTATTTTCATGTAAACTGGAGCAAAGTACTGAAGGCATCTCGTGTATTACTTTACAAAAGATATGTTTTCCTATACAGTCATTATTCACTCAGTCACTTTGTTATGTTTTCCTACACAGTCATTATTCACTCAGTCACTTTGTTAAATATCTTAATCATAGACTCTGTATGGATAGCCGTAGGATTTCAGACACTAGATGAGATCGCGTGTGGCCTGATGTAACTATTAGAATTCAGCTCTTACAGAAGTATAAAACGTACGTTTTCATATCTGCTTCGCTACCCCTATCTCTTTTTATGCAATCGAGTCGTATCTGTACATCTCTGTTTTTGGTATATATGCTGACGGAAACGCGAGTGAAAACTTGTACCAACGCCGGGATTCGAATCTGAATCTCCTGCTCATCAGGCAGATGTGTCAACCACTACGCCACCCTTGCACAGTGGCTTTGCACAACTGATCGGATTACCCTTGCACGCCTCCCTCCTCAATCCAAATTCCCATTCACTCCTCAGCCCATTTGGTATTCCCCATAAACTTAAATAGCGTAGCAGAGGCTCTCCAACAGTATTGGAATTGCACCTCAGCATCGAACGATACGGGGGAACCCAGGCATGCGTGGTTTAATCAAATGAAACTACTTTTACGTAGTTTTAAAGCACATATGGGCTGTCTTTGTAGTGCTCGGTTTCTTTTCGTAATACAGGATGCAGGCTGCTTAATGTTATCAAAAGGTAGTGAATTTGTGCTACTGCTGCGAGGTACAATGTTTTTGCGTTGAGCTAGTATTAATTTGATGCATTTATCGAAGCGTGAGAGGTTTCAGATAACACATAATTTTTCATTTTGTCATTTGAATTGTAGAGAATTGTACTGTGTACAAACGTTAATTAAGTGATCATGGCTCGATTTGTTATATGTTCCAGATGAGGTTCAATTTTTTTTATATATCTGCATCGAAAGTTTACAAAAAATCCTATAGTAATAATTGTAATCATAATCATCATAACTGAAATTTACTAGCACAAGTGCAAATATTATCGACCAAGAATATTTAAATTATCGAGAAAGCTGCTCATGGGAACGTAATAAGTGGACAGACTTCTATGAAGAACATATCATTTCGCGTGTTTGATAAGAGCAGAAAATAACATGCTGAGACAACTTAGCAGATAGGGTATGTGAAGAGAGGATTGATAAACCGCCATCGTATCACAAACGGTTGAAGTTATTTGTATAAACGTTGTGACTAAACAGTGAATTTAATAAAAAAAAATTGCCAAGAGCCAGCCATTGATACATTTTTACTGTTGCTAAGCTGAACACCACATTGTCTTCGAAACATAAGAAGTGGTCCCGTAGTTTTACTTAACGATCAGACAAATGCAGAAGAAGCACAGCGAAGTTGTTTACTACACGATTTTCCGTCGATTGGCGAAGGTAGAGATTAAAAGTTTTATCGATGTTAAGGACTTAATTAAAACTTCTGTGGAAAGTAAAGCGAAAGTTGAATCTTCAATTAGAAGTCAATAATTTTGCTGTCGTATGATTAGGAAAGCAACCGGTGGTATTCTGTGTTCCTTTTAGATATAAGTGATTAAAAAAAAGTCAACGGCTTGGAATGACTGGTACGATGCACACAAAATTTCGAACACATAGATAGGATCCACGATATGTAAATTGTTTCAATGACCTATAAGAGCGGAATGGCATCGAGAGTGCCTCAATATTGTCACCACACATTATAAGGTGTGGTAGGGCAACAAGGATAGCGACCAATTCTGTGCCTTCGTCTAAGACAACGTTAGCGGCACTTAGAGTTTGAAGGGGAGACCAATGTAAAGTCAACATATGGCAGACTGGCCGAGTTGCGGTTAACCCGGGAATTTGGAGTATTATAATGTGACGGTAGCCTTATGTTGCACTGAATTATAATCTACAGGAAACCCCCAGGGTTTACCAAGACTCAGTTCGATTAAGGTTTCATCACTCCAAGGATGAATCAATGCACGGGGTGTCAAACACACAGAAATATGAAACTTTCTGGCAGATTAAAACTGTGTGTGGAACTGAGACTCGAACTCGGTCGTGAGTGCTTGGGTAGCTCAGGTGGTAGAGCGAATGGTTCAAATGGCTCTGAACACTATGGGACATAACATCTGAGGTCATCAGTCCCCTAGAACATAGAACTGCTTAAACCTAACTAACCGAAGGACATCACACACATCCATGCCCGGGCAGTATTCGAACCTGTGACCGTAGCAGTCACGCGGTTCCAGACTGAAGCGCCTAGAACTGCTCGGTCACAAAGGCAGGCAATGATAGAGCATTTTCCCTTGACGGGCAAAGCGCCCGAGTTTGAATCTTGGTCCGGTATACAGTTTTAATCTGCCACGAAATTTCATATCAGAGTACACTCTACTGCAGAGTGAAAATTTCATTCTGGAACTATAGTAAAGCCTTCTCTTAGACACACTACAAATCCCATGTCATTCCGCATCTTTGCGTTAAGATTCGCAGATGTCACTGCCGAATCTCCATCCCATATGTAGAAAACTGTTAACATTGCAAAACGTAGGGTCCTTTGTAATGGTAGTGTGCCTGAGAAACATAGACTGCTCAAGACTGGCGTCGGAGAATTTTTATAGATGAGCGTCGATTCTGTACCATTGTTAAATATTGGTGTCGAATGTGGCTGCACCGATCGGAGGGGGCATAACGTACTAGTATTATAGGGAGATAATCTGCTGATGCCCGGCGTCATGGTGTGCAGTTGTCCGTCACAGACATCCAAAGCCGACTTGCTTTTTCTCAAATGAGACCATGTTCTGGGAAAATCTTCAACAGAACAACGCTCGTTCACAAGCGGCCCTTGCCTCTATGAAGGACCCTGACAGAACATGAGTTGTAGGCCAGCTCAGATGACGGCGCAGTCCCAGTTCCAGTTTCCAGGATACTGCGGACTAGTTATAACAGTTGTGGGCTTACGTACCCCAGAAAAGGATACAATAGTCTTAAACACCCTGACCGACGTTATAAATGAAGGCGTCCAGGCCCAAAGAGGCTGCAAATTCCATTAATAAGTGGCCAGCAACGTGTTCGTACTACCAACTTTCCAGTTAACTTTACTTCTTTATTATATTATCCAAATAAAACCACAAAACCTACTAAAGCATCAAGTTTCATTCACATCCTTCTCGTCTTCCAGGTGCTCAACTTCTGTCAGTGAGAGGATTTTTAAATTGAAGTGGTAACGAAGTAGATAGTTTTAACAGGAACACACGGACACAGACGTGTGATTGTAGGGGACTTATCGTTTCACGTACCACAAGAACGTACGTGCAATAGTCTACAGTACATAATTCCAGCGATTGTTATTTTTACATTTTGGAAAAACTAACTAATGTGCTAACTACGTCTAAGGCTGACAGAAGAGCATGTTGCTCTTTTAAGGTTCCATACCGCAGTCAGTAAAAATGGAACCTTACTCTGTCATACGTCTGCCTGTCCCTTCGGCTTTTGAAACCTTTTTCTCAGGATCGGGTACACGTATCAAGTTGAAATTCGTGTCACTTATTAAGATCTACGAACCCTTGCTAATGTAAAAAAGTTAAAGTCCTAAGTCAGTTTAATTAAAACATACGGCCATTTACGTCACATATTTCGACAGTCGAAAAATCACTCATAAAAATCAGTACAATTATGAAATTTGGAAAGAAGAAAAGTCTCGTATTACAATAAAGGAAAAAAGTCAAAAACTGTTAAACTGTAATTAAATCACATGAAAGAGTATTATTTTGTACTTGTTATCCTACTTCAAACTTGAAATTAAAACACTCTGGACAGGCTTTGAATGTCTGGGAACGATAAATAGTATCAATGTCAATAATAGGCCAAAATCGTCGAGATTTTCGATTCAAAGAAGGGGTGGACTGTCTATACACGGAAGTAAGTTAGTACGAAACCCCTCAGTGCGTGAGTCGTACTCGTACCTGGCGAATGTTTGTTGTTGTCTTCAATCCGAAGAATGGGTTTGCTTCAACACTACACACTAGTCTGTCCTACGCAGATATCTTCATTCCTACATGGCTACCGCATCCTACAGCTTCTTGAATCTCTAAAACCTCTCCTTCCGAATAGGTTCCGACGGCCCAACGGTATCGATCGACTGCCGTGTCAACCTTAGCTATAGACGTCACTGGCTGAGTTATCGCGACTAGAGGGGCAATTTCTCAGTCAAGTAGCTCCTCAATTGATCTCACAAGGGCTGAGTGCACTTAACTTCCCAACAACGCTTGACAGACCTTGACGGTCACCCATCCAAGTGCTAGCCAAGCCCGACGGTGCTTAACTTCAGTGACCTGATGGGATCCGGGGTACCAGTGCGGCAAGGCTACTTGCTGAACCTCTCAAGAGTTCCTCTAACACTGCTCTCTGATTCAGTTCAGTACCTATTAGTTCTTTACACGATTTAGTTGTTAATCTCCAGCAGTCTTCTGTAGCATCAGATTTCAAAAGCTTCTGTTCTTTTCTTTTCTGGATTATTTATCGAATACCTTTTCACTTGCACACTCCAAGAAATTACTTCCAGAAAGGTCTTTAGAGAACTTTAATGAATATTGGATGCTAGCAAATTGATCTCTCTCAGAACAGGTTTTCTTGAAATTAGGAAGCTCACTTTTTGTATCCCCTTTACATCTGCCTTCGTCGTTTATTTTTCTGTCCAAATTGCAATATTAACAATTGTAAGAAAGGTGCTGGATGTTTATACAGCAACTAAGTAATGGAAATTATGTAGAATATGGAGCACTTTAAGTACCACAACGACATTTGCACTGTCCTACACTTACGTTTGTAGGAAATTTGGCGGATACTACTGACAAAGCAACGACTGACTGATAGTGCCCTAAGAAGTAGCGGAACATGAGCCTAACATTTACTATACTTGAGTGTTTCCGGATGTGTCCTCTTTGAACTGGTGAAATTCACTGACGAATGACTTCCACTAAAGTCGAAGCGTAAATGGGCTCATGAATCCAGTTTCAGTTTCCTGTATCATATGAAGAGGGAGGTCGCAAGACACTGAACATTCGATGTAAATGTATATTGTGATGAATTACTACAGCAAGAGTTGACCAAACCAGGTAATTTTGCTTTCGTAATGTGCTTCTGATCGTTTCATTAGTGCTACACAATGCTTTTCACTTTTAATGCTTATTTTCAAGTAATTTAGTCGCCGTTTGCTATGATCAACGGAACATGTGTTTTATCTGTCTGTGAGAGGTTATTGTGATGCTGCAACATTACCCACTGCAATTATGACATGTAAGTTAGAAGTTTACAATTAATTTGTTGGAACTAGAATCAATATAAATAGCTTTTCAATGGTAAATGTACGGTGATAAACCGGAACGTATGCTACGACAAGAACCTGCCTACCCCGTACTGCTTTCTGCGCAACGCAGGTCATATAACTTTAGCTAAACGATGCCAAAATAAGGTGCAGATGCAATAATCGAAGCGGCAAACAATAGGCCTACCTTCCTCACAGAAGATTGTGCTATCCTTAAGACAATTTCTTCAAGTAAAGTCTCCTGCTGATTCCAGCGGTGTGTCTCTTTCAAAAATGGTTCAAATGGCTCTAAGCACTATGGGACTTAACAGCCGAGGTCATCAGTTCCCTAGACTTATAACTACTTAAACCTAACTAACCTAAGGACACCACAAACATCCATGCCCGAAGCAGGATTCGAACCTGCGACTGTAGCAGCAACGCGGTTCCGGACTGAAGCGCCACAGCAACCGGCCTGTGTCTCTTTACATCCAGGCAACAATTATAAGAGGCCCATACGAGCAATCCATCAACGGAGCCTGTTCCTTACAATCCACTCAAATAGTAAAATTCGTTGCATCAGTACATTTATGAAAAGCTGACTGTGAGTCCTTACCTCCAAACCACTCGAAAGAATGTCTGTGATAGGGCAAAACTACTAACCATCCGAATGTATGAACTAAATCTGACAGTCGTCATTGTCAGATACCTTACTCGTGTTTCACATCGCGGAGAGGTTGTTGGTGTGACTGACGACGATTTTCCGTCGACTGTTCTGCAGTTTCACTTACGCAGCTCGATGAAGATCAGAGCCTGCTTCCATGTACTGGTTCTGCATAACGCGAAGACAGACTTTGCATCTTACTTTGCATGTCAGTCAGGCAATAGTAAGCGAGAGAGACAGACGCAGCAACAGGGAACCAACCGCATTTGACATTTACGAGTTCGTAACCAGGAGTGAATTTTATTCTATCATCTGTGTGCTTTAATAGTTCAGTTTCTTGTGTTTCTGCATGTAAATTTAATATCTAATAGCCACAGTTATCGCCTTTTCGTTTGCGTCGGAAAGTAAACGCATTTTGTGACATATTAAAAGATCCTAATCAGGGGCAAATTATTTACTTTCACCTGAGTGCTTCAGTAGATAATTTTTTGAATAACTGTGCATTTTTAGACACGGTTCGTGCGTGTTCGTCAGGGTCTACAGTAGAGTTCTGCAACACGAGCCGATAGTCCGTTTATCTGCATAGTTTAGCATAGTTTAGTTTTCCACGGCTTTTAGTATGGACAGGGACTGCGATTGTTGTGTGCCGATGCGTGCTGAGTTGGTGACACTTCGCTATTAGCTTCAGGCTGTGATGCTTTCGGTTACACAGCTTGAGGCTGCAGTGGATGGGAGCCACTATTGGGGACCGGCCGTGGGTGTCCAACGGACGTGCAGCACGTTAGAGCTCCGCGATCGGTCCTCACCGGTCGCCAACCCAGTTACTGCTGGCACTGGGACGAAGCAGGCGACGAAAGACTTCCCAGGCGGCCGCACGTAAGGCCTCCCCGCTTTGTCTGACAAACAGGTTCCAGGTTCTGTCTATGGCTGACACTGTCTTTGAGCCAGATGCTGTCACTTGTCCTGTTTCAGAGGAAACCACACAGCCTACAAGATCCGGGATATCATAGATAGTGGGATTATTGGTAGTTGACAGCTCCAACGTTAGGCTCCTCAGGGGCTTGGCTGACAAGAAGGGGAAGAAAACCAATGTGCACTCAGTGTGCATACCGGGTGCAGTCATTCCAGATATGGAAAGGGTCCTCCCAGATGCCATGAAGAGCACAATGTGCAGCCAACTTCAAGTGCTGGCTCTCGTCGGTACTAGTGATGTGTGTCGCTTTGGATCAGAAGAGATGCTCTCTGGTTTCGAGCGGGTAACAGAAGTGGTAAAGGCTGCCAGTCTTGCTTGCAAGATGAAAGCAGGGCTGACCATTTGCAGCATAGTCGATTGGACCGATTGCGGACCTCTGGTACAGAGGCGAGTGGAGGGTCTGAATCAGAGGCACAGACTTGTGTCAAAGGGTGGTTGGGTTTCGGGTTCCGCTGAATAGGTAAAGTGTCCACTATACGCAGGAGGCGGCTACACGGGTAGCAGTGGCTGTGTGGCGTGGACTGGGCGATATTTTAGGGTAGAGGGTCTCGGGAAAATACAAGATAGACTTCAGTCAGAAAGAGTGCAGGCTGAACACAGGAAAAACTTATATACAGGAACCATTGGTATAATAGTTGTAAATTGTCGGAGCTGTGTTGGGTAAGTACCAGAGCTCCAAGCGCTAAAAGAAAGCACTGATGCTCATATCTTATAGGGACTGAAAGCTGGCTAAAGCCGGATATAATCTCTGCCGAAATTTTTGCGAAGAACCTAACGGTGTTCCGAAAGGATAAGCTAAACACGGATGGCGGTGGAGTGTTTGTTGCTGTCAGAAGTAATTTAACTTGTCGCGAAATTGAAGTCGTTATTTCCTGTGAGTTAGTATGGGCAGAGGTCATTGTTGGCAACCGGAATAAAATAATAACTGGATCCTTCTACCAACCTCCCATTTCAGATGATACAGTTGGTTAAAGGTCTTGAGTCTGACTTCAAACACGTATCCGACTAATACGATAATAGTTGGTGGTGACTTTAATTTACCCTCGATATGTTGGCGAAAATACATCTTTCATTCCGGAGGTACGCATAAAGTATCATCCGAAATTGTGCTAAGCACATTCTCTGAAAATTATTTCGAGCAGTTAGTTCATGAGACCACGCGAATAGTAAACGGTTGTGAAAACACATTTGACCTCTTAGCAACAAATAATCCTGAGTTTATAACGAGCATCAAAACTGATTCAGGGATTAGTGAACACACGCTTGTCGTGGCGAGATTGAATACTGTAATCCCAAAAAATACGCACAAAATATACCTATTAAAAAAGCAGATAAAAATTCACTTGACGCCTTCCTGAGAGACAATATCCATTCATTCCAAATTAATAATATAATTGTAGACCACATGTGGCTTACATTGAAGGAAATAATATCAGCAGCAATTGAGAGATTTATACCAAATAAATTAACAAACGATGGAGCTGATCCTCCTTGACACACAAAACGGGTTGGAACACTGTTGCAGAAACAACGAAACAAAGATGCCAAATTTGAACAGACGCAAAATCCCCAAGATTGGCTATCCTTTATAGAAGCTCGAAATTTAACGAGGACTTCAATGCGCGATGCCTATAACTGTTTACACAACGAAACTTTGTCTCGAAACCCGGCAGAAAATCCAAAGAGATTCTGGTCGTATGTGAAGTATGTTAGCGGCAAGAAACCATCAATGCCTTCTCTGCGCGATAACTGCCAAAGTAGAGTTACTAAACACAGCCTTCCGAAATACCTTCACAAAAGAAGATGAAATAAATATTCCAGAATTCGAATCGAGAACAGTTGCTAACATGAGTAACGTAGAAGTAAATATCCTCGGAGTAGTGAAGAACCTTAAATCTCTTCATAAAAGCAAGTATTCTGGTCCAGACTGTATACCAGTTAGTTTCCTTTCGGAGTATGCTGATGCATTAACTCCATACTTAATCATTTACAACCGTTCGCTCGACGAAAGATCCGTACGCAAAGACTGGAAAGTTGCACAGGTCACACCAATATTTAAGAAAGGTAGTACGAGAAATGCAGTAAATTACAGGCCCATATCCTTAACGTCGATATGCAGCAGGATTTTGGAACATATATAGTGTTCGAACATTAGGAATTACCTCGAAGGAAACGGTCTATTGACACGCAGTGAATATGGGCTTAGAAAACATCGTCCCTGTGAAACACGACTATCTCTTTATTCACCTGAAGTGTTGAGTGCTATTGACAAGGGATTTCAGTTCGATTCCGTATTTCTGGATTTCCGGAAGGCTTTTGACACTGTACGACACAAACGTCTCGTAGTGAAATTTCGTGCTTATGGAATATCATCTCAGTTATGTGACTGGATTTGCGATTTCCTGTCAGAGATGTCACAGTTCGTAGTAATTGACGGAAAGTCATCTAGTAAAACAAAAGTGATTTCTGGCATTCCCCAAGGTAGTGTTACAGGCCCTTTGCTGTTCCTCATCTATATAAACGGATTTGGAGACAATCTGAGCAGCTGCCTTCGGATGTTTGCAGATGACGCTGACATTTATCGACTGATAATGTCATCAGAAGACCAAAACATCTGTAAAACGATTTAGAAAAGATTTCTGAATGGTGCGAAAAATGACAATTGACCGTATATAACGAAACTTGTGAGGTCATCCACATGGGCGGTAAAAGTAACTCTTTAAACTTCGGTTACACGATAAATCAGGCTAAACTAAAAGCCGTAAATTCAACTAAATACCTAGGTATTACAATTACGTACAACTTTAGTTGGAAGGAACACATAGAAAACGTTGTGGGGGAGGCTAACCAAAGACTGCGTTTTATTGGCAGTTCTACTAAGGAGACTGTCTACACTACGCTTGTCCGTCCTGTTTTAGAATACTGCTGCGCGGTGTGGGACCCTTACTAGGTAGGACTGACGGAGTACATCGAAAAAGTTCAAAAAAAGGCACCACGGTTTGTATTATTGCGAAATATAGGAGAGAGTGTCACAGAAATGATACAGGATTTCGGCTGGACATCATTAAAAGAAAGGCGAAAAATTTTCTAACGGAATTCCAATCACCAACTTTCTCCTCCGAATGCGAAAATATTTTGTTGACGCCTACCTACATAGGGAGGAACAATCACCAAGATAAAATAAGGGAAATCAGAGCTCGTACGGAAAGATACGGGTGTTCATTCTTTCCGCGTTCTATACGAGATTGGAACAATAGAGAATTGTGAAGGTTGTTCGATGAACCCTCTGACAAGCACTTAAATGTGATTTGCAAAGTATCCATGTAGATGTAGATGTTACGTGAAACGCCCTATATTACGTAGAGTGCTCCAGTGATCCAATAGTCACACAACACTCACGACAATTATCGTATGAATGTGACTGCCACAACGTAGCGTATGTAACTATACGTGGACGCTACGACTATGGGAACTGCAGAAGGAAAATGCCTGATTTCAAGTGTGTACGGTCGCTTAATCTTCTCTTATTAGTGATATGTGACAAGCGAAACGGTGTTCATCCTTAAGGAAACTATTCCAAGCACAGTGGCCTGAGCTTTGCTATGTGCAGCAGGTACAGCAGCCACTTATGTATTTGTGAAGAGGTACTTGTAGTACTAAACTCAGAAACATGTGAACCCCAGTCGTGTACTGGTATACAACACAAACTAGCGCAATACGACGTGAACCTTGCGCTGTGCTAATACTCATCGCATATTGAAGAAGCTACACCGGCAGTCAATCTGCTCACATTAAACTTACATCGGTGTAATCAATCTCGTCAGCTAACAGGGATGAAGGAAGTTTCGGCGCGAGTATTTTGCACCACAGAGGTCTCAGAACCTCATAACTTATTTTCCGAGCGTAATGTGCAGGTACACAAACATTTAATCTGTCATTCCGCACGATGAGCTCTAAGTGTCTCCTTTGGCTTTGTTATGCAAAGTGTCTATGAGAAACTTCTAATTTACAAAATGCAGTTAAGAGAAATCAACGAAACATAATAGATAAATGCGGTTCCCAGCGCCACGTAAATCAGTTAAAAAGTTTTAGCTAGACTTTTTGTAAGCTATTCCGTTTGTTTTATTTCAATTGCTCAATAATTTCCAGAAACGACTACATCTCACGAGGGAGTATAATGCGTGATTTGGTATGCTCAAACAAAATCATCCACTGTTGAGACGAATTTCAAAGGAAACGACTAGATTATTTAACTGTCTTACGGTTAAAGCTTAGCAGGACAAGATTCTAGCCACCGGGAATATGAACAGGCAGTCAGGTTCTGGCAGAAAACGCATTTCTAATGAAGCGTCAGAGAAGATTAGAGACACCTTCCAAAGAAACACATTGTAGTCAGTTAGCCGAGCATCACGAGGGCTAAGCATCCTTTGTTTATCAGTTCACAAGGTGCTCATAAAGAACCTGACTTGCATGCTTGCAAAGCTCAAATTATGTAACCGGTGAAGCGAAACGACTTGCAGCTTCGCCGTAACTTTGCTGTTGAGATACTGGACCGGATCGAGCAATTATCTAGCTATCTATGGAATGTTTTCTGTGACCTAGCAAGCTTTGAAGAACATGGAAGATTAATCGGACGAAGTCTGCATCTGTTGTTCGGAAAACTATCACAGTTTTCAGGAAAATCTCCGAGACAGAAAAAAACTGAATGTTTGCTGTGCACTGATGAGAGGCAACACAGATGGAACATTTTCTTTTTTTTTCATCGAGTAAACAGTAACATAAATCGTTTATCTGGACCAACATGGTAAATTTGTTGGTATTCAGTCTCTTGCCCTACAGCCAGATGTGATCTTCCAGCAGAATTGTACACCACCCCAATGGGGTTCACATGTTCTTTATTTCCGCGACCGGACACATCCAGAGCGATGGATAATAATTTATAAATCAATATTGATTGGCCATGACGATTTCCGCGGATTGTGAATTCAGTAGCTTCTCTCACCCTAGGCATGCTTGTGAGCACATGGGTTTAGACAGAGAATCCTATAGACATTTTAAGGTTTAAGAAACGAGCTCTGGTAGATAATCATTTACTTTTTGTACATAACTTTATGAGTGACTTCACATCATGCAGGAAATTGCAAGTATCTCAACCTCACTTGTTTTATTTTATTTTATTTGGCAGTCGGGGTAATATTTTATGTGGACTCCTTATACAGGTGTGCATTTAACTTTTTGTTACGATGAAGTATGGAGGTGTAAATAATTTGGGTAGTCAGATAAACCTAATTTACATTGAAACGCAGCAAATGAAGCACTGATCTTAAAATCCCAGCGTACGGGCTGATATGAGCAGTGTTGTATTACATCGTTCTGTACGCTCTAAGGGTCTATGTCATACTTAATCTGAAGCAGGATGGAATAACATGATCTGTAATCTTCAACCAATAATTTGAATGTCGCTGCTATCACATTTGTACAGTTTAATGACCGCCAATGTAAGTACCAGCATTCTTAGGTACTACTTGCACTCATGTTCAGTAGCGAAAAGTTCACCAAAACATTTTGTGGTTTACGACCCGTATTACACAGATTGATGAAGAGGAATAACACTGACCCTTCCGTAAAGTAACAAAGCGAGGTAGACGTTTGACATGCTACACTGTTAACCGACACCTCTTTCATAGCACGCCGGTATTTCACCGCACGTTTCAGTGACTAATCGGAGATTCAAGTGCTCTCCAGAGTCACATCAAAGTGCGCCTCATTAGACCACCAGAGTGCTTGACCCGTACCACAGTCCTGTTATTGCATCGCCGAGTGTTCTTGAACTAACCACACACGACCGTTGCTGTGACACCGTACCAGGCAGCCATAGATTCCGACCGTACTATCTCATGTTGTAGAAACGATACCGCTACCACCTCGAACTGGCATGTGCGATGTAAGGAAGTGAAAGGTTTGTAGGCCCTTCTGTGTTTATCTTAGATGTTACACGTCGTGTTAACTGGTTTTATTTGTGAAGGATATCACTACGCCCACTATCAGTGAAGTAGTACAGGGCCAATAACAATCGACTCTCCATAAACGTCACGTAGCCAGCCGGTGTGGCCGAACGGTTCTAGGCGCTTCAGTCTGGAACCGCGCGACCACTACTGTCGCAGGTTCGAATACTGCCTCGGGCATGGATGTGTGTCATGTCCTTAGGTTGGTTAGGTTTAATGACCTTAAATGTTGAGTCCCATAGTGCTTAGAGCCATTATTGAAACGTCACGAATGAGTGGCAAACCTCCTCAGGTGAAGTATGACATCAGGTGAGGATAGTCAGTTTGAAGAACGATTTAGCGAGTATCCGAGATAATGAATTACGTTAAATAAGATGAACGTTTTGTTCCATATTCCCACAATGAACAGATCGCCGAGGACGTGGAATAAATCATAAAAAGTAAAGTAGGTAATAAACGTTTTACAGAAGAACTGAAATGTTAAGATCTCTCTCATAGACTCTGTATCAGATGGTCCTCAGGTGGTGGAGAAACTCATAAATGTTAGACATTTTTAATTTTAAACCTTAAGTAAAAAGTTACTACACGTATTTAAATGCATGCATATATATTTAAATGTATACCTGCTAAAGTGTAGAAGATAGTTTATGGACCATTGTAGTCAAGCAACATTAAAAGAAAAGGAGTTTGCTGAATTTATCTATGCTGGGTGGTCCAATGATAGTGACCGGGCCAAATACCTCACGAAATAAGCGTCAAACGAAAAATTACAATGAACGAAACTGGTCTAGCTTAAAGGGGCAAACCGGATGGCTCTATGTTTGGCCCTCTAGATGGCGCTGACGTACGTCAAACGGAAATCAACTGCGTTTTTTTAAGGAACCCCCATTTTTATTACATATTCGTGTAGTACGTAAATATATATGAATGTTTTAGTTGGACCACTTTTTTCGCTTTGTGATAGATGGCGATGTAATAGTTACAAACGTGTACGTACGTGGTATCACGTAACATTCCGCCAGTGCGGACGGTATTTGCTTCGTGATTCATTACCCGTGTTAAAATGGACCGTTTACCAATTGCGGAAAAGGTCAATATCATGTTGACGTATTGCTATTGTGATCAAAATGCCCAACGGGAGTGTGCTATGTATGCTGCTCGGTATCCAGGACGACATCATCCAAGTGTCCGGACCGTTCGCCGGATAGTTACGTTATTTAAGGAAACAGGAAGTGTTCCGCCACATGTGAAACGTCAACCACGACTTACAACAAATGATGGTGCCGAAATAGGTGTTTTAGCTGGTGTCGCGGATAAACCTCAAAAACCTCGGTGTTTAGAATGCTACATCAACATCGACTGCATTCGTACCATATTTCTATGCACCAGAAATTGCATGGCGACGACGTCGAACGTCGTGTACTGTTCTGCCACTGGGGACAAGAGAAATTACGAGACGATGACAGATTCTTTGCACGCGTTCTATTTAGCGACGAAGCGGCATTCACCAACAGCGGTAACGTAAATCGGCATGATATGCACTATTGGGCAACAGAAAATCCACGATGGCTGCGACAAGTGGAACATCAGCGACCTTGGCGGGTTAATGTATGGTGCGACATTATGGGAGGAAGGATAATTGGCCCCCATTTTGTCGATGACAATCTAAATGGTACAATTTGTGCTGATTACTTACGTAGTGTTCAACCGATGTTACTCAAAATGTTTCACTGCATGACAGAATGACGATGTACTTCCAACATGATGGATGTCCGGCACATAGCTCGAGTGCGGTTGAAGCGGTATAGAATAGCATATTTCATGACAGGCGGATTAGTCGTTGGATTAGTCGTCGAAGCACCATACCATGGCCAGCATTTTCACCGCATCTGACGTCCCCGGATTTCTTTCTGTGGGTAAAGTTGAAGGATATTTGCTATCATGATCCACCGACAACGCCTGAAACATGTGTCAGAGCATTTTCAATACATATGCGAACATTAGGGAAGGCGAACTACTCGCTGTTGAGGGGAATGTCGCCGGCCGCGGTGGTCTCGCGGTTCTAGGCGCGCAGTCCGGAACCGTGCGACTGCTACGGTCGCAGGTTCGAATCCTGCCTCGGTCATGGATGTGTGTGATGTCCTTAGGTTAGTTAGGTTTAAGTAGTTCTAAGTTCTAGGGGACTAATGACCACAGCAGTTGAGTCCCATAGTGCTCAGAGCCATTTGAACCATTTTGAGGGGAATGTCGTTACACGTATTGCCAAATCCATTGCGGTTGACGGACATCATTTTGAGCATTTATTGCATTGATGTAGTATTTGCAGGTAATCACGCTGTAACAGCACGAGTTCTCAGAAATGATAAGTTCACAACGGTACATGTATCACATTGTAACAACCGAAATAAAATGTGCAAACGTACCTACGTTCTGTATTTTAATTTAAAAAACCAACTTGTTACCAACTGTTCGTCTAAAATTGTGAGCCATATGTTTGTGACTATTACAGCGCCATCCATCACAAAGCGAAAAAAGTGGTCCAGCTAAAACATTCATATTTTTTTACGTACTACACGAAAATGTAATAAAAATGGAGCTTCCTATTTAAAATACCGCAGTTGATATCCGTTTGATCTATGGCAGCACCATTAGTAGGCCAACCATAGCGCCATCTGGTTTCCCCCTTCAAGCTAGACAAGTTTCTTTCTAGTTTTTTCGTTTGGCGCTTATTTCGTGAGATCAATAGAACACCCTGTACACATCGCATCACAGGTTAAGGGCATTTCATTGCAGGAACAGATTCCGTGAATTGATCCATTATTTTTAAGCACAGATACGTTTCTTAAGATAACATTCATCAAGAAACAAATATACTAAGAAGCAGTGATTTTTTACACCTTTCATGAAACAGGGTTTTGTAAGATGCTCTTCACATTGTAAATCATTCAGCTTACATGATTCGTAACTATGACAACTTTAACCCCGAGGTATGGCATCTTATGACATTATGGAATCAAAATTTACAAAGCACGACGAAGTACTGTACAAACTTTTACGTTATCTATGTCCAACAGCGTTCACATTACTGATACAAAGATAGCTGAAGTTTGACTTCCAACTACTTATAGATTTGGAAGATTTTTATCCACATGGCTACATATTTTATGCAGTCGTGGGTTGGAAACTTCTTGTAGCACTAAAATATGACTACGATGTCACTCTACTATATATTTGACGCAGTGTGTGTATGTGTGTGTGTGTGTGTGTGTGTGTGTGTGTGTGTGTGTGTGTGTGTGTGTGTGTATGTGTGTGTGTGTGTGTGTGCATTCTTTTCCCGAAATTATGTTGGGTAGCAAGGTAGCAAGTATTAGGGACTACTGTCTCCATTGCGTACCTTGTATTATGACCAAAAGGACTAGATTATACATATCAGTATGCGCATTCAGGTTTGAGACAGTCAATACTCCTGCATTACATTTCAGAATATGCAGGAAATAGTGACGAAGCCTGCTCAAAGGTCATGTCCGACACCTATCCTTACCCTTTATCAACTTCTGTAAAGTGAAGCGAAAGTTTGTGCACAATGTTTGCTGTTAACATTACTTCTACCGCAGTTGCTTTTCTTATAATGGCTGTTTTAATGTTGGCAGCTCATAATAAAATTACATGTTGGTGTCCCCGCAGTGAAATGTGCGCTACTCTCCAATTACCCAGGAAGGCTGAAACTGTGTGGTTCACTTGGACTTGAAACCAGGTACCTTGATCTTCGCCGGCAGTTACTACTGGGCGACCTACCCAGCCCCGACTCACGGCCCATGCTCACAGCTTCGGTTCTGGTAATAACTCTCTCTTTCTCTAGTTCGCAGAGCGGTGACGAGGGGGGAATATGTTGTGCCACATAACAGAACCATTAACGGCATTGCCCACCAATGGGTTGATTATTCGTGCTCATCACGGTTAGGCTCATATTCCTAGCCTGTCCTGAAGTTTTATTTTTAAACTCTTTGTTACTCTTATGTTTTCTAAATAATTTATTATACGACACAATAACATCCGCCAATGTAGTTTCCGCAGTTGTGGGATTGAACCAGAGCACATAGCCGATCATTTCGTTTGAAACTACTGTGATTGTGCCAGGTTTTAGTTTCAAAATATTCAGACATTGTGGTCTCCAGACAGAGATATCGTTTCTCCAACCTCTTTTCGTTATATTCTCTCAGACTTTTCTAAATATTTTGTGAACGCGTTCCGTGATCGTGTCGTGGAGACAGAGGCGTATGTGGATAAAGCTAAAGTGAATAAGCTCACTGGACAAAGTATTAGTCGTTCCTCTCAAAGGAACAAACTGGTCACTTTGAAGCACTTTAAATAATAAAGAACTGTTAAAAAGCGGTCATGTGACAGTGTACAACTGAAACTACTTCATGGCAATGGTGCCAGTTGTTTGTATGAACTGAGCGTTGACAGAAGGCTCGATGTTTGAACTTCATAAACAAGGTATCACTTTTCGTCTCGTACACGACAAGAATATGAACGATGTTGTCGGACCTGGCGATGTATCAGCACGGCAGTGAAACATGTATTCAAGAAATGGCATACCAATCGTAGCCATGTAACAGAGAGTAATAATATTGGTCTAAAAAAGATACTAACGGACAGGTAGCGGCGACGAATTTCACACATTTCAAGGGCAGTAAATACCAAACCCGGTATCAATTGCGGTTGTCAGTAAATGTAAGTCCAACTGCAACAGATTACGAGCGCAATTTGCTAGGGGAACTCCGTACAGCGGACTTTCAAAGTCGGCTGCAGTTGGTCAAAGTGGCATTAAAACTGCACCATGTCACTGGAACAAACAAAACTGAAACAGAAACGTAGCTGGCTGGAAGCGTGTACTGTGGTCTAACGAGTCACGGTTTTGCCCCTTTTCAAGTGATGCAAAGCATCTACTTCTACATTTCTACTCCGTAAGCCACCAAACGGTGTGTGGCGGAGGGCACTTTACGTCCCACTGTCATTACCTCCCTTTCCTGTTCCAGTCGCGTATGGTTCGCGGGAAGAACGACTGTCAGAAAGCCTCCGTGCGCGCTCTAATCTCGTGATCTCCTCGGGACGTATAAATAGGGAGAAGCAATATATTCGATACCTCATCCAGGAACACACACTCTCGAAATCTGGCGAGCAAGCTACACCTCGATGCACAGCGCCTCTCTTGCAGACTCTGCCACTTGAGTTTGTTAAACATCTCCGTAATGCTATCATGGTTACCAAATAACCCTGTGACGAAACGCGCCGCTCTTCTTTGGATCTTCTCTATCTCCTCCGTCAACCCGACCTGGTACGGATCCCACACTGACGAGCAATACCCAAGTATAGGTCGAACGAGTGTTTTGTAAGCCACCTCCTTTGTTTAAGGACTACATTTTCTAAGGACTCTCCCAATGAATCTCAATCTGGTACCCGCCTTACCAACAATTAATTTTATATGGTCATTCCACTTCAAATCGTTCCGCACGCATACTCCCAGATATTTTACAGAAGTAACTGCTACAAGTGTATGTTCTGCTATTATATAATCATACAATAAAGGATCCTTCTTTCTGTGTATTCGCAATACATTACATTTGTCTATGTTAAGGGTCAGTTGCCACTCCCTGAACCAGGTGCCTATCCGCTGCAGATCTTCCTGCAATTCGCTACAATTTTCTAATGCTGCAACATCTCTGTATACTACAGCATCATCCGCGAAAAGCCGCATGGAACTTCCAACACTATCTACTAGGTCATTTATATATATTCTGAAAAGCAGTGGTCCCATAACACCCCCCCCGGGGCACGCCAGAGGTTTCTTGATAATAATATGCTGTGTTCTGGTTGCTAAAAACTCTTCAATCCAGCCACACAGTTGGTCTGATATTCCGTAGTCTGTTACTTCGTTTATCAGGCGACAGTGCGGAACTGTATCGAACGCCTTCCGGAAGTCAAGAAAAATAGCATCTACCTGGGAGCCTGTATCTATTATTTTCTGGGTCTCGTGTACAAATAAAGCGAGTTGGGTCTCACACGATCGCTGTTTCCGGAATCCATGTCTAGTGCACTGAAGACCCGATGAGGCAATTAATCCGCAATTTGTAGCAGCTGTAGTTCTTTCCGGAGAAGTTTCTGTGCTCTGTCTTGGGTCCTCTCTATACCATGACTTCCCCTTGGTGATCACAAACCAAGAGGTTCATTTCAACTTTCTCAGTATCTGCAACGCAGATTTTTTCTCAGAAATCAGGTTTCTTTCATTCATAATTCCAGTACATCACATTATTTCCCACTCTTTTGGCTACAAAATCCTATTTCTCAACATAAGGTACCTTCAATGAGACGGCCTTCCGCCACCATACGGGGAGGGCCTGAATGCTTAAATGGTAAAACACTTGTGGAGGACGTTGGAGCCAACGTCTTGCTGTATCAGTAACCTCCCATCAACGTTCTGCTTCCTGTGGAGTGCATTCTTCGTTGGGCCAAACAGATGGAAGTTGGAAGGTGCGAGATCTGGGCTGTAGGGTGGATGAGGAAGAACTGACCAATGAGGTCTTGTAAACTCCTCTCGGGTGCACAGACTTCTGTGGGGCCTTAGGTTGTCACAGAGAATGAGACGTTCGCATGTTGGGACGACGAACGTGCTGAAGCCATTTCTTCAGTTCTCTAAAGGTAGCACAATGAACTTGCGAGTTGATCGGTGCACGATGAGGGAGGACATCAATTAGAATAAACCCTTCAGCGTCCCAGAAGATCTGAGGCTCCGGCTTTGAACCTTTCCTTCAGAAGGAATTGTTGCAATCAGTCAAGTAACAGTCAACAAATTCCGCACAGATGGTCCTTCGTTGCTCTTTATGGTCTTCTGGTAGGCGGCGAGGAACCCAGCAGCCACATACCTTTGAGTGCCCCAACTGGTGTCCGAGTGAACAGCGAGGTATTTGACTGCGATCCGTCGATCCGTCGATCACCTCTGGGCCCGGGTTAGATTCCCGGCAGGGTCGGAGAATTTTCTGCGTCCACTGACTGGGTGTTGTGCTGTCCTCATCACCATCCTATCACCCTCATCGACTGCAGTTCGCCGAAGTGGCGTCAAATTGAAAGACCGGCACCCGGCGAACGGCCTGCCCGATAGGGGGTGGGGGTGGGGGGTGTGGGGGGGGGGGGTAGCCATACTATTAAATAAAATGACAGTGTCGGTGTCCGCACGTTCCAGCATTACAGCAGTCACACTGTGTGCGGCCGGCGGCAATATGGGAAGTCGGACAAGTTTACGCGATTTGTTGCAATGATGACAGACGCTTCTCCCAACGACTTACCGTTCATTTGTTCACTGCCAGGTCTCCTTAAGTATTCTGCTAGTGCCTACGAATATCTCATATACTCTTGTTTTCTGCCAAAAGGAAACTTAGCGACAGCTCTCTGCTTGGAACAAACCTCCGTTACAGACGCCACTTTGAAAGCTACGTACAGAGCCGCTACCTATCGAAACTTTATGAAACAATATGGGTTGCAGCAGGAATATTTTACCATGTTCCACAACAATTTCCGCATGTTTTCAACCGAAATTGGCCGAGAATCAAGTTGTGTTGCATTACTCATTCAATGCCCCTCGTATTTCCAGTGTAATGAGTGTGCCGAGGACAGTGCCGTCATCTAAGATGGCGACAGCGTGGGTCGTGTTTCAAAGGCCGTAACGATAGTCATACTCTGGAGAGTTGCAAATACTGGGAATACCAGCTCAGTTGAAACAGGGTAAAGAAACTTTAGGTACTATAGGTTCTCTGTGTATGATTGGAGAAAGAACGAGACAAATAAACAAGGAGGTGTATATTTGTTTTACCGTCTTGGAGAAGGCACCAGAAACTGTCAAATAAAATATGCTTCTCCAGTTTAAAAGAGGTGTAATTAGACTGGAAAGATATAAACTTAATGAATGAGATGTACACAAAGCAATATGGGACAGTAAGGCAGAGCATTAGGAGAGAGAGGCGATGAACAGTGGAACGGATGTAAGGCACGGATGCTCTCTGTCATCGAAGCTGTTCAATGTTTGTCGAGAAAAACTGATAGGTAAGGTTACTGAGCACGGAAGAGTCACTGTAACTGGAAGACAAAGATTAATGACTAGAAAATATGTAAATGTTTAAGCAGGACGGGCGTAATCAGAAGAGATACAAACGATGTTGAAGAGTATTGGAAGGAGAGGTGACAACCATCAATAGCAAATATATATAGGAATCCTTTCTTTACCTGCAGCGTTTAATGGCAAGGAACGAAAGTTGTACAGAAGTCTGAAAACAGAGTATTTTTTGAGAAAGAGAGCATTTCAAAGGTGACGCAGTCAAAACGCCTAAAGAATTCTAATAACGGTGAGCAAAAGACATTCTAAGTGTGAAGTCAGGTTTGTAATGTTGAATCATAGGCAGTTGAAAAGAAATAAGAAATTTAGAAGGTTTGGAAATGTGGTCACGAGGAAGGATGCTTAAGGTGAATTGGGCTGGCGGACTTAAGAATGAAGAAATTATGAAGTAGATGGGGTAGGAAAGAAAAGTATTGTAAAGGAGCAGAAAGAAGCAAAACTCTTGTCTCGGGTATATAGTGCGTGGATTTGCAACAAAGAATTAAGGAGAGAAAAGTAGAATGAATAAGAGGAAGAAATATGAAGGAAATGGGAATCATGGTCACCCTTAGAAGAGGCCGTTCATAGAAACAGATGAAGGAAGGTTCTTAGAACTGGACACGATATATAGAACATCCAGATTAAACCTGGAACAGGTTAAATGTAGCATTCAACGTACCCACAGTTCTATAGCTGTACGTTCTCTGCTAGCAGTGTGTAGTAATTTCAGCTGACTGTGACATACCTGAGGAAACCGGAAAAGCATTTTTATCTCCCCGAATTGCGATCGTTTTCAACGCGAAGTTTCACTTTATTAGTGTGATTTCTCCTTAGTATGACACACATTTTTGGCCGTGTGAATCTTCAGCGCGGTTAGCATAATGCTCGTATGTGTCACTGGTGAAGTTGTACTCAAGAGTTTGTTATTTTTGGTACCTTACGTAAGTGGCAAAGTAACTTGTAAGATTACCAACAGTATTGGTAGCACTGGTAGGGAGAAAACGTAAATCCATATTTGGGAGAGAAACTGGGAGCAAACGACTTCTCTTTGACTTCTGCTTCTTTTTTTTTTTTTTTTTTTTTGCACATAATTAGCGCCACACGTCGTTCAGTGTTACTCCACTAAGTATTTTATGTCATTAAAAACAATGATATGCATTTTATGAGTAATAAAAATTAATCGTTCCCGTGTCTCCATTGTTTCTATGTAACCAAAGCGATTAATTTTAATGCAACTACAATTTACATGCAGCAACATAAAAAATCTGTACAATTATTGTTGTTATTTTGTACTGAACAGAACGTTCTTCATCATTATGAAAGACAAGAGTTTCCTGTTATTATTGATAAATGACAAATTTGTTTATGAATAACAAAAACATATGTAACATACGCTGGTCGAAGTAGAGAAGTGATATTTGAAATGATTTTGTTTTGTGGCATCCTTTAAATTTTCTCTCATTTTGAGGAAATAGTGCATTCTAGAACTATAAATATATCTTCTTTTTTTCACTAAAACATTTCTCTGTTTCACGTTACCAATCAACAATTTCCTAATTAAAACAGAATTTCACTGACTGTTTCAGTCTTGCTACAAATACTAGTTGTTTTTAAGTAACAGGCAGGAGGATAACTATGCAGAATAGAAATGTTTTAGAGGTAATGTGACCATTTATCTAGCTTCGCTTAGTTTCCAGACAGTTCGCCATTTGCGATTTACAGAGGAATGTAGTAAGAAAGTGATCGCGTGTGCAAACGAAAGGCTCGAATTGTGGTAACGCCCGATAGGTATGCAACACCTTTGACGTACACATGTAACCCAGTTACGATCTCAGCAGGGCTACTGCGCAAACTAGTGTCGTCTACACTTACGTACGGATGCCTACGGCACCCTTCTGTAGCTCTACAACCCTACAACCCCGGTTGCTGGTATTTGCAGGTCCCGCGTTCTGGGGGCTCATCAATCCGCAATGGTCGCTGTGCAGTAAGGGCCGTCGGCAGTCGCCCATCGACATCGAGCCGGACAAGTTGCTGTTCGACCCCCTGTTGCGGCCGCTGCACATCGACAAGAACATGGTGAGTGGGAGACCGCACTACCCGCCGTACACGCTCGGCAGCAGCGCCCCCTACCTCTCTGCGCTTTCGCCACTCGGAATCAGTCCTAAGTGGCGGCCGTATTGCCCGTTCCGGGGAAACCCGCAGCGCCTGCTCTTAGCTTACAGTCCGCCAGCTCTCGGCTCTATATGCTTTACTTGCAGAAGGGAGGGCCTCCACTGTGAACATTTCAGCTCAAATGCGAGCGGAGGAATGCGGAAAACAGCGAACGCAGTGCAGCAATTGCATTTCTCCGAGATGGCGTCGTTAATGCTGGTGACGACGTGGACTGGGAAGATGACTTATCCAGAGGCGGGAGACACCAGCGTGCTTCTCATCCCCTTAGTCGCTCTCAGCCGGCAATTTATTTATCCCGCGAAATTTATGAAGCTAAATAAAAGTATAAGGCGACAAGATTGTGCCAAGATAAATTTTAGAAAACTGTATGTCTCATGACTTTAGACTATTTTCCAAATTAATGAATTTTCTAGCTACGTTGTTATATGGCAAAATTGTCTACTAACCTCATCTTTGTGTGCCGCAATCTTGTGCAAGTGCTCTGAACAGAGTCACATCACTTATAGACTAACGGAATTAATTAAAAAAACATTTTTTGTTTCATTAATGAAGAACTGAACCATGAACCGTGGACCTTGAAGTCTGTGGGGTGGTTTGTGTACGTCAGTGATACAGACAGCCATACCGTAGCTGCAACAACAATGTAGGGGTGTCTGTTGAGAAGCCAGACGTACGTGTAGTTTCTGAAGATGGGGCAGCAGCAGTTTCAGTAGTTGCAGGAGCAACAGTGCGGATGATTAACTGACATGGCCTTGTAACATCAGCAAAAACGGCCTTGCTCTGATGATACCACGAACGGCGGAAAGCAAAGTGAAACTACAGTCGTAATTTTTCCCCGAGGGCATACAACTCTACAGTACCATTAACTGAGGATGATGTTCTCTTGGATAATATATCCGGAGGTAAAATAATCCCCAGGAGAATGTCGTCATCAGAAGATAAAGAACTGGCGTTCTACGGATTGCTGAGTGGAATGTTAGATCCTCTTGAGACAAGTTGGTTAGAAAATTTTGATAAGGAAATGGATAGGTTGAAGTTAGATATAGTGGGAAGTAGTAAAGTTCGGTAGCAGGAGAAACAGGGCTTCTGGTCAAATGGTTCAAATGGTCCAAATGGCTCTGAGCACTATGGGACTTAACATCTGAGGTCATCAGTCCCCTAGAACTTACAACTACTTAAACCTATCTAACCTACGGACAGCACACAACACCTAGTCATCACGAGGCAGAGAAAATCCCTGACCCCGCCGGGAATCGAACCCGGGAACCGGAGCGCGGGGAGCGAGAACGTTACCGCACGACCACGAGCTGCGGACGAGGACAGTAGTAGTTGTACGAGCATCTAGAGCTAAGATGGAAAAGTTGTCTTAAGGAAAAACAGTCTTAAACAAAGAAGAGAAAGAGCTTAAAGATGGAGGGTGTATACAAGGAGTTGAAAATGAAAGCAATCTCATACAAATGTAAAGACGTATATGCAAATTAGATAGGAGATATGACACTGCAAGAAAAATTCGACAGAGCGCTCCAAGGTTTCAGTTCGAAACAAGGCTCTGGGAGCACACGACGTTCTGTCAGAATTGGTGATATCCTTGGAGGAGTCAACCACGACAAAACACATCCATCTGGTGTGCAGAATGTATGAGACATGCGAAATACACTCACACTTCAAAAAGAATATAATAATTCCAATTCCAGGCAAAGCAGATGCTACTGTTGTTGTTGTGGTCTTCAGAGACTGGTTTGAAGCAGCTCTCCATCCTACTCTGTCCTGTGCAAGCATCTTCAACTACCACTACATACTGCAACCTACATCCTTCTAAATCTGCTTTGTGTCTTCATCTTTTGGTCTCCCTCTACGATTCTTACCGTCCATGTTGCCCACCAATACTAAATTTGTGATTCCTTGATGCCTCAGAATATGTCCTACCAACCGGTACCTTCTTCTAGTAAATTGTGCAACAAATTTCTCTTGTCCCCAATTCTATTCACTACCTCCTCATTAGTTATGTGAACTACCCTTCTAATCTTCAGCATTATTCTGTAGCACCACATTACAAAAGCTTCTATTCTGTTCTTGTCTAACCTATCTATCGTCCACGTTTCACTTACATACATGGCTACACCTCCCCCCATGAACCATGGACCTTGCCGTTGGTGGGGAGGCTAGCGTGCCTCAGCGATACAGATGGCCGTACCGTAGGTGCAACCACAACGGAGGGGTATCTGTTGAGAGGCCAGACAAACGTGTGGTTCCGGAAGAGGGGCAGCAGCCTTTTCAGTAGTTGCAGGGGCAACAGTCTGGATGATTGACTGATCTGGCCTTGTAACATTAACCAAAACGGCCTTGATGTGCTGGTACTGCGAACGGCTAATAGCAAGGGGAAACTACAGCTGTAATCTTTCTCGAGGGTATGCAGCTTTACTGTCTGATTAAATGATGATGTTGCCCTCTAGGGTAAAATATTCCGGAGGTAAAATAGTCCCCCATTCGGATCTCCGTGCGGTGACTACCCAAGAGGACGTCGTTATCAGGAGAAAGAAAACTGGCGTTCTACGAATCGGAGCGTGAATTGTCAGATCCCTTATTCGGGCAGGTAGATTAGAAAATTTAAAAAGGGAAATGGATAGGTTAAAGTTAGATATAGTGGGAATTAGTGAAGTTCGGTGGCAGGAGGAACAAGACTTTTGATCAGGAGAATACAGGGTTATAAATACAAAATCAAATAGGGGTAATGCAGGAGTAGGTTTAATAATGAATAAAAAATAGGAGTGCGGGTAAGCTACTACAAACAGCATAGTGAACGCATTATTGTGGCCAAGATAGAAACAAAGCCCACGCCTACTACAGTAGTACAAGTTTATATGCCAACTAGCTCTGCAGATGATGAAGAAATTGAGGAAATCTATGATGAGATAAAAGAAATTATTCAGGTAGTGAAGGGAGACGAAAATTTAATAGTCATGTGTGACTGGAATTCGTCAGTAGGAAAAGGGAGAGAAGGAAACTTAGTAGGTGAATATGGATTGGGGGGAAGAAATGAAAGAGGAACCCGCCTGGTAGAATTTTGCACAGAGCACAACTTAATCATAGGTAACACTTGGTTTAAGAATCATGAAAGAAGGTTGTATACGTGGAAGAACCCTGGAGATACTAAAAGATATCAGATAGATTATATAATGGTAAGACAGAGATTTAGGAATCAGGTTTTAAATTGTAAGACATTTCCAGGGGCAGATGTGGACTCTGACCACAATCTATTGGTTATGAACTGTAGATTAAAACTGAAGAAACTACAAAAAGGTGCTAATTTAAGGAGATGGAACCTGGATAGACTGAAAGAACCAGAGGTTGTAGAGAGTTTCAGGGAGAGCATAAGGGAACAATTGACACGAATGGAGGAAAGAAATACAGTAGAAAAAGAATGGGTAGCTCTGAGGCATGAAGTAGTGAAGGCAGCAGAAGATAAAGTAGGTAAAAAGACGAGGGCTAATAGATATCCGTGGGTAACAGAAGAAATATTGAATTTAATTGATGAAAGGAGAAAATATAAAAATGCTGTAAATGAAGCAGGCAAAAAGGAATACAAACGTCTCAAAAATGAGATCGACAGGAAGTGCAAAATGGCTAAGCAGGGATGGCTAGAGGACAAATGTAAGGATGTAGAGGCTTATCTCACTAGGGGTAAGATAGATACTGCCTACAGTAAAATTAAAGAAACCTTTGGAGAAAAGAAGGCCACTTGTATGAATATCAAGAGCTCAGATGGAAACCCAGTTCTAAGCAAAGAAGGGAAGGCGGAAAGGTGGAAGGAGTATATAGAAGGTTTATACAAGGGCGATGTACTGGAAATGGAAGAGGATGCAGATTAAGATGAAATGCGAGATACAATACTGCGGGAAGAGTTTGATAGAGGACTGAAAGACCTGAGTCGAAACAAGGCCCCGGAGTAGGCAACATTCCATTGGAGCTGCTGATAGCCTTGGGAGAGCCAGTCATGACAAAACTCTTCCATCTGGTGAGCAAGATTTATGAGACAGGCGAAATACCCTCAGACTTCAAGAAGAATATAATAATTACAATCCCAAAGAAAGCAGGTGTTGACAGATGTGAAAATTACCGAACTATCAGTTTAATAAGTCACGGCTGCAAAATACTAACACGAATTCTTTACAGACGAATGGAAAAACTTGTAGAAGCGGACCTTGCTGAAGATCAGTTTGGATTCCGTAGAAATGTTGGAACACGTGAGGCAACATTAACCTTACGACTTATCTTAGAAGAAAGATTAAGATAAGGCAAACCTACGTTTCTAGCATTTGTAGACTTAGAGAAAGCTTTTGACAAATTTGACTGGATTACTCTCTTTCAAATTCTAAAGGTGGCAGGGGTAAAATACAGGGAGCGAAAGGCTATTTACACTTTATACAGAAACCAGATGGCAGTTATAAGAGACGAGGGACATGAAAGGGAAGCAGTGGTTGGGAGGAGAGTGAGACAGGTTTGTAGTCTCTCCCCGATGTTATTCAATCTGTATATTGAGCAAGCAGTGAAGGAAACAAAAGAAAAATTCGGAGTAGGTATTTAAATCCATGGAGAAGAATAAAAATGTTGAGGTTCACCGATGACATCGTAATTCTGTCAGAGACAGCAAAGGACTGGGAAGAGCAGTTCAACGGAATGGATAGTGTCTTGAAAGGAGGATATCAGATGAACATCAACAAAAGCGAAACGAGGATAATGGAATGTAGTCAAATTAAATCGGGTGATGCTGACGGAATTAGATTAGGAAATGAGACACTTAATGTAGTAAGAGAGTTTTGCTATTTAGGGAGTAAAATAACTGATGATGGTCGAAGTAGAGAGGATATAAAATGTAGACTGCCAATAGCAAGGAAAGCGTTTCTGAAGAAGAGAAATTTGTTAACATCGAGTATAGATTTAATGGTCAGGAAGTCGTTTCTGAAAGTATTTGTATAGAGTGTAGCCATGTATGGAAGTAAAACATGGACAATAACTAGTTTGGACAAGAAGAGAATAGAAGCTTTCGAAATGTGGTGCTACAGAAGAATGCTGAAGATTAGATGGGTAGATCACATAACTAATGAGGAGGTATTGAATAGAATTTGGGGAGAAGAGGAGTTTGTGGCACAACTTGACAAAAAGAAGGGACCGGTTGGTAAGACACGTTTTGAGGCATCAAGGGATCACAAATTTAGCATTGGGGGGCAGCGTGGAGGGTAAAAATCGTAGAGGGAGACCAAGAGATGAATACACTAAGCAGATTCAGAAGGATGTAGGTTGCAGTAGGTACTGGGAGATGAAGAAGCCTGCACAGGATAGAGTAGCATGGAGAGCTGCATCAAACCAGTCTCAGGACTGAAGACCACAACAAACATCACATGGCTACACTCCATACAAATACTTCCGCCGGCCGGAGTGGCCGAGCGGTTCTAGGCGCTACAATCTAAAACCGAGTGACCGCTACGGTCGCAGATCCGAATCCTGCCTCGGGCATGGATGTGTGTGATGTCCTTAGGTTAGTTAGGTTTAAGTATTTCTGAGTTGTAGGAGACTGATGACGTCAGTAGTTAAGTCCCATAGTGCTCAGAGCCATTTAAACGAAATACGTTCAGAAACAACTTCCTGACACTAAAACCTATACTCGATGGAACGAATTTATCTTCTTCAAAAACGCTTTCCTTGGCATTCCCAGTCTGCATTTTATATCCTCTCCACTTCAACAGTCATCAGTTATATTGCTCCCCAAATAGCAAAACTCATTTACTACTTTTAGTGTCTCATTTCTAATCTGATTCCCTCAGCATCACACGATTTAATCCAACTACATTCCATTATCCTCGTCTTGCTTTTGTTGATGTTCATCTTATATGCGCCTTTCAAGACACTGTCCATTCCGTTGAACTGCTCTTCCAGGTCCTTTACTGTCTGTGACAGAATTACAATGTCATCGGCGAACCTCAAAGTTTTTATTTCTTCTCCATGGATTTCAATTCCTACCCCGAATTTTTCTTTTGTTTCCTTTACTGCTTGCTCAATGTACAGATTGTAGGTTACATCAATGTCGCACTCCCTTACCAAATGGCTCTAAGCACTAGGGGACTGTTATCTGAGGTCATCAGTTCCCTAGACGTAGAACTACTTAAACCTAACTAACCTACGGAAACCACACACATCCATGCCCGAGGCAGGATTCGAACCTGCTACAGTAGCAACAGCGCGTTTGCGGACCCAAGTGCCTAGAACCGCTCGGCCACAGTGGCCGACGTTTCACTCACTTCCCAACCACTCCTTCCCTTTCACGGCCCTCGACTCTTACAACTGCCATCTGGTTTCTGTACAAATTGGAAATAGCGTTTCGCTCCCCTTCCACCTTCAGAATTTGAAGTTTTCTATAAGTCCACAAATGCTAGAAACTTAGGTTTTTAATACACGTCGTAGGGTTAGTATTGCCTAACGTGCTCCAATATTTCTACGGAATCCAAACTGATCTTCCCCGAGGTTGACTTCTAACAGTTTTTCCATTCGTCTGTAAATAATTCGAGTTAGTATTTGGTCGACGTATTAATCTGTTAGTTCGCTAATTTTCACATCTCTAAACACCTGTATTCTTTGGGACTGGAGTTATTATATTCTTCTTGAAGGGTATTTCACCTATGTCATACATCTTGCTCACCAGATGGTAGAGTTTTGTCAGGGCTGACTCTCCCAAGGCTATCAGTAGTTCTAATGGAATGTTGTGTACTTCCAGGACCTTGTTTCGACTTAGGTCTTTCTGCTCTATCAAACTCTTCAAGCAGTATCATATCTCCCATTTCATCCTGATCTACATCCTCTTCAATTTCCGTAATATTGTCCTCAAGTACATCGCCCTTGTATAGACTCTCTATATACTCCTTCCACCTTTCTGCTTTCCTCTCTTTGCTTAAAACTGGTATTCCATCTGAGGTCTTGATATTCATTCAAATTGTTCTATTTTCTCCAAAGGACTCTTTAATTTTCCTGTAAGCAGTATATCTTATCCCTAGTATTATACGCCTCTACATTCTTACATTTGTCCTCTAGCCATCCGTGCTTAGCCATTCTGCACTTCCTGTCGATCTCATTTCTGAGACTTTTGTATTCCTTTTCTCCTGTTTTATTTACTGCATTTTTATATTTTCTCCTTTCATCAGTTCAATAAGTCTTCTGTTACCCCACGACTTCTGCTATCCCTCTTCTTTTTGCCGTCATGATCCCCTGCTGCCTTCAGTATTTCATCCCTCAAAGCTACCCATTCTTCTGTGTTTCTTTCCTCCATTGTTGTCAATCGTTCCCTAACGCTCTCTCTGAAACTCTCTACAACCTCAGGTTCTGTCAGTTTATCCAGGTTTCATCTTCTTAAATACCCGCCTTTTTGCAGTTTATTTAGTTTTAATCTACAGGTCATAACCAATAGATTGTGGTTAGAGCTACAATTTAAAACCTGGTTTCTAAATCTCTGTCTTACCATAATATAATGTATCTGAAACCTTCCAGTATCTCCAGGTATCTTCCATGCATACAAACTCCTTTATGATTCTTGAACCGAGTGTTAGCTATGATTAAGTTATGTTCTGTGCAGAATTCTTCCATGGGCTTCCTGTTTCAATCCTTGCCTCGATTTCATACTCACCTACTACATTTCCTTCTCTTCTTTTCCTGCTATCGAATTCCAATCACCCATGATTATTAAATTACCGTGAGATGCTACTAGGTACGAAAATTACTGAACTATATGTTTACTACGTCATAATTGCAAACTACTAACATGAATTCTTTACAGAAGAACAGAAAAAACAGTTACAAACTAAACTTGGGAAAAACCTGTTTGGATTTCGGAAAACGTAGGAACACGCGAGCCAATACTAACCCTATTCATGATCTTAGAAGATAGGTTAAGGAAAGGCAAACCTACATTTATTGCATTCATCTGTAGACTTCGAGAACGCTTTTGACAATTTTGATTGGAGTACGCTCTTAGAAATTCTGAAGGTAGCAGTAAGACAGGGACCTGTAAAAGACAGGGACCGAACGACTGTTTACAACTTGTACAGAAACCAGATGGAATCATTAGAGTCGTGCAACACGGAAGGGAACAGTGGCTGTGGAAAGAGCGAAAGAGGATTGTAACCATTCGCCAATGTCACTCAATCTGTACATTGAGCAAGCAGTAAAGGAAACCAACAGATTGTGGCAGGAATTAATTTTCAGCGAGGAGAAATATAAATTTGGAGGTTTTCAGATAAGACTGTTATTCTGTCAGAGACAGCAAGGGAATTGGATGAGCAGATGAATGTACGGTGTCTTGAACATAAACGAAAGGAAGTCAAGAATAATGGAATGAAATCGAATTAGATCAGATGAAGCTGAGCGCAAGAGATTGGGGAATGGGTCACTTAAACTAGGAGATGGGTTTAGTTATTTGGGCACCAAAATAACTGTTGATAGCCAAAGAAGGGAGGATATGAAATGTAGACTGGGAATGGATAGACAGCGTTTCTGAGGAAGAGAAATTTGTTATCATATAATACAGATTTAAGTGTTAGTAAACAATTTACACAATTTACACAAGAAGGGAATAGAAGCTTTTGAAACGTGGAGCTATAGAAGAATGCTGAAGGGAGAGCAAATAACTAATATTGAGGTACTGACTAGAATTGGGAAGAAAAGGAGTTTGTGGTGCAATCTAACCAGAAGAAGGGATCGGTTTGTAGGAACGTTCTGAGACACCAAATGCTCGTCAATTTACTATTGGAGGGAAGTATGGAGGGAGACCAAGAGATGAATACAGTAAGCAGATTCAGAAAGTATAGGTTCGGAGATGAATGGGCTTGCACTGAACAGAGAAGCATGGAGAGCTGCATGACCGAGCGAGGTGGCGCAGTGGTTAGCACACTGGACTCGCATTCGGGAGGACGACGGTTCAATCCCGTCTCCGGCCATCCTAATTTAGGTTTTCCGTGATTTCCCTAAATCGTTTCAGGCAAATGCCGGGATGGTTCCTTTGAAAGGGCACGGCCGATTTCCTTCCCAATCCTTCCCTAACCCGAGCTTCTGCTCCGTCTTTAATAACCTCGTTGTCGACGGGACGTTAAACACTAACCACCAACCAACCAGAGCTGCATGAAATCAGTCTTCGGATTGCAGACCACACCAATAAAAATACATATATGTTTTGTTTAAACACTATCATCACTGAAGAACATTTCATTCCAAAACAAAAATGAACAATTTCCTATTACAATTTTCTTTTTCGAATGTTCTGTTTTCCAGTGAGCTGTTTGAAATATGACACAACTGATGAATGCAATCTGCACAAGTTCACTTAAAAACATTTTTGTTTGCTGAAATCGATATTTAGTTCCAATGAACTTGAATGTTGAATACAGTGTTTCACTCACAAGTGATTCCACAAACTGATGTCTCTGGACCCATTGTATTTTTTCAGGGCGTTTTCAACTTAAAACCTTCTTTCACAATGCAATAGTTGATCATCCCGTTCGTTTGACCTTTTCATCCTTTGTCATTTCGAATTTACAGTACCCTTCAACTCTACAGCTTCTGAAACCTTTATAATTGGCAATGACAGAGCATTGCCTTTTTGTGAGTATCAACAGCCAACTGATTTTTCACGAACCAGTATTAAGATTTGAGCGCTGATAACGGTAAATCTGCCATTAATTTCTTGAGAGACGTCAGACATTTTTATAAATTTCATTCTCTTTTCATCGGAATAGTGAGAAGTATTTTCTTCAGACATCTCAAATTATCGAACATTTTATTCTCAAGGTATGAGTCATGTAAGCTTAACTTGCTATGAAAGCTGAACACTGAGATTATTCAGAAACAAGTTTTCCATTTCCTTGTAATGCTTGTATGTTCAGGGTTTGTCAAATTTGAATAACAATCCTAAGCAAACAGTATCCGTCCACCACTGTGGGCCATCAGTTTGAGTCAAAGGTTTTACTTTCTCTCTCCACTAATTACAGAAGTTTGCCCAGGACGTTGCTTACCGAAAACCTCCAACTTAACAATGGAAAGATTTGGTTTGTCCCTATTTCTTTTCTCAGTTCGCTTACACTGAACCCCGAGACTGCCACCCGTCAAAAGCTCCATGCCGCCATCTGTGTTTCTGCAAACCATGAAGTGTGTACTGCGGACTTTCCTGAGCTCACGAAGCAGGCAGATATATATAGTTAACCTACGGATCTCTCCCACACTCACCAGCATACACCAGGAAGCTAATCACTGTACATTTCTTCAATGAAGGGCAGGAAATGTCGGTGTTTTGTGGCATTTGAGCGGATGTAGTTGGCAATTTTTACATTTACCTTCTTCACATGTGAATTCTGAAAATACTTGCTTTGTATGGTATATACAGATGACAAAAGAATTGCCTTGTGCTTTACCGCCGTATCGACAGGAGCCACAGTAGATTGGAGTAAGAGCTGAGTGCAGTTCACAACCCGCATTTTGGCCAGTCCTGTTACACAAAATGAATGTATTCTCACAATGGAGAACGCAATGAAAAAAAAATAGCTCATACCTGATTCCTTGTCTATCTCTTTACTCCATTCATCACCTCTCCCCCCCCCCCCCCCCCCCACCTCTGCATCTGTCCGAACATCTTATCCACTCTGTACATCTTATCCTCTCCACTCTATTTCAATCTCCTCCTCAACTTCTTTCTGCTCATGCCATCCTTCCACTTCTTTCTGTCCATGTACCCATACCCACTGTCTTTGCACCCCTCCTCCTCCGTTTCTCTGTCCAAGTCTCATTGCGCCGGCCGATGTGGCAGAGCGGTTCTAGGCGCTTCAGCCTGGAACCGCGCGATGGCTACAGTCGCAGGTTCTAATCCTGCCTCGGGCGTGGATGTGTGTGACGTCCTTAGGTTAGTTACGTTTACGTAGTTCTAAGTTATAGGGGACTGATGACCTCAGATGTTAAGTCCCATAGTGCTTAGAGCCATTTGAATTGGAACTCCCATTCCTCCATCCAAGTCTACCCCTCATCCTCTCAGTTCATCTACTCCTCTCCCTCTCTCTGTCCATCCCGAACTCTCTTTTTGTTCATCCCATCCCCCTGCCTCTTCCTCTCTGCCCCCCACTAACTTATATTGTCCACCCCCTCCGCCCCCCTTTCTCTCTGTCCAACTCCTTTTCCTCCCTCTTAGTCTATCCCCTGGTCCTCTGTCTCAGTCCTTCTGCTCCTCTCCCTCTCTCTGTCCATCCAGTTATTCCGTACACTCTGACCAGTACCTCCCTCCCCCTCTCTGGCCAGCTCCACCCCTATCTCTGTATGTCCACCACATCCTGCTTCTGCATCCTCTGTCCACCTAGGTCCTTCTCCCAACTATCTTTGTCCTTCTCCAACTATGCCTCTCCATCTTAAAGTCCCAGCTCTGTCTGTTCATCCCTTACTTCCCAATCTCCTCCCCCTTTTCCTGTGCATTTCATTCCCTCTGACTACCCACTTTCTGCTTCCCCTCTTTAAGCTGTATTAACTACTGGAGTGTGTAGCTGCAGTAGTATATCAACTAACAATTTAATATGTGTATCACATGTCTATCTATTTCCTGCAATCTCCCTGTCCATTACGCCTTCCTTCCCACCTCTATGTGCGTCCATCTCCACTATATGTCGATCTCATCCTTCCTCTCCATAACCATCACATTCTCAATCTTCTCTGTCCACCTTCTCCTCACCCTCTCTCCACCCATCGCCAACTCTCTCTCTCAGTCTGTCAATATCCTCTCCTCTATGTGTTTCTCTTCTCCTAGTTCTCCCTGTCCATCTCCTCCTTGCCATCTCGTCCTCACCCCTTTCAGTCCAGCTCAACACCCGCTCCCACTGTCCATCTCCTTCCTTCTCTGTGACTGTCCTCCTTCCTCTATCCACCTCATACCCTCCCTCTCCCTGTCCATCTACATCTCTCTCTAGTTATCCAAGCCCGTCGACATGTCTAGCCCCCACAAAGCATGTCAAGATTACACACACAACTTGCCTGTATGCAGACAGCCTATATGTCAAGGTTTGAAAAAATGAATGTCATCGCTCCTCCAGGAGCTAGAATGTTCTCAGCCTCAAAGTTCTAATTCTCCATTACAAGCAGTATATGTGCCAGATTTAGTTGTAATCGATTAAGTGGTTTACAAGGAGATACTGGAATTACACACACATTCATACTCATTGCTTTTTGTACAATATGAGATTCTTAGAAGTACTTAGGAACTGCGAATTTCAGACGATTAGGAACGCATTTTTCCCCTCTTCTGCATGGATGATTGTATCCCATTCTCCTCTCAAGTTGGCCGAGTGCAGGAATGACTATGGGAGCGTACTGAAGCACATATCACTGCTGCTCTACTCCCTAACGTCATTTAAAAATAAATATATTTTGAACTTTGAAATGGATACAATAATCAGTTTAAAATTAAATATTGGATTATTCCCATTTGTGAAATAATTGTATAGAACCCAGTTGGAGACGATAAAACTGTTGCTGTGAAGCAGGTGACTAAATTGCTTCATGTGAGTAAGTGTGTTATTTTGTGGTATGTGTTCACCACTGGTAAGTGCTGGAGAAGCGAACGGATACAAAGTGAATTTGCAGTTGGCATATGATAATAAGAGAACTTGCATAATATATGGTGTCCTTGGTCTGAAGAGATGGACAGAGGATTATGATGTGTAGAGATCAACATGTAGTTATGACTGTGGAACAGGAAATTATTATATGAGCCTTGTGATATCGTTTGGTCTCTATGATTATGAATAGAGGACAATAACATTCATTTATATTCAGGAAGGTTCTAAGAGGTACAAAAGCAGAGAATGTTTCGTTTTCAAGTTTGTTGCGAGTGTATAGACGTTATGCTCGTTTCCAGTGACATTTTAAGTAAACATGCTGTAAATGAAACGAAGCTGTGGCTGTAACGTCACATGCATGCTGACTTGCTAGTCAGTAGATTAGATTTCGTTTTCAGACTTGTTTTACATCCTGACACATTAATAGTAGACTATACACCCTGATACTCGATAGTATTGTCAGATACTGTTATAATTAGTAACTTTCCTTTTAACTACAAAGTTACGTTAACCATGGAAAATAGCATATTCATACGGTGGATTTTCAAATAATAGTAAGAAGGAGTCAGAGCGAGACATAGTAGTGTAGCGGTGTCAACGTGCTAGTCGGTTGTAGGGAAACAGCGCAGTACGAGAGGTTCATGTGGTGACTTCGTAAGGCGGCACCATTTTCCCACTATATATTTAATATTCTGGTAGTGTTATATTTACATTAGATCACTATTTACTAGGATTATTAATCACTTCATTTGTTGTTAGCGCCTAGCATCATGTACCAACAGTTTCTGCAGTACTTTATGTCCGAAAATTAATTAGGGCTGATCACTGACAGGAAAGGTGAAGTGAGCCACACATTCCTCAAAAGCCACTATTGGCTAAAGAGGGGCTAAGAAAAGACTTATTGTGTACTGCGAGGGCATACTTTTACGGTTCTGAGAGAGAGCAGAGCATGGTGGTGGCAGTTTATTATCCTGGAGGCAACTGAAACCACATGGTGTGGACCGAGCAGGTGGAATACCTGTGGAAAGAGCATCGAGGGAGGAAGAAGGTGAAAGGGCATATAGTGTGAAGGAATATTTGGGGTCACAAACAATGGTCACAAGCTGACTGCTGAGGAATCTTCTTACAGGAAGTGCAAGGGCACGCTTCTCACCGGAAAACAAAGAGTCACCGTTTTGGTTGCTTGAGTGTCAAGGATGTAGGAGGAGAAATAGAGCCTTCTGAAAATTTTCTGAAAGGAGTACGAGCCTCAGAAGATTGTCTGGCAGATTCATGACTCATGTACAGGGAGGTAATGTTTTTGTAACGCGCATGGGGTTTGTCGCCTAAGTAAACATTTAGACGCAATGTGTGCAGGAGGGAGCGAAGTGTGACACGTGCAAGAACTTTCCTCTGAGAAGCGATGGAGAACATTCCCGTGCTAGGGGTGATCGAAGACGGTTTCCTCTGCATATAGAGCATAGAGACTTCACTGGCAGGAGCCACAGTGGAGAATTTGGGGGTTAGATTTTGAGAAGTGTTCCTTTGCACACAAGGAACACTTGAAGTCGTTTCTCCGTAAATGCAGTTGATATTCCTTTTACTCAAAAGGTGGTTATTTAGCTCTCTGGGGTGTCACTAAAGTGCTCCTTTACTGTGCTTCAGCCCAATTTCTGTTCCCGGCTAGTGAACAAACAGAAATCTTGACCGTTCGTTTGTATTTTACTGAGGCAATTTCAGTCCTAGGAGTTTGTGAACGGCATATTGCGCCTGCTGTGTAGGCAGGAAATTACAGGACTCCTGTACATCGTCCGCATATCAGCAAACACCCCAGCCAGCAGATAAACGGTGCAGTGCAATGGCTTTCCTAATTCAGTAGGAATTATGCGCACTCCGGTTCAGTGGACAGCGAAATACTCGCAGTGTCGAGTCTCATTTTCTTGTTCACTGAGCGTTTTCTGTAAGTACCAGTCAGGGTGAGGATCTTCCGTTCCTCATCTATAAGCAATTTTAGCCAACTTTGTGCCTTTTAATAGTGGCCGACGTGCCCTAAGGAATGTCAAACTTTTGTTCTGCTAATCTGGAAATTACCTAAAGAATATAATCCAATATTGTGTACTTCATATTTGTGCCGTTTTTTGCACTCTACCTGTTTTTGAGGATAAATAATTTACTGTATACACGTAGTAACTCATTCTAGTAGCATTTCCATAGGAATAATTGATTTGATGTGCTAAACTGAAGTGAAGTGAAACCACAATACCATACTTTGTTTTATGGAAATCCCTAGGTGTAGTTTGTCAACGGCAGGGGCATATTACTCATTTGTAGCCCTGAGAATTACACTGCTGAGACAAAGTTAGGCAACCGTGCATACACCCAACATATTTTACAAAAACCACGATGGTTTACAACCTGGCAGACTGGCAGGAATAATTTATAAAGTTAGACTTTGCGTATTACCGTGGTGTGAATTAAGCTACGTGATTTTTATTTCTCTCAATGCAGGCCTTCTAATGTGGCTGTACATAATGGTGTAACGCTCGCATAATAACAACAGTTATCTGAAGAAGATCTGACCAACAGCTGCGGGAGATTGTCAAATGACAACCGGTGTCACATCCGATGGAAACTGCTACTGCTACTCTCAGCGAATGCACCACAAACTGAGAAGAGAAGTGCACATACTGGACATCTGGAGCCAGGCACCTACCAAAATCCCTTTGTCCACCCACAGTGGTGCATGAAGCTACATGTCAGTCAGCCAAGACGCGCGGGATTAGCCGAGCGGTCTGAGGCGCAACGTCATGGACTGTGCGTCTGATCCTGACGGAGGTTCGAGTCCTCGCTCGGGCATTGGCGTGTGTGTTTCTCCATAGGATAGTTTAGGTTAAGTAGTGTGTAAGCTTAGGGACTTATGACCTGAGCAGTTAAGTCCCATAAGATTTCACACTCATTTGAAAATTTTTTTTCAGTCAGCCACACAACACACAAACTGTACAGTAGCTGACTGGAGACGTCTAGTGATCTCCGGTCCCACGACTCTGTCAGTTTTTAAATTATATCAAACGGCAAGAACGCTCCATGAGGCGTTTAACCCGCAATGGAACGTGCAGTTCATGCCGGAAGCGGTGCTTCGATAATTTGGGTGAGTTCTTCGTACTATGGCAATCATGCACTCAGATTGCCGTGAAAATGAGCCACTGTGTGAATTTTAACATTCCCAGTGACCAACTGTTGTATTTTATTCTATTTAATCACTATGAGTTTTCTGCAGACTTTGCTGTCCGTCAAGAAGATAACATTCTTACTCACAGGGCTGCACGCGTATACTCCTGATTTAATGAAATCTCAGGACCCTGATGACCATTAATCACCGCGTTCAACTAAATATGAAGGGCATGAGGAAACGTGGAATCTGTTCCTCACCGAACTCAGCCCACTGTCAAGGCTAGCCGTGATGTTCGACGGCTTTAGCATAAAGTCTTTGGGGCTGACAATTTTTTCGGGAAGTGTGCTTACCTAAAATTACAGCAAATGCCTTGTAAACAGGTAATTCTTTCATTTTTTTGCGTTGACCTCCCAACTAAGAAGACTAGGCAATTTGCAAATTTTTCACCAAACCTTTCCAGCTTTCTTTTCTTCTTCTTGATGTAGATCACGAAGCATTTAGTCATTTCTTGTATCTCCTTTGCGTTCAGCCTATAATTTTACAAGATCACGTATACACTGTCTCTTTTTCCGTTCCTTCCATCTTCCAATTTCTTCGTTCATCTTCCAATTTCTTGACTATTTGCGGTAATATGGCCTCTTGTATGTTGTCTCTTGTGCTTTACAATTTCCTTCTGCAGTGTTATCCAGCCGATGCCACCATAAACGGCAACATACTTGAAAGAACGGTTAAACGGAATTAAACTCTTCTTCAAATTAGGTTGTATGGTGAAGATCAACAAAGTAAAAACGAGCACAATAAAAATGCAGTCGAATTAAATCAAGCGATTCTGACGGAATTATTTTTGAAACTGATACTCTAAAAGTTGTAGATAAGTTCTTTTTTATTGGGACAGCAAAATAACGGCGACTGCAGGAGAAGATATCAGTTGCAGACAACAATGGTAAGAAAAGCATTTCTGAAAAGAAAAAGAAAAATTTGTTAACACAGAGTATAAACTGAAATAATAAAATTATAAACAGTCGACCAGTTGCAACTGGTCGGCTGTTTATAATTTTATTACGTGAAACAGTTGCTGTATGATTAAAATATAAATTTAAATGTTATGATGTCTTTTCCATAGATTTTCTCTGATACGTACCATTATAGGCAAGTGAACAGTCGATGATAAGCACTTCAGACAAAGAATGAATAGAAGCGTTTCAAATTGCGGTATCTGCCCCCATCCGGTCGGCTGCACTGCAACACACGCGCTTCGCCAGTCGCGCCATCGGGTTTCCTGTAGCACCCACCACGGCATGAGGGCGCTGTCACAAACGCTTACGCCGCCTCCCATGATATGCAACCATCACTCCCCGGACCTCCAGCGACGGGTGTACTTCGAAAGTGGATCCACACATTCTAATTTTTTGTGTTTGCAATTTCATAACATCTACAGACTTCCACGGTGGTTAGGGCGCGTCATCTATAGAACAGTCATGTATTGGAAACTGAATTGTAAATCATTCTATCTGGATACACTTCAGCATTCCAGTGTTAGCGACTAATGCTGCAACTACAGCAAACAGATTAATGTATAACTTTTACGATCTCTTATTATATGTTGAATAAATTGATATCTGATTTCTCGGTCAACGAATCACACCTCGCTTCCGTATCCACTAAGGAACCAGCGTGCAAAGGAAGTTACAACATAAATGTAGTGCTGAAGAGTATATGAGTAGACAGAATATGTAATGCGTAATACTAAATGGAACAGGGTTGGTTCAAATGGCTATGAGCACTATGGGACTTAACATCTGAGGTCATCAGTCCCCTAGAACTTAGAACTATTCATACCTGACCAACCTAAAGACATCACACACACCCATACCCGAGGCCGGATTCGAACCTGCGACCGTAGCGGTCCCGCGGATCCAGACTGAAGCGCCTAGAACCGCTCGGTCACTACCGCCGGCTGGAAGAGGGTTAAAAAGAACATGTAGCACAACTGTACTAAAAGAAGGGATTGGTAGTTAAGGCATATCCTAAGGCACTAAGTTTTGTTAAGGCGGCAATTATGGCGGTAAAAACTATGGAGGGAGCACAAAGCTTGTCGGCCTCATTGACTCAATGGTCAGCGGGTCTGAGTGATATGCGAAGGGTCCGTGTTCCATTGTCGGAACCGCCAGGGATTTTATTTTGGTGGGAAGACTTGACTCAGCTTCGTGATGAAAGTTGAGGAGCTTCCTAAGAGAAAAGTGGTGGCAGTGAGGTTACGAAATGCAAAAATGGCCGGGAGAGCGGTTTGCAACACCTATGCCCCAGTATTCAGCATCCGAAAGACTCAGTTAGCAGAGGATGTCGCGGCTGTCGGTCGTTCTGTCCAGATTCGCTCATCTGCACCAGAATGCAGAGCCCGGCTTTGCTTTGAAAACAAAGTTTGTCGGTAATGTTTTTTATGTTTGTTTTTTTTTTTAGATTTCTCGGTCTTTTGACTGGTTTGATGCGCCCTGCCACGAATTCCTCTCCTGTGCCAAAATCTGAATCTCAGATTAGCACTTGCGACCGACATCGTCAGTTATTTGCTGGATATATTAGAGTAGAAATTCTTCCAATCCATATGTGTCATACAGCAAACCAGTGCTTAACAGTATTGGTTAAAACAGTCTTGGTTGCAATTTTTTTTTATTTTTCAACGACGCGTTTCGCCTTATTTAGTGATCTTCAGGTTATATACATAGAAAACATAGAACAAATACATATTTAAGAATCGCGATCGCGTTGTACAGACCTGGGTCAACCATTGAAAGAGCAAATACCTTATTTTGGTATTTCTTAGAAGAATCGTTTAGTCAGTGTAGCCAAAGGTCATCGTCGAATATATCAGGCCAACATCGCCTTCGTTAAACTCAGAAAACACTAGATATATAAAATAGTAAAATCATTACCTTTTCTAGATGGACGCTCAGGTAATAAGCATAAGAAGCATTATGATTACTACCTGAGCTGCCATCTTACTCTGTTACTCGCCCCTGTCAACGGGAACGTGTTATGTAGATCTTGGTGCCTCTTGCGTCCATCTAGAAAAGGTAATGATTTTACTATTTTATATTTTTACTTTTTACTGAGTTTAACGAAGACGATATTGGCCTGATATATTCGACGATTCCCTTTGGCTACACTGACTAAAGGATTCTTCTAAGAAATATCAAATTAAGGTATTTGCTCTTTCAATAGTTGATCCAAGTCTGCACAACGCGATCACGATTCTTAAATAGATATATTTGTACTATGTTTTCTATGTATATAACCTGAAGATGACTAAATAAGTCGAAAGGCGTAGCTGAAAAATAAAAAAAATAAAATTGCAACCAAGACTGTTTTTAACCAATAATATATTACAGTCTCTGTCTTCCTTTCCAGTTTTTGCCCTCTACAGATCCCTCTAGTACCATGGAACTCATTCCCTGATGTCTTAACAGATGTCCTACTATCCTGTCCCTTCTCCTTGTCAGTAAGTCTCACATATTCCTTTCCTCTCCGGTTCTGCGCAGAACGTCCTCACTCCTTACATTATCACTCAACCTAATTTTCAACTTTCATCTCTATCACTACATCTGAAGTGTTTCGATTCTCTTCTGTTCTGTTTTCCTACAGTCCCTGTTTACTACCGCACAATCCTGTGTTCCAGAAATTTCTTCCTCAAATTAAGGCCTATGTTTGATACTAGTAGACCTGTCCTGGTCAGGAAAGCCATTTACTCCAATGCCAGTCTGCTTTTTATGTCCTCCTTACCCCGTCCGTCATTGATTATTGTGCTGCGTAGATGGTAGAATTCCTGAACTTCATCTCTCTCGCGACCACTAATACTGATGTTAAGTTTCTCGCTGTTCTCATTTCTCCTACTTCTCATTCCTTCCGACTTTCTTCGATTGACTCTCAAACCATATTCAGTATTCATTAGACTGTTCATTTCATTCAGTTGATCATGTAATTCTTCTTCACTTTCATTCAGCATGGCAATGTCATCAGCGTATCGAATAATTGATACCTTCTCACGTTGAATTTTAATTACACACCGGAACCTGCCTTTTATTTCCATCATTGCTTCTTCGATGCAGTTCGTAGTAACAGACGGCAAATCATCGAGTAAAACTGAAGTGATATCAGGTGTTCCCCAGGGAAGTGTCCTGAGACTTCTGCTGTTCCTGATCTATATAAATGACCTGGGTGACAATCTGAGCAGTTCTCTTAGATTGTTCGCAGATGATGCTGTAATTTACCGTCTAGTAAGGTCATCCGAAGGCCAGTATCAGTTGCAAAGCGATTTAGAAAAGATTGCTGTATGGTGTGTCAGGTGGCAGTTGACGCTAAATAACGAAAAGTGTGAGATGATCCACATGAGTTCCAAAAGAAATCCGTTGGAATTCGATTACTCGATAAATAGTACGGTTCTCAAGGCTGTCAATTCAACTAAGTACCTGGGTGTTAAAATTACGAACAACTTCAGTTGGAAGGACCACATAGATAATATTGTCGGGAAGGCGAGCCAAAGGTTGCGTTTCATTGGCAGGACACTTAGAAGATGCAACAAGTCCACTAAAGAGACAGCTTACACTACACTCGTTCGTCCTCTGTTAGAATATTGCTGCGCGGTGTGGGATCCTTACCAGGTGGGATTGACGGAGGACATCGAAAGGGTGCAAAAAAGAGCAGCTCGTTTTGTATTATCACGTTATAGGGGAGAGAGTGTGGCAGATATGATACACGAGTTCGGATGGAAGTCTTTACAGCATAGACGTTTTTCGTCGCGGCGAGACCTTTTTACGAAATTTCAGTCACCAACGTTCTCTTCCGAATGCGAAAATATTTTGTTGAGCCCAACCTACATAGGTAGGAACGATCATCAAAATAAAATAAGAGAAATCAGAGCTCGAACAGAAAGGTTTAGGTGTTCGTTTTTCCCGCTCGCTGTTCGGGAGTGGAATAGTAGAGAGATAGTATGATTGTGGTTCGATGAACCCTCTGCCAAGCACTTAAATGTGAATTGCAGAGTAGTCATGTAGATGTACAGACTGAACAGTAGAGGCGAAAGACGATACCTCTGTCTTACACCTTTTTTAATCCGAGGACTTCCTTCTTGGTCGTCCATTCTTCTTACTCTTTCTTGGCTCTTGTATAAATTGTATACTACCCGTCTCTCCCTATAGCGTACCCCTACGTTTCTCAGAATTTCCAACATCTTGTAGCTTTTTACATTGTCGAAGACTTTTTCCAGGTCGATAAATCCTATTAAAGTGTCTTGATTTTCCTTTAGTTTTGTTTCCATTGTCAACTGCAATGTCAGAATTGCCTCTCTCGTGTCTTTACCTTTTCTAAAGTCAAACTGATCGTCGTCTAGCACATCCTCAATTTTCATTTCCATTCTTATGTATATTATTTTTGTCAGCAACTTGGATGCGTGAGCTTTTGAAGCTGATTGTGCGATAATTCTCTCATGTGTCAGCTCTTGCGGTCTTTGGAAATGGGTTGATGATTTTTTTTCCTAAAATGTACCCAGACTCATACATTCTACACACCAACATGAATATTTTTTTTATCGCTTCCCCCAACGATTTTAGAAACTCTGATGGAATGTTATCTAACACTACTGCCTCATTTTATCTTAAGTCTACCAAAGCTCTCTTAAATTCTGATTCTATCTCTTCTAAATCGACTCCTGTTTCTCCTTCTGTCACAACACACAAATCGTCTCCCTCATAGCGTCGGTCAAGGTACTCTGTCTGCACTACATTTAACAGTGGAATTCCCGTTTCACTCCTAATGCGTTACATTTCAACGAAGGTTATTTTGACTTTCCTAAATGCCGAGTCAGTCCTTCCAATAATCATTTGGTTTTCGATTTCTTCATATTTTTCATTCTGCCATTTCGTCTTAGCTTTCCTGCAATTCCTATATCCTTCATTTCTCAGCGACTTGTATTCGTGTGCTCCTGAATTTCCCTGAACATTCTTGTACTTCCTTCTCTGATCGATCAACTGAAGTACTTCTTCTATTACTCATGGTTTCTTCTTAGTCATCTTCCTTGTATCTAAGTGTTTCTTACCAACATCTGTGATTTCCCGTTTTAGAGAAATCCATTCTTCTTCAACTGCACTGCCTACTGAGCTATTCCTTATTGTTATATCTATAGCCTTAGAGAACTTTAAGCGTATCACCTCATTCCTTAATACTTACGTATCCCACTTCTTTGCGTATTGATTGTTTCTCACTAATCTCTTGAACTTCAGCCTTTTCTTCGTTACTACTATGTTGTGATATTAGTCTATATCTTCTTCTGAGTAAGCTTTAGAATCCAGTATCTGATTTTGGAATCTCTGTCTGATCATGATGTAATCTAACTGAAATGTTCCCGTATCACCCGGCCTTTTCCAAATATACCTCCTCCTCTTGTGATTCCTGAACAGAGTATTCGCTATTACTAGCTGACATTTATTACATTAACTCAAATAGTCTTTCTCCTCTCCCTTTCCTTAGCCCAAGCACATATTCTCCTGTAACCTTTCCTTCCACTCCTTCCCCTACTTCTGTTTTCCAGTCCCTCATGACTATTAGATTTTCATCTTCCTTTACGCTCTGTATTACCCTTTCATTGTCCTTATATACTTTTTCTGTCTGTTCAACTTGCTACGTCGGCATGCATACCTGAACTATCGTTGTCGGTTTGTTGTCGATTTTGATAAGAACACCCCCTCCACTGAATTTCTCACATTAACACACACTCTGCCCTACCTTCCTACTCATAACGAATCCTACTCCAGTCATACCATTTTCTGCTGCTGTTGTTATCTTATACACAGCTGATCAGATATCTTTTTCTTCTTTCCTTTTAACTTCACTGATCCCTACTATATCTAGGGTGAACCTCAGCATTTCCCTTTTCAGGTTTTGTAGCTCTCTATCACGTTGAAGCTTCTGACCATTCCACAGCCCCACTCGTAGAATGTTATCCCTTGGTAGGTTATTTATTCTTTTCCTCGTAGTTGTCTCTCCCTTGCAGTCCCCTCCCGGAGATCCGAATGAGGGACTATTTCGGAGTATTTTGCCATTGGAGAGATCATCATGATACTTTTTCAGTTACAGGCTACATGTCCTACGCATACAAGTTATGTGTCTGTAATGCAGTGGTTACCAATTCTTTCTGCATCCTCATGCCGTTAATTCGTCTTTAATGGCAGTTTTCCACCCCAAGGATAAGAGAGTGCTCTGAACCTCTGTCCGCTCCTCCACCCTCTTTGACAAGGTCGTTGGCAGAATGAGGGTAAGTTCTTATGCCGGAAGCCTTCGACGCCAGGCGGTTTTCGAACCCGAGACGGAGAACGTTTTGATTACTAAGCAAAGACGCTACCCCTAGACCACGGGTGTCTGCACATAAGCGGGGAAAAATGGATTACTGTGCAGTAGTTTTCCAGACATGAAGAGGCTTGCATAGGATAAGGTGGCGCGAAGAGCATCATCTAACCGGCCGGCCGCGGTGGTCTCGCGGTTCTAGGCGCTCAGTCCGGAGCCGCGCGACTGCTACGGTCGCAGGTTCGAATCCTGCCTCGGGCATGGATGTGTGTGATGTCCTTAGGTTAGTTAGGTTTAAGTAGTTCTAAGTTCTAGGGGACTTATGACCTAAGATGTTAAGTCCCATAGTGCTCAGAGCCATCATCTAACCAACGTACACAGTGAAGACGATAACAATATCCTTCTTGTATTTTGGCATATAAAACGTGTTTGTTGCCTTCGACAAACTGAAAACACTCCAGATAACGTTTCAAAGGCATTCGTTTTGTTTGACTGGATTATTTTTCCACACTTTTGGACGGTGATTTTTTTCTTCGTAGGTTCGGATTAATGCCTCTCATTGTGTAAGTTCTATGGTCTTCCTCCTTCTTACACACATTGTGGCACAGAAAATTCTAAGTATACATCTTGTCCATTACTCTAACGTTATTTACCGTAACCATGAAGTATCCACGAAACAGGATCAAATCATACTGTACGATGAAGGTATGTAAAGAAACCAATCACAGTTTTAGTCTAGTTTTTTGATTATCAGTTTCATAATTTCATATAGTACAACTCCACTTTTTCAATGAGCTCATCAAGTGTTTTTATCTATATCTTGGTTCTCTCCGTATGTTCTATCGACTTCATCCTATTACCAGTAAATGCCGAAATTTATTCTGGTTCTTTCCACCGACATTCCTTTTTAACTTGCGTGTCTGTCCTCAGTATGAAAGAAGACGATAGAAAACAGTGACAATTTTGCATCTCCTTATCGAATACCTGTTGCAGCTCTAAATGACTCCGAATGTGTACCGAAGAACATTACTTATGACATTGTGCAAGCGTTTGTTTATATTAAACAACTGTTTGTTTCATCGTTTATCCCAGCTTCCTCTAAAATATTAACTAACGTGATTCTGCCTATTGAATTCTTTGATTTTTTTACAACAGTATATGCCCCCAGAATATTCTTAACACCTAGTGAAACAATCTTGCTGTTTAATTTGAACAGAATAATTCTTATTTGTATGATCGTCCTATTCTAGGTCTTTCTCACTAGGTTCCATTTTATAAATGGTATTCAGAGTTCTCAATCCTTCTAAGACAAAGGGTACTTCTCGAAGAGTGTGATTTTCAATTACGTGCCATTCATCGTCCCATGCTCTGCAGTAGTTTTCATGTCTTGGAATATTATCAAGATTGCATCATCATCTTCTATCGTGTCAACAATACAGTCATACGAGACACGATCTAACGTGCAAGGAGCATGCTAACGATCACTAAATTTTAACCGAGTGAGGTGGCGCAGTGGTTAGCACATTGGACTCGCATTCGGGAGTCGACGGTTCAATACCATGTCCTGCCACGCCGATTTAGGTTTTCCGTGATTTCCCTAAATCGCTTCAAGTTAATGCCGGAATGGTTCCTTTGAAAGGGAACCGCCGACGTCCTTTTCCATCCTCCACTAATCCGATGAGACCGATGACCTCGTAGTTTGGCCTCCTCCCCCAAATCAGCCCAGCCCAACTAAATTTTGCTACTGTTAAATAGATAACAGCTTTCATCTAAACTTTGCACATCGCATTTGGTGAAAGAATTTGCTGTTCTGTACTGATAGTGGTCATTGCCTTTCAAAACCCTCAGTGCCCTATGATGTTGTTGGCTTCTGTATCCTTAGCAAATGATTGTTATTATATCACGGTAACAAGGCCATAACACTAAAAAAACGAGTTGCCGTTCTTGTCAGGCTTGGATTTTCAGTTGGTGTGTTACATATCCCTTTACTACTTTATCATTTGACAAGGATATTACCGAAACAAACTGAAATTTTGTAGCCTTACATCAACGCTGTTTTTAATGGAGATGCGGAACTATGAATTTCAAGGTCGTGGTTTTGTAACGTGAATGCAGCGCCCCTCCCAATAGTGCAATATGCTAAATGACATGTAGTCTTGCGGAGTGGTGTCATGAAGAGAGACCTATTGATTCATTTATATATGTAAATTTATTACATTTCAGCCGCTGCGCTGTGACATTGAGTGACTAGTGATGATGTACATTTGAAGAGCCAGCGTACTTCTGGATGAGTTTATTACCTTGATATTCTTCTACGTTTCTCGGGACCGACAATAATCATGTTTCTTTTCTAGAAATAATGTGCCCTTCTCTCCTTAGATCTTCTTACTTTTCTATTAGTAGTAAATTTATAACGTTAATTTGTGAAGTCTAGTGTCGTTAACTTCCTGCAAATATTAGCACCACATATTGCGGCACTTAATTAGTCCACAATCAGCTCGCCTTTCTTCCCTGTCTGGGCGCACTGTTTTCTTTTTTATATGGCCTCCTGTTACCAAACTTCTGATTCGTTTCTGAACCTTGTATTTCAGCAAAGAAGCTATTTTTGTGGCACGTGGCATTCGCTACTCTATAAGGGACGTTGAGAGACTAACACACTACTAAAGTTTTGTTATCAAGAGATAAACAGTCTTGGCTGCAAAACCGCTCTATTATTTTATATTTTGCCAATAATACTTTTCGCATTAAGGATCTTCAGACTGGTTGGCGTAACAGGTGATAAACACATATGCTGCCGTCCATGCAAATGTCTTAGTGGGCAGACACCGTTCTCAATACTTTAGGAAGATTGAGTAGCGCCGTACACTCTACGAGGATACCGGACGAAGTCCCTTAAACCTCGTAAAGGGCAACTATCTGCTCAGGTTTTTATGTACTTTAAAAGCGAATTCCCATGTACTCAACACTATTTTATATCAGGATTCCACGAAACGTTCTTAAAACATTGACAACGTTGTTTACCTGCTATAACGTTTTCGTGGATGGCATAATATGGATTTTAAGCTTTTAATGGCAGCCAACCTGAAGATGCCTCAAGGCGAAACGAGTTATTCGCAAAATATAAAATACTGAAGCCTGTTTTCCAGCGAAGACAGTTTATCTCATAAAAACCATTGTCACTGGTTGCTGTACCATACCACCGTGAATTGGAAGAAGTTCTAGGATTTTGTTGCACTCGCATGAGTACAATGGTGCCTTATATATTTCCAAATGTAATCACTTCTTACATTTCAATGTTAATTACTATGTTAATTTCGTATTTCAAACGTTTCCAATGAGGTAAATGGTACAACGTTATGTTGTTCATAGAAATTATATTTCACAATGGATCTTCTCCTCAAAAATTCTACTTCAGCTATCTTACTTTCATGCTTTTTACACACTATTAAAGTTGTGGAGTACATGTAGAAATTCCCGATATATATATAGAGCATTGTACTCTTAAACTGCACTGTTAACCATGATTTGATAGGTTCATTATTCTTAGCATCGGATTCTGTATAATATCACTATTTCTGAAGGAATTTGCTCGCCATTGTTTTTCATCTTTATTCATTAAATAGTTGTCACTTTTTCTAGCTTCATTTGCTCCAATAGAATTTCATCAATTTGTTGTAAGAATGTTCAATGTTTACACAGCAAATTGCTTTATGTTCACCTGGGTTCCATGTTACTTGTTTTAGAGTAATTCAATATTTGAGGCTGATCACCCTTTTGCAAATATGATGTCACATGACCCTTTTGTCATGAGATGTCAGGACAAGGATGAATTTGTATAATTAACTTCTTCATTCCAGCCCTCGGCCATAGTACATCAGGAACAACTTGGCGGAGGCATCCAGTTGCCTCTCATGCGAAACAATAGACGTCCGGGATTGCTGACAGCGGAAAGAGTCTAGCGGAGGATGATGTCACTCGAATGCTACTGTCAACTTCTCTGACCGCGACCATTATGACAGCATGGCAGCGCAGCTTACAGTGCCGCAGGGGGAGCCTTGCCCTGACTCCAGCGGCTCTCTCCTTCCGCAGCGACTGTCATGTGAATCAGGGCAGGTTTCCCTGTCCCGTGGTCGAACAGCGGACCCTGTACTGCATTTCAGGCTATCGCTCCGGGCGTCAGAGGCTTGTGGTGTAGGTTGTGATAATGAGACGAGAATATTTTAGTACAGAAATATAAGAGTACTTATACACTCCAGACTATGCTCGTAAAAAACTTCAGGCACGAACTCTAAATACTTCCCCGTTGCAAGTGACGAAAGGCTTCCACCCTTACGTTACAGTATGCAGCATCGGCTGTTGCTGTGCCCCACTTAGCTCACCTCTGTCTCACAACACCTGTCGGCCGTGTTTTGCTAGGCAACGTACAACACTCTCACCTTCCTGAGGCTCACTCTGGTGCAACTCACTTCCACGCTCGAGTACTTTCCGTCTGAATACGGTCGATAAACTACATTGCCCTCCTTTTTTATGACGACACGGTCCATCAGGTCGTGCGAACTACATTATCCTTTACACTACACTTCCTGGCGAAAGGCCCTTATGGCCCTATTTCCCCTCTGAAGGATTATTCCAACAACTGGTCTCCTTAACGCTATCAGTTGATTTTATACATTTCTACAGGGCCCCTTGCCTTGCTCCTACACTCAAATATGGAACTGACACTACTGGCCATTAAAATTGCTACACCACGAAGATGGCATGCTACAGACTCCAAATTTAACCAACATGAAGAAGATGCTGTGATATGCAAATGATTAGCTTTTCAGAGCATTCACACAAGGTTGGCGCCGATGGCGACACCTACTACGTGCTGACATTAGGAAAATTTCCAACCGATTTCTCATACATAAACAGCAGTTGACCGGCGTTGCCTAGTGAAACGTTGTTGTGATGGCTCGTGTAAGCAGGAGAAATACGTACTGTCACGTTTCGGACTTTGATAAAGGTAGGATTGTAGCCTATCGCGATTGCGGTGTATCGTATCGCGACACTGCTGCTCGCGTTGGTCGGGATCCAATGACTGTTAGCAGAATATGGAATCGGTGGGTTCAGGAGGGTAATACGGAACCCCGTGCTGCATCCCAACGGCCTAGTATCACTAGCAGTCGAGATGACAGGCATCTTATCCGCATGGCTGTAACGAATCGTGCAGCCACGTCTCGATCCCTGAGTCAACTGGTGGGGACGTTTGCAAGACAACAAAAAATTACACGAACAGTTCCACGAAGTTTCAGCAACATGGACTATCAGCTCCGAGATCATGGCTGCCGTTACCCTTGACGCTGCATTACAGACAGGAGCGCCTGGGATGGTGTAATCAACGACGAACCTGGGTGCATGAGTGCCAAAACGTCATTTTTTCGGATGAAGCGAGGTTCTGTTTACAGCATCATGATAGTCGCATCCGTGTTTGGCGACATCGTGGTGAACGCACATTGGAAGCGTGTGTTCGTCATCGCCATACTGCATATCACTCCGCGTGATGGTATGGGGTGCCATTGGTTATAAGTCTCCGTCACCTCTTGTTCGCATTGACGGCACTTTGAACAGTGGACGTCACATTTCTTATGTGTTACCACCCGTGGCTGTACCCTTCATTCGATCGCTGCGAAACTCTACAATTCAGCAGGATAATGCACGACCGCATGCTGCAGGTCCTATACGGGCCTTTCTGAATACAGAAAATGTTCGTCTTCTGCCCTGGCCAGCACATTCTCGAGATTTGTCACCAATTGAAAACCGCTGGTCAATGATGACCGAGCAACTGGCTCGTCACAATACGCCAGTCAATACTCTTGATGATCTGCGGTATCTTGTTGAAGCTGCATGGGCAGCTGTACCTGTACACGCCATCCAAGCTCTGTTCGACTCAATGCCAAGGCGTAGCAAGGCCGTTTTTATGGCCAGAGGTGGTTGTTTTGGGTACTGATTTCTCAGGATCTTTGCACCCAAATTGCATGAAAATGTAATCACATGTCAGTTCTAGTATAATATATTAGTCCAATGAATACCCGTTTATCATCTGCATTTCTTCTTAGTGTAGATATTTTAATGGCCAGTAGTGTATTTCCTTAATATGGTTCTTGTTGCACAATAGCTTCTTACTCTCTGTTGCAGACTTACAGGCTTACCTGTAATAATAACCCCCCATGCGTTCATCTTCCTCCTGCTGCCTTTGCGCTCGGTGCACCCAGTCGACTGGAACCTGAACCACAGCTGGGTCTGAACTCACCCTTGTGCTTGGTCCTCTACGTAGCACAATAGGAACTACACTCCGCTGAACAAGCGCCGCTGCTGTGATTGGTATGACAGCAGTCAATGTTGTCTTTTTCCGGTTCCGATTTTCCCAATATAAACTTAAATGCTGCAATTAGACTTCCATGGCGACTCATCCGTCCTGTTGATTCAAAAGAGTGAGTATAGACTGCGTTACTTCTGGCCATAGAGTGTGATCGAAGCTCATTAGATCTGCTTCTGGTAGAACTTCCATGAGCTGCTCTGGCCAATACATAATAGGCTCCGAAATATTCAGTTGGGTAAGTTGTAAGTAGGACCCATTATCTCGCAGGCTGTTCCATTTAAAAAGAAACAGCTCACGTTTAATTCTAGCGTCTTTGCTGACATAAGCTTCCCTGCTCGGAACAACTAGACACACCTACCATCATGTCGAAGGCAGAGTAAAACCAGTGTGCCTCGACCTGCTAGAACTACGGTTCCGGCTCGATTACTTTTCTGTTGCATTCTCTTACCTCATTTTGTCCCAGTAGTAACTTCACTGTACAGTAATCAAGCCCATCCTTAATACCAAATTCGGACAGGCTGCGACTTCCAATCAGTTGCATTTTTGTAACTTTCCTTCCTCCATTTCTAAATATCTTCCCGTTGCCTCTCTCAATTAATAGGAGTCGCTCCATTTTTACTCTTACAAATTTCTTCAATATCTGTCACTTGACAGGATACGCATTAATTATGTAGTATTCGTTACGTGCTTGTTGCCGTGCTACTGCTATATAAACGGAAATGTAAACATTCGCTCCATCACTTCTCACCGGTACTGTGGGTATCTTGAAATAAAAAAGCAAGTTTCTGTGCTTCGGTTTTAAAGTCAACCCCAACTCCTGTGGTAGTTCCTTTTGTATTTTCTTTGACCTTCTATATACAAATCTGGCGACAGCTAGTTTACCCCTAGCTCACCTCTTGCAGCCTGCTGCGCAGCCTCCTGTAGCTCGGTCACTTTCCCTCTTGCTTCCCAAACACCGACTGCTACCTTTTTTTCATTACTACTTCCATATCTAAGACTCCTACTTCAGTTTCTAGTTCCCTCATCTTCGGCTTAACTGCTTGTTCTGCATCTTTGGCACACCGCATTACTTCTCCAGTCAGTTGTCGTAATAGTCGTGCATTATTCTACACCTCCTTCTCCAAACTTCCAATGTCAGTGTCAATTTCTCACGGCTTTGATCCCTTTTTACTCTCTTCTATGGTGTCGTCCACCTTTTAAATATCTTCCTCATCAGCATTGTCATATATTGTTTTCATAATCCGACCTCCAGAGTCGATCAGCCCTTCTTCCTTCGTGAAGGTGTAATAGCCCCCAATACCTGGGTCGCTTCACACCATAGTTTCTCGTATGCTCCATGTTATCTCTCACATACCCCGGCACTTTCTTTGAGTATCCCGTGCCTTTCTGTTTCTGGGGGAATTTGTCGAATGCTTCTACCAATCTTGTATTTTCCGTAGGCATCTCCCATACGTTGAATACCACCTGTATCACCCAGCGATGACGTGATCGCTACGTCTTCCTGCTTGGCGAACAGCTCTCCCCCTTACAGGTGATGGTTCCGTAAAGCTTCCACGCCGCTATGAACCGCTTCATTCCACCTTCTCTGCACCTCATCTACGGACAGGAATACCTATTACTTTCCACCCCTTAAATTCATTGCTCCTTCATAAGTTCTTATTCTAGTTACGCTAAATCTATACCTAGCTAAAAATATTAAATTACTATCTCCTAGGCCTTAATCCGTAAGGATTCTTCCTTACCGTTTCACTCTCTCACTCTCCTTTTGTTTATCTTCTCCTCACTCTCCCTCTCTGACCAGAATCTCCTGCCCCCGGAATAACATCCACACTCCCTTCAAAAGGTTTCAACCATCTTACGTGCACAACTGTCTTTCTCGTCGGCATTTGAATCTTGACACTTAATGGTGACGTAGCCTCTACCACTTGGTATGGCCCCTGATTCTTTGCAAAAAACCTCTTTGTCTCTCCCTTCGGCGTATATGAAGTAGATAGCATCACCCACTGTGCAACCTTACACTGTGCCATATAGCCCACAGCTTCCACCTATTTCTCCAGTGCTATTGTATTTGCCCTCCAGTCTTCGCTTTCTTCCTTTACAATACATAGAACGGTGATACTACTTGATACGGCAACAACCCTGTATTCGCATGTTGTTTTGAGTTGTATCTTAGAAATATATATAGAAAAGGCAAACTTAGGTTTGTAACATTTGTTTACTTAAAGCTTCTGACGATGTTGACTACAATACTCTCTCTCAAATTCTGAGGTGACAGAGGTCAAATACAGGGAGCCAAAGACACGGGTTCACGGGTAGATGCCGTGTTTCTTGACTTCCGTAAGGCGTTTGACACAGTTCCCCACAGTCGTTTAATGAACAAAGTAAGATCAATTGTGTGATTGGATTGAGGAGTTCCTAGATAACAGAACGCAGCATGTCATTCTCAATGGAGAGAAGTCTTCCGAAGTGAGAGTGATTTCAGGTGTGCCGCAGGGGAGTGTCATAGGACCGTTGCTATTCACAATATACATAAATGACCTGGTGGATGACATCGGAAGTTCACTGAGGCTTTTTGCAGATGATGCTGTGGTGTATCGAGAGGTTCCAACAATGGAAAATTGTACTGAAATGCAGGAGGATCTGCAGCGATTTGACGCATGGTGCACGGAATGGCAATTGAATCTCAATGTAGACAAGTGTAATGTGATGCGAATAGATAGAAAGATAGGTCCCTTATCATTTAGCTACAAAATAGCAGGTCAGCAACTGGAAGCAGTTAATTCCATAAATTATCTGGGAGTACGCATTAGGATTGATTTAAAATGGAATGATCATATAAAGTTGATCGTCGGTAAAGCAGATGCCAGACTGAGATTCATTGGAAGAATCCTAAGGAAATGCAATCCGACAACAAAGGAAGTAGGTTACAGTACGCTTGTTCGCCCAATGCTTGAATACTGCTCAGCAGTGTGGGATCCGCACCAGGTAGGTTTGATAGAAGAGATAGAGAAGATCCAACGGAAAGCAGCGCGCTTCGTTACAGGATCATTTAAAATTGCGAAAGCGTTACGGAGATGATAGATAAACTCCAGTAGAAGACTCTGCAGGAGAGACGCTCAGTAGCTTTGTTAAAGTTTCGAGAACATACCTTCACCGAAGAGTCAAGCAGTATATTGCTCCCTCCTACGTATGTCTCGTGAAGAGACCGTGAGGATAAAATCAGAGAGATTAGAGCCCACACAGAAGCATACCGACAATCCTTCTTTCCACGTACAATACGAGACTGGAATAGAAGGGAGAACCGATAGAGGTACTCAGGGTACCCTCCGCCACACACCGTCAGGTGGCTTGCGGAGTATGGATGTAGATGTAGATGTAGAGAAAGGCAATTTACAATTGGCGCAGAAACCAGATGGCATTTACAAGAGTCCATGGACATAAGAGGGAATCAGCGAATGGCAAAGGAGTGATACAGGGTTGTAGCCTATCCCTGACTGTTATTCAATCTGTTTATTGAGCAAGCATTAAAGGAAATAAAGGAAAATTTCGGAGTAGAAATTAAAATCCATGGAGAAGAAATAAAGCTTTGAGGTTTGCTGATGACATTTTAATTCTGTCAGAGGCTGCACAGGACCTGGAAGAGAAGTTGAACGGAATGGACAGTGTCTCGAAAGGAGGACATAGGATGAACATCAACAAAAGCAAAACGAGAATAATGGAATGTAGTCGAATTATATCGGATGATGCTGAGGGAAACAGATTAGGAAATGAGACACTTATAGTAGTAGTTAATTTTTCCAATTTAGGGAGCAAAATAACTGATGATGATCGATGTAGAGAGGATATAAAATGTGGACTGGTAATGGCAAGGAAAGCTTTTGTGAAGAACAGAAATTTGTTGACACCGAGTACAGATATAGGTGTCAGGAAGTCGTTTCTGAAAGTATTTGTACGGAGTGTAGCCATGTATTGAAGTGAAACGTGGACGATAAGTAGTTTAGACAAGAAGAGTATAGAAGCTTTAGAAATGCGGTGCTACAGAGAATGCTGAAGATTAGATGGGAGATCACATAACTAATGAGGAGGTACTGAATAGAATTGGGGAGAAGAGAAATTTGTGGCACAACTTGACTAGAAGAATGGATCGGCTGGCAGGACATGTTCTGGAGTATCAAGGGATCACTAATTTAGTTTTGGAGGGCAGCGTGGGCGCTAAAAATCGTAGAGGGAGACCAAGAGATGAATGCACTAAGCAGATTCACAAGGATATAGGGGGCAGCAGGTACTGGGAGATGAAAAAGCTTGCACAGGATAGAGTAGTATAGAGAGCTGCATAATAGCAGTATCTGGGCTGAGGACCACAACAACAAAATGTAGCGTATCGACTGTGTTTAGTCAAAAACAATGCCACAGCGCAAGTGAGTTGCAACAGAGCCAGCCGCAAGCAGGGTATTCCCTGTTTCCTGTTATCTGGGATGACTCGGATGGGTTTCCCACCCTCCTTCCTTAACGTCATACATGCAAGTCAACGGCCACTTAACGAGTCCATCTGCGTTACGGTGATTAATCCGACAAGGCTATCCGTTATCGACACTTCTAAACGTCTTCACACTGAAACCTCTGATTAGCAACCTCAGATCTACGGTCGCGGAATTCACTCTACGACAGCAGATTTTCTGTTGTCGATTTTTCGCCGACGATCTGCTCCTCTTGGCTCGCTTGACAGCAGATACAAGTACACAAGAGGCCACTAAAGCCATCATGACATACGGCGCAGCGGCACGCACTTTGATGCTCGTGAACAAATCTGTAGCGCTACGAGCAGGACGCGGCCTCCTTGACGCCCTACTAGCACTCTTCCTATCACTGCAGACCGTGAAGTACCGGGGAGTTGTCTTTAGCCCTATACAGCCAGTACGCCGGCCACTAATTTTTGGTGGTCGGGGGGGGGGGGGCATCAGGAAGGTTATTCGACAAGTGACATTAACTCAACGTCTGCAACAAAGCCGATCCAGTAGGCGAAAAGGAATATGACAAAAGTATATTTTTGTCATATGTACATATCGATTTTGGTATCTTTATTAATAAGTAATTTCAGTGCACTTGGCAGATGTCTTTCATGAACAAAAACACTACCAGAGATTTTTTAGTTGTATAAGTCATTTGAAATAAGATTTTTGTACCTCCTATAACTTTATTGATGCTCATATTGAGGTCCGAAGCTGCTGTGTCAAATAATTCACTTGCAACCAGTTTCAGTCACATACATCATCAAGGCCCTACCCATAAAAATGGGAAGTTACGTTGTAAGGTGGCAGAATAAAAGAGGTTCAGAATTACACCTTACAGGAGAGCTTTATACATCTCATCGGGAAGGTGAATATGACACCTAACTTAATTCGGTAGTGATGAGCAAATTTGCCTATCAGTATGTAAATGCAAAAAGGGATTACACTCATTCGACGATAGTTAACACACCGTTCCTATAATGGATGTTTGAGCGGAAGGCGAAACAAGCAGCGAGAGACGTTTTTTTTTTTTTTCAGTTTGAATTCAGAGGGACGAGGGCAGAGGTAAGACCACATTACAAGGGGTACCACTGAAACAACTAAATTGGTGTCCCAGGCAGAAAAACAACGACCGACCAGGTGACCCAGACGAGGGGAGCGAGTATAAGAGCCCATTTGAGGGAGGGCAGGAGAAGGAAAGCTTTTACATAACTACGTTTCGGAATTCCAAATGGATATAAATCAAAACCAGTGACACATTTTTTCGATCAAGTCTTCAGTGAGTGATACACACCTGAGAGAGTCAATGTACGCTTTTAGGTATCTGGAACGGGCACAAAACGTCCGATTGGCGGAAACGCGGTAGGAAGGAGAAAAGAGCCAAAGTTTCGACGCAGTTTAATTTTAGGTACCTTGCGATTGGTAAAGAGACTTTCCACAAAATAAGAAGAATCCTCATATTCATCGATGTGAAGAACGAAAGAACCTAGGAGACAGTCCGGCTATCAGTAAGACAAAACGGGAATTTTCGTGGACTCTTCTCTGAACTGGCGTCTAGTGCAGAATGGAGCGCATAACGCTCTGTACGATTCAGAGGAGTAATCTGTGTGAACACTCGTTCACAGCGGCTGATATCCAGCTAGAAATTAGCATTAGTATTGTTTAGTTCCAACTGTGGACAAACGAACCAGCCAGTAAGTTGATTGTTCTTGCAAGAACTGAGAGGGTACTATAATATGCGCGCTGCTGCAACGATGCGAATGTATATCACCACATTCTAAGACTAGGGATGAGTACAATTTCTCTTGAATAACGACAAACACAAGGAAAGTTTCTGCTGGAAAATTCAGCAAAGGTGTAATTAATTTTATAGGAATTTCAGCGGAAGAGAGCGGCCTAGCAGACAACAGCTCATTGCAGCTTAAGCTAAATATCGCGTGCAGATGTGTAAAGAAGTAGGTTCACCAGCTTGTGTCCACTGTAAACTCGACCGGCCTTGGGTAATCTTTTGCTCAATTTTTCACATAACTAACCATCCACCGTAGACCTGACTGTCATCCTAAGAATTGAACTGGATTCGGACTATTTTCATAGTACTGACCAACAGCAAGTGTAGGAACAATTTTGTGAAGAAACTTCTAGTTAAACTGTAATATTGTCATGTTTAGGATAATTTAACCTTCTGAGAGCTAATATTTAATATTGTTGTGTTTAAGATTATTTCACTTTTTGATGTTGCCGAGATGCGTTATCCTGACAACTGTTTTTTTGTTATCACATTGAAAATTGTGTAAAACCATGTATTTTTGTGCCAATATTGAGACATTAAATATGTAATTCCAACTTACGCAGTTGTCATCAATCCTAGAATAAGTAAACCACAAATATTGCACCTTACAAATGGCGACCCTGCCAGGATGGTAACTGGCTTGCCTGTATGTTAATTACTCAAACTAATAAGAAAAATAAAAGTTTTAGAATTTTGAAAAAATTATGATGATTTGTGACAGGGTTATCCAAGGTATGTAAATGTATAGTGGACAGAATACAGTAAATGTGTGATCCTGAGTGTAGAAAAGTTTTATTAGCAATTAGAAAACATTTGTCATTGTGTAGAAGTAGCTTGTGAGTGACCTCACTGGAGCGCGCGAAGTTATCAACGGCATTGTTGGGTTGTTTTTGAAAATCCACAAACAATGAACAGTTTTACTAATGATGTGTACGTAATCTAAAAAACTTTCTATGATACTTTGGAAACGTGTAAGATCATATAATTTGATGTAGACAAGAGCGCAAGCTCGCGCAATTCGAGAAAGACAGAGGTCAGCGAGACGATCAGAGATGGCGGTAGAACGGAGGGGCTCGCAGATAGGTCAAACTGAAGATCTTGACATGATACAGATAGACGTAAACCAAAAGTATGGGGTGCGAGTCACGGAACGGAACGTAGTGACAGCGCAGAAGGAATGGTAGTAGCTTCACGGTTGGTATCACAGTCTGAGAATGCACGAAACCAAACAAATGATGGATCTAATGGGTCAGAAATAGAGTCAGAGAGTGAGCAACGTCGGTATGTTGAACCAGATATAGCAATTTTGAACCAAACTGAGCAGTTTCCAACAAAAAGAATGTATGTGCGTCCGCACTGTGCACGGAAGTCGGTGAAACGCCACGTGAAAGACGCGAACGGCGAAATTTACATCAAATAGGTGACGATGGCAAAGACTGAGGCAGTGTTTTCGCATTATTGAAGCAACTAACTATGAGTGAAACAACAAATGTAAGGTGAGAAGACTTAAAAACCGAAACAGCTAATTTTAAAAAAAGACACAAATGCTGCATTAAATAGTCCCCAATTTTAAACTTACGCTGGGTTCGAAAAAGTCTGCGAAGATCAGCAAAAGCTACACACAGAAGTCAATGAACAGTTTACTGAAATGTGGAGAGAGGCGAGAGACTCACGCGAGCTTATACAGTCGTTAATGGCTGACTAGAAAAAGATGCGTTCTGACGTTGACCAAGTGCAGAGTGGATAGGCTAGCGCCTAAGACGTTTGGTAAGGCGCAACCAACCGGGAAGAGCTCAATGTAAGAAAACGTGTCACGCGAGCCGCATTAAAACAGTTCAACAGACGCATTGAAAACATAGTCTCGAAAAATCAGAAACACTATGAAGACCTTTAGCGAGGTGACAGAATCGGTGGTATCATCCGACATACTGATGGGAAGAAATCCAGAAATAAACAAGACAGTTGGGCAATCTTCCGTAGCAGTAGCGGAAACACAAAAGTGGTTCAAATGGCTCTGAGCACTATGGGACTTAACTGCTGAGCTCATCAGTCGCCTAGAACTTAGAGATACTTAAACCTAACTAACCGAAGGACATCACACACATCCATACCCGAGGCAGGATTCGAACCTGCGACCGTAGCAGTCGCGTGGTTCCAGACAGTAGCGCCTAGAACCGCTAGAAATTATAGACGCATATCCACAAGCGGTTGCGAAAGTGAAAGAAAAGCAAACAGGAAAAGAACAGTTAACACAGCTGAGCGAAGCAGGTGATGTGCGGTCACAGCAGGCAGTGGAGTTGAAATCGGTAATCGCACGCATGTCAACAGAGCGGCAGCCGACCCTCCGAACGAACGCGAGTGACGCGAGAGCAGACCAAGTTACGGCGACACATGTGCCAATTTCAAGATTTTCAAGCTACAGTACAACAGGTTATAGACCCCAAGACAATATGAAAATAACAGAAAGGCAAAACACTGAACCACTGACGGGAAATGTAAACGAATCTTTGTCCGTCACACGAGGAACTGTACGGTATAGATAACTGCACGACACTGCGTAGATACAGAGCTAGATGGGACATAAATCCGTCATATCAAGACTCTAATGTGGTAGAACGAGAACAAGAGAACATGACACTGTCGAAGGGAACGAGTAATATTGTGGAAACACAAACGCCGTATGGTGAAAGAGAAATTTTAGACAGTCGGAAAATTCCAACGTTACAAAGAAAGCGGAAACGGCTTACATCCACGCACAACTATAAATCAATTTCAGATCGATTTACCAGAGCATTGGCCATTTATTCATAAACTCTTCTTCATTTGTTCCCATATGGACTGCGCAATAGCAGAATCTAAGCCAAGAGTAGCTGTAAACTCTCAATCGTATGAGCAATTTAAATCCGCATTCTAGGAGCGATACTGGTCCACAGAAAAACAAAATAGAATAAATTATGAGTTATTGGAGAAAGAGTTGTTCGAAAATTCAGGAGAAAAGAGATTTTTGGAGGAAATTTCAAAAAAATTATCCGTATTTAGCTAATCAATACAGTGATAGGGAACTGAGAGGGATGTGCACAATGAAGTTCTCGCTATGTTATAAGCAGTCATTGGTTGGTAGGGCAGGAGATAATATACAAGCATTTCAAAGAATGTTAAGGGAACTTGAATTCATATTCAGTGTAGATGACCCAAAGAAACAACGTACAATCAGAGAAAACAATAATACTGGGCATAACAGCAATCGATCAGATTTTAATAATAATAATTGCAGTAGCAGTAATAACATAGGAGAAAGTAATGGTTTTGGAAGGAGTGGTAATCGCCCATGGGATAACAATAATAATTATAGTTTTGGAAGCGCACAGAGGGCAAATAACAATTATGTTTTTTGTGGGCCACGGAATTACAGGGGTGGATTTGGTCCTAGAAACTACGGTGGTAACTACGATCCGAGATACAATCTCTGTACGAACGAAGGCGGAAGGTTTAGAGGATTTCAGCAGAAAAATCCAGGTTATTCAGGTGGTAATGGAAATGGCCAGAACGCAGAAAGGTTGGGAAAAGGAAGGTTCAGCGGGACAAAACACGCGAAATGAACCGGTAGAAAAAGTCGAGTTGAGGGCACTAAACCCACTTAAAAGACAGAATTGACGAAATGAACGATTCGAAGACCAATAGTAATACCCAAGTTAGAGGTAAAGTTCATCCAGTATCTAACGTGAAACATCGACATTTTGTAAAATGAGCACCAAGCAATAGGAAGCTTACAGAGTTTAAAATAAATTCTTTTCTATATACAAAGGCTCAATTGAAGTAAGTAAAGTAGACCGTAATAATGCAGTCGAATTGATAAATACTAAAAGAGGAAAATCAATGGACTTGCACCATGTGAGTCATTTAAAGTTATTCAGAAAAAAAGAGGAGTAACTCCACACGAGAATTTAGTCGTATTAAATCTCCAGAAATCAAAGAGTATGAATGATAGCAAAATGCACACATCTAAAACTTTTAACTTGTACTTATCTCAGTTAAATAAATAAAATAAGTGTTGTTAGGAAGGTAAATGGAGAATAATGAAGAAATCACAGAAAAATAAGAACTAAAGTAACTCTTCTACAAACGAAATATGTTCTGGGGAAAGAGTTGAAAGTAATGAGAAAAATAGAGGTCAGTAATTGGAAAGTTTGACGAAATAGTAGAAGATTCTCTCTTAAGGGAGTAGTGTGAAGGGGGAGGAAGTTGATTTTTGTAGAAGAAAGGAAATGAAAATGTAGGAAGGAGATAGATAATTAGGTGGGAAGGAGATAGGCATTTTTAATTTGTTCCTTCGAGGATGGTGAACAAATAATTGAGGAGATATTGTGGGGGAATATGTGAAGCATATATGATTTGTAGAAAATACCAAAATCTGATACTGAACTAGAGATATGAGGGAAATAAATATAAGAAGTTCTTAGGAGGTAATAATTAGGAAAGAGAATTGAAGTATTCAGTTAAGCAAGAAACATATTATTTCGTGGAAGGAGGTAAACAGTGGTAAGAAAAACTAACCTAGAAAAGATTTCAAATGAGGAAGACTATGATGAGGAAAGAAAGGAATATAAAAGTTTACTATCGAGAAGAAAGAAGAAAGGGATAAGTGCAACTGAAAAAAGAATTTCGAACTTTAAAAACAACGCAGTAGAACAACAGAGAATATTTCTGAAAGGGAAAATACCAATAAAGCATCGATAATGTGTATTTTGAAGTTCTGTTAAAGCTAAAGACAAAAAGAAGAGGTTGCTGAGAAAATCGGAGTCAAGGTTCGAAGTTTTCAGAATAACATGATATACCTGTTGTTAGAAAACTAAAGACTAACCCGTGTATATCGTGTTCCGGCACTCGGCCAGTGCACATCGCGCGGTGACGGGCGGTAGCGCGGGCCAGTGTTTACGTCGCGAGCAGTGCTGAGGTGGAGAGCTGAGCAGCGTGTGCGAGCGCTGTTAACGTTTGTTTCTGTATAACTGTTGTAAGTAAGATGTCGACAATTAACAGAGCGAACAGCGTTCAGTGTGTTTTCGATCGCGCTGCCTTGCGACCGACGGCGTTTGAAATTCATGAGTGGATCTTTGAGGATTTGAAATTGCCTGAAGATATAGTCGACACGTTCCAGCTGGACTTTGTGCAGTACTCGTTATTTATCAAATTTATTTCGAGTGACTCTTATGAGAAATTCGTTGAGGAGCATGTTGGTGTGAGACCATTCCGTCATAATGATAGCAGTATTAGTAATGTCCAAATCGTGCCTTCGGGATACGGAGTGAGAACCGTCAGGGTATTTAATGTGCCACCTGAGTGCCCTAATGATCTCATTGCACGTTCTCTGTCACTGTACGGCGCTGTTTTGTCAGTTACAAATGAAAAATGGTCGAGTGCATATCGCTACAAAGTTAACATCGTGGTGCGAAGTGTCCGTGTAGATTTAAGAAAAGCATATACCTTCGTATGTTACCATTGGCGGCTGTCGCGCACAGGTAACTTACATTGGAAAACCTCCTAACTGTTCGATCTGCCATTCAACAGAACATCTGCGGATGAACTGCACACGTCGACGTCCATTTTAACTTCCACGGGAACGTCCTGCAGACGGTAGTGTAAAGCTTGTTCCGCTATTGAGTGAGGTAGTCGCGGGGACTGTAGCACCACCCTGGCAGCCGGAACATGTTAGCGAGGCGGAGATGCCAGTTCAGGTGGAATGCAGTGCCAAAGACATTCGCGGTAGGACGGACGTCGATTCGGCACCGTCATCCTCACCGGGGCAGTTACCGCTGGATACCAACGATGCGCCAGCCACCTCTGAAACTAAGCCGTGTGAGATACAGGAGCGGGAGCAGATCAGTTTGCCTGAACCACCCCTATCGGTAGAGACTGTAGCAGACACGAAGAAAGGCTGCCGAAGGAGAAGCAAAGGGAATAGTAGCAAAGAGGAAAAGTCGAATGATTTGAGACCCGTAGACATGTCAGAAAGTGGCAGCGACACTGAACCTCAATCTTCTTGCTCCGTACGCTGCGAGGACACCGCGAGGCAAGAACGCATTCGTGAACAAACAAACACCTGAAGGCACTACTGAGCGCTGAGAGGGAACAGAGCACCGTAACGGCTAAGAGGAAGAGCGAGCAGAGCAGCGAGCAGCTGCAGCAGCGCTCCCACAGGAACTCGCTGACGTCAGTCGCAGCCCTGCGTGGTGGCCAGGCGGATGCGACCACGTTGACAGACTCAACCGGCGGTGGCGGGCAGGGCGGCGCGCGCACCGCGCAGCACCCCGACAGCAATGAGCCGTGGTGGCAGCAGAACGAGGAGATGCAGCAGTAGCTGCTCTCGCGCATGACCATCGCGCTGCGACCTTCCCCTCCCTAACCCGTTATTGGTTTTGATATTTCGTTTCGTACTCCAAACGTTAACAACGAGTTTGGTTCAAAGCCGGGGAGAAGGACGATCCAAAACTCAGAGCTCATTGTCCTCTGAACCATCATGTGTGACAGCCAAACCTACAACATTACCACACTTAACGTCAACAGAATTCAAAGTGCGGTGAAACTCCGTTCGCTAACTGATTTCTTGTATGGTACCAGCGTTGACATTGCCCTCCCTTAGGAGGTAGTCGCAGCCTTAGAAGTGCCCGGTTACGTTCTTATTGATAACATGAATCTTCAGGATGCTGTACGCACTGCCCTCCTTCTGCGCGACGGTATACCCTTTACGGATGTGCAGCGGCTGCCCAGTGGTCGTGGCATTTCTCTTCGAGTGAATGGTGTGCAGATTGTTAACGTGTACGCCCCCTCAGGTAGCACTCATAAGAGAGATCGTTCAAAATTTTATAAAACCGAGGTTCCCATTCTTCTTAGAGCTTATCGTGAACATCTCATCCTTGATGGTGACTTCAATTGTGTGCTCAACTACAGAGACCAAACTCCTAACACGAACAGATGTATCGAACTTGAACATTTAATTCATGACATGCGTCTTCACGATACATGGGAACAACTGCACGGTGAACGGGTAGCGTACACCTTCGTAACCAGTCATTCTGCCAGTCGGCTGGAAAGGATCTATGTGTCCGATGCCCTCCAGCGACACACTGTGAACTGTGACATAGCTCCTGTCAACATCTCCGACCATTGTACATATCAGTGTTACCTCAACCTACAACGCCAGCCAATTTACCGCGGGAAGGGATACTGGATATTGAATGTCAGCCTTCTGCAGGATGCCCAACTTCAAGAGGAGGTGAACTTAACGTGGCAACAGCTCCAGCGGCACCGACGTCGTTACGCTAGCGTTCTACAGTGGTGGATTCAGTGTGCTAAGCCTAAATTACGCATCACCCTCATGAGCTACGCCCGACAAAAAAAGCTTATGGCAGAAACAGACTATTGAATTTTATTATCGCTGTTTGAGAGAACTGTACAGTCGCACTAACAATCCTTCTCGCGACATAGACGTAAAGATCAAACGATACAGAGCGAAAATCACGGCGATACAACGCCAACGAATGCATGGCATCATCGTGCGAACCCACCCCAAGGACGTTGCCGCCGAAGAACGGGTCTCTCTGTACCACATCCTGAGAACGACGAAAGGGCGTAAAGCCATGTTGATTGAAGCTGTCCTTGATGACGCTGAGAACGCCATTACGAAGCAACGTGACATCATCTCGCACGTCTACGAGTATTTTAGTCAACTTTACAAGAAGCAACTCGTTGATGAACACTCGTGCGCGGATTTTCTTAGGACCTTGAGCTGTCGCTTGTCACAACAGGATAATGCAAAGCTGGAATCTGTTTTCACAAAGGACGAAATCCGACTGGCGGTCCACAGTGCAAAGAAAGGGAAATCACAAGGACCCGATGGCCTCAGCGCTGAGTTTTACCAGCGATACTGGAACCTCCTCGGTCCGACACTCCTCGAAATAGCGAATGAACTATGGCACCTGGAAGTCATACCCAAGGCATTTACGGAAGGTATCATCCTGCCCTTACCGAAAAAAGGGAACAGCAGGAAGGTCGAAAACATGCGACCCATCACACTCCTGAATGCCGACTTCAAAATCAACACCAGATCGATTAAGCTAAGGATGCAAACCGTTATATACAAGGTTTTAGGCAGTTACCAGTACAGTGCAGTGCAAGGCCGAAGTGCAATCTCAGCTGCCTGCGATTTGAGGGACATCATCTGTTCATATGCTGAAACCAAAGGACAGGGCACTCTGATCTTTCTAGATTTTGAGAAGGTTTATGACCGTGTACGTCATGATTTCCTCTTTCAAAGCATGAAGAAACTAGGATTTGGACCTCGTCTCATAGAATTAATTCGCAAACTTACTACAAACGCCTCTTCACGGATTCTCATTAATGGCCATTTTACAAAAGAAGTTTCCATTGAGCAATTCATCCACCAAGGATGTCCTCTGTCAATGATTTTGTACACCATTGCAGTAGAGGCGCTACTGAACAACTTAGCGCATAGCGGGATTGGGCTTAGCGTCGAGTCTGTCACTATCCCATGCATTGCGTATGCTGACAATATATGCGTAACTGTGTCATCATCGCAACAACTTCTGTCAGCCGCAACTCTTCTACAAACATTCACGTTTCTTTCAGGAGCAATGCTCAATAGAACTAAAACCACAGTTTTGCAGATCGGTGGCGGTATCGGAGACATATCCCATGTTACCTGGTGCAAGGTAAAGGATTCTCACACAACCCTCGGTGCTACCTATGAGGCCAAACCAGACAAATTCCTGACGAAGAACTGGTCACACATGCTTAATAAATTACGTGCTCCTTTGATGCTTCACTCCGACCGTGACTTGAACATACTACAGAAAGTTAAGACCATCGAGGTCGCCATTACGAGCAAGATGAATTATTTGGCGCAAATTCTTCCAATCTCCGACCACCTAGCCAAGAGTATACAACAAGCGTTATGTTGGTTTATTTTTAGGGGGCATATTTTCAAAGTTCAGTTCCATACCTTAACATTAACTTCGTCCAAAGGTGGCCTTAACCTCATTAAAGTACACAAAAAATGTGTCACCCTGCTCCTTAATCGCATCAGGAAGGAGTTTCGTACCCGGAGAACCAGTCTCATCAGAAACCTCATTCAGCGGTGGAAGCCTCACAGCTTTGACCCACCCGTTAATATCGCCGGCATTCCACTTTCTTACCGACATGTGTGACTGTACTACATGGAAATGAGCTACATTCGACACAACATCCTCGATAACGGAAGCCTGACGAACAGGAAGCCTTACGACCTTCTCATGACAACAAACCACAGGAATCGTCTCGAAGAAAAACATCCACATACACATTGGAGTATAATATGGCGGAATGTGCACAGCAACATGTTACCATCACGCGTCATCGCCGAATGGTACCTCATAGTCAACGATAAAGTAGCAACGATTGAAAAGCTACATAAAATAGGCCTTCATCCAACGCCCAACTGTGACGCATGCGGAAGAGTCGATACGCTTCTGCATAGGTTCACGTGCGGACATGCAGAAGAAATTACAACCTTTCTTCGTCAACGATTGTCAGTGATAGACCGTACGACGTCCAGTGGTGTCGACCTTTTAGAGATCATTCAGCCACAAAAACTGAGATATCCACGAGCAAAAAACAACGCTGCAACGTGGATCATCGGCCACACAGCATCGTTTATTATGCAGAATAGGCATGCTACTTTCCTAGACTATTATTCGTACATTGAAATTGAACACTTTAAAATAAGCTAACATTGTGACTGCAGGAGGATATTTGGAAATTTGCTGAAAATCATAGTTAACGGTTAAATGCTTCAAATACAATATTTGGATAGTAGAGTTTGCCAGTTGCCTGTATGTATGAATCCTATTTGCTTCCTGGGACTTTAGTTCTTCCCGGAATTTTAAGATACTATTCAGATGCTCACCAATGCAGAAGGCATTTTTTTTCTTTCCCATTTTCCTCTCAACATTTCCTTCTCTCGCAGAACAGCGGACCAACTTTCCTTCGACAATGAAGTAATAGTCTTTTGTGCACCTCAAGAAGACATTTCCTTTCTTTTCTTGTATTGCGCAACGGCAGCCTAGAACTGATATATACTATGTTCATTCTATTCTCACTACAAATCGGAGCAAATGTTTATTTTCCCTTCGTTAAAAAAAGAAAAAAAAATTTAAAAAAAAATAAAATAAAAAAGCCCTAGTTTGAGGCCAAAAAAGTGGTCTAGGTGTAAAAAAAAGTGGTATAGGGGTAGCGTCTTTAAAAAAAAAGTTCGTAGAGCACTAGGTGGTAGCGTCTTCTATTCATAATCAAAACGTCTTATGTCCAGGGTTCGAGCCCCGCCAGTGCCTAAATTTTGATAAATAATCAGCATTGGCGGCCGAATACTTCCGGCACTCTCTTGTCCTAGGGGTGAGAAATTGCCCCTAAAGGCGGAAGAATCAGCAATGATCAACGACATGAGGATGCAGAAGGCAATGGAAACCACTGCATTAAAGACACGTAACGTGTATCCACAGGACATGTGGCCTGTGGTTGAAGAAGTGTCATGACGATCTCTCCATTGGCAAAAGATTCCGGAATAGTCCCCCATTCGGGTCTCTGGGAGGGGACTGCCAAGGGGGAGGTTACCATGAGAAAAAGATTGAATAATCAACGAAAGGATAATGTTCTACGAGTCGGGGCGTGGAATGTGGTAGGAAAACTAAAATATCTGAAAAGGGAAATGTAAAGGCTCAATCTAGATATAGTAGGGGTCAGTGAAGTGAAGTGGAAGGAAGACAAAGATTTCTGGTCAGATGAGTATCGGGTAACATCAACAGCAGCAGAAAATGGTATAACAGGTGTAGGATTCGTTATGAGTAGGAAGGTAGGGCAGAGGGTGTGTTACTGTGAACAGTTCAGTGACCAGGTTGTTCTAATCAGAAAAGACAGCAGACCAACACCGACAACGATAGTTCAGGTATACATGCCGACGTCGCAAGCTGAAGGTGAACATACAGAGAATGTGTTTGAGGATATTGAAAGGGTAGTGCAGTATGTAAAGGGGGACGAAAATCTAATAGTCATGGGCGACTGGAATGCAGTTGTAAGGGAAGGAGTAGAAAAAAACGTACAGGAGAATTTGGGCTTGGGACAAGGAATGAAAGAGGAGAAAAACTAATTGAGTTCTGTAGCACGTTTCAGCTAGTAATAGCGAATATCCTGTTCAAGAATCACAAGAGGAGCAGGTACACTTGGAAAAGGCCGGGAGATACGGGAAGATTTCAATTAGATTACATCATGGTCAGACAGAGAATCCGAAATCAGATACTGGATTGTAAGGCGTACCCAGGAGCAGATATAAACTCAGATCACTATATAGTAGTGATGAAGAGTAGGCTGAAGTTCAAGACATTAGTCAGGAAGAAACAATACGCTGAGAAGTGGGATACGAAAGTTCTAAGGAATGACGAGATACGTGTGAAGTTCTTTAACGCTATAGACACAGCAATAAGGAATAGCGCAGTAGGCAACACAGTTGAAGAGGAATGGACGTCTCTAAAAACGACCATCACAGAAGTTGGGAAGGAAAACATAGGTACAAAGAAGGTAGCTGCGAAGAAACCATGGGTAACAGAAGAAATACTTCAGTTGATTGATGAAAGGAGGAAGTACAAACATGTTTCGGGAAAATCAGGAATACAGAAATACAAGTCGCTGAAGAATGAAATAAAAGGAAAGTTCAGGGAAGCTTATACGAAATGGCTGCAGGAAAAATGTGAAGACATCGAAAAAGATATGATTTTCGGAAGGACAGACTCAGCATACAGGAAAGTCATAACAACCTTTGGTGACATTAAAAGCAACGGTGGTATCATTAAGAGTGCAACGGGAATTCCACTGTTAAATGCAGAGGAGAGAGCAGATAGGTGGAAAGAATACATTGAAAGCCTCTATGAGAGTGAAGATTTGTCTGATGTGATAAAAGAAGAAACAGGAGTCGATTTAGAAGAGATAGGGGATCCAGTATTAGAATCGGAATTTAAAAGAGCTTTAGAGGATTTACGGTCAAATATGGCAAAAGGGATAGATAACATTCCATCAGAATTTCTAAAATCATTAGGGGAAGTGGCAACAAAACGACTATTCACGTTGGTGTGAAGAATATATGAGTCTGGCGACATACCTTCTGACTTTCGGAAAAGCATCATCCACACAATTCCGAAGACGGCAAGAGCTGACAAGTGCGAGAATTATCGCACAATCAGCTTAACAGCTCATGCATCGAAGCCGCTTACAAGAATAATATACAGAAAAATGGGAAAGAAAATTGAGAATGCGCTAGGTGACGATCAGTTCGGCTTTAGGAAAAGTAAAGGCACGAGAGAGGCAAATCTGACGTTACGGCTAATAATGGAAGCAAGGCTAAAGAAAAATCAAGACACGTTCATAGGATTCGTCGACCTGGAAAAAGCGTTCGACAATATAAAATGGTGCAAACTGTTCCAGATTCTCAAAAAAGTAGAGGTAAGCTATAGGGAGAGACGGGTCATATATAATATGTACAACAACCAAGAGGGAATAATAAGAGTGGACGATCAAGAACGAAGTGCTCGTATTAAGAAGGGAGTAAGACAAGGCTGTAGCCTTTCGCCCCTACTCTTCAACCTTTACATCGCGGAAGCAATGATGGAAATAAAAGAAAGGTTCTGAGTGGAATTAAAATACAAGGTGAAAGGATACCAATGATACGATTCGATGATGACATTGCTATCCTGAGTGAAAGTGAAGACGAATTAAATGATCTGCTGAACGAAATGAACAGTCTAATGAGTACACAGTATGGTTTGAGAGTAAATCGGAGAAAGACGAAGGTAATGAGAAGTAGTAGAAATGAGAACAGCGAGAAACTTAACATCAGGATTGATGGTAACGAAGTCAACGAAGTTAAGGAATTCTGCTACCTAGGCAGTAAAATAACCAATGACGGACGGAGCAAGGAGGACATCAAAAGCAGACTCGCTATGGCAAAAAAGGCACTTGTGGGCAAGGGAAGTCTACTAATATCAAATACCGGCCTTAATTTGACGAAGAAATTTCTGAGGATGTACGTCTGGAGTACAGCGCTGTATGGTAGTGAAACATGGACTGTGGGAAAACCGGAACAGAAGAGAATAGAAGAATTTGAGATGTGGTGCTATAGACGAATGTTGAAAATTAGGTGGACTGATAAGGTAAGGAATGAGGAGGTTCTAAACAGAATCGGAGAGGAAAGGAATATGTGGAAAACACTGATAAGGAGAAGGGACAGGATGATAGGACATCTGCTAAGACGTGAGGGAATGACTTACATGGTACTAGAGGGAGCTGTAGAGGGCAAAAACTGTAGAGGAAGACAGAGATTGGAATACGTCAAGCAAATAATTGAGGACGTAAGATGCAAGTGCTACTCTGAGATGATGAGGTTAGCACAGGAAAGGAATTTGTGGAGGGCCGCATCAAGCCAGTCGGTAGACTAATGACCAAAAAAAAAAAAAAAAAAAAAAAAAAAAAAATGAAAACTTAAAAAAGAAGTAGAATTTGAAAGTCACTGGCTGACAAAGCGTCAGAGGATGAGGAATCCATGACCTTTACATTAAGAAAAGAAGATGGGGTAAGAATGGAAAAAATATATAGGGATAAGAAAAACTGTTTTGGATAGAGTAATAATACTTTTTTCTAAAGTCATGAAAAAAGTTTAATGTTGGTAAAGTTTTAGCGTAATTTAAGAGAGAAACTTGTATTAGCTATGAAGTCAGCAGACAAGGTGCGGCATCATTGCGGCCAGACTGAGAAGAGTTGTTAAGGCGTGTGAGGAAGGGACACTGAGTGTTAGTGCCTGGTACGTCAGCTACGAGATGACAAAAGAAGAGACCTTGGTGGCAGTAACGCTCCTCTGTGGGAAGGTTTGGAGAGCTACAACGCACCCTGGATACAATCAACGTGTACCATGACGTTAGCTTCATTCATATGAAAGCCACACACGAGCGTTACAACAATGTTCTTGCGAAGGTGTTCGATACGTGACACTTTTATCACGAACTCTTCAAAGCAGCATATGAAGAGGTAATGGATGTCCACTGAACCGGAAGGGATGAGTACATATTACGGCGAGGACGAACAGAGGCTTAGATCCACCACAGGAAGAAGAAGAAACGCATTTCTGTAACTCAGTGTGCAGAATAGCGGAAACTGTTATCAGACCGTACGAAATTCGACAACTGCGAAACAATCCCTGAACACTCATGGGACGGAACAAGGAGACAATGGAAGGCTTTTCAACTTATCTAGATGGACAACCGATTACAATGAAGAGCACACAACAATATCAAAGAAGACGGCATAAGAACGTTATTAAACGAGAACAAGGTTAAACAGGTCTTCATTCCTAATTCCGGGTCCAGAGAAGAGCGAAGATGCAATTGAGAAGACAGCAAGATGCACCAAGAACAGAAGGTGCAACACAGAATATTTGGAAGAAAGAAAAGCCAGGGCAAGAAGATCTCAAGAAACCTTTGTAAATCCCTTACCACAAAAAAAAAAAACATTATTGTATTTATTTTCCAACGAGAATCCAATTTGACTGTTCTAACAGTAAAAATATCCGATATTCTTTGTGGCAAATTGCAAACACCTTTAGATGTCATGCCGAAAAATGAGATATAACAACTAGTATGGAAACATAGAGACGAAGTGATCAACGATGAACCGGAATAAAGAGTAGACGAAAGATGAAGAAAGGGATATGCAACATAATACAAAGGCAACCACGCACTCACGACACGCTCAGACCTCCAGCAACCCTTCCCTCGCCAACCGTCATTCCATACTGAACGGAAAGGCGGCGAGCCGCATACCAAGCGTCGTTCCATGCACGCGGAGAGCCCCACCACCGACCGTCACTCCATGTTTGACAGAGACACATTGAAACACTCGAAGAAAAAAAAACAATTTTAATAAACTATGTTAAAGATGTTAAAGATGTTGGAGAAAGGTTTGTGACAGCCTACTACCCGAAAAAAGGGGGACTTTTTGGATTGTGTTTAAAAAATGTGAATCTGAAGATTTTTAGGTGTTGGCAAAAGACCTGCATTACCGAAGTTTCTTTTTAATTTTATGTTGGCATGTCAATAATATTTTCTTATATTGCATACTTTTCCAGCATGTTTAAGTTAAGAAAACCTAATATTAATATTTTTGGAGGGTTAAGGTTCTAGTGTAATGTGTTCATTAAAAATGTAAGACAGATAAATATGAATGGGTTTAGCTATTCCATGATGTCAGTTTAAATTTTATAAGTAATTAGTAGGATTAGAAATTTAAAATGTTGGTAAAAGTCAAATTAGAAACTTTCAGTTTAAATTTTATAAGTAATTAGTAAGCTTAGTAATTTAAAATGTTTGTAAAAGACAAATCTGAAAATTTTTGTAATCACATAATACGTAGAGTTAGGACTTTTGGGGAATATAAGCATGTTAATGTATACGATTATGCCTGTAACGTGATGGATATGATTGAGATATATTACATCAAGGTTTTCCTCACCTTCAGTAGATATCCATCATCATTTAACATAAATTCAGAAACAAAAGAAAAGCTGATCATTCACCAAAAATGAAATTCCAGAAAAGATACAAATTTGTATCTTTTCAGGAATTTCATTTTTGTGAGTGATCAGGTTTTCTTTTGTTTCTTAATTTATGTTAAATGATGATGGATATGTACTGAAGGTGAGGAAACCTTCATTTAATACTAATTTTAATTTTAATAATACTCAAATTATTAAAATTAAAATTAAATTAAAAATAAAAATGTAGTCAACTATTTTGAAAGAAAAAAATTCCTTAGATTAGTTAAATAGAATTGTATAAAAATCAAAAAAATCTGAAAATTAGAGTCAGTGTTAAATTCTAAAAGAAAAAAATCACTTAAGAGGTCTAATCTGTAGACATGGAATCAAGTACAATGTAAAACAAGGAGACTGAATCGAACCATTGTTTAAGATGTACAAGGGTAATCCAAAAAGTAAGGTCTCCAGTTTTTATAGGCACTTAGACCTGTTTATTTCTACAATGGTTTACATCAGTTTACAGCTTGAACATTTAGCTATTTCTCGACATAATCACCATTTCAGTGTATGCATTTTTGTAGACGTTGTGGCAGTTTTTGTATGCCCATGTAATACCAGCTCGCCGCCATGTTGTTTAGAAAGTTATCAACCTCTTCTTTCACCTCGACGTCGGAACTGAATCTCCTTCCGACCAAATGTTCTTTTAACATCGGGAACAGGTGAAAGTCACTGGGCCCCAAGTCAGCAATATAGGATGGATGGGTGTTTATGTTTCACAAACTGTAGCAGGAGAGCAACGGTTTGGCGAGCGAGGTGTGGGTGAGAGTTGTCCTGGACAATGTGTATGCCCTTGCTCAACATTCCTCTTCTCCGATTTTGAATTGCCCGTTTGAGTTTTTTCAGAGACTCACCGTACCTGTCAGGGTTAATTGTGGTCCCAGTGGGCATAAAGTCGACCAACAATACCCGTTTGTGCTAATATTGAGAGATTAAACGTATCATTTCAACTTATGCAGTTGTCACCAATCCTAGAATAAGTAAACCACAAATATTGCACCTTTCAACGTGTATATGTTCAATAAAATTCTTCTGTGTTTGAGGCCGCATTGTCATCTCTAAAATTCCGACCTTTTGGCGACTTGCAATAGTCGCCGAAACGTCGGAATTCTACAGATGACCATGTGGCCACAAACATAGAAGAATTTTATTGATTGTGACAACGGCCATGGAAGCTTACATTTAAATTTAACGTGTATGTTTATTAATTGAATTGTTCAAGAAATACAAGGTGCTCTCATTACAAAATTTATAAACAATTTCATCATTCCAGCCTTTGTGCAACATGTATGTTCGTTTTATCATGCCATAGCCATTTTTTTAGGGGAAGCCGTTTACAAATAAATTACTTTGTTGTTACTGTGATAGTAGTAGTAGTAGTTGTAGAGGAGTTTTGGGCGCACGGCAGCAAGGTCTTCAGCCCCCGTTCAGTAACATAGTGAGACGGGTCAAGAAAAATCCCAGAACAGGAATATAAAACGGAACAGAAAACATGGGTAACAATCGTTGAAAAACATGTGCTCACCTACACCAAAGCGTGGGATGAAGCGGAGCGTCAGCAGTAAAATATGGACAGCACAGGAAGAAGATGGTAGAGGAAGCTAAAACAATGTAGCAGATGGAAGTGGCTGGCTGATCGCAATACACTAAAACCTCCAGCTTAAAAGTTTAGGCCAGAGTCCAGACACATCACAAAACTTAAAAACCCTTGACACATACGTCTCCTCATTAGCTAAAACAGAAGGCCGATCCCCATCAAATTGTGCTTCTGCCCGTGCATCACGGTATAAAATGCAGTCTGTTAAAATGTGCCGGACAGAGATGTGCACACCAGAAGCATCATAAAACGGAGGATCCTCCCGCCGTAATAAAAAGCTATGTGTGAGAGGACAGTGCCCGATCCGAAGACGTGTGAGGGCCACTACCTCCAGCCTGAGCAACCGGCAGGAGGAACGCCACGGCCGAGTGGTTGATGGTTTTGTTACTGAGTACTGGTTGGTTAACTGTAACAGCCTCTAGCGATGACTCTCAGCAGCATCTATGGCCTAGGAGACGCTAGGTCCCTTGACAGCAGCAGTGCTTTACCGACCCACAGAGATCAGCCCCTTGCATTACTGACTGCCCGGTTGCCTACCTTGCAGGTGAGCGGCACTCTGCACAACACGGGCCAGACGCTGGTGTTCCGCGTGAGCAAGGACACCAAGGAGCAGCCTGTCAACATCACGGGCGGCCCGCTCGCCTACCGCTACCAGTTTGAGGAGATGTACTTCCACTATGGCACCAACAACAGCCACGGCTCCGAGCACCGCATCCACGGCTACTCCTTCCCTGGGGAGGTACACTGTCATTTTATTCTCTTTCTCTAACTCTCTTTGTAACCTACATTCTGTTAGCCATCAGAATGCGGTTTCCTCATTTTAATATCAGTGTGAAAACAAAACATTATAACGTACCTTTATATAGTGACTACACCGACAGGGACACAGTGCTAAAGGAATAACTATATCAGTCAGATTTCTATGTGGAGAGCAATTTTACACTGCTGCCATTAACCCTAACAATACCAACGCAGATATGAAACTTCCTGGCAGATTAAAGCTGTGTGCCGGACCGAGACTCGAACTCGGGACCTTTGCCTTTCACGGGCAAGTGCTCTACCAACCCGAAAAAGGCAAAGGTCCCGAGTTCGAGTCTCGGTCCGGCACACAGTTTTAATCTGCCAGGAAGTTTCGTATGAGCGCACACTCCGCTGCAGAGTGAAAATCTCAATCTGAGTTCCAATTCTGATTACCAACGCACTTTTCATAATGTGTAGCAAGAAGGGGAGGGGGGTTATTTCATGCCCACACAAAAGATAAATAAATAAAAATAAAAACTTAAAAAATCTAATTTTGTTAATTTGTTTAACTTTCACTAGCAACCCACTTTTTGAATAGGTACTAATATATAAGTAGGTTACAGAACCTGTAAATATCTTTAACCATAATCTTAGCAATTCGAGGCATTTTCCGTAATGTTTACACAGAGCAGAAGGGTACTTTATGACCACCACCAAACATTGAAAAAAATGCTATTTTCGTTAACTGTCTTTGATTTTCATTCACACTACATTTTTCAACGTTATATACAGGTCTAAGACGGGTCCAAGACCTGAAAACATGAACATCACATTTGCTTCGAAATCACGTTCACTACTAAGACTTCTGGGTTACGTTTTACTCATAAATTCAAAACAGTTACGCAGTCTAATAAAAGAAATCATTAAATATTTTTTTCTAAATTTTAATATATATTAAGTAACACACTATATTAAGACATTTTCAAAACGTGAGCACAAGAACACGCCTCTCTCCTCTCCCCCACCCCCCCCCCCCCCCCTCCCCATCACAGTTGGTATTACGTAGGTTTTAAGTTGCTACTTCAGTACTTTCTCTTTTTGTACTTGCACAGTCAATCATTAAGAGTACATGGTTCAACATAAAGGTTATTTAGGGAATCACATATGGGAAGTGGCAACAAAGTGACTATTCAGATTTGTGTATAGGATGTAAAATACTAGCGATGTACCATCGGACTTTTGGGAAAGTGTCATCCACCCAATTACGAAGATATCGAGGGCGGGTAAATGTGAGAACTATCGCACAATCAAGTTAACAGCTCATGAATCAAAGCTGCTGACAAGATTAATACATCGAAGAACGGAAAAGATAACTGAGGATCTATTAGATGACGATCAGTTTGGCTTTGGGGAATGAAAAGGCACCAAAAATGCACTTCTCAATTGGCACTTGCTAATGAAATCAAGACGGGACGAAACCAAGACACACTCATATGATTTGTCGAACTAGAAATATTGTTCGAGAGTGTAAAATAGTGCAAGATTCTGCAAATTTATGAGAAAAATAAGTGCAAGGAGTACAGAAAGACGGCTAGTACACAACATGCACAAACGCCAACAGAGAACAACAGCACTGCAAGACCAAGAACGGAGTGCCCGGATCAAAAAGGGTGTAAGACAGGGATGCAGTTATCGCCTGAAATGTTCGATGTATACATTGAAAAAAGTATGACGGAGATTATAGAAACTTTCAGGAATGAAATTAAAATTCTGGGTGAAATAATATCACTGATAAGATCCACTGATGACATTTCTTTCCTAAGTGAAAGTGAAGAAATATTACAGTACCTGCTAAATGCAGTGAACAATATAATAAGTATCGAATACAGACTGACACAAAACAGAAAAAATACAAAAGTAATAAGGAGTAGCACAAATCAGAATGGTAGGAAATTTAACATCAAAACTGGTGTCAGGCAGTAGACGAAGTCAATTGATTCTACTTAGGTGGGAGCACAATAACCCAAGACGGATGAAACAAGAAGACGTAAGAAGCAGAAGAGCACAGGCAAAGAAGATGTTACTGGCCGACAAAAGTCTACTGGTATGTGACACAGACTTCAATTTGAGGAAGAAATTTCAGAGAATGTCCTTTTTCAGCACAGCATCCTATGGTACAAAATCGTGGGCTGTGGGAACACCGGAACAGAAGAGATTCGAAACGTTGGAGAAGTGGTGCTAGAGAAGAATGTTGAAAATCAAGTGTACTGATTAGGTAAGAAATGACGAGGTTCTAAGCAGTTAGGCAAATAAAGCAATATACGGAAGACACCGACAGAAAGAAGCACATGTCTTAAGACTTCAGAGAATAACCTCCGTGATACCAGAAGTTACAGTAGAGGTTAAACCAATAAGGGAAGACAGAGATTGGAATGCATAAATAAACAAGTGAAGGTGCAAGTGCCACGCTGAGATGATGAGATGAAGAGGTTAGCGCAAGGAGGAAGCTGTGGCGGGACGCGTCAGACCAGCCACAATACTGATGACTAAAATAAGCAAAGTAGAGGGTGGGTGCGACATTTAGTTGACGGGGCAGCTATTTCTGACATCAATAATGGTTCTAGCAGGAAGGCAGCGACTCCAACTGAACTTAAAATATACTAATATTCATTGATCGTTACTTGAGCTTCGTGCCAGCGTTCGTTAATTGTGGTGGCTTACCACCGGTGGAATGCCACACTCTACGCAACATAATACGAAATGTTTTAAATCGGTGGGAGATTTGTAGTAAGTGCTGTTAAGGGTGTTAGTCAAACATTCTTTGCATCGAGATCGTCATGACAGTACGGGAGCAGGCGGTCTGGCGTTAGATTGTTGAATGATAAGCTACTGAAGACATCAAAGATAGGATACGGAACTACATAAGTAAACAATTTAACGGCCTCTCTCCTTATAGCCTTCCCCGTTTATCAGAGGCGATTGGGTTGAGTACTCGGTTGCACCCCAAGCAAGTTGCTGTGCCCGTGTGACAACCACCCCATGCAATGTGTCAACGTCCGTTCTTCTTGAAGTCATCACACATGTTTCCATCCATCGTGGCTCTGTAAACACATCCAGAAAACGTCTGCAAGGTTCCTCTGTCCAACTTTGCCGTTGGGCGCGCCTCTCTCTGCTGTTGCATGAAGGATAGTTGCGACAGTGGTACCCTGAAGACTGTCCCTAGTGCTGCAGACTTCGTCACACGGTCCGTCTCGCTACTCACAAACAAGCCCACTTCATGGTACGAAGTACGTAACGTAGCTGCGCCATCCTGATCGTCTGAGGACCGTGTGGCGATCTTCCTGGACTCTGAGAACTTTCATTCGACTGAGTATATTCCATCTGAGACCATGGATTCCATATTCGACTCACTCGTGGGAATCTTACCAACGAGAGTTGCGGTATATCGAAACGATAAACCACACTATCGGGATACTGATGCTGTCGCATTTCGACACGTGCTGGTAGACTGTTTCTCAGTCTTAGACGAAGTACAAGACACATAACACCCAAATGTTGTTTGTAAATGTGCATTCTTTCGTTACATACAGAATAAAAACGGCTTTATTTCTTCCTTGGTTACTCTATAGCGCTCAGATCCTAATTGATTTGAGCTATAAATATGTAGCATATGGGCATAATCATCTTGAGGTTGAAGCTCCTCTGTCTGTGTTCACTTATAAACAGATTTGTCAAACGGAACTATATGGTCAATGGAAATATTTAACTTTCAAACATCTAATATGTATACATACAGACTGATCCGACGAATGAAACTCTGTACCAATCCCAGTATTCGAACCCAGCTCTCCTGCTCACGAGGCAGTTGCACGAACCACTACGCCACCCTAGCACAGAGGCTTCTTACAGCTGCACAGACTATCCTAGCACGCCACAGTCTCTCAGCTAAAATTCTTTACAAACCTCAGCCCACTTGCGTTTGCTCAGGGTTTGCCTTGATGAAACCGCAATTTTGTCTTTTGTCCTACTTCCTGAATATATTTCTCTGAAATTTTGACATCGTCAGTGGGCTTTTATTTTCTTTCTTCTTACCCCACCATGTACTTTTGACTGTTTTTTTTTGTTTATTCTCACGTGTTTCCTTCCACAGTTAGGCATTTTTTCTAGTTTCCCCATTGTCTTCACTGTACTATGTAACTTTTTAGTGTGCTGTTTATTATATGGGTTTTGTTTATATTATTCTACCCGAATCACTTAGTTTATAATATCAGAAGCCAAAATCGCTAAATGTGAAATAGTTTATTTCATGACCAGCTGCGACAGTAACTAGCTGCCGTCTTCAGATACTGTCCTACAGTGTGTGGATAGATTAACGTTAATGTAGTAATCTTGCATGTTCATACGACAATTATCCACTAGGAACCGTATTATTCGAATAATAAAAATTATACACCTCCCAGAAATAGAATTATACACATGTCTCGTCAAGATACAGAGAACATGCTCCAGTTATAATAATACAGTTCACGAATGGTTTGTCAGATATAAAAATTAATATATATAAAACTTACTAGTATTATTTTTGAGAAACCAGTACGGAGTTCCTAGGCGCTCAGTCCGGAACCGCGGGTCTGCTACGGTCGCAGGTTCGAATCCTGCCGCGGGCATGGATGTGTGTGATGTCCTTAGGTTAGTTAGGTTTAATTAGTTCTAAGTTCTAGGGGATTGATGACCTCAGATGTTAAATCCCATAGTGCTCAGAGCCAATTTTTTGAGTACGGAGTTCTATTATTATAAACGGAGCCCCTTCTCACTATGTTGACGAGATTAATGGATAACTATATTTCCGGAGATATGCAATTTTTATTATTTAGATAATATGGCATGTTGTGTATAATTGTTGCACGATCATACAGATTGCTATATTAACTTCATTCTATCCGTGTAGTGCGGATTTGAGAATCAGAGGATGATAGCTAGTTACTGTAGAAACTGGTCAAGAAATAAACTATATCACATCAAATATTATAAATTGGAACTTACTTCAGTTAATCACAGGCGCAACAAAACGTCTTAGGCCTAATGCGGAGAACAAACACATTAACAGAACACTCGGAGGAAGCGAACTTTGAATTGAAAAATGTATTAGGTAACACATTTAAAAAATGAAATCGAAATCGAAACTCGTGAAATTAAATGATTACAACGCTGCGTTCAACAAACGATTCTAGCTGCTGAAACAACCAGTTGTATGGCTACGTTGAATGCAAGCATCGGCCGCCTGGGATCAGCTTTACACAACAGCTTATCATTGTATGGACATGAACTTCTAAAACGTCTAAAAAGCACATAAAATAAAACAATAAGAATAGATGAAATACTTCTGTAGAAAAATTGAGTTAATATAAAACGCCCATTAAAAAATACCACTCGAGTTCAGGACCATAAGAAACTTCAACCAACGAATGAATAAATAAGTATCATCACTTAAACGTGATAAGACACATTCAAGGCCTAATCGTGCAAAGACTAGCACGAGCTTTAAAAAGGTGTCTATAAAAAAAATGAAACTTTAAACCAAGCCGGCAGGTATTACAGTTGGAGTCAACTGCGTAGATCTAAAATTTTGAAAAGCTGAACTAATTGTTAACTTCTTGGTACTGAAAAAAATTACAAATAGGCACAGTTGTGAATTAAATGATCTATAATGTGCCACTTTCAGCAGAGCAATGAAAGTTTTCAAAACTAGTAACGCAGCAGAAGCAGCGCAACAAGAAACACGCACGTACCAAACGGCTAGTTACAACACCGACGACGTTGAGGGTGAGCACCGCTTTCAACCAGTCATCTCACATCGAAGGCGAGAAATTATTTACAAGTAAACTGATCTATACTCGCCGTTTCAAAATTCAACTCTGTAGAACTTCCACAAATAGGTTCCATGAGGCACTTAGTCATCCACTGTTAGTACTCGACGGCCGTGAAGAGAAGATTTCGCAGACGCCTCCATTTATCCAAATTCAATTCAGAAAACTGATTTTTTTCACTAGAGCGTGAATTCCACCTAAACCGGCCGGCCCCATCGTAAGTTTAGTGTGGCAATGGATACGCAGCACACTGTCTCCCAATATAGGCCCAGCACTACAACAGGCCTGGTATGACTTCATCTACTCACAAGGAAAGCATTCACAACTGGCAACATTGCATCAGAGGCAAAAAGCAGTGCACTCCGACAGACAGTCAACGAGGCGGCGTGAGTAACTTTTAACTACCGACAGTACGACTTCCCCCCCTCCGGGCGGACAGTGATAACGAGAAGGAAGCAAAACTTTGGGATCCACTGCGAACTACCTCAGCACATTTCACATCAACTAGACACGTGTTCTGTGCCTCCTTCGTTATGTTGAAGTTTTAATGGCCAGCAGTGCAACAGAATCAAATGCGCTGGTCGTGCAGACGTGTGCGAGAATCGGTGGGATTTTAGGAAGACCTTTCAAGGTACGCTGGAGCGCGAATAGCCACTTTTACCCCAGAAGGATGCCGTGATTTTTCAAAAATCCGAGCACAGCGTGGCCTTAGGATCGGTTTAACTGCAAGACCTATTCATAGTATTTCATGTGATATTTCGGGGACTTAGGTGGTATTTAATTTGCCAAATTTCCTCGCAGAGGTGATGTTTTTCGGTACACAAGAGGTTAAAACAATAAGAAAGAGTCTGGTCAGCTACGAAGCCTAAAGTTCGGTTGATTTGCGGGAGGGGACCAAACAACGGTTCCATCGGCCTAGGGAAGGATGGGGAGGAAATCGGCCGTGCCCTTTCAAAGGAACCATCCCGGCATTTTATTGAAGCGATTTAGGAAATGACGGGAAACCTAAATCAAGATGGCTGGACGCGGGTTTGAACCGTCGTCATCCCGGAAACGAGGCGACTGTGCTAACCAGTGCGCCCCCTCGCTCGGTGCCTACTGTTCAAAACATTTAGGTAGTCGATCTAAACTCGTGGAATCCGAAAGACGGTCGTGGACGTTTAGCATGGCCGGGAGTGACATTGACAGTTCTGAATGTCGTCGTAGTCGACCGTAATCAGTACAGGTCTTCAGTATTTTGCGGCAGTAATAGAAATCTGAGATTTGTGATTTAGATTGGACAGCTGTTAAGCCAAAGTTGGTGCTTTTATTCAGTGGCAGTTTTGTTTTAGTTACGCGCGAAGTTTCCCATCATAGAAACTAACTTTGCGAATATTGTCAAATTGAATAGTTTCTGTGGAATTTCTGGTGATTCGTTTTGCTGTAACTTTCTGACTGTTATGTCTGTGTACGGTTACCCAAAGTTCTTTTCGCCATTATTCTCGGTAACCCGTCAAGGAGCCAGTCAGACGTTAATAGACAATAGTGTGCTCTGTTTTCCGTCTAGTTGCCGAGTCTTGAGATTTTTATGAGCGTACTGCGATTACTGCAGGGTACTGACATGTGGTGTCCGAGTTACGATTGAGTTTTAACCTCCTTTCCACGATTAACGCAAGACTGGCGAACTAAGGAGGAACTCTTTCACCAATAACACTGTGCGGAGTGTTAATTCGGGTTCACAGGCCAACAGTTCTTTCACTAATAGTAGTGCAAAAAAATCGCGCGGATCATAAACAGTATGTTTGGAGCGTAGCAAAAAACATCATTTCGATGATAAAATGAAATAGAAATACTGACATCTTCCGGAATCAGCACTGAAACGAATTCAATCGCGACAACTGGAAATTTGTGCCTGAGAGGGACTCGAATCCGGAATTTTTGCTTTACGAGAGTGGTCGTCTTAAGTGGTTCGCCTATACAAACATGCTTCCCGTCCCACCAAAATTCCCACCTTGACGCACTTTATTTACGTGGCGATCCTGTCCACCATACTGCTCTCATAAATTAGTTACACCATTGTCCGTGGAGCGCAGCGATATGGCGCTATACTTAGGTTAAAACAAAAGTCGAGATTGTAATAATAGTTGTTTGTTCTTAAAAATTTTATTTATTTATTTTTATTTTATTATTTTTTATTTTTTTAATAAACAAATGTTACTCCAATCTCGACTGCTGTTTTAACCTAAATACTCACGCAGGTTCCCGCAAGAGTTCGCAAAAGGAGATTACATCGTTCGAAAGAACAGACACCACACGTATGGAAATACAGGGTGGTCTATTTATAGTGAAAGGGCCAAACTTCTCACGAAATAAGCGTCAAACGAAAAACCTACAAAGAGCGAAAATCGTCTAGCTTGAAGGGGGAAACCAGATGGCGCTATGGTTGGCCCGATAGATGGCGCTGCCATAGGTCAAACGGATATCAATTGATTTTTTTTTTAGATAGGAACCCCCATTTTTATTACTGATTTGTATAGTACGTAAAGAAATGAATGTTTTAGTTGGACCACTTTTTTCGCTTTGTGACAGATGGTGCTGTAATAGTCACAAACGTATAAGTACTTGGTATCAAGTAAAATTCCTCCAGGGCGGACGGTATTTGCTTCATGGTACATTACCCGTGTTAAAATGAACAGTTTAGCAATTGCGGAAAAGGTCGATATCGTGTTGATATATGGATATTGCAATCAAAATGCCCAACGGCCGTGTGCTACGTATGCTTGTTGGTATCCTGGACGACGTCATCCAAGTGCCTGGACCGTTCGCCGGATAGTTACGTTGTTTAAGGAAACAGGAAGTGTTCGGTCACATGTGAAACGTCAGCCACGACCTGCAACAAATGATGATGCCCAAGTAGGTGTTTTAGCTGTTGTCGTGGCTAATCCGCACATCAGTAGCAGACAAATTGCGTCATTCACCAAAAGCGTAACGTAAACCGGCATAATATGCACTCTTGGGCAACAGAACATCCACGATGGCTGCGACAAGTGGAACATCAGCGACCTTGGCGGGTTAATGTATGGTGCGGCATTATGAGAGAAAGGATAGTTGGGCTCCATTTTATCGATGGCAATCTAAACGGTGCAATGTATGCAGATTTCCTGCTTAATTTTCTACCGATGTTACTACAAGATGTTTCACTGCATGACAGAATGGCGATGTACTTACAGCATGATGGATGTCCGGCACATAGCTCGCGTGCGGTTGAAGCCGTATTGAATAGCATATTTCATGACAGGTGGATTGGTCGTCGAAGCACCATACCATGGCCCGCACGTTCACCGGATCTGACGTCTGCGGATTTCTTTCTGTGGGGAAAGCTGAAGGATATTTGCTATCGGGATCCACGGACAGCGCCTGACAACATGCGTCAGCGCATTGTCAATGCATTTGCGAACATTACGGAAGGCGAACTACTAACTGTTGAGAGAAATATCGTTACACGTATTGCCAAATGCATTGAGGTTGACGGACAACATTTTGAGCATTTGTTGCATTAATGTGGTATTTAAAGGTAATCACGCTGTAACAGCATGCGTTCTCAGAAATGATAAATTCACAAAGGTACGTGTATCACATTGGAACAACCGAAATATAATGTTCAAACATACCTACATTCTGTATTATAATTTTAAAAAAACCTACCTGTTACCAACTGTTCGTCTGAAATTGCAAGCCATATGTGTGTGACTATTACAGCGCCATCTATCACAAAGCGAAGAAAGTGCTCCAACTAAAACATTCATAATTCTATATGTACAACTTGTAACCGTGGTCTAGAGGTAGCGTCTTTGATTCATAATCAAAACGTCTTCGGTCCCGGGTTCGGATCTCCAAGAGGGGACTGCCAAGGGGGAGGTTACCATGAGAAAAAGATTGAATAATAAACGATAGGATAATGTTCTACGAGTCGGGGCGTGGAATGTCAGAAGCTTGAACGGGGTAGGGAAACAAGAAAATCTGAAAAGGGAAATGCAAAGTCTCAATCTAGATATAGTAGGGGTCAGTGAAGTGAAGTGGAAGGAAGACAAGGATTTCTGGTCAGATGAGTATCCGTTAACATCAACAGCAGCAGAAAATGGTATAACAGGTGTAGGATTCGTTATGAATAGGAAGGTAGGGCAGAGGGTGCGTTAATGTGAACAATTCAGTGATCGGATTGTTCTAATTAGAATCGACAGCAGACCAACACCGACAACGATAGTTCAGCTATACATGCCGACGTCGCAAGCTGAAGATGAACAGATAGAGAAAGTGTATGAGGATATTGAAAGGGTAATGCAGTATGTAAAGGGGGACGAAAATCTAATAGTCATGGGTGACTGGAATGCAGTTGTAGGGGAAGGAGTAGAAAAAAGGTTACAGAAGAATATGGGCTTGGGACGAGGAATGAAAGAGGAGAGAGACTAATTGAGTTCTGTAACAAGTTTCAGCTAGTAATAGCGAATACCCTGTTCAAGAATCACAAGAGGAGGAGGGATACTTGGAAAAGGCCGGGAGATACGGGAAGATTTCAATTAGATTACATCATGGTCAGACAGAGATTCCGAAATGAGATACTGGATTGTAAGGCGTACCTAGGAGCAGATATAGACTCAGATCACAATATAGTAGTGATGAAGAGTAGGCTGAAGTTCAAACATTAGTCAGGAAGAATGAATATGCAAAGAAGTGGGATACGGAAGTTCTAAGGAATGACGAGATACGTTTGAAGTTCTCAAACGCTATAGATACAGAAATAAGGAATAGCGCAGTAGGCAGCACAGTTGAAGGGGAATGGACATCTCTAAAAAGGGCCATCACAGAAGTTGGGAAGGAAAACATAGGTACAAAGAAAGTAGCTGCGAAGAAACCATGGGTAACAGAAGAAATACGTCGGTTGATTGATAAAAGGAGGAAGTACACACATGTTCCGGGAAAATCAGGAATACAGAAATACAAGTCGCTGAGGAATGAAATAAATAGGAAGTGCATGGACGCTAAGACGAAATGGCTGCAGGAAAAACGAAGACATCGAAAAAGGTATGATTGTCGGAAGGACAGACTCAGCATATAGGAAAGTCAAAACAACCTTTGGTGACATTAAAAGCAAAGGTGGTAACATTAAGAGTGCAACGGGAATTCCACTGTTAAATGCAGAGGAGAGAGCAGATAGGTGGAAAGAATACATTGAAAGCCTCTATGAGTGTGAAGATTTGTCTGATGTGATAGAAGAAGAAACAGGAGTCGATTTAGAAGAGAAAGGGGATCCCGTATTAGAATCGGAATTAAAAGAGCTTTGGAGGACTTACGGTCAAATAAGGCAGAAGGGATTGATAACATTCCATCAGAATTTCTAAAATCATTATGGGAAGTGGCAACAAAATGACTAATCAAAACGTTGGTGCGACATACCATCTGACTTTCGGAAAAGCATCATCCACGCAAATCCGAAGACGGCAAGAGCTGACAAGTGCGAGAATTATCGCACAATCAGCTTAACAGCTCATGCATCGAAGCTGCTTACAAGAATAATATAGAGAAGAATGGAAAAGAAAATTGAGAATGTGCTAGGTGACGATACGTTTGGCTTTAGGAAAAGTAAAGGCACGAGAGAGGCAATTCTGACGTTACGGCTAATAATGGAAGCAAGGCTAAAGTAAAATCAAGACACTTTCACAGGATTTGTCGACCTGGAAAAAGCGTTCGACAATATAAAATGGTGAAAGCTGTTCGAGATTCTGAAAAAAGTAGGGATAAGCTATAGGGAGAAACGGGTCATATACAATATGTACAACAACCAAGAGGGAATAATAAGAGTGGACGATCAAGAACGAATTGCTCGTATTAAGAAGGGTGTAAGACAAGGCTGTAGCCTTTCGCCCCTACTCTTCTATCTGTACATCGCGGAAGCAATGATGGAAATAAAAGAAAGGTTCAGGAGTGGAATTAAAATAAAAGATGAAAGGATATCAATGATATGATTCGCTGGTGACTTTGCTATACCGAGTGAAAGTGAAGAAGAATTAAATGATCTGCTGAAGGGAATGAACAGTCTAATGAGTACACAATATGGTTTTAGAGTAAATCGGAGAAAGACGAAGGTAATGAGAAGTAGTAGAAATGAGAACAGCGAGAAACTTAACATCGGGATTGATGGTCACGAAGTCAATGAAGTTAAGGAATTCTGCTACCTAGGCAGTAAAATAACCAATGACGGACGGAGCAAGGAGGACATCAAAAGCAGACTCGCTATGGCAAGAAAGGCATTTGTGGCCAAGAGAAGTCTACTAATATCAAATACCGTCCTTAATTTGAGGAAGAAATTTCTGAGAATGTACGTCTGGAGTACAGCATTGTATGGTAGTGAAACATGGACTGTGGGAATACCGGAACAGAAGAGAATCGAAGCATTTGAGGTGTGGTGCTATAGACGAATGTTGAAAATTAGGTGGACTGATTAGGTAAGGAATGGGGAGGTTCTACGCAGAATCGGAGAGGAAGGAAGGGAGAGGATGATAGGACATCTGCTAAGACATGAGGGAATGCCTTTCATGGTACAAGAAGGAGCTGTAGAGAGCGAAAACTGTAGAGGAAGACAGAGATTGGAATACGTCAAGCAACTCTGAGATGAAGAGGTTAGCACAGGAAAGGAATTCGTGGCGGACCGCATCAAACCAGTCAGTAGAGTGACGACAAAAAAAAATAAATAAATAAATATAATGGGGTTTCTATTTAAAAAACGCAGTTGATATGCGTTTGACCTATGGCGGCGCCATCTAGCATGCCAACCATAGCGCCATCTGGTTTGCCCCTTCAAGCTAGACAAGTTTCGTTCTTTGTAGTTTTTTTCGTTTGAGCCTTATTTCGCGAGATATTTGGCGCGGTCACGATGAATGGACCACCCTGTATACACGCCCTGACATCCCCTAATGTTACTCACAGCTTGACTACAGCTTCAGGAGTGTGGTTACATTTGACGTATGGTAGGCTCGAGCGTGCTCTTGACTGACAAACCCGTGCGTAGTAAACAGCGCATTTGAAGAACAACATTAATCGTTTACTGTGGCGTTTAAGCCATACTCCGAAGAAGATAACTTCAAATCCTTTAAGCCATACTCCGAAGAAGATAACTCGAAAACTGACTTTCCATTAGTTTACATATCACAACATTCCAGCCATACAATTTTTGTGGCTCGTGTTTCATAACTTGCTGCAATATAACATGACGTATATTTTTGTTGTTTTTGAACTTAGAAGAAGTGAGAATGAACATACAAAATGTAGCAAAATTGTTCCATGACGCAATAACGTAAAGGCAATGGCGTATGCACTGGCATGACCATCTGTTGGTACTACAGTACTGTAAAGAATTATGGGCAGTGCTACACTTGCTAAAAATCATCTCTAGAGAAATTTTCTGGTGTCTTTCGAGGACTGTAGCAGTACCCGAGATGATACCATGTGGGTTTCACTAATCTTTCATATCGAAATTCATGTTTTACGATTTTACGCTACCGTTTTTTAAGCGACGGTAATGTGGAGCAGCAAAGACAGTGAAAAATACACCAATTTAATGACAGCAGTTACATGGTCCAGTCACATTAATGTGACCACCAGACTAAAGTCTGAATAACCACATTTTGCATCGTGGACGTGCAGGAAAAGAATCAATAAAGTTCTGAAACAATGGTCTTGAACACGTTTTGTTTCCGGGGAGATCTATGGGTTTACATTACGTAACTTACACACTTTTCGACACAGTTTCTTTTTTTTTTTTTTTTTTTGCTATGTGTGTATATGTTGAATTATGTACTTTTAGGTTGCAACCTATAGCGAATGTGAAATGGTCGCAAGAAAGAAGAGGAACGCAAAAAAATCGTAGCGCTAGGATAACAAAGTACTGGGTTAGGAAATAAGCTCCTCTCCTCTTGCAGACACGAAATGCGTTACCATTTTGTTTTTGAATATAAACTTTGTCAGTACAGTCTGAAAGGAACATATACTACAATGAAGAGCTGTCCATGGAGATTTGTTCTAACTCAGCACGTGCTCAATATGTCCACCATTTCGTTTCCTAACTTCCTTCAAACGAACACTGAAGTTAGTGATTACCCTACGGCACATGTCTTCCGTAATGTTTCTGCAAGCTTGAAGAATAAGTCTTCTGAGCTCCATTAAAACACGTGGTCGTTTCGGGAAATTTTTTTCCTTTAGGTATCCGCAAAGAAAAAAATCTCATGGATTGAGGTCTGGACTATTGGGGGGGGGGGGGGGAGCGGGGGGCAATTTTTTCCAGCATAGAAGCGACCTGGAAACCTGAGTGAAATGATCCACATGTCGAAATGCTCGTGTAAAAACTTCCAACACAGTGTTTGCAGTATGTGGCCTTGCTCCATCTTGCCTGAACCACTGCGTGTTGAAGGGTAAGGCGGTAGCAAGAAGCTGTGGAATGAAGCTATTGTGACGCATGCTCAAATAACGCTCGCTGTTCACAGTTTCCTCAAATAAAAAGGGTCCAATAAGTCCGTGACTGGAAATTGCTGCCCACGCTGTAATCCTCGGAGCATAATGTTGTCGTTCGTGAAGCACTTGTGGGTTTTCAGTGGCCCAAAAGCGTACTTTTTGTTTGTTAACCACATTGTCTAAGTGAAAATGCGTCTCGTCTGAAAACTAAACGTTGTTGAGAGTTTCTTCTCTATCCTCCGCCCACTGAGAAAACTGTAATCTCTGCTGCTTGTGTTCTTCAGTGAGCTCCTGTGCACAGGTCATCTTGTATGGGTACATATGGAGGTCACTTAGAATGGGCTGAACGGAGCGTCTGGATTTCCCAGTTGCACTGCTGCCTTTTTACACGATTTCCCGGGACTCCTCTGTACAGAAACTCGTACCGCTTCAATACAATATTCTCCGGCGAACAAAGAGTCTTAGGCCGAGGTCGCTTCGCTTCCAATACAGTTCCTTCCTGAACAAATTTATCGTACAGCCTGTGGATGGTCTTCTTGCAAGGGATCATTCATGTGTTAAACTGTTGTCGAAAACGCCTCTGAGTCGCAACAAGGCTTTTCGTTTCATGAAAAATCAACACAATTGCCGATCCTGTGTCGTCAGTCTTCCATTGTCAGCCATTGCTGCTTACTAGTCTCCTAGCGGCAGTATCGTGAATTACACGTCATTTCGTAACTCATTTGTTTTTCCAAGCTCTGCTGGTATTGCTGTAGTGATCCCAGCGGAATATCTAATGTGCGCCGTAAATTGTGAAAGAAACAATTCGTAACACATTTCGTGCGCCACCCTGTAGATGAAAGGAGAAAGAAGACGTTAAACCATTTATAATCAGCCCTTGTGGTTTAGAATTTAAATTGTAATGGTAGTTTTTCATGAAAACAATGTTCCGAAAGGCAAGTCTATTGTGGTCTGGATGTTAGCGCCGTCTGCAGCGGACGCGGAACACAGCGCGACTTCAGAGAGCGCCATACTCCAATCAGTCTCACCGTGGCGCTAAGCATTGCGTGGTTACTCGCTGCCTAGATGGCGCACTTACCAGGTACTACTTAACACTTCCGCTTCAAGACACTCAAATTGTGTATTCTTTCGGCATTAGTTACGTCTGCCAGCACAGAAACTGGTGAAACCGGGGAATATTTGATGCATCCACCAAACAGACAGCAGTTGCATCTCAATGCGCAGAGCTGTCAGACACCAGTATTTCGTAAGTTATCGCTGCAGTTCGAGTTCAAGTTGCCTGCAGTTTTCGGACATTCTCATTTGTTCTTATAAGTTGCCAGCCTGTTTCAATCATCCGACAGACAACGCTGGATGTTGAAGATTAATCGAAGTAATAATCAGGGTGCCCATCAGTTGAGAGATAAAAGACTATATGTACACCCGACGAAGGATCGTCTGACTAACTTACAGTACAGGTCAAAGGTTGAATACCATAGGCTTCCTCGAGCTTAGGCAAATGGAGCAAATCGTTTGGTTCCTTTTGTATTGGATGTAGCCTACGGTGCGCCTTACAGGCCTTATGGGTACACTATGTAGTACGAGGGCGGTCTACATCTACATCCACATCTACATTTATACTCCGCAAGCCACCCAACGGTGTGTGGCGGAGGGCACTTTACGTGCCACTGTCATTACCTCCCTTTCCTGTTCCAGTCGCGTATGGTTCGCGGGAAGAACGACTGTCTGAAAGCCTCCGTGCGCGCTCTAATCTCTCTAATTTTACATTCGTGAACTCCTCGGGAGGTATAAGTAGAGGGAAGCAATATATTCGATACCTCATCCAGAAACGCACCCTCTCGAAACCTGGCGAGCAAGCTACACCGCGATGCAGAGCGCCTCTCTTGCAGAGTGTGCCACTTGAGTTTGCTAAACATCTCCGTAACGCTATCATGGTTACCAAATACCCCTGTGACGAAACGCGCCGCTCTTCTTTGGACCTTCTCTACCTCCTCCGTCAACCGGATCTGGTACGGATCCCACACTGATGAGCAATACTCAAGTATAGGTCGAACGAGTTTTTTGTAAGCCAGCTGCTTTGTTGTTGGACTACATTTTCTAAGGACTCTCCCAATGAATCTCAACCTGGTACCCGCCTTACCAACAATTAATTTTATATGATCATTCCACTTCAAATCGTTCCGCACGCGTACTCCCAGATATTTTGCAGAAGTAACTGCTACCAGTGTTTGTTCCGCTATCATATAATCATACAATAAAGGATCCTCCTTTCTATGTATTCGCAATACATTACATTTGTCTATGTTGAGGGCCAGTTGCCACTCCCTGCACCAAGTGCCTATCCGCTGCAGATCTTCCTGCATTTCGCTACAATTTTCTTATGCTGCAACATCTCTGTATACTACAGCATCATCCGCGAAAAGCCACATGGAACTTCCGACACTATCTACTTTCTTCCCAGAGAAAAACCGGAAAAGGCGTTTTTTACGATTTTTTGCCCCTATCAACGTATACCAAAATAAATCACTGCAGAAAACTAGTCTAACTTTAACGGTGTATTCCTTAGGCATTTACCTAGAAGGGCCATCTTCTTATTTTCAGACTTTGACCGTCAAGGAGAAATGGTTTTGGGGTAGCAAAAACGAACAGCGGATTCCAAAACGGCTATGCACAAATATGGCTGTAATTCTTACGAGACATTCATAAGATCCCGCTCTCGAATAACCTTGAAAATTTTCTTGGTGTCTGTATACGTTTCCGAAATGCAGATGTTCCGAGTTACCCTACTTTGACACGTAAAATAGGCACATAAAATCCGGTGTGATGCGGAAACGTAGTTTATAAAGTTGAATAGCGTAGAGAAATATACAGTAAAGCTTCTCCATTATCATCAGAAGAGTTCTGGGAATGCCATACCGTAGTACGGAAGTACGTGCAAAATTTTTCTGCAGTTAAAATTCCGTGTGAGGTGTAAAATTAGTTTTGCGTCATTTTAATGTCACGTAAGTAAAAGGTCGAAATTTTACTGACTCATGAAGTACTGTTCATACGAGTGACGTGACTGCTTATCAGCGCAAAGACGGGAACTAGCGGAAATATGCTGCAATCACAGCACAAATAAGGCGACTATGCTCCGATTTAAAAGATTCTGACTGAAAAGTGGGTTACAGCTGCCTCATTCTACCTTCTTCAGCAACTTTCAAATTTTTCCCTAAAAGTTTAGCATGCGAACATACTTGCGGTTTTCTATGCTGAGAGGAGAGCAGACAGAGGCAATGGTAAAGGGACGGAAAAGTAACAGGCGCTGGAAGAAATTAGACGGTGATAGTCGTATGGAAAGAGGAGACGTCGGCAATGTGACACACAGAGAGGAACACAATGACAGTGGAGAACAGTTGCGTGTGGAAGAACAGTGCTATGAAAACAGTGAAGGATTAGACGGATAAAGAGAAGGACAATGTGGTAGTGGGTGAGAGCCAGTGATAATGAGAGATAGACGACAACAACAACGAGGAAGAGATAGATACCGAGACTCAGCAGAAACAGCAATAGTGGGAAGATCTGTTGGTCCTTTACTGTGTTTGGTTGAGAAATTTATACCTGTACCACGCCTTCTCCTGAAGCAAAAGCTAAATACAGTATATTTCGACGTACTTTATTTTAATAAATAGTTGTTCTTGTTTCTCATATGTTGCCGCAGCTGTAGTGTGACATGACCGTTATGAATGTGTAAGTATGCCACGTCGCTGTAGCCACGGAGTTCCGTATCTGGGGTTCACTTCCTACCATCCTTATGTTGCACACCTGAGCTACTGGTGGACACGACAGTCGAGGAGACGGCAAACTTGGTGTTTGCTTCCTTCTTCACCTCAGCTGATGCTATCCTGCAGTAGTTTTACCCGTGCGTCATAGGAGTGCTGCGTGATTTATTGGTGAAAGTTAGGAGGAATGTGATCCACATTTCAGATAAAAGGAGAACAAGTGTGGCGTGCGGCATTTAGAGGTCCTCATTGTGTGATTCGCACGCACGCCGTTGGCCGTGACTGATGAAAGCGACGTACGCTAATGTCCCCACCCCTGCTCGCACCACCCTGTTGCGTCGCCTCCACCATCTCCCCACTATTTGCGCGCCACCACCCCTTCCGATACGTTACAACCCGCGGGCAGCCGCGCTCCAGTGAAATGTCGAGTGACCGCTGATGGCTTTCTCATCACACCAATTACTGCACTGCACAGCCGTTCCCTCCGCCCGCCCTCTCTCTCCCTCCCTCCGTCTCTCTCTCTCTCTCTCTCTCTCTCTCTCTCTCTCGCTCTCTCTCTGTCTCTCTCACTCTCCCGCGACTCAAATGTCTCATTAAGCACCGTGACTGCTTTCTGAAAGAGCCCTGGAAATCTGCTACCATCGTATTAGGTATCCTGACGACAATAGCTCTCTCATAATGAGGGCACTTTTCGAACAGTAGTAGAAAGTCAGCGGACTCTGTGGGCTCAACTGCTCGCCAGTAGTTGCTGTGGAAATAGCTGTGTATCTCGACAGAGATCCACGCCGCGTCGCAGGATAGCAGAAAACGCAAAGGGAGTCTGGTCGTGTGTAAGGTGCAAGACGTAGTCAATACGTTCACTGCGCGATGACATTGTTGATGATATTGATGACAGGGCCACTAAAACAGAGTTACTTTACACGGTTTTCCGAAATTCTTTCACAAAAGAAGTCGAAGTAAATACTCCAGAATTCTAATCGAGAACAACTGCCAAGATAACTAACTATGAAGTAAATTTTCCGATTTTGCGAAGTAGCTTAAAACACTTACGAAAGCCATGACTCCCGGTTCAGATCGTATACCAGTCAGGTTCCTTTCAGAGTATGTTGAGCAAAATAGCAATAGTGTAAGGTCAAAGCTCAAGTTGTGCAACATCGAGCGCGTTGCAAGAACAGTGGTGTCTTGGTATTGTGGCCTCGGTGTTAGACTAGAAAGCCGATGATCTGTTTTCATATCTCCCTCGTGCCCTCCTCTCCCCTTTTCTTCACAGAATTATGAACTGTCCGTCCGATTGACGGGTGTGTTCATCTTCTGTAGTCCTGATGTCGTACTGCATGTAGTTTGGTTATAGAATAAGAGTCATGTGGAAGGAATATATTACCGTCGTAAATAAATGTGATGAATAGTAAGAGGAGGCGAAATGCCGCATAAATCTCTCACAGAAATGAAACAACCAATAAACGGCTCACAAATATGTTACAACAAATGTTTTCAAGAGTTATACGTTCCAAAACGGAACGCAAGGCTCATGACATGTGGTACATGTGTAGAACAAATAGGAAGTAGTTACGTCTGGAGGTCCCTTCCTTACATCTCGCCCTGGCAAACGGACGTTACACCACGCCACAGACACACATTTGAATACAGCCAGCAGACACGTCAATGACCGGACAGAAAGTTTAAAACTAAAAGAAGAAAGAAAAAGCAATGCAAGGATGATTTGAACACTGATCTCCCCTTTCGGAGTTCTACACCGTAACCACAGAACCACAATTCCAGGGCTATGTGTCCTCGTTCAATGTTGTACCTGCTAAGTGTGGACCGTTCACTACTTTTATTTTTCTTCTGTTTCCACACTCCAGTACACCTTCTTCCTGTTTTCATGCTGATCCGTGCTAAATTTTTGACGGGCTGTTAACTGGGCCTTTCTACCACTAAATCTTACCATGGTTAGCAATCATACACAGCCTCTCGCTCGTAGAAATATCCATACCCAAAGACAGGAAAGTTGCACAAGTCACGCCAATACCGAAGGAAAGAATAGGAGTAATCCGCTGAATTACAGACCCATATCATTAACGTCTATTTGCAGTAGGATTTTGGAACATATACTGTGCTCAGACATTACGAATCACCTCGCAGAAAACAATTTGTTGACAAGCAGCAACACGTATTCAGAAACAATTGTTCTTGTGAAATACGACTGTCGGCCGCTGTGGCCGGGCCGTTCTAGGCGCTTCAGTCGGGAACCGCGCTGCTGCTACGACCGCAGGATCGAATCCTGCCTCGTGCATGGATGTGTGTGGTGTCCTTAGGTTAGTTAGGTTAAAGTAGTTCTACTTTCTAGGTGACTGATGACCCCAGATATTAAGTCTCATAGTGATGGGAGCCATTTTTGAAACACGGTTAATGCTTTATTCTCAAGAGTGCTATCAACAGGGGACATCAAATTGATTCCATATTTTTAGGTTAACAGAAGGCTGTCCGCCTGTTTACCTGGATGGTGACTTGCTTTCCTCCCGTGCAGCAGGCCCGGGTTGGATTCCCGGACGTGTTGGAGATTTTCTCCGTTCGTGGACTGGGTGTTGTGTTGTCCTCATCACTATTTCATCCTCATCATTGGCGCGCAAGTCGCCCAATGTGACGTCGACTGAAATAAGACTTGCACTTGGCGGCCGAACTTCCCAAGATGATTCCTCCCGGCCATCGATGCCATACACTCGCTCATTTCCATTTTTATCAGAAGGCTTTGGATACTGTTCCTCATAAGTGAGTGCTAAATGAATAGCATATCTATGGAGTATCGCCTCAGTTCTGAAACTGACGTATTCATTTCCTGTCAGAAAGGTCACAGTTTGTAATAATCGGCGGAAAGTCATCGATTAAAACGGAAATAATATCCCGCGCTCCCCACGGAAATGTTATAGGCTCTCTGTCGTTCCTTCTTGACATAAACGATGTAGGAGACATTCTGAGCAGTTGTCCTATATCGTTTGCATATATCGCTGTCATTTACCGTCTTGTAAAGTCATCAGATGATCAAAACGAATTGCTAAATGACTTCGATAAGATGTATTTACGGTACTAGAGGTGTCAGTTGATTATAAATCATGAAAAGTGTAATGTATCCCACATGAGCAGTAAAAAGAATCCGCTAAATTTCAGTAACACGATAAATCAAGCAAATGAAAAACCCGGTAACTCAACTAAATACTCATGAATTACATTTACGAATAGCTGAAGACGGAACGATCTCATAGATAATGTTTTGGGGAAAAACAAAGCAAAGTATTATTTGTTAGCAGAATACGTATAAAATGTAACAGGTCAACTACAGAGAGTGCATACACTACGCTTGTCCACCCACGCCGGCGGGGTGGGCCGATCGGTTCTAGGCGCTACAGTCTGGAACCGCACGACCGCTACGGTCGTAGGTTCGAATCCTGCCTTGGGCATGGATGTGTGTGATGTCCTTAAGTTAGTTAGGTTTAATTAGTTCTAAGTTCTAGGGGACTGACGACCTTAGAAGTTAAGTCCCATAGTGCTCAGAGCCATTTGAACCGCTTTTTGTCCACCCACAAGTATTGCTGTGCAGTGTGGCATCCGCATTAGAAGAGATTGACGGAGGACGTCGAAAAAGTTCAAAGAATTGCAGATCGTTTTCTATTATAGCGAAATAGGAGAGACAGTGTCAAGGATATATGCAAACTGGTTTGTCAGTCATTAAAACAAAGGCATTTTCCGCTGCGGCAGGACCTTCTCATTAAATTTCAGTCATCAACTTTCAGTGTGAAAATATTTTGTTGGCTCCCATCTACATAGGGAGAAATGATCATCATAATAAAATAGGAGGAATGGGAGATCGCGCAGGAAGATATGAGTATTCTTTTTTTGCGGCGCGCTGTTCGAGAATGGAACGGTAGAGAAGCAACTTAGAGGTGTTTTGATGAACCCCCTGCCAGGCACTTCATTGTGAACAGCAGACTAGTCATGTAGAGGTATATGCAGATATGGATGTGTTTACTGTACTGAACTGTAGAGCCGTGCAATAAGTTGTAGGGTAAAGTATAGAAGTAGAATGCAGTCCCGGAGCTTTACACTTCTACGACTACACTGGACAGGTCTTGTCATTATAGTTATATAATTCATGTATATTTGGAGGTCTAATTTGACAAAGATGGAAGAGGTAGTCGGCCGGTAACTTCAAGTAGGAACAAAGTCGGCGTCCGCCTGGAGTAATTTATCGAAACCACGGAAGACCTAAATGAAGATGACTGGATGAAAATTGGTGTCTCGAACTTACGGAATAAAAAGCATTCCACTCAATACAGTGCTACATCATTCGGTCAACCCCTAGTGTACAATACTGATTTGCAGTGAGGTTATTCAATAACGTAAAAGACTAATGCTACAGTCTTCATTCATTTATCAGTGCCAGTTAGAACACACATTATTTTGCAGCCTACCACTAAACGCACAGCCAGGTGATGTCGGGACCATGACGACGTGGTTTGGTTTCCGGTTTGTGTACAGCATCTTCACATTTCCGAACCTGAAAAACTGAGTCACTGTCTCTCTGTGAATGGGATGTACAACTCAGAAAGTGGATAAGGACCCAATATTAAACGTTGGATAGCCTTGGGAGTAAGATTTCCCTAAAATGAAACAAAAGGAACAGAAAAACGAGGGAAAAAGTGTATGGGAGCGTAAAGTGAAATGAAAAATGAAACATGTTTTCTTATCATGGTTATTATTTATTTGTGTTACATTATCTACCGAATCTGTAGTCTGTGCTGTCTAAGCAGCCCTTCCCTGTACGGAATGTATTGCTTAACATGTACTTTTGTATACCTGGGACCACAGGCGCAAGTAATCGCTTCATGGAAGTCATTTTTCTTCTATTTTTTAAAAAAATGCGCACTTTACTTCCTCCTTTTGCTATTAGTTACCATTTTCAAGCTCCCTCAGTTATTCGTGTCGCTGTGAAAAAATGTAGTCACATAAAATCTTGTCCTCCACACTACTGTATGGAGGAAATATCATCTAACGGTGTCCTTAATAAAGGTTCCTTATGATCATTGTGCTAACGGGTAAAATTTACATATACACCATATCACAGATGTTCTCTCCGATATCAAATATTGGACTGTGAGAGATAGGCAGGAGGAGCTATAGACTCAGATAATAATGATCAAGAGTAGGCTGAAGAGACTAGTCAGGAAGAATCAGTACCCAAAGAGGAGGGATACGGAAATACTAAGTACTAAAGAGATAGGCTTGAAGATCTCTGAGGCTATAGATAGTGTGGTAATGAATAGCTCAGGAGGCAGTTCAGCTGAAGAGGAATGGACATCCCTAAAAACAGCAATCACAGAAGTAGGAAAGAAAAACATAGGTACAAGGAAGGTAACTGCGAGGACCCCAAAGATAACAGCTGAAATACTTCAGTTGATAGACGAAAGAAGTAAGTGCAAAAATGTTGATGGAAATTCAGGAATACACAAACACAGTTTTGAAAATGGCTGTCCTTTCAGCAACCGTATATAAGTTACACCGGAGAAATAACACATTCAACCGTTTCAAAAAGTTTTTAATACATTGAGTAGGTTTCGACACCTCTGACCATGTCTTCATCAGAATGAAATTTCATTTTGATGAAGAAATCCTTAGAGGAGTCGAATTTCGTTCTGATGAAGACTTCCTTAGAGGTGTCGAAACCTAGGTCTATGAATTAAAAAGTATTTTCAGCTTGTTTGATGAGTTATTTCTCTGTTGAAAAATGCAGAGATACAAGTCACTTAGAAATGAAATTAATAGGAAGAGCAGGGAAGCTAATGCCAAATGATTGCATCGAAAGTATGAAAAAATCGAAAAAGAAATGATTGTCGGAGGACCTGGCTCAGAATGAATACAGGAACGTCAAAACAAGCTTTGGTGAAATTAAAAGTAAGCGCATTAACATTAAGAGTGCAATAGGAATTCCGCTGTTTAAATGCAGGGGGCAGAGCGGATAGATGGAAGGAGCACATTCAAGGCCTCTGTGAGGGGGAGGACAACTCTGAAGAAGTCTTGCAAGGAGCCGATAAGGAAGGGATAGGGGATTCAGCACTGTAATCAAAGTTTCAAAGAATCCTCTCAGATCAAATAGGTAGAAGGGATCGATATCGCTCCATCAGGATTTCAAAAATCACTGGGGAAGCAGAATCAAAACAGCTATCCACTTTTGTGTGTAGAATGTATGAAACTGTTCACATACCATGAGACGTCCGCAAAACACCATCCTCATAATATTGAAAGAGACGACATATGCATTATGGCATAATCAGCTTAATAGCCCATGCATCCAAGTAATTGACAAGAATAATATACAGAAAAATAGAGAAGAAAGTTGAGCATATGTTAAATGAAGATCAGTTGGGATTTAGGAAAGGTAAAGGCACCAGAGAAGCAGTTCTGACAGTGTGATTGATGACAGAAGCAAAACTGAAGAAAAATCAAGACATGTTCATAAGATCCGTTGACGTAGAAGAAGCGTAAAGTGGTGCAATATCTACGAAATTATGAAGAAAATAGTGATCATCTACAGGGAAAAGTTATAATATGCAATATGTATAAGGATCAAGAGGGAACAATAAGAGTGGGAGGCCGAGAAACAAATACTCGGATTAAAAAGAGTGTAAGACAGGAATTTAATCGTTCGCCCCTACTGTTCAAACTATACATCGAAGAATCACTGACAGGTATAAAATAAAGCTTGAAGAATGGGATCAAAGTTAGGTGTGAAAGGATATCAGTGACACGATTTGCTGACCACATTGTTATCCACAGAGAAAGTGAAAAAGAATTACAGAATCTGTTGAATGGAATGAATAATATGATGAATACAGAATATGGACTGAGAGTGAATCGAAGAAAGACGAAAGAAATTAAAAGTAGCAGAAAAGCTTCCAAGATAGCAGGATTGATTATTTCGTATATCGAATAAAAACTGACTTCCGTTTTGGTGATACGGCATCACTTTGATTTCTCTTTCTGTTATGACTTTCGTGTTATTCTTATGCAGTCGAATAGAAGCTGTTTGCATATAAATTGTTTTGTATAGCTTTTTTTTTTTTGGTCATCAGTCTAATGACTGGTTTGATGCGGCCCGCCACGAATTCCTTTCCTGTGCTAACCTCTTCATCTCAGAGTAGCACTTGCAACCTACTTCCTCAGTTATTTGCTTGGCGTATTAGAATCTCTGTCTTCCTCTACAGTTTTTGCCCTCTACAGCTCCCTCTAGTACCATGGAAGTCATTCCCTCATGTCTTAGCAGACGTCATATCATCCTTTCCCTTCTCTTTATCAGTGTTTTCCACATATTCCTTTCCTCTCCGATTCGGTCGCAGGTTCGAATCCTGCCTCGGGCATGGATGTGTGTGATGTCCTTAGGTTAGTTCGGTTTAAGTAGTTCTAAGTTCTAGGGGACTGATGACCACAGTAGTTAAGTCTCATAGTGCTCAGAGTCATTTGAACCATTTTCCTCTCCGATTCTGCGTAGAACCTCCTCATTCCTTACCTTATCAGTCCACCTAATTTTCAACATTCATCTATAGCACCACATCTCAAATGCTTCGATTCTCTTCTGTTCCGGTATTCCCACAATTCCATGTTTCACTACCATACAATGCTGTACTCCAGACGTACATCCTCAGAAATTTCTTCCTCAAATTAAGGCCGCTATTTGATATTAGCAGACTTCTCTTGGCCAGAAATGACTTTTTTACAATAGCGAGTCTGCTTTTGATGTCCTCCTTGCTCCGTCCGTCATTGGTTATTTTACTGCCTAGGTAGCAGAATTCCTTAACTTCATTGACTTCGTGACCATCAATCCTGATGTTAAGTTTCTCGCTGTTCTCATTTCTGCTACTTCTCATTACCTTCGTCTTTCTCCGATTTACTCTCAAACCATATTGTGTACTCATTAGACTGTTCATTCCGTTCAGCAGATCATTTAATTCTTCTTCACTTTCACTCAGGATAGCAATGTCATCAGCGAATCGTATCATTGATATCCTTTCACCTTTGTATTTTAATTCCACTCCTGAACCTTTCTTTTATTTCCATCATTGCTTCCTCGATGTACAGATTGAAGAGTAGGGGCGAAAGGCTACAGCCTTGTCTTACTCCCTTCTTAATACGAGCACTTCGTTCTTGATCGTCCACTGCTGGTTGTCGTACATATAGTATATGACCCGTCTCTCCCTGTAGCTTACCCCTACTTTTTTCAGAATCTTGAACAGCCGTATACCTACAAAGATTTAATCACTACCTTTTTTCTCAAGCGTTGACAGTAAGTATTTCGTTGTAACTGAATGAAAATCTTTCCCAAAACTTACTAAATGGAGGTAGAGTGTTAATTCATACTATGTGGTGCCTGTAAGAACAAGTGCATTTGCAGCCACGATGGATGAAGTCTTTGTGTCTGTAACCCTGACTCCAACTCAGTTCTCACCGATACCGCGATGATTTTTTATTTCTTCACACAATCAGTACAAGTTCTTGTAACGTTCTGTATTTTAGACAGTGTATTGACTGTATCACTGGATTTTTTTCTTAAGAGATACTGGTATTGGTTTTCACAGGTTTCTGAAGTCATCTCGGAAAGGATTTCGTAGTATCTACTGTGGAATATATCGTGGTGTGACCTAAACGGAAATAATAACTCTACAGTTTCCATAATATTATGATGCCGGCACCACAATCTGTATTAAATTTGGGAAAATGCAAATAAAATGAGCGGCATTCCCGAATAAAATCTTGGCAACGGCAAGTCTAAATTAGTACATAAGCAGAGCGTAATGCGCCGACCGAATACTCTTCTAAATAAATGAAATTTTCATCACGGAGTGCAGCGGAATATAAATGGTATTTTTAGTACTCCGTACGCGGACGTTAATAACACAGTGGCGCGGAGGGAAAGGAGCGGTCTGAACGTGCTGCCGGGGCTCGCCGTTTTCTTTGAAGTTAAATGAAGTCTGCAGCACGCCAGTCACGAATTTGGGCGCACTAAAAGTAAGCTGCAAATATATTTTAAAATTTACATGTATTACTCTTGCCGGAGTATATTACTTCCGCAGCGGCGCCCTCCCGCCGTTTTTATCTACCCCGCGCCGCGTCCGTCTGCGGAAAACAAGGCGGCCTCGCTTCAGCGTGTGTGTGCGTGCTGCTAGCGTCAACACTGGGAACTGATCCTACTTCTGAATTTCCTGCCTTGCGCCGTATTACTGTCCGACCCTCAAGAAAGGAAAGCAGTTCCACTCCGATAACTGCAAATTCGGAACTGAAGAACATATCGTACACTGCTGTGCAAAACTTAAGGGCCAAATAAACTTTCACTGTCAAATAACATAGCTCGTGGAACCATACGTAGAAACTATGGCTACGGTATAGTACAGTACAGTACAGTACAGTACAGAACCTGGTTGAAACAAATAATCAATCAGATGAACAGAAACTACACTACTGGCCATTAAAACTGCTACGCCAAGAAGAAATGCAGATGATAAACGAGTATTCATTGGACAAATATATTATACTAGATCAGACATGTGATTACATTTTCACGCAACTTGGGTGCATAGATCCTGAGAAATCAGTACCCGGAACAACCACCTATGGCCGTAATAACGACTTTGATACGCCTGGCCATTGAGTCAAACAGAGCTTCGATGGCGTGTACAGGTACAGCTGCCCATGGAGCTTCAACACGATACCACAGTTCGTCAAGAATAGTGACTGGCGTATTGTGACGAGCTAGTTGAACGGCCACCATTGACCAGAGGTTTTCAATTGGTGAGAGATATGGAGAATGTGCTGGCCAGCGCAGCAGTCGCACATTTTTTGTACCCAGAAAGACCCGTACAGGACATGCAACATGCGTTCGTGCATTATCCTGCTGAAATGTAGGGTTTCGCAGGGATCGAATGAAGGGTAGAGCCACGGGTCGTAACACATCTGAAATGTAACGGCCGCTGTTCAAAGTGCCGTCAATGCGAACAAGAGGTGACCAAGACGTGTAACCAATGGCACCCCATACCATCACGCCGCGTGAAACACCAGTATGGCGATGACGATTACACGCTTCCAATGTGCGTTCACCGTGATGTCGCCAGACACGGATGCGACTATCGTGATGCTGTAAACAGATCCCGGATGCATCCGAAAAAATGACGTTTTGCCATTCGTGCACCCAGGTTCGTCGTTGAGTATACCACCGCAGTCTGTGATGCAACGTCAAGGGTAACCGTAGCCATGGCCTCCGAGCTGATAGTCCATGCTGCTGCAAACGTCGTCTAACTGTTCGTGCAGATGCTTGTTGTCTTGCAAACGTCCCCATCTATTGACACAGGGATCGAGACGTGGCTCCACGATCCGTTACAGCCATGCGGATAAGATGCCTGTCATCTCGACTGCTACTTATACGAGGCCGTTGGGATCCAGCATGGCGTTCTGTATTACCCTCATGAAACCACCGATCCCATATTCTGCTAACAGTCATTGGATCTCGACCAATTCGAGCAGCAATGTCGCGGTACGATAAACCGCAATCACGATAGGCTACAATCCTACCTTTATCCAAGTCGAAAACTTGATGGTACGCATTTCTCCTCCTTACTTGAGGCATCACAACAACCTTTCACCAGGTAACGCTGATCAGCTGCTGTTTGTGTACGAGAAATTGGTTGGAAACTTTCGTCATGTCAGCACGTTGTAGGTGTCGCCACCGGCGCCAACCTAGTGTGAATGCTCTGAAAAGCTAACCATTGGCATATGACAACGTCTTCTTCCTGTCGGTTAAATTTTCGTGTCTGTAGCTCGTCACCTTCGTGGGGCAGCAATTTTAATGGCTAACAGTGTAGATGTTTTTCAAAGACAATAATTACAATGAAGTCGCCACGATTCATGATGGTCCCCTGGACATTGAGTTCGGACGAGATTCTTAATAAGTTGTTTGATGTCCACGGCGGCACTGCATGCTTTCAAACATACTCTCATGCTGGCCGCAAGGTTGGTAATGTGTTGTGGTAGGGCGCTACATCCCAGCACCAGCACAGCTGACAACTATGTTTGTTGGCACGTGGGGACGATCTGCAGTACGACTCGCCAGCTCTTCCCACTCTTGATCGACGGGATTAGATTCGAGGGAAGAGGCAGGTCAGTCCATTCGTTGAATAGCCACTTCTTTCAAAAGCTTCTGCACCTGCACTGTTCGAAGCGGTCGCGCATTCATTCATACAAATTGGCCAAACTGAGAGCAGGAGTCGCGCTCTGGGGTTCCGCACAAACTTAGTTGCGTCTTCCAACTTGGGACCGATGGAGGTGGCGCAGTGGTTAGCACACTGGACTCGCATTCGAGATGACGACGGTGCAAACTGGCGTCGGCCATCCTGATTTCGGTTCTCAGTTCAAATGGCTCTGAGCACTATGGGACTCAACTGCTGTGGTCATCAGTTCCCTAAAACTTAGAACTACTTAAAACTAACTAACCTAAAGACATCACACTCACTCATGCCCGAGGCTGGATTCGAACCTGCGACGGTAGCAGCAGCGCGGCTCCGGACTGGAGCGCCTAGAACCGCACGACCACCGCGGCCAGCTTCGGTTCTCAGTGATGTCCCTGATTCGCTTCAGGCAAATGCCGGGATGGTTCCTTTAAATGGGCATGGTCGAACTCTTTCCCTAATCCTATGGGGTCGATCACCTCGCTGTTTGGTCCCCTCCCCCAAAATCAACGAACCGTCCTGGGAACCGATATTTTCTATGATTTTAGCCTATTATGGATTTCGATTCTGTAAAATATCAGTCCCGAGATTTCCAAAACTTTCGAGAGTCCTTTAATTTTAACTATAAGGTTTAAATTTTTTGTGTAACTTCGCATTTTGTAACGCTTGCAATCTACATCCTCACATACACTCCTGGAGATTGAAATAAGAACACCGTGAATTCATTGTCCCAGGAAGGGGAAACTTTATTGACACATTCCTGGGGTCCGATACATCACATGATCACACTGACAGAACCACAGGCACATAGACACAGGCAACAGAGCATGCACAATGTCGGCACTAGTACAGTGTATATCCACCTTTCGCAGCAATGCAGGCTGCTATTCTCCCATCGAACGATCGTAAAGATGCTGGATGTAGTCCCGTGGAACGGCTATGAAACGTCCCCTTAGAAAAATTTTATACACGACTGGTCTATGTGAAACGTACTCTTTGAACAATTATACACGAATGTGCTTAAACTGACACACAATAGTTTTTTTATAGCGCAACGCAATCTGACTTCCAAAATTCCCTACGAAAGAATGGCCCTGACTAACATTAACCTATACGCTTCGCAAATCACTTACCTCACAAAAATCTTTGTTACTCAAGCTACTGCAATACAGCGAGCGCCACTACTGCTAGCTAAATAAAAGATTCAAACTACTGAAGGCACTAACTACTGATAGGCATAGTTAGAAAATGAAAGATTTTAATAGAGAACAAACAATGTATTTACCTCACTAGTCATAATATATATAGCAGTTCATGACACTAATTCTTACAAATTTCAAAACTCCGCCATCTCTCTCCCCACGTCCACCACTGCTGGCGGCTCACCTCCAACAGCGCAACGCTACACGCTGTTAGCATCCAGCTGCCGCTGCCCGACACTACAATGACAGACAACAATGCAAACTAGCCACAGACTGCGCAAAGCACAGCCAGTGATTTTTCATACAGAGCGCTATGTGGCGTTACCAATAAGAAAACCTAAACAGCCTACTTAGACGGCTTGCCATGCCATTTCCACCTGGCGCCTCAGATGGACCAGCGTTCGTGCTGGACGTGCAGACCGCGTGAGACGACGCTTCACCCAGTCCCAAACATGCTCAATGGGGGACAGATCCGAAGATCTTGCTGGCCAGGGTAGTTGACTTACACCTTCTAGAGCACGTTGGGTGGCACGGGATACATGCGGACGTGCATTGTCCTGTTGGAACAGCAAGTTCCCTTGCTGGTCTATGAATGGTAGAACGATGGGTTCGATGACGGTTTGGATGTACCGTGCACTATTCAGTGTCTCCTCGACGATCACCAGAAGTGTACGGCCAGTGTAGGAGATCGCTCCCCACACCATGATGCCGGGTGCTGGCCCTGTGTGCCTCGGTCGTATGCAGTCCTGCTTGTGGCGCTCACCTGCACGGCGCCAAACACGCATACGACCATCATTGGCACCAAGGCAGAAGCGACTCTCATCGCTGAAGACGACACGTCTCCATTCGTCCCTCCATTCACGCCTGTCGCGACACCACTGGAGGCGGGCTGCACGATGTTGGGGCGTGAGCGGAAGACGGCCTAACGGTGTGCGGGACCGTAGCCCAGCTTCATGGAGACGGTTGCGAATGGTCCTCGCCGATACCCCAGGAGCAACAGTGTCCCTAATTTGCTGGGAAGTGGCGGTGCGGTCCCCTACGGCACTGCGTAGGATCCTACGGTCTTGGCGTGCATCCGTGTGTCGCTGCGGTCCGGTCCCAGGTCGACGGGCACATGCACCTTCCGCCGACCACTGGCGACAACATCGATGTACTGTGGAGACCTCACGCCCCACGTGTTGAGCAAATCGGCGGTACGTCCACCCGGCCTCCCGCATGCCCACTATACGCCCTCGCTCAAAGTCCGTCAACTGCACATACGGTTCACGTCCACGCTGTCGCGGCATGCTACCAGTGTTAAAGACTGCGATGGAGCTCCGTATGCCACGGAAAACTGGCTGACACTGACGGCGGCGGTGCACAAATGCTGCGCAGCTACCGCCATTCGACGGCCAACACCGCGGTTCCTGGTGTGTCCGCTGTGCCGTGCGTGTGACCATTGCTTGTACAGCCCTCTCGCAGTGTCCGGAGCAAGTATGGTGGGTCTGAAACACCGGTGTCAATGTGTTCTTTTTTCCATTTCCAGGAGTGTATTTGCTGGGTGTGTTCCAGTCTCTGGTTTTACACCCTACAGCGACCTCTATAGTCAGACTCATGAACGATGGTGGTTGGCGCAGCTCGAAAGGAAGACTGGGTTTAACGTCTCGCCCACGTCGTGGCTATTAGAGACGAAGCTCAAGCCCGGCTTCTGGCAAAGATCGGGAAGGGAGTCGGTGTGCTCTTTCAAAGCAACCCCATCATTTGCTTGGAGCTATTTACAGAATCGTTGGAAAACCTAAATCTGGATGGCCAAACACCAGTCCAGTGTGGTAACCGCTGCGCCACCTCGTTTGTTGCACAACTCGAGAGGAGGACGGGGAATATATTGTTGCTGGTTACAGGCGACGGTTACGTAAGCACTTGAACAAAGCTTGTATACTGCAAATCATGTCTTTCGCATGCTTGTGGGAATTTATCGATTGTCATTACCATCAACCGTGACCAACCGCAACAAACAGAAAAAAGCACTAAATATATCGCTATGATCATGTTTAATGAAACTTCCTGGCAGATTAAAACTGTGTGCCCGACCAAGACTCGAACTCGCAGAAGAGCTTCTGTAAAGTTTGGAAGGTAGGAGACGGATACTGGGAGAAGTAAAGCTGTGAGTACCGGAACGTGAGTCGTGCTTCGGTAGCTCAGTTGGTAGAGCACTTGCCCGCGAAAGGCAAAGGTCCCGAGTTCGAGTCTCGGTCGGGCACACAGTTTTAATCTGCCAGGAAGTTTCATATCAGCGCACACTCCGCTGCAGAGTGAAAATCTCATTCTGGAAACATCCCCCAGGCTGTGGCTAAGCCATGTCTCCGCAGTATCCTTTCTTTCAGGAGTGCTAGTTCTGCAAGGTTCGCAGAAGAGCTTCTGTAAAGTTTGGAAGGTAGGAGACGGATACTGGCAGAAGTAAAGTTAGGAGTACCGGACGTGAGTCGTGCTTCGGTATCTCAGTTGGTAGAGCACTTGCCCGCGAAAGGAAAAGGTCCCGAGTTCGAGTCTCGGTCGGGCACACAGTTTTAATCTGCCAGGAAGTTTCATATCAGCGCACACTCCGCTGCAGAGTGAAAATCTCATTCTGGAATCATGTTTAATGCTTGCAATGGCCAAGCCATTCAAAGCGGAGGGCTAAGAAGATTACTGAACGCTCATTGGCTTTCTGAGAACGCAAGATGTAGATGTGCAGAACAAACCTAAACTCGACCACCATTGTCGCTAACTCCAAATGTAGAGCCGTGGAAGTCCTATCATTATGTCCTTTCTTCTTGCCAATGTTTTCCACATATGCCTTTCATGACCGATTTTCCGGAAAACCTCTTCATTCCTTATCTTATATGTCTACCTAATTTTCAACGTTCCGCAGATGAAATGCTTCGGTTCTCTTCAGTTCCTGTTTCCCCACAGTCCGCGTTTCGCTATCAATAATTCTGTGCTCCAAATGTACATTCTCAGTAGTTTCTTCCTCGAATTAAGGTCAATAATTGATATCTCTAGACTTCTCTGCCAATGCTAGTACATTTTTCATGTCCTCGTTCTTCCATCCGTTATGGGTCACTCTGCTGCCTACGTAACGGAACTCATAAACTTTGTTTCGTGATTACAAATTCTGTTGTTAAGTTTCTTTTTGTTCTAATTTCTGTTACTTTTCATTACTTTTGTCTTCCTTCTATTTACTCTCAGACATAATTCTGTTCTCATTATACTGTTCGTTCCATTCAACAGACCCAGTAATTCTTCTTCACATGCAGTAAGAACAGGAATGCCATCAGTGAATCTTATAACTGAAATACTTTCACCCATTCTCGAACCTTCCTTTTACTACCATCATAGCTTATTCGATTTATAGATTCAACAGTAAGGGTGAAAGAGTACTTCCCCACCTTACACGCTCTTTAATCGGGTCACGTCGTACTTGATCTTCCACTCTAATTTTTTCATCTTTGTTCTTCTCATATTGCATATTACCCACCTTTCCCTGCAGCTTAACCCCATTCTTCTCAGAAGTTCGAATGTCTTGCATCACTTTACTTTGTCTAGTGCTTTTTCCAGGCCAACAAATCCTATAACGTCACTTAATTTTTTCTCTGTCTTGCTTCCATTATCAGGCGCAAAGGCGAAACTCCTCGTTGGGGGTATTATCTTTTCTAAAGATAAACTGGTCGTTATCTGACAGATCTTCAATTGTCATTTACATTCTTCTGTGTACTAGTCTTCTCAGCAACTTGGGTGCATAAGCTGTTCAGATGGTTGTGCGTTAATTCTGGCTCTTGTAATCTTCGAAACACCAGAAGCAGACATGCGAACAAAGAAACGGTCCTTATCAGAACAAACTTCAACTGCGATTTCTCTAAATATTGAAGGCATATCTTCAGGCAAAGAACATCTGTTATCCAGCCTATGCCGTGACAAAAAATGCGACGTTCTATGCATACAAGAGACCCACAGAGAAGAGCGTCAGAGACGGCTAAAAATACCGTACATGAGATTAAGGAACTTCCAAAACAGTAAGTAGTGTATAGTGATCGGTGACTTTAACAGCCTTAGTCACGTGTGGGGATATTCTGAAGGCAATGAAAATGGGGAAGCAGTCCTCTCCAGGGCTAAATCCTGCAACAGTGGCAGGTGGCACCGTTGATTTCAGCCTGACCTTCTCTTTGTGGATGAAAACATCGCACAGCTGTGCTCTAAATCACTGCGCTCGCCCATACCAAAGACGCAACACAGGCCACTGCTGTGTCAATTTCTCCCAGCAATAAGGCGACAGGCGGCGAGTTTCAAACGCAGATACAACTTCAGGAAAGCTGATTGGATGAAATTTTCTAACATGCTGGACAAGGAGATTAAGTCTGTGCCACCAACACCAGCTTTGTTCAAACTGTAAAAATGTTGCTCCCGGCCATAAATTACGAGACGGTGTAAGCCAATGTATCGGAAGGGTGTGACACATATAGCAGTTGCTCTGCTGGACGAATATTAAAGGCTATATTAAGAAAACCCTTACAGCGAGAAAACTTATATGGTGGGACAGAATACTCTCTCCTCGATCTTTGAGGGGAAGAGAGAACAGTGGATTAAACTGATGACAGAATGTGAGATGAGTAGAGACAGCCAAAAGGCCTGGAGATTGTTACGACATCTCAACAATGATTTCTCCCAATCAAACACAAATTTAAAGGCAGACCAGATTGCATACCAGCTCTTGAAAAATGGTAAACCTGACCATACCAGTAAAATCTGGAGACGAACTCTGGAAAGGGAACCCGAGCAAAAGGGCAACTTTCTGTCTCGACCTTTCAATCTGAACAATCTCTGCTCTAAACCAGCACAAACTCGTAAACGTAGCAGGGGTAGATGATATAAGAACTGAACAGATCAAGAGCTTTGGTCCAGGCGCAAAGTGCTGACTACTCAAACTAATGAATAATTGTATCGAGAGCAGCAAGATACCTAAATCCTTGAGGAAAGCAAAAATTATAGCTACACATAAGCCAGGAAAAGACCGTTATGATCCCAAAAGCTATAGGTCTATCTCCCTTCTATGCGATCTGTACAAGGTGTTGGAAAGGTTTAGTCTCCAAAGAGTAACAGATATGATAGGCGCATTACTGATCCACCAACAAGCAGGATTCAGACAAGGGAAGAGACGAACAGCAGAGGTGTTGAAGCTGGCACAGAATGTAAATGACGGCTTCCAACCCATGCGCTTCCCACCATAGAAGCAAACAGACTAGCAGAATTTTACAGATAAATTGTGAAGCAACATCTCTGGAAGACTGCAGGACACCAAAATACCTCGAGGTCACTATGGACCGTGCCCTCACATACAAGGAGCAAGTGGCTGCCAGGAACAACGTTGTTAGGAAGCTGACAAGAACAACACGGGAGCACAGCCAAATACACTTCGGACGTTCGCATTAGCACTACGCTACTCTGCAGCTGGGTACGCATGCTCAGTATGGCGCAGATCCACACACACCAAGAAAGTTGATGTTGCTCTGAACTAGACATGTCGTATCATCACGGGTTGTCTGAGAGGCACACCCGTGGAAAAAAGGCTGCTTATCCGACGGGATGCAGCAGCACAAAGTGAAATGAAAAAGACATTAACATCTAAAGTCCATCCAGTACACGGTCATCAAATGGCACAATACAGACTTCGCAGCCCGAAAGTACTCCACACCAACACCGGGAGAAGAGATGAGAGCGTCTGTAGGAATGGCTGATTCCATAAGAAGCTCTTCCCCAGACCACATCACTATATCGCCTGCGTTTCTGTCACAAGATCGAAGAGCAAGCTGCAGAGTTGGGGCTTCCAGGTGGACTCTCTCAAGTGTGACTGTGGAGCTGCTGTGCAGACATAATCAGATCTGCTACGGTGCACATTACTTCTAATTGTTTGCACTTTGGAAGATCCTTTAAATGCTACACCAAGTGCACAGGAATTTGCTAATTTTTAGGTCTCCATTGTATATAGTTAAATTAACCAATGTTTATGTCTACATATGTCTGTTTTATTCTTTGAGTAGTTTAATTTATAAACATAATGTGTATAGTAATGTAATGCAGTAACGTAAGCAATAATAGCAATAATGTTTTAGTTTGCTTCTCATAAGAACTTAAAAAAATCATCCAAACTGTCTGAATGACTATAATTTAGGCTCCTGCTGCCATTGTCGCAGTCAATAAAATTTTTCTGGGTTTGTGACAGCATTGTCAATATGTAAAACTATCGACGTCTCGGTCACTGTTGCAAACGACATTCATCATGGTGTTTTTGTTTACTGCTGAATGAGAAAAATTTGTTTCTTACATACCTTCTTGGCCACATGGAGAGGAAGAGCTACGAAATTTCCACCAACCCCTGAACCAGTAGCACAGCAGAATCCGATTCATTATGGAGACAGAAAACAATGAGGTGCTACCTTTCCTCGACGTGGAAGTTTACAGAAAGTCTAATTGTATACTAGGCCATATAACATACAGGAATCCTACCAGTACTGACTGGTACCTACATGACTCCTCTAACCATCGCGTTAGGCAGAAAAAATCCGCCCAGCACACTTTAATCAAGAGGGCTCACAGGATCAGCGATAAGGAACATCTAAGCGGTGCACTACAAAACCTTAAGTCCATTTTTGGTGCCAGTGATTATGGGATGAAAGTAATAGATAAAATTATGGCGGCGAAGAATGAAGGCAATACAGGAGAGCAGAAGGAAGCACAAAACGACGCTCGGTTACCATATGTTCAAGGTGTCACTGAACGGGTGGGCAAAATTCTCCGACGAGCAGGCATCAAGCTGATTTTCGGAAGCAGCAACAGAAAAAAAGATGTTCTTCACACAAGGAAAGGAGCAGTGGACAAACTAGATGCTGCTGAAGTTTACGAAATCAGGTGCGAATATGGATTAGTGTATGTAGGCAAGACGGCGCGACCCATCAGCACACGGATATCTGAACACGGAACTTATATCTAGCTAAGACAACACGTAAGTCAGTGTTGGCAGAACACCAGGATGAGTGCGGCAAACAGATTGATTTTGGTGAAGCTCGCGTACTGGTGAATCAGCGTCTTATTTTCAGGAGGAAGATTAGAGAGTCAATAGAAATAGCCAAGACATTCGCCAACATGAACAGGGAAGACGGGTACCGACTTCCGACGTCTTGGCTGCCAGCAATAACAGCGTTATGGGCTCATGTGAAGCAATACACAGAGACTCGCGGGAGGCGGCAGTGGCCGCAAGTACATAGAGTACTGGCGCACGACAGCCAGCGCTAGAAATCAGGAAAAAAAGTCACGTCACAGCTGCCGCCTGGATTTCCATTCGCCAATTTCCACCAATTGCAATCAGTAATGAAAACACCAATCAAAACGTCGGGTTTCCACCAATGGAAAGAAATAATTAAAATACCAGTAAAGAATTTGTAACATCCCTACCTTCATCCTTAACAGACTGTTAGAATTACATAAGAGCTAAGTCTGCAGGTATATAAGAAACAAAGTTTGCTCATTAAGCAATAAATAACAACACCATGAAAAATGTCACTTGCAACAGTGAGCTAAACATCGGTAGTTTTACATATTGACAAAAAAGGTCACAAACTCAGAAAAATTATATTGACAGTCTGGGTGACGTTTTCTCAAAAGTGAGATGGTATATCGACAGACTCATACATCCCACACATGACCGTGAAGAGTCGTTTTGTTGTGACTTCCTCCAACGATTTTGAAAATCCCGTTGTGTGTTCTGCCTTATTTGACTTTTAAGTTTTCCTAAACACGTTCAGGTTCTGATTCTAATACTGTTTCACGTACCTCTTCCTTATCGAGTCCTGTTTGTTCTTTTACCACGTCAGCACACTAGTCCTTCTCCTCTCAGTGATTTTCCATTTACTGTTTCCGCTATCCGCTCTCTCATCTACATTTAACAATGGATTTCATTTTGCACTCAGTGTTATCGCGCTTACTTTGTTTTTTAAATTTCACTGAAAGCTATTTTGACTTTTGTATATGCTGAGTCAGCCCTTCCGATAGTCATTTCGTTTTCGATTTCTTCACATTTTTCATACAGCCATTTCGCCCTAGATTCCCTAAACTTCCTATTTACCTCATTCCTAAGTGACTTGAATTCCTGAATTTCCATGAACAATTTTGTTCTTCCTTCTTTTGTCTATCTACTGAAGTATTTCTACTGCTACCCACTGGTTCTTCTCAGCTATCTTCCTTGTACCTTTTTCATAATACTTCAAAAGGCGTAAATCTCTCGCTCACCATTGAGACTGGTTTACTAGTAACTCGTAATGTGAAAGTGTGCAAAAATATAATATCTAATACTTTAAGACGCGTGCATAGTGTGAGCCCAGTGCGTTACTGCTGTTCACTGTACATGATGGTAGAGTTGCGCCGTGCCGCACATAGCTCAGCGTCCAAGAACTTTTTCCATTCGTCGGTAGATGGCCATTAGCTAATTCTTTATAGTTCCACTACGAAATTCTTGATTTACACAAACATTCCTCGCATATCAAACTACTATTCATAGAAACCGTATCGAAATCTCTAAAGCAGTTCCTGAGACTATTGAGGACTAAAAAGAGCGAGCAGAAGGTTTCAATTTACTTAAGTAGAGAGAGAATATTTAATCAAATATTTCTTATTAGTCTACAGAACTACGATTATATTACATATTTCCACGCAGTAATATTTTTCTATAACGTCGTTGATGGATAATGAAAGCTAATTTCTGACGTAGTCTTATACCCTTATTTTGCCGGCGGGTCGAAACGTGAAATATGCTGATTTGTGGAGAATTGAGATACGACTGTGGCGGCTGCAGGGCTACACATGAATGTGAGGGCAGGCATGCTCCTCGTCTAGGTTACCGTGCACTACGTCTGACCACCACAGGGCAGGATCGCCATACTGTGAGCTAAGCACATCATAATCGCATCACTTCTGCTACTAGCATCCGCGGAGAAGCAGTGGACTCACTCTGTAGTGGTCTGTGACATTCGGCATCATTGGCCGGTGACCAGCAGCAGCTAGACAGCAGCACTACCGCCCCATGGGTAAACCGCCGTCAATATAACAACGCAAACGGCTGTGTGGGTGTAGTTCACAGACAGCGACCATGGACTGCTGATGAATGGCGTCGTGTTGTGTGTAGCAATGAATCGCGGTTCTGCACTACCCTGGATCATTGTCGTCGGCGAGCAGAGTGACGACATGAGGAGAGGCCGCACACTTCGAGCGCTTTTGAAAGACACACACAGCTGTGTTACTCCTGGCAGCATGGTGCGTAGAGCCATCGAGTGTGACTGCTTAGTGATTGAGGGAACTCTGCCGACAACTCGTACATTGCCCACAAGTTACCTCTCATGTGTCAGTATCTCGGTGCCATTTTACAACAGGACAGTGCTCGCACAGACCTGGCACGTGTCTCTCTCAGTTGTCTGTGTGATGTTTAGGTGATCCTGTGGCCAGCAGGGTCGCCAGACCTGTCGCCGATTAAACGTGCGTGACCCAGCTCGGACGTCAATACCGTGCCAGTGTTGACACCATGGATATCCAGGGCTATCCAGAAAAGCCGTAGGCCATCTTTTTTCGGAAAGGATATGGCGGCTTTGTGACACCATTCCTAATGGAATTAGTGAATGCATCCCGCCCAGAGGAGGTCAGAGTCATACTGATGTCTTGGCTCATACTACGAGTTGCTTGCTAAATTTGACTGAAATTTGGAATCATTAAAATAGCATGACTTACCGTATCTGCCAGTGTGGCTTTTTTCTTTGAGACTCTTCTGTGGTGTTTAACTCTTTCTGTCATGCAGTGTAGGTGAGACTTCTGACTTGTTATGTATTTATTGCTGTATTTCTTATATACAATGGGTTTCAAACTATAAAATGTCTCTGAAAAATTTACGATGTACAAGTTGGTTCTGTTGCTTTTACACTACTGGACATTAACATTGCTACACCACGAAGATGACGTGCTACAGATCCGAAATTTAACCGACAGGGAGAAGATGCTGCGATATACAAACGATTAGCTTTTCAGAGCATTCACACAAGGTTGGCGCCGGTGGCGACACCTACAACGTACTGACATGAGGAAAGTTTCCAACCGATTTATCATACAAAAACAGCAGTTGAGCAGCGTTGTCTGGTGAAACGTTGTTGTGATGCCTCGTGTAAGGAGCAGAAATGCGTATCATTACGTTTCCGACTTTGATAAAGGTCGGATTGTAGCCTATCGCGGTTGCGGTTTATCTTATCGCGACATTGCAGCTCGCGTTGGTCGAGATCCAATGACTGTTAGCAGAATTTGGAATTGGTGGGTTCAGGATGGTAATGCGGAACGCCGTGCTCGATCCCAACGGCCTCGTATCGCTAGCAATCGAGATGGCAGGCATCTTATCGGCATGGCTGTAACGGATCGTGCAGCCACGTCTCGATCCCTGAGTCAACAGATGGGGACGTTTGCAAGACAACAATGGTCGGCACGAACAGATCGACAACGTTTGCGGCAGCATGGACTATCAGCTCGGAGACCATGGCTGCGGTTACCCTTGAGGCTGCATCACAGGAGCGCCTGCGATGGTGTACTCAGCGACGTACCTGGGTGCACGAATGGCAAATCGTCATTTTTTTCGGATGAATCCGGGGTCTGTTTACAGCATCATGATGGTCGCATCCGTGTTTGGCGACATCGCGGTGAACGCACATTGGAAGCGTGTATTCGTCATCACCATACTGGCGTATCACCAGGCGTGATGGTACGGGGTGGCAATGGTTACACGTCTCGGTCACCTCTTGTTCGCACTGACGGCACTTTGAACAGTGGACGTTACATTCCAAATGTGTTACGACTCGTGGCTCTAACCTCCCTTCGATTCGTGCGAAACCCTACATTTCAGCAGGATAATGCACGACCGCATGTTGCAGGTCCTGTACGGGCCTTTCTGGATACAGTGTGGAAATATAAAAGATAGAAAATAAAACTTATTTTGAGGGTTTACAAAACATATTCTTAAACTCAAAACTAAAAAAAAGCTTGTTAAATATAGCTCCTTAATAGAAGAAGGTAGCTTACAAATTTTCCGCTACCATGACACTAGTTACGCGATTAATGTGGAAAGTACTCCGGGCCTTCTCACGCGCCGGCGAGAACCTACTGTTAGTGTCAATAGCAGTGGCTATTTGCGTTGTTAGGCCATCTGCATCTACTGTTACCACTGTGTTCCACCTGGATGGTGTAATTCCAGAAGTGTTTCTAAGGCAGACTACGATTCTAAAGAGGACGTACTCCAGTTGCTTACGACTACATCAGAAAATGCTGCAGTTCAACTACCACTGACGGATATTTAGGTAAAACTTCTGTTTACGTTCGCTACAATGCCCGTGGCTGCCCAAAATTTTTCGATACCTTGAAATCCAGTGGACTTTCGTGATCCTTTTCTACGGAAAAGAATCATCATATTTCGGACGCTGCCCCTGAGGAAGGTACCAGCAGAAATGCAGAAACGCCGTGTTTTGTAGCGTGAAAACAATAGTTACACCACTTCAGTCATCAGTCGATTTTACTTTAAACTTTTGGTCCTTTTTACGACAGTAGCACTGAGTAAATCACAGTACCTTGTAGCCTGTCCTCGCAGTATGTTTAAATGCGTTCGGAGACAGATTTATATTTTTTGTTAGATCATGAGAGTTTTGAAGGATATGTTTCCCACTAGCTGTATTTGTGATATTTTTTCCCTATTACTGGAAGATTATTGCCACGTTCAAATCGATGAACGGTGTCAGACAACTTCGTTTGAGGAATGCGTGCAGCTCAATCCCAATGCTTTTCAGGCTGGCCTGCGTATATCTCTGTCGTCCAGACATTTGTGCGCCCTTCACTGCCAGACCGACATTTAGCTCCGAGGTGGACCGTGGTCTGTCGAATCCGGAGGGACCCCGCGCCGCGGCGCACTGCGTTTTACTGCCTTTGCATGGCGCGCCGTAAACTTTTACAAAATGTCGCAGCGACTGCCATAAATGTTCGAGCGGTGCCTTAAGTTCCGAAGTATATTTTATGCGCCACACGGCGTGCCACCCCGAGTATTCGGAGGGGCGACACTCGTAACGGTCTCATAAACGACACACACACACACACACACACACACACACACACACACACACACACACAAGGATCGCGGAAAACATATTTCGCGGCGGTATTTTTCTGATTTTATGGGGCGCACTTGCCCAAAGTACTTTATAAACAACAAATAGTCGCTTCCAATAGAGTTCATCTATTATCGGGGCTGACGTGTATTTCCCGCACGATGCGGCGTGTGCGCGGTTGCGCGGAAAAGCGCCCGTGACTCGTATGCACAACGTTAATGCAACACGCATTAAATTTCGGTAATTTGCGCCTGTTCGTAAATAAAGGGAAATGACCGAAATTATTGAGTTACAAAATTTCATCTCCCCCAGTATTCGAAGTGCGTCATCAACAAGCTGCGTGCGCAGAATTTGCGAGCCCACTGCCGGAAATTCGGAGATGATTTCGTAAATTTAAGTAAGCAGACTTTCACGTCCTAAAACTCGCTTTGTCCCACGTTTGAGACCATAAACTTTCGAACTAAACACTAGCCTTTTTTTGTAATAAAATGTGGCAGTCATTTTCAAACTGCACTTCATAACACAACAGAAAATTCCTTTCAACGCTCGAGTAGAATTACAGTTGATAGCTGGCTGTTCGAATTATTTCGATACCTAATTTCCTATTTTTATAACTAAACTAATTCGTGTACCGGTACTAGTTACTGCAGGCTTACTGCAAAAATGCAGTTCTATACCTCGTATCGACTCCCAACAATTTAGTTACCTTGGGGCGAGGTATTCAGGAAGTGTTCTTTCACTTGCGGCCGTGGCGACCAGTCAGCTTACAGCTCGCCTCGATGACAATGCTGCTCCGTGAGTATGAAAGAGGCGTTAGTGTGAGCTGGCGTGTTGGAGGGCAGTCGTTCTCTGGAGTTCAATGGCGCTAGTCGCTGCTTTGCTATGGGCTGAGGCGAAATGTAATTTGGATTTATGCAAGCTGAACACATAGCAGTACAATTTGGCTGATCATTCACAGTGAATGCTTGCTTGTGACTTTTAATGATTATATTTTGATTTTTATTGAAACATTGTATGCCCTGTGTTTTCTGAGCACTTATAACACAGCTGTTGTCACTGCGTCGCTTTCTGAAAGACAGTTATACGAGATTACATGCAAATATTTTTTCACTTTAATTTTCGTTGCTACTGATTTCTTTATTTTCACAAATTATGCCAACTTGCCATCAGCTTTGGAATATGAGAACTTAATGTGAAACATTCTATATGCCTTTGGTAACTGGTAGAATTTATAGGCCGGCCGGTGTGGTCGAGTGGTTACAGGCGCTTCAGTCTAGAACCACTCGAACGCTACGGTCGCAGGTTCGAATCCTGCCTCGGTCATGGATGTGTGTGATGTCCTTAGGTTAGTTAGGTTTAAGTACTTTTAAGTTCTAGGGGTCTGATGATCTCAGATGTTAAGTCTCATAGTGCTCAGAGCCATTTGAACCAGGTTTTAGAATTTTTAGGCAGTTCTTATAGCAGTTAATGTCATTCAGAGTCGTAAATGATACAACTATTATACAGCGAGTTCGGTAAAAAATGGTTCAAATAGATCTGAGCACTATGGGACTTAACATCTGAGGTCATCAGTCCCCTAGAACTTAGTACTACTTAAACCTAACTAACCTAAGGACATCACACACATCCATGCCCAAGGCAGGATTCGAACATGCGACCATGGCGGCCGCGCTGTTCCAGACTGACGCGCCTACAATCGCTAGGCCACACCGGCCGGCCGAGTTCGGGAATTCCCGTTACAAATTTCTACAACTTGTAAAGGCGAGTGTGTACATAATATTTTGAATAGAAACCCCGTGTCCGGAAAGTACCGTTTCCGCTCTACGACGGTTCCAGTTCACATGTTTAACTTATCTACTTCTTCTTGAGGAACTGAATTAGGATTCACGCAGTACAACTATTAGCTAACAGTTCGAAAGGAAACGTAACGAAACATACATTACCACTCAAGGACACGGCGTCTCTTCAATTTCTAGTCGTGCCATTAGGTCTTCCTCTGAACAGAGATTAAGCGACTTTAGGTGACCGTCTTACGTAGTATACGTCTTCCTGTCTACCATATTGCATACCAGGACAAGTAACTCTGAGATTTTTCTCTTTCCCTCGTTGGACTTGGACGTTATACATGTCAATCGAAATCCTCGAAGAACGGAAACGGTACGATTTCGGACATGGTGTAAGACGCCCGGGGATACAAATGGCAGGAGACCCCCTAAACTCTTTCTCGTTCCTTATAGAACACAATCTGCACTGCCAGTTAAATACTCTCGTTGCTTCAGTTGCGTGAGGTAACGTTGTGATGCGCGACTTACTTTGCGTTGTCTGCTGGCTCCGTAGTCGCGGCTGTAGCGTAGCGCCGACTCAGTTGACGCCGTCCGGCTGTCAGCACTGCACCATCTCTGCAAACCTTGGTAATATTTGCTGCGTCGCTCCTAGGCGCCGCTCACGTTGTACACGGTGGTGCCTGCCTAAAAGTTTTCACTTCTGCCCATAGGTGACACTAGCGTTGTCTACCGCAATGGCTGCCACATTAGTGCTCACTTTCGCACATAGGTGCCGCTAGCGTCGTCAAAAGCGTACGACCGTGGAGTATGTTTACTTCGTAGCACTAGTTCTTTGCACTGTCACGGATCGGACAAGTATATACACTGTGTCACAAGTTCTTTGACGTACGCATCCCACAGCTCGCGTCCAAATCAACAGTCACTGTTTATACACAATTAGTTCACTCTCCTAATAAAAAAAATAATAAAAGTAATAAAAATGCCGGCCAGAGTGGCCGAGCGGTTCTAGGCACCACAGTCGGCAGCCGAGCGACCGCTACGGTCGCAGGTTCCAATCCTGCTTCGGGCATGGATGTGTGTGATGTCCTTAGGTTAGTTAAGTTTAATTAGTTCTAAGTTCTAGGCGACTGATGACCTCAGAAGTTAAGTCGCATGTTGCTCAGAGCCATTTGAACCAAGCCATCCTAAAAAATTATACGGCACTTCTTATCCGAATTTGCAGGTCTTGAATACACGTCGCCGTGTAACACGCCCGGGGGTACAAATGGGTGGGGACCCTTAACCTGGTGTTTTTCTTCTTTTTTTTATCACTTCTGGACCGTGCGCCCTGTCCACACCACGTACCTGACAACCCCGCGGCGGTCGTACTATTGTGCTCCACACTGCTGCTGGTTTGCCTTAAATTATGTATCTAAAGATGCCAACTGGTTTAGGGGAGCCACTCAACGTTAAGCACAACACTGCCATACGTATGGTATGTACATCTATATTCTGAGACGATAAGAAAATCGCAGGTTGCACTGTTTACATTCTAATTCGTAAGTGTTTATCCCAATTAATGGATGATTACCAGTCCACAATATCTCTCAGACGAGCATACGCATAACCGGCGACGCGGGTGATTGTCGATTATGTGGAACGCGATGACCGAAAGCTCGTTCTCACGCTCACTTTAAGACACTGGCACTTGAATGCATTCTTTAGTGGTAAATAGTATTGCTGATTCACATTTGTTCATCTGGGAGACGGAACACGGCGCGGATGATTCATACAGTACGGTACGACATGTAACGAGAGGACACACAAATACGTTACTGGCGGCACTGATCATTTTTAATTACATCATTACGTACTTTCCTCTGAATCACTTTCGTATTCCAACACTTTACTGTAATAGCACTTGCCGCAACGCGTGAACTTCCACAATAACAATGCTTCTTACATGCAGAGCTACCCACAACACAACATGACAGTTCCGTGTCCCATGATCGACTCTGCAAACGTGCTGCCCGCCAAGATACTCCGCAACCAAGCCAGCGATATGACAGTATGCTTACAATGGGTGCCTTTACAAAATATTATGCTCTCATTCACCTCTACAAATCCAGGAAATTTGTAACGGGAATTTTCGAACACCCTGTATTTCACAATTCCTTGCTTTTTCTTCAGCGGAAGTGGTGTGCGTCTGTGTTGACGCAGCTGATACTGATGCAATGATTTTCCTTAGAAACTGTTTTTGTTTGATGCACTGTGTTTCCGAGTTATTACAACCCACTGTGTCGGCAGGCTCTACTCATCTTTTTGCTAGGTGAAATATTTCGTGCGTAAATTAAATTCAGTTTCCTTTTGCTACGTCCAGGTTAAACCGTTCCACAAAAATTTTTATTTCAGGGCATATCACGACTGACTTTCGTTGGTAATTTATCGCAGTTTCAGTTTAAGTCAGCAAGACGAAAATCTTTCAGAACTTTCTTCCCTCTTTTATTTTGTTAATTCTTTGGCCGTGCGAAAATATAGTTGAGTCGCTGAGAGTACAACTGGTACAAGAGCTTCCTCCAGCAAACTGAGTAAATGACAGCCAAAGTTAAATCGCTATTTATTAATTATGGGGGTCAGACATTTTTTACTAATGTCAGTTAGTCTGTGTGTAGCTGTAGTTTGTGTTAGAGAATGTAGTGTCAATGCATTAGTTTTTTATATAATATATTAAAAATACATACTCTCATGGCGTCTTAAAACTAGAGTAAAACTCGTGCAAGTCCAAAAACATTTTATTTACTGTAATATTTTGAAGAACGTTTGGTCAGACAAACATGGTATACATAGTATAATACAAATTAATCCTAAAAAATGAATGTGCAAGTAATGAAAGCGAAATTGATATAAAAAGCTCCTAAACAGAATGGAAATAGCAAGAAAAAGTAAAATCCCAAAACGAATATGTATTGCTGTGGTTCCAACACATAACAGAGTTCATTCATACTCACTTTCTGCCATCCCCTCAGAATCTAAATCCTGTCCTTTTCTCGCATTTCATGAAAAATGACCTTTCTGGGAAAACCCTTACGATGCGCCACCATTGTGTTTGTGTTGTTCATTTCTCAGTCTTCCTCGTCACTTTCTTTGATCACATCCTCTTCTTTCTCCACTCGCTCTTCTTACATCCATGGTAACTGCTGTCTGGAATGAAGTATAGATGAAGAACTCATTCAAAAGTGAAGGAAAACGTCTCTTGATGCAAAAACTACAGACGAGGTACTGATGGGGGGCAGTATTCGGTCTCCTACAGCCTGCTTCTGTAAACTCATCATCACGGCTTACTGAAAACTTGAACTAATGGTTATAGGATATTCTTTGCTTATTCTGGCCCACCCGGTATTCCTCTTGTATTTTGTTTCCTTTTGTGTCTTCAGCAATTTTATCGTTCAGTATGACATCCATAGCTTTAAATGAATCGAAGTTTTCTGTTTTCATTTCCACTAAAAAGTAGCTTCCTCTGGAATGCTTCACTGCTTCGGCCCTGTTTTGGGTAATAAATTAATTTTTGAAGTGCTTCTTTTGCCTTTTCAGGGATACCGAAATCTTCATTACGTTTCATATAATTATAGCCAGGTTAAAGGACCTTACGATCTACTGCCTAATATGCTGATTTTGCCTCAAGAAGTATTAGTAGCATTTCATAGTATGACGTACTAGTCCCTAAACATACATTAAATATTACTGTAAGGACTCTTAAAAACATACGCATTAGTCTATTGCTGTACTTTCGAAAACTATATATACAGAACAAAATATATATACAGAACATAATTAAAATCCTAGACTCCATCCGAATGGATTGCCGGAAGGACTAGTGTTACCGACCGACCACCGTGTCATCCTCACCCACGAGGCGTCTTTGGATGCGGATATGGAAGGACATTTGGTCATCACATCGCTTTCCCGGCCGTAGTCAGCTTTGATGGCCGCAACCGCTATTGATCAATCAAGCATCTCCACAATTAGCTTCACAAGAGCTGAGCGCACCACACTTGCCAACAGCGCTCGGCAAACATAAACGGTCATCTATCCGAGTGGCAACCAAGCCCGACAGCGCTTAACTTTGGTGGCCTGATAGAAACTGGTGTTTCTACTGCGGCATGCTGTTAGCGAACCTTCATTAAAGATAGCTGAAATTCTTCTTCGGCCTGCCATTTTACTTATACTAGTTGTGTTCTAAATGAGGTTCACGTATTGCTATAAAGCTTAGACCTTATCATCATAGAAGTAAGCTTTCCAAATTTGCATTTACATCATTTTCTTGTCACACATCACTTTTATCATTCGCACTCTCAACCCCTCAATGTCTACAAAGGCTACAGCTGTTGATTTTATCGCTTAAGCCTAAACTGCAAAGAACATCTGTAACATCTGTGTACGATACATTTGTTGCAAGTCCAGAGACAACACAAATAATCACTGAATCTGCATTGTACATGAAAAATAACAGACGGTTCACTGTTCACCTCCATCCCTCGGCCCACTTCCCATCCACCCAACTCCAGGCGGCAACGATATTTTGGGCTGAAAGTGCGAGACGCCCAGAACTTATAGGACTTCAGATTTTCTTCGGAAGCACAGGGCGTGGCGTTGAAGTTTGCGTAAATCCGGACTCATTGTGAACCACACGTAGGGAGTATCTCGGTATTAGCCACTATTCCGAACCGATATGAGCTTCAACTAAATGAAAGTCTGGCTTAATTCTACCGTTGGTTTACAGAGTCGCTGAATGTTCTGTCCCGATGTGCCACTACTGTGTACGGGCCATCGTACGGCATTGGGTAGGTTTTCGAGCAGTGTCGTATCGGTCGAAAATCTGTTTACAGGACTGTAAACCTTGGAAAGTGAAGTACCGTTGGTACTATGTTCTTATGAAACAGCTGGACGGAGCCTGCGTTCATTCTAAGTAATAATGAAAGTGCTTAAAAGAAAAACTACTCGACATGTTTGCTGCGATCGTTAGTAACACGTATCGGTACCTGGAAGCGGGAAGTCCATCCACGAAAAAAGATCGTGGCTACAGTTTCTACTGTAGCACCTTTAACTGGATAGTTCCCCGCCCAACGGGAGTGCTGTTCGGTATCTGTCGGGTGGTACAGATATCCTCTCGAAGCTGGAAATGCTCTAGTCGTTAACTAGATGAAGTGAAACTACCGAGTGGTGCTGCAACATGGCGAGCTATTTTATTGCACTGGCAAGCATTGCATGGAGGACCAATGCCTTGCAATCCTCTTAAAGCTTTCCTCTCTGGTCACATAGTAGCCCTTAGTCCTAGATGAGAGTGACTGTGGGGAAAGGAAATTCTTTGCTGCTAAAAATCTGCTATAACAGTTGGTCGCTTTTGTGATGTTGACAGGTAGTGGTTTAGCAGTACGTTCGAATTCGCTATCTGAGTGCGTCAGTGCCGTAAGCCGTTCTGTTTCTGGATGTACTTCAGTTCGTCATCTCCTTCATGGGTATTGATAAGTGCATTGTAACGAATTTCCTTCGCAGTGACAGCAGTGCGAGATAGCGCTTCTCCTGGTGGGCTCTGCTCACGATTAACATGTCGAATATCCTCTACATCTACATTTGCACTTCGGACATGAGCTCACGGTGTGTGGCAGAGAGTACTTTGTATATGAATGACACATTGCCAATTTTCTGTTCTAGTTGGAAACGTTCCTCTCGAGAAACGATTTCTGGCAAGCCTCTACGTGAGCTCGAATCTCTCTAATTTTTTTTTCCTTTTTAGCAGTCTGGTGAGATACACGCAGAAGGAAGCAGTATATTGGATGACTCTTCACAGATGCGTACACCCTCGATATTTCGACAGTAAAACGTACCGTGACGCAGATCACCCCACTTGTAGCGTCTGCTAGTGGAGTTGTATGAGCAACTTCGTGACGGTTTTGTGCTAACTAAATGTAACTGTAACGGAGTGTGCTGCATGTCTTTGGATCATCTCTAAGTCTTCTATCACTCCTATGGCGTAAGGATTCGAGACCGATGAATAATAATCAAGTACTGGTAGAACATGCGTTTTGTAAACTACTTCCTTTGTGGGAGGATTACTCTTCCTCATTATTCTTCCAGTGAATCACAGTCTACCATCTCTCTTATGTGCTATTAGTTATACGTGGTCGTTCCACTTTAAATTGCTCCGTATACGTACTCCTACATGTCGTGTTTTGTTAGCTAAGTCGGTAAAGCACTTCTTGCTGAAGGTGAAGGTCCAATATTCTAGTCTCTGTCCGGCACAGTCTTAATGTTCCAGGAAGTTTCAAATAAGTGTGCCCTCCGGTGCGGAGCACCAATTCATTCTAAGGTGAAATACTCACGTCACTGCACAATGAAGTTGCTCTGTGTTACGGCCTTTGCTTTGGCCATTTCTCACATCTATGAATTTCTTCCTGTGGATTTTGCTGGAACTCGCTGCTATATGAATCATAGTAGTAACGAATAATATACTGGTTTGTAGCTCCCTATTTCTTTGTAGAAGAGACCACAACGGTATCTGGGAGTGTACATACTAATTTTATTCACAGTTAAAGTAAATACAATAAGGCTTGTGGTCACAACGTTTAACTCTTACCGTATATTTCAGTTGTGGCCATAAGTAAGTGTTTTAATCATTTAAACCCAATTAATAATTTCTAACCATTATTTCATAACCTCAAAGTATTTAACGAAGGAGTCCAGATCATCAGTTTAGCTTCGACTCTACTGGTTTGGGATACACTCTATATAATTAAAAATAAATTTACATTTTTGTTTTCGTAACAGCCACTAAAAATCACCAAGTCCTGTCTTTTTCTATCACATTCTGTAGTTAACAACAGTTCGTATGCTGGAAAATCAGCTAACAGGGGAATTAATAATTATTATTTTTCACTTTTCATCTGATACCGCTCAGTAAATATCAGAATGCTTTACCTAGTCGTAAGATTAATAGTGCAATAATCATTCCACATGAGCCCAAAATGCAATCGTGTGTGGTGGTACACAGTACAAGGTAGCTAAGACGGGCTACTCTAGATACATCCAGAATGAACAAATCGCCAAGTGATAGTGGACGATATGGCGAATTTACTGATATTCGTAAGTAATTTTTACCATTTATGGTCGCCGAATTACGACACCGTCTTTGTTTTTTCTAGGTTAAGTATGTACTTTTTCCGCGGTATTTCAAAGGAACTTCTAAGAGAACTTCAGTGACATAACCTGTATGATACCTGACCGAACAGTATTAACAACAGCGCCGCAGACCGCTATCCCACCACCAGTAGGAAGTTGTCACAAACGAATCCCTCAGGTGTGGTTCTTGTTTTTACCCGTACGCTCACACTGGACTCGCATTCGGGAGGACGACGGTTCAATCCCGTCTCCAGCCATCCTGATTTAGGTTTTCCGTGATTTCCCTAAATCGCTTCAGGCAAATGCCGGGATGGTTCCTTTGAAAGGGCACGGCCGATTTCCTTCCCCATGCTTCCTTCACCCGAGTTTGCGCTCCGTCTCTAATGACCTCGTTGTCGACGGGCCGTTGAACATTAATCTCCTCCTTCTCCTCACCCGTACGCGTGAAGCCCATCATCCTGTGTTCTGCTGTTGTAGCTGTCATATAACTTGCACGTGAACGAACTGAGACATACAAGATTTATATGACAGTGGAAAAAGTTAACATCGTTTCGGAGATTGCTGCAAGAATATTCGAGCAGCGGTACGGTTGTATGCTGAAGAGTATCAAGACGGTGCAGTGCACTCACGATCTGTCTTCGCAAGCATTATAAAAGTAGTTGTGGACTCTGGTAGTGTGGAGAACTAGATACTCCAACGACAAAGAAGAGTAGCTCTTCAATGAAATTATCTTTTTTGGTTCAAATAACACACAATGCAAAAGTCACTAAGAGGCATCTCGGACGTATGAGAGAGTTCAACAAAACGAGTGTTCTGCGAACGCTACGTTTCATTGCATTTCGTCCTCTTTACATTTCCCTACACCTACAGCCTCATGTCAATGACTTGCAAAATTGGTTACAGTTCTCCTAATATTAACTACGACATAGAAAACTGATGCTGTTTGTCTATGCAAAACTTTTTTTAAGGAAGAAGAATCTTTTATAAACCATGGAGAAGGTAATCTTCGCAACATGCACAAATCTTCAGTTGAAAAGCCACGCTGTCCCAAAGAAGCAAATAAAAGCAACAGTCTTCGTCTATGAACGATTCGTTTTTGGCTTTTCAAGACCCGGATAATTGGTTCCTGTTGTATTGAATGGGAATCTAAATACACTCACATACTACGAGGCACCCAGTGAGCTAGTGGTAGCGTCTTACATTAGTAACAAAAACGTCCTCGGTCCCAGATTCTAACCCCGCCACCCTTTAAATTTTGAATAAAATCATCAGAAATGGCGGCTGAAGACTTCCGGCTTTGTCAACGAGGACGGAGTAGCAGACAGTGTTTCGGGACAATCTCTTACCCTAGGGGTTGGAAACTGGCCCTAACATGCGGAAGAATCAGCAATTATCAGCGGCATTTTGATGCAGGAGACAATGGAAGCCACTGTTTTAAAGGGAAATAATGTGAATTACAGGAAATATGGCCTGTAATTGAATAAAGTGTCATAATTATCCCTCCATTGGCAAAAGATTCCGGACCAGTCCCCCATTCAGAGCTTCATGCGGGACTGCCGATGGGGAGGTGATCATAAGCAAAAAATTAAATAAACAACGAGAGGACACTGTTCTGCAAGTCTGGGCATGGAATGTCAGAAGCTTGCACGTGAGAGGGAAGCTGGAAAACCTGAAAACGGAAATGCTAAGGTTCAACCAAGATATAGTAAGGGTCAGTGGTGTGAACAGGAAAGACGACAAACGTTTCTGGTCAAGTGAGTAGAGGGTAGTACTACTAGCGGCAGAAAATGGTATAACCTGGGTAGATTCCTCATTAACAGGAAGTTACGGCAGAGAACGACTTACGGTGAACAGCTCAGTGATAGGGTCACTCTCATCAGAATCGGCATCAAACCAACATCAACTACGATAGTCCACATATACATGCCGACGTCACAAGTTGAAGATGAAAAGGTAGAGAAAGTATATGAGGACAGTGAACGGGTAATTCAGTTCGTAAAGGGAGATGGAAAGTGATTCGTATCGCGGACTGGAATAATGCAGTAGTAGGGGGAGGAGTAGAAGGAAGGGTTACTGGAGAACTTGGGTATGGTTGTAGAAATAAGAGAATACAAAGACTAATTGACTTCTGCAATAAATTTCAACTGGTAATAGCGAATACACTGTTTCAGGATCGTTAGAGGAGGAGGTAGAGTTGGAGAAGGACGGGAGATAGGGGAAAAAGTTAGATTACATCATGGTCAGGCAGAGATTCCGAAATCAAATACTGGATTGTAAGGCGTACCCAGGGCGAATATAGATCCAGTGTAGTGTTGAAGAGTAGGTTGAAGTTTAAGACACTAGTCAGAAAGAAACAATGGACAAAAATTAGAGTTACGCATGTAGTTATCGGAGGCTATAAATACTGCGATATGAAAAGCTCAGTAGTTAGTCCAGATGAAGAAGAATGAAGATCTTTACAAAGAACAACCACAGAAGTTGGAAAGAGAAACAGAGGTACAATGAAGGTGATGGCTAAAAAACCGTGAGTAACAGAAGAAATACTTCAGTTGATCGATGAAAGAACGAAGTACAAAAACGTTCAGGGAAATTCGGGAATACAGAAATACAAGTCACCTAGGAAAGAAATAAATATGAAATGCAGGGAAGCTACAGCGAAATGGCTGCATGAAAAAGTTAAGAAATTGAAGAGAAATATTTGTTGGCAGGACTGAATCAGCATATAAAAAATTCAAAACAGCCTTCGGTGAAACTAAAATCACTGTTAAATGCAGATGAGAGAACGGATAGATGAAAAGAACGTATTGAAGACCTCTGTAAGGTGAATGACTTGTCTAATGACGTGCAATTTGAAACAACTTTTGGACTACGAAACTGCGAAAAGCGTTCGACATTGTCAAATGATGGAATGTGTTCGAAATTATGAGGAAAATAGTGGTACGCTATAGGGTAATATACAATATGTACAATAGCCAAGAGGGCAAAATGAGAGTGGAGGTCCAACTACGAAGCGCTGGGTATAAAATGAGTGTAACACATCGATGTGGTCTTTCGCACCTGATGTTCAGTCTATACATGGAACAAGCAAAGACGAAAATAAAACAAAGGTTCAAGAACGGAATTAACATTCAAGCTGACAGGATATCAATGATAAGATTTACTGATGACATTACCGTCCTGAGTAAAAATAAAGAAGGATGACAAGATGAGATGAATCGAATGAACAGTCTAATGACTGTAGGATATTAAATGAGAGTAAATCGAAGACAGACGGAAGTGATGATAAGTCGGAGAAATGAGGACGGCGAGAAACTTAACATCAGGAGTTGGTGGTCACGAAGTAGGTGACGTTAACAAATTCGTCTATCTAGGCAACATAATAACGCAGGACGGACAGATCAAGGAGGATAGAAAAACCAGACTAGCAGTGTCAAAGAGAGCATTCCTCGGCAAAGAAGTTTGCTAGAGTCACACACACGTCTTAATACGAGGAAGAGGTTTCAAGGAATGCACGTTTGAAGTGCAGCATGGCAGTGAGACATGTACTGTTGGAAAACCGGAACAAAAGAAAATGTAAGCATTTAAGGTATGGTGCCACAGAAGAATGTTGAACATTAGTGGAATGGTAGGGTGAGGAATGAGGAAGTTCTCCGCAGGGTAGGCGAGGAAACACAAACAACAAGGAGAGACAGGATGGAAAAAGAATTTACAGTATGACAGGACATCTGTTAAGACATCGCCGAATAATTTCCATGGTGCTAGAGAGAACTGAAGAGGGGGAAAAACTGTAGAGGAAAACAGAGACTGAAATAATTTACATACAGCAAATAATTAAGGGCGTAAGATGAATGTGCTTCTCTAAGCTGAAAAGATGGGCACGGGAGCGGAGTTCGTGGCGGGCCGCATCAGACCAATAAGACTGAAAAAAAAAGCCAACTCGACTTCCTGAGATATGATACTGCCGCAGTGATTAGAGACGTCACATTGAACATAAGGCAGTCAGTATGGTGTCATTGTGACGTATATCCCTCCCATTCCGTTCGTGTAATGGTAGACCCTTATTATAGAACATTTGTACAGCATTGGAACAGTCGTTTAGGAAACGCAATATGGTCTGCACACTGAACAAACTTAACAGTCTCATATTTCTATCAGTGGTGAAAATTAAGGCAAATGTTCCATTACGAAACATAGATGACTCGCAAAGGCATGAAATGTCTTATAACACGGACCTATGCTGCTGTTAACTCCAGACGAAATACAGTGTGCAGTATTGTTTCTCCGGTCTCACCTTATGACGTACAGCAAGGCTAAAGTTCAACATTTTCAGCACTTGGTATGAAAGCCGTGATAATAAGCACACGAACGGTACTTGGGTTAAGTGCTTTCTTACATTTCGAATAACAGGCGTTTGTGGAACCTCTTCTTCCGACGGTGGAACAGTGAGTTGCTACGCTGTTGTCTTGTAACTATTTGATCAACATTTTATGTCGCTGAAGTTCTCTCAGAACCTTCTTTCAAATGTGTAGGTGAAAGCTATATAGTTCCATTAGGGAAAGAAGCAATGTCGTTGTAGTAATTTGGCAACTGTAAAACATAAAAATTACTTACAGTCGCAGAAAATGTGCCATATAGTCCGCTATAACTTGGCGAAAACCGTACCTCGATGTATTCATTCCTTCTGTTCTGGAAGTATTTGTGGTCGCCTGGCTTAGCCGCCTAATCCTACATGCTTCGGATAATTTGAACTTCGATGGTAAGGTCTGGTCACATGTGTCTGGTACATCTGCAGAGTGATCCCCGTAGAGCGGCAGCATTGGGCACTGTCTGCCTCTTTGAGATCGGCTGATCAGATGACGAACGCCTATCACACCCTAACTTGCATACCACTGCTTGACATGTAGGTGCGGAGTGCGTCACGTGACGGAAAGTGTTTTCCAGTAGCACAATCTGCTGACGCCAGGAACCATTCTGCCCATGAAGGCTTTCCTCACCACAGATCTTTTACGCTGCTAATGTCAGCAAGTCAGCTGGCTAGTGGGGAGTGTATGAAGTTAATTACCAGTCAAAGATTATCACTGTGCAAAGAGTTACGTGGATTACTAGAACGACTAAGCCATAGAAGACTGGGAAAATAATCGAGAAAGCTAAATAAATACTTTCCTCCTATGCAGCTCTTCCTAACAGGTCAGTTCCCCATCTTCTGTACCTTCCCACACATAATCGGCCTTCATCAGCTTATAGCCATTAGTCGACTGTAACTTTTTTCTAACAATCTGCGAAAATGTATGAGTTCAATAGTTTTCCATCCAGCTGTGCAGCGAGGTGTGTGACTGTGACCCGTCGATCACCTCGAATGAGAGTGTCCGCACGTTCCAACACTCCAGGAGTCACGGCTGCGTGTGGCCGGCCGGCATGGAAGAGACCGGACGGGTTTCCGCGATTTTGTTGCAAAGATAATAGACGACCCGTCCAACGACTGATCGTGCTTTTGTTCACACCAAGCTTTCCGTAGACATTGTGCAAAGAGCTATGAATATCACCGATGCTCAGGTTTTCCGCCAGAAGAAACTAAAAGACATCTCCCTGCTTGGAACGCACGTTCGTTACAGACCCAGTTTTGAAGGCTATATATAGGGCCGCCTCTTATGGGAAACTCATTAAACTATGAGGGCACATGCGGGAATACTCCAAGATGTCCCACAAGAAATTCCAAATTTTTCACCCAAAAGTGGCAGAAAAATGTATTCCATTACTGGTTGAACGCTTCTAGTATGTTCCGTACTTTGCGAGGTGCCTGGGGCTAGCAGTGTATTTAACACCAAATTCTTCTAGAATCTTCATATGGAAGTGATGCTTTAAGGCCCCCCCCCCTTTTATAATTTCGACTTTTGTTGTTGCACATGGATTAAGAAGAAACGCGCACTGACTCTAAACGACCCTGAATGTGGAGTAGAAAAGAGTTTAGCACCTGCAACAATTTAATTTGATAGAAATTGATTTGATAAAGGAAAGTTTCGTTAATGTAATGAGAAATGAAAGGATTGCTCTACCGATCACCACAATGAAAGTTCTGTCCAAAATAACAATTTGATTCATTATGACTAAACTCAAATTAATAAACAAAATACATGAAACATTTACAATACATCAAACGGGATACTCAAATGAATGCTGTGAAGGTGAAGTTGTCCATAAACTAGATTGTGACATTTATGTTCAAGTGGTATATGGAGCAAATTCCTTGCAGCTCAGATCTTAAGAGAAACACCAAGCCAATCCAACATTAAATGCTGCTACTGTATTGAGAACTCAGACAATGAACACCCAAGAAAGAACCACGTTAGAAAAGACGGGAACAGGCGTGCTCTGCTGAGTCTGATTGTCACATAGCTAAATTCCCTAATCTGCCGGTGCTGCGGACATATATTACCAAGCTGTCTTCTTAACTGCAAGGACACGATCTGGCATACCGGAGGCGATGGCTGGTTGCTACGACGTCCCGTCGTGGTGATGATAATGTCGCGAGTATAGCCCTAAACAAATTATCCGGGTCTGGTTGTTCAAGACTAAAGACTTTCTAGCAACACAAATGCGCCTCTGAGGGAAACGAAGAAGGCTCGCTACACAGCCACTGACGCTCCAGTGATTGATTTTAACAAGCGAAGTCACACAGTAACTCCGATACAGTAAATTGTAGCCAAAACTGTTCGAGACGGACAAAATAGGCCGCATGAATGCAGAACGCTCAATTGGCAACTGTACTCGGAAAGTTACATTGAAGTCGAAACTTCAGCAACTTCGTCAAACACTTGCAATTAAATGAAAGTATATTAGACAGCCAACAGAAGGCAGGCTTTCCAGTGCAGCGAAAGCTCAGTCTTGTAACCTACTCTGACCGAAAGGCGAGAGCCGACTCCTTCAAGAGCACCCTTACAAGCCGAACACAGAACCTTCCCGCCCCCACGACAGTGGCCGTGGTTAAACGTTCCAATCAGCAACTCGAAACACAGAGGAAAATTCCACTCTATTGCCGAAGCAGTACTGTTCCACCAATGGAGATACTTGGCGCCAATTTTTGCGCCGATTTTGTTACGCGGGAATTCGCCCGCCAAGAGTGCCTGGGAATAAAAGTCATTCCCACGCCTCGCTGGTAGCCTGTCAGAAAGTGTTTTCACTAAGTTTCTGCGAAGAAACTGAACCTCTAGCCCCAGCCGCTCCTTCAGGCCCCTGCGGGCGTGTCGCCCCCGCTCTTATGACAATGCGAGCGTCTGGAAAGCATCCACTTGACTCCCTCACACTTGTCGGCATAAACCTTTCAAGATCAGTAGAACCCGCCTGTCACCAGACCGCGCGGGTGACGAGAGATGCTGCGTGGGAAGTCCGCGTGTGAAGCAATAGTAACTTTTCACTAGATGAAATTAGAGAGGGAAATATTCATATCTTTTGAGTTCTCAATACCTGCCTTTAATGACAATACTCGGCCATACTTCCCCAAATCGAATTATTCAGAGTAAGATACACTCCTGGAAATTGAAATAAGAACACCGTGAATTCATTGTCCCAGGAAGGGGAAACTTTATTGACACATTCCTGGGGTCAGATACATCACATGATCACACTGATAGAACCACAGGCACATAGACACATGCAACAGAGCATGCACAATGTCGGCACTAGTACAGTGTATATCCACCTTTCGCAGCAATTCAGGCTGCTATTCTCCCATGGAGACGATCGTAGAGGTGCTGGATGTAGTCCTGTGGAACGGCTTGCCATGCCATTTCCACCTGGCGCCTCATTTGGACCAGCGTTCGTGCTGGACGTGCAGACCGCGTGAGACGACGCTTCATCCAGTCCCAAACATGCTCAATGGGGGACAGATCCGGAGATCTTGCTGGCCAGGGTAGTTGACTTACACCGTCTAGAGCACGTTGGGTGGCACGGGATACTTGCGGACGTGCATTGTCCTGTTGGAACAGCAAGTTCCCTTGCCGGTCTAGGAATGGTAGAACGATGGGTTCGATGACGGTTTGGATGTACCGTGCACTATTCATTGTCCCCTCGACGATCACCAGAGGTGTACGGCCAGTGTAGGAGATCTCTCCCCACACCATGATGCCGGGTGTTGGCCCTGTGTGCCTCGGTTGTATGCAGTCCTGATTGTGGCGCTCGCCTGCACGGCGCCAAACACGCATACGACCATCATTGGCACCAAGGCAGAAGCGACTCTCATCGCTGAAGACGACACGTCTCCATTCGTCCCTCCATTCACGCCTGTCGCGACACCACTGGAGGCGGGCTGCACGATGTTGGGGTGTGAGCGGAAGACGGCTTAACGGTGTGCGGGACCGTAGCCCAGCTTCAAGGAGACGGTTGCGAATGGTCCTCGCCGATACCCCAGGAGCAACAGTGTCCCTAATTTGCTGGGAAGTGGCGGTGCGTTCCCCTACGGCACTGCGTAGGATCCTACGGTCTTGGCGTGCATCCGTGCGTCGCTGCGGTCCGGTCCCAGGTCGACGGGCACGTGCACCTTCCGCCGACCACTGGCGACAACATCGATGTACTGTGGAGACCTCATGCCCCACGTGTTGAGCAATTCGGCGGTACGTCCACCCGGCCTCCCGCATGCCCACTATACGCCCTCGCTCAAAGTCCGTCAACTGCACATACGGTTCACGTCCACGCTGTCGCGGTATGCTACCAGTGTTAAAGACTGCGATGGAGCTCCGTATGCCACGGCAAACTGGCTGACACTGACGGCGGCGGTGCACAAATGCTGCGCAGCTAGCGCCATTCGACGGCCAACACCGCGGTTCCTGGTGTGTCCACTGTGCCGTGCGTGTGACCATTACTTGTACAGCCCTCTCGCAGTGTCCGGAGCAAGTATGGTGGTCTGACACACCGGTGTCAATGTGTTCTTTTTTCCATTTCCAGGAGTGTATAAATATGAGAGGGGGCAAGTCACAGTGTGCACCTAAAGGCATGCTACCTCTTAACTTTAGACCAACAGCTATGCTTCAGTCTGTCCAGGTTAAAGAAAAATAGGTTTTGGCCAAAATCCTAGTTTTGTAAGACTTGAAGAGAGGAAAGAGCGGGAGTGACGCGTCTCGAAGAGATCTTAGGGGTCGAGGGCAGCAGAGCAGCGGCGGCCTGGAAGTGGTGTTCCTGATGATGGCTGACGGCGCGGAAACACTGCCCGAAGGAGCGGCTGTCGAGTGGAGCAGTTGCAAAGCGCGGAAAGCTCCCCCCCCCCCCCCCCAATCCTCCTCGAACCACCTCACCGCTGCGCGCAGTAATCACGGCGGTTCGATCTGCCCGCGTGGTGAAGCGAAGCGCGCCACGCCGCATCATTACGGCCGCCGCCCGCGGCTTTCTGTCCACAGAGGAAAGCCGGCGATATTACGGGCTAAGTGGCGTGGCAGGGCGCACTTCATCTGGCGGCGCCTCTACTTTCCGCGCGATATTGGTGAGAAGCAGGGGGGGGGGGGGGGGGGGGTACACAGCTCAGCCTGCGGCGCCGACGCCGACGCCGACGCCACGCCGATATTACGGCGGGAGGAGAGGAGGCGCGGATTAGGCCCGCGGCGGCGTGCCGGGACCTCAAGTAGCGGAGCTCACTTCTGCCGAGGAGAGCCCGCGCGAGGGACGTCAACACCGGGGAACCCCCCCCTCTTTATTTCCGCTGTCTCCCTTCTCGCAGTATTTACTGTAGGAGGGTCTTTACATTTCGCGAAGGAGGAATCTGTACCACTTGAGTGACTTCTGAGCCTCTCCGGATGCGGGATTTGTCTCGCTCTACGGCAGTACTTGGACGAATATGACGTTAGCGCTGAGTGCCTCCACGTCATCGGGGAAGTGTTGTTGCAGAAAAAATCTGAAGCCACAAGGACTAAACTGAAAGTATCAAAATATGTACACTTCGTTTTCTAATTAATTGTGAAAACTCTCAGGGTGTAAAATATGTAACAACAACTGCGAAAATAGATAAGAGGCTAAAGTAATGAATTGAAATTTGTGCCAAGGCCAGGAATTAAACCCGGGTCTCCTGCTCAGTATGCAGGTGTGCTGTCCAGTGCATCCGGTGGTAGCCTATCATGGCTAACACCGCTAAACAACACCCTACCCCAATGCTCTCCCTACCAAACTTCAAATTAAACCTCAGACCATCTTATTTTCCCGTTTTTCTTAGGATTAATTTTAATTCATTACTTCACGTTCTGTCTCTTTTTGTTTTGTTTTTTTGTGGGTGGGGAGGCTGGGGGGGGGGGGGGGGGGGGGGGCATCATTCTTCTGACTGCAGCCCGCCACGAATACCTCTCCTGTGTCAACCTCTTCTTCCCAGAGTACCACTTGCAATCTATGTCGTCAATTATTTGCTGGACGCATTCAATCCCGGTGTTCCTCTACAGTTTCTCCCCTCTACAGCTCTCTCCAGTTCCATGCAAGTCATTCTCTCACGTCTTAAAAGAGGTCCTATCATCCTTTTCCTTCTCCTTGTCAGCGTTTTACACATATTCCTTTCGTCTTCTATTCTGTGCAGAGCCACCTCACCTCATCAATCCACCTAAGTTCTAGCACTGGTCTGTAGTACCACATCTCAAACTAATTACATTGTTCATTGCACTCAGCAGATTATGTAATTCTTCTTCACTTTCACTCAGGATACCAACGTCATCAGCAAATCGTATTATTGATATCCTGTCATCTTGAATTTTAATTCCACTCCTGAATCTTTCTTTTATTTCCATCATTGCTTCTTTGATGTACAGATTGAACAGTAGGTGCGAAAGGCTACATCCCTTTGTTACACCCTTTTTAGTTCGAACACTTCGTTCTTGGTCGTCCTCTCTTATTATTCCCTCAGATTGTATACCACCTGGCTCTCCCTATAGGTTACTCCTGTTGTTCTCAAAATTTCGAACATCTTGCTCCATTTTACATCATTAAACGCTTTTTCAAGGCAGACTAATCGTATGAACGTGTCTTGATTTTTATTTAGTCTTACTTCTATTATCAATTGCCACTTTCATGCCTTTACCTATTCTAAAGCCAAAATAATCGTCACCTTTATCGAAGATGAAGTTCAGAAATGGTTCAAATGGCTCTGAGCACTACGGGACTTAACATCGGAGGTTATCAGTCCCCTAGAACTTAGAACTACTCAAACCTAACTAACCTAATGACATCACACACATCCGTGCCCGAGGCTTGAATCGAACGTGCGACCGTAGCAGCAGCACGGTTCCTGACTGCAGCGCCTAGAACCACTCGTCCACCGCGGCCGGCACGAAGTTCAGACTCAGTATGAGTTTCTCCAGGAAAATGTAATTGCATCAGATCAATAGATCACCTTCGCCTGATGATCAGGCAGGATTTCCCCACTACGTAATAATCTGTGGTACTATTCTGATATTGGAGAGCCTCGGCAATACCAATGATTTAAGGAGGGGAACGTAGCCGGCCTGTATGGCCGTGCGGTTGTAGGCACGTCAGTCTGGAACCGCATAATCGCTACGGTCGCAGGTTCGAATCCTGCCTCGGGCATGGATGTGTGTGATGTCCTTAGGTTAGTTAGGTTTAAGTCGTTCTAAGTTGTAGGGGACTGATGACCTCAGAAGTTAAGTCCCATAGTGCTCAGAGCCATTTGAAACTTTTTTTTTTTTTTTTAGGAGAACGTAAGCTGGGTTAAGGTGTGAATTGAATTTGTATTCGGGACTGCAGTGGATTAGGGTATTCCTTGTAGCTGTGTTAGTGACAGTGCCAAGGGGGGAAGGGAGAGGGGCGGTGTTATGGATACACATCAGCCTTGTAAGCAGGTGACTGACGTTCAAGTCCTGGCTTGTTACAAATTTTAATTCATTACTTCAGTCTGTTGAGACTCATTAAGTCTCCAGGAAACAATAATTCAATGAAATCGATAGAAGCGAAAATGTTCCAGCAAACATGGGTCTGCTAACTAGCAATTCCTAGATACTTATGAAGCCTGGTTAGAAGCCACCACACACTGCAAATATGAAAGATGGTCCTAGATAGTGCAAATGTATTCGAAATCTGGACTTTTCGATTAATTTTCCATCTTTCGCCTTTCACCTGTTGCTTCAATGGGGTCGGCATCGTTATACATGGTATTGGGAGGGTATAAGTGCAGATTATTCTCCTGATGACTGAGGACAGTGTACTGAACAACAATACACCATCGTTACTTCGTTTGCAGTCTAATAATTGTAACTATTACGAGTAGTATGTTTTTAGTTTAGTAACAACCTCCCAGTGTGTGTGGCACCCCCACGACTCCCCCTCCCCCCCCCCCCCCCAAGAGACAAAATTAGAAAATCTGTATTCTCCATCTGTCTTCGTCCACAAAAAATCTATGTTGAAGCTTGACAAACTTGTTTTCCAAACTTTGGACAGCGCGTACCTGAAACCGGTCGTGGGCACCAGCGTGGTGTTTACAGAACTGGATGTGGGGAAGACCACTTCCAGGCTGATGGCCTCACCGGCGCTCGATGTTAACTCGCAAAGCAGACTCCATCCTGGGCAGGGTCATCTCCTCGAGGTGGAGCTTTAAAGTGCTCGGCTGTCCAGGAGGGTTCATTAATTTCTCATCTAATTGGGCTGAAAGCCTACCTTAGCTAGAACACAATGGAGATATGGGATAGAAACATACACATATACAGATGGCGATAGTATGGCGTACACGAGGTACACAAGGGCACTGCATTGGTGGATATGTCATTTTACTCAACTGATTCAAGTGAAAAGATTGCCGACGTGATTATGTTCACACGACGGAATTAACAGACTTTTAACGCGGAATGATAGCTGGAGCAGACGTATTCGTTATTCCATTTCTTAAATTGTCACGGAATTCAATTTTTCAAGATACACAATGCCAAGAGTGTGTCGAGAATACCAAACTTTACGTATCACCTGTCACTACGGACCACGCAATGGCCGATGGACTCCACTTAACGATCGAGAGCAGTGGTGTTTGCGTAGTTCTCAGTGCTAACAGCAACTGGAAATGTGCTATGTAACCACAGAAATCAATTAGGACGTACGACGAATGTTTCTGTTAGGACAGTGCGGCGAAATGTGGCGTTAATGAGCTATGGCAGCAGACGACCGAAGAAGGAGCCTCAGCTAACAGCATGACATCGCCTGCAGCGCCTCTGTTGGCCTAGTGACCAAATCGGTTCACCCTAAGCCTGATTTGATGAGTCGGGATTACAGCTAGTTAAAGCTGATGGTAGGGTCCGAGTGTGTCGTAGACCCATGAAGCCATGTTCACAAGACGTCAACAAGGCACCGTGGGAGCTGATAGCGATTCCATAATGGTAAGTGCTGTTTTCATGGAGTACACTCAGTCCTTAAGTCCAATTGAACTAGTCATTCATTGGGAAGGTTATGTTCGGCTACTTGGAGACCATTTGCATGGACTTTGTGTTCCCCAAACAAGGATAGAATTATTATGAATTATAGTGCGCAATGTCGCCGGGCCACAGTTGCTCACGACTGATTAGAAGAACGTTACGACAATTTGAGAGGATGATTTTGCCACCAGAAAGATCACCGGACATGAATCTCATCGAACATTTATGGGACATAATGGAGAGGCCATTTCGTATACAAACTGCTGCACTGCCAACACTTTCGCAATTAAGGACGGCTGTAGAGGGAGCAGGGGTCACTATTTCTTCACGAAACTTCCAACGACTCGTTGAGTCCATTCACGCCAAATTACTGCACTACACCGGTTACAAGGAGGTCCGACACGGTATTAGGAGGTATCCCGTCACTTTCGCCACTTCAGTCTCTAATACTGCATCAGCTCGTTACATATTGCAATTTATTCAACAATCGCATCTCTTGAAGGGGATGTCCCAAGTGTTGCTCTTGAAATTCGTTGCAGCACTGTATCTCCAGAGAGGGACTAATACTTAAAGACCTCCAGTTTTAAGACTGTACGATTCGCTGCTCCAGTTCTCAACTGTATCAACGGCAGCGCTTTACACTTAAATTTCGAGATGACCCCAGGCGGAAAAATCCAGGTTATTGGTGTCAGGTGATCACAGTGATCTAAGCACTCCCTCTGTACGATGTATCCACCTTGAACCACATTTTCGCTTTAGGTATTGTATTAGATCAACAGCTAATTCTGCCGGTGCCCCAACAAGTATGTACCACATTACCAAACCATAGGCCGCCGGTGAAATTGCAACCCAATTACAAGGGGATTTTAATCGAAAAGCTAATATTTCAAACCCTAATACTACCTGTCACAATATTTCATGCCAAAGTCAGTGGCGGCTCGGCAAGTTCGCGTTCGCATGTGTAATGAAATGTTATTTCTTTTGTATAATTGACACCGTGTCATTTATCGTTATTGATCACGATACACCATTGATATATATTGACCAGAATCGTAAGAGCCCTAAAATTGGTATAATATTTGGAAATGATTTTCGCAAATGATAATACAGAAACGGTCACGTGTGTTTCCACAATATTAACTTCCGCTTTCTTTATTTATCAAAATACAAAGCAGATATGGTTGCCTTTACAGAAATGGACCAAAGTAACTTTATCGTGGTCATGAAAAGAGGATTATTATTATACATAATGTGCCAGCATTCAAAGCGAAACTTTTCGCGAGGGAAACAGAAACTATGCTAAGTATCGTGTTGACATCTGCTAACACCAAGCGTTTGCCGCTCCACTTTCCGGTAAACAACCATCTGGAAAATGTCATAAAAATAAAACAATAAAACAATTGTGGTTTTTTTATTGCGATAAATAATAAAGTCTAGTGAGTATTAATTGTGCAACGAAGTGCTTCTTTCTTTTTCTATAATTATTTGCCATGAACCTTACCTCCGTATCCTGTATGAATACGAAATACTGTAGGCGTTGTTACATAGGAGCACAGCGGCGTATTGAGGATGTTTTAATAGTGTAAAATTTATATAATAATGGGCAAGAGCCGGCCGTAGTGATAGAGCGGTTTTGCAAACGCAACCGCGCGACCGCTGCTGTAGCAGGTTCAAATCCTGCCTCGACAATGGATGTGTGTGTCCTTAGGTTACTTAGATTTAAGTAGTTCTAAGTTCCACGGGACTGATGACCTCAGAAGTTAAGTCCCATAGTGCTCCGAGCCATTTGAACCAATGGGCAAGAAGAATAGTTTCTATTTCAAATGTCGAATATTGGTCTGGAAGCAAACGAGTCGAAAATGACGTGGTAGAACGCAGGCACTGGTAATGCTTGTATCCTTTAGTTAACTGCTTTATTGTGCATGAGGTTGGTTGCCGTGTAACGTAGAGAAATCCGACAGTTATAAGAGCGTACAAAATGCCGAAGTCGAAGACGAAACTCCGCGAAATCTCTGATGAAGGCTTCACGTATATACAGACACTGTATCTTCTATTGTAAACGTGTGCAAGACTACATTATTTGTTTCCAAGTCGCTGTTGATCAGCCCTCAGGAAATAGAGCTGCTTCAAATTGATGAACTCGTTGACAGATTTTACAGTGTAGAGGCGACAAAACAGAAACTGTAGGAAATCTGACAGATTGTATCAGGTCAAGTGCTCACGTTAAACGTATTCGTTACACATTTCTGAGAACGTTCCAGCAGTTAAGTGTAACACGGTCAGTGGCACTACCGTACAACAACCACGGGGGCGACCAAATGAAACATTCCCTATTTGGAAGAAGCTGTGCTCGCTCATCTGGATGAGGGTTGTTCCAGTCGGATCTGGGTAGCTCATTCGGTAAGAGCATTGCTCGCGAAATACTGGGCTCCGGATTTTGATTTCCGTTCCGTCACAAGCTGTGTCATATACTGACGACATATTGACTTGTGCAATGTTACGCTTAAGGCTATTTGGGGCCATCGAGGTACTTCAAGGTAGGAAATCAGAGACGCAGTGCAGACAGGAGACAAAAGTGGTAGCATTTAGGTTATCGAGGATGAATAGTAACACTAGAGCAGTGCAAATTGCAGACGCTGTGTGCAGCTGTCCCAGGGGGGGGAAGTTTCACTTCAGAGAATTTACTGGTAACTCCATTCCGCAGTGACGCCTTACGGAAGCGTCTAGGCGTCACTATAGAAAATGGCCACGACAAGGCACGCCTTAACAGAGGCAGCAAGCGTGACAGTTGCTGCTGACGACTGCAACGTCAGTGGTTTACAAACGTTAGGGTGCTCCTACTCTCCCGTCCAACCCCCTCCCCACCCCTACAGAAGGGAGGAGGTCGGGGTCAAGCGACGTAAACCACTGTTGCTGCTGGCCATAAAAGGAGTGGCAGTGACGCTGTTGATACCATACGAAGTTTGTTAATGCAAATAGGAGTAGGGGAGGAACCTAAATGTGTAAAAGTGTTTGGCTAGACGTGCTCTGGAGGTGCAGAATGTTGCTGTTGCTGCTGGCCGTAAAAGGAGTGGCTGGCCAAAGCTTGTCAAGTGCCGTTGGATTGGTTGGTAGACTATAGGAAGGGAGAAATGGTGCGCCTCCGCGATTCCTTAAAAACCCATGTTTTTGTATTCAGAGAAAGTTCCCAGTCAGATAGCTGGGGCTCGCTCGTGGCTGGCCTCGGTAAGCTCCGACATGTCTGCTTTTTCCCACTTGGAGGGCTACTCTTAAGTGAGTGCTTAACGTGCAGCTAGAGTTCGCTACTTCTATTAGCATCTGCACCCATGGCTTCAGACACTTAATTCTGTTGCGCAACAATTTGCCTCCTCTGCTTCTTCTAACGTTCAGAATTAGACTTTAGTGTAGTTGTTAGTCTGATCGCAAATAAATAGTGTTAATCAGACCCCTGAATTCGATGAGTCTTTTGTTGCAAGCACCCTGTCAAGTCCCAAAATCCACATCTCTCGTAGGTGCCCTGCGACAGATTTTGGCGCTGATTCAGGTCACCAACCTGCCTTCGCTGGTAATTTGTCTTTCTGCATTTGTTTCTCACCACTCGGAAATTGCAGACTGGCCTCAAGCCACTGTCTTTCCGTCTATCCTGTGTCAGGACACGACAAGTGTTGATACGCCAGTGGTCAGCGTTATGATTTCGGCTTCCGGACACCAATGTAGTTCGTTGATTCCCCAGAAAGGATAGGAAACTTGGTCTTCCCACTTCTAGAGCACAATTTGGAACGTACGAGATAGCAGTTCCTTGTACATGAAACGCCGGCCGTTGTGGCTGAGTGATTCTAGGCGCTTCATTCTGGTACCCGGCGATCGCTACGGCCACAGGTTTGAATCCTGCCTCGGAAATGGATGTTTGTGATGTCCTTACGTTAGTTAGGTTTAAGTAGGTCTTAGTCTAGGGGACTCATGACCTCAGATCTTAAATCCCATAGTGCTCGAAGCCATTTGAACCATTTGGAACCATTTGAACCATTTTTTGTGCTTGACACGCTCGGACATACGAAAGGGTAAAGTTTGCAGTCTGGTTCGTCTTTCATATCACGTAAATTGTCAAGTTGTTGCATATACTACTAGCGTTTTCTTTTCTTTTTTTTTTTGCATGTTGGTATTCCGATTGGAATTGGTTTATTTACCGACTGTCATTTTATCTTAGTAATTGACTGTTGGTATTTGAGTTTACATATTGTCATTTGAAGATATGGAATGGAGCTGTGGATGCTAGAAAACGAAGTGCAGAATTCTAAATGTTCCTCACATATTTTGTGTTTACTTTCAATAGAGGGGTGAAAGCAGATGAGGCAGTCAGAAACATTTGCGTCGTTTAGATGAAATTTTCATTGGACAGAGTACGGTAAGAAAAAGGTTTGCACGTTTGAAGGAGAATCTTTTAGACATTAATGAGCCTCCACGTTTACAAAGACCTTTGGGGTTTTATGAGGATCATTAATCCACAGTGATCCACGTTAGTGGACTCGAGAATTGTCAAACGTGCTTGACTACCGTTGTTCCTGCATCGTGGAACATTTGCAAGCACTGGGGAAGGTTCAAAATTGGGTGTATGGGTACCGCACACTCTAAGTCAAGATCATAAGAACCAGCGGGTGGCCATACGTGCACCCCCGCTTGCTCGTCATCAACTGACTCGCGAACAACACCGACCACTCCTACCCTGTATCGTTACTGGTGACGAAAAATGGTGTCTTTATGCTAACGTAAGGAAAAGAAAGGAATGGTTCAGCCCAAACAAAGCTGCAACTCCCCGTACCACGACCTGCGCGCATCCACCAAAGATAATGTTATGCATCTCGTGGAACAGCGACCGTGTGGTGTACTACGAACTGCTACCCGAGGTGGAAAATCGCTGCTGACATTTACTACGACCAACTGAGACGTCTTGCAGACGTAATCCGAGAAAAACTACAGGGAGGACTGTGTAAAGCGAGGCTACTCAATGATAACGCCCGCTAACATTCTGCCATACTGACAAGAAACACTGTACAAGAGGTGGTCTGCGAAGTTATGATCATGCACCTTCCGATTTCCACCTTTTCCGCGCTCTATGGAACAACCTTCAAGGAACTTCTTTTCCGGATGAAAATGCGCTCCGAACATAGCTCGGAGAGCTCTTCGCCTCATAACCATGTGATTTCTATAATCGCGGATATGAAAAATTACCTCTGCGTTAGCATAGTGTTGCATATAGTGATGGAGAATTTATTATTAATGACTGAAGTCTCTGTTATGTGTATCTTTCGTGTTTATTGAACTTTCGTCAGGCCATTTTTAAAACGTTTGAAGCATTCGTTGTACCCAGTACGACTGAAGGGCTCATCGCCATAGGCTTCCTACGCCATTTGGTGTGTCTCTGTAGAGGTTTCCTTGAGTTTCAAGCAAAATTTAATGCAGAAGTGTTGCTCGTCTGACTCTGTTATCTCGAAATTCGCAAACTGTGCGACGCAACTTTCTAGTCAATACACCACTGAACAATAACTAAAAGACGTATCACAGTTACACATTAATCACAGGCAAGTGCAGGGACGGCAACCACACTTTGCTGAAACACTGTCGTGAAATTACTAATGTTCCGGAATATTTTGAACAGACCTCGTACACAATCTTCTCCAACTTTTTCCTCAAACGTTTTATCACTGCTGCTTCTAAAGCATGCGGGGCACATAAGCAGGTGATTACCATGTTGATACCTTTATCCAAAATATTTCGTTTTTTGAATCTGTTCTAACCTCGCTAGATGTTGTATCATTTAAGATCACAAACACGCTACCTCCACAGGCATGCGAATTATGAACTACGCCCTGTAGAGAAGTTTTATGTATGATCACAAAGGTACGCTTATGCTGCAACCTCGCAGTTTGTACCTTGACTTATTGAAGCATTTAACCTGTAGCTGCACTGTGGTTGCAGCGTGGCCCCAAAAATTCACTCCATGCGAGGGTTAGGCAGCATCGCGATATCTCAACAGCGGACTCCAATAAACTCAGTACAGAAACTGAATTATTTTTGCCCATCGACTGGTCCGGTAAGTCACCCAGTCTGAATCCTGTAGACACAATGCTCAATATCTGTTATTTTAGGTGCCATAACGTCCCTACTCAATCATGTAAACTAACCCCTTTTCTAAACCAGACATAAAAATCACAAGTTCCGATTTTTAAAAAATCCATGTTTCAGCTTAAGATGAGAAATTATTTTTTAAAAAAATAGGGTTCTGCAATTCAGGTTTTAAAACATAAATGCTTACACACTTTTTCGTAGGAGGGACAACCGCGGACGTAAGTAGACATCTTAAATAATAACGCTTGGCTGCTCTTGGAAATAATTTATTGAACGACCAGTTTCGTAGCCTAGAAGCCACATCATCAGCTTAGATATGGTGAATCATGAATTGAAAGTTGCACCGAACACTCCTTGTGCCGTGAATCTGGATTCGCTTGAGGAAACGTGGACCCATACTTTCTGCTTACCTGACGATCGGCTAACTACGTAATTTATTGTTAGACAAGGAATGCTCAGTCCCGACCACGTTGCAACTTGACCGTCGATTCACCATGTCTGACCTGATGATGTGGCTTCTAGGCTACGAAAGCGGTGATTAAATTAATTATGTACAAGGGTACCATAATTTCTAATACCTTGATAAAAACAATAAAACCACAAAATTTAATACAAACCTATCACTGCTTTCGAACGAAGCTCATCTTTTCCTGATTATAACTATAGACCTCTGAGATCGCTGGCTGTCGTAAACAGAAGACAGTCAACATGAGAAACGAATAGCAGCTCATTTTAAGTGTACTGTATACACAAAGACACACGCATACACTTAGCTCCTCCCGTGCCTCCACCCATCGCATCACATTGATCACCTATTATCACGTTCACTGGTGCTAGTGTAGGTGTAAATCAGTTACGACGCGATTTAATACATGTGTATTACGGCAAATCTCCTGTCCAGCGCCGACTTGTTGCACTCAGTTCAAAAACAATTCCCTGGCAGGAGGAGGGGGGGGGGGGGGGGGGGGTAAGGCGGGGTTACCGTCTGAAATTGAAACCTGCCGTAGAGTGTGTCTGGGACTATTTGGATCTAGAGGTGTAACGTAGCAATCAACATGCCTGCAGTTTGGTAGCTCAATTTCAGGGATAGCGCAAAGTCTTGCCATGATTATAAAACTTGTATCCTAACCTTCAGTTCGTCGACGTCAGCAACTGGTCTGATGAAGACTCTGTCCTTGATATAGCATCAGAAAAAAGTCAAGGGACGTAATGTCTGAAGAACGAGGTGACCAGGGTGTTGAACCGTACCTTCCAATCTACTGATCCGGACTTTACTCCCCTCTCCAGACATTACGCCCCTTGACAAATTTTTTCTGCGGCTTTATCAAGGACAGATTCTTCGTCACACCAGTTGCTGACTTCGACGAACTGGAGGCTAGAGTACAAGCTGCTGTGGGTACTGTGACAAAGCATAGGTTACGAAACACCCAGTTGGAACTGGAATACCGCTTCGACGTTCTCCGAGCTACCAAGGGAGCACACGTTCAGGTTTACTAAGGTAGGTTGTCTTAAGAACAACTAGTAACACTAACCTATGTAACGGCACCAAATGTAGCTTATTATGCCAAAAAGTTATTCTGTAATAAATTTTTATAATCAGCACAAGATTTTGTGCTCACCCTGTATATCTAACGACCATTGAGTGGCTTGAGCTGTATAAATTAAAGAACTCTCTTCCTCGACGGCGAAGGCACAGGCAGTGTGATACGCTATACGCATGGTGCCTCATTGGAGTAATAATTTTTCGTCTAATGTGCTTATTTATTGTAGTAATTACTGTAACTCCAAAAAGTTAGACATCTGCACGTCTCAGAATCTCCTTAGCGCTACAACACTTACACAAAAGCTAATACTTCATCAGGGCGTAGTTCCAACGTCAATAAATCATCGGGTAGAAATTTACTGTTGCTGCTAACCGTTCACTGAGCGTCTGTTTGTTTAGCGTTGCACATAGCATGAACAAGATACAATGCAGATCCTACCTAAAATGGTAAACTCCTGCTGTGCATTACCGTCAATAACGGAGTTCAACAATGAATGGGTAGGTCAGTGAAGTGCGAGAAAAAATGAAACAGGAAGGGACGTTAAATAAGAGGCACTCGTAAAAGTTTTGCCAGCAGTGGAAAAATATCTCACCTCTCGTGACGAGAGGAAATTTGCGCGAATTAATAGGCGAGTTGGAAGGGCCGTTTGTCGGCGGTGATAGATAAATAGCGGTGGGTGGTGACGTGGAAAAGTCCGCGCGGCGGCGTCACTTTGATGGATGGCAGCGCTGCACCCGCTGCCCCCCCCCCCCCCCCCACCAGACCTACCCCCACCACCACCGTCTGCCGCCCTATCGGCGCGCTCCACTCACTCGACGCTCTGTTGCCGCCCCCGCATATGAACACTGCACGGCCCTCGCGAATAAGAGTCCCCAACCTTCATCCCGTCACGCCACCGTTCTCTACTGACGAATAAATCTGCCCTTCTCAACATCTCGTTAATTTCTGTCTTGTCTACAGACGTCGTTTTCAGTGGATCACGACATGTGACAGCTTAATTAAACGACTGTTTGCAGGACAGCTTTGCTTCAGAGTAACATTTAACCTATCCGCGCTTCGGTGCACGTCTGACTCGAACTTTTTGGGAGAAATGGCACAGAAACAGACCTTATACTTACATTCCTACATGCTACGCGAAAATAACATGACACACATTCATCTACATCTAGACATCAGTGGGTATCACATATTCATGTCTGTTAACCAATAAAATTTGAAACCAATTCATTTCACTCCTTCTACAACTCGTTTAGTGTGCATAGTTACTTCTCTTATCCACTAGTTTACCTGTTCAAGATAATGTAGTCATGAATGAATAGATTAAGAGAGGGCAGCACTCTGCCTACAAAATCTTGATTATGGTGATAATGACAGGATTGTTGAAGAGCACGGCATCGTAGTGATTAGCGTTCACACTAAATCATGACGAAAGTTATAAAGAAATTATGCTGAAATGAAAGTGAGACAAATTTCTTTGACGTTCACACGTGCACACACACACACACACACACACACACACACACACACACACACAAGCATGCACACGCACGCACGTGCATGCACAGTGTAGTGAAAGTTCTTCATTTGTCCGTCGTTTCAGATTTTTTACAGATTAAGTGGAGAAGGATATCACGCATGTGGCTGACTGAAAATTAAACAAAGAGAAGGACCTGCCAACGACTCTGAGAGAAAACAAGGATGCACAAAATATTAAAAACTTCGTCAGCAATCGCGATATAGTTACCTAAAAAATGTAGGTCCTAATTACAATAGCCACTGTCCAAAGAGGCCCGGAAGTAATTGAAGGAAAGTGATTCTCATCTTCTCTGATTCTCTTATTGCCCTAAAAGCGTTTCAGCAAGTGTACCGAGAGCAATGCATTTTACTTATGGACTAAGGGGCAGCAGGAAACCCAGCATTGTAACTGAATTTTGAATTGTTTTTGTGATTGTTGACGCAAAAAATAAAAATCTTTCTAAATTTCAGATTCAGCTGTACGGGTTTAACGCGGACCTGTACCACAACATGACAGACGCACAGCACAAATCGCAAGGCATTGTAGGCGTGTCCGTCATGCTGCAGGTAGGTGGCGATATAAACTACCTCTCAGCACAAAAATTCATTTTTTAACTTTATTTCGTGTATTGCACATACGAGTAATTGATGGAGGAAACTGTAAGTACACAGCTGCTCCTTCCCTTATCATGAATAAAAACCAGCTGAGTGCTATGTAAAACAAACTTTAATCTTAAGCTAATTAAATGAAATAAGACAACATGTATACTGTGAAGTTCCCCTACATAAAATTCAATGAATTAAAAGATATAGTTTTATTGTTGTGAGAAGAAGGTAGGACCAACTGTCGGTTGCTTCTTACGATGATCGCACATGATCGATCTTCCTTATGTAAAATTTGAACAAACGAGTAATGTACTCTTTGGCTCAGGGGAAGAGTACATTACACATACAGCCTTGTGCACTTAAGTAACTATATTCAAGGTAAAATCAGCTGAATTTTGATGGTAGGTTGAAAGATAATACTGTGTGTAATGCAGGAATGATCTGCTATTCTTTAAGGCTTTTCTGGAATGATGTTCTCGACCAAACTCAACTTTAAAGGTAAATGTGCGCTCTGTTTTTTTTTTTTTTTCTTTTTTGTCATCAGTCTACTGACTGGTTTGATGCGGCCCGCCACGAATTCCTTTCCTGTGCTAACCTCTTCATCTCAGAGTAACACTTGCAACCTACGTCCTCAATTATTTGCTTAGCGTCTTCCTTGCTTTGCTATCTTCCTCTACAGTTTTTGCCCTCTACAGCTCCCTCTAGTACCATGGAAGTCATTCCCTCATGTCTTTGCAGATGTCCTATCATCCTGTCCCTTCTCTTTATCAGTGTTTTCCACATATTCCTTTCCTCTCCGATTCTGCGTAGAACCTCCTCATTCATTACCTTATCAGTCCACCTAATTTTCAACATTCGTCTATAGCACCACGTCTCAAATGCTTCGATTCTCTTCTGTTCCGGTTTTCCCACAGTCCATGTTTCACTACCATACAATGCTGTACTCCACACGTACATCCTCAGAAATTTCTTCCTCAAATTAAGGCCGGTATTTGATATTAGTAGACTTCTCTTGGCCAGAAATGCCTTTTTTGCCATAGCGAGTCTGCTTTTGATGTCCTCCTTGCTCCGTCCGTCATTGGTTATTTTACTGCCTAGGTAGCAGAATTCCTTAACTTAATTGATTTCGTGACCATCAATCCTGATGTTAAGTTTCTCGCTGTTCTCATATCTACTACTTCTCATTACCTTCGTCTTTCTCCGATTTACTCTCAAACCATACAGTGTACTCATTAGACTGTTCATTCCGTTCAGCAGATCATTTAATTCTTCTTCGCTTTCACTCAGGATAGCAATGTCATCAGCGAATCGTATCATTGATATCCTTTCATCTAGTATTTTAATTCCACTTCTGAACCTTTCTTTTGTTTCCATCATTGCTTCCTCGATGTACAGATTGAAGAGTAGGGGCGAAAGGGTACAGCCTTGTCTTACACCCTTCTTAATACGAGCACTTCGTTCTTGATCGTTCACTCTTATTATTCCCTCTTGTTTGTTGTACATATTGTATATGACCCGTCTCTCCCTATAGCTTACCCCTACTTTTTTCAGAATCTCGAACAGCTTGCACCATTTTATATTGTCGAACGCTTTTTCCAGGTCGACAAATCCTATGAACGTGTCTTGATTTTTCTTTGGCCTTGCTTCCATTATTAGCCGTAACGTCAGAATTGCCTCTCTCGTGCCTTTACTTTTCCTAAAGCCAAACGTATCGTCACCTAGCACATTCTCAATTTTATTTTCCATTCTTCTGTATATTATTCTTGTAAGCAGCTTCGATGCATGAGCTGTTAAGCTGATTGTGCGATAATTCTCGCACTTGTCAGCTCTTGCCGTCTTCGGAATTGTGTGGATGATGCTTTTCCGAAAGTCAGATGGTATGTCGCCAGACCACCTATCTGCTCTCTCCTCTGCATTTAACAGTGGTATTCCCGTTGCACTCTTAATGTTACCACCGTTGCTTTTAATGTCACCAAAGGTTGTTTTGACTTTCCTGTATGCTGAGTCTGTCCTTCCGACAATCATCTCTTTTTCGATGTCTTCACATTTTTCCAGCAGCCATTTCGTCTTAGCTTCCCTGCACTTCCTATTTATTTCATTCCTCGGCGACTTGTATTTCTGTATTCCTGATTTTCCTGGAACATGTTTGTACTTCCTCCTTTCATTAATCAACGGAAATATTTCTTCTGTTACCCATGGTTTCTTCGCAGCTACCTTCTTTGTACCTATGTTTTCCTTCCCAACTTCTGTGATGCCCCTTTTTAGAGATGTCCATTCCCCTTCAACTGTGCTGCCTACTGCGCTATTCCTTATTGCTGTATCTATAGCGTTAGAGAATTTCAAACGTATCTCGTCATTCCTTAGAATTTCCGTATCCCACTTCTTTGCGTATTGATTCTTCCTGACTAATGTCTTCAACTTTTGCCTACTCTTCATCACTACTCTATTGTGATCTGAGTATATTTCTGCTCCTGGGAACGCCTTACAACCCAGTATCTCATTTCGGAATCTCTGTCTGACCATGATGTAATCTAATTGAAATCTTCCCGTATCTCCCGGCCTTTTCCAAGTATCCCTCCTCCTCTTGTGATTCTTGAACAGGGTATTCGCTATTACTAGCTGAAACTTGTTACAGAACTCAATTAGTCTCTCTCCTCTTTCATTCCTCGTCCCAAGCCCATACTCTTCTGTAACCTTTTTTCTACTCCTTCCCCTACAACTGCATTCCAGTCGCCCATGACTATTAGATTTTCGTCCCCCTTTCAATATCCTCATACACTTTCTCTATCTGTTCATCTTCAGCTTGCGATGTCGGTATGTATACCTGAACTATCGTTGTCGGTCTGCTGTCGATTCTGATTAGAACAGTCCGGTCACTGAACTGTTCACAGTAACACACCCTCTGCCCTACCTTCCTATTCATAACGAATACTACACCTGTTATACCATTTTCTGCTGCTGTTGATGTTACCCGAAACTCATCTGACCAGAAATCCTTGTCTTCCTTCCACTTCACTTCACTGACACCTACTATATCTAGATTGAGACTTTCCAATTCCCTTTTCAGATTTTCTAGTTTCCCTACCCCATTTAAGCTTCTGACATTCCACTCCCCGACTCGTAGAATATTATCCTTTCGTTGATTATTCAATCTTTTTCTCATGGTAACCTCCCCCTTGGCAGTCTGCTCCCGGAGATCCGAATGGGGGACTATTCCGGAATCTTTTGCCAATGGAGAGACCATCATGACACTTCTTCAACTACAGGCCTCATGTCCTGTGGATACACGTTACGTGTCCTTAATGCAGTGGTTTCCATTGCCTTCTGCGTACTCATGTCGTTCATCATTGCTGATTCTTCCGCCTTTAGGGGCAATTTCCTAGGACAAGAGAGTGCCCTGAACCTCTATCCGCTCCTCCACCCTCTTTGACAAGGCCGTTGGCAGAATGAGGCTGACTTCTTATGTCGGAAGTCTTCGGCCGCCAATGCTGATTATTTATCAAAATTTGGGAGTGGCAGGGATCGAACCCGGGACCGAAGACGTTTTGATTATGAGTCAAAGACGCTACCCCTAGACCATGGGTAATGGGTAATGGTTTATATTCCACTTTCATTGCTTATAGCATCAGAATCCTTTGAGTATCAGTGACTTTCTGGTAACGCCTCTCTTCATATTATAACATTAGCGAACCCGGAAACGCCTCACAATTGACAAACATGTACGGGAATTGGATGTACGTCCTAATTTGCTTCTTCCCGCTCCCTTGGTCTATATCCTCCTCCCTGTTTCTCCTCTTTCCCCCTCTCTCTTTCCGTCACCTCGTCCCCCCTCCTCATCATTTCCTTCTCCCCCGTCTCTCTGGTCATCTCTTTCTTCTCTCCCCCCTTCTTCTCTCCCCCCCCCCCCCCCCCCCCCCGCCCGCTTTGAATGTTCACTCTCAACACCTTTGGCCGGCCGGAGTGGCTTTGCGGTTCTTAACGCGACAGTCTGTAACCGCGTGACCGCTACGGTCGCAGGTTCGATTCCTGCATCGGGCATGGATGTGTGTGATGTCCTTAGTTAGGTTTAAGTTCTAGGGGATTGATGACCTCAGATTTTAAGTCCCATAGTGCTCAGACCCATTTGAACCATTTGAAATGTCCACCCCCTTCCTCCCACTCTTGCCTCCTTCCTACAGCCCTCTCTTACTGATATTGCAAAGGACACTTTGATTAGCAATTGAAAACGCTTAAAATGAGTAGCTAAATCGACTGGGCTCTTTGGTACACGGGTATGGGAGAGACCTCTACAGCTACTCGATCTATGAGGATAGTAGCTTTCGTAACAGTATTCTGAATGGTTTTATTGCACGAACGGGTAGGATTACAAAGCTTCTGACGATTCGGATTCCATAGCAGAATTCTAATCATAAAGAGATATTCCTTACACTAAAACTGACTGCGAGAAAAAGAACATAACAGTATCGTACATTTTCACAGCACAGCCCAGCACTTTTTTTCTTGCTGCCTTGTTTGACAGAAACCTGTATATTACTGTTTATCAATAAAATTTGACCTACTATTCGTCTGAATGTTTGTCCGAGTAATGAAGTAAGATTGATGTACGTGAGACAAGAACACGTCAAGACTCCAAGATGCAGTGAATACTCTGCACTTTAACATTTTGCGTGATTTTTCCTTATAAGACAACGATGAAATTCAAAAACTATACGTATGCTAGTCATTATGATAAGATAAGAACGAAATTAATCAAAGAGTGCTCAAGTGAATTGAGTTTTATCAATCTTTATCAGCGGAACATTTCCTGACTGGCTAAAATACACTGAACGTACGACTCTTAGAAGAAGGGGGATTAAGAGATACCACCAAACTATCGACGAATTTCACTTTTGTCGCCTTTTCGCAACTATTTTAAAAGGTTGTGTTCAAACGTCTCCTTAAGCATCTGACTTCTAAGTCATTTTCTGAGTCACAGTCTGCGTTCCTTAAGGGTTCCGATATAAGGAAAACTGTTTAACGGACATTGAGAATGAACTTAATACATTAGGTAACAAATCAGAGGCTGTTGGCACATCTGTGGCCTGCCAAAAGCCTTTCACTGTGTGCAACACAGCGTTCGTTTAAGTGAATTATAGTATAATGGTTTCACTGGCAGAACTGGGAATTGTTTCGAGTCTTACCTAACTAATATGACACAAAGGGAGTTGTTGTGAAATACCTTCGCGGTATGCCGTCAGTCTTCTTTTGATAGAGAATCAATTACATGTGGTGTTCCTCAAGGTTCGCTCTTGGGTCTGTTGCATTTTAGTGTGTTCATTAATCACCTCACGTCTGTTAAATTGACAGATAGGAAGATCGTTTGTTTGCAGATAATACAAATACTGCAGTAAGTAGCAAGTCAATTACAGATTTAGAGATGGCTGCTAATCAAAATTTCACTGACATTAAAAAGTGATTTAAAGCTCATTCAGCCCTGTCACGGATTGCGCGGCACCTCTCTCCGGCATGGGTGTGTTTGTTGTCCTTAGCATAAGTTAGTTTAAGTAGTGTGTAAGTCTAGGGACCGATGACCTCAGCAGTTTGGTTGCTTAGGAATTCACACACACAAAGCTAATCCACTATCATTAAACTCTGAAAAGACCCACTATATGCAGTTCAGAAACTGTAAGAGATTTCTTGCAGACATGGATAACGAAGAGGTTTACAGTGTTAAATTCTGGGATTACAACTTAATATAAATTGTGTTGGGTAGGGCATTCGAATGAATTGCTAAATCACATAAACAAGCCTCTGTCTGCAATGAGAACGATGTCAGAAGTAAGAGACATAAAAACCTTGCATATTTTGTTTACTTTCATTCTATTATATCGTATGGGATCATATTCTGAGGTCGTCAAACCAAGCGAAAGATTTTATCGTGCAAAAGCGTGTTACAAGGGTCATTTGTGGTGTAATTTCAAGAACATCGTGTATTAACGTGTTCAAGAAACTTTATATTCTAACCATTGTTTCTCAATATACGTATTACCTAACGAAATTTGTTGCAAGTAATATATCTCTCTATCCAGCCAATAGCTCAACACATAATATCAGTGCCAGGAATAAGAACAATCTACATAAAGACCTAAAATCACTTACCGTGATCCACAAAGGAGTACATTACTTAGGAATATACGTTTTCAATAAATTGACAGCAAGCATTAAATCTTGGTTTTAGATGAATCCCAGTTTAAAAAGAGTATGAAGGACTTTTTGTAAGGCAACGTCCTTTACTTTGTAGATTAATATCTTAACAGGGACTGTTAGACCATCTTAAGTAAAAAATCTCTTAGACGTCAGTTTTGAGAGCACTCGGTCGCATCAGTCAAGATTACGTATTTTGTATATGATAAATTTATTAAAAGTGCCTAACTATGTTTCATTCTGATCGTGTAATAATTCTGTAAATATTAGCAGTTCTAGTTTAGTGCAATTTATTCACCTATTTTACAATCTTCTGACGAATGATCAGGGTGGTGAGTATTATATTCAAATGTTTTATGGTGTTCATGTTATATGTTCTGACTTGTTCCACATCAACGAGAATCATATCATTTTTGGAACGAAAACAGAGTCTGATCTAATTTTATGTGTATTTTGTATTTCCAATTCCAATTAATTTTATGACCTTACCTCAATAATAAGAAACATATCGCTTAGAAAGGCATACAAATTTACACAGCTTATGTGCGTGAATTCCACTACTAAAATACATAATAAAATGTTGTAGTTAAGAACGACATGCTACATTTGGGCAATGATTGTATGTATAACTAACACGGAAAGATTGGAGCGTTCGTTCAAGTCCAAACGATAGGAACGGTGGATACGTGACAACTTATTCCAGCATTCTCCCAGGGGCATTCCGATGATATTTATTATGTTGAGCAATACTTCTCTCTGGAGGAATTGGAATGAGAAGACGTAAAAGTACGGTAATTGAGAGCACGCTTAATTCTAAGACTGGAAGGACCCTCACCAAACAGTTTTTCTCGTGTCATATTTGAATCATTTATATTTATTTTATTAATTGCTTATACCTATAGAATTATAGATTAATATGCCTTGAATAAAGTGTGTTTTGTTGTTGAGATTATCGGTATTAAGTTCAACTCCTAAAACTATTTCGCTCCTTCTAGCAGATGTAAATTAGTTTGTTGGAGGGTGTATGATGCCATTGGTATTAGACGTGTAAGTAAGATGCACAAGTATATTTCAGTAAGACAATGTATGCCTTAAAGTGGACTGCCTTCCAAGCTTAAGCCGAACAGAAGTCGCGGAGACTGGACAAACAATAAATGCCCAATTCAGTTGGGTAAAGGAAGTCACAGTGACTTGAACCCTTTCATTTCATTATGTTCCACCCCATATATGTAAAATTAGACTGTGTGTGTGTGTGTGTGTGTGTGTGTGTGTGTGTGTGTGTGTCCTTGAATAGCTTAGGATCTCCTGGTAAAATTTCGACAAACCGTGATACACATATGACTCACTGTCTTGTAAAATAATTTGCACGACGCAGTCGAACATATGCGATCGTCACAGTATTCTGATGCGATCACGTATGTAGTTGATCTGTCTGCATCCAAAGTAAATCGATTATTCATGTGTGAGAATCTGCTACTAAATATGTGCGTTGCGTGTATCTGAGATACGACGTGGGCACCAGCCAGATATTCACCTATTTGGATGTGAGAAACAGCCTAAGAACTACATTCAGTCCTGCTGGTTCGCCAGCTCTCGTCATTAATTCGCGAGGTGGTTTCAGACCAGACCATGCTCACCTACCCGAATCCCACCTTTATGGACACATCCTGCACTTTTTTTGGTTGCTGGGCTCATTTTATACGCTTTGAGGTGGGACTGGCGACGGGAAGGAGTGGAACGTCACACGTAATCCTGGATCACTGTAACCAGTTTCAGCACAATTTGTTGTTGGGAAAATAGTATAGGCCTAGAAATACATCTAGCATCCCAGAGGATAAAGTGAGAAGATGCTGCTGTGTGCTCACAATACATGAACGTAAGAGAAGGTTAAAACAAAGCCTAGTGCCATAATAAAGGTTTTACAGCCAAATTCCTGTGAAATTTATTACTGGCTAAAGCAGGCTCCAAAGCTCATTCACTTTGACACAGATGCTTCTTCACCTATGGCCACGTCATAAATTTGGGGAGTCAGCACATACGTGAAGCTCCTACATGAAATTGAGTCTTCTTGTAGGAACGTCACGTAAATTGTAACTTCCTTCATGTTCTGGTGCAGATATCGATGGGCTATTGAACATGACTTGCCTATAAAACCCGGTGAGCGTTTGATTGTAACAAACGAGACTGTTGCTATTAATGAGCAGGCTGTTGCTGTCTTTCAGTAATGAACCAATCATGAACGCTTTAGTACACATATATATTACTGTCTGCGGAAAAATACTGTGGGCGTAAGACACCAGTAAAACGTCTAATTCTGAGGGAGAGTTGAGTGGAAAATTAGTCAACTAGCAGGATCACTCCTGAATTACTGGAGCAACCTCCACCAAATCTGTAACGTATATATTTTACACTCCTGGAAATGGAAAAAAGAACACATTGACACCGGTGTGTCACACCCGCCATACCTGCTCCGGACACTGCGAGAGGGCTGTACAAGCAATGATCACACGCACGGCACAGCGGACACACCAGGAACCGCGGTGTTGGCCGTCGAATGGCGCCAGCTGCGCAGCATTTGTGCACCGCCGCCGTCAGTGTCAGCCAGTTGGCCGTGGCATACGGAGCTCCATCGCATTCTTTAACACTGGTAGCATGCCGCGACAGCGTGGACGTGAACCGTATGTGCAGTTGACGGACTTTGAGCGAGGGCGTATAGTGGACATGCGGGAGGCCGGGTGGACGTACCGCCGAATTGCTCAACACGTGGGGCGTCTCCACAGTACATCCATGTTGTCGCCAGTGGTCGGCGGAAGGTGCGCGTACCCGTCGACCTGAGACCGGACCCCAGCGACGCACGGATGCACGCCAAGACTGTAGGATCCTACGCAGTGCCGTAGGGGATCGCACCACCACTTCCCAGCAAATAATGACACTGTTGCTGCTGGGGTATCGGCGAGGACCATTCGCAACCGTCTCCATGAAGCTGGGCTACGGTCCCGGACACCGTTAGGCCGTCTTCCGCTCACGCCCCAACATCGTGCAGCCCGCCTCCAGTGGTGTCGCGACAGGCGTTAATGGAGGGACGAATGGTGACGTGTCGTCTTCAGCGATGAGAGTCGCTTCTGCCTTGGTGCCAAAGATGGTCGTATGCGTGTTTGGCGCCGTGCAGGTGAGCGCCACAATCATGACTGCATACGACCGAGGCACACAGGGCCAACACCCGGCATCATGGTGTGGGGAGCGATCTCCTACACTGGCCGTACACCTCTGGTAATCGTCGAGGGGACACTGAATAGTGCACGGTACATCCAAACCGTCATCGAACCCATCCTTCTACCATTCCTAGACCGGCAAGGGAACTTGCTGTTCCAACAGGACAATGCACGTCCGCATGTGTCCCGTGCCACGCAACGTGCTCTAGAAGGTGTAAGTCAACTACCCTGGCCAGCAAGATCTCCGGATCTGTCCACCATTGAGCATGTTTGGGACTGGATTAAGCGTCGTCACACACGGTCTGCACGTCCAGCACGAATGCTGGTCCAACTGAGGCGCCAGGTGGAAATGGCATGGCAAGCCGTTCCACAGGACTACATCCAGCATCTCTACGATCGTCTCCATGGGAGAATAGCAGGCTGCATTGCTGCGAAAGGTGGATATACACTGTACTAGTGCCGACATTGTGCATGCTCTGTTGCCTGTGTCTATGTGCCTATGGCTCTGTCAGTGTGATCATGTGATGTATCTGACCCCAGGAATGTGTCAATAAAGTTTCCCCTTCCTGGGACAACGAATTCACGGTGTTCTTATTTCGATTTCCATAAGTGTATGTTAAACTGATATTTAAAAAAATGCATCAGAGGTTTTATATTGCATTTATAGTTAACATTATAAGTAAATGAATGAAATTTGTTTTCGCCGCATAGCCAGATTTAATTACTTCTCCCTTTGTAATTAATTTTTAGGATAAATAAGTATCCGGCTAAAGTTACGTAATCAGCTGACTGTGTCTTAAAGTGATGATACTGTGACAGATGACTTCTACATTAGGACTGACGAAATTTATCTGATTAGGGTCGATTCAAATGTACTTCCTGAAGAATGAAGCTTTGCATACGAAAACTGCGAACGTGCGTTTCGTACCATTTTTGTTGAGTGTAGGCCAAAATGGATAGCGGGAGGAGATATAAAAACTGAAAAGAACTGTAATAGCGTTTTATAATTGTAGACGAATCTTGCATTCCTAATTAAAGATCTGGGGAAAAACTGTGGTCACAATACGGGGTATGAAATATGCTTTTGTGTAACTAGTGGGGAATTGTCGTGAATGGTTTCGGACGGGTGAGTAACGCTGATTGGCTTTTATTATGCGATGTTAGCAGCGTTTTTATGCGGTGATTTCAAGTAGGAAATTTCTCTAGCACCATATAAAGCACTTACACACACTTCGCCTGCTGCAGTAACAAAACTGCACGATACGGCCTTCGGAGCAGTTCCACACGCACCCCGTGCCACACGTCTTTCACGTAACTTTCATTTCCTGATCATTGTTAAATCTTTAAAACCAACAACATTCCTATGATAATTGTGACAGCTATTATACCACACAGGAATGACACAGGAAATTAGTGAATTTGCAAAGTAATAAAAGAGCAGTACTTGCCCTAAATTAATATTAAACAACAGTCACACGTTATGCTAAATGTTTGTTTAACTTGAGAGTGACAGAACCAGTATTTAAATTCAGAAATAGCATCCCTAACAGCTTCGTCCCGAAGTACAGATTTCAGCTGCGTCAGAAAGTCATTGTAAAAGCGCTCATTGTATAAGGCACCTACCTATTCGCAGCGCCTCAGTGCAGTCACTTCTCATAGGTTGAACAACGGTGTTTGTTATACGACTAGTGCCTACATCCGCCTACATGTAGTCGTGCATACTCCTGATATCTAGTAGTACATGTCCCCAATACGATCATTCTCAGCATGTATTCTAATACACAAATGTACTTTTTTGTCACTGTGAACAACATAAGTTTTGCGTTAGCGTATCTCTTAAAGCGAACTAGTTATTTCTTCCCGTAATATCAATACTCATGATATCTACTAATGGAATATACTGACAGAAGTCCATTCGCCAGCCGAAGTGGCCGGGCGGTTCTAGGCGCTACAGTGTGGAACCGGGCGACTGCTACGGTCGCAGGTTCGAATCCTGCCTCGGGCATGGATGTGTGTGATGTCCTTAGGTTAGTTAGGTTTAATTAGTTCTAAGTTCTAGGCGACTGATGACCTCAGAAGTTAAGTCGCATAGTGCTCAGATCCATTTGAACCGTATTTTTTTAAGTCCATTCTTTAAGTGACCTTTGTTATCAAACTTTCAGTCACAAGTGAAGCAATACTTTCATTGGTCTAATCGCGATGTGGACAAATTGCTTACTTATTGTTGATTTTGCGCAGGTGCTGCTGACAGTAATATATTCGAAAGTAATATATTAGAATCGGCACTCTTAATGCAAAACTTCATAATTATCCGTTGCCAATACCTAGCTAGAATGATCTCATGGCAAGAGGACCGAGAGAAGGTCGTCCAAGCCCCTGGGAGAAGGGTTTATAATCCAGAGCTTTTTCCAATTAGGGAGGACCAAAGTGACACCCCATGCATAATCTCGGAATCCTTCAATTTATATTGCCTCCATTTCTTTGGTTATTTCAGTTGATCATTCTTAAATATAACGTGGCACTTTCTCACAAAAAGTATGTGGTCACTATCCATATTATCACTTGGGTAACTATGACTAGAAGTCACTTGGTTCCTCTGGCTCTGCTTTACTACTACACAATAAAGAACAAAAGAAACTGTTACACCTGCCTACTATCGTGTAGGGCCCCCACGGCCGCGCAGAAGTGCCGCAACACGACGTCGCAAATCCTCGACTAATGTCTGAAGTACTCAGAGACGGAAGTGAAACCATGAATCCTGCAGGGCTGTCCGTAAATCCGGTAAGATTTCGAGGGGATGGCGGTCTCTTAAGAACAGCACTTTGCAAGGCATTCCCGAAATGATGAATGATGTTCATGTCTGGGGAGTTTGGTGGCCAGTGGAAGTGTTTAAACTCTGAAGACTGTTCCTGGAGCCACTCTGTAGCAATTCTGGACGTTTGGGGTGTAGTATTGTCTTGCTGGAATTGCCTGAGGTCGTCGAAATGCACAATGGACGCGAATTAATGCAAGTGATCAGACAGGATGCTTACGTAAGTGTCATACGTCAGAGCCGTATCTACATGTGTCAGGGGTCCCATCTCACTCCAACTGCACAGGCCCCAGACCATTACAGAGCCTCCACCAGTTTGAACAGTCTCCTGCTAACATGCAGGGTCTATGGATTCCTTAAGTTGTCTCCATGTCCATCCGCTCAATACAATTTGAAACGAAACTCGTCCGACCAGGTAACATGTTTCCAGTCATCAACAGTCCAATGTTTGTGTTGACCGGCCCTGGCGAGGCGTAAAGCTTTGTGTCGTACAATCATCACGGGTAATCGAGTGGGTCATCGTCTCCGAGGGCCCATATCGATGATGTTTCGTTCAATGGTTCGCACGCTGACACTTGTCAATGGTCTCGCACTGAAATCAGCAGCAATTTCCGGGAGTGTTGCACCTCTGTCACGTTGAATGATTCTCTTCAGCCGTCGTTGGTCCCGTTTTGCAGGTTCTTTTTCCGGCAGCAGCGATGTCGGAGGTTTGATGTTTTACCGGATTCCTGATAGTCATGGCAACACTCGTGGAATGGTAGTTCGGGAAAATGCCCACTTCATCGCCACGTCGGAGATGCTGTGTCCCATCGCTCGTGCGCTGACTACAACACCACGTTCAAACTCAATTAAAGCTTGATAACCTGCCATTGTAGCAGCAGTCACAACTGCGCCAGACATTTGTTGCCTTATATAGGAGTTGCCGACCGCAGCGCCATATTCCGCCTGTTTACATATCTCTGCATTTGAATAGGTTCAAATGGTTCTGAGCACTATGCGACTTAACTTCTGAGGTCATCAGTCCCCTATAACTTAGAACTACTTAAACCTAACTAACCTAAGGACATCACACACATCCATGCCCGAGGCAGGATTCGAACCTGCGACCGTCGCGGTCGCTCGGCTCCAGACTGTAGCGCCCAGAACCGCACATTTGAATAGGTATGCGTAGAACAGTTTCTTTGGCGCATCAATGTATATCACCAGCTGTCTTCCACATGTAACACCTTATCTTTGGAGTTTTATAATATGTATTGGCTACAACCATCTCACGTTATTCTAAATATTCTTTCTCAGCTCTTGAGTTCATTATTTCCCATCCGAACCTACTGGCACGTTTGTGGTTGACTTGTATGCCTATTGTCGTGTTAAAATCAACCAGTGAGGATACCTTTGTTTTTTGTCTGTTATTTCTATTAACTCTTCGATGGTGTCATAATTTTTGTTTTCAGTTTCTTCATCGCTGGTATTTGTTGTTAGTAAATATACATGAATTTTTGTTACGCTAATTGGGCTATCTTATCACTTCTTCATGAGTGTCTAATCTCTCACATGTTAGGTTTTCATTACATTATGTACCCATTTCTTTGTTAATAGAATAGCTACTCTTTTTCCCTTGATTTTCGGTTTCCACTTTGAATTATTCTGAAATCCTCTGGTCTAAAGTTACCATTCCAACTCATCTTGTCTCATATAGTCCTAGAATATGCAGTTGACACTTCCTCATTATGTTCTGGACTTCCTCCAATTTTCCAAAGTTAACAGAGTTAACACACTGAATGTGTCAATGTCAAATTTATCTTTTCTTTTTTGTATGGTCTACCCGGTCCTTCTCTGAAGCATATCGTTGAGTAACGACATGATTAGGTTCGCCAGTTCTCCTGCAAGAGTTGCGGCTCCTAAACCCATGATTGCTAAGGATACACACATTATTAGATTGTGCTTTTGTTGCGACTGATTGGATATCTTAAAGGATATTTAAAGCGGTAGTTTGCAGTTGATTTCCACATCTCCATGCCGTTGCTCTTGGTCGCTCATCCACCATCGAGGGTAGCTTCCCCACCAAGAGGAAGGGTGTGCCCTACTTCTATTCGCTCCTCCGCCCTGCAAGAAGTTCGTAGCCAGTTGACAGAGATTGACTGCTTATTCTGGGACACATTCAGCCCCAACCGAAGTTGGCCACCTGAAGTGTTACCACTAGAAAGTGTAGATCGGATTTTCCCCTTCTTCGAGTATAAGACCATATTGCACTCCTCATACCCTTCCTGGGTTTGCGGAGCTAAAAGTAAGCATGTAAACGGATTTTTAAGGGCTACTTATCTTCAGTGATCTAGTAGGCGGCATCACCAAGGTGTTAAGAAATCAGACTGCATCTTCACCTTACAGCAAATAAAGCGCCAAGAAAGCAAGGAGGAAACTAAATGAAGCTAAATGGCTTGAGAGCTTATGTGATGAGATTCGCGTCTTTACACAACCGTCGAATGTATAAATATGATGTTGTTTCACCCCGACGGGCAGGATGCCTGCCATGATCTGTTTGGGTTGTCACAAGGCCGTTGTACCCTCTCCGGAGGCTCACTGTGCCACGATTGTTGTAAGTGGTATTTGACATGTCGGATGCTGGCAACAGGTCACAGTTGACGTCTGAGCTGGTCCCACACATGTTCTGTCTAGGGCAAGACCTGGCCACAGGAACATCTCAGCATCATGCAGATAGCTCACAGGATTACGTGCCACGTGAACACGAGCGCTGTTCTGCTGGAAACGGCAGCATAGCACTTTCGCATAGTGGGGGACTCATGATGGTCGTGGTGTACCACTGTGCCATCAGACAGCACTCAAGATCTCAAGTCACACCCATGGCTCCCCAGAGCACAGCGCTAGGAACCGCTGTGCCTCTCTAGAAACGACTCCCGGTCTCCGCCATAGCCTCCAGCGATGGTCATCCATAGTAGTGGAGAACTGCGGTACCTCGCTGAACACATTGCGATGCCATTCGTCAACAGTCCATGCTTCCCAGCCGCAACAACACTCCGATAGCCGCCGTCTGTGTTGTGGTGGTGACAGCTGCCTAGACATGGCCATAGTCCGGCTGCCGCTGGTCTCTGATTAATGATGGGGGATGACAAAAAACGTTGCAGGGAGTCCACTACTCGTGCTCGGATAGCAGGCGCAGTTGTGAAGTACATAGTGCACAATACGCCGATCCTCTCTCGTGGTAGTCAGACGTCGTAGACGGAACTTAACCACATGTGTGCGTGCCCTCACGTTCCCACGCAGTTCAACATCGAGCTGCTGCCACATTCGAAAGCCCTACTAATCTTGATACTGCACGAATCGACCAGCTGCCATAATGCAGACCCAGAGCGAGGGGGCCTTCAAGTTCCGTGATAGCTGAGAACGCTGTCTCATACGATTTTACTACGTCTCCTTGTTTTTCCACATCGGTAACTGAATATCTGACGCTGTTCACACCCGTCGTATACCCTGTAGCTCCTGGTAATAAAAGTAAAAACAAATAACATTTTTCTGACCGTCTTACCTGTTACAGAGTCCTGGAACTCAAGTTATGTACACAAAGACCAGTCAGGTTTATGTATATGAAGCCATATTGAGAAGTTTCCTAATTGCCTCCATTTTTTTCATGCAATATATATCTTGCTAAGTTATTCCGGAACCTGCCTATGACTCAGGAAGTCACCAAAATCTTTTACCATTTCCACAAAAAGATTTGATCTCTTATTAGTAACTTAAAACATGTAATATTTAGCAAATCATTTTTAAACATAATCTGTAATGTACTACGTCTAGAAACAAACTATATTTAGTCAACAGTTTATCAAAAACAATGACAATATTTGCAATGAGAGAAGTGCAACATTAAGGGGATCGCAGTAAGCAAAAACATATTTGAAAATCTTCCATCTCCATTCGTTAACAAGGACCAGTGGTCAGAAACAAACAGGTGAAGAACGAAGCAAAAAAAAATCTAAGTTTTGCTATTACAGCAGTATGATGAATTAAAAATGAAGGGCTATCATGTTAATCATATTATATCCTAAGAACTCGGTAGTTGCTGCTAAGTATTTGATTGCCTTGCGGCTTCGTTCATAGAGTGAATATTTAAAAAATCCAATAACAAATTTAGCAACTGCAAAATTGGCTTCAGCTAGAATTAAAGATATGTCTCATTGGAAAACCAAAATATCTTAAGTTACAAGTCGGTACATTACAGTGACGAAAATAAAAGTTACAGCCTAATTCACAATAGTTCGTGGCAGCTGTACCAACGGCTTAAGACCCAATGATAATTACCTGTCATATGAAGGAATGCAAATGCAATGGACGATCATAGATGAAGAAGATAGTTGTTGAAACCAATAATTACACTGCGCAGATTCACCAAACTGCATCCTAATAAAACGTACTAACCACCATGAAGACAAAACATAATTGTAAGGGTACTAAAAATCTGACATACACTGAACTTTAGTAGTATTAAGGTAAGTGAGGACATGTACAGGATAACTGAATTAACGGCCGGTGCCCATCTAAATAAGTTTTACAATCCTAGAATTTCTTCACGTTTACTTGAAAGTCTCCTAAACAGCAAGAAATAAATTAATAATTGTATTCTGAGATTTACAGCATAATGGTCAATCAAATGCTAAACTGAACATACATTACAAATCACCTCTAAGCAGCATTTCTTATATTTACCTAAACATTTAAAAAATTCATAGAATCATAAGCAATTTAGATAACTGGGGAAAAAAGTCAAATGAGGTAAGTCTCAAACCTTTGCGACAAGAAAGCAAACAACAACAGAAGCCTATCAAATATAGGAACAGAAAAGGCATGGCTTAGCGTACAGCAAGGTAAATACAGGCATGACAAATTACATCACACAGGTAGCTAGTTCAACTAGCAGTAAAGAACAAATAATATAGACTTGACGTAATCAGCTGGATAGCTGCCTACCGATCATTGGTATATTTTAACAGCCGTATATCAAAACTGTTTGCTGACGTCACGGTGAAGTTCCTGACAAAGAAATAACGGCTAATCTGTTCTGCAACTTTCACACATATACGTAATTACAGCATAATGGTCAAACAGTAGTTAAGTACAGCCGGCCGAGGTGGCCGAGCGGTTCTAGGCGCTACAGTCTGGAACCGCGCGACCGCTACGGTAGCAGGTTCGAATCCTGCCTCGGGCATGGATGTGTGTGATGTTCTTAGGTTAGTTAGGTTTAAGTAGTTCTAAGTACATAGTGCTCAGAGCCATTTGTTTTGAAGCTATGTACAGGCCAGTACACAAATTTCAACGGGCCAAAACATAAAGCCAACAGTGACACCTAAACGGTATTTAAATGAAATGCCAAAATTAGCAGAGGGAGACAACTTTAAATTTCTTTAAAATGCAGGACACCAAATTATAGGTAATGAGATACAAGGCACCTTAAGGAAAATTAGCGAGCATTACATAGAAGATCGTGGCAAGAAATTTACAAAGTGTAACTGCGTACAACGTCTTGAAGATACTAAAATCCGACCATGCCTGGCGTGCACAAAATAAACGTGATGCACGTTTGTCATATATTGCGAAAATGTGCTCTACATAATGAACACAAATGAGCGCCTTTGGCTCGTGATACCAGACTGGAATGATGATACAAAAATCAAGCAGACACGAAAGAAACCAGAACAAAGGTATAAGTACAGAATTAGTGCCTGTTATTACGAGTAAAGGGTTCACAGTTTGGTTAGGAAACGGTCACCTGGGCACAATTGCTTCCTTCATCGGTCGAGTAGCTGTTGGTTAAAGTTCCAACTGACGAGATGGCGCCGAGAATAATACACAGGCGCGGCCACCGGCTTCCATCGAAGCGTGGCTGAAGCGGACCGCTCGCACGTCCCTCGTGAACGCTGCCCTTCCCTTCAGTCGCGGCTGCTACCACCCTGTCACTCAGTACCCTCCGCAGATAACGCGCTCTTAACCGTCCAAGCGTTGCCTGGTTTACCATCAACGGCTTAGAGACAAATCTAGTGTTGATGCAGTCGATACGGCAAAAGACGTCGTGAACGCACGGCACCGTTTATTTTTCTTAAATGTAAGCCATTTAGTGGTTTCGTATTACTTAAGGGATCCCCAGGCAGGCACATACAGCGTTAATCACTTTTAGACAACCTGTAAACTAATTTTTATCTTGCAAATAGCATGCAGAATTTTTAACTGATTGTCAGTAACAAACGTCTAAAAGTGAATACTAGTTATCATTTTGAAACGTAATCGCTGACTGCGAATTTCTTAGCACCAGCTGTACTAAATGCCTATTTACTACCCTGCAGTGACAGAAAACTTTTGCCGAACTTGAGCTCGCACCCGGATTTTCCACTCAATCCAAATGGTCGCCTTAACAACTTCAGCCATCAGTGCAGGCTCCCCGTACCGACGCATACCTCCATTTGTCGCACCGTCTACATCCTTACGTCATTGTCCACTATAGTCGTCATCTAATGTTAGCTACAGTACTTGCATTCCCGCAAAGTAAGAATGGTGTAGTATCGTAGCTTACCGATACTTTCAAAGCCGGTGCCGTGAAGATACATGCGGGCGCCAAAAGTAGCGCTTTAAACATCACAATCAATGAAAAACCTACAGGCAAACGTCCAAAGAAGATCGCTAGGATAGTGTTATAAGCTGCGGGCACTTGGGCGTCAGTCTTCTGGTTCAAGATTACCTTTACTTGCTGGTTTGTGCTGATCATTACACCGAGTTCGTAATAGCTAACTCTACTGGTACACATGCTGTGCCCGTGTCGGGTCTATGCTTACAGCTAGCCACATCTGCCACCAATTGTCAACAGCGGAGCAGTTATTTCGCACAAGCTGAATAAATTATGCATACTCAAACTGAACTTAGGTCGTCTAATTCATTGCTTTACAAGAATGTATAATGTTTATTCTTCCGTACATGTCTGAAAGAACAGATGCCACGTGGAATCTGCAGCTGTGATACACGCAGGGTGACAATTTTTGAACTATATGAAAAAAAACGTAAATTAGTTACAAACTACGGCGTACACACACTCTATTCAACATTTAAACGTCACTACAGATGTTCGGATTTAGGTTATGACATGTTCGATATTCCCGCCATCACTGGCGATTATGTGGCGCAGACGAATAGCAAAATTCTGCATGAGTTGCTTAAGAGTCGGAATGTCGATTCTGTCTATGACCTCCTGAACGGCTGTTTTCATCTCCGAAATAGTTTTGGGGCTATTGCTGCACACCTTGTCTTTAATACAGTCTTATGTGTTCGGATCCGGAGAACATAGCGGCCAATCTAGGTCCCTGCCAGTGCCTCTGGATACCCCAGAGCCAGAATTCGGTCCCCAAAGTGCTCTTACAGGACATCAGACACCCTCCTGCTTCGAGGGGTCGAGCTCTGTCTTGCATAAACCGCATCTTATCAAATCAGGGTCACTTTGTATAATATGAATGAAATCATCTTCCAAAACCTTCACATACAAATTATTCGGAGACTGGACACTGCACACCACACAGTCACCCGTTGAGGGTGAAGAGATTCACGGTCGGGTAATGTCGACTCTCAGTCTCCCAAATGCGCAAGTTTTGCTTATTGACGAACCTATCGAAATGAAAGTGGGCTTCGTCCTTAAATGCGCAAGCTAATTCCCATCATGCCCGGCGGCCAACGGCGCAGTTTCAATGTCCGTACGCAAACCTTTCAGAAGTTATGAGGATTTTATTTCTCATGGTTCAATAACTGTCACCCCGTATTGTGTCTATTGAAGGTGAAGTATGGAGACAGAAAAGGAAAGGGCATGAACTACTGATATTACCTGCATCGGGACTTTTAGCGGAAATAGAGGCGACGAGTGAAAATATGAACCACACCGGAACGTGAACCTGGAATCCCGTGCTTGCTAGGCAGCTGCGTTAATCACTGCGCTACCCAGACACAGTATTTATACCTCATGCGTGGACTATCTCGGCACGCTCGCAGCTTGCACACACTCCCACCTATCCTCCCTCATTCCCTGTACATCTCCTCCATATTCGCTACTTTAAATTTCCACTGGAGGTCTGACGTAAATGTGCATCCACACTGAAGTTTGTGGATTCATTGCCCATCAAAGCGAATCGATTATATTATTGCGTTGTGTCTGTTTTTTCGAAAACCGCTCAAGCAGGAAGATGCTGCATGGTCACAGCTTGTGTTATTAGGGGAGTGTGTCGAGATAGGCTGCACATGTGTGGTAAACGCTGTGTCCGCGTGGTCCAGCGGTAAATGAAACTACCTGTTGTTGTTGTTGTGGTCTTCAGTCCTGAGACTGGTTTGATGCAGCTCTCCATGCTACTCTATGCTGTACAAGCTTCTTCATTTCCCAGTACCTACTGCAGCCTACATCCTTCTGAATCTGCTTAGTATATTCATCTCTTGGTCTCCCTCTAAGATTTTTACTCTCCATGCTGCCCGCCAATACTAAATTGGTGATCCTCTATGTCTCAGAACATGTCCTACCAACCGAACCCTTCTTCTAGTCAAGTTGCGCCACAAGCTCCTCCCCAATTCTATCAATACCTCCTCATTAGTGAAGTGATCTACCCATCCAATCTTCAGCATTCTTCAGTGTAAACTATTTATCGTCCATATTTCGCTTCCATACATGGCTACACTCCAAACTACCAATCAAGCACAAAATTCCCGGTCCGATTCCAGATCTGGCGCACGTCTCCACACGTCACTGCTGATTTCACTTGAAGTCCCGACGCAACTGATACTATATTTCATTTCACATCATTCCACCTTTTATTTACATAATCTTTTCATACCGAGCGAGGTGGCGCAGTGGTTAGCACACTGGACTCGCATTCGGGAGGACGACGGTTCAATCCCGTCTCCAACCATCCTTATTTAGGTTTTCCGTGATTTCCCTAAATCGCTTCAGGCAAATGACGGGATGGTTCCTTGAAAGGGCACGGCCTATTTGCTTCCCAATCCTTCCCTAACCCGAGCATGAGCTCCGTCTCTAATGACCTCGTCGTCGACGGGACGTTAAACACTAACCATCACCAACAGCCTTTTTTTACCCGTGAAGATTCCTAAGGTGACAGATCTTGCAGTCACCTTCCACCCATTTACACTACTGACCATTACAATTGCTACACCAAGAACAAATGCAGATGATAAACGGATTTTCATTGGACAAATATATTATACTAGAACTGACATGTAATTACAATTTCACTCAGTTTGGGTGCACAGATCTTGAGAAATCAGTATCCAGAACAACCACCTCTGACCGTAATAACGGCCTTGATACGCCTGGACATTGAATCAAACAGAGCTTGGGTGACTTGTAGAGGTACACAATACCACAGTTGAGTAGTGACTGGCGTATTGTGACGAGCCAGTTGCTGGGCTACCATTGACCAGACGTTTTCAGTTGGTGATACATCTCGAGAATGAGCTGGCCAGGGCACATTATCTGTATCCAGAAAGACCCATACAGGACCTGCAACATGCGGTCGTGCATTATCCTGCTGAAATGTAGGGTTTCGCAAGGATCGAATGAAGGGTAAAGCCACGGATCGTAACACATCTGAAATGTAACGTCCACTCTTCAAAGTGCCGTCAATGCTATCATGAGGTGACCGAGAGGTGTAACCAATGGCACCCCATACCATCGCGCTGGGTGATACGCCAGTATGACGATGACGAATATACGCTTCCAATGTGCGTTCACCGCGATTTCGCCAAACACGGATGCGACCATCATGATGCTGTAAACTGAACCTGGATTCATCCGGAAAAATGACGTTTCGTCATTCGTGCAACCAGGTTCGTCGTTGAGTACATCATCGCAGGCGCTCCTGTCTTTGATGCAGCACCAAGGGTAACCGCAGCCATGATCTCCGAGCTGATAGTCCATGCTGCTGCAAACATCGTCGAACTGTTCGTTCAGATGTTTGTTGTCTTGCAAACGTCCCCATCTGTTCACTCAGGGACCGAGATCGAGAGGTGGCTGGACGATCCGTTACAGCCATGCGGATAAGATGCCTGTTATCTCGACTGCTAGTGATACGACACCGTTGGGATCCACCACAGCGTTCCCTCCTGAAGTCACCGATACCATATTCTGCTAACAGTGATTGGATCTGGACCATTGCCAGCAGCAATGTCGTGATACGATAAACCGCAATCGTGATAGGCTACAATCCGAGCTTTATCAAAGTCGGAAACGTGATGATACGCATTTCTCCTCCTTACACGAGGCATCACAACAACATTTCACCACACAAGGCCGGTCAACTGCTATTTGTGTATGAGAAATCAGTTGGAAACTTTCCTCATGTCAGCATGTTGTAGGCGTCGCCACCGGCGCCAACCTTGTGTGTATGCTCTGAAAAGCTAATCATTTGCATTTCACAGCATCTTTTTCATGTCGGTTAAATTTCTCGTCTGTAGCACGTCATCTTCGTAGTGTAGCAATTTTAATGGCCAGTGGTGTATCACTAGCAGCGAAGACTTACAGTTTTCCTCCTCGCATCATAACGGTTACTGACACTCATTGTAACGCTTAGGAATGTTCGAGGAGCCGGCTCCGGCAGTTTCGAAAGGCTGCGATACTACAAAATGGACTGTGAGGAATCGATAACGATTTTGTGATCATCGTATGCCAGCCTAGACTTTCAATACCTGCCTGCTTGTCTAAAAGATGGTCAAGGCAGCGGCTAGATTTCGATTCTGTTCTTGATAGATGATACAAGTATTTATTATTTGCAAGAAAATTTCTAGAAACCTGACGTAACGTAACTCAAATGCCACAAAACTTTTCTTCCACCTTTTTAAACATCGGGATTGGGCATGACCAATTCGTACCCGAGTTCATTTTACTGCTCTACACACTATGCCAGAAACGACTGCATTTATGATTACAGACAATATAAAAAGTTCTTTCTTAAGGAAAAATAGCCCACTTGTGCTGCCTCCACTTAGAGCCTCTAAAACACTTCCGTCGCTGCGCAGTGCCGTGCACGAGTCAATCTGTATGTAAATGCACGGCCTGCGCCGGCGGTGGAAGTGCTGCGGCATAAAGCAGCCCCGCGAAACACTGTGCAATATCCGGCGAGCGGCCGCCACCGCCACGTCAGAAGTTTCTTCCGGGCAGCCGGTGGCGGGACCCTAGACATCGCGCTACTCATTACAGAGGGCAGCCCGAGGTAATGGTCGGCCACTCATAAAACGGCAGCGGTTCACAGAATTTACTGGCCGGTCACTATGAGCCCATATGTCTCCAGCAACGAGTCTATGTGCGAAGGGAAAATTAGTAGAGTTGGAACGGAGGTGCCACTGAGGTTGATGGAGTTACCCATAAATTTCGTACAAGTGAGGCAGTATCCCTAGCACAGTCATATACATGTGGGATTTTGTTTGTACGGAGTTTTAAAACGATTGTATTACTGCCATTTTCTTCTAATAGAAATCGTGAAATACTTTGCAGATGTAAATTTTTTTCAGGATGGTTTATAACCATTGACAAGTTATATAAAGACTGAGACTAATTCAAGTTTGCGCCTCGTTTTTCAACACTTTGGGAATGGCACCACAATATGGTCATGCTTCGTTTGAAAATGGTGTGCGGGAAAGACATCCTAAGATTGAAACCACACAGTACAACATCGAGAAAGAGCATAACAAGGAAGTGCTACATCGAGCACCAAGTGAGCATGAAATAGTTAACGCCATGATCATATAACAGCAAAGACAACGAAACAGTCTGCACACACAACGAAAATTAATTTACCCATGTTAATAATCGTCGAGCTCTGTGGATATGGATTGCATTATTTGAAAAATATAACCACTGTTTTATATAAATGGTGCATAAATAAGTGCTCCAAATTTCTATGTAAGGTAATATCGTTCAAAAGAAAAAAAATGTAAACACGTACCTGGAAACCTGTAGTTGTTCTCATGCAGTTAATTTTCAGTTAATTGATGTTACTTCTCGTTTTTAATGAAGTTTAAATTTTAAATGGCATGAGGGTTTTCTTCCAAATGAAGTATTTCTTTTAATAAAGTGTGACTCGGTCGTAATAGTAACGAAGGGAACGGATCCTACTGTGGTATTCGACATGAGGACATCAGAACAATGAAGCTAATTAAAGTTCTACAAAATTACTGCTGTGTTCACTTAAGATGATTCTATGACACTGGCAAGCCTTATACAAAGCTACACAGCTAAATGGCACAGCCTTGTGGCGGTTTGCGGATAATTTGGCTTATGCGTTTCGTTGCAGTGATAATACTTGTTTCAATAACGAGCAGATTGTATTAGCTTTGGCCACACAGTACTCTTGTTTCGGTATTTTATTTTCCACATCCTATTCATTACAGCATGTACTGTGACTCAGATATTTGCTCTCTCGTTAAACATATATAATGCCTTGCCTCACTTTAGATACCACACCGAAAATGCACTCCAGCATGCAATCTAGCACGGCTACCTTCCACTCATGCCACTATGGAGTTGCCTCTCTGTCGGCGTGCGCTCATGGCTCAGAAATGCTAGTGGTATACTCTTAACAGACTCTGGAGTTTACACAGCGCAAAGTCCCTGACTTGGCCAGCGTATTTCTACTAGAAAATTTTACAATATTGTTTTTGAACATCTCATTACAAATACGCATTACTAATAAAATATTCAATACATACTTTCATATTCAGAAGAAATATTAATATTGCAAAATTATATGAAGTGATGATTTTAAGGCACTGTCTTGTAGTGTTACAAACTGATCCTAAATGAGTTGCAATACTTATTGGCGAAGTCTAGCTTAATACCGTCACAAAACACAAAGGTCGACAGACATGAAATTAGGTGGAGTATTTGTAATACTAGTTCCTTGTGTGGCTTAGGTTACCCGAGAGACAAACCATACCAAGTCCGCGAGTGCACACACTGTGTCGAACAATCAGTCATAAGACTAAAACATACATTCTCCTCTAGCACCAGGAGTGCATTCAAAACGAAGACCTGCTATGACTAAACTACTTTCATTTTTCAGTTAATAGGAACATATGCAGAGTAGTTCAAAAGAGCAGAATCTTACTACCAATCTTTGAAGCAAATTGAACTAAAGAAGATATGCAAAGAGAAATCAGTCGTCATGAATTTCCTTCTTACTGCGACGCGAGTAATGTTACAGCATGTGATCTTCCAGGTTTCCTCGTCGTGATTCATTAATTGTTTGCTTTCGCGTGTTCAGCCGACTCGTAAATTCCATTAATTTGCATGATACTATGACGAACAGTACAGTCATCTTCTTTGTTATTTGTTTTCCGACATATTTTATACCTTAAAGCCACTGTGCCAGAAGCTTGACGTTTACATCCAGATACCAGGATCGTCATATGCTATTTCATGATTATATTGCAGGTAGTGTTCGTTAGTGGAAACATCAGTATACTCCATCTGAAACATGGTATCCAGTGTATTTCACATCCTTTATGTGATATGTCTTCTCAATAATGAACAAGATGATCGACGTCTCCAAAACCCAAGTGTGTATCACATTTCATTTGACTGTAGCGTGTCTTGAGTGTGGTAGACTATTACACCAGTAAAATAAATGTTCAAGGGACATCAGCGCACACCCAACTAAAATAGACTCCTGGAAATTGAAATAAGAACACCGTGAATTCATTGTTCCAGGAAGGGGAAACTTTATTGACACATTCCTGGGGTCAGATACATCACATGATCACACTGACAGAACCACAGGCACATAGACACAGGCAACAGAGCATGCACAATGTCGGCACTAGTACAGTGTATATCCACCTTTCGCATCAATGCAGGCTGCTATTCTCCCATGGAGACGATCGTAGAGATGCTGAATGTAGTCCTGTGGAACGGCTTGCCATGCCATTTCCACCTGGCGCCTCAGTTAGACCAAGGTTCGTGCAGGACGTGCAGACCGTGTGAGACGACGCTTCATCCAGTCCCAAACATGCTCAATGGGGGACAGATCCGGAGATCTTGCTGGCCAGTGTAGTTGATTTACACCTTCTAGAGCACGTTGGGTGGCACGGGATACATGCGGACGTGCATTGTCCTGTTGGAACAGCAAGTTCCCTTGCCGGTCTAGGAATGGTAGAACGATGGGTTCGATGACGGTTTGGATGTACCGTGCACAATTCATTGTCCCCTCGACGTTCACCAGATGTGTACGGCCAGTGTAGGAGATCGCTCCCCACACCATGATGCCGGGTGTTGGCCCTGTGTGCCTCGGTCGTATGCAGTCCTGATTGTGGCGCTCACCTGCACGGCGCCAAACACGCATACGACCACATTGGCACCAAGGCAGAAGCGACTCTCATCGCTGAAGACGACACGTCTCCATTCGTCCCTCCATTCACGCCTGTCGCGACACCACTGGAGGTGGGCTGCACGACGTTGGGGCGTGAGCGGAAGACGGCCTAACGGTGTGCGGGACCTTAGCCCAGCTTCATGGAGACGGTTGCGAATGGTCCTCGCCGATACCCCAGGAGCAACAGTGTCCCTAATTTTCTGGGAAGTGGCGGTGACACATCTTTTCTTGCTGTGCGTCTATACATTGCCACGTTATTAATATTACTCCTCGCGTATTTCATCCATCATCACATAACGCTGACAGTTGCACGAAGAGCAGACCCCATTTCCGCAACGAACTATCTGCCACATACGTTTAATCTGAAATTTGTTACGATAGTGGAAGCCTCTGCCTAACTAGTTCAGTTTCTGGAACAAGGACAATAAATGTTTTATTTACCTGTTTCTTTGTGACACACGTTCTACTTTTCAGTATGGTTTAACTTTTGAAACAATTGACTTCACAAATAAAATTATCTGGGTAAACTAAAATGTTCAGACAGAAAAGACAGTATATGTGTGAAACACTTCCTTACACTCCAAAGAAATGGCGTTACTGGTTACAGTCTCAGAACCGTGATGCATATTTTGTAGTATTCCACATCATATTATGGATTGAGATTAATAAACTCACAAATAAACTTTATGTTTTGCTTCTATGTTTTGCAAGCGACTGACTTTTAAGTGTGTGCTACTGTCTTGATATAATTGTGTCGTTACACATCTCCCTCCTGTTCAGTATCGGTTTCCGACAGAGAACACTAGCTAAACTGCGTCACACGCTGCATAAAGAGTTGCAAAGATTTTCAGATGAACCTTGAAGTGTGGGACAATCTCTGCTGTCGTTAACAAATAGTGTGTAGAAGTTACCTAGTGATGTTGAAAATACATTTTATATGTATCTATTGATAAAATCTGTTTAGCTGAAATTTAATGTTACAATTTTATACTGCAATATTAAACCTGGTGTGATAAAAAAGAGTAGATACTAGTTGAACACAATCAGCACCTATATTTCTGCGGGTCACAGGCGCCCCTAGGACTGTGTATCTGTTTGTGTTGTAATACAATCGTTAATCTCACTACTACATAGTGAAATAACTACAAATAAAGTACTACACTCCTGGAAATGGAAAAAAGAACACTTTGACACCGGTGTGTCAGACCCACCATACTTGCTCCGGACACTGCGAGAGGGCTGTACAAGCAATGATCACACGCACGGCACAGCGGACACACCAGGAACCGCGGTGTTGGCCGTCGAATGGCGCCAGCTGCGCAGCATTTGTGCACCGCCGCCGTCAGTGTCAGCCAGTTTGCCGTGGCATACGGAGCTCCATCGCAGTCTTTAACACTGGTAGCATGCCGCGACAGCGTGGACGTGAACCGTATGTGCAGTTGACGGACTTTGAGCGAGGGCGTATAGTGGGCATGCGGGAGGCCGGGTGGACGTACCGCCGAATTGCTCAACACGTGGGGCGCGAGGTCTCCACAGTACATCGATGTTGTCGCCAGTGGTCGGCGGAAGGTGCACGTGCCCGTCGACCTGGGACCGGACCGCAGCGACGCACGGATGCACGCCAAGACCGTAGGATCCTACGCAGTGCCGTAGGGGACCGCACCGCCACTTCCCAGCAAATTAGGGACACTGTTAATCCTGGGGTATCGGCGAGGACCATTCGCAACCGTCTCCATGAAGCTGGGCTACGGTCCCGCACACCGTTAGGCCGTCTTCCGCTCACGCCCCAACATCGTGCAGCCCGCCTCCAGTGGTGTCGCGACAGGCGTGAATGGAGGGACGAATGGAGACGTGTCGTCTTCAGCGATGAGAGTCGCTTCTGCCTTGGTGCCAATGATGGTCGTATGCGTGTTTGGCGCCGTGCAGGTGAGCGCCACAATCAGGACTGCATACGACCGAGGCACACAGCGCCAACACCCGGCATCATGGTGTGGGGAGCGATCTCCTTCACTGGCCGTACACCTGGTGATCGTCGAGTGGATACTGAATAGTGCACGGTACATCCAAACCGTCATCGAACCCATCGTTCTACCATTCCTAGACCGGCAAGGGAACTTACTGTTCCAACAGGACAATGCACGTCTGCATGTATCCCGTGCCACCCACCGTGCTCTAGAAGGTGTAAGTCAACTACCCTAGCCAGCAAGATCTCCGGATCTGTCCCCCATTGAGCATGTTTGGGACTGGATGAAGCGTCGTCTCACACGGTCTGCACGTCCAGCACGAACGCTGGTCCAACTGAGGCGCCAGGTGGAAATGGCATGGCAAGCCGTTCCACAGGACTACATCCAGCATCTCTACGATCGTCTCCATGGCAGAATAGCAGCCTGCGTTGCTGCGAAAGGTGGATATATACTGTACTAGTGCCGACATTGTGCATGCTCTGTTGCCTGTGTCTATGTGCCTGTGGTTCTGTCAGTTTGATCATGTGATGTATCTGACCCCAGGAATGTGTCAATAAAGTTTCTTCTTCTTGGGACAATGAATTCACGGTGTTCTTATTTCAATTTCCAGGAGTGTAAATATGTGATATATTTCTCATCAACATAGCTAAATTATTACTTCTGAAATGCAATTGAATGGAAATTTATAAATTATAGAGTGCAAGGAACAATCGTCCGTTCTTAGATTTTATTACGCAAAACCAAATTTCGGCTAATAGCTAGCCATTCTCAATGCACCATTTTCTGCTGTCAGTGCATGTAAGTCCCTGTTGTTCTGGATTCAGTCACAGTGCTTTTACTAGTATTCAAAGAACTGTGACTGACGCCCTCAAAACAGGGACCTACATGCACTGACAGCAGAAAATGGTCCATTGAGAATAGCTAGCTACTAGCCGAAATCTGGATTTGTGTAACAAAATTTAAAAAAGGACAACTAATTGCTGCTCTCTATTATTTAAAAGTCACATAACAATCGCTGAGTGCACCCACTTTCCGAACGGAAGGTAACCTGATGAATGGAAATTGTACAATTAAACAAATGATGAAAACTCGTGTACTTTAATTAGTAACAAGGTACTGAAAAAATACAATGAAAATAAAGAAAACACATCACTCATGTGCTATCACATCCATATCTAAGTAAGTGAATCTTATACTTTGTATTTTCATAAAAGAAATCGTAATAAACATCACTTAATCTAAACAGCTGAAATACATGTTTTGGAAGTTAATTTTAGCTCAAAGTATTTCCTTAAAAACTGTCAACGTTATATTACAAAATTTTAGATTGATAAACCGATTTCAACTGAATAAATTGTTTTAAACAAGTTTCATTAAAGGAAAACAAAGTCTAGTTTCTGCCTCCTTATTTTAAACAACAAAATTAAAATAAAATGAACTTAAAATTTCGCTGTTTTATATCTAACACTGTTCACTAGAATTTCACCCAAAATTTTATTTTAAAATTTACAAGAAAATTATTCACCTTGTCATATAATGAATAATTATATTCGCTATTCCCCTAGGCATAATCATATTAATAAATTACAGCATATCAGTACGACATAGCCCTTCTACACTTTCCTCCTTCTTTATACTCAGAGTCACAACCTCTTCCAGAATTCAATGTTAAACCAAATAATCTCATTATGATACAACTAATTTGTGTGCCATTATTCACTGACCTCCTGTATGCACTCTTGGTTTCATTTTTACATCATGGATGAACTCCATTTATAAGCCCTTTATTTACCAAGTGAATAAGTATGCATATATAAGTACATAGTTATATATGTATTTACTAATTAATGATGTCCTTCGTCTTGAACATATGTATGATCAAAATTAAGATGAGACACTACTTTCCATAGACAAATGTCCATCAGATGGAAAATCCAGTTACACGAAATACTCCTGTTAGTTACTGATAACATATTGAAAACGTGCTCTGCATAACTACTCATATTCTGCAAAATCATCAATATTTTTTATTTACAAGTGAGATAACAATGTAGTAAAACATATTTCTAACAAACTGCACGATGATCTGAAGAAGAATGAAAGTATAAAATAGCTCTGAGTGACTTGGAGTCCTTTGTTTTGCAAGCACTTGATTAATGAAGAGTATGCATTCCCCTAGGATTAACTACCCTAGTCAACTGCCCCCTTGTAAAACTTTATGCTCACAATGTTTTATATATCGAATTTTTCATAGGTTTTAGAATAATTAGGTAGTAGGCATTACTGTGGACTATGTCCGCTACTGCTAATGATATATGGTCCTTGTGAAAGAATTTTGAGATCTTAGATGTTATTTGCTTGAATGGCTCATAGATCTTTACTGACATTAGGTCTATCTTTATCTTAGTAGCTCTGACTTCAATATCGTGTCTTCTTTTTCTAGCCAGTATGCTTTTACATACAATACTTCACCATCTTTCTTTTCTCCTCAACGCTCGTATCTTGTTTGGGAAGAAACTCAATGATTTATTCCAAACAATTGCTTCTTGAGGAGTAAACTCAGTACACTATTAGTTTAAACAGTTCATTATAGTTTCAAAATCCTTCAAATAAATTCCCGAAGAAATAGGCTGATCGTTAAAATATGTCCTGCACAGCGTCCATCTCGTAAGGATCCCATAGAACAGTACGGTACTCTAGGCAAAGGACGGAGGTATAGGCAATATCTTGAGTCAATCTGTCGAATTTTCTGAGTCTTCTGCCAATAAAAGATAGTCTTCTGTTCGCGTTCCCCTCAACATTATCTACGCGGTCGTTCGAGTTTTCGTTGCTTGCGATTATACTCTGTAGGTGTATAGCGGTATTGGGAGCTTTTAGATTTGTGTTGTTTATCATGTAACTGAAATTTGACGGATTCCACTCAGTGCTCACGTTGATAATCTCACACTCGTCATTACTTAGGGCCAGTTTCAGCTTCAAATTGACAAACACTTTTCCTGCCGCAGGTGTCCGAGTCGCCGACGACTGAGCTGCGGATCATCACCAGCACATTCGGCCACATCCGCTTCAAGGGTGAGTGCGGCACCTACTGCGGCTTCCCTCTAAACTGGTCTCTCTGGAAAATATAACTCTACAACAGAAGGCAGATCAGCGTCGGCATTTGAATCAGCTGAAGCTTACTGACCAAGAGTGCAGCTCACAAACTTCAGAGTAACGTTAAGCTAGTATATCAACTAAGGAATAGCAACATTTTTGCTTTCTTTTTAATTATCTTGATCTGGGAAGAAACTGTATATCCATTTGACAATTAGCGATAACACCATTGAAATGTATCGTGCATAGAGCAAAATAATGTCTGTATCAAAATAATCTCCATACGTCACTCAGAGAACTCGTTATGCTTTATTTATTTGAGTGACCTTAATAGTACAGTCGTGTGCTGATGGTGAATTATGTGTCTCTCCAGTTACTGTTTTGTTACTTCTTTACATGCGTTATCATAATACAGGATGTTACAAAAAGGTACGGCCCAACTTTTAGGAATCATTCCTCACACACAAAGAAAGAAAATATGTTATGTGGACATGTGTCCGGAAACGCTTACTTTCCATGTTAGAGCTCATTTTATTACTTATCTTCAAATCACATTAATCATGGAACAGCAACAGAACGTACCAGCGTGGCTTGAAACACTTTGTTACAGGAAATGTTCAAAATATCCTCCGTTAGGGAGGATACGTGCATCCACACTCCGTCGCATGGAATCCCTGATGCGCCGATGCAGTCCTGGAGAATGGCGTATTGTATCACAGCCGTCCACAATACGAGCACGAGTCTCTACATTTGGTACCGGGGTTGTGTAGACAAAAGCTTTCAAATGCCCCCTTAAATGAAAATCCAGAGAGTTGAGGTCAGGAGTGCCTGGAGGCCCTGGACTTGGTCCGCCTCTACCAATCCATCGGTCACCGAATCTGTTGTTGAGAAGCGTACGAACACTTCGACTGAAATGTGCAGGAGCTCCATCGTGCATGAACCACATGTTGTGTCGTATTTGTAAAGGCATATGTTCTAGCGGCACAGGTGGAGTATCCCTTATGAAATCATGATAACGTGCTCCATTGAGCGTAGGTGGCAGAACATGGGGCCCAATCAAGACATCATCAACAATGCCTGTCCAAACGTTCACAGAAAATCTGTGTTGATGACGTGATTGCACAATTTCGTGTGGATTCTCGTTACCCCACAGATGTTGATTGTGAAAATTTACGATTTGAACACGTTGGAATGAAGCCTAATCTGTAAAGAGAATATTTGCACTGAAATGAGGATTGACAGATTGTTGGATGAACCATTCGCAAAAATGTACCCGTCGAGGCCAATCAGCTGCTGACAGTGCTGCACACGCTGTACATGGTACGGAAGCAACTGGTTCTCCCGTAGCACTCTCCATACACTGACGTGGTCAACGTTACCTTGTACAGCAGCAACTTCTCTGACGCTGACATTAGGGTTATGGTCAACTGCAAGAAGAATTGCCTCGTCCATTGCAGGTGTCCTCGCCGTTCTAGGTATTCCCCAGTCGCGAGTCATAGGCTGGAGTGTTCCTTGCTCCTTAAGACGCCGATCAATTGCTTCGAAGGTCTTCCCGTCGGGACACCTTCGTTCTGGAAATCTGTCTCGACACAATCGTACCGCCTGACTGCTATGGCCCTGTGCTAATCCATACATCAAATGGGCATCTGCCAACTCCGCATTTGTAAATATTGCACTGACTGCAAAACCACGTTCGTGATGAACACTAACCTGTTGATGCTACGTACTGATGTGCTTGATGCTAGTACTGTAGAACAATGAGTCGCATGTCAACACAAGCACCGAAGTCAACATTACCTTCCTTCAATTGGGCCAACTGGCGGTGAGTCGAGGAAGTACAGTACATACTGAAGAAACTAAAATGAGCTCTAACATGGAAATTAAACGTTTTCAGACATATGTCCACATAACATCTTTTTTTATTTGTGTGTGAGGAATGTTTCCTGAAAGTTTTGACGTATCTTTTTGTAACACCCTGTAGATCCTGAAATATTCAGGTAACATTTCGATAACACTCTCGCCACAATGTGTCAAATATTTGTATATGTTGTCGGGATGAGAATGATGAGTTCTTGTGTTGTTATTAAATGTTTTCGAAGTAAAAGTCCGGAAAGGGTGAAACCGGGTGCCGTTGATACTAGGAGACTAACCCAGCTCATGGCTGGGTTGGTCCAACGGCATCCGTGGAATCGTCGACTTTTCAGAGGTGCGATAACCTCATGGGAGAGATGAAAGCTATGAGACGTGCGCTCGAGTGCCTCATATTTGTCCATAATGGATAATGCTGGCCTCCTGGATCGACCAGCATCTTGTTTCGAATCGCGATTAGTACGGAACCTGGCGCACCATCCCACAAAGTTGGTGCTTGACAGTCATGTTGCCCCATACACATTCTTCAATCTTCAATCCATGTCTACCGGAGTTTGTTGTTTGACGGCCAAGGAAAGATAACGGCACGTTGTGTCTGTTTGAGGCATTTGGTTATAACGTCACCGTAGTTCACATTTCTGTATTTGTCTTATGCACATGAGAAAGACAACAATGCCTACATGTTTTGAGATTGAAAGCACTTAGTAACTTCTAGCAATTTCATACAAAATTTCAAACCTCTTATTATTTTTTCTTGCTTAGATACTTAACGTCAGTTACTTACCACATCAATTCAGGTGTAGAGTAATTAGAAGTTTGCACCTGTTTTATATCCTCAAGTTTGCTCCACTCTAATAGAAACAATCATATCGTAGAACTTAACCAGGCAGCGAAGTCACCGTCAACAGCTTCCTGTAGCAGCCAAGTTACCGTCAACAGTTCCCTATACCCTCCCTCCAGTAAAGTTCGGAATATAATCCAGGGTTTTGGGATAACGTCAAGTGGTCTAGAAACGTACACCATCACTACCTCTGCTTCTCTTGAAGCAAAATACAGGCGATGAAAATTTTTCTTTGTCATGAAGTATTTTTTCAGTTATATACATATAATTTTAAAAAGAGATAGGAAAGTTACCGAGAACGCAACTATAGTAACCAGTAACTATTTAACTTATAAAATTAATATACTGAATGGCAGATGTAATTCTTTCCTCATTATTATACAACACACTAGAGGTATTCGCCGGCCGCGGTGGACTCGCGGTTCTAGGCGCGCAGTCCGGAACCGTGCGACTGCTACGGTCGCAGGTTCGAATCCTGCCTCGGGCATGGATGTGTGTGATGTCCTTAGGTTAGTTAGGTTTAAGTAGTTCTAAGTTCTAGGGGACTAATGACCACAGCAGTTGAGTCCCATAGTGCTCAGAGCCATTTGAATTAGAGGTATTCGTTCAACCATTGACGTAAAAGAAAATAGTAGAAGGAAAACCTTCAGCATATCTTTTTGGTTAAAAAACGTGACAGATTTTCTGAAAAGTCAAGATATTAATTGTTTTTAAGTGATCGAAGACACTGCATTAAGAATAGTTACACAGAAAAAAAAATAAAGCACTGGCATCTCAGAGTAGTGGATGTTCCTCCGTTCCAGCTGGTTATTTTCGTTTATTACCTTTAATCATTTAGTAGGGGATGGGATGCAAGTGAGATTTTTCTCTGCGTCTTTCCTGAAAATATCATCTTGAAAGTATCGTCGAGTAGATAGTTACAGAACCGACTCGTTAGAAGAAATTTTTAAACACACTCGTTTCTAAGAGAACAAAATTTTCAGAATATGTTAATACAGAGGATGAAATGAGTGGCCACAGCACCAATGACTGTAGGTTTTAAAAGAATGTTAGGTGACGTAGGAAAATATTTTAGTTCTCAGCAAGACCGACTTGGAAAATTTTGCTAACTATCTGACCAGTCAAATCAAAACGTGGGGCAGCAGTCGCTATAATTCTGAACTACCATACAATATGCACTTGACATAAATATCTAATGGTTCTTTGAGACAAGGTGTTTGTCTCTTTAAATTACCAAATTTTAACTGGAAGGAGCACTAATTTAGACATGGAAATATAAAAACATTAATTTTTCTGCAGAGTTCGAACATCCATTTATTTATTTCCCAGCGATTTTTACACCAAATTACATTCCTATATGATATAATTTTTTCCCATCATGCAGCTGATATAATAAAACTAACTATGTACAAATCAATGTAAATTCAAGTTTCATTAACTTTGGTTAGGAAGCTATAAGTGTTTAAATTTCAAGTGTGTATGCTACCTGTCATAAATGGCAGTGTCGACAATCATGTTCTGTCGGGGGATTGCTTATTTACGTGGGATGCTGGAGTGGGTGCACAATTCCCATGAACAGCTTAATGGGCCTTAGAATCGATTTGAACGTTCGATGAGCCAAGGACACTAACGTGTTATAAACGTGGCATATACACCCACGATTGTTGACACGATGCAGTTGAAGCAGTCATGGCTCATGCCATAAGATATTCTGGTATAAGAACTTGCACAGCCATTACTTTGTTAAGTGCTGAACAGAGAGTTCAAGAAACCAGCAGAGTGAAAATAGGGAGTGGTCGGACACGAAAGCTAGAAGTGATGATATGTAAGTTTTTGTCTTAACTGCAATGCACCATCGTCCTCATATTATCTTAGTGAAGAGTTGGTGCAGTCACTGGTATCTCGAATAAAATACGGCATCAGTTTAACTCCTACCACCTGTCACTTACACAGGAGCTGCACGGGAAAGATTTTGGTGTGACAGTGACTTTCTACGAATGAGCCATAAATTATTTCACTATGGACGCCTCACAAGATGTTGGTTCTCGGATGAATAACATGTTCACTAATTATAGTGCACTGAGCCGTCATAATATACTTTCCTGAGTGACACAAAATCCTATGTGGGTACGTCAAACGAAGTGGTCCATTAAAGTGCGACATGAAAACTGTGAAGATGGAATCATGGGTCCAGATTACCTTGTAGAGTCTCTGAAAAGCTGAGATTTCTCGAGATTTTATCGTCAACAGAGCAATCTAGATGTGAGAGGCTTTATATGGAAACAACAGGATCATCAACGAGCCCATTGTGCGCATGATGTTGTGAAAGAACTGAACAGCACGTGCCGTGATCCTCAGGAATGGCTCACACAGTCACCCGGTTTAACACCAGTAGATATATTCTCACGACGACGTTAAAAGAATCTTATCTATGTCACAGAACACAAACCTACACATAAAGAGTAACGTTTCTTACATTTACTTATCTAAATAAGTATTTCTTTCACTTATTGTTTTATAACTTACCGAGTAAAGGTTACCTGAGGCACCGTGTATGTTCCCAGTATGGTTTTGGAGGATGGGAAGGCCCATCGTGTTTAGAGTACACAAGCGTGTTAGAAAAATGGTACGAATGCAAAGTAAGACCAGTTGCAAACTGGAGGGTGGGGAGCACAGTATACGTAGCGAAGAACGAGTTCGAAAGTAAAGTTTTTCAGATAGGTCAGACAAAATATCCTACGAAGTTCAGCTCTTATTGAAAATAAACGAAAACGACAGGTAATACGCAGAAAGTCGAAATACTGAATTCAGGCTACCGAAATTCTTCCCTGCTGAAGGTCGTGATACAGTGTCTCCTTTCAACTGCGGAACAAAAGCCGAAATGGCAGATGTAGAAATAAAAGAGACGCACTCATTCCCATTTTGAAGAATAATCACCGAGGTCACTCTGTAGCAAAATTAGAGAAACATATTTACACATGTGTGATGACCGTTTTGAAGAAAAAATCTATTCTGTTGTAATCAATATGAATTCTGTATACAGAAATCTCGAGAAATGTGTAGGGTTTCGAAAATAACAACACGCAGGTTGGTGCCGCCTTACGTGGTTTGCGGAAGACACTGATATAGTTAAGCATTGTCATTTGGTGAACACGAAAAGTACTTATGGGAAATTTGATCTGCATTTTGAGTGGATTCGATGGAGATGTAGCACGCCGTTCGTTCTTAATGATGCGAAGCTGGTAGGTGTAAAAGTCACAGGATGCAGGTTAAGAGAGTACAGCAGTACAGCTGCTGTTCATAATACACAGTATACACTTCTCAACACGTAGTAAGATCCATGATGTGATTCCAACAATACTACTGCGTATAAAAAAAGTTGCGACATCATAGAACTATACTGAGGTGACAAACGTAAGGCGATAACGATATGCATATGTACAGATGGAAGCAGTATCGTGCGCACGAGATATAAATGGGCGACGCATTGGAGCAGCTATCATTTGTACTCGGTGATCCATGTGCAAAGATTTCATACATGACTATGGCGTCACGACAGAAATTAACGTGGAATGGTAGTTGGAGCTAGACGTGTGGGACATTCTGTTCCGGAAATCGTTAGAGATTTCAGTATTCCGAGGCCCACATTGTCAAGACTGTGCCGAGAATACCAAATTTTAGACATTACCTCTCACCACGGACAACGCAGTGGCCGATAGTCTTAACTAAACGACCGAGACCAGCGGAATTCGCGTAGAGTTCTCAGTGCTAACAGACAATCAACACTGCGTGAAATAATCGCAGAACTTAGTGTGGGACGTACGACGAACATATCCCTTAAAACAGTGCGGCAAAAACTGTCGTTAATGGGCTCTGGCAACAGACGACCGACGCGAGTGCCTTTGCTAGCAGCACATCACCTGCAGCGCCTCGCAGAGTAGTCGCGCTGTTTAATGCGTCTTGTCACGGTCCGCGCAGCTGCCCCCGCCTGAGGTTCGAGTCCTCTCTCGGGGATGGGTAGGTGTGTTGTCCTTAGCGTAAGTTAGTTGAAGTTAGATTAAGTAGCGCATTAGCTTAGAGACCGAAGACCTCAGCAGTTTGGTCCCATAACACCTTCCCACAAAATTCCAAATTTCCAAATTGCCTCTCTGGGCTCGCGACCATAGCGGTTGGATCCTAGACGACTGAAAAACAGTGGGTCTCGAATTCATTTGGTGAGAGCTGATGGTAGGTTTCGAGTGTGACACACGCTACGGAGCCATGGGCCCAAGATGTCAACACGGCACTGTGGAAGCTGATGTTGGCTCCATAACGGTGTGACCTGTGTTTACGTGGAATGCACTGGATTCTCGAACCGATTGTTTACTGGGACTGGTTATGTTCGCCTACTTTGAAACCATTTGCAGCCATTCATGTTCTTCATATCTCCAAACAACAATGGAATTTTTATGGATGTGCGCCATGTGACCGGCCCACAAGTGTTTGCGATTGGGTTGAAGGACATTGTGGATAATTCGAGCGACTGATTTGGCCCCCAAGATCACCCGACGTGAATCACATGAAACGTTTACGGAACATAATCGAGAGGTCAATTTGTGCATAATATCCTGCACCAGTAGTATTTTGCAATAACGGACGGCTATAGCAGGAGTTTGGCTCAGTATTCTGCAGGGGACTTCCAGCGACATGTCGAGTGCATGCCCGGTCGAGCTGATGCACTACGGTGAGCAAAAAGAGGTCCGATACGGTACTGCGACGTATGCCATGACTTTTGTCACTTCAAAGCGAAATGCCGAAGACTGGCAGAGGCCTTGGGTTTGGTGCAGTGCATGGCTGAGGACATTAATAAAAGTAGCGTATTACGCATTAATATGCGGAGAAACCGATCGTAATTCGATTGCACTAATGGCCACAGCTCAATGGTTCTTTTCGTAACCATAAAGTTTCTCAGGTCCAAGTAATGGAACAACCACTTCATTTTAGTCGCAGGAAAAGTATACTAAACGCTGTAATCTGGCTCATTTACAAAATGCGCGGCTTACAAAACGCTCGGTCGATAAATTGTTGAGTATTGCTTGCAATTGTGGGATCCTTAGCTATTAGAATCAACAGGGAAAAATGGGTCAAATTTCGAGACGCAGAGCTTATATTCAAGAACAAGAGGTATGTGAGTAAAGTGACGAGACTGGCTTTTATGTGCCAGAATTTGTATTTTTCTCAAACAACAATGTTGTCCCTTTCAGAGTAGTTACCTTCGTCAACTGTGTTTCCAGTCTTGGTAGTTGCGCTGAAAGGCTTCACCTGGTACGGCTTTTAACATGTTGGTCACTGCTTCTGAATATTCTCCAGAGTGCCAAAATGACGTCCTTATAAGACTTGATTCCTGAGATGGAGGAACCACTTTATAGTGTTCGTTTCAGAACTGTCACAGAGATTCGTCAGGCAGCAGACAGCTCCACTCGATGAATCAACACATCTGGCGCTGCTAAATGTGTCCTACGACTTGCACATTTCTGGCGAGGGGTTATATACAATGTTGGTGACTACTCTCAAGGACAGGAAAACTTTGAAACATGTGTCTGCTTGTTGTAAGTTGTAAATAAATATTTGCCGCTATTGAAGTTCCAACCCTTCGTATATTATAAGGTGATACCGTTGTCCACAGAAGAGAACTGGGTACGACATGTTGTAGTACTGAAGCACATGCAGAATTTTTGTGTACCTAAGTCGTGTGTGAGGTGTCAAATTGGCTTTGTTTACTTCAATTTCACATCAGTAAACTATGAAAAATTTTCTGACATATTAAGTTCTTTTCACATGAGCGACATTCTCTGCTGCAGCAGGGAAAAGAAGGGAAGCAGCGGAAAACTGCTCCTATCGGTGTAAAAAAAGGATGAATGTGCTTAAAAGACAGTAAAATGGGCTATACCAGCTGCATCCTTCTAACTACCTCAGCTCCTTTAAAGTTTTTCTCAAAAATTTTTGCATGCGAACATATTTGTGCTTTTCTATGCTGACAAGTAGAGATCCCCAGGGGTGGGAGTCACTGTTTGAAACCTAATGTATGATGATGTAAGTTAAGATCCCAGGTATTACACACTGCAGCCATTCACCCTTGTGGGCCCTTGCTTGCGAGAAAGTGACGAACAAAAAATCGGAATTTTGTTTGGTGATAAATAATATTATAATATCCGAATTACGTGATATCGTCGTGTGGTGTAATTGATAGGATAACAGGTGTTCGAATCCCGTCAGGTGCTAGCTTTTCTTCTTAATCATTACCGAAATGACTGTCATCAGTATTTTTATTCAGTCAGTTGGTTTTAACGTAATTTCTTATTTACATTCGTTTGTTACCACCGTATGAACGTTTTTCATTTGTTTCACTTATTCCTATATCATACTTTTTCCAAACGGAATTTTTGTGAATATGAATTTCATTATATTTTTCTATTATAATATTCAATTAATTGAAAATTCGGATCTCTAAGATAAAAAATAAAAGACCAAATAAGCTATTTATAGAGATTGTGCAGTGGCTTGAAAAATGTGTTTTCGTACCAGATATGCAATTCGTTCCATGGTAATCGCCATAAAAACTTTTATAACACAAACTAAATACCTATCAAACCATTGAAAAAACAACGCAGATAAAGATTTATATAAAAGAAGAGTTTAGAAGTGCATCGAAATTCAAACAATATGAAAAGCAGATACAATCACAAAAGAGGATGATGAAACGAAAGAAATTAAACTGAAAAGATTACATGAAATTAACTAAAACACACGAACAAAGATTTCAAGTGGAAAAAAGATTTCAAGTAGAAAAAGAATGAATGGAAAAAAAACTGAGAGCAAATTAAGAAGGTGTTATTATGATTAAAATGATGTGACGAAGAAATGGAAATACTAAATTCCATTAAAATCAATTAACTGAATAAAAATGATGGTAAAGTGGTTTCAATAAAGATTTAAAAATAAGGAAAATTCACGGCAGCTGACAAGATTCTATCCCACAACTCCAGCATTTGGAACTACTATTCAGTTCATTATACTACGCAATCAGATGGCTTGATCTAACCTTTTAAACGTAATGGCGTGTCACTCAAAATTCCGAATTTTTCTTTCGTTAATTATTCGCAAATGAGGGCCCACCAGATTGAATGGCTGTTGTACAAGTATGTGGTACCTGGGATCGTAGCCTACATAACCTTATAGATGGTTCCAAAAAGTCGATCCCCCCACTGGGGATCTCTCCTTGTGACAGATAAGGGGACAATGGCAGTAGGAGAGAGACGGTAAAGTAATGAATCCTGGTAGATATCAGACAGCGGCTGAGGTACAGAAACAGCTATAAACAAAACGGCAGTACGAGAGAGAGAGACAAGAGGAACTTAGCGGCAGTGATGAGACATAGTTGACAGTGACAGGACACTGCTATGGAAAGAGTAAAGGGCGCTCTAGTGCGAGAGGAAAAAGAGAAGGAGAAAACATAAGTGGGTGAAAACCAATGATAAAAAGAGACGGAATCTATGACAATGACAAAGGGGAAGAGAGAGATAGTGACAGTAAGGAGAAACAGCAGAAGAGGGCAGGAATCAATTAAACAGCTGCACCTAAAGCAGAACAAGAGCGAGACAGTACCAGTGGGAGAAAAGACTAGTCTAAAGACAGAACGAAGGAGATTGTGGCTATGAAACAGGATACAGTGACAGAGAGACACATCCCTGCTTAGCTGGGTGGTAACGTGGAGGCCTTCCATGTTCTGGGTCTGGGTTCGATTCCCGGCCGGGTTGGAGATTTTCTCAGCTCACGGACGGGGTACTGTGTCGTTCTCACCATCATTTCATCCTCATAATCGGCTGAAACTCGCTCAATGAAGCACCGACTGAAATAAAACTTGCACTTGGCGGCCGAACCCGGCCAATAATGCCATCCGCTCATTTCATTTCAGAGCGACATAATGAGATAATGACAATGAGCTGGGCTCAATGAGTGAGTGAGAAAGGACAAGTTGGGGGGGGGGGGGGTTTGGATTGGTATGAGCGATTTACAGATGTGCACCAGATGGTTCGGGGGTTAAAGTCAGTTACGGTCAGGGAGCCCTGTGAGAGTGTGAGGTGAGCTGCACGTTATAAAGAGTGTGAATATTTTCGCACGCAAAAAATTTTAAAGGTGCTCAGGGAGATAGGATGAGGCAGTTGGTACCCCACTTTCAGTCAGAGTTTTTTAAACAGGAGCTCTCTCGCCTTTTTTGCAGTCCGAAAGGAACATTTTTTCGCTGATCTTATTCGTGTTTGGACAAATTTAGGTCGGCCCATATAACCTGACTCACATTACATCATTACGTATCAAGTTTATTAATCAGCGGTCCTACTTTAGAAATTTATAAAGACATAAGAACAATACATGTGAATGAAACTACACTACTGGCCATTAAAATTGCTACACCAAGAATAAATGCAGATGATAAACGGGTATCCATTGGAAAAATATATTATACTAGAACAGACATGTGATTAAATTTTCACGCAATTTGGGTGCGTAGATCCTGAGAAATCAGTACCCAGAACAACCACCTCTGCCCGTAATAGCGGTCTTCATACGCCTGGGGATTGAGTCAAACAGAGCTTGGATGGCGTGTACAGGTACAGCTGCCCATGCAGCTTCAACACGATAGCACAGTTCATAAAGAGTAGTTACTGGCGTGTCGTGACGAGCCAGTTGCTCCGCCACCATTGACCAGACGTTCTCAGTTGGGGAGAGATCTGGAGAATGTGCTGATTAGGGCAGCAGTCGAACATTTTCTGTATCCAGAAAGGCCCGTAAAGGACGTGCAACATGCGGTCGTGCATTATCCTGCTGAAATGTAGGGTTTCGCAGGGATCGAATGAAGGGTAGAGCCACGGGTCGTAACACATCTGAGATGTAACGTCCACTCTTCAAAGTGCCGACAGTGCGAACAAGAGGTGACCGATACGTGCAACCAATAGCATCCCATACCATCACGCCGGGTGATACGCCAGTATGGCGATGACGAATACACGCATCCAATGTGTGTTCACCGCGATGTCGCCAAACATGGATGCGGCCATCATGCTGCTGTAAACAGAACCTCGCTTCATCCGAAAAAATGACGTTTTGCCATTCGTGTACCCAGTTTCGTCGTTGAGTACACCATCGCTGGCGCTTCTGCCTCTGATGCAGCGTCAAGGGTAACCGCAGCCATGGTCTCCGAGCTGGTAGTCCATGCTGCTGCAATCCTCTTCGAACTGTTGGTGCAGATGGATGTTGTCTTGAAAACGTCCCTATCTGTTGACTCAGGGATCGAGACGTGGCTGCACGATCCGTTACAGCCATGCGGATAAGATGCCTGTCATCTCGACCGCTAGTGATACGAGGCCTTCGGGATCCCCACGGCGTTCCGTATTACCCTCCTGAACCCACCGATTCCGTATTCTGCTAACAGTCACTGGATCTCGACCAACGCGAGCAGTAATGCCACGAAACGATAAACCGTAATCGCGATTGGCTACAATCCGACCTTTATCAAAGTCGGAAACGTGATGGTACGCATTTCTCCTCCTTACACGACGCATCACAACAACATTTCACCAGGCACGGTCGGTTAACTGCTGTTTGTGTATGAGAAATCGGTTGGAAACTTTCCTCATGTGAACACGTTGTAGGCGTCGCCACCGGCACCAACCTTGTGTGAATGCTCTGAAAAGCGAATCCTTTGTATATCACAACATCTTCTTCTTGTCGGACAAATTTCGCGCCTGTAGCACGTCATATTCGTGGTTTAGCAATTTTAATGGCCAGTAGTGTATTTGCTACCTGCTTGCCGCAAGCGCACGTAAGAAAATCTCTCGCGTTAAAGTCGATCAAGGAAGAAGGAGGAGTCGACGTTGTTGGCGGTGACAACCGTGACAGGCAGGATGAAAAGGGGGAACAGAGACAGAAGTGTGGAGGCAGTGGGGGCGCCTAACGAGCGAGGCTGCCGCCAGATGAAGTCAGCTGAGCCGTCGCGCTGACAAACGGCGGCAGCGGCGCCGCTGGAGACGGATGGCCGCACAGACAGGCAATTGTCTCGCGGTCACGTCACGGGCGCCGGCTGCGCCGCGTCTCCACCGTCTCCGCCTAGCGTCGCCTCCCGCTAGGTGGCTCTGGCTCCGCTTAGCATCGGTACGGTAGCTTCTGCAGAGGACTAACAAAGCCCGTCGACAATGAAGTGAACGTAGTTTCTGTAAAGCGGCATTTCTAGAGTTCCTTCTCGAAAACTGCAAGTGAATTCACTGGTCGAAACTGTTATTAAGTTGAATGTTGTTAAATATTGCTACCTTTTTCTTCTCCCTTTTTATTCTATCGGAGTTACCCAGCAATGTCGAAACTTAAATTAACACAAACTGCTTTACATGTGACTATATTCCTTTGTATAGGACGTAAGGCTAGGCGTATTATCTCTCCAGAGGCACGGTCATTTAACAGATCCGTGTTCAGAAATTAAGGTTCCGTTTCCGAGGAGGTAATTAAAGACTGAGCAGCATCTTTTGTGGCGGAAGTTAGAGGTCAAAACTACTCGTTGTATTGGTGAAGGAGTAACTGGTGCTGTGAATCAAGGTAACCGGCCCAGGATATCAACGTTGATCGTTTTCAAAACTGCCTTATGAACATGAATCCTTCCTTGCGGGGGAATTGACGGTTACAATTCGGATCTAAGGGAAATTGTGTATTCAGTGATTTGACACAAACAAGGCTAAAGCAGTCCCCATGCAAACCTCACTCTTTCTCAGATTCTATGTTAACTCTTCCGAACAACTTTTGTTTACAGAAGCTTTGTTTATCATTAGCTCACACGGTGAATAGATACAAATAAGCGTATATGCAATTTATGCAAAATGTGGTTTTTTCAGTGGCCACTTAAAGATAAAACCCAACAATTATAAGGCATTCCCAAATATAATAAACTTATTTTAGTACCATTAGATTCCGGAGAAACACAGAAGAATGATTTCATTATTCGTTATTCAAACTGTTAGTACGTTACTACAGACAAAAGGAAGTGTAAACTCTAATTAAAGCTAGTCGCACGACAAAAATTGTCTACAACTACAAAGTGATAATTGCTACCTCTGAACTCGACGAATAAATACACAACGCCAACAAATTATTCTTAAGTAAGCAAGATTACTTAAAAATCATATATTTCATAACCGGTCAATAGGCAAATCAATCACCGATGGTGGTTTCCATAGTTTCAGTTCATTATTTTCGCATATCCGAACGAAAACGTAAGAATGAGAAAGGATAAGGGGGAGAGAGACAGGGTATAGGACGAGGTGGAGAGGCACCTTATCTTAGCATTAATAGTTCAAGTCCTGAATCATTCTCTCCATTATTATTAGGATACAATCTCCACAGTGGAATGTGTCATTTTGCACTATTACCAAACGACTTTTATAAAAGATAGTATACATTGAGTCCTCATCAACATAATACCATTAACTCCGTAGAATATACTCCTAGTTCACGCGACATTTATGGCAAGCTATATTTCCATGCCATTCAGACTCTGTTGTTATAGTTGAATAATTTACTCAAATCACAAAATGCCCCCTTCCCTATCTGTCTGTACATAAGTTGTGCGCGTCTCCACGGACATGCTACATTGTTGCTCACCGACGAATAGGCGCCCTGCTGTTCCCCACTTAACTCCTGTGATTAACAGCAGCCTATCTCTCTAGGTTAGAACGACGCTTTTTTGCTAGTATCTCGACTCCTGTGGAAGCTAGGAGGTTCTAAAATCCACAGCGCTGATTCTCATTTACCACGCAGTATGCTTACGAAATATGGTTGAAATACATTGAAGGAAAACAAAATCGGAACAGCAAAAAAGAATTAGTGTACAGTAATGAAATTTCGTGAATGCATTTGTGTCGGCAACGGTTTTAAGTAACTAACATTGCAAAATCACAGGTTAATGTAAGCACGACATTAGCCTTTGCAAATGTGAAACGCTGGTACATCAATAACGGTTGTAGCGACAGGATGTTGAATGCAAGAATGCTGTTGCGGATAAATGTTGTTATACAGGTACCGAATGTCAGTTTATGGGATGGAATTTCAAGCCTGTCGCATTTCGTCGGTCAATACAAGGATGACGATGCAGTTGTCGTCCGATGATGTCCAGTGGACGGATTTGGTGATCGAGCATGTCGACACTGTGTTCAGCATGTTGGGTTACAACAGCAGCATATGGAGCGTTATCCTTCTGGAAAACACCCCCTCGAATGCTGTTCACGAATGACAGTATAACAGATCGAATCACCGAATTGAATTAAGAATTTACAGTCAGTGTGCGTGGCAAAACCATGAGAGTGCTCCTGCTGCCATAGAAAATCGTACCCCATATCAAAACTCCAGGTTCCACTGTGTTTAGCACACCGACAGTTCAGCTGCAGGCCCTCAACTGCCCTCTTAAACAACACACGGCACGGCATTACTGGCACCGATATAGAATCATCTTTCTTTACAACACACAACAGACTTCTACCCTGCCCTCCAGTGAGCTCTCGCTTGACACAACTGAAGTCGCTAATGGTGTTGATTTCGGGTCAGCGGAATACACACTACTGGCGTCTGGCTTTCAGCTCTCCTTGAAGCAGCCGATCTGTAACAGTTCGTTGTATCACCGCCAGCTGATGTTCAGACTGCTGCTGTTGTTGCCGTACTATGCGCCAGAGCCATACACCGAACACGATGGTCTTCTCAGTAGAGCCCCTAGACCGTCCGGAGCCCGCCCTTCTTGCCATGGTACATTCTTGCGACCACCGTTCGCAGCAATCATGTACTGTCGCTACGTTCCTACCAGATCTTTCTGCAATATGGCAGGAGGAATATCGATTTACCCGTAGCCCTATTGTACGACCTCGTTTAAAAGCAGTAGGGTGTTGATCATGGCGGTTTCAGCATGAGTTTAAACCAAACCTAATTTCATCGTCACAGATGCGCTAGTAGCGCCACCTTTAGCGATTGGTGTGAAATCTGAATAGACGCCATTTTTCAGATACAGAAACACGCGCCGGCCGAAGTGGCCGAGCGGTTCTGGGCGCTACAATCTGGAACCGCGCGACAGCTACGGTCGCAGGTTTTAATCCTGCCTCGGGCATGGATGTGTGTGATGTTCTTACGTTAGTTAGGTTTAAGTAGTTCTAAGTTCTAGGGGACTGATGACCTTAGAAGTTAAGTTCCATAGTGCTCAGAGCCATTTGAACAATTTGAACCAGAAACACGCCTACCAGCTTTCGTTTATATCGTACAACTCCTTCTTTGTGTTGCGATTTTATTTTCCGCCAGTGAAGATTCAGTGGTTTAGGAGGAAATAGTTGATGTATACACATTTATAAAAAGACCTGATGCAATCCGCCGTAGTGTACACAGATACCGTGCATTTTATCAACGCATTATAGATTCTTCTCACAAGTAACTAGATATTGGGCTCCAGTACGCAACAAATACCGGACTGAGTTTGTAAAACAGACGGATTGAAACTATGTCTCCACGTGATGCTCTGTTCCTTCAGAAGAAACAAGGCACGGATGACTTGCGAGATCCCCCTAAGTGCTGTTGTTTTGGATGTCCTGCAGTCAGTTGTCGGTAGTAGCTTCAGTACATGCACCACTATTAGTATCTGCGGTAGTGTAATACATCTCGAAAGCGAAATTCATTACCAACACTGAATCATAAACATATATATATATAACTCTGTCGAAAGCAAATTCTGCGCAGTTTATATTTGGCATATTAAAATTGTGTGCTGGATGAAATGAACCCGGCTAATTACTGTAAACAGTAAACTTCAGTCACTCCACATCGAAAAGAATGAAACATTTATAAAAATATAAATTATTTTGATTGCTGCTCTAGCGCCGCACCGAATGATCAGAAACTAACCGACGAAATGGAAAACGGATAATTAGAAACCTATGAGGGTGCCCTGCGTAATTTACTATGAAGAAAGAGGATGATGTAGGTTGTTTTTGTACTGGTAATTTTGTCAGAACTGTGAGGCCTTTGAATCGTAATTGCACAATTAAATTGTTTCATAGCGTATTACAGTTCATTAAGTGAAACACACTCCTGATTCATCCGTAGAAAGTCTTTCTATCCAGTTAGCAGTATTTTCTGTTTTTGCCAGGATATGAATTCACATAGAGGTGAACACTCCTTGATATTTTGTTGAAACGCTTCCTGTGAGTAAAAATTTTTAAGACGCAGTAAGTGTTTTCCCTATTAAGTAAATAAATACTATGTCAGTCATTTCTATGAATCGCCCTAATGGAAATATTTTACGGTCAATGTTTTTTTTTCGCTTTTTCTCTTATCTTCAGATTGGCTTGTGTACGTAAATTTGTTTTTCTCTTTTGTCCACATTGCACTACTCTATTGCTGCACAAAGGCTATTTATTTTCTAAGCAGGACGGCTGAAAAATTAAAGTAGATAGCTGCTAGAGGTTTACAGCAAGACTTCTGAAGGATTAAATGATTAGAGGTATTCTTGTTTACTGTTTAGAAATATGTTCTGACGATACTTTCGTAATTACTGCCCCCCGTAACGGATGAAAATTCAAGTGCTGTAACCACGCTAGTTTTATGGTGTAATAATTGCACTATATACAAGGGTGTAACGGGTATAAGTGCAGATATTACTTTTGGTGAATAGGAAGTTTGTACTGAACACCATTACATCAGTATTTGCAGACAAATAATTATTGCTAGTATAAGTCTTAAGTTTTTAGATGGATTATTATCTCGAAGTATATGTGGCAAGAGCAAGCCATTGATACTTAAAGCATATCCTTCTGGGCAGCAGGTCAGGTGTTGAATTGTTGTCGTGTGGACGCAAAATCGTTAGTCTGTATTGACAGGCGTAGTCCACTAAGTGATGCAGTTACAGCTGTGCAGAAAACTCCACGTCGTAGAGTTTGTGAAGTGTTTGTGGGAAGAGGAAACAACTAACTCATGTGTATACATATCAAGGCACCACATACAAAAGTATCTGCACTTATACCCTGTGTATTTAATGCTTACAAAGATTAGCGTTAAGCCTCCCAGATCCATGGGACGATCTCACGGTGTGCTTGCTGTCCTGTGTTCACGCAGCCTCGTCGACGCCGATACGGCCGCTGACGCTGCAGCAGCTGCTTCCCCGGACGGACCACTACATGACGTACGAGGGCTCCACGACGCATCCAGGCTGCTGGGAGACCACCGTCTGGGTCGTCCTCAACAAGCCCATCTACATCTCCAGGCACGAGGTCAGCTTGAACCTAGGGAGGCGGGCAGCAGCAGTGTGTATGTTCTGACGTTTTGTACTTCGGCAGGCACAAGCAGTGTGTACCTTTTCTAGCCTAGGGAAGAGAATGGTAGTAGGAAGCTTACTGAAATCTCCTCGAAAGCTTCACTCGATCTAAAACCATATTCACAAATCACCATAGATGAAGGGGCATCGCAAAATCAGGAAGAGAAATAAATAAATGCGTACTGGTTTGACACACAAAAATAGCCTCTTTACACTGTGTATCAAAAAGGAATTTTCAAGTTTGCAAATTCGGCAAGGTTATTGATACGATTTGAGGAAATAGTCTGTCTTCCTGAAGGATAATACATGAAGTTTTGGCTCATGTGATGTAAAGAAACGTGCCACCGCAGGCGCTAGAAGCAGTTGCAGCAAATATGGCTTCCTTTACTAGTCTTGAGTGTGCTCGCCATGTGTTTTGGTTTGAAGACTAGAAGTTTGCATCAGCTTTGTAACGTAATTTTCGTACAGAGCAGGCCTATTACTTATGAGTGGCGCAAGTGTTTTATTAAAACTGGATGTTCAGCAAGACATAATAAACCCTCAGGTAAGAAACTTTCCTGGCAGATTAAAACTGTGGGTCGGACCGAGACTCGAACTGGGGACCATTGCCTTTCTAGGGAAAATGCTCTACCAACTGAGCTACACACGCATGACTCACGCCCCGTCCGCGCAGATTTCCTTCTGCCAGTACCTCGTCTCCTACCTTGTTCCGAGTTCGAGTCTCGGTCCGGCACACAGATTTAACCTGCCAGGAAAGTTTCATATCAGCGCACATTCCTCTGCAGAGTGAAAATCTCATTCTGGAGCCCTCAGGTAGTCCACGTGAGTTTGATGACATCGCAGGGCAAGTGACCCAGAGCTCTGTGAATAGTGCTACACTAATGACAGGCCTTCCTTATTGAGAACTGGGCGTCCCAAATTTGAGTATTGCTCATGTGTTATGAAAATGTCTCAAACAAAACAAGTTTACAACGGTGCTAGAACTAAAAGGCACTGATAATGTTGCTCATAAGCACTTTTGTGTCGAAATCTTACAACGGTTGTTTAAAGATGAGAATTTGACTGCTAAGGTTATCTTTAGTAATGAGTCGACTTTCCACTGAAGCAGTGAAATTAATAATTTCATAGGCGTGAAAAATCACGAAAATCTCTGGAACATGAACGTCGTAGTCCACAACTGAAAGTATTTTGTTCACTGACAAGGAGCAGTATTTACGGACTTTTCTTTTTCCATAAAAACTATCAATTGAATGGTGTACTTAGATATGCTAGAAACAAGTTTAGGCTCGTAGATTGACTTTTGTGATGAAGAACGCATCATACAGTTCAGACTAGATGACGCATCACCAAAATGCCTCTCAGACGCCCGGAAATTCGTATATTCCACTTTACAGGTTACTACACCAGCGGAGGTATGCCAGATGCATCGCCCACACGTTCACTGGACCTGGCATCTCGTGACTTTCTATTTTGGGGATTCGTCATGAACACAGTGTTTGTCCCCGTACTGGCTTCTCTAGCAGAGCTAAGAGCTAGAATCTGTCTCACAAATGAACAAGTCCCGACTGCCCTGCTGTAGCAAGTTTGGCAAGAAATCGACACATTCCGTGTGCCCCATAAACAATGGGAATCACAGTTGACCCTTTTAGGCACAACGTAAGAAACTCCATCTATTTTGTTATAAATTGGCACCAAAACCATGCCTGTAACTTAAGTGAATAAATCAATATCAGTTTTTATAGTTGTGAAGAACCTTCTGATACAACTGTTAGAATCTCAAAAGTGCGCCCAAATGCGTATATTGAAGAGTGGGAAGAATTTGAAGTGAGGCAAGAAATAACGAAAATAAGGGCTTATGAAAGACTTAATTTAAAAAAAAATGGGATAGACAGAGGTAGAACAGAGTTTTAGAGGAAAGACTTTTCTGTGTAATACGATTAAAGGAAGAGACAAAGAGGGGGTCCGCTGAAATGCACCACTGTGATTTAAATATTGTGAAAGACTGAAATAGTTCGTTTTAAATAAGGCACTAGAACTCATCGAAATGTCTTTATGGAACTTCTACGTATAATTTACAAGAGTTATGTCAGATTTTGGAAACAAAGCTTTCTGCGTCTGTTTGAATGTAGTATGCGTTCAAGCATTTAAAATTAAAGTAGCATCTTTGGTATTAGGTAAACACAGCTGTCGGTGAGTATGAACAATCTGGGGACCTTCATAGTAAACTGCTTGGAAAGTTAGGACGATGGTCCTATGTATCCTCTTTCAATGTGTCCATACGACGTTTCATTTATAGTGTTTGATTTTGGTTCTATATCTTCCAAAGGAGGGAAAAGAAGATAGTTGAGATAAATTCTATAAATTTTTATGTAACCAGATACTACGTGCCACTTCATTTCCGCTGGATAAAAGCTTTCTCCTGTGGTGCCCAGTAAGCGGGTGGTGTGCTGTTGAATGTGCCTGCACATGTTTTTAGTGGAGTTCATACGTTGTTTAGAACTGTTATTTTTAATTCACCGTAAATAGTATTATTTCGTGTGTTGCTTTGTACCACTCGTAAATTGCAATAGTACTTACATGATTACTAAACCTTCTTTAAGCTTTAGCAACTCTGAAAGCGTCACGTTCTTGACCAAGATCGAAATTTACAACTTACCCCACTCTTCTGTATGAAGGCAATGAGTTCATTACTCCAACCATTAACAATACGTTGACAAAGTTTCTAACAATTGGCCTTTTTTTTCTTCTGTACGTCTTGGAAATTCAACAGACCTCTATCCAATACTTTACATCTCTTTCTTCGATGCTTTAAGAGCTCGAGGTTACAAGACGCCGCTCTACCTCTTGTTTATCTACTTTGTCGAACCACACATCGTACCAGGTTACCGTCGCAACTTTTCACAAACGGCACGGGAGCGACAGCCTGTGTCGCTTCTGTGAGACATTTTTTGAACGAATGCTGTGTTTCTGATGACTGTCTCTCTACCGATTTGATGCTTGCGGGCTTTCTAATGAAATGATGAGATGAAATGGTAGCCCTCAACATCGTACCCTCTGACTCAGAGTTGAATTATTAAAAGTTTGCACTGGTTTCGTTGTCTAGGGACTGGGATACGCAGTTGCCGAATTACAGGCCAAACACTGCTGAGTCACCAGTATACAATATGAATACACACATGAATCGAATGGTTGAAGGTTCGTATCACTCTGCAATTGCAAATCATGAATTTAGCATATAAATAAAATAAAATCTGCAGGTACTATTTTAACGACTTTAAATGATGAGATTCACTATAGAAGCCACAGAAATCTCACAAGTGCCCATGTCGGCAGTATGAAATATTACTACCTCGCGCTACCACGCGCAAACTGCTCCATTCTCCACGTAGTTCCTGTTACCCACAGTCGCTGCTCAACGTTCAGCACTCCCCTACCCTGTGCGACTGTCCCTTGCTGCGCACCGTTCCAAACTACCTCATGTCCTCTACGGAAAAGATGCTCCTTCCTTACCCACATAAGTCTCTCTTAGTAACGAGCGCTGTGATTGGCTAGAGCGCTCCCTCCATGCCTCCAAGCCGAGGTACACTCAAACACATATTTAAACGCATACGAAACACGGGATTTGCATTTAAATAACTTGAAATTAAATAAATTTTCCTACCGCTGGACCATAAACACGCTCTAACACACATTGTTAAATACATAAACAAATTAAATAAACATACACTACTGGCGATTAAAATTGCTACACCACGAAGTTGACGTGCTACAGACGCGAAATTTAACAAACAGGAAGAAGATGCTATGATATGCATATGATTAGCTTTTCACAGCATTCACACAAGGTTGGCGCCGGTGGCGACACCTACAACGTGCTGACATGAGGAAAGTTTCCAACCGATTTCTCACACACAAACAGCAGTAGACCGGCGTTTCCTGGTGAAACGTTGTTGTGATGCCTCGAATAAGGAGGAGAAATGCGTACCATCACGTCTCCGACTTTGATAATTGTCTTATTGTAGCCTATCGCGATTGCGGTATATCGTATCGCTACGTTGCTGCTCGCACTGGTCGAGATCCAATGACTGTTAGCAGAATATGCAATCGGTGGTTAAGGAGGGTAATACGGAACGCCGTGCTGGATCCCAACGGCCTCGTATCACTAGCAGTCGACATGACAGGCATCTTATCCGCATGGCTGTAAAGGATCGTGCAGCCACGGCTCGATCCCTGAGTCAACAGATGGGGACGTTTGCAAGACAACAACCATCTGCTCGAACAGTTCGAAGACGATTACAGCAGCATGGACTACCAGCTCGGAGACTGTGGCTGCGGTTAATCTTGACACTGCATCACAGACAGGAGCTCCTGCGATGGTGTACTCAACGACGAACCTGGGTGCACGAATGGCAAAACGTCATTTTTTCGGATGAATCCAGGTTCTGTTTACAACATCATGATGGTCACATCCGTGTTTGGCGACATCACGGTGAACTCACATTGGAAGTGTGTATTCGTCATCGACATCACCTGGCGTGATGGTATAGGGTGCCATAGGTTACACGTCTCGGTCACCTCTTGTTCGCATTGACGGCACTTTGAAAAGTGGACGTTACACTTCAGATGTGTGACGACTCGTAACTCTACCCTTCATTCGATCCCCTCGAAACCCTACATTTCAGCAGGATAATGCACGACCTCATGTTGTAGTTCCTTTTCGGACCTTTCTGGATACAGAAGATGTTCGACTACTGCCCTGGCCAGCACAGTCTCCAGATCTCTCACCAATTGGAAGCCTCTGGTCAATGGTGGCGAAACAATTGGCTCCTCACAATACGCCAGTCACTACTCTTGATGAACTGTGGTATCGTGTTGAAGCTGCATGTGCAGTTGTACCTGTACACGCCATCCAAGCTCTGTTTGACTCAATGTCCGGGCGTATGAAGACCGTTATTATGGCTAGAGGTGGTTGTTCTGGTTACTGATTTCTCAGGATCTACGCACCCAATTTGCGTGAAAATGAATACCTCTTTCTGCATTTCTTCTTGGTGTAGCAACTTTAATGGCCGGTAGTGTATATCAAAGGAATAGCAACGAAGGTATTGCAGTATCCTAATATATCTTTGCTTTCTAAAACACAGTAAACATTTGACCAATTTCTTCATGAATAGTATATATCGTATATAAACAAAGATATAGATGAATAAATATATTTAGAAGCATGCTACTACCGTTTCTCGTGTAACTGTGGAGTACTTATGGCCTGACGCTATCGATAGTAATTGGCCACTTTGACCTTCAATAACTCATGTAATATTCACGTTACATGCCAGTAATTTATACCAATTTACGTTTACAGTAATAGCTTTCTAAAGACACATCGATCGATGAAATCGGATGAAGCGTTTAGATTTTGGAAATTCCATGCTGGGTGTTACTTGTATAATTTAGCATCAGATACTAAGCTTTAAACTAATAAAGATACTGAAAATCTGGTTACACCATCAGAATCGTCATGCAAATAATGGTAATGTACATGTATCTTTTTTGAGGTATCATGATTCATCTGGCTACTATTAATTTCTATACGAACTGTGAAATGTCTGCCGTTAAGGTTTCACAAAGTCCGACATCTTTGGCACTCCCGTCATCGACACTGCGTCACCATGGAATTCCCAGTCACGCGGTTGGACCCCACTTGCTTTGGCCAGCGTCTGGCACCGTGTGGTCGGCCTACCGAGCCGCTGGCGCCGGCCGACCGGCCCGTGCGGTCACGCCAGCTCCGAACGTAGAACATTTTCAGGGCGCCAGAACTCGCCCGTTACCTCACGTGCTCTCCATCTTATCTTATCTCTCATTAATTTATTCAGCTCTAAGACACTGCTATAGAAAACGGATATCCATGATCAGTTATGCTTTTCTGATATTCCTTTACTCTTGCTTCTTTTTTTTTCTTGCTGCTTACACTTCTCCTTCCAGTTTCTGGTTAACTGTTCTTGTATGCCGTGGAAGATCTCTCACAAACCTCTCCCTACTGACATATTGTTACACTCTTCGTTGTGCACTTTAAGTTCACTGAATTTTGCTCCTCCTTTGATAGCACTACATTTGAAATCCTTCTAGCTTCTTCTGCTCTGGATTTCTGGTGGTTTCGAGTCCATTTCCATTCCATACAGCACTCGTGACATACGTTTTGAGGAACTTCTTTCGCATATCAAAAACCTGAAACCATTATAGGTCTTTTATGGAAGAAAATGTTCGTTGCCTGCTCCAGTCTGCATCTACATGGGTTCTACCAAAGCTGTATAACTTGTTACCTAGGTAGAATTCTTTCAGGTTAATCTTACTCTTTACAGCTGTTCTGAAACCTGTGACTCTTTATAGGATACAAATCCTGACACCTGCCTAATATCACATTTCTGCCATACTATTTTACTCCTGTAAACTTGGTTTTTTTCCAGGTTCAGATCGAAATGGGGGATATGGAGGTGAAATCATTTTGTCCATAACTTGATGATGGGTACTGGCTCTGTATCAAGAAGATAGATAAAGATATTAATGTATCGCCATGAATAGTAGTCATATAGCGAGTTGTATTGGAAAAATACATCTCTTCCTTATTGCGACAACATGGCCAGTTTGTAGTCGGTATCTGTCAGGTAGCTTCCTTTGCAACTGCCATCTGACCAACTTTTTACTCAGTTTTAACAAGGAGTGTAAATACGTAAAAAATGCCATGACAAATCTTCCAGCATTCGGAACATACTGTAAAATTGATGGGTGGTAGAAAGGTTTTCACCCAAAAATAGGACATATTACATCCACAGAATACCTCACACAGTCCGTAAAAACGCTCCAGACATTCATTAAAAATTAGTGCCTGACGTGTCCGCTGTATGTGGCCCAGAAAAAAGTACCCAGACATAAAATGAAGTTTATTGTGACACACATAAATAATCTTTGCTGATGGAAGTTATGTTGGAACACAATAACTGAAAACAGACCACATCTTGAACATTGAAAGAACAATAATAATATCTAAAAGATGTAGGTCTTAAAATGTCACAGTAAATTGGAAGTACTTAGATCGAATGTCCACACTCTAAACGTGCCTCAATCAAAGTCTGAAATGGATGTGCTAAAACCGAAAGTCCCGAGCACATGAGCAAAACGTAAGTCCCGAAACAACAACATAAAGTTTAAGTCTGGCCTATTGTCAATGAAGAGCAAAGGCAAATACTACATAGTCCAATTGTTGGTCACAGTGTGAGAAGCTAGGTCTCTTCAGTTTAGAGATCACAAATTATTCCAGTCTGTATCTGACAGCGGTTTGAGGTGAGCACATGAGCAAAACGTAAATCCTGAAACAACAACATAAATTCTAAGTCTGGCCTATTGTCAATGAAGAACAAAGGCAAATACTACATAGTCCAACTGTTGGTCACAGTGTCAGAAGCTACGTCTCTACAGTTTAGAGATCACAAATTATTCCAGTCTGTATCTGACAGCGCTTTGAGATGAAGGTGGATGAGGATGTCGTTGTCGGGGTTGCTGTTGTTCCATAGTGAGATCTGGATTATGGGAATGCTTAGGAAATGGGCGTCTGGCGAAGCAAACTCACTTGTAATGCACTGGTTGAGTGTAGCGCAGCTACTGGCCCAGATACTGCCTGGTCACCAGGAAACTGCAGGTACTACTTTCAGTTACATAGCACATGTAGGAGGAACGGATCCATGGTACCAGTGCCATCGTTGCCAGCTGCCTGAGGGTCACACAGAAAGTGGTTATCCTGTCTGTGGTCTGAAAAACTGTCCCCTGTGGGATCCATGCACACATAGCCCATCTCAGTTGCTGGCTGAGTAGGGGAAAGTCCTTAACACAGCATTTCTCCCCCCCCCCCCCTCTGCACCCCCACCCTACCGTCCACTTGAAGGACAGTAAAATTGATAGCACATCTTAAAGTACCTGTAAGAGCTCTGGCTGACAGCAGGGGTAGCTGAGAGGCTTTGATATAGAGTGTGGAGCAGTTGAGTTGGCTGCAGGCTGGAACTAAGACAGGGCGGTGGTAACCAGGAAGGGCATTGTAGAGGATTGAATCTCTGGAACGAAGCATGATGGTAGAGTAATGGACGTTGGAAGAAGGCAATGGCAAGGCCACTATTGATTAATGTGCTTGCAGCACACTGTGCCAGCTTGAAGAATCAGCTCAGCAAATGTCTATCCTATAAGATTGAAAAAGGCCACAGGAAACCAATGCAGGCAGCCTTTGGTGTAGACAAGGGCCCACAGGGAATGTCTGAGAGAGAAATGGTGGCAGCTGGACTGCCAAGAGGAGGGTTGGACTCTGGTGGGATAGATGGTAGATAACTGCTACCGATGTGGTTGGCCATAGAGTTTCTCTGTTTGGGTTGTCTCAGCCTGAAGAGTGAAACGATAAGAAGCCTGAATGAGTGCACAGCCCTCATCCAAAGAATGGTGGCAGTAGATGGTTGGGATTTAAAGGTAAGGTCAATGTGTTTATGTAGACCATTCGAAGCCATTTGCTTCAGAGAAAGCTGAGAATTCTGTGGAAACAAACTGAGCGCCAGTATCCATCAAATGGTTTTTTTGGGAGCCCTTCACCTGAAAAAGTGGTGGACAGGGTTTGGATGTTCTGCCTTGACGACATGGTAGGCACGATTGAGATGTAGAGGAAATTGTTGCCAGCATCTAGAGAGATTAATCTGGAGTGCTCCAGGAAAGGACTAAAACCCCTCCGCCTCCCCCCCCCCCCCAAAATGCACTTGTAACTGGGACCAGGGGACAGAAATGTCTGGCGAAGGAAAAGAGTGAATAGAAGTGCGACCTGTTTACTCTGGCAGTGGGGTAGGAGTGTGAGCTCCACATCTATGCTTAGCTAGGAGACACATTGGTGGTCGCAATGCTCCAGTGCCCAATGTGCAAGAGAGACAAGATGTGGTGCTTGAGGGCCTCTATGATCACGACCCTGGTGTAACCATTTACCCATCACTGAGCTCATTTCAGATTACATTTTTTCTGGACCTTTGCGTACCACAGAAGCTTGCATTTAGATGGCCAACCACATTCCACAAGATGGAGTACCTAGCAGAGCATTGAGTCCTCAGCAGTGTACTGTGTTAGAAGCTTCAGCTACCTTTATGGTTACATCCAGGTAGACGCATACGTTGGGATCCACATCAAAGGAAAAGTCCTGATCAGGGGAAGATGTGAGAGGAGTGCAGCCTTAGGTCATTGAGTTCTTGAATGGTACAGAAAGTCATAATTATAACTTCAAAGAAACAGAGCCCATTGCTTGAGGTGGCATGCTATATTGGTCAGAATATATGCTGACACTTTGAAAAGAGACAGTAGTGGCTAGTGGTCCATGAACAGTGTGACATGGTGGCCATATCAGGTAAGATCTCTAGGGCTCCTTTTTCTGTGTGACTGTAGTTACACTGTGCACAGGAGGGAGTCCTAGACACAGATACATCAGAGTCCTTCACGCTGTAAACCACATGGGCCTGTAAAGTGACCACACCAAAACCACAGTCTGATGCATTAACTGCCAAGATTAGGGGCTCGGAGTGTCTGTGATGAGGCACATGGGCTGGAGTAGGGCCTGTTTCAAGTTCCAGGAAGTGTTTGAGCCGGTGTTGAAAATGGCCAGAGCAATGGAAATGCCTAATGGAACACAGTTATACTGAAAAAATCCAAAAGAAGTACTGAACACAAAGAAGCATTGGGAATTTATAATCAATGGAAGATGGAGATACGTATCACAATGTTGAATCTTGTAAAACGCTTTGCCCCCCACAGGGCACCTCATTATGTTCTCTACCTTGGAAGTGGGATAAGGGTCAAAGACAGACATGGCATTAATTGTTGTCTGGAACACCCTGCCCATGCAGCATCAACCCTTTGGTTTTTCTATGGTGGTTTTGGGGGTTACCCTTTGGTGATTTGGAATGGGAGTGAAAATACCCTCATCTTACAATTGCTGTAGCTCTAGAGAAAGTTTGTCTCGGCATTTCTGGCTATTTCTGGCTTTCAAGAACTTCAGTATCACTGATGTCCAAGGAGGATTGCAGGAACACTGTGCTGAATGGGAAAAGTGGTCTTTCAGAGAAGGTTTGGTGCCAAGTGACTTGAAACTGAGGGCAGAGTCATTAATTTGTAAGCCAAGAGCATTAAACGTATCCTGGACCGAGAGACCAATTGTTCCAGGTGTCCAAGAACTAATTCTGGCTTTGAGGTACTGGACTTGAGCTATAAATTGGCAGTTGACTTCGACGATATTATTGTTGTAACAATGGAGTGGGGAGTATCACAAAGCTGAAGTAGAGTGGACCCCAAATGATAGTAGGATCATCAGTCTATGGTGGTCCCACACGACCGCATGTCTATCTGCAACTCGATGGGCATGTTGTTAATAGTTACTGTTACAATAGAGATAGGTCTGAATGAGGAAGCACACGTTGGATGTAGGATACATCCGCTGATAGATCCAGCCTGTCGTCCACCCCAAAGTCTGAGAGGTCCATATGGCGACAGTCGGCAATTATTTAGAATAATGCTTGACACACATCAGTGCTATGTCTGGGTTTCCCACAAGAGGTGTACTTAGCGAGTACATAGTTGCGTCGTTGTCTCTGGTGATTAATAAAACACAGGCTACGAGAAGGGAGTTCTCGAGTGTGGCGTCTGAGCGCTGCATTGTGTGAATCCATCATGAGTGGGGGGAATTGGGGGCGGGGGGGGGGGGTTGCCGAGGACATCGCACTGATCTGGTGGCACGTATTTGTTATGGGTGCTCCAAGGTATCTGATGATGTGAAATACAGTTCGAAAGCTCTTATATTGGGAAGACACGTGGCTACGGAAGGGTCTTCCAATTTTAGAAGATTTGTGCATAGTCAGTCTTTGAGGGTGTGCACGAAAATCATGTCCCAGACCAAGGAAGCCACATATGATTGCTTACACTGAGGATTACTACAATGGAAATGGCAGTCACGAGATGAACCCTGGAGATGGGCAATCTATTCATGGTAAGACTCTCTGTTCGGTCTGAAGCAGCTGAAAGGCATGTGAGAGGCTGCTGCCACATACACTTGGGGCTCAACATATTGTAACAAATTGGACTTTAGACTGTCATACCTCGTGGATTAAGTAATTTCAGAAGGTGGTAAATGACTTGTTCCATGTATGCCACAAATAAGGTACGCTGCTGGGTCTCACTCGTTATGCCATGAGCTGTTCCATGCATGTAACATAGTTCGCCAACATATAGACCTTCTTATCAAACTGCTGTAAGCGCAGGGGCACCGCCTGGAAACTCTTGAGAATGATGAGACCTGAAGAGGAGTTTGGAGAGCTCTGGAGGCGATATGGGAATGGCCAACAGCTGCTCGATCAGGAGCTCGTGAGTACACTGCATCTGCTGTATCAGTAGCAATACCTGGACAGAGACATCCATCGAGGAAACGTTAAGTCCACTATACTGCTGATGTAAAACAAAGACAAGTATTACAAAGTTATATTTTTGATCAAAGTTTTAGAGGCTACATCTTTTCAGTGTACAGCTGGCTTTCTTAATAAATACTATTAGTAAGATGGCTGTTTTTTTCAACGATTTGACCCTGCCAAATACTTCGTTCAAATTTTGTTCTGATTTATGTGTTATTAGTTATGATTTGAAACTGAAGTAATCACTGAATAAAACAAGTTTTTCTTTTTCTTTAATTTTATTAAGCTTCAAAATAAACAAGGTGTTTCATCGAAGTATCAGGATTCTGAAGATATTCTTTCATAGCAGAAGTCTGGGCACCTCTGGTTAGGCCCATAGTTGGCAGCTCCTGGACACAAAGGTCGATGTGGACGGCCCCATAGCAGTGACTCCAGACTGAGATACTGACTGTGGGAATGCTTTTGCAACTGGCGCCTGCCCCGGGAAACTTACGAGGAGTGAACTGGGCGAACATATCCTGGGCGCCAGCCTAGGTACTGCCTGGGTGCTAGGGTACTGTAGGTACTAGTTTCGGGCATGTGGTCGCTGGAGGAGAAAACAGTCCATGGTACCACTGACCTCTGGCAGCGCTTGGGTTGTCACCTGGTGCTGGTCAGAGTAAGGTCATCTCTTTCTCTGCTGTCCCTATAGCTATCCCCTGCGAGATCTGTCCCCCCCTCCCCCCCCCCCCCCGTAAGCAGTATTGTTGTTTGTTAGCTGAGCATTTGTGAGGCCTTGACACAGCAGTGCCATCTGTCGATGAGTTATTGCGTGATTCGAAAGCAGTCATGGGAAATAATAAGTAGAGCATCACAAAAGGCAGCTGGTTGCTGTCATTTTATCATATTTGCAGTGTTGCACATCTGTAATGGATGAATGTTCTGTGTATTTCACTTGGTCTATTGAGATACTAAGCATGCTATGAACCATCGACCTTAAGACTGTTTTTTATATCACTCTAGATGGCATGTAAAGTTCTAGATAGAGACTTTGGTAGTTGTTGGCTTTCAAAAATGGTTCAAATCGCTCAGAGCACTAAGGGACTTAACATCTGAGGTCATCCGAAAGGTTGAAAACTGTACTTTTGGTTTTATTGTAGGTTTTTTAATTTAATTTTGATAGGAAAAAAGACATTACAGCCCTCTCTCCTCATCGTATTCAGTTTTTCTGTGTTTGTCATAAGGTAATATTTTGTGCTAAAAATGTTATCGATCTCTTTAAACAACTGCTGTAAGACCTCCTTAGATCATGCAAAATGGTCCATATTGTCTACCAAACGTAAAAATTGTAGTCCCTTGCACTGTTATGTTCTTTAGTGGTTTACAGCCAGAAGATTTTTTGATGCAGCTCTCCACACATCATTTTACCCGATACAAGACTCTTCATCTCCTGACAGCTACTACCGCCCACATCCCTCATAACTATCTTGGTGCACTACAGCCTCTACTCTATCAAGTGATCGCTTTTTTAAATCAGTTTTTAAAGTTGTGGCATAAATTTAAATTCTTCATAATTTTGTTCCTTTTCTCGTCATCTCCTTATTAGTTATTCGACCTACTCAGCTGTTCAGTATTCTTCTGTGGCAGTACGTTTGATAAGCTTCTATTCTCTAGTTATGTGAACTGTTTATCGTCCTCGTTTGATGTCTGTACGAAGAGGAAGTCCGTACAAACTCCTAGAGTTCAGAATTCGTAGCACCTAAATCTATATTAAGTATGTTAACAACCTTCTCATTTTTCAGGAATTCCGTTCTTGCTAATGAAAAATCCGCATTTTTTATCCACTTTAATTTGAATGTCATCAGTTATTTTCCTGCCAATGTCGCAAAACTCATTTACCATTTTAACGCCACTTTTACTAACTGATTTGATCACCGTTCCCTGATTTCAATGGACTAAATTCTATTAACTTGTTTTCCTTTTATTGATATTCCCCTTACATCAGCTTTTCTAGACAGTATCAACGCCTTTGCTGTCTCTGGCAGAATTACATCAGTAACAACCATCAAAGTTACTATTTCTCGTGTTGTGCTTTAGTTTATACTTCATATATTTTCTCGTGCTTCCTTCATTGCATCTTCAATGTGCAAATACACTCTATTACGCTAATTAATCGGTCAACCTGTACGTGTCAGGTTACGTACGGCAGAGTGACGCGTGCGGCCTTTCGTTTCGCAGATGTACTCGATGCGGCGGCTGATGCAGGGCCCCTTGGCGGAGCAGAAGGCGCCTCTCGCCAACAACGTGCGGCCCCTGCAGCACCTGCACCATCGCACCGTCAGGACCAACATCGACTTCTTCCGGCGCAAGGTGAGACCGAGCACCAGTAGCGACTGCTGGCGCCTCCAAGCGCCACCAATTATTGCACAGTTATCACTGTGTTAATCTAAAACAGTTCCGCCTTTACCATCCACGCCTTTCAACGTTACCTATCAGAGTATTCGGTATACTCTATTATTTGTATCTTCGAATCTAATGCTAAACAAAGAAAAGAAACAATACTCAACGTCAATTTTAGACACATTGTTCTAAAAGTATCAGGATAACAACATATACACCATGAGTTATGCACTAAGTAGAGATGTTGTCATTATTTTCCATTTTGCTCACTCTTGCCTTTCTCGTCCTGGTCCACCGGAGAGCTACTGCTGTTTGACCCCGCAAAACGTTTTTCCGGATCACGCGTATGTATGAGGGTCATTCCCGAAAGTAAGTTCCGAATCGCCGTAGCCAATCCATCGTCGCGCAAACACTGAAACCCGCATGCGTGTTGTCTCCTGGCGCTGCTCGTAATACACCGCTACTTCCATTGATGTTGTCGCAGCGCGCTATTTATACTGTCAGTTCAATACGTTTAAAAGAATTGATCAGCCCGCCGACTGTGAAATACGCCCACTGATTCGGTTTTTGATAGTAAGGAACGTTGCAGCAGTGGAAATTCATCAGCAGACAAGTGAGGCGTGTGGCCCTAATACGATGAGTTACAGCAGAGTGCGAGAGATTTCAAGGACGGACGGGAATATTTCTATGATGGACCACGACCAGGCCGACCATCAATGATCTGAGGAGATTTGGTCAAAGCCTTGGACGAAAATATTCGTAAAGAATGACAATTCCGAATTTCAAATGTAGGACTGGAATTTCCGAATGTAGGTATAACAACTTTGCGTCAAATTGTCTCTGTAATGTTCCAATTTCGCAAATTACGAGTATATGCACATTCGCTTCCAACGCTGCTTACTGAAAAACACATGTTTTCCAACACCAAAAAATGCAGAATTACAGAATAATGAATCTGACCTTCTGACGTCTGGAGTTATCTTGCTGCATGACAATGTCAGACCCGAATCGGCCGTTCACATCCAAAATCTAATCAGATCTTTTGAATGGGAACAGATTGTTCGCCCACCGTACAGTCCAGAATTGACGTAGAGCGATTTTCACTCGTTCCGCTATGTAGAGGAGTTTCTCGGCGGAAAGCGCTTCGGGAACAGATGACGAAGTCAAAGAAACTGTGGAAGTCTGGTTATCCTCATACGGCGGCAGACGTCTACGACTTAGGGATGAAAAACTTGAAAAATGTTATGACAAATTTTAAACAAATAAGAAAACTATGTATAAAAATATAGAAACGTTTAAGGAATTAAATGAGAACAGGATTTTGAAAGAAATCTGTGATAGTTTATGTTTTATAAGAAATCTGACCATACTTTACGAACAACCATTGGAATTCGTTCGCCCAAACCATAAATGACTATCCTAATTGGTACATGTTACACTCCTTTCCAGCTTCAACTCCATAGCGGTCGTTGAGATGTTACGCCCTACATAGTATTCTTATTTTCCCGATGTTAATTCCTATTTCACACCACGTAACACGCTTGCGGGACAGAGTGGTTAGCAATACCTGAATCGAATGGGCCCCTTGAATTATCGACCGTGGTCTGGTACACCGGCCACCGTGAGTGAGGTTTCTAGGAGATCTCCCACGCTTGTTTAGGCAAATACCACATGGTTCTCAAATTGCGGCGCAGAGAATACGATACACAAACTACTATAACACGATAACGTACGGAACAAAGATTGCACTATTCACAGACAGACGGCAGTCGCTGCGTGTCTCCATTAGGTTACCTTTGACCACTGTGGCGGCAGGTAGAGCATTTCACCATAAGGTTAAATAATAAGATAAAAGATCTGCAAACTCCTCCCGAGTCAGACGGGATAAACGCTAGGGAAAACTAGTAGCACGAGAAGATGATCATGATTGCTGTTGGTACCAATAATGGTTGAAATGCACCAGGCCTTCCAACGTTCCCAACTCCATCCAGATCACTGTGGTTGACAGATTTGCCCAATGCAGACAGTAAAAATAAATTGATTATAAAAGATTAATAGAAGTACTTTATTTTCTTGAAATTATTCAGTGTATTCCGCCGCCATACATTTATCTGTCTCGTAATTAGTTAAAGCTGCATGTTGTGACCCATTTCTGTGGCTGTTCATTGATAACATCGAAATATTGACGCGAGGGACTCTCGTTTTTCCCACGCAGTGTATCACGGCGTCTGGGTGGCACAAATGCATTTCACCATGATTACTTTAGCTAAGGACCCTCACTTGGTGCTATCTATAAGGTGTGAATTTAGTTGCTGGTACCAAATTGATAAAAAATGTTAATTTCGTTTGTTAATTTTTCTCATTTGCGCGCAGAATTTACAGTTAAAATAAACGGTTGAGTGCACTAGTTGCAAAAACGTTAACAGAATGCATTAAAGTAATGTTATTTTCACAACGTGTAGCAATTACATTATTTGCAGCTACACTTCGCAAAATTTATTGTAACACAGTACTGTCTTTCCTTCGTACACTTTATCAACAAAGAAATAACAATATTGTTGCCAGTGACTTTAACAGAAAGTGTAATACGTCCTAAAATGTAAACATCGGTTTTGTATGTATTGCACTGAAGAGCCTAAGAAATTGTTACAATTGCCTAATATAGTCTAGGGCCCCCGCGGGCAGGCAGAAATGCCAGAAGACGACGTGGCATGAACTCGAGTAATGCCCGAAGTAGTGCTGGAAGAAACTGACACCATGAATGCTGCAGGGTTGTCCATAAATCCGGAAGAGTACGAGGGGATTGAGATCTCTTCTTAACAGCACGTTGCAAGGCATCCCAGATACGCTCAATAATGTTCATTTCTGAACAGTTTGGTGGCCAGCGGAAGTGTTTAAACTCAAAATAGTGTTCCTGGAGCCATAATGTAGCAATTCTGGACTTTTAGGGTGTATTACTGTCCTGCTGCAATTTCCCAAGTTCGGGAATGCACAATGGACGTGAATGTATTCCGTTGATCGGACAGGATGCTTACGTACGCGTCACCTGTCAGAATCGTATCTAGACGTATCAGGGGTCCCATATCACGCCAACTGCATACGCCGCACACAGTTACAGAGCCTCCATCAGCTTGAACGGTCCCCTTCTGACGGGATTAGATTCATGACGCCGTCTCCATACCCGTACACGTCATCCCCTCAATACAATTTGAAACGAGACTCGTTCGACCAGACAAAATGTTTCCACTCATCAACAGTCCAATGTCGGTGTCGACGGGTCAGTGCGAGGTGTAGAACTTTGTGTCGTGCTGTCATCAAGGGCACATCAGTCGGCCTTCGGCTCTGAAAGCCCGTATCGATTATGTTTAGTTGGATGGTTCCCACGCTGCTACTTGTTAATGGCCCAGCTCTGAAATCTGCAGTAATGTGCAAAAGAGTGGCACATCTGCTACGTTTAAGGAATCTCTTCAGTCATTGTTGGTCCCGCAACGATGTCGGAGATTTGATGTTTTACGGGATTAGTGATATTCACGGTACGCTCGTGAAATAGTCGTACGGTGAAGTCCCCTGTTCATCGCCATCTAGGAGATGCTGGGTCTCATCCCTCGTGCGCCGACTATAATACCACGTTCAAACTCACTTAAATCTGGATAACTTGCCACTGTAGTCGCCGTAACCGACTTCACAACTGCGCCGCACACTTGTCTTATATTGGCGTTGCTAACCGTAGCGCTGTATTCTGCCTCTTTAAGTATCTCTGTATTTGACTACACATGCCTATACCAGTTTCTTTGCCACTCCACTGTACATGCTCTGATGGTAGCCACTTGCAATATGTGCAGTTAAGCTGATTTGTATTACAGTGTGATGCGCTCTGTAGCCATAAAATTAATGAAAATTTCTTAGTGTCAGTGACAACTTTGAGTAAGTCATAACAGTAACAGGCAGAGCATTAGTGGAGTATTCTTGTGCGTGCTGTTATCACACTGTAGTGACACTGCCCCTCCTTCACGTTGCTCCTCAGCTGTCTTCCTGATGCTGAGTCGCCCACATTCCCTTTTTCCTACCAACGAAAACTTGCTCATCTTTCCTTGAACAGAATCTAAATCGGTGTGTCAATTAAACAAGCTCAACCTACTGACCACTCGCTTAGACCTTCAGGATGCTTTCCTTCATCTTCAACTGTTTTGCTCTTATATTCCACAGCTAAATTCTGTGTCATGACCAGAGTACCTTTAGTCTGCTTCCGCTGCACCATTTCTCTTCTCTGCTGCTCCTGCAGGCACAAATTTATGGGTTTCTCGATGTAGTAGCGGATGACCAGCTAATATGTGTCCACCTATGATAGGAGTTTTCTGTAGACATCTTTCTTCACCTAAGCTGCTGGTTCTACTTTTAGCACTTCATCTGTCCTCTTAATTTTAGCATACTTCATTACTCAGATATTCTTTCGTTTTCAAACACTTATGTGGTCATGACTCACATTTTCAGGGACTTCTTTCCCATTTCTATTAAAGAAAACTGATAGCAAGTAGTGATCTTTCACTGAAGTCGTTTTGCGCACTGCAGTTCTGCTTCCGATACCTTCCTTGTTTCGGCCATTATACATGGGAAAATTGTTTCACTTTTGCACTATTTTATCACTTTCCACATTTTATCAGTTTTAGGTTTGTTTTGTTGGTAACTGAGGTGTATTCCGTTCTATGCATCATATTCTTTTCGACAGTTCTAGGTCTATTTTACTTCCGACCATCAGGACTAAGATGTTTATGAATATTGACATTCGTATCTACTCTCCTAGAATTTGGCACCCCTTAAGATGTTTCCTTTCTCTGCATTGACTGATTTTTAGGCGATTTTGATAAGCTGCAAACTGGGCATAGAGCTTTCTTAACATGCTCTTTCTTGACCTTTCACTATTATTACATCCACATGGTTTTTTGCAGAAATTATACATTATTGATCTGTCTGTAGTTCAGTTTGAATCTTCTAAGGATTAAGAACATGTTCCTGCACCTTACATTGTCGATGGTTTACTGTAGATCCACAAATCGCGAGAAAATGTCTTGACATTTTGTCAGTGTACCTTTCATTACTTAGTTCAATGTTAGAAATTCTTTTCTAGTATCCTCTGGCATCCTAAAAATCTAATTGATCTTCCTCTAGCAGGATTTTTCAGCTCTTCAATGTATTATTCCGTTAGTAATGATGGTCATCTGGTAATTTTCAGGTTTATTAATACGTGCATTTTTAGTACTGTGAAGGAGATGCGTCGCTGAAAATGTTAAGGTAAATTAGTGAACCAATAAATTTTACACTGAAAGGAAATGTTCTAAAGAAATTAAAGTCTGTGTTAAGTGAAAAGAGCTAGGTAAAGCATAAGCTTCAAGCTTTCATAACAGAAGCCTTTGCAAAATATGTCCAGAAAACACTTCTCCTGATTCTAAATTCACTGCTCAGATTGCCAGATTGTAGAAAAGAGCATTTATATGTTATTTTATCCGTGTAAGATCTTGTGAACTCCACGGTCGTTAATGGTTACTGGTGAATAATGCAAACTGACTACAAACACTTTTTAAAAGTTATATTTCAGTGCCATAACGGTTTCGTGGTACTATGTCCATTTTCATATGCATAATGTTTCCAATTACACTCCTGGAAATGGAAAAAAGAACACATTGACACCGGTGTGTCAGGCCCACCATACTTGCTCCGGACACTGCGAGAGGGCTGTACAAGCAATGATCACACGCACGGCACAGCGGACACACCAGGAACCGCGGTGTTGGCCGTCGAATTGTGTTAGCTGCGCAGCATTTGTGCACCGCCGCCGTCAGTGTCAGCCAGTTTGCCGTGGCATACGGAGCTCCATCGCAGTCTTTAAAACTGGTAGCATGCCGCGACAGCGTGGACGTGAACCGTATGTGCAGTTGACGGACTTTGAGCGAGGGCGTATAGTGGGCATGCGGGAGGCCGGGTGGACTTACCGCCGAATTGCTCAACACGGGGGCCGTGAGGTCTCCACAGTACATCGATGTTGTCGCCAGTGGTCGGCGGAAGGTGCACGTGCCCGTCGATCTGGGACCGGACCGCACCGACGCACGGTTGCACGCCAAGACCGTAGGATCCTACGCAGTGTCGTAGGGAACCGCACCGCCACTTCCCAGCAAATTAGGGACACTGTTGCTCCTGGGGTATCGGCGAGGACCATTCGCAACCGTCTCCATGAAGCTGGGCTACGGTCCCGCACACCGTTAGGCCGTCTTCCGCTCACGCCCCAACATCGTGCAGCCCGCCTCCAGCGGTGTCGCGACGGGCGTGAATGGAGGGACGAATGGAGACGTGTCGTCTTCAGCGATGAGAGTCGCTTCTGCCTTGGTGCCAATGATGGTCGTATGCGTGTTTGGCGCCGTGCAGGTGAGCGCCACAATCAGGACAGCATACGACCGAGGCACACAGGGCCAACACCCGGCATCATGGTGTGGGGAGCGATCTCCTACACTGGCCGTACACTCATGGTGATCGTCGAGGGGACACTGAATAGTGCACGGTACATCCAAACCGTCATCGAACCCATCGTTCTACCATTCCTAGACCGGCAAGGGAACTTGCTGTTCCAACAGGACAATGCACGTCCGCATGTATCCCGTGCCACCCAACGTGCTCGAAAAGGTGTAAGTCAACTACCCTGGCCAGCAAGATCTCCGGATCTGCCCCCATTGAGCATGTTTGGGACTGGATGAAGCGTCGTCTCACGCGGTCTGCATGTCCAGCATGAACGCTGGTCCAACTGAGGCGCCAGGTGGAAATGGCATGGCAAGCCTTTTCACAGGACTACATCCAACATCTCTACAATCGTCTCCAAGGGAGAATAGCAGCCTGCATTGCTGCGAAAGGTGGATATACACTGTACTAGTGCCGACATTGTGCATGCTCTGTTGCCTGTGTCTATGTGCCTGTGGTTCTGTCAGTGTGATCATGTGATGTATCTGACCCCAGGAATGTGTCAATAAAGTTTCCCCTTCCTGGGACAATGAATTCACGGTGTTCTTATTTCAATTTCCAGGAGTGTATATTGACTTTTTTGTCAGATGCTAGTAATTTGCTCCACTTGAAAGTATTACAGACGACGTGTTTCTGACCAAAAAATTGAAGTAATTTTAAATGTTATCCATATGAAGGTGGGTATGGCAGCTCGATTTTTGCTATAGTAGGGGCAGCCAACCTTTTCCACCTACCGCCCACCTTCGTGCCTCTCCTAGTAATAAAATTTTCTGACCGTCTATCAGTTCGACAGTAATGGTGATTTATGAAGGTAGGGAAGCAACTTTATTTTATAAAACTGATGAGGCAGCGTTACAGCAAGACAAAGCACTTGGTAATAATTACCAATTAAATACTTTGTCTCAAAATTATTGTAAAACACGATGGAAAAGATTTTAAAATCCCTGCCACCCAACGCGTACCGCCTACCACAAAAGCAGGAACACCCACTATTGAGCGGTAGAAACCAGGTTGACTACCACGGGGTTATGGCATTGAAACACAGCATTTTAAAAGTGTTCGAGGGTGGTTGCGCTATTTACCAACAAAAAAACATTTATGTCATATAGAGGGTTTCGAATTGTTCTTCTGAGAACACATATTTCAAGACACCTTCTCTCGATGATGGTCTTCTCAAAACATTGCAGATGCATGGGAACTGACTGGTTACACTCTGTAGAAGCTCTCAAACCATCGACAAGTCACGCAAAACTATGTCTACCAGACTTAATTTAATTCCCAATCTTTCCCCATTCTACTAAATGAGGTACAAATTATGGACAAGCAATGCGTATTCTTTTAATAAAATTCTTAGTAAAATTGCAGATCTTTATCTCGCATGATGCAGCTAGTTCACTCACCGCGTAAGACGTAGAGAGTACAAGACCCTCCACTCCATTTTCTTGTGTTACCGCTGTGAGGTGACCTGCGTTCCACTTCAGAGAAACGTATTACGCCCTGTAAGAAGAAACCGTTATCTGTGTCGTCGTTACTTCAGCACCGGGATGGAGGCAGTCGGGATAAATTCTGCATTTCGTAGTAAATGCTCCCAGTCTGGTAGATTTGGTTTGTTTGAAATGAACAACGCGTAACAAATGAGTAAGGCAAGTCGCTGGAGTGTTCTAAGAAGTTAGTAGCACCAGACATTCACTACAAAAGGTCATGCAACATCATTAAAACACTCGCTACTGGTACGCGAGATCTAACTGGCGCTCGGTAAGAAAACAGAAATTTTCGGCTGTGCTCATTTGTAGCAGATGTGCATGCTGGGACAGCGAGTAGAATTCATTGCGGTTGTCCAACAACATTGACTGCAACGCATTACTATTTTGCTCTGTTTACTGCAGCACGATTGTCGCACTGTAGCCTTGTGACCTTTCCCTCCGGAAAAGTTACGTTCCTTCATGACGACCACAGCTGTAACGTTATTCAAACGGCCAGCAATAATACTGAGGAAACACGAAGTTCGCGGTACATTTGTGAATACCTGTAGTTCACAGTAGGCTTATGCTCCCATAAAGCTCCCCTCTAAACAACGTATGATGCTACAAAGTTGTTCTTTTCTGAAACATTGCGTTTACTAACGAGAAAATGTGCGCTGTGTAACAGAGTGTCCGAAGAAGTTTTCGCTTCACCGCTACACAAAGACGATGTCTCCCAACCTTTCGTTATCGTAACTGACGAAGTAGTCCTTTATTGAAGGTACACGAAGCTATAGTGACGTCACATCAGTGGTTAGCTCATTGAACCTATATTCGGTAGTACGATGGTTCACATCCCATTTCCGCAATCTAGATTTAGATTTTACGTGGTTTCCCCTAATCTTTTATGACAAATGCCTCAATGGTTTCCTTGAAAAAAGCACGGCTCAGCTCGTTCCTCATTTTTCGACTAACCCGAGGCAGCAATTCGTCCCTAATAACCTCGACAAGCAAGTAACGTTAAGCCGTTGCCGCGAGGGATTAGCCAAGCGGTCTAAGGCGCTGCAGTCACGGACTGAGTGGCTGGTCCCGGAGGAGGTTCGAGTCCTCTTTCGGGCAGTGGGGTGTGTGTTTGTCCTTAGGAAACTTTCCGTTAAGTAGTGTGTAAGCTTAGGGACTGATGACCTTAGCAGTTAAGTCCCATAACATTTCACACATATTTGAACATTGTTAAATCGTTATGTTCTATCTTCCTGTAATCACTTTGAAGCTGAGAAGCCAACCTCTTGCTTCTCCATCATTTCAGTTAGCCTCAGAAGTATACTTTTCAGGGAGAGGAGGGGACGTTTACGGCCCCCTCGCTTACATATTATACATAAATTTCGTACACTCTCGATGGATATTCATAAAATCAGGACTGCAAAACAGTAAAAGTGTTTTCACGACACTTGTTCCCAATCGTAGGGACATGGACGCCGTTGTCTGTGTCACTTAATTGGCCAAAGTCACTTGAATTGGCAGCTACTACAATTCAACAAAACTGCAATAGAAAATGTTGAACCAGGCACACATAATTTACGGACATCATAAAGGTTGTGTGGAAATGTTAAAAAAACCTATGTGTTCAGATACCCTAAAACTGACATAAAGTTATTGGTTATGGCATCAGCACTGTATTGTTTTTATACAACAGTTGATCTGTTTATCCCTTCGTATGGGCTGTACCAATAGTCTGCTGCAGCTCATTCATAATCAGAGTTCACCTGGGTGGCTCTACTTTCAGTGTAATCCTTGTTTAGTCCGACTTCTGTGAAGTGCCTTTCCACAGGCTCCATACCAATCTAAATATTTATGAAGGTTCTGGTCTCCATCTGACTATTTTTAATCACATTTTTCCTTAACTAATGCATCATAAAGTAGAATATTTATTAGAAACTTACAACATTCTAATGCGAGAGATATTCATTTAAAAACCTCCGACTGCTAAACATAACAAATACGTGTACATATAGCGCTTGATCGGTTAGGAAAAGCGACTCAGGAGGTGAAGTTGTGTAAGACAGCTCTCTGTTACGTTCCTCAGTGTGTAAGCAACAAGTGCTTGAATATACAGTGTTATTGTGTCTACCGTCATTTGCGAAGTACGTTCCGTCATTTGCTTCCTCCAAATGAGAGGAATCAGTGTTGCCGAGACACATCATAGTGTGAGGGAATGATGAAGAAATTCAAGGCTGGTCGCACGGATGTTTATGATGAAAGACATTCCAATGTGACAGATGAACTTGTGTAGCATGTTGACGAAATTACGCTAGCAAGACGCCGATTAACCATTTTTGAATTTTCACCAGCTGTTCCTCAGATTTCAAAGGAAACATTCTTTAATACTGTCCTAGAGAAATTAGTTTACCGAGGTCTTGTGCATGGTACATACCAAAATATGGGACCGATGTTCAAAACAGTGGAACAACTACAGCTCATCCACATCCCATTCGCCAATCCAGATTTAAACAGCAATTTTCTGAAGAAAATTGTGACCGGGGATGAGACATGAACTCTGAAACTATGGATATGCATGCACGCTCATTGTCCCGATAAGCACAAAAAATTCGAGTAGACTCTGAAGAACTGCACTTAGTAGTTACATGTTTATGTACACATTATATGTGTATTGTGACACTCTTACGAAACTCCAAAAGTCAATCCAAAAATAAAAGTGGGGTGGTCACCTAAAAAATAACCCACTTGAAGACAGTGAGCGGCCCCACGGTGCAAACCGAACGAATAAAGAACTCAGCCTTGGATACCTGTCAGCATCTTTCCTTGGCACCATGCGGACCTCATCCCTTCCCCAAGTTGAAGGCCCTTTGCGACTGGTGATGAGATCAAGACCAGGAGGTACCGTTCTTTGATGGAGGGAAAAATAAGCTGGTGTCACAGTAGAACAAATTTTTGAATTTGGTGGTGATTGTATGGAGAAGTAAAATGACAAGTAACTACAGGTTATTTTATGTATATTTTCCTTTTGGAAGCTGCTAATTGAGACTGGAGGTTTATGTGCCAGCTACAGAGGCAGACATTATTTTCGATTTCTACGTTGCATATTAACTGATTTTCAGGTTTACTTTCTTTTCAGCTCGTCCACTAGTTCTTAAAGCTTTCCTGCTGTAGGTTGTTAACTGCCTCGAGCCTTAAGCATTTCTATCAAAACAGCGTCATCTCCAAGAGCAGTTTTTTCATACCTTGAACTGCTTCATTAATTCCTGCACACTTTCAGTTTTGTAACATATGAACTCTGCTACCAAGTCATCCTTTGAACTGACAGACGTTTAAAAAGTCTTGAAATGTTTCTACTTTTCCTTCGCTGCTTCTACTATGTCTCTTTCTGTTAATTAACTAACTCCCCCACTCTAATTCTGACAGACCTAACAAAAACAGAGTGGAAAGAGTTCCATATTTAATTCATTTATTTATCATAAGTGTAAATGTTTACTGTAGTTAAATACGAAAGGAATATACTTCAGTAATGTCGGTCAAAGGTATTCTTGTTCCGTATACGAGGGGATTTTAAAGTAGCATACATTTTTCACAGTACGGCAAGCTCTGTTGGTCTCTCTTTCTGCTCATCTCTCGTTCATTACTGCCTGCTGTCTCTGCTCACTGTCACTCCGACTATCACTCTCTCTCCCCCTTCCTTGTCGTCACTGTCATAGACACTCTCATTATCATTGCCTCTCTACAACTTCCATACTATCCCGCATTTTTATTTGTTTACCACTGACACTTTCTCCTCCGCTCTTTTCCTACAGCTGTTCTGTCACAGTCAACTATGTTCCACTGCCACTGTGTCCCTCTGTTTCCTTAACCAAGTAAGGTGGCGCAGTGGTTAGCACATTGGACTCGCATTCGGGAGTACGAAACTTCAATCCCGCGTCCGGCTCACCTGATTTAGGTTTTCCGTGATTTTCATAAATCACTCCAGGCAAATGCCGGGATGGTTCCTTTGAAAGGGCACGGCCAACCTCCTTCCCCCTCCTTCCGTAATCCGGTGAGACCGATGACCTCGCAGTTTTGTCTCTTCCCCAAAACAACTCAACTTCTATTTTGTTCTCACTGTCAGGATCTACTTCGCTCCTTATATACCACAATTACTATTTTTTATTCCAATTGCCACTGTTTCCTTGTCTCTAGGCATAAAAACTATCCAGTATGCATGCCAAAATATTATCAGGAGAATTTTATAGATGTTGAGGAAGGTGGAATGAGGCAACTGGACCCCCACTTTTGAGGCACAGTACCGTACTTGCCTTTTTTGTGTTCCTGCAGGGAGCATTTGCCGCTAATTTCCTTCTGTTGCCTGACACACTGCACCGCATGTCCCTCATATGAAAGAAACTTTTTAGGTCAGCAGAATTTTGTTACTTCATTTATGTAAAATTGAAATAACGCAAAACCAGGTTTACACGACTCGATTTTACATTTACAAAAATATTTCATGTGCTTCAGTACTGTAAAATTGAGCTGCGACAACCCTTTTAATGATAATGGAGATAAATCACAGCATAATTCTCCCTGTTGCGTGCTTCGTTTCAGCCTCACTCCAGATCATAGGTACGTATTTTACGTCCACAAGTAGGGTACGTTTGAACCTCTATATCTCGGAAACGGATAAAGATATAAAGAAAAATTTCAAGGATATTCGAGATTACAAACTGAGGACCGTACTGTAAAAATATCAGGCTCTTACTGTGCATAATTGTCTTGGAATCCGCGACTCTGTTTGATACGAAAAAATGGCAAAAGTCCTTGTTTGCGTTTTTCTGTAAGGACCACCCATGAACCGATGGTGCCTCAATTAGCACCTTAAAGCTCACCGTAGACTACACTGAATTGAAAGAACCAACCGGTTTGCTCCACATGCCTAAGCAGGAGGAAGTCTGTAATATCCATGATTTGGCCATATACTGTAGGATGGGATCACTAACAAGATCCTTCTGTTGGGTGTACAAATGGCGTCTAGCCCAAGAGTTATCCAAAACACTCGACCTTACCTTTATGTTACCAATACACACCGAGCTATGAATCCTGGAAGAACCCTGTTTTCTGCACGGCGTTTTGGAGTATATTAGATGCGGAATACTGTCGTATGTGTACTGTTTCATTCCTCGGTCGCACTTTCTTAAGTGACAAGATGCCGTCAGAGCTGAATCGCTGACAAGTAAGAGACTAAAAATGAGTTAACAGTGGTTGATCCCATAACGCATAGATCATTTCTGTCTTATCAGGGCGGTATTTGTTTTGCCGGTGACGTCAACGTCCCCGTGTACGCACATATACGCGATTCTTACGAAGTAGCTTTGAGTAACGTTATAAACTGTTCTAGTGTGGAAATGTTTTTAACTAACACATTGAATTGCGTGTCACTCCGAAGAGCTTGCCGGGCTTCCATAGACCCCTAAGAGAGGCAATGAAAATGTTCACCAGAGTATAAGGTAATATAGGAATCAAATCTGTAACTAAAAAACAATGAAAGGTGACGTCATACATGATTCACAAATGTAGTCGGAACTGTTGAAAACTCAAATCAGAGGAAAGCCGCATCGAAAGGAATGACAAGAGTCTAAAAAGTCCAGTGCCGAGCGAGTAAGAGAGATAAGGTCAGCGTCGAAAAGGGCGATTGGTCTGTTCTGTTACCACCGCACACCTCTTAGTAGCCATTGTGGTAAGGACACTGATACTTAAATTACATATTAAATATTAATACACTACACTAGTTATGATTTTATCCCGACGTCTTCACGAAACATCTAATGCGCGGATCCGAACTGCGTACAAAGAAGTTTTTTTCTTTGTTTTCAACACAGTCACCTAGTCTCTGTAATCGATGGTTGGAATGCTCTACCCATTGTTCAACTCATGTATGATAGAAACCCACTCCTCAGCCACAGAGTTATTAGAGATTCGATGAGTGGACGTCCTCAGCGTTGGAAAATCTCTTCCCCCCCAGTATTCTCTTAGCTTACCGAAAAGACGGAAACTGCAAGGTGCAAGATCTGGTTTTACCTATCAGCAACACAAATGACTGCACTGCTTTGATGAAATTGTTTTCGCCATTTTACAACGGTAAAGGAGACACTGCATTTGGTCCACATACCACCAGAATCTGGCGCTGAATCTATGTACGATTTACACGTTCTGCCAACGAGAACTGTACGTTTCTTCCTAGAGTAAGTCTGTGGCTGCTCCGCCAATTTAGCTGCACACTTTTGAGCGCCTTTTATCTTTATCGCAGTAGAAATGTATCTGCAGGAAGCCTGGGTCGTGTACTTTTTTCTGACAATGCCCCAGTCTTGTTGTACGATGGTCTTAGCGTGGATACGACTGGTGTAATTTACCTTCTGAAGTCCGTATGTACTTTACGAGCTGGTGATACCTTAATCATCTTTTTATTTGAAACTCTTATGTGGCACAATTTTACTATGTTGCCTGGAACAAAATGTGCACGCATTCTACTATAGAGGTGTAGTATACATTTGTTAGAAGAATGTTGTGAAAATTCGGTCCCCCAACAAAGAAGACCACATGCAAGATTTTTCTACAACCTCTTTTGGAATACTGCACTAACATTCTGGATTAGTCTGACTGAAAATAACGAAACTGGTAGTAACTTTACTCTGCCAAAATTGTATTACAGGGATACTCAAAGAAAATATAACCTGTTTCAGAAAATGTGTTGTATTCGTGTGACACTGTTGCACTGAACCGTAGCTTCATGTTAAAGCGATTTTCTTTTAACTGTAGTGCATTTGTCTTAGCAATCGTAAGTACAAGACGGGTCATGTATCTGTGCGGAAGCAGAGTTTCTCTGTAAACTCGAAAGTAGAAACCAACATTTGGCTTTAACTTCAGGATACTAGTGGAAAAGCTGATAACGATAAATGAATGGCTTATCAACGTGACCACATTTAATTAAAAATAATAGTCTTCTAACTACCACATTTACATTAGAAAAGCAACATTTAAAACTACAGCCAAAGTCCTGCACAAATGAAACACAATGTAACTAGCGTATCTTATTTTATAATAATATTAGATGCACAACGCTAACTTATTTCTCATACATGTATGATGTAGTGAAGGAAATGAATCTCACAATACAGAAAAAAATTCAGTTTACAGAATGTATGGCCATGTTGCATATCATGATCACACATTTCATTCTACAGCTGAAAGATTTCCTTTCCCCTTGTTCAACATTACACTGTGCGCACACGTTTTGCCAAGTCGTGCGATGAGAACATATCACGGTTTCGTACTACAAATAATCATCTGACTTGTCCTTGCACATTCTCTGGGCATTCATCAGACTGTCATATGTTTAACAGACGATGTAATGGACTTTTACGACAATTCTCTTTCCTTACAAGAAAGGCGAAACAGCGGAATAGGCTAAAGGAATGGGTGAATGTGGTGAACCTCTCTGTATTTGCTTAATGACGTGCTGAATGTTAAACAATGTACTGCAGAAAACAACTAAACAACAACAACTGCTGCAGTTTATTTACTGCCCTTAGGCTTCGTATTTAGAAATCAGGAAGACATACAATAGGGAGATGCTTTCAAAGTTGGTTTGTTCAGGACAGTTCATGAAAATGTAATGTGCAGGTGAAACGTCACAGTAATTTAAGAAATTGGTATTAATCAACAGTGTATATGATTGAAAAACGAAATTTAAAGTTTTCCCGAAAATAACATGTCGTTATAATAAAAAGATATATGTTTGTGGGTTCTTAAAATACATTAGCTGTGTTACAGACGTACTAAGAACGCAGTAAATCATGTATAACACCAATATATTACTGAATCTTTATATAAATGACTGACATATGATAAAATTTCCTTTTAAAGAACTCTTGTTGATGTTTCGACTGGGAAAGATCGTCAACAAATGAATCAAAATTTAATTTTAAGTGTCCCTGTAATTGTTGCAACTTGCATGTTGTGAAAATAATACTTAATAGTCATGTTCATTTCGCATTGAGTCTCCTTTCATTCCGTTCTTTGCCGCTCATGGCACGACATTATGAATTACTCCGGTCCCATAATGACATGAAGTATAAACTTTTCCTCTGTATTATACTTCAGCCTAAAAACTTAAAAGATCAGTTTTTTATACAAAAACTGATTAAAAAGGGTAGAATGGTAAAGTCGACTGAGTCCCACACACAAATTTGACCATATTCTGTGCATTTATTCTTAAGGAAAGCTCTTAGCAATGCTCACAAGACACAATTATTTTACTACCACGTAAATTCACGCACTAACTCAATGAGAGCAATCTGCATAATTTACTAAATGTAAGGAAATACCGGTTTTTTTAAAATTTCTCACTCCTTTGCAAGGGACAAATAAAGTTCAAGATAACCCAATGATAAAATACTATACACTGCTGTCTACGCCAGGGAACAGAACTCAGTCTGATCAAAGCTGGAAATTCACTGCAATCTTAATGCCTCTCCCACTTACTCAAAAGGTAACCCATTAAATTGGATCTTTGTACTTGTTCATCAAATGCACCATTAATTTAATCTTAATCTTCCTTGAACCAGCGAAACACTTTTAATGAAGACTTTGTCAAAGACATAAGTAAATATCACTGAATAACAAGGAATATCTGTGTGACGAACCATTTCAGTTTTCTACAGTCAAACAAGATCCATTAAACACATTCGACACACAATACCAAAAAGAGGCATCCGTCAAATAAATACCACAGCAACTACCAAGACAACTGCAACGTGAAATTAATTCCGTGCTCACACTGTTCTTGCATACTATAATCAGTGTTAAATTGGCGCTGGAGTACTTTCGTACTTAGGACGCAACACAAATACGGCTGGAACTGGCTTTATGTGCGATGTATAGAGGCATTCACAGGTCTCCCCCAAATTAAGAGCGCATACAAGACATACTCCTTACTCCTCACAGAATCAAACACTCCACGTCAGCTACGTTGCATCAATGAACAGCTGTTATCCGTCCCACAGTCTACTTTGCTCCCAGCGTACACCCTTAGTGGCAACAAGAGTTGGCGAGCAGAGCCACGGCCTCTGCTGTTAGTTTCCAGCGCCTTTCCTCCTCTCCATTTTTCTCTTTACTCGCCACAAAGCTGTGGCGTCCTGAAGCTGACCATTTCCGCCAGATGGCGTGGAACCGGATTTTCAACGGCCGATCGGACTTATGGGGAATTCGAAATGTGCGAGGAACTGGAACAATTACATGTGCATCAGAGGTCATACGACTAACTGAGAAACCCTAGTAGGCCGCGACACATGTAATCATGTGTGAGATTTTTATGTAGTTTGGGTGTCATGACAAACAGGGCTCAGTAGCAATGGCGTTTATCACTGCAGCATTAAAGCATAAGATTTAATAATGAATTTATTTGTTCCCATATCAAAAAGGGCACAGCGCCAATGTCCGCTGGTCATTGTGAGAATAAATAAAACATTTTTGGTAAATCTGTTTGATACCATGCCAAAAAACAGTGGACAGCAGCAACAGCTGTTCGCCAGTGTGTGAATGAAGCTTAACTTCTATAATAAATTCATTCGATGGATTGCCAAACAGGGAACAGCAAATAATATGTTTCATGCCAAGCCAAACAGTACCCAAAATCAATGGCCACTCATCACTTAATAATGGCATTTCATAATAAATTTATTTGTGCCATGCCAAACACGGCACAGTACTGATCAATGTGCCATTAACGAGTAATACTTTGTTATGAATTTATCTGGTGCCATGCCATCTGGGACAGAGCAACAACGTCCCCTCATCACTGAATCATTAAATCTAAATGGGTAAACATAAGTGCTTAGAAGCTGCAACATCACTTTATTCATTCAGTGACTAGTTTTTATGGCATTAGCGTTATCTGGTCGACAACAAACAGTCACACTTGATTATAACAGCCATTGTCATGATATAATATTTAGCATTAGACATTGTAATCATTTATAAATATACGTGTATGATTAACATGGTCTACTACTTATATGAGGCGCAAACACTTCAAAGTAAATGCCTTCATTATTTAAAAAATCAAAACTAATTTTCATTCTCCAGTATGAACAAGAGAATGTACACTGATTGACATCAAGCGTCAATTGTCTTAGGGGGGGGGGAAAGGACATCTGATAGTAATACATAAACCACAAATCTAAATATAAATTAGACTGATGACTTTTTCTAGAAAATCTCTTTCACTGTTCTTTTGGTATGCTGTGAGTTCACGTGGCAGATTTCACTAAGATTTATTTTGACACAAAGAATTTATGATACTTTTACATGTGACTACAGTTCACATTTGATTATATTCCAGGGATACTAATAAAATGTTGTACACAGTAAAATTGCATTGTAAGTATGTGTTTAGCTTTCCTTAATAACATACATTATCGTAATATTTCACCAGTAATTCTTCTGTTCGATGGACTGTTTTTTAAACATTACATATTAAGAAGCCACCTTTTTTTTCAGGGGAAGAAGTGTCCAACAATGCACAGGGACATGCGTTATATAGGTAAGTAACCAATGTAATTAAATCTAGTCTGCATGACACAATAGTGTTTTTTACAAACTGAAAGGATTATCAAGAGTTTACTTCTATTAATAACCCATGAGCCAGTATAATCCTCTTCAAAACAGTATAAAAACTACTTTAAACAAAATTTTTACTAAGAACGCACTGTCCTTCAGTAACAGTTCCATACTGCACTCACACTCAGTTTTTATCAGAAAGTATTGATAAAAAAGTGCAAACATGTTACGTCATATAGCTTGCATTAGTCGCATATGAGCACAGCAGTAAAGCTACCAACTATGTGGCGCACTTCTTTTAGAGTGGGGTTTATATCCAGCTTTGTGGATTTTTTTTTTACATCATAAGTCATGACGTCTTGCTTGTGACATTATCATCATCATGATGTCATAAGCCAAGTCCATTTTTAATTATATGATCAAGATGACGGATGGTAGGCAATTTAAAATTCGAAGATGGTGAAAGGTAGAAAAAATATACAAGATAGCTTTGCAGATAATTACAAATGAAACATCCTGTCATAGGATGACATAGGTGGCAACATTTTTAAATTTTTCATCCAATCGCAGCACTTTAAAAAAATGCAGTAATTGTGGTAAATTTTTAAGTGAGAGAGCCAAGATGGTAGTTCCCACAAATTTTTTTGTATTAACCGAAGTGAAACGTCAAATGAGAGTGCAGTATTGTTTTTCCAATATCCGCCATATTCAGAAGTAACCAATTTTACTGCACTACTTCTATAAGCTTCTTCCTCACCTGAGCGTCATATTCTAACTTATTCGATTAGTTACCAAAATTCTTCTAAGCCAACACAAGTGCTCTCTCTCTCTCTCTCTCTCTCTCTCTCTCTCTCTCTCTCTCTCTCTCACACACACACACACACACACACACACACACACACACACACACATACACACATACACGCAGTATTAATATCAAATATTGCAGTTTCATCATTTCTGTAACGCTTTGCTCATTTTACAAGTTAATATTTATGTCAAATACTGTGACGTACGCCAGTAAATTTCATCTCACATTGGCTCTACCGGTAAATTTAATTTCTCTTTGTTTTATAGTACGCTAACGTTCATGTTAAAAACCATATTGTCTCTTCATCAGCAATTTTCATCTCTCTCTGTTGATGTCAAATAATGTACCACCACATCTGTAGATTTCAGCTCTATCTTTCTAATATATGCCAGAGGGAACATGAAGGTAGAAACTCGAACAAACAATGCTCTCAGTGTAAAATTTATTATAAAAAATGTTACATTCCAAAGAAAGTTAGATGCACACTTCCGCATTTACATATTCTCTAGCCTCAATAACGATTATTAAAAGTTACAATTGCACAAATTTTGGAATACTCAAAGTTTCAGTTGCACACAGTTTTTCCACACATTTAATGTTTTTGCATTTTTTCACAATATAGAACTACTGTAGGTATAAAAAGTATACCATTCAATAAATCACATTTTCACATATAAACTAAAAGAATGTTGAACTGAATTGCAGCAGAAATCGTTCAGAATTTTATGGTATCACACAAACTGGAAACATATAAATTTAATACACATTCTAGTTAACCTTCAACAATTTTTCGAACATAAACTATACAAAGCTGTAGGTTGTTATAGCCTGAATTAACAATTGGGTCATGTCCACCAACCTACCAAGTTATGGTAGCTGTGCCTGACTTGATAAAATAGCAATGAAGCTAAATTCCACGTTATTTACCAGCTGAAAATAACATGAAAAAACATCTAAAAATATAGCAAACAATTTCTTGCTATAATGGCATAGAACCACTTCACTTAATGAGTACACTCAAAGCTACAGTACACTTCAAAATTACCCAAGTGTTAAGGGCGTCTAAGGCACTCGTTTTGACTATATTGTTTCGACGTTCACTTCTGAAAAGTGTTTAGATTTCAACGAAACCATTTACGTTTATGTGAGAATCAAACACTCTTGAAAATTAAACAGAGTCACGATAATCTTCTTTTAGGGAATGTACATTATAGTTTCACTATGTGATGCCTTAAAAAAGGGAATTCACATTTTTATATAACTGGTTTCCTACTAGGCACAAGTGAAAGAAACTGTTAGTTGGTCTCACTATTTATGAAATCAAATGTGTTGATGTTGTTCACTCTCCCACACATGCACACATTGCTGCTGCGGAAAATTCATTATGACTGACAGGTAAGAATCTTTGTAGTACATATATGTTGCAATCATCCAGATCAATCAGCCCTGCAACTTCATATTTGGAGTTGAAACATTGTGCTTTTGAGATTGGGTGTCACTTCTCCTCTTCCAACTATGAAGGCATTTCAGTGCGTATTGTGGTTCAAACATAACACAGATGCTTCAAGACCTGTAACACAGAAGCAGAAGAAATCATGTTCTCTTGATCTAGACTCATTGTGCTTGTTTTCTCCTCTGACATAGGGCATCGAGCTTTTTGGTATCCAACATCAGACACTGTTGATCTGTGGTTTGAAGTGTAAAATTATATAATATCTCAACAATAATGCCATCAAGTGTCTGTAAAACGTTGTATAAATATTGTAGTTCATAATTGTTTACATACTGTCTCCCTGTGTTACTTGCTGATTATAGCAATAAATTTGAAAATTAATGCACATTAAATTACTCACTTACTTTACTTATAATAATGTTTTCCTAGCTAATTGACCGGTGGAACTATTTGTAGCTATAAATATTATTAACAGCATGTTTGGTTTTCATTTTTCAACATAATTTCTGTAATTTTGTCAGATTTGTGCCTTATTTATTGGCGACCTTCCTCAGTGAAGAAACAGCTATTACTTTTTTGTCTTTTTACTGTATATTTATTTTAGTGTTGTGCCTCTCTTTCCTTTTCGTGATTTCTCATGTTACTTCACAAGGAAAATACTTAACTGAAACTGTACGTAACACTAGTTTCGTTGTTAGGCTATAAGAAACGAACTTTCAAGCATTTATATGGTAATACTGCTAGATCAATATTTATAAAACGACCAATCATGTCCATGTTTGTTAATCTACCATAATTTTCCTAATAAGTGAACGATTCTTTAGTCTTTTGCGGTCCTCCAGGTACAATACGACCGCTACTCTGAATTTTGCAACGATAAGTTTTCTTTGAAGGTGGAGGCAGGAGGGTGGGAGTAGGCTGCTTGCAGAAAGTGCAACACTGATGGGAAAACGTCCCTGATGACAGCAAGTCATCATTAGGTGAAAGATGTAAGATCTTTAAAGGTAATACATGACAGACTTGCTTTTTTTGTTGTGTGCATCTCAGAAGAAAAGCATTTAATGACTGCTATGGTTGTAACGGCTCAGCATCAATAATTTAACGCCAATGACTGACCTTCCCTTTCCTGTCATATTTTTTGTGCTGTGTCAGCTATGCAATACTATCGTAATCTCAGAACATCTCATATTTCGCCATTTTGACAATATTACGTTTACAACGATATTCCAGCCCACTACCTGTCACAAAAGTAGTATCATTCTCCATTACCTATGAGCAAAAGCTGGTGTGGAGGAGTTGTAATTTTGTGTTACGCTTTTAATAGCAGCATTCACTTTTTTTCTAACAGGCATCATAAACTGCTATGGGAAGCTGGATTGAATGCTTCTTGAATCACATCCTCCCACAGTACACTTTGTATGTTCCTTATGTCTCAACATATGGAGCATGCTCCCTAGTGCCGTTATCTCCTTGCAAAAACCAGTTCTTGCTAGATTCCCCATTTCTGAATGGAGTATCCAGATACGTTTATTGCACTGCGACTCCCATTAGTTCACTACACTAATAAGCAATCCTCTGTTTTCATTCTTCGGGATCCACTTCACTAACGAAGATCTACATTTTTCACCCGAAACACAGAAGATTCCACCTGTCTTTGAACTGGACATTTCCCAGAAATTTCGTGTGTCAGAGTTGTTCTTAGACTTATATGCAATTTACTAGCACTCACTATGGGCGTTCCATTTCTAACAGCTTCAATAGCTTGAAGCAATTGGTTTTCTCTTTTCTTATATAAAATGCATTTTAACAACCAGCTGTTTATTTGCCACATTAGTTATCTACCGGTTTCAGTTATTAACCATCATCCAGGATGTAAGATACAAAGGACTAGTAGTTGTGCCCTGCATCCTGGATGATGGTTAATAACAGAAACCTGTAGTAGATGACTAATGGGGCAAATAAAAAGCTAATGGTTAAAATGCTTTTTATAAAATACTTTACAGCTTTAGAACCTCAACCAATGGAAATTGTATTTGATTTTCTTTGTTCCTGATAATTTTTTTCTATTCTTTCACCATACAGGCTACAGTTCGAAATCTGAAACAAAATAAAAGGCTAAACAGGGCAGGCGGTAATAATCGGCAGTTCCCACCTGTGTTCACAACTCAGTAGTATGTGCCAGAACCTGGCATCAAGTATTAGTGCTGGATCCTAAATAGTATTCTGACACCAGATGGATGTCAGCCATTGGACTTAAAAAGTCAGAAGCTGACTGTTTGTTATGTGGGGCAAGTTAGCCACTTGAGGTGTCAGCTGCTGGGATTGTCAGCTACTAGGGCTGTCAGCTACTAGGTAGGGCTCTCAGTTATTGAGGGTGTCAGAAGCTGACAGTGTCAGCTAATGGTATTTTCAGCTACTGGCGATCTGGATAAGGATCTGGATCTGAAATAGTATTCTGTCACCAGGTAGTGTCAGTGTGTATGCGTTATGGGTGTGAGTTACCCAGAGCGTCAACTATTGTTGGGTGACAGCTGCTGTGTGTTTGTGTCAGCTACTGGGCAATGTCGTCTAGTGGGGACTGGCAGCAACTGGGGATGTCAGCTACTGTAGAGTTCAGCTATTGGAGGTGTCAGTAATTGGATGTTAAATAGTATGTGAAGCAGATTTCAGCTAACAGGTCATAAATAACATTCTAACATCAGAGGATGACAATGAATATAAGCTATTCCATTTTAAGACTGCAATGTAACTTTAATTTATTGTCAGATGAAAAATTAGCTGTGACATATTGGGCAATATTTGTGGATGGGGTAGGGTTGCTCATGCTGTAATTGAAGAAGCTACGAAATCATACGTATGTAACAGATACAGTAGCTTATGTTAGAAATATCTTTCGAACGAGATTAAAGTAATGTTCATGCCACAAACGCTGGACTAGGATTTTTACATCTTTCTATACCGCTGTTTGTATGCATTTTGTGTTTTAACTGAACTGTAAAATTGCTTGTATTTGTTTCCTGGTTACAGGAGTGGTGACATTCGAAATGTGTCAAAGGAAGAAAAACTATTTTTCACACCTAAGTAGTACAAAGATCTAATTATTGTTATCAGAATACTAAGAGGAGCCTTTCGTGCCGACACCTATCGAGACAAAGGCTTAGTAGTGTAAGACTAGTGTATGTGATTATGGGGCCACATATTTGCAAAACAGATGCTGTCTATATAAATTGAATTTATGCGCACTTAGAGCAGGTTTTAAAATGTAGTTAATGATTGTGTATGACAAAGCGAGTCAGTTCCTCTAAATTACACTGAACTCCAAGCCACAGGACTTATTTAAAACTAGCTATGACAGGGAAATCTTTACTAGTAGCTATGATGTGGACAATGATTACTGCAAATGATACTTTATTTTTCCCTATGAATGAAATCGTTTCTGAAAGTATTTCTATGGAGTGCAGCCATGTATGGAAGTGAAACATGGATGATAAATAGTTTGGACAAGAAGGGAATAGAAGGTTTTGAAATGTGGTGCTACAGAAGAATGCTGAAGATTAGATGGGTAGATCACGTAGCTAATGAGGACCAGAAGAAAGGATCGGTTGGTAGGACATGTTCTGAAGCATCATGGAATCACCAATTTAGTACTAGAGGGGAGCGTGGAGGGTAAAAATCGTAGAGGCAGACCAAGAGATGTATTCACTAAGCAGATTCAGAAGGTTGTAGGCTGCAGTAGGTATTCGGAGATGAAGAAGCTTGCACAGGATAGAGTAGCATGGAGAGCTGCATCAAACCAGTCTGAGGAATGAAGACCACAACAACAACAACTTAAAGAATTATCCATGTGGATGTCAAAATGCTACAGCTGGTAGAGTGTGGATTCAATAGTGCTCGTGGAAATGAGTAAGGTGCTGAAGGCTCCAATGTCACTTATTTCTTGTTCAAGTGGATTAAATCCAAAAAATTTATGCAAATTGCTTTTAGAAATTTACACAAAATTTGGAGAAGAATCTCATAATTTGAGTACATTTGACTACAATTTGTTTCCAAAACAATTATTATCATATTTTTTGTGATATTTAAGATTTAAAGGCTGTCTGTTGTCTTGTCATGATGGTAGCATCAGAGCTAACAAGACATAGGTTGTGATATCACATATGCAAATAAAGTGGGCTGGAAGTCCTAACGTAAACTAAGTGCATCAAATAGTTGGTAGCCCAAATACGGTGCACTAAATTACCCATCCCATCGCTGTTGAAGAGCGTTATACTTGCGCAAGTTGTGCGGAATTTCTGTTAAACTGTGGTTATGGTAATCCTTTCCCTTGTAGGGTTTATATGTAACTGGAGAATTGCGGAAGATTTTTTACTTTTCGTAAACACAAATGTTCACCATTATAGTTGTAAAAGCGATTGAAACTAATTCCACTTTTTGTGTGTATCTGTTCCTGGAATAATCTTTAGCCGCATGCATCACTTACTTGTTTCTTTTGCTCCTGATTCACTCTATTGTTGTCTGATGCTCCCTCGTCCTTGATATCTGGTCAGTTGAAGCAGAAACCACAACGATAGCAATTAATATGAGAACACGGGTGACTGGGTGCGCTAGTGCGATGATTGTGCGCCATAGGATGGCTTGATTATTGTGTGAAACACTAAACGTGGAACTCTAGGTCAAGGCACGTAATTTTTTCTATTAAATTTACAGATTGCCAATCTCACTGTAAATGTGGTTTTCAGTGGATAATGTCGTTTCCAAATCTCTGCCTTACCATTGTATAAACTATATGAAACCTACGGGTATCTGAAGGTCTCGTCCTTGTGTGTGACATTCTGTCACTGCCCTTACACAAAGTGTCTTCAGTGATCCTACGAGCCGGGAAAGACAATGCCGAAAGGAGAGAAGAAAACGAACATGAAGACTGTATTATAGAGAGGGAAGCAACAGATTAAAATGAGATGGGGGATGTGATAATGTGTAAAAAAGTTTCGAAGAGCCAAAGTCGAAGCAAGGCGCCTAGAACCGATGAACTTGCGCAATAGTATTTAGCTCGTAGCGAACACGTACCACTAAAAAAGGATTCTACTCATAATGCAAGATTTTTGATACAAGCGGTATATCCTCAGGACTGTAAAAAGAACGTCCGAAGTCTAATTCCAAAGGTGGCAGGTGTCGACAAATACGAATTTTGCCAAAACATCAGTTTAGTAAGTCTGAGTAGTAAAATACTAACAGGAAATATTTAGAGAATAATGGGAAGAATGGCAGAAGATGTCTTTAGAGAAGATCAGATTAGAAATATAGGAACAAGCCTAGAAATACTGACCCAACAACTTTTCTTACCAACGACTATAGTGTTTGTAGATTCGAGTAAGTATTTCGACAGATTTACTGCAGTACGTCTTTTACTCTGAAAACGGTAGGTTTTGTGCCCGACAGTGATTCGGACTCGCCCCCGCCAGCCAGGTTATCCACATGGAGGACGGGTCGGAGACGCCGAGGCAGCAGCCTACTGTCGTGAGGGGTGGCGCCGGCGCCGCCCCTAAACCGTGACACACCGCACCGCACTGTCCACTAATTTTCCCCGTCCATCTAATCTTTAACACGCATCTGTCGCACCATGTCTCACATGATTCGGTTCACCTCTGTTCAGGTTTTCCCACAGTCCATGTTTTACGATCATACATACCATAAAATTCTTTGTTCCACACGTACATTCTCAGGAATTTATTCCTCAAATTAAAGTGTATGTTAAACACTAGTTAATTTCTCTTGGTCACGGATGCCCTTTCTGACAGTTCTAGTCTGCTTCTTATATCCTCCTTGCTCCATCCGTCATTGGTTATTTTGTCGCCTTGGTAGCAGAATTCCTCAATTTCATCAACTTCATGATCAGCAATACTGATGTGAAACTTCTTACTGTTCCCAGTACTGCTGTCTTACCTTTATTTACCCTCAGTTAATATTCTATACTGATCATTCCAATATGCAGAACCTGTAACTCTACCTCATATTCTACATCAGCAAATCTTATCATTGCCATCCTTTCACTTTGTATTTTTGTTCCACTCTCGAACCTTTCTTTTATTTTCGTCATTGCTTCTTCGATGTATAGGTTGAACGTAGGGGCTAAAGGCTCGATCCCTATCTTGCATCCTTTTTAATCCGAACACTTTGTTCTTGGTCTTACACTGTTATTATTCCCTCTTGGCTCTTTTACATTATATGTATTACTCGTCTCTCCTTGTAGCTTACTCCTATTTTCCTGAGAATTTCTAGCATCTCGCACCATTTGACATTGCCGAACTCTTTTTCCAGATCGAAAAATCTTAAGAGCGTTCCTTGATACTGTTTAGTCTTGCTTCCATCATCAACCGCAACGTCGGAGCTCTCTAGTGGTTTTATCTTTCATAAAGGTAAACTGATCGTCATCTAACGTACTCTGAACTTTATTTTAACCTATTCTGTATACTATTTCTGTCATAAACTTGTATGCATGAGCTGTTAAGCTCGCCAAAGTCGTGCATTGTACATACCAACATGAATAGTCGTTTCATTGCCAATTCATCCAACAATTTTAGAAATTCAGATGGCATGATACTACTCCTTTTATCTTATTTAATCCTGATCCTTCCTACGACTTGTGTTAGAAGATAGAGTAAGGAAAGGCAAACCTACGTTTCTGCCATTTGTAGACTTGGGGAAAGCTTTTGGCAATGTTGTGTGGAATACTCTCTTTCAAATTCTGAAGGTGGCAGAGGTGAAATACTGGGAGCGAAAGGCTATTTACAGTTTCTACAGAAACCAGACGGCAGTTACAATAGTCGAGGGGCACGAAAGGGAAGCAGTGGTTGAGAAGGGCGTGAGCCAGGGTTGTAGTCTATTCCCGATGTTATTCAGTCTGTATATTGAGAAAGGAGTAAAGGAAAGAAAACAAAAATTCGGAGTAGGAATTAAAATCCATGGAGAACAAACAAAAAGTTTAATTCTGTCAGAGACAGAAAAGGACTAGGAAGAGTAGTTGAACGGAAAGGACAACGACTTAAAAGGACGATATAAGATGAACATCAAGAAGAGTAAAACGAGGATAATGAAATTTAGTCGAATTAAATCAGTTGATGCTGAGGGAATTAGATCAGAAAATGAGACACTTTAAGTAGTATATGCGTTTTCCTATTCGGGGATAAAATAACTGATGGTGGCCGAAGTAGATACGATATAAAATGTAGACTGGCTAAGGCAAGGAAAGCGTTTCTGAAGAAGACAAATTTGTTGACAGTGAGTAAACATTCAGGTGTAAGGAAGTCTTTTGTGAAAGTATTTGTATGGATTTTAGCCATGTATGGAAGTGAAACATGGGCGATAAATAGTTTAGACAAGAAGAGAATGGAAGATTTCGAAATGCGGTGCTACAGAAAAATGCTGAAGATTAGATGGGTACATCACGTAACTAATGTGGAGGTACTGAATAGAAATGGGGAGAAGAGGAATTTATGCTACAGCTTCGCTAGAAGGAATTTGTTGATAGGACACTTTCTGAGGCATCAAGGGATCACGAATGTAGTACTGGAGGGAAGCATGAAGGTAAAAATCGCAGAGGGAAACCAAGAGATGAATATACTAAGCAGATTCAGAAGGATGTAGGTTGCAGTAGGTACTGGGAGATGAAGAAGTTTGCACAGGATAAATTAGCATGGACAGATGCATCAAGCCAGTCTATGGACTGAAGATCACAACAACAACAACAAAAGCCGTTCATTTCGTTAACTCCGCCGTCATCGATCTGTTTTTTCCACTGATGTGTGCGTTCCCTCCAGTGCTAGTGGTCGTAGACTATGTTGTGTTCTACCTATGCAGAGTAGGATGAAACAGCAGGTATTAAACACAGGCAGTAAGAATTATTTACAGCTTGTGCAGAAACGAGACTGCGGTTATGGAGTAGACAGACATGGAAGGGAAGCAGTGGTTGGAAAGAAAATGGCACGAGGTTGTTGCTTACCATTATTACGTTCTTGAATGTGTACACTGAACAAACAGTAAAGGAAACAAAAGAGTAACTTGAAGATAATAGAAGTTCACGAAACGTTAAGATCGGTCGATGCAATTTTAATTCTCTCACAGGTATAAGAGAACAAGGGGGAGCCGTTGAACGCAGTGCATAGTGCTTAAAAAAATAATTAATAAACTGCACATCGAGATAAGCAAGGTTAACAGCTTCTGCGACATAAATCAAATTACGAAATGAGACCCTAAATTTTATTTGTGAAGCTAGATAAGTGACCGAAGTAGAGAGGTTAGATCCTGCAAATTGCTAATGAGAAGGAAAGCTCTCTGGAAGTAAGAAAGAAAATAAACATATAAAATAAAAGTACACATAGATAATTGTTCTTAAGGTATTTTTATGGAATGGAGTCTTGAAAGGAAGTGAAGCTTGAACAGTAATCAGTACAAACATGGAGACAATAGAGTCGTTTCATATTTTACGTTACAGGGGAATGCTGAATATCACACCAGTAGGTTGGATAACTAAAAAAGAGTCAGTGAAATGAAATGGGGAGAAAGAAATTATGTCACAAATCAACTAAAAATAGTGAACGCACGGTAGAACACATCTTGACGCGTCAAGTGGTAATCAATTTGGTAGTAGTAGTGCAAGTAGTAATAGTAGCAGTAGTAGTTTTACTTATCTGTAGATCTTTTTTGTGAGAACTTGCTATAAGTCTTTGTATAAAAATTCAAAAACAAAAAAATAAAGCAATTCTCAGATACACACATTTGCTACATTACAGACAACGCTGGGACGGTGAAAATCGTGTGTGTGCATGGGAGGGGTGTGGGGTGGTATAATCGAGTGGAGTGGGTGGTATGCGATAAAAGTTTAGTGAAGAAAGAAGCATTCTGTCCCATCTGATACTAATTTCACTTCCTAACCTGAAACTGCACTGGAGTATGATTTAATTTTCAATATGAAAAGTAGGAGGTGGAATCCTTTGAGTCATAGTCTCTGAAATGTGCGTTCTGAAGTAATTATTTTCTTTTAGAAAACAACACTGTGACAACTCTTCAAAATAAAATGCCGTTCTGTCGTCTTATGTCAATTTATATTTTCCTTAGAGGACTTGTGTAAAAATACACTGAAATTTAAATGGAATTCGTTTGCTTTGTTTCAATTCAACGGGCACGTATAACCGAAAACTATTCGGTTGTTTCCTGTCCTCTGTCTGTTCGCTCATATTTACTTTTAATTTTGGACGGAATAAAATGTCAACTCTTTTTCCTCTACTAACTAATTCCGTCCACCGGCATTTCACGAAATGAAAAATGTCCCCTGCAATGTCGCAGCGGTTTCACCTTGAAGCAGTATCCGACTTTGACTTTACGTGTCAGCATTTCACATACAAAACGTTTAATTTTTTTACCTGTTCAACGCCTTTTTGCTGTGTAGAACGATCACGTGTAGCTTTTTTCTGTACAGAGGAACATTTAGTGGTACACAGTAGTTAACAGCGCGTAGTGGTGGCACGATAAATCGTCTCGAAAACGTTCAGTAGTCAAGGGTAGTTACATCCTTTATCTGTAGACGAACCTTTTACTGAAAGTTGAGCTATCATTTCTTACATAGCTACCATAATATTTCGAATATCTCAGACACTCATTCAGCGCAAGTGTGGACTCGGAAACTCATAAAGACCTTTTCATTCGCTAGTTGTCATTTTTACAATGGCCTATAAAATTCAATAAAGTAGTCTCGTAAGTCTTCACGAGGAAAGAAGGTTTGCTTTCAACTTCGTATCGACGTCGAGGTCGTTAGAGACGCAGCACAAAATAGGATCGGGGAGGTACACGAAAGGAAACCGGTCGTGTAGTCTTGAAGGGAACTATTCCTGAATTTCCTTAAGCAATTAAGAAAAACGACAAGCAAAACCATAATCTGGGGAGGGATCTAAGCCACTGTTCACCGAAGTCCAAGTTTGAAGCTTGAACTACTGCGTAACCTCACTTGATAAGTATTTACGTTCTCAAAACAAAGTGAAATGAAGTGCTCCATACTTTGATACCGATAAGTTTTATTAAATTAATCAGCCTCTTGTTTAAAATAAGTATAGGAACTTTACAAGTGAAATTAATCCCACGACGAACCCGATACTACAGGAGTCAATTAGTTTCAATCAGTACCGATGAGCAAAGCCAGAATCGTCGTAGACACCGACACACACAGACAGTCAGGGTTGTAAAATCGAATTTGAGGTCCAGAAAGCGAAATTTGAGCGGAATTTGCGAACTATCATACTGAGGCTCCAACAACAAGATACCTGTAGCACGGGGTAGTGTTTATTTACTAAGGAAAACGATAACTCCACGACACGTGTTTGCCGGGAATGCTGGAGTCCCGACTACTAAAAGCGAAAACATTGGGTGTGAGGGGAGGTGGGGATAGGGGGGAGGGGGCATGGACTACTCGGGTAGCAGAGTACTTAAGGAGCGCACACGGAGTTTTGTTTAGTTCAGGCTCATAAACATTTACCAGACGATACGGAGATAGCGAAATCAAATCGCGTTCAGAGTAAACAGTTTCGACTGTCAGAATTTTATCAGTAAACTGTCGGGGTGTTCGTAAGTTGCCAAATTTACTGCCCTTCAGGAATGTTCTCTGGGCTTAAATTTTCCTTGGGATCGAGAGCTCGCTGAAAAGTGAAGTAGATATCTCTGAGATACAATCTAAGAAACAATTTCAGAAAACAGCATATTTACTCAAGAGAAAGAGTTCCACAAACTGAGAGTTCATTAAGAAGTTACTCCACCTCTGATCCTTATGCAAACAGTTATTCGGCTTGACACTGACTTTATAAAGTTGCTGGAGGTCCTTTTGAGGTATAGCGTTTAGAGCATTATGCTCGGGGCCCTCCAACCAGATAGGGATTTTAACAATCTAACGTGCCAGTTAGACTGAATGTGGCAAGCTGTCCCTCAGAAAGACATCTAACAACTCCATGAAACAACACCAAGCTGAATAACTGCTTACATAAGGGCTGGAGATGGACGAATTTGCCAGTGACATGCTCAATGTATGAACCCCTTTCGCTTCAACAAACCATTCAGTTTTTCTATTAGGCGCAATTGGAGAGGAAGTGTTCAATGCAGTTGACAAAAATGTTGTCTCTATTGAGGTCGAAATGGAGTGTGACAGTGATGTTATGTGGTCACATATAGTAGGTCTAGATGAAATCAAACTAATTGTTGGATATTTTACCGGCAACCCAATTCCGCTGCGACAGTTTTAGAGTAATTAAAAGAAAGTCTATGGTCATTAGCATGAAAACACCCAGACCGTGAAATGCCAGTCGGAGGTGACTTTAATCTACCGAGTACAGACTGATATGTATATGGATTTATTGCAGAGGAGTACAGGGAGACAATCTTGTGAAGTACTTTTGAACATGAAAGCTGTCTTGAGCAGCTAGCTATACAGTCCACACGCAGTGGAAATACTTTAGACCTTGTAGCTACAAAAACGCCCGAACTTACCGACTGCGTCAGCACAGAGACGGAAATTAGTTATCATCATGTCACTGCAGCGACAATGGTAAATAAATCAGCCGAGACGTCTAGGAGAAAGTTTCCAGTCGTCTCGAACTGATAAACAGAGAACCTGTATGGTTTGCAAGGGAAACTTCTTGAAAAGTTAAGGTAACGATTTTGGGGGTGGATAGCCATCACGCACGCTTCTATCTAGAATGGACCACCATAGTTCAACAAAATTGACTGTGGAGACCTGGAGAGATGCAATAATTCGTCTTCGTGTTGCTAAAACTAGTGCTGGGCGACATGAACTGTCTGAGCATAGGCTCTGCAGTTTTGGAATACAGCATTTCAACTGGAGAACAAATGTTACACAATGGGAGGGACCTCATCAGTCGAAACGGTCATATAATCGACGGCAGCAGTACGACCTATGGTCCATGGAATATCACGATACGGCTGTCGAAATTGTCACCGGAACCTCGCCACGTTTCTCTCTTGGGATTTAAACTCCTCCAGAATTGGAAGCAATATGAAATGAGTCATCCGGACAAATGACATTTTCTATTGCTGCATTGTCAAGATTTTATGACTTCGTCGCCATGTTTTCCCGCTACGGACTTTTACATCGCTGAAGAGTATTCTTGGGATTCTAGGTCTCCCTTCGAGTGGTTTCGGAGCTGACAGGGTTCGCGAGTGTGACATACAGTTCTGGAGCGACTTCTGCAGCTGTCATCCTCTTATTTTTTATCAAAGTCCACATCAAGGAGCGTCTGCCACGACCACTCAGCGGATGATGTTTTTTCACTTTCCTCGTGTGCGGTATTTTCTTCGATGTGGTGCCTCTTAAAACAGCAAACACTTTGGTTATTTTGATGACGGAAAAACCAACCATATGAGCACTATCAATCTCACCACATTCTGATTCATTTTCTCCGGAATAATGAACTCGCTATACATGACTATGGCTGATACTTCGCATCATATTGACGGCGTTGTGCAGGCGCTGTTCGTGGTCAGATACACGCGCGCGTCAGCCAGGCTCGGCTAGTGTCAGTATTTATATTCAAGCATGCGTTTTACGCGGTGTTCCCATGATTCTGTACAACTCCTGTATCTGTCACACTAAGAATTGAACTATTGCAGATTATGGACTACTCAAGACGTTATATAGGTGCTTAGGGGGCTTCTGTGAAGCCGCGCGGGATTAGCCGAGCGGTCTGGGCGCTGCAGTCAAGGAATGTGCGGCTGGTCCCGGTGGAGGTTCGAGTCCTCCCTCGGGCATGGGGGGGGGGGGGTCTGTGTTTGTGCTTAGGATAATTTAGGTTAAGTAGTGTGTAAGCTTAGCGACTAATCACCTCAGCAGTTAAGTCCCATAAGATTTCACACACATTTGAACATTTGAATTTGAGCTTCTATGAATGATCTCAGGATTTATATTACGTTCGTCTGTGGCTCCATGCAGGTAAATGTAGCTATCGTCTCCCAAGCTTCCACCACCTCTTCATCTCTTAGAAGCACTTGCAACCTACACCCTCAATTATTTTCTAGATGTGTTCCAATCTTTGTCTTTCTCTATAGTTTTTGCCTTCTACAATTCCCTCTAATACCATGGAAGTTGTTCGCTGATGTCTTATCGGTTGTCGTATCCTCGTGTGGCTTCTCCTTGTCAGTGTTTTCGACATATTCCTTTCCTCTCCGATTCTTCACAAACCACCACATTTCTTACCTGATCAGTTCACCTAATTTTCAACGTTCTGCTGTAGCACCACATCTCATATGCGTCGATTCTCTTCTGTTGCGGTTTTCATACAGTCCATGTTTTACTACCTTATAATACTGTGCTCGAAACATACATTCTCAGAAATTTCTTCCAAAAATTAAAGCCTTTGTATAGACTTCTCTTGTCCAAGAATGTCCTATTTGCCAGGGACAGTCCCTTTAAATGTCCTCCTTCCACCGTATTTCATTGGTTATTTTGCTGCCTAGGTAGCAGACTTCCTTAAATTCATCTACTTCGAGACCATTAGTACTGATGTAAGGTTTCTCGCTGTTCTAATTTCTGCTGCGTCTAATTACTTTCTTACTTCCACGAATTACTCTTAATACAACTTCTGTACTGACTAGACTGTTCATTCCATTCAGCAGATCATGCAATTCTTCTTCACTTTCACTCTGGATAGCGATGTCATCAGCGCATCTTATCATTGATATCCTTTCACCTTCAATTTTAATTCCACTCCTGAACCAGCCTTTAATTTCCGTCATTGTTTCTTCGAAGTGCCGATAGAGGAGTAGGGCCGAAATACTGCATCCCTAATTTTTCTAAAGTCAAACTGATCGTCATCTAGTACATCCTAAATTTTATTTTCAGTTCCTTTGGATATCATTCTTGTCAGCAACTTGGATGTATGAGGTGTTAACTTGACTGTGCGATATCTCGCACTTGTCAGCTCTTACAGTCTTCGTAATTGTGTGGACGAAGTTTTTCCTAGAGTCGGATGGTATGTCGCCAGACTTATACATCCTACACACCAACGTCAATAGTCGCTTTGTTACCACTTCCTGCAATGACTTTAGAAATTCTGATGGAAAGTTAACTGTCTCTTCTGCCTTATTTGATCGTAAACCCTCTAAAGTTCTCTTGAAATTCCGATTCTAATACTGAATCCACTATATCTTCTTCTTCTATCATATTGGACAAACCTTCCTCCTCATACAAGCCTTCAATGTATTATTTCCAGCTACCCCCTCTCTCCTCCGCATTTAACAGTGGCATTCCTGTTGCATTCTTAATGTTACCGCCCTTGCTTTAATCTCATAGAAAGGATTTTGACTTCCCTATAAGCTGAGTCAGTCCTTAAGACAGTAATTTCTTTTTCGATTTCTTCATTTTTTTCCTGTTGTCATTTGGTCATAGCTTTCCTGCACTTCCTGTTTATTTCATTCCTCAGCTACTTATATCTATGTATTCCTGAATTTCCCTTAATATTTTTGTACTTCCTTCTTTCATCTATCAAGTGAAATATTTCTTGTATTATCCATGGTTTCTTTTCAGTTACCTTCTTTGTACCTATGTTTTTCTTTCCAATTTCTGTGATTACCCTTTTTAGAGACACACGCGAGACAGATACTATACTGCCTACTGAGCTATTGCTTACTGCTGTATCTATAGCCTTAGCGAACTTCAAGCTTGCTCCTCATTCCTTAGTACCTCCGTATTCCTCTTTTTTGCCCTACGATTATTCCTGACTAATGTCTTAAGCTTCAGCCTACTCTTCATCACTGCCACATTGTGACCGGAGTCTATGTCTGTTCCTGGGTACGCTTTACAATCCAGCATCTGATTTCGGAATCTCTGTCTGACCATGATGTAATCTAACTGAAATCTTCCCGCGTAACCAGGCGTTTTCCAAGTTCACCTTCTATTCTTGTGATTCTTGAACAAATTGGTTCAAATGGCTCTGAGCACTATGGGACTTAACATCTGAGGTCATCAGTTCCCTAGAACTTAGAACTACTTAAACCAAACTAACCTAAGGACATCACACACATCCATGCCCAAGGCGGGATTCAAACCTGCGACCCTACCGGTCGCGCGGTTCCAGACTGAAGCGCCTACAACCGCTCGGCCACAACGGCCGGCATTCTTGAACAGAATATTCGCTGTTACTAGCTGAAACTTATTACAGAATTCACTTAGTCCTTTCTGTGTCTCATTCCTTGTCCCAAGCCCATTTTCTCCTGTACCCGTTTCTTCTACTCCTTTTCCTACAACTCTATTCCAGTCCCTGATGACTATTAGATATTCATCTATCTTTACATATGCTATTAGCATCTCACTATCCTCATATACTTTCTCTATCTCTTCACCATACCAGAGTCTGTTACTACCGTTATCATAACTGTCAGAAATAGAATGAATACGCATTTTAACTTTATCCACCCCTACTCCAATTCGTGATTTCTGCTAGAGATTCTATTGTTTGCTCTTCTGCACGACCATTACACTCATCGTAGCTCGTTATCTGTACCTGCACCACCACATTCCTCTAAATTTTTTTAATAAATTGTTTTATTTCTTCCTATTTGTAAAATTTTATGCATGTTACCACTGCGTTTTATTACGATGTCCATACTTCAGCTGTTGACGAATTACATGTGTATAGGTTCTACGCTGCCTAACAGTCCACAGTCGCAGGGTTAATCACTGCCATAATGCAAGTCCAATTCCGGCTAAGTTGCTCGAGACTCGGTCTACCACGCGCAACCTACAACATGTGTGCCGCGGATGTTTCCTTTGCTGGTTCTACGTCTGCCGCACACACAAAAAGGCCTTGACAAGCTACCTTACCTTCAGTTTTATCGTAATTGCGGTTGGTTTACCATAACGGTCGGCCAAGTATACTGCAGGTGGTTCCTTGCTATGGGGTCGTCAATTTTCCTAATTTTTCATCAAAGCGAGTCGCGTGACTCTTGGTACGAAACTCGGGATGAATGTCTGACGATATGAGCGTCTAGTACAACGGTCGCAGGTTCGAATCTTGCCTCGGGCATGGATGTGTGTGATGTCCTATGTTATTTAGGTTTAAGTAGTTCTAAGTTCTAGGGGACTGATGACCACAGTAGTTAAGTCCCATAGTGCTCAGAGCCATTTGAACCATTTGAACCATCTAGTACAACGTAGTTGACGTTTTTAAAAACATCGCGTACCCTATATATCGATATTTAGGCAATATCATTATCGACCTTCGACCTATAAAGATGAAGTTATGACGTATTGATTTACCGACGCAAGAAATAACGACGTACTGGCCTATAAAAATATCTGCTGCTCCTAGCAAATACACTGCCTGGTTTAGAGCTTTATATTAAAGGTACTGATTTATTATTAAGCTATAATATACGTTAACAAGGTGGCAGCCTGCTTATCCCCCGTAGAACAAGAAGTGGAAGAAAAGCGACGCGTGTTCACGCTTAGCTGTAACCTCTTGGGTAACAATGATAACTGCATATAAATGGAAGAATAAAAGGTGTCCGATGGGTCCGTAATTCGGGTTTTTTACGTGTTGGATCTGTCTGGAGCACTTAATGCCGACTCCCGTGCTTTCATCAATTCTAAAAAAGCCAGCGGACTAGCAGTTGTAGCGTCAAAGTTGCGTGCTGAAGTTAAACGTTGCAGTTCCTGCTGATAGCAGCGAGCGCCGATTACGTCATCATTTCTCCTCACACGTCTCCGACCATCGCAAAGATCAATTTTGTGATATAGATTTTTTCATCATTTTTAGCAGCTGTTTTTGAAGAATGCAGATGTGAAGAAATAGCACTCCGGTTGCGTTAAAAATTGTTTTTAACGTAACTAGTGTGTTACTTCTCCACATCGGAAATCTTGCTTTCCACTCACACCGCCATCCCACAGTGCAATCGGACTTCATCTCTGTGCCACTTTCCTCACGCAGTGAAAGTAAAACTACGTTCTACTACAATTTCAAAAGAACAATTTGGAATATTTACCAAAAATTGCGAAAGAATGCAATGTAAAATAAAAATATCGGCACTAGATATTGCCATTTAGATGTCGATGTATCGATATATTTGTGTATGAATTAGCATATTTTTTTAGATATTTTTGTAGAAATTTAGATGTATCGATATGTAGATATTTCATCGACATTTCTGGTACAACAGCACCAATTATCTGTCCGTAATATACAGTAGGTTGCTATCATTCACTTCTGTAGAACCCGCAGACCTTACATACGGCAAATACTGTTAAAAAAATTTTATTACTTTTTTACAGGCTTTAGGCATACACTTTAATGGCTGTAAATATTTTTTACACTAGTTATTATGACGTCACGTGTTCTATTATTTTACTAATGACAACAGCTCATAATGGCTCAGCATTCTGGATTTGCATCTGAACTATGGGACATCATAGCTCCCCCATTGTTTCAAAGCTAACCGTATGAGTAATGGTTCTTAAATATTTTTTCAAGGTTCAGTTGATGAGTGTTTGAAAAATATTTTTAAGAATTTTTATAAATCTTCGTCCCTTTTTGTAAAAGCCTATTATAAAAAAATATGCGGTTTAATTAACTGTGAACCACCTGAGGATGCCCTGTAACTGTGGGAAACCCATAGTGTTCCCAATGAAGGACTGCACAGCAGCTAAAGCGGCTTGAAGAGTCTTCATTCAGTGTGAATCCCATCAGTTCATAAGACCGCTTGTAGTAAAAAGGATTGTGTTTGAAGATTCTTCAGTATCAATAATGTTATTTTACTGAAGTGTTGCAAAGATATATCAATAGTCATGAAATCTTCTTGACACAACAAATGTATTGCGATTTATCACGATTTTCTGTCACAATAAAGAACGGAAAGTTCTACGTCGAAAATACTCGATTAGTCGTGTGAAACATTCACTGTATCTTAGACAACAGAAATAATTACCATAATAACGGTAAGCTGCAGATGTCTATTTGTATCTATCTGTACTTTTAAATGCATACCTCGCAGCCTCCTTACTGTGTGTAGGGGTTTGTATGCACTTCGGCTACCTCTTGTCGTTGACCTTTCATGTTTCATTCGCGAATCGTGTCTGGAGGGCACGACTGTGACTAATCCTACTTATCGGCACCAATTTCTACTTTTCGCAATACGTAGGCAAAAAAAAAGTAGAAGTAATATGTTTCTCGACTATTCTGGTGAGGGTGCGCTTTTGGAATTTACAGAACAAAATTCTCCGTTCAGAGCTGTGCCTCTCCTCTCTGTCAGGTTCTGACACTGGAGTATGGCGAGCACCAGCAACGCTGTCGCTCTTACTAAACAAATCAGCGACGAAACGCGTCGATCTTCGTTATTCACTTTCTGTTCTATTGAACACATCTAGTACGGGCAAAAACCTGACGGGTAGTGTTCCAGAATCGCTCAGTTTTCGTTCAGAGATGAAGTTATTTTATACTAAGATTCTTCCAACTAACCTACAATTGGTTTAATGTTGTTGTTTCATTCTAAGTTGCTCCATACCGTAACTGTAAGGTATTTGGTGATTGTTACTGCCTCCAGTGATTTTCGTCGACAGTTCAATAGATCATTAATGTACCTCTACAACTGTTTTGTGAAATACGCTACATTTATTTAGTTCCGTCATCAACCACTACTCCCTGCAATTATCGCCGGTCCTCTACAGCTCACTATTTCACACAAATCTTCTGGAGAAAAAACATTCCAGTAAAAACCTGCATTGTATGTGAACTCAGGTGGAGCCTCTACCGTTCTTCATTTGATCAATTACATGCCCTGTCAGTACAAAAGATTTCTAGTCTCACTTAAAAAGAAACAGAGAACAATTAAGACGGTAGTTTTAATGTTTCAGATGTTCTACATAGTCTCCACCCACCTAAGTTCCAAGAACAAAACGTTCAGCCGCGTGGTTTGAGGCGCCATGTCACAGACTGCGCGGCCGATCCAGCCGGAGGTTCGAGTCCTCCCTCGGACATGGGTGTGTGTGTTGTTCTGTCATAAGTTAGTTTAAGTAGTCTAAGGACTAATGACCTCAGCAGCTTGGCCCCTTAGGAATTCAAACACACACACACATTCGTACAGCGATGAGGGAATCTCAGAAAAAGCATTCTTCGCGATATTGCAGAAGTCACACGTCACATTGACTTGATTGCTGGTCATGTCGTCAAAGCGATGACCACGTAAATTGATGCTCTTTGTCGTTTTGTGGTAGGTTAGTACTGACAAGACCGAGTACCGTCACCTGTAATGATCTTTTCCAGAAAAGCGTTTTCCGTGTTCTACATTACAGTCGCGCCGCATCACGAGTCGTAGCCTTTGCTCTGGAGTCAGTTTGTGGGGGACAAATTTTTCAGATTTTTGTCTTCTCGAAAACATTCTGGAGAACGTCATAAACACTCATAGATTTTTCCCCCTCTGTGACTTTTGCCAGAACGACGATGGCACGCTCTGGGCACTCGTCAACTACTTAACACTGCCTGCCTAGCAGTTGTTACATCAAGCATAATGGCTGTCCAGGAAATGTTCCATCTCGAAAATCAGGTCATTTTTCTGGAAATGCCTGCCGAGCAATGGGTTACTCCGCCAAGGAAAGATGAAGTTGTGACTTGGTGCCATGTCAGGAGAATACATACGGTGACGGAACATCTGTCAACCGTAAGAAGTAACATGTAGGACTAGGTCCTGTCCACAATGGCCTGCGACTTTGTCCTCAAACGAAAACAACCCCTTCGACAATATCCCACGACGTCTGATCTTGGTAGCCTGCCGTAATGTCCTGTGGAGGTTTCACTGGTGCACTACTCCGACGGCTTGCTCTTACGAGCTGTAATCTGTTAGCATCATACAACATCAGTCAAAAAAATCTCTGAGAACGACAGGGTCTGATGAAGGTTGTCTTCAACTATTTCGGCAGTGATAATACCCATGTACCTATGTTTGCCGACGTCTGTTGTCTCAGTGTCATAGCGATCCACCCGGCACCCGCCCCTGGCTAACGAAGTCATGTTGATTGGTCTCATACAATGTACAACATTGTCACTGTTAACTCGCCTCGGCGGGTTATCGCAGTGTGTGGTGGTTGGGGGGTCATCAACCAAGCGGCCGGTGATCTTTGTATTTTCCAAATATCGTGTGAGATCTTGAAAACCGACCCACGATTTACACAGTTGTTAAGCTGTCACCTTCACTGCTTAAAGCTTGTCTTCTAACACGACTGCCTCTCGGTTTCTTTTCCGATTTCCAACACTTCAGCGGGAAATGGTCTTCTACCTTCTTCGTCACTCAGACTTGTCTGACCACACTAGAGACATCTACGTCACCTATAAGTGGCAATTAAATAAAAATGAGTCAGATGCGAAAAATTAAGTAAACTGTTTATTGTTTCAATCGTAAATGCTACATCTTTAACGTATTTATCCCGCTGTGACACAAGACGGGAAGTGTTTTCGTGGAAAAATGGTTGCGGCTGCCTACGGAAACATGAAGAAAGTCGCCAGCCACGAATGAAGGCCCAAAAGTATGGAAATCGCATGGCGAGGGGTCGAGACTATATGGAAAATATCTGCTCCGTATTCCAAACAACATTGCCTAAATGTGGACAGGCATACTGTTGGCAGTCTGTTTCGACTACGCTACAGCTATTTCTACCGAGAACTTTTCATTCAGATTCCAAGCTCCTTGCATTCTGCAGCGAATCAAGATATTACGGTAGTCTGAGGCCCGAGTAACACGATATTTGTTCGTATGATTTCATTTGTTTGACAGTTGTGAACGTATGCGCATTGCAATTGTTTACTGTGTGTTGGAACAAACTGTAAAACTCTGCAACTATGTTAATGCGCAGTGTATGTTCATCATTTAAGATCTTAGATTCCGTTTCAAAGTAAAAATATTGTCATATGTTGAGCGGTTAGCAATCTGCAGTTGATGGCTGTAACGCAGTGCTTCAAATTAGATTCTTGTTTCTCACGCACAGTACTTGAAAGAGAGTCCGGTTTCTAGTTGTTCATTCATCTCTTATGATCACTAATGTCGATCGTTCTCATAGTTTAGCTTCGTGGCTTTAATTTGTTTCAGCGAACACCTGGAGGGACCTGAAGCAGCAAGACTAAGGGCAACGCGGCGTCACCGGAGCCTGCGCTGCGGTGCGGCGGCCGGCGCAGTCACGCTGCTCCACCTGCTTGTACCTCTACACCTGGAGGAGGAGAAACAGCCAGACACCACGCTGACCGATACTTGTTTCTGTTTTAATTAGAACTGGGGAAATGTTTTATCTTGACTACCGCGAGCAAAGTATTTCTTCTCAGTAACGATTCTCGATATGAAACATCACAACATATAAACACAATTCAGAAAATTTAAATTCCGTTACAGTCCCACTGTTAAGCTGGACGCAGTGGAACAGAAAAATTCACTCGTGATTACTACTACTTGATACGAAACTATCACAGTACTGAAAAACATCCGCTTCCATGAAAAACATTTCAAGACTAATTTCAATACTACCTTCCTCTATAAGCTAACAATATTTGTTATTACGAAAAGGTAGTAGAATATCTCTGCATACGACATCGAAGAAAGTCACTACTAATCACTTTACATTGGACAAAGTGAACCCGCTTTCAAAACATTTATTTTCTCTCTGTTCAAACACAGTACATCAATGAGTGAATAGCTTACATTAATTTTTGTCCAGGTCTCAGAACATCATGTCGAAGTACACATGTAAACATATTCACAGGTAAAAACAGATCTCATAATTTGCTAAACAATGTTAGAGTTCTAACTCTTTCGCCGAAAATTTTATGCTGCTCGCACTGGTAGTACTAAATTTCGAACACAACGTGTAACCATCGCCGATAGGACCTTCAGCCCTGCTGCGAGTAAGCAAAACTCGAAATTACTAATCAGTTTATCGTGTTACATTGTCTGGATAGACACAATAATTTAACATGTACGTTTAGTACAGATAATGCGTACGGTGAACTGTGATGTCTAAGTCTAACATTTGCGAAAATTCTTAAGGAAGCGCCTTGTTTTACAATCAGTTTTGTGAATATCTTTCCCCCATGTGAAATGATGAAATATTGGAATGTTCTTGACACACATGCGAAAAAAGTAACCCTTATAAAATATACAGAAGTATATTAATTTCATTAACAATTTCTTTTGCTACTTTGAGTGAAAGGATGAGCTTCCTAGCCAGAGACTTCATCTTAATTTTATCTTATGACACTTAGTCCTTTGTTACCCCTTACTATATTTTTGAAGAAACATTTTCACTGTATCTCTGGTGATCTTATTAGGTTTTATTGTTCTTAACCACATATATCTGTCGAATATGAAGAAAAAGCACTTACGGTTTCGCAATATGTATACTAAACCCTTCTGTAACTTTGTGTACAACAAGATCTACATACTGTTACTCAACATTTTCAACATGGAACATAAGGCTACGTGTGGCAACATCTTATGTTTCTAATTGTGTCACCTGAATTCACGTTTTAGGATACAGGGAAGCAATAGAGGCATGAGCTTACGCTGTTCCTGTTCTCCAACGAAACAGATTTTAATATCAACAACCATATGAAAGAATGTAAAAACTTTCCGTTATTAGTCTTCCATAATTTCATCATCACTCAGTTCTAATTTGGTTAATATAATCAATAACATAGACCCCCTACTACTTATTGTTTGTCCTAGTTTAATGATTAATGAAAGGGGGATGGACATACGATTAATCTATAAAATTAAATTTCTTGTCAGTTTACAAATTTATTTGTGTCAGCAAATGACTCAAGGCTTTAAAGTTACGTGTCTTGATACTATATATCTAGACGACATGAAATTATGGAAAAGATCCTACACACATGTTGCTAGAGTCCACAACATCACAACCAAATGCAGAACAGCTAAATATCTGGGACTCAGGCTTCCACCTATTCAAATAATTTCAATTTATCCCATAACTTCTATCTAAAATGTGTCGACTTCAATTTAGTCTTCGAAATATCCTTAACTGGGAACCAGCAACACCTATCACGAAAGTTGAAAAAACTAAATTTTACTATATTTCATAATTATTGTTACATCACACAATTATCAAAGTTGTATAAATATTCCTGCGATACCTTCTCAACGGGAGCATTCTGTAAACCAATGTAATTCTTGTTAAATTGCTTTACAGTTCTTTGATATTTATATTTACCTTATAAATTGTTAAAAGTTTATCTATTTGGGAAAATCGCATTCCTTTGTTTACATACAGAAATTAATATGACATATTTAAATTTATTGCTTTTTTCTTATATTTGGGCGGAAGAAGAAACTTTTGACTCTGACATTGATGAGGGAAACCTGAGCGATCTTCTCTACCTGAAACCTGTCTGTACGTGTTCCCCAAGTTTCTATATGACATAATGCAGTGTTATTCTACAATAAAGAATTGTCAACATTCAATATACATTCCACTGAACTTATTTCGTCTAATCCAATGACAATAATAAAGTACTTCTTTTTGCGCGAGTATTTTCTATGAATTGCCGACTCAACGAACTCCCAATTTATGCTTTATAGTAAGAGTTCGCTGAGGATGGTATGCTATATATTCTCTATTGACAAATATGTGCTTCATTAAATTCCTATATGTAAATAAGTGAATACTTACAAAGCTTTGTAGTGCACTAATATTTTCAAGAGTCTGCAGTTGTCTAGAATTTATACCATTAATAAACAATTTTTTCTAATGAAACATGTATGTTGATGTTTTGCATTTTGTTATATATATTTTTCCTGCCATTAACTTGCAGTCAATGTTCGTTATTTCCACATAGCAGAAATACTATAGGATGGATAATCAGAGAGGAGCATGAAAGATTAGTTTCCTTCTTACCAACATTATTCCACCCCCTCTCTTCCTTCTCTCTCCTACTCTTTCTTTCTCTAGGTACAGGGTCGGTGATGTGTCTCCCTTACGCTACCTGGGTATCTGGAAGCTGTATTGGCAAAGTATTACAAAACGGTGCCACCTTAATACAAATGGCTAAAACGATATCAAGTCTTCGATATCAAGTCTTTATTATCTCCTAGAGACGATATTGTCGCATAACTACAAAATCATGTAGTATGTGGTCTTACGGCTAACCTCACGTTGGAATTTAAATCGTGGCTGACTCATTATGCTGTCCCAACTAAGCAATGAATTTATAAATTTGTATGCTAAAAAACTGCATTCATTCTGGCGTTTCCAGTCATTAATAAATACAGAGAATGGGCGTAGCAGCTACAAGAATGTAATATGTGTACATCATACTTACTTTTACTTGCCCAAAACGTGTCTTTTTGGTATCATAGCTAAGCTGACTGCACGTATCCTTTACAAAACAAAAACAACGTCTTTCTATCCACACTATGACTGAAAAGAAAATAACTTTGTGATAGCTATAAAAATTATCATCTCGGGGTTCCTGTCCTTGGCTTTATGCTTTGAGAGAAAGTGAGCTATGGTAGACAACTGCTCGCTTTGGTCCATTAGAACATTTCAGTATCAGGTGTGCATACTGATTAGTGACAAAGAAATTACCTCCCGGGTAGAAATGCTACATATAAATTGAACTGTGGGAGGCACTCGGTTGATCGTTGATTACATTCACAACCAAAGCATCTGGTATAGCAGCAAAGTGCTCCCTAAAAAATGTACCAGTCCCCACTAGCATTATGAATAATTAACTGCCCTTCATTTGTCTCTCGGAGTCTTCACCATGTCGAACGAATTGTAGCTTAACAACTTTCGATACCACTTCTTAAGGAAAACTACTCCATCACAACAAATAATAACAAAAGTAAATTACACACACATACAGACACACACACACACACACTCACACACACTCACACACACACACACACACACACACACACACACACACACACACATGTGCCGCTAAAAATGTGTTTCTAAAAGAATTCAACGCCTCACTAATACCTAATTTGCTGATACCTGCAAACCTCATGTTCTGTTTCGTCATTAATGTTGTCAGGTCCCTTCAACTGCCACATCGGAGACGCACTATTGTCACTGATCATGCAGATATTTTATGCCAGATTATCGGATCGCTTTATCTAATGCTATCCTACCAACAGAATCAAATGCATTTTTTAAAAATATACAAATTTTACAACTATGTCTTAAGAGTTTGTAACTCTGTGAGGGATTATGGAGTTTAGGTTGAGAATCTGCTCTGAGCAATATCTACAATTTCTAAATCCACTGACATTCTCCCAAATGGCTATCAAGTGTTGCTGCTATCTTCTTTAATAACACGGATGAGAATATTTTATAACCCACTGGCAGCAGAGATATACCTCTGCAGTTATTTACATCATATGTATCATCTTTCTGGGGCAAAGGGTGAGTAAGAGCCACTTTCCAGTCTTCCAGAATCTTTACAGCTTCCCATATTTTCGTTTGAGACCATTTTATAAACACAGCTGTAATGCGGTCTTCTCCACTGGCTTTGTTGTTTTTCGGCGCATTTATTTCTTTTTTAAATTATTCAGCTGTAGGTTCTGGAATTGCTTCTGTGTTTTAATGAAGCTCTGGAAATTCCAGCTTGTAGATCGGTTCGTCACACTTGAAGAGTTATTCAAACCACTTTGTTGGTATTTCACAGTCGTGGATCTTGCTTATGCCTATTTTACCATTTTGATCCCGGAAACAAATACATGGAGCTTGGTAGCCCTGTAGATGATTTTAAAACTTGTGATAGAAGTTTTGTGTCTAATATGCTTCCAAACTTGACGGATAAACTGATAAACGTTGGTTCAAAATCGATAGATTCCCTTCAGTAGCTATTCTGTATGAATTAGTTTAGAAGAAGAAAGGAGCGTTATAATCTCCAACTACAGTCATGCGTAGCAAAGCATTTCGTACATCAAGCCAAAGTTGACACTGAGGGTAGCTTAATTTTATTTCTAATACGCTTCTGAACTTGAAAGAGAAATTGATAAACGTTGGTTGAAAATTGACGAACTCCCTCCAGTAACTGTCCTATATCATCCCCACCTCCATTGCAGCCACGTGTAGCAATGTACCGCGTACCTCAAACGACTCGTGGGACTAAGGATAGCTTAACTTTGTTTCTAATATTCTTCCAAATTTAAGAAAGAAATTGATAAACGTTGGTTAACAATTGATGCGTTCACTCCAGACACTCCAGAATCTCTTCTGCATCATAAACCACCTTCAAGATTACCGAGCGCAGGAAACTACTGTGTAGCACAAGGCAAACATTTTTTTCTGTCTGATATGTGAGCCTTAAAAGTATCAGCATGATTATTACACCCTACAGCAGACTGTATACTCTTTCGTAACTTCCACTTCTGTCGAGTTGGGAAAATGGAACGAAAGTACCGCTAACGGTGAGGGCGGGTTGTGCGCTGTGCCAAAAGGGCTCCTTCTGTAGGAACACTGTTCTCGGCCGCCGCTACCCACTCCAGCACATAGTTGCAATCTGCCAGAAGTATTGAGAACAGGGGGCAGTGCAGTAAAAGATTCATTCCGACAAGTAATTTAGTAAATACGAAAGTGTCAAATAAATCGTCATTCATGTCCATTTGTAGATTTGCAGGAGAGACACAATGTGTCACGGTGTAGTTTACTGCCGACAGCGTTTATTTTTGAGAGTCAGCCACCGCACTGGATCCTCTCACACATATCACGCGAAAAGAGCATGAAGGTCAAACGGGAGTAATTGGAGTTCATACTCAGTGAGCACACACCTAAGTCTCTATTCGTAAAAAATATGGTCCCCTCTTATGTATTATTACATAAACCTCACGCCACCACATGGTGCAGGGCGAAAGGTGCCTTGTACCGGTATTAGTTATTTCGTTTCCTGTTCCACGCTCAAATGGAGCGAGGGAAGAACGACCCGTAGTATCTCTTATCTTCGTCGTCCAAACGCGACATGTACATCTCAATAGTGCCTTGCGCCATTTGAATTCACGAAGCACCTCCGTAATACTTGACTGCTGATCGAACCTCCCGGAAACTAATCTAGCAGCACATCTCTCAATTGCTTCGATGCCTTCTTTTAATTTGACCTGGTGAGGATACCAGAAACTACAGCAGTATTCATGAGTGGGTTGCACTAGTGTTCTTTGAGCAGTCACCATTCTAGATGTGTTACGCTTAAAAAAAAAATAGAATTTTCTCAATGAACCGAACTCGACCATTCTCCTTCTCTACTATCGTCCTTGTTCGGCTTCATTTCGCGTTCCACTGAGAGGCCCAGATATTTGATAGGCGAGGTTGCGTTATCCAGCACACTACAAATGCTCTATTCCAACGTTACAGGATTGCTTTTGCTGCTCATTTGCATTAGCTTCCACTTTTCTACGTTTATGCGAGCTTCCATTCGTCACACCAACTGTAAATTCTGTCACATTCACTTAACGACACGTTCCCGTACACCGCAGCGTCATCAGCAATCAACTGCAGATTTTATATTTGGCCATGTTAAAAGTAAAGTTTTACTTGTCATGCCCTAGTTTTGAAGGCTGGAATTATTTCTATGCTCAGGACTCTTTGAGTGAATATGTACACCCCTTCCCCTCTTCCGTAGAAACCTTGAGAAAACTGCGACGGGTCTTCAGGCTTCAATAGTTTCTAGAATTAAAAGTGTTATGAATATTTGTTGAAATAATTCTCATTTCATGAAAATAATGTAGGTCTGTATTTAGTTTTTATAGTTTTGTGATCGTTTGGTCCCACAAATTACACAGTACAAGAGACACACAGTATGTAGAATAGGTACAGCAGGTGACGGTTACAGTTTGTTTCGGATAACAACAAGTTCCAGAAGATGCTGGACTATATGACTGTATTGGTTCAACTGGCGACGACAAGATACGATGGACCCGGAGACAAGGTGCAGGCGACATTGTCAGCTGTTTACCGTCCAGTCATTATGGCCAGGCTGTGGACAAAGGGTTTGTTAACGGAACAGTACATGATATATCTAAACGTAGTTTTGGTTTGCATCTCAAAGAGCCAACAGCTAGCTCAACACCTTAAGGTTACATTCAATAGTTTTACATAGAAACAAAATCTAAGGAATGTACGAGTTATCTGCACTGTGCTGAAAGAAAATCTTTTTTTAACATACACCCCTGGAAATTGAAATAAGAACACCGAGAATTCATTGTCCCAGGAAGGGTAAACTTTATTGATACATTCCTGGGGTCAGACACATCACATGATCACACTGACAGAACCACAGGCACATAGACACAGGCAACAGAGCATGCACAATGTCGGCACTAGTACAGTGTATATCCACATTTCGCAGCAATGCAGGCTGCTATTCTCCCATGGAGACGATCGTAGAGATGCTGGATGTAGTCCTGTGGAACAGCTTGCCATGCCATTTCCACCTGGCACCTCAGTTGGACCAGCGTTCGTGCTGGACGTGCAGACCGCGTGAGACGACGCTTCATCCAGTCCCAAACTTGCTCAATGGGGGACAGATCCGGAGATCTTGCTGCCCAGGGTAATTGACTTACACCTAGAGCACGTTGGGTGGCACGGGATACATGCGGACGTGCATTGTCCTGTTGGAACAGCAAGTTCCCTTGCCGGTCTAGGAATGGTAGAACGATGGGTTCGATGACGGTTTGGATGTACCGTGCACTATTCAGTGTCCCCTCGACGATCACCAGACGTGTACGGCCAGTGTAGGAGATCGCTCCCCACACCATGATGCCGGGTGTTGGCCCTGTGTGCCTCGGTCGTATGCAGTCCTGATTGTGGCGCTCACCTGCACGGCGCCAAACACGCATACGACCATCATTGGCACCAAGGCTGAAGCGACTCTCATCGCTGAAGACGACACGTCTCCATTCGTCCCTCCATTCACGCCTGTCGCGACACCACTGGAGGCGGGCTGCACGATGTTGGGGCGTGAGCGGAAGACGGCCTAACGGTGTGCGGGAACGTAGCCCAGCTTCATGGAGACGGTTGCGAATGGTCCTCGCCGATACCCCAGGAGCAACAGTGTCCCTAATTTGCTGGGAAGTGGCGGTGCGGTCCCCTACGGCACTGTGTAGGATCCTACGGCTTGGCGTGCATCCGTGCGTCGCTGCGGTCCGGTCCCACGTCGACGGGCACGTGCACCTTCCGCCGACCACTGGCGACAACATCGATGTACTGTGGAGACCTCACGCCCCACGTGTTGAGCAATTCGGCGGTACGTCCACCCGGCCTCCCGCATGCCCACTATACGCCCTCGCTCAAAGTCCGTCAACTGCACATACGGTACACGTCCACGCTGTCGCGGCATGCTACCAGTGTTAAAGACTGCGATGGAGCTCCGTATGCCACGGCAAAGTGGCTGACACTGACGGCGGCGGTGCACAAATGCTGCGCAGCTAGCACCATTCGACGGCCAATACCGCGGTTCCTGGTGTGTCCGCTGTGCCGTGCGTGTGATCATTGCTTGTACAGCCCTCTCGCAGTGTCCAGAGCAAGTATGGTGGGTCTGACACACCGGTGTCAATGTGTTCTTTTTTCCATTTCCAGGAGTGTATAAGTAATTTGTCACATTTGTAGAAACGATAAAGGTAGCTGGACTTAAATACCTGAAGTGGACCAGTGTTAGCTTGTGGGTACTTTTTTTTACATTCAAACATTTTCTGAAAACACAGCTCAATGTCCAACAGACGACACTCAACAACGTAACTTTCGTTTAAATTAGTTAACAGTAGTCTTGTAACTAGTGTCCACAACGTGTTCTGAGAGAGTGTCTGCGTCGCACAAATTTTCGTTTGTGTTTACTGTTTAGTTTATTCAGACAGCGCGCACATTTAGCAGACAGAACTATAGGCTGTGCTACGCTGGAGGGAACACGGTTTGCATCGCGTGACCATCACGATCACCTAGTGAGCGTGAGCGCATGTAACAGTTTCGCCTCACTCGAAGAATATCTTCACCGCTGATGTAACACCACAAGTGGATAGCAGTTCAATGATCTCAGTTAAGGTAAGTGCAAAATATTTCATCAAGCTTCCTTTGAAGATCTCGTTTCGGTTGTTCTTAAAAAGCACTAGTGACATGATCTTTCATCAGAGTCTTGTAGTTTTATCGCGCAATCGAAAACATTTCCGAATCTTAGTTTGCTGGTTCATGATCTGTCCGCGCGTATCGTATACAACACGTGATTTTAGTCACCCCACATATCTCAAGACTTTCATCAAGTAGAATACTCGCAAAATATGTCTATGTTTCAGTAAGAATCATGACCATAATTTATAATGGGAACTGATTTCCACACAATGACATATTGCTTATGACGACAGGATGTAAGGAAAATTCATAATTTTGGTATTTCATCATTAATTTCATAGAGGCCAGAACAAATAACCTAACAATCAAAATATCCACGGGTGTACTGCTGGTCTACAGTGTCCAACGGGCACAATATTTCGGCGATCATACATGTCAGGTGAACTGACGGACTGAGCTCCTGTAGTCGTGCCGGCACAGAGATCCGTACGTTTTGGCTGCTCAGAGGGAACTGGGTTCGGTCGCGGCGGCGGCCGATTTAAATACCCTCCGCCCGCGGCGCGCTCCCTCCGCTATCCGCGCCCCGCGCCGCGGTTGCGCCGTGGAACAGATTGCGACGGCGTCTGAGATGACGTCGGAGTGACGGCTCTGTCCGCCGTGGTCGTCACAATTATACAACTATACATTTGCTCGATTTACTCTTGATTAAACCAACCGCTGGTTCCCAGGCCTTGCTAAGATTATAGCCACAGTAACGGTTTATGAGGTCGTAATTTGTGCGAATTTCGATGGCCTCTCTAACAACGCTGTCGCAGTATCTCGACTTGTGTACCAGAATCCTCGTGCGTTCATACTCCATAGCGTGATTTTTCGACAAACAATGTTCAACGACCGCCGACTTGCTCGGATACATCAGTCGAGTGTGCCTCCGGTGTTCACGGCATCGATCCTCGACGGTACGCATCGTCTGACCAATATACGTCTTGCCACATTGACACGGAATCTGGTACATGCTGGCCTTCCTCAAACTGAGGTCATCTTTGGCGCTCCCCACCAGTGAACAAGTTTTATTCTGAGGACAAAACACAGTTTCGACCCTGTGTTTCTTCAAAATGCGGGCGATTTTCCCTGCGAGTGCGCCTGTATATGGAATAAACGCAGTGCCTATCTTCTCCCTCGTGATTTCATCCATCTCCACAGTTTGTGCTGTAGTGGTTGGGCGGAGAGCACGTTGAATCTGCCACTCTGAGTATCCATTTTTTCGAAATACAGTTCTCAGATGTTCCAATTCCTGGGGTAGACTCTCTGCGTCATAGATAGTGCGCGCCCTATGTATTAGAGTTTTAATACCCCATTCCTCTGTGAAGGGGGGTGGCAACTGTCTGCGTGGAAATACAGATCAGTGTGCGTTGTCTTCCGATACACCCCACGACCTAGGGTGCCGTCCATGTGGCCAGATGGCGAACGTGTCATCTACGTAACGGAAAGAGCAAGTAGATTTCCATTCGGATGACGACACGGCTTCCTCCTCGAAGTTCTCCATGTACAATCACAAGGGAGGAGGTAGGCAGTGCATTTATTCCATATACAGACGCACTCGCGGGGAAAATCGCCCGCATTTTCAAGAAACACCGGGTCGGAACTGTGTTTTGTCCTCCAAATAAAACTCGTGCATTGCTGGGGAGCGCCAAAGATGACCTCGGTTTGAGGAAGGCCGGCGTGTACCAGATTCCGCGTCAATGTGGCAAGTCGTATATTGGTCAGGCGATGCCTACCGTCGAGAACCGATGCCGTGAACACTAGAGGCACACTCGACTGATGTATCTGAGCAAGTCGGCGGTCGCTGAACATTGTTTGTCGGAAAAAAATTGTTTGTCGAGATACTGCGACAGCGTTGTTAGAGAGGGCATCGAAATTCGCACAAATGACGACCTCATAAACCGTGACTGTGGCTATAATCTTAGCAAGGCTTGGGAACCGGCGATTGGGTTAATCAGGAGTAAATCGAGCAAACGTAAAGTTGTGACGAACACGGCGGACAGAGCCATCACTCCGACGTCATCTCAGACGCCGTCGCAATCTGTTCCACCTTGCGACCGTGGCGCGGGGCGTGGACAGAGGAGGGAGCGAGCCGCGGGCGGAGGGTATTTCTACCGGACGCCGCCGCGACCGAAACCAATTCCCTATGAGCAGCCGTAGCCTACATATCTCTGTGCCGACAAGTCCACAGGAGCTCAGTCCGTCAGTTCACCTGATGATGGCGACATGTACGATCGCCGAAATATTGTGCCCGTAGAACACTGTAGACAGCAGTACACCCGCGGATATTTTGATTATCAAATACGCCGGGAGAAACTCAAGAATCACACATGACCTATTCTCTCATTGCACAGAGTTCGTCTTTCCATATCGGTATTACGTCAAATGCAGTATACGAAAACTCGGAATAACGGAAAAGGAACAGCTCAAAAATTGAAGGAGAACGATTACTTGGAACTCGCAGAATAGCATTAGGACAAAATTATTTTGAATTTAACAACAAAATTTATACTCAAGCAGATGGAATAGCCATGGGTAATAGTGTAGCATGCACATTATCCGATATTTTCCTAAATTCTCTGGAAGAGAAATTCTTTAACCCACATTGGCCTAATCTGAACCAAATTGTCTAGTTCTTTAGGTATGTAAATGGTACCCTCATGTTGGTACATGGCAGAACGTAGATATCGAAAACATCTATCAAAAACTCAACCAACTGGATCCTAAAATTAAATTCCCTGTAGAAACTGAGTAAAATAATACTATTAAATATCTAACCTCACTATTGGCAAAAATAATAATCGCCAAACAATAGATATCTATAGAAATAGTACCACTTCTGAAAATATTGTAAATGTCAATTCCTGTCACCCAATGGCTCATAAATTAGCATTTTTACATCAAATGATAAATAATTAAATAACCTCCCACTAGAAAAGCGAGCAATTCATAAAGAACCTAACACACCTCATTATATAGCCTAAACAATTTGTAAGTAGGCTGTTTAGGTTTTTTTATTGGTAACGCCGCCGCCACGTAGCGCTCTGTATGAAAATCACTGGCTGTGCCGTGTGCAGTCTGTGGCTGGTTTGCATTGTTGTCTGCCATTGTAGTGTTGGGCAGCGGCAGCTGGATGCTAACAGCGCGTAGCGTTGCGCAGTTGGAGGTGAGCCGCCAGCAGTGGTGGACGTGGGGAGAGAGATGGTGGAGTTTTGAAATTTGTAAGAATTGGTGTCATGAACTGATATATATATTATGACTATAAAGGTAAATACATTGTTTGTACTCTATTAAAATCTTTCATTCGCTAACTATGCCTATCAGTAGTTAGTGCCTTCTGTAGTTTTAATCTTGTATTTAGCTGGCAGTAGTGGCGCTCGCAGTATTGCAGTCGCTTGAGTAACGAAGATTTTTGTGAGGTAAGTGATTTGTTAAACGTATAGGTTAATGTTAGTCAGGGCCATTCTTTCGTAGGGATTATTGAAAGTCAGATTGCGTTGCGCTAAAAAAATATTGTGTGTCAGTTTAAGCACAGTCTTGTATAATTTTTCAAAGGGGACGTTTCATATGGCGACCCTGCCAGGATACCTCACTGGTGTCTTCTGATTTTTTTCTTGTAGTTTGTGTAATTAGTGTAGCTTTTGTTTATTTCTAGCGCATAATCATAGAGAGAATTTCCTTTGTAGTTGCAGTCTTTCATTGTTGTACAGTAAAATAGTTGTGGCATGCATGTAGTTCTGCACGAAGTATTTCGCAGCTGCGCTTGCAATTAGCTAGATATTATTTTCAGTGCTATGTTAATGTGTTCTCTTATTTTTGCTCTTCAAATTGTGCTTTTTTGTGTTATTGTGTGAAATATTGTGACAATAATGGCGTGTGAAAAACGTAATACTAGGCTCCAAAGTAATCTGAGAAATGACAGTGAAGACGAAAGCAGTGTGTTAGCGCCACCATGTATTGAATTAACTAAAGTTCAAAGTAGTAATATGGTAATTGTGCATAGGGAAATGGAGCGGGTTGCAAATAATGGTGTAGGCAGTGAAACAATTAGTGAACAGGGAAGCATTATCGATCGATCGGTCGGCAACAGCTCGCCTCAGGATTCCGAAATGACAGGACACAATCTTGCAAATACTGTAGATTCAGATTTAGCGTCCTCACCGTTTTCTCAAATAAGTCAAGACACACTTTCTGTTTTCCAAACTGCGAATATTGCCGGTTCAAATGCATTGCCGAATAGCACTAAGGAACATGTTTCAGACACCAGTGCATTGTTATTACAATTAATGCAACAAATGGGACAAAAGCTTCAAAAGTTAGACACAATGGAACAAAAATCTTCAAAAGTTAGACACAATGGAACAAAATCAGGGACAAACACAGCAAAAGCTTCAAAAGTTAGACACAGTGGAACATATGCTTGAACAAACACGTGAAGATTTAACTACTGAATTGCATAAAATCGAATGGAAATGTCAAAAAGTCTGTAATGACGTAAAAACTCAAATTTGTGAGCATTTCTAATCTATTTTTTCGCGGCATGAAAATGCATTACAGAATCACGAAGCAGCCATAAAAGAACTGCAAACTATTGTTCATGAAAATCATAAGACCTTGCAAGCTAAAATTCACTCAGTTGCATCTACCGATTCAGTTACGCAACTTGCAAAAACTCAAGCGAACTTAAAGGACACAGTAGATACTCTGAAAATTGGTTCAGAAAGACACACAGAGGAAATAATTTCACTGTCGGATAAAGTAGCCGAACTTTCAGATCAGTTCACTAACTTATCTATGAAGGTAGATGATGATCTGAATGACACAAAACCTGTAGCCTTCACTGACACTGAAGAGTATGAACAAATTAGGAAATTCAAACAGAATCAAAATCAAATCAACACACAGTACAAAAGAGAAATGCGGGAAGTACAAGATCAGTTGGCTCAAGTAATACAAGAATTACATATTTCACAGGACACTCGCGCCCCAGTATGGGAAGAGGGACAAAGCAATAAAGAACAACCACAAAATAATAACACAGGGCATTTCGGAAATCATGAAAGTAATTGGCAAAGTAGACCGAGTTTTGAGATGGAACCGCCGAAACGACGTAACAATGACCGATATGCGACCCGCCGACACGATGATTTTGACTATAAGCTGTTCATTACTACACGTAAATTCAAAACGTTTAAGAATTCTGGCAACGACATTCATCCACAAGCGTGGCTCCATCAATTCTCTCATTGTTTTCCTCCCAACTGGTCACTAGAGCACAGATTAGAATTTATGTGTGGCTATTTAGAGAATGAACCAGCTGTAAGAATGCGATCGGTCATTCACGATTGCCACAGTGAAGGAGAATTTTACCATGCCTTCCTCTCAGCATATTGGTCCTAAGCAACACAAGACCGAGTAAAACATAGCATCATAATGATGAAACATTTCGAACAATCTGAATTTTCCAGTCTTGTCAAATATTTTGAAGACATGTTACATACGAATCAGTATCTTTCAAACCCATACAGCCCCTCAGAACTCATCCGCATTGGTTAATCAAATTACCTGAACATTTACGACAGATTATTTTAGCAGGACGATGCAAAGACGACATTGAAGCTTTTCAGGGACTGTTACAAGAACTGGAAATTGACACTGACAATCGCGGAACGCGAAAACAGGAACACAACAATTACAGGTCACACCTGTCACAATTCCGCGATGACAGAAATAATACATGACAAGGCTATTCGTACAACGTAAATCGTGACGAAAATGGACACCACCCGTATGACAACCGTTGGCAGAGTAGTAATTATTACAGGGAAAGATCACCTCTCCGCGGTAATGACTATCACAGAGACAATCAGAGAAACAGACAATATGGAAATCAAAATAATTATTATCACGGGAGACGGAATAACTTAAGACGCAACGGTCCAGCGCGCAGTTACGATTCAGGGAGAAACTCTCCACCACGTGACCGACAAGAAAGAAACCATGGAATCTACCGACATGACGACACACGATATGATCGTAACGACAGACCTGAATTGCAGCAGAACTGGCGGGATTCAAACAGAGCAGAGCCCTCTCGACAAGGTCAATTTGTAGAAGTTAGGTCTCCTTATCCCAATAACGGCGCGCGCCAACACAGAGGCAGACAATGACTCGCACCGCAGGCAGCCACGTGCTGGCTTAGAGAAAAATAACATAGACGCTAACCTTGAGAAAAATTCCAGTATTCTTTACCGACGCATACCGCGTGATAGTTGCGTTCAAGTTAACACTGAGCTCTAGGAAAAGTAAAGGATTGTACTACATTTCACACGTAAATCCGTTTATTGAAAGATAATCTGCTTTTTAACTTTGCCATAAAACATTTCACTTCACATTTCTAGTATGCTTTGTCACACAGAGAAACTGTTAACTTGCAACGATGTTTTGAAGTTCACTATCCAGTCTAGAACCTAGGGAGCATTTATAACAGAAATTACGAATGCATTGTTATAGTGAACAGACGACACAGTGTTGTATTTGTACATTCTTGCTTGTTAGTTGCACGATTATGTAACGATTATCAGGCTTACATACTTAGGACATATACTGGTACTGCTAATGAGATTTTAAAGCAACATTTTAGTTTACTTGAAAATACATTCTGGATTTAAAGTACTTTCTGTGAGATACCAGATGATACAGTGGTTAGTTTATGTGACAGCTACACGATTTTATCACGACGCTACTAATGAGTGACAATTTACAATGTTGCTTTTGCAGTTTATCTGTTTTATATCTGCACAGTTTTTCTGAATTTTTCTGGAAAGTAAAACATGTTTTAGTAGTAACGTTTGTGGTATAGCTACAATGAGACAGCCTTTTCTGTAGCACAACAATACGTACAGTACAGTACTTACTTCATCATGGCAATAAGCGTCATAACTAAGATATATCTACGCAAAGCATTTCAGTTTCGTTTATCATGAGGTAACTACATTGACTTCTGCAGAACTTAGCTTTCGGAGGACAATAACTACGACACTTCCACAGAGATTGTCTTACAGCAAGACGCACATTTAGCGCTACAGGACACGCATTAAACTATTTATTTTTCAACATATTTGAATTACAAAGAAAGTTTTCCGTGATACATTTCATTCCATTGCTGTAATCTGTAACACCTGAGGATATAATTACATTAATCCTCAGGGGGGTACACGCTTACTTTGTGTACCATGTGTATGGCAAGCACAAGGAGCCCTAGCTAATATGGTATTTGCTTATAAAACTTTACACATCGGTACCATATTTCTCTAACACATAAATTACACAGCTATCTGATCATTTAACTGAGACAAACAAACATTTATTTTACTTCATCAGTGAGAGATGTTTACGTAATTACACCGTTGGATAACTTCACACTTACGAAATTGTATTTTGTCTGTACTTTGTGAACTGTTCACATTTTTTCGGAACCATTGTGATACTATGAGAGCTTTGAATGACATATTTGGTATGGGATCATGATTTTTAAAGTACGTTTGAGGTAGATGACACTTTTGACATGAGCAGAGAATTTTTTTAGGTTTTGAAATTATTGGAGGAATCTACGACGATTTTGAGAATTTGACTGAGGTGTTATGATGTTATTATTACGATGACTATGTGTATTATGCTGTTGTGGCATGTTTATGATCAATAAGCTGATGCTATATGAGGAATTTGATTATGCTACGTATTTGTTATGATGAAATATTGAAGAAGTGTGGACGAATATGTATATGTGTAATAAGGTAAGGAATAATGAGTAGTGGTTAGGGACTCTGGTTTGTGAAAAAGGTGGTTGGAAACCAAGAATCGTACTTTAAGAGATGATATGTATGTAAATGCGTGAATGTACCACAATGCCGCCGAAAATTTTTTGGACACTGTTATATTTACAGGATTTTGTTTCTTCAGATTTGTGACGCAAGTTCTTGACCTGTGAAATTTTTTATATGAGACTGCCACTGTAGCGGAAACTGGTGTCGTAAATATTTCGGTAAGACAGTTAAGAGACCACCTGCGCGTAATGCGTCGTGGGCACCCAGCTGGGCGACAGCCACCAGGAAACAAGCCATTAGTGTGTGCCTTTCAGAGGCACAGGTAAAACAAAATTTAAAAAAAGGGAAGCCATTATCCTCCCTACTGACATTTCTTTGTTGAAAGCGTCGCAAATACGACATGCTCATTACTTGGAAACATTCTTACATCTGCACACCTGATTAACAAGTGTCTTTCTACGAGAGTTGAGAGAACTTCTACTGACTTATGAAATGCCACATAGCTATTGAATGATAATTTTATTCTTTGCTTTGCATAATTGCTTATTTCATTTGATATCTGTTTTCCAGCTGTGTTACAGCATTGGTTTTATAAAATAAAATTAAATGCATTTGCTAATGTGAAAACTTTCTGTCAACAGATCTGTTAAATAATAATTTTATGATCCACATTCTTCAAAAAAAAAAAAAAGGAGCACTTGGAAAGGAAAGAACAATAAGAAGGGACTAGTAACAGGAACTGCATACATAATTTTCTTTTCAAGTACTTGGTAATTTATTTAATAGAATAAGTTGTGGTGCACCACTTTAATTACATAGACATTAAGATGTGATTATAACTTTCCCTTATCTGCATTGTTGTCTATAGTATAACATTTTTTCTGCTTGAGCTTTGTCATGTTTAGGTATAAGTTATAGCATTTGCTGCGGCTGTTTGCTATTGATAGTGCTACTGAATGTTACTTTGTATTACTAGGTTAAGCCAATTTTATTACTGATTTATTTTTCTTGTTTGCTGCGCATTGCCTTATATTAGTTGTAATATTGCTGCCTTTTTTTGCCAATTTCCATTTTTTTTATCATTGCTGTTTGTGTTAATTGTTTTGAGCTGCGGCATTGCCTCGTCCCTTGGCTTAGCATCTGAGCTCAGTAGCTTTAAGTTAGCTTAAGAGGGGGTAGACTATATAAGAAACTAACTATGATGAATTGGAAGAAAAGCATTGAGCAGCTATATGAAAATGGTTTGGCCAAAAAAGTAGTGTACAGTGGAGAAAAACTATTTTTGAAAGAGGATGTGAACAGAATACAGAAAGCAGGTTTAGATAGGACTTTTTGGGAATAATGATGTACTAAGGGAGATTTCTATGCAAAATACTGCAGTAAAACAAACCCTGTCCTTTCCTTTCGTATTATCCCTCTATGTGTTTATGTACCCTTGTGTATTTGTCTTTTTCCTGTCTTTATGTGTTTAGCTAATAAGACTTATGTTGTAGAATTTTTCAAATACTATGTTATTTTCTTTGTAAATATGTTCAGACATTATTTATTGTGTTTTGTTTTAATGCTCATGTGTGAAGTTGATGTTTCAAAAGTTATTCTGATCTTTTATGTATGTACTTATGTCGTAACTTTTGTAACACTGATGTATTTGCTATTTCGATTCTCTTGTAAAGCCTGTACTACTGCAAATGTTATCTGTATTGTTATGTTTTTTAAAGATGTATTTTGTACCTTTGTTATTGCATTCTTATGTTATAAAATTGTAATTGACACCATTTCATCAAATTAAGTAACTTGTAAATTACATTTCACTGCACACATTTCTGTTGGTCATAGTATATGGACAATATGTGAGAAGTAGGGACTGATAGTGTTTGCACGTGTGTTAATAATTCAGTAAGGGACTGGATAACAGCGTTGCTGGTTCTAAGGACATTTCAAAAACAATTTTTGTGAGTGGACAAGTGGTGGTTTATGGACTTGCTGTATTCTCTGCAAGCCTCTTCAATGGTGATTGTGCACCTGCACAGTTGCAACAGATGGCTGCTGGCCGTCTCTACAAGGACTACAGTGGGTCTGCACCTTTGATGACCCACCAATACCATTATTTCTACTAGGACTGCAGTGGGTCTGCACCTCTGGTGGCCCACCAATAGCCTAATCTCTACCAGGACTACATTGGGTTTGCTCTGTTGTGGCCCATTAACTGTCTGCGTGTCAAGAGTCAGCACTGTCTGTCCGTTGGAAGGACAACACTACTTCTTCAAGACTGCTTAGAAATCCACTACTTCCAAGTGCAATTTCTTTTATTGCTCAGACTCTGAGAAAAACACAGCAATTTTACTTTGATGAATGATCAGGACTGTCTTTATGGACTGTGAGAAAATTTTAGCTTTTGACCAACATTGTATCAATATGTGTGTGCATTTGATATCTTTGTTATTGTAATGATGAAAAATTTTATCAAATCATTACTGGCCACTGCCCAAAACAATTTGTAAAATTTTTTGTGGGGAGCATGGGGGCTATGTAAGTAGGCTGTTTAGGTTTTTTTATTGGTAACGCCGCCGCCACGTAGCGCTCTTTATGAAAATCACTGGCTGTGCCTTGTGCAGTCTGTGGCTGATTTGCATTGTTGTCTGCCATTGTAGTGTTGGGCAGCAGCAGCTGGATGCTAACAGCGTGTAGCGTCGCGCAGTTGGAGGTGAGCCGCCAGCAGTGGTTGGACGTGGGGAGAGAGATGGTGGAGTTTTGAAATTTGTAAGAATTGGTGTCATGAACTGATATATATATTATGACTATAAAGGTAAATACATTGTTTGTACTCTATTAAAATCTTTCATTCGCTAACTATGCCTATCAGTAGCTAGTGCCTTCCGTAGTTTGAATCTTTTATTTAGCTGGCAGTAGTGGCGCTCGCGGTATTGCAGTAGTTTGAGTAACGAAGATTTTTGTGAGGTAAGTGATTTGTGAAACGTATAGGTTAATGTTAGTCAGGGCCATTCTTTCGTAGGGATTATTGAAAGTCAGATTGCGTTGCGCTAAAAAAATATTGTGTGTCAGTTTAAGCACAGTCTTGTATAATTTTTCAAAGGGGACGTTTCAAATTTATTTTGGCCCCTACATAATGACAAAATTATGTAACAAATGTCAAACACCAAATCAGAACGCAAGACATAGTGAGATGGGTCTAACTCGATAAACATCACCGGCCCAGATAATAAGATACGTACGTCTACCTTCGTAGAATCTCCAGCACAATTAAGGTCACAAATATTCAACTACCTTTTCGAACCAATAACAAACTTTCAATAAAATTACGTTTCGCCACCAGTAGAACATCGAAATATGATAACCCAGGCATATATAAAATCACATGTGTCAGCTGTAATAGCCTTTTCATCGGCTAAACAGTGAGAAATTTTAACGTGAGATATAAAGAACACACTTTTGTGGTTGTCTTCAGTCAATAGACTGGCTTGATGCATCTCTCCATGCTAATTTATCCTGTGCAAGCTTCTTCATCTCCCAGTACTTACTGCAACCTACATCCTTCTAAGTCTGCTTAGTGTATTCATCTCTTGGTCTCCCTCTACGATTTTTACTCACCACGCTGCCTTTCAATGCTAAATTTGTGATCCCTTGATGCCTCAGAACATGTCCTAGCAACCGATCCCTTTTTCTAGTCAAGTTTTTTTACAAGCTCCTCTTCTCACCAATTCTATTCAATACCGCCTCATTAGTTATGTGATCTACCCATCTAATCTTCAGCATTCTTCTGTAGCATGACATTTCAAAAGCTTCCATTCTATTTTTGTCTAAACTATTTATCGTCCACGTTTCACTTCCATACATGGCTACACTCCTTACAAATACATTCAGGAATGACTTCATGACATAAATCTATACCCGATGTTAACAAATTTCTCTTCTTCAGAAACGCCTTCCTTGCCACTGCCAGTCTACATTTTATATCCTCACTAGTTCTACCATCATCAGTTATTTTGCTCCCCAAATAGCAAAACTCCTTTACTACTTTAAGTCTCTCATTTCCTAATCTAATTCGCTCATCATCACCCAACTTAATTTGAACACATTCCATTATCTTTGTTTTGCTTTTGTTGATGTTAATCTTATATCCTTCTTTCAAGACACTGTCCATTCAGTCCAACAGCTCTTCCAAGTCATTTGCTCTCTCTGACAAAATTACAATGTCATCGGCGAACCTCAACATTTTTATTTCTTCTCCATGGATTTTAATTCCTACTCTGAATTTTTGTTTTCTTTCCCTTACTCCTTGCTCAATATACAGATTGAATAACATCGGTAATAGACTACAACCCTGACTCACACACTTCTCAACCACTGCATCCCTTTCGTCCCCCTCGGCTCTTGTAACTGCCGTCTGGTTTCTGTAGAAACTGTAAATAGCCTTTCGATCCCTGTATTTCACCCCTGCCACCTTCAGAATTTAAAAGAGAGTATTCCAGACAACATTGTCAAAAGCTTTCTCCAAGTCTACAAACGGCAGAAACGTAGGTTTACCTTTCCTTAAACTTTCTTCTAAGATAAGTCATAGGGTCAGTATTGCCTCACGTGTTCCAACATTTCTGTGGAATCCAAACTGATCTTCCCCGAAGTCGGCTTCTACCAGTTTTTCCATTCGTCTGTAAAGAATTCGCTTTAGTGTTTTGCAGCAGTGACTTATTAAATTGATTAAACTGATAGAAGAACACACTAGAGAGAGCGAATATAATTTTAAAAAAGTGTGTGAAATCGTATGGGACTTAACTGCTGATGTCATCAGTCCCTGAGTTTACACGCTACTTAATCTAAATTATCCTAAGGACAAGCACACACACCCATGCCATGCCCGAGGGAGGACTCGAACCTCCGAATATAATCAGTCGAGCTTCTTTCTTCATTTGAAAAAACAAAATCACACTGCTGATACGATTGAAAATGCACTACAAATTATGCACAGAATACCAAAATGTTTTGCTATGAACATCCTTGAGGAACTATAAATTTATATGTACACGAGAAAATACCCATTAAAATATTAAAATAACGTACAGAATTCAGACACAAGTACTACGTTAAAAATTTTTTGTACTTTTAGAACACGAAAATGGATAAATCGGGTGTAACACATGCAACAACCAAAGAAAAGCGCAACAATTTTTTGTTAAAAAAATAATATCGCTGTTTATCAGCACGATCTTTTTGAACTTATAGCGTCGTAATAGTGGAACTGTCAGACTGCTGTCACGTCATAACTAACATTTAATTTCAACATGTTGACACCATTTACGATCTTAATAAAGAACTGGCAGTTACAAAACAATCCACTAACGACGCAATATGGACGTCACATCAATATCGACGTGAGTACAAGAGAGCTACTTTAATACGAATGGCATTGGTATTCGTGCCTTTTTCTCACCAAAATTGTAATTTCAAGTACTTGAAAATGGAGATTACGCCGGTTCTCTGTCCAGTGTGTCGTAAAAATGATTAATTATTGTAGGCAGCTATTTGGTGAATGACCGCAAACAATCATGTCGTTAGCTCACGTATATTAGGCTGCTGGCCCTAAAGAAAAAAAATCGCTAAGTACCAACAATGGAATAAATGTGCATTACGTTTACCAGTATACTTTTACAACGGTTAGATATGATTTCTGACTCAAAATATCTTCAACTAATCATTAATATATCACATCATAAGCCAACAGCACACTGTGTAAATGTAAAAGTGACGCTGTTCCGTTAGAATACGGAGGCCTCCCAAGAGCAGTTTTTCCCACCCAACTCGCATAACTGGTAGAAAAAAAGGACAGCAGGAGCAATGGAACATGACATTTGAGCAACTACTTACTGCGGCATAGGTAACATAGAGGTAGAAAGAAGGACAAGAATACTACTCCAACAAAACCTCAGAAGGCGTGAAAGAAATAAAATGAAATCCAGAAAAATGGGTAGAAATGAAAATGTGTGCAAAAGTGAGGAAACCCTAGAAGATTAGTATAATTGGAAAACTTTTCTCGGAGAAAATTAGGGCTTAACGTCCGTCGATGACGAAGCCATCAAATGCATAACATAAGCTTGAGTTGGTGGAGAATGAAGAAGGAAATTCGCTGAGTCGTTTAAAAAGAACCATTCTGGCATTCCTTTAAGTAGTTTATGGAAATCATGGAAAACCAAAATATGGAAGACCGGGCGGGATTTGAATGATCAGCCTGTGTGGTGGGTTCGTTGTGGCTGTGGTGTGCATACCCCTGAGACGCAAAAATTAAAGTCTCCATGATCGGGAAATGGATTGAAACTCTCTGTGCTATCACATGAATTTACATTTAAAAGTTACCGAAACAAGTCTGCAATGGATAACACTTGAACGGAACTGGGGTAGGCTCATCTGCAGAAGTTAAGAGCCATACATGAAATACACATGTCAACCACTGCACAACTCCATATTTTAGTTAGGGAAGACTTCTAACTATTGATGCACGCTTATAACAGATGTTATTTATTTCCCCTATCGTGCGTACGGGTGGGAGAACTTCAACAGGATACTAATGAATACAAAGTTAAAGAGTCAATCTATGTCCAGTCCTGATTTTGGTACCACTTTTAGGATCTCCTAATGAAAATTGCCAACGGTCCAGCAAAGGGCATATCAGAAAGTGCTAATGAAAAGTGACCTCGAAAGAACAAACACCATTCACAAATACTAAGTGCAGCCTTCAAATCGAACAACTAATTGCGATCATCAGTTACTGAAGTGACTAACTGTGCAAGGTTAACAAATACCACGCGCATTGAACTTTAACACGGGAAAGCATTCCTGACAGAATTTGTCTAGGACTTGGTAGCGTGTGCGCCGGTTCTGAGCCGCAGTTAATCCTGTACTGGACCAGTCTTGGCTTGTGCAGCACGCTAGGTGTGGCAAGACCATCGTTCGAAGAGACAGGAGGCAGAATGAGCCCGAACAGAAATCCAAATTCCGTCTTATTTTTGGAAAAGCTTCTAATCGTTCACCAATGATGGTAACGATTCTGAGCACCTCAAATCTCTAGCTAAGGTTTAGACGAGGGTACAACATCTACCTCAATGAAATTTAAAGAGTTCGACGGAGTGCCAGCAAGGGTGAGTCTTTCTGTTTATTTTGTTGGCGGGGAGACGTGCAGAAGCCAACCGTCCAGAGCAGCTGTTGAGACGCTCCCACGGAAAACTTCCATAAACTGCTTTCTTTAAGTAAAGGAGACATTCCTCCAAATGTATGATGTGATCAAAAGTATCCGGACAGCCCCGAAAACATACTTTTTACATATTAGGTGAATCGTGCTGCCACATACTGTCAGGTACTCCGTATCAGCGACCTAACTAGTCATTAGACATCGTGAGAGAGCAGAATGGGGCGCTCCGGGACTTTGAACGTGATCAGGTGATTGGGTGTCACTTGTGTCATACGTCTGTACGCCAGATTTCCAAACACCTAAACATCCCTAGAGCCACTGTTTCCGATGTGATAGTGAAGTGGAAAAGTGAAGGGACGATACATCACGAAAGCGCGCACGCTGACCTCGTCTGTTAACTGACAGACACCACCGACAGTTGAGGATGGTCGTAATGTGTTACAGGCAGACATCTGTCCAGACAATCACACAGGAATTCTACACTGCATTAGGATCCATTGCAAGTACTGCGACACTGAGGCGGGATATGAGACAACCTGGATTTCGTGGTCGAGCGGCTGCTTATAAGCCACATATCACGGTGCTAAATGCCAAACGACGCCTCGCTTGGTTTAAGAAGCGTAAACATTGGACGACTGAACAGTGGAAAATCGTTGTGTGAAGTGACGAATCACGGTACACCATGTGGCGATCCTGTGGTAGTATGTGAATATGGCGAATGCCCGGTGAACGTCATCTGACAGCGTGTGTAGTGCCAACAGTAAAATTCGGAGGCAGTGGTGTTATGGTGTGGTCGCGTTTTCCATGGAGGGGATTGGACGCCATGTTGTTTTGAGTGTCAGTATCACAGCACACTCCTACAATGATGTTTTAACCACCTTCTAGCTTCCCACTGTTGAACAGCTATTCGAGGATGGCTATTGCATCTTTCAACACGATCGAGCACCTGTTCATAACGCACGGCCTGTGGCGCAGTGATTACAAGACAATAAAATCCCTGTAATAGACTGAACTGCACAGAGTCCTGACCTGAATCCTACAGAACACATTTGGGATGTTTTGGAACCCCCACATCGTGCCAGGCCTCACCGACCAACATCGGTATCTCTCCGCAGTGCAGCACTCCGTGAAGAATGGGCTGCCATTCCTCATAAAACCTTCCAGTACTTGACTGAACGTATGCCTGTGGGAGTGGAAGCTGTTATCAAGGTTAAAAGTGGGCGCACACCGTACTGGATTGCAGTATTACCCATGGAGGGCTCCACGAACGTGTAAGTCATTTTCAGCCAGGTGTTCGGATACTTTTGATCACGCAGTGTATTCATAGCCTCTTCGCACAAACTGTTCTTAGCCACCCGTCGCGTGAACTGCTGCAGCGTTAACATAGCGAGCCACGAAGGACGCAGTGCGATTGGGGGCTGCATTGGCCCTGAAGACCAGGTAAAGCTAGACGTTTGTGACCGTGACGAAGGTCTAATGCTCGTGTCCCTAGGCCGTCTCTGTCTTCTAGGCTGCTGTGCCGAATAAACGAAAGAATACAGCTACAGCTTTTCACAAATCGAAGTGAACAACTCATTTAATTCCACCTTTACTATAGGAAAAGAGTAGAATTACATGTGCAGGCTGCAAGTTGTAACAAAAATTTCGTAACGAACATTTCAGTTACCAAATAAAATGTTCAAATGTGTGTGAAATCTTATGGGACTTACCTTAAGGTCTTCAGTCCTTTAGCATACACACTACGTAACCTAAATTATCCGAAGGACAAACACACACGCCTATGCCCGATGGAGGACTGGAACCTCCGCCGGGAGCAGCCGCTTTCAGTTACCCATTCATATGTTGATAGACCTAGGTTGTGCTATTAGAGCATACAACTATAAATAAAATATGCGGGGGGGTGCTACAATTCCACCTTAAAATCCTTCAACAGCGCCACTCATTCGGAAATATTCTTAGAGATTGGAAATTTTGCGTTTATTGGTGAAATCTGCTATCCATGCGGGACAGATTTTTTATCAGCTTGAGAAAATAAGCGTTTTTCTTTACATTCCGTTTCTCTCGTAATTGGTCTGTAAACAGATCTACCGAAGACATCCACTACGGCTTATCCCAACACTAGACTCATTGGTGACCAACCTCCGTTTGATACGTAACGGAGCTATAGGAGGATAGCGACACAAAGAGGGAGAGTGAGTGAGAGAGAGAGAGAGAGAGAGAGAGAGAGAGAGAAAGAGAGTGACATGGATCGCTGGGAGAGATGGACGCAAGCGGTGACCTGCGAGAAAACTTGTCGTCGTCGATTGTCGATTGTCCGGCGGGCGCGCTGCCCGCCGAGTCGAGCCGTGCACTCCTGCCGGGAAGTAATTTCCGGGGGCTCTCGTCTCGCCACGCTGTGTTTATTTGAAATATAAATAGGCACTTCGCTCGGCCGCTCGCGTCGCGTCAATCGATAGACGGCGGCCGGCCCCAGGCGGCGCAGCATCCTCCCAGCCACGCTTCTAATTCCGGCGGCAGACACGGCCGCGGCCGGCGCCGGCGTCCATTAATGATGGCCTGCGGGTTGCGGCGTCGCTGCGGCCGACCAACTCTGACAGCACTCCGGGCCTCCCGTAACCTGCGTTGGCCAGGTGGCCCGGCGCTTTTATTTACACTCTCCTGACAACTTCAGCCGTACCTGAGGAATATAAAGTAAGTCACATCAGTTCCTAAAATGGACAATTTGGTGAAGAAACCTACTGCTGTTCACTTTTAATTTCTCGTGGCGTAAGGAATAATTCATCAAGTTCGGGCATGCAACCAGACAAATACTAGTTGTTCAACTGATATATCAGCCGCGTGTCTTCCATTCATCCTCAGTGGAGTACAAGGTTGATGACAAGTTGTTTTTACTTATTGTTATTTTATCCCCCACTCCCCATTAGAGCGGGGATTGGGCCCTCAGTGACACAATACTCCGTCTTTTAGCTAGTAGTTTTTATAGAAAGAGAACAAAAATGACACAAAAATAAAAATATCTCAGACAGCTAATTAAACGAAAAATGTGAACAGTTTAAAAACACAGTTGCAATGAAGTTTCACACAACACATGAAGAGTATTCTGGGAGGAGGGAATATGTTACACAGAGGCTGTAGGGGAGCGGGTAAAGAGATGAGGGTCTGTTAGGTTAGGAAATTATGGAGATGATAGGTAGGAGGTCAAGTAGATAGTGCGAATACAGACGGTGGGAAGGCCAGAGGATGAGGAGTATTAATGGTGCGTGGGAAGGGTAGTGATACAAGAAGAAAGGGATAGCTTTGGGTGTAGAGGAGGAAGGAGCCCTTATGCAGAGTGGGATAGGTGGGGAAGGGTTATGCTTGGTAGGAGGGGTAATTGTTAAGGCATATTTTATTGTCTCTGAGAGGGAGCCAGTTGAAGTTCTGTTGAGATAGTATATGGTGTGTGTGCGTGTAAGTGAAGGGATGGGAGGATGTGTTTGTGAAGTCAGTATACAAGAGGTGGTAATCAGAGGCGAGACAGTTGGTTATAGGAATGTAGTTTGTGGACGGTGTAGGAGATGTGGAGGTGTTCAATGTGGGTGAGGAGGGATGGTGAGAATTTGATAAGATGATAGAGGATCCATGTGGTGGAAGATAAACAGATGCAGAAAGGATCTACAGGGACTTATAGAACATTGGTGGGGCAGATATCCATGGTACACTTGCAAAAGAGAAGATATATCGAGTCAGGATTTTGTTGGTGTCGTGAATTGTGGAGGGGTGTAATCGCCAAATTTTGCTTGTTAGTAGTTTTACTCCGTTGTCAGTTTTCTGTTGCATGGTTAGTTGATGAGGTTTCCGTTTTAGTTGACAGTCGAGGGTTAGATATTCTAGTGTGTTAGTCAACTGGATAGGAAAGCCGTAAACGGAAGGTAGAAGTCATGGAGATACATGATGCTGGAGGTTCACCTGGGTTTTAGAGGGGTTGGTCTCGAGAAGCCAGTGGTTAAACCAGGTGGTAAACTAACTGTGATGGGTTTGCAGGGATGTTTGGGATTTCTTCAGTGTAGGGCAGAGGGCAAGGAAAGTGGTTTAATCAGCATCAGGAGTTGGTTTGGTGAGGGTGGATTGGGGATATCAGGAGAGAGAAGAGAGGATCGAGCCTTGGAGCACTCCTCTAGTGGAATGGAAGATACAGGAATATGTATTGTTACTAGTGACAAAGGATGGGTGATTGTATAGGAAGGATGCAGTAAGGTGGGCATAGCTACTAGAAAGTTCACATGTAAGGCGTTAGAGAAGGAGGCCGGAATGCTGCACATGGTCATTGGCTTTCTCTAGATCAAAGACACAAAAATAGCTGATTTATAGGAGTTGGTGGGATGGAAGATAGGCGAGGTGCAAGAGCAGGTCATCAGTGGGGAAAATGGGACAGATGCCACATAGGTTAGTTTGAGAAAGGTGGTGGTGGTACAGGTGTTGATGAATGCGTCTGGAGAGGGTGTATTCAAGAATCTTACTGAAGATTAAGGTGAGGCGCAGTTTGAAAAAAGCTAGAATTTTGGAGGTGTCGAAAGCTAAGAATCTGTGGAGAGATTGGTGCTATAAAGGGTCGCAAGGATGATGAGAATGGTCATTCTTTTAGGTGTTGATAGGTGATGGAGTCGTGACCAGGGGATGTGTTCCGTTTTCTATGAAATACAAGTTGTATGTCCCATAGTGTGAGTGATGTATTTAATTCTGTGTGTAATATGATGTCCAAGCACTGGACCCTGGGAGTCAGGTGCAGAGCTGCAGTGTCAGTATGTTTGTAGATGTCACAGAACAGGAAGTATAAAAATGAGGAGCATCAGGGATGCAGAAGATGTAAGAGAGATAGGATTCAAAGTGGTCAGCTTTGCTCAGGTTTTCAGGCATGGGATTATTGGTGTGGAAGAGCGGTTAGCAAGATATGATGTTATTGCTTACGAGGCGATGAGATTCACTGCGTTGCTTGGACGAGTTGTTGTGGAGTGTAATGTTGAGCCTGGATCATGTCTTTTTTTTAAATAAGTTCTTGATATGGCTACGTATTTCTGTTGGAGTGTGAGTCTATGCAAGTCGTGATCTTGTAGGAAGGAGCAGTACAGCTGTACATGTGACGAGATTCTAGAAGGAGGAGTAAGGCTTTTTGAGCGAGGGTGGGACGGTGATAACACATGGTCTTGGTAGGGATGTGGGTGGATATAGCGTCTGACAGGGTTTGCTCCAGGAAGGATCTGGATGAGGGATATCATCAGGTTGTTGGGAGATCAACGTGGCCTCCAGTCTGGATTTCCATGAACTGACGATAAGGTGCCAAGTTCAGCCTTATATGCTCCACTGCAACGGTACTGCTCTTGCGGGTCACAGATGCTGATTGGCGACAAAAAGGTACACCTACACAAGCGCCACCTATGGTGAAAGTTTTTCAATGTCAATATACTTCACCAACAGCCGTACACTTAAAGATATTTTATTTTATTCTGAAAGCAACTAGTTTGGACAATTCATTTTGGCATCTTCAGGTTTCATATGCTTTCTTCAATTCAACGAACTTATCGTATAGCGCCATAAATATTGTGAATTCCAATCGTTTCACAGACGTATCAGTAACTCACGTCTTCGTACGAAGCATCTGTACAATGAATGGAATTCACGATATGCAGTTTTATGGCTCTGTATGATAATTCCGTTGATTTGAAAAAAGCATATTGGGGCCTGAAGGTGGAAAAATGAATTACCATAACTGGTTGCTTTCAGAATAAAATAAAATATATGAAAGTGTACGGCTTCTTGTAAAGTTTATTGACACTGAAAAGTACGTACCAGCCGATGTCCCCTGGCTGTGATGGACCAACAGAGACATGGTGAAAGGGTTGAAATATTCGATTCGCTTATCGATTAATATTCAAGGGCGATAACACCTTGAATACTTCTCACCACTTTAATCACTCCAAGACTCGGTTTCCATGCCTTATCCCAATTAAAATAATTATCTTTATTTACTAAGTTACAAGTTCATCTAATTTCTATGGCTTCCTTAAAAACAGAATCCCAAAAGAAAGAGGTGGATCTTGAAATCTTCTCATGCTATTCATCGAATGACCCTTAGCTATACATTAGTCTGCCACATTTGACTTCGATATCACACTGTAACCTCCCCCTCAATTATCGACATTAACTACAGTGAAAAATTAAACTGCGTGTACCTAACGGAAATTAGGGAAAAAGCAATCGTCACCGAAGTTAATCTGTCGGTAAGAGGGAGGAAGGGTTACATCTAAGTGAGAGGAAAAATGCAAAAACGCAAATTACATTAACAATTAACTGGCATTAATTAAATATTTGAGATTTGGGGAAAATTACGGTCGCCAGTCCTATTGACAACTACTATAATAACTGAAAAAGAGAGGTTAAGGCACATATAATTAGCACTAAAAGCGTGACAACTGAATGTTAACAAGTGTTGTGTGAAAACTGAATTTTTGTCAGAAGTAATAAATTTCTCTACAATCCGTTTCATTTAGCACAGATTTAATAAGACCAGAGAATTGTAAGTTAATTTAGTGGCAGAAATTAAAAGTGAACTTTGTTTCTGAAGCACTACGAAATAAAATAAAATAAGATTAGTCTTGGGATACCTCAACAATCATCTCAAAAGCAACTTGAATCTACGCAATTTAGAAATAAGAGATTTAACTCTGAACTTGAATTAAATGATTTTGAACAATTAACAATAGTAACATTTAGTACACCAAGCTGAGCTGCAGTCACAGTTAGGCTAAAATATGGTAACAAAACTCGCATTCTTAATTTGTGCTTGTGTAATCTAAATATAGTCTGTTTGGTAATTGTAGCCAGCTATGAATACTTTAACTGAACTTTGAAATTAAAGCAGTGAAATGGAATGATATTACTTTAACGCTGACGTTTGAATTTCAGCGACACTCGGGTTCGTTTCGGAAAAGGAAGGGACCCTGCTTGCTTATGCAGTTGCGACAATGAGCAACAAAGGTTCATGCTGAGTTGCTGTATTGTAGTGATGCAAATGGAACAGTTTGAAAAGCTGAGTTCTGTAATACATTTCTAAAGCTTTACGTGCTTCCAGTCTTCCTTGTTGATTGATTGAAGGTTTCAAGTAGTCGATCGAGGAGGTGGCGCCAGTCACTTGTTGTCGGCCGTCGCTGTTGCAGAAGCTGGATGTTGGCGCGCCTTCTTCTCGACACGGTCACCAGGCGAAACGGGCTCTTGATGTGTGCCAGCTAATGTTTCCCGTCGGCGACACCGCGCCAGGAACTACCATAGCAAGTCGGGCGCAATTACATGCCGCCAAACCCCAAAATTGCGGCAAATAGCGAGAGCATCACTCAACACACCTCCTCCACTGCCCTACTCCAGCCAGACTCTGCTCTGCCCGCGCTCCACGAGTTAACACTACCCAAGATCCTAAACAATTTGGTTCTCCACACGACATATATATATATATATATATATATATATATATATATATATATATATATATATATATATATATATATATTGTAAAACAATTGCAATATATAAAGACACAGAAAAGTCATATCTTTTGCCGGCCGCGGTGGTCTGGTCTAGTGGTTCAAGGCGCTCACTCCGGAACCGCGCGACTGCTACGGTCCCAGGTTCGAATCCTGCCTCGGGCATGGTTGTATGTGATGTCCTTGGGTTAGTTAGGTTTACGTAGTTTTAAGTTCTAGGGGACTGATGACCACAGATGTTAAGTCCCATAGTGGTCAGAGCCATTTTGTCATATCTTCAGGTTACAAAATAAGGAAAATATTTATAGTACAATAGATGGAAATAGGAGATATGCATTTCCGACGTTACACCACCACCTCTCATGAACGCTGAATTAGTATGACTTACCACAATTCCTCATGGAATCAGATAGACACCCGCCTAACGTTACAGTAAACCATCCCCCACAGAAACAAGTAAGGCTGCAAGCTTCGCCGGAAACGTCAAGATCTCCTTAACACGATGTTTCTCTAGAATACAGCTTATCTTCAAGGAAAGAGCTCCACAGACGGCAGAAACGTTCTCAATATGCAGGTATTGCCTTCTTCTTCACATCACGTAATTGCATTGCAGAATTCACATTTAATGTTCTGAGAAGTTGTTGCTAGGAATAAGCATTCGTTTTAAAACAGTTCCTGAGGTGTGTCAGCCCTTCTTGATAAATATCATTAATCAGTGTGTCCTGTGCACACAAATAGTTTCTTAAGGGCGATGCCCGCTATTGGCGTATAAATATGTATGCGTAGGCAATGGTTTACGACATGTAGCATGTCCTCATGTGCTATCAACTTAACTACGAACGAAAACATCCAAGAAAAGGAAATAGCCATCTTTCTCCATTTCCAAAGTATATTTAATACTAGCGTGCATAGAACTTATATGGTCAAGAAATCGATGTAATTGATCCTTGCCATGAGTCAATACCACATACGTGTCGACTACGTATCTCCAGCAGACCGTTGGTTTAGAACTTGCTGACTCCAGTGCCTGGTCCTCGAAGTCTTCCATAAATAAATTAGCAACCAGGGGTGAGGGGAAGAAGCTTCCCATAGCAGCTCTATCACTCTTCTCATGAAATTCATCATCAAACTGAAAATAAGGTAACAGGAGTACGTTCTCAGATACATGAACGATGCTGATGTCGAAATGTTGGCCGGTAAGAGACGAGAAGGGAGCCATAGAAATTATATTAACGGATAATTTAATAAATGAAATTAATCTCTCATATGCATTTCAATTTTTGGTTGAACGCAAAGCTAATGAAATAGCAAACACCTTCGTCTCTCCTTATGTTCTCCCTATGTCATCGAGTGTGGCATGCAGTTGTTTGAACAGTTACAACAAACTGTCAAATGTTCCGTCTACAGGAGTTATTCCACTTTTTCCACAGGGTTTTCTTTGGTTTTTCACAAATTAACACCAGGATTCTATACTCAGGAACAGGCACATCATTTGTTATTTTAAAGAGTGTTATCTATCGTTAATTACATAATTTCTTCATTCAGCTGATCCCATATTACTGCCAGAGATTTAGTCGTCTCAGTAGCTTCCCTTTTTGAGGTTCAGTGAAGCTAAGACCAAATAGCTGCACGAAAAAGAAATGGCTGTCGGAAGGACTGCCTCAGCACACAGTAAGTCAAAACAGCCTTCGGTGAAATTAAAGCAAAAATGGTATCATTAAGAGTGCAACGGAAATTCCACTGTTAAATGCAGAGGAAAGAGCGGATAGGTCGGAAGAGTACATTGAAGTCTGTATGAGGGAGGAGATTTTTCTGATGGGATGTAACAGAAACAGGAAAAAACAGGAGTCGATCTAGAAGTGATGGGAGCTCTAGTATTGGCATCAGAAATTAAAAGGGCTTAGGAGAACTTAAGATCAAATAAGGCAGAAGGAGTAGATAACATTCCTGAACCGTGGTAAAAATTTGCTGTTTTGAAGAGCACGCCGCAGCGCGTAGTGTAAAACAGTCGCCCTCCGTTTCTGGCAGTGGCGCCGCTTTGGCTATCGCAGCTTTGGCGTCTCCCTCTGGTGGGAAAGGGGAAAGGTTGCCTGTTCACGTGCATTTAAGGGGCGCTGTGAGCTCGCTAGGCGGCGAGTCTGGTCACTTGGTCAGCCTCGTCATTGTGGAGCAGTCAGTGTCTGTCTGTCGTCCGGAGTGCTAGTATGAGTTAGGCCGCCAGTCTGCTCGAGTTTGTTCAGGCAATGGTCATTCGCGGTTGGATAGATCGGTTGGTCGGCCGCGCACTGGGACATAAGATGACTGGTCCGTCTTGAGCGTCGGCGCATGTGATGTCGCCACGTCAGTCCAGTGGGCCTCGCCGTATAGCGACGGACAGTGGCTTCGCGGCCGACACGAGAGAAACTCACGACGTCGGTCTGTTCGCTGCGAGCTGCGACGCCGTGAGACGGGAGATCGGCGCGCCTTCCTGCGTCTGTTGAAGCGGCTGACAGCGGACGGTTCGGGAGAGCGTTGGGGGTGCTGCCCCAAGTCTTCGCCGGACATCGCAGTTTATTTGAAGTTATTCGTGATATGTTGTTTCATTTACTTGTTAAATTCTCTTGGTCAGTCTCTCGTCCCCAGCTTGCTCGTCTGTTTCCCGTCCGCATTTGTTAGACAGTTAGTGTCTGTCTGTCTGTCTGTCTGTCTGTCTGTCTGTACGTTAATAGCTTACGTGTTTGCCCCAGTGTAGTCTTTCAGAGATTGTTGTGAGCGGTTATGAGTACGGCCGTGTTAAAAGGGAGCAGCAAAGTTCTCAGCTCATACTGTCAAAAAAATTTTGTTATTTCTGCCTCTGAATAAATTGTAACTATGAATTTCGATGGTTCTTTCTTGTTATAATTTTTAAATGTTTTTTTAAAGAAAGAGTTTTAGGAATAAAAATTTCCATTTGTTGAAATAAATTTGTTTTTATCAGTTACCCACTGGCAACTACTTCCCCGCTCACATTATGTGATTAAATGTGTTAATGTTTTTGATGACTCGCTAGTAAATAAAGTAAATTCTGTAAGAAAAGATTTTGAAAGTAAATCCGCGGTTCAATCCCATCAGAATTTCTGTCATTAGGGGTAGTGGCAACAAGACGCCTATTCAAGTTCATGTGTATATTGCATCACTCTGTCGACATATCGTCTGACTTAGGACAAATATCATCCACAAAATTCCGAAGACTGAAAGAGCTGACAAAGGAGAAAATTCTAGAAAAACGGTTTAAAAACTCATGCATGCAAGCTGGTCACAAGACTAACACACAGAAGAATGGAAGAGAAAGTTGAAGATGTATTAGATGACGATCAGTTTGACTTTAGGAAAGGTAGAGGCACCAGAGAGGCAAATTCTACGTTTCTGTTGGCAATGGATGCAAGGCTACAGAAAAATCAAGACACGTTCATTGGATTAGTCAACCTAGAAAAAGTGTTCGACAATGTAATATGGTGGAGAATGTTCAAAATTCTGAGAAAAATAGTAGTAAGCTACAGGGAGAGACGAATAATACACAATTTGCACAAGAAAATGCTTCAAATGGCTCTGAGCCCTATGGGAACTTCTGAGGGCATCAGTCCCCTAGAACTTAACACTTAAACCTAACTAACCTGAGGACATCACACACATCCATGAACGAGGCAAGATTCGAACCTGCGACCGTAGCGGTTGCGCGGTTTCAGACTGCAGAGCCTAGAACCGCTCGGTCACTCCGGCCGGCTATGCACAAGAGGCAAGACGTAATAATAAGAGTAGAAGACCAAGAACTATGTGCTCGGATTAACAAGGGTGTAAGACAGGGATGTAGTCTTTCGCCCTCACTGTCAATTCGGTTCATCGAAGAAGCAATAATGGAAGTAAAAGAAGAGTTCAGGCGTGGGATTAAAATTCAAGGTGAAAGGATATCAGTGAACGATTTGCTGATGACACTGCTATCCTAAGTGAAAGTAGAGAAAAATTACAAGATCTGCTGAATGGAATGAACAGTCCAATGAGTACAGGGTATAGACTCAGAGGAAATTCACAAACGAAAGTAATGAGAAGCAGAATAAATGAGAACACCGAGACACTTAACATCAGGGTCGATGCTCACGAAGTAGGTGAAATTAAGTGATTCTGCTACCTAGGCAGCGAAATAACCAATGATGGACGGAGCTAGGAGGACATCAAGAGCAGACTGTCACTGGCAAAAAAGGGCATTCAAGAACAAGAGAAGTATACTACATAGGCTCACAATTTCGTCTTCAGATTAAAGACGAAATTGCTGAGAATGTACGAATATATCACAGCATTGTATGGTACTGAAATATGGACTTTGGGAAAAACAGAATAGAAGATAACAGAACAATTTTGAGATGTGATGCTACAGACGAATGTTGAAAACTTTGTGGACTGAAAAGGTAAGGAATTAGGAGGTTCTGCGCAGAATCGGAGAGGTAAGGGATATGAGGGAAACATTGATAAGGAGAAGGGTCAGGATGATAGGACATCTTTTACAACATCAGGTACTGTCTTCCATGACACTAGAAGGAGCTTGAGGGTAAAAACTGTAGAGAGAGAGACAGAGACTGGAATACACCCAGCAAATAATTGAGGACGTAGGTTGCAAATGCTACTCTGAGAGGAACAGGTTGCCACAGGAGAGGTATTTGCGGCTGACAGTTTCAAACCAGTGAGAAGACTGACGACTCAAAAAACAAAAATGACCGCAGTTTTCGACTTGTCGTAATATCGCTTATTTTAAACGAAATCTGAATCTACATCTTTCAGATCTTGTAACACTGGCATTGTCTTTTCTTGGTGCGCTCTGTTTCAAGTATCCGCTGCAAGTAAAGGCTGTGATATAAAATGACACCAAGTTTCCATAATTGTTTCACAGCAAATTTATTTGAAATTACAGACCACAAAACTCCTTCTTGGCAACGAGTCTTTACACGCCCATGAACAAACTATGAAAATGGAGCAAGTCTCCTGGTTTAAACACAGTACTTCAGGCAGGAGGCCTGATAATCGAATAAGCAAAGTGTCAGCATGGTAACCATTCAACAAAACATCATCGATATAGGCTTTCGGAGCCGAAGGGCCACTCATGTAACCTTGATGACTGCACGACACAAAACTTTACTCCTCACCTGGGCCTGTCAACACCGACACTGGACTGCTGATGACTGGAAGCATGTTGCCTGGTCGGACGAGTCTCGTTTCACATTGTATCAAGCAGATGGACGTGTACGGGTATGGAGACCTCATGAATCCATGGACCCTATGGACCCTGCACGTCAGCAGGGGACTATTCAAGCTGGTGGAGGATCTGTAATGGTGTGGGGCGTTTGCAGTTGGACTGATATGGGAGTGGACTGGATGTGACTCTGAGAGGTGATGCGTACACAAGTATTCTGTATGATCACCTGCATTCATTCATGTCCGTTGTGCATTCCGACGGACTTGGCAAATTCCAGCAGGACAATGCGACACCCTACATGTCCAGAATTGCTACACAGTGGCTCCAGGAACACTCTTCTGAGTTGAAAAACTTCCACTAGCCACCCAACGCCCCAGACATGAACATTATTTAACATATCTGGGATGCCTTGCATCTCCACCCCCTCTTACTCCTATGGATTTATGAAGAGCCCTGCTGGATTCATGGGGTCAGTTACCTACAGCATTATTTTAGACATTAGTCGAGTTCACATCACGTCCTTTGTGTGCTCACGGGGCCCTACATGATATTAGGCAGGTGTACAGCTTATTTGGCTCTTCGGTGTCTGTTGTTGCATACGAGTTTTACCTAACAAACTGAATTTTTCTTTAACGTGGGGAGACGTATCTCTCCGTCGCCCGTGTGGAGAAGATTGACATTATGTAGCACACTCATTTACGATCGCCCCACGCCAATGATAAATCCAGAATAAAATATCCACAACATATCTCATATTTCATAAGCGGTTTCAGATATGGAAATGAGACTCTGGCAAATGATAACAAGCGAGATAATTTTACCACATCGGGATTATGTATAATTTCATTACGTACCATGTTAATCCAATAACCAGAGACTTTTCCACAAAGAACGTAATTTCTGAGGGTAATCGATAGCCAGTGAAATGAGAAATGCTATGGGTTTAGTGAAGATATTAGAGGTTTCATTTGTACCGAGGATTTGTTTCTCCATAAGCTACTGAATTAATTTTTCCTCAGTTCCTTATTTAATAAACTTAAATAAAACAATTGTTTCAAAATCTCTCTCACTAGCTTCTATATGGCATGTCAGTGAGGTGAGACAGTGTAAACTCCGTTGTGTTTTGGCAAAAGAAGCAAATATTGACATGACAACCAGAGAAGTTTGTAGGTCTTACTCCTAATCGCCACATATGACGCTTCTCTGAAAGTTACAAACAGTTAACACGCCAGGCGAAATTAAATCTCTGCGCTTTCGGCAGAATATCTTATTAGATAATAACGAAAGCAGAAGCGACAGTAGATCGTTTTGAATGGTTACCATGCAAGTATGGGCTTGGATAGTCTCCATTTAATATTTATAGAAATTGTGAACATAGGCGTCAGTTTAGAATGGCACTTTCCCCTCTTGCTCTCAGCATTTCCCCTACAGCACTCTGAGCGACTCCCTACCACTGACGTTCCCCCAAGCTATCACAGCCGACTGTGCATCTATCGGCCACGATATTTTGCGCGCTCTATACTGCACGCTTCCAGCAGTTATGCGTTATTTTTTTCTTATCTGTAAATGTGTTTCGTCAGGAGAACAGGAGCGCTGCTGTTCATGCATGACACTGCCATTTTCAATTTTTATGTGGCCTTGGCCCCTATTCCATTTGGAATTCACGCACAGCCAATTTGTGTATTCATCACATTTTCTGTGTATCCAATAGCTGACAAGACACACTTTTCTATCCGTTGTACTTATTTCCAGTGTATAGAAGTGGTTCATGCCTACGAAGCTGTATGTAAACAAAGGCTGTCGGCAAGGGAAATGCCTATATGACGGTGACTACACTTCTGCTGCTGGTGAACGACTAACGTAAATTAGCAGTTCAAAAAATGGTTCAAATGGCTCTGAGCACTATGGGACTTAACAGCTGAGGTCATCAGTCCCCAAGAACTTAGAACTACTTAAACCTAACTAACCTAAGGACATTACACACATCCATGCCCAAGGCAGGATTCGAACCTGCGACCGTAGCGATCGTGCGGTTCCAGACTGAAGCACCTAGAACCGCTCGGCCACTTCTAAATTAGCAGTTGGGGATGCTCTGGTTGGAAAACGACGGTGCAAAACTGCTTAGGCATACGTTCCACAGTACCTACCTTTCCTAAAAGAGGGTTGTAAATGCCATGGTCAGGAAACCCACCTAGCCAACAAATGGGATGCACAGATTCCACCCCAGCAGGGTAGGTAGGGCATGCAGTGGGGGGCAGGGGGGGAGGGGGGAGGGGAGGAGTGACGCTGAAGTCATTCTGACATTCTTTACCACTAACATTACGGAATCCAGATTAACGTGCCAGTCCTGTGAATATATATGATAAGTACCAGGAAAAAGAAGGCTGAATAGTGCAGTAGCCCTTTCGCATTTGGTTTTTTCTGTGTTACCTTTTCAGTCGATTTTTGCGGGAGTTAATATTTTTCACAATTTCCATAAACCTTTCGTTGTATAATCATGAAAATTTGTTCTAAAATCTAAATATTTGTGAGTAGATACAGAGAAAATATTTCATGAGAGTAAAGTTTAATTTTCAAGGTATGTAGTTTCCAGTTCCACAAGGAAACGATAAATTAAGTGTAAGCATACAAAATATTGGTTTGATACGATAATATACAAGTGATAACGTATTTTAATTTTTGTGACAGTTCCCGTACGTTCTGTGTTTTTATCGTCTGTACCCTGGCGCCAACTTCTCCATCTCCAAACTAGAAGGCAACGTATCCTCTCCTGGCACCGATTGAAACCGGGTCCTCGTGATGTAACGTTTGGTCCAATGTAACTCACTATTTCAATACTCCTCGGAACGTGAAAAAAAAACTTGTGACAGCACGTGCTTAAAATGGAGTGACAGCTACTTTAATTTGACACGTTATCTCTGAGTCTAGGAGGAGCTTCACTTCCACTTAGCGTCCTGTTGTGATAGAGTCCCTGCAGATTCTGGTCGTTCTTATTAAAACAGGTCAACTTCCCTACAGCTTTATGTCCTGATGTGATTCGGGCAACAGCTTCCCCTCAAAGTTTCGGCAGTAATTAATTCCCCCTCTCGCTTAATCACTTTGGGTACGACAAAACTACTAATAGAAATTAATGACATACGGAGAGATTAGAGGTCTACGTAAATGGGTTAGAATATTGTTAAAAAGTGCATTGTATAAAGTCCTCGATTACCATAAGAGAAGGTCACTTAATATATTAGTGTGGTAGCTCTCAAGTTAGTAGCAAAGTGTACATAAACTACTGAACTTTTATAAGTTACTAAACTGGCACACACGCCTTGGTTAAGAGAATAAAATCTTTCGCGAAAATAATGCTGAAGTTGGCAAGAAGATGACTTGTAGTATGGAGGCTCACTGTGCCTGTCGCAAAAGTCGTGCTGGCCTCTGTAAGACGATCAATAAACTGAGAGTTTTTGCTCGCCTTGGGTGCTATTTAAAATCCTTCTCTTAAAGAAAACAGTCAACAAAGCAAAGTAGTATTACTTTGATAGCCAGTCTCTCTTCTGGCGAAGTTCTCGATGAACCACTCTGGAACGTTAAGTGGCAGTCAAAGATTTCTTTAAAAAGGCAAACCTCTTCTTTCAGGTGTGTCCCTGTATGCGGAAACGTTACAATTCATACAAATATTAGCTTTTAAAGCAAGCCTATTTATCATCTTTCTACGAACAGGAACCATAAGTTCCTCATTTTCTTCAAACTGACATAAGTTTTGTCATTTTATAGCCATCCCTTTAAGGTATGGCAGCACTCATTCATATTCAGTAACTACCTATTACGACGACAGTTCCAGTTCAGCCGATAGAGTTTTCACCATCAACTGGAATCAGTTTATTTATATAACGTAGTCCACGCGGCTTTAGTTTCATCAGCCGCAAAGTACAAAAATGGTTCAAATGGCTCTGATCACTATTTGACTTGACTTCTGAGGTCATCAGTCCCTTAGAACTTAGAACTACTTAAACCTAACCTAACCTAAGGAAATCACACACATTCATGCCCGAGGCAGGATTCGAACCTGCGACCGTAGGGGTCGCGCGGCTCCAGACTGTAGCGCCTAGAACCGCTCGGCCACCCCGGCCGGAGCAAAGTACAAAATTGGAATCAGATGTGTAAGAAACGGAGTAGGTAGTGTAAGCTGCAATTTGAGTTTTGACATGTTTCCAACAATACATTACAAAAGAGGAAGGTCATTTATTCGTAGAAACTATATCCGAAGAAACTGACTCTTGTAGAAATATAACAGCCCAACCGACACTGTGCATGTGAAGAGGACGTCGGACGTAAGTGTCTCGAACGTAGCCAGATATGTATAATTATATGCATGCACAGTGTCTCTTTTTCGCATATGTCTGGAAGAACAGAAGTCAGATGGAATCCTCAGCTGAGATACATATTATGTAATTGAATGTAGATGAGGGATAAATGAAAGGAAAAGGAAGGAACTAATGATATCAGCTGCATCAGGACGTTATGCGGTATCAGTGGCGACAAATGAAAATTAATACCCGACCAATACTCGAAATAGGGATCTTCTGTTAAGTACACAGTTGCGTCAAATGCTGAGCCACACGGTCACAGCGTTTATCGTAAACTCACAGACTATCTCACTACGCCCCTGAGGTAACCCACACACCTACCCACTGCCCTCTATCCGCAGTTCCCTTTCTCGTTTAATCATGTCCGGACTTGTCCGGACTTGTCCGGACTTGTCCGGACCTGTCCGAAGGATAGACACCACAAGGAATACGCGGCTGTTATACATATCATGTAATTGAAGGACGGGTGGCAGAAACGACAGAAGAGAAAAGAAACTAATGACATCAGCCGCGTGGAGATTTTATGCAGATTCAGCGGCAACGAATTGAAACGTGCGCCAGACCGGGACTCGGGCTCGGGACCTCCTGTTTACTCAGACGCTGCATTGACGACTGAGCCGTCGGGACACAGCGCTTGTTACGAATGTGCACACTGCATCCGTATACTCCGCACCACCCATTCTGAGCCCCAGCCGTTGCTTACCGCGAATGCACGGACTGCCTCCATACGCCTCCCGGCTGACCAACACTCTCACCTGGAAGCCACAGTCGTCGTCCCTGTGCTCCATGCTCGCTAATTTTAGATATTCCCTGGAGCCCGAACGTAAATTTTATCCACACGGAAGTTTGTGGGTTAATTGCCCATAGAGCCGAACCGCAATTATCGGCCACCTTATTTACGTCATTTCATTGTAGGCTAGCAATTTTTGTTACTATTTTTGTGGAATTAAAAAAAGCGGTTGTTCGTAAAAAAAATCAATCGTTAGAAAACTCGTTCTTTCGTACATGTCCGAAGAAACAGGCAGCAAGCATTCATGTAACTGTTTCGCCTCGATGGGCAATTAATCCACAACCTTCAGCGTGGATGCACATTTACCTTCGGGCCCCAGCGAATATCTAAAATTAACGAGCACGTACGGAGAATGTGGATAGGTAGCAATAGGTGGGAGTTTGGGTCAGTCATGAGAGTACCAACATGGTCCGCGTATTTACGGCAAACCCTGTGCCTGAGTGGTGAAGTGGTTAGCGTTTTAGAAAGAACAGACACCATACATTTAAATAACTGATCCGAATCTCTGGGCGATTAATCAGTATTTTCAGCGTGGATGCAACTTTTCCGTTAGAGCTCTAGCAGGAATCTAAAATTAACAAGCACGAAGGACGAGTACTTGGAATACAGATAGGGGGCGGAAGGTGTGTGTGTGAATATGGCGGGGACACACCGAGACTGTTCGTGCATCTTCGATAAACGCTGTGTCCGGGTGGTGCAGCGGTTAACACAATTGCCTAGTAAGCGGGAGACCCCGTGTTTTAGTCCTGATCCAGCAAAAATTTTCACTGGTCTCCATTGATTTCACATTAAGTCCTGATGCAGCTGATATCATTAGTCTCCCCCTCTTTTTTTTTTTTTTTTCTTTTCTTTCTGCCTCCTCCAACTTCAGTTATATGATATGTGTAACAGTTGCTGGTTCTGATTGGTTTTTGTTCTTTAGAACATGTCCAACACCACGCATTCATATAACTCTTCACCTCGATGAGTAATTAATGCACATCTACGTTCGACCTCCAGCGGGAATCTAAAATTAGCGCGTATGGACGCCATGGACGGAGACTGCACGTGAGTTGTACAAGGTGGGAGTATGTGTCTACCAAGGTGGCTGCCGTGACGGTCCACGAATTTGTGGAAAGTTGTGTCTGGGGGCCTAACTATAAATGCAGCGGTCTACTAACCAGAAGATACCGGGTTCGAGTCGCCGTCGAGCACGCAATTTCACTCGCCACCTCTCGTGCTACAGAAATTCCCGACGTAGCTGATATCATTAATTCCTTCCCTTTCCTTTAGTCTCTCTCCCCCCTCTACTTTCAGTTATATTAAACATGTCGAAGCCGTAGAGCAAGCCGTGATGTTCGACCACAGCTAAGATCTACTGGGCTCATACTGAGCAGCAGCTGCTAGTCACTCTGCAGGAGCATCCGTGCTAACGATTCAAATAAATCGTGAAGCATGTACGAGGGCTATCCACAAAGTACATTACGTTTTGGAATTAAATATAAATAAAGTATTGGAATTTTTTATTATATATGCTTGGAAAAAGATGACGATTTTCTACCACGTGTAATTATAATTGATGAGGCAATACACCAGTATGAGATAAATGCTCTCACGTGCGAGAACCCTTCCATCGTACAACCGTCTGACAGCAGCAGAGTGATGTTCTCATGCATGAAAGCCTGCATCTTTGGATGGTCTGTCACCGCGTCAGATTAAGTGATTAATATTCACATAACACAATGGTGTTCATCTATAATGTTATTAGCATGCTTCACAATGGTTCAAATGGTTCAAATTGCTCTGAGCACTATGGGACTTAACATCTGTGGTCATCAGTCCCCTAGAACTTAGAACTACTTAAACCTGACTAACCTAAGACATCACACACATCCATGCCCGTGGCAGGATTCGAACCTGCGACCGTCACGGCCGAGCGGCTCCGGACTGAGCGCCTAGAACCTCTAGACCACCGCGGCCGGCACTTCACAAAGCCTCAACTAATTTTTATCTCACCGATGACGATAAACGAAGGAATCTATTTATATTGCATTTCTGACAACAGCATGAACTAACCTCAGAACCATATTTGCTTCTGCAGTAAACGCATTACTGGTAAACTTTATCATTTAGTGTGATATTATTTCAAGTAGTGTCTGGAAAATGTGTGTACTGTCGAATTTGGAGCATTAAGTGTCTACATATTTTAATGGAAGTGTCAGTAGTAACTGTTAGATACCAGTTATACTTCATGGAATTTAAAAATATGAAATTATGTAAATTATTTCGTTTCACGCTATACATTCTTAAACAAAAGTATTACAGTACGCGGGAAGAAAATTCAGCATGGTAGCTGAGTGACAGATACCCCTTTTGGAAATAACAAATGCGATTCTATTCAAACATTCGAAGACGACAAAGAAGATTGTCAGAGTAGCGAGCTGAATGTAAACTGCGACAATAAAAAAAAAGGAAATCGTCATACCCGAGGCAACAAGGTGACATACTCTACTGAGTAATATTGAAACATGAATGCAATAAACAAGAAAATAAAAGTTAGAATAAAAAAGGGAAAAGGCTTTATTGAAAGTAAGAGCCTACACATTAATGTACGATGAAGGGAAAGAGAAGATATCTATAGCAAAGATGGTGTATCGAATAAGAAGTTCCAGCACGACTGCAGCGAAGACTTTTTAATACAATCAGAGGTTCTGATCACCAAATCACTGGTAACTGCCATAAAACGCTTAGTAGTAACCATCCGGAGGTACTTGAAGTGAAGTGACCACTTGCAAACTCAGAAAATACTTATAAACGCAGATATCAGAATCAGATTCGCTGTGACTCTCTCAAGAAAGTTCATGCATGCAAACACTGGCTTACAAAACATTCGTTCGACCGAGTCTTGCAACAGTTGTGTGCCCATTTCAAGATCGAAAGTGATCCATTATTCCTATCGTTACTGCAATGCATCTCCAGAATCATAATTCCTATTTTTTAATCATAGCGTTACATAAAATCATTTCCTGCGCTACCAGTAATAAATAGTTCCACAAAAAGAACACTTAGATAATAATCCGCATGATTTAAATGTTTATTTCATAACTTGACGAACAGAAACCGTTTCGGAAACTACTCATTCATCTTCTTTCTTGTTTCTTTACTGTCGCTAGTGAGAAGCCACCAGAAATTCTGACAAAATTAGATTCCAATTCTGTTTCAGCCTTGGTCAGCAGCCATTTTTGTTCGATTATGCGGAAGTGTTTCATTTCTTTGTGAAACTGTTTCAGGAATAAATATGAGAAATACTGTTGCGTAGGTAACACTGTGGTTTGTGCTGCGTCTCTGAAAGGGAACAATCACTCATGTTTGGATGCACTACTAAAATTTTGAGATCGGAATGTTAGTTAAGCAGTCACGTTGTGACTAGGTTAAGTATTGAGGGTGACCACCACATGTTTAAACTGATATTTGGGCCTTGCAGTACTGCAGTAGTAATTTGGCCGCCACATATTAAACTGAAGCTGAGCTCATTTGCTAGCGTCCCGCAATGGCGCACATTAGTTGGCCTAGCATCAATTACGCTCATTGCGCCGTTACGTAAACAATTTGATGCATTGCACAAATGAAAGTCGCAGAAATGTCTGTCCTCATCGCCAATTCCTTATGGTAACTGGCTACTGAGCTAATATTGGCCTGTATACAACTATACAACTAATGAAGAACGATAAAGAGCATTCATTGGTTTTACACTCATATACGAAGTGCAAGAGATAGAGAGGCTGAAATAGGCATTTATTGTATATTGGACACACTGTCTGTGATTGGAACATACACCTGTCTTGATACGATCCGATCGTTTTAATCCTCTGCCCTGCTCGCGCCGCCTCACTTCTCCTCCACCCCACAAAAAAAAAAAAAAAAAAAAAAAAAAATTGCGGCAAATATTCAGAGTGTACTGAAATAATGTACTATAATATCGTCGGCAATCTTTAATATCTACGTCAGCTCATTGACATTTCTTCCTTGTGAACAATATTGTCTACCAATTAAGAAAGTAGGCGGGCTCCGTAGTGGGCTTCCACAGGAACACAGTAATACGTTAAACACAACAGGAGGAACAGTCAACTGATATATTCATCGTCAACGCAAAGCACAATTTGAGGGGAAACTGCACTCTCTTGCATTTAAAATGACGGTCGCTGGGACCACAGCAATAGGTGGCACAAACACTGCACCTCCATAAACAGATCCAGTTACTGTATATGCTTCGATGATGTCACGAAATAGTGCTTTAAACTGTGTTTGTGCCAGTACATTAATTCAGCGGCTACAGACTTCCATCAATTCCATAGTATGGAACTGCATGTATTCAGAGTATGTAAAATATTTACATGGGAATAAGCTGCTTCGCCTGTTTTTACCATCGTGTCTGTTAAATTTTACATCAGTTCTTCCGCTTCGAAAGAGTTCAGGTCTGTGTAACTGTTGCCAGCTGCTTGGTCGTTTCTTGTGATACCAATCGCTGTGTCCATTCCATTCTTTTTGGCCTCAATCTGGAAATATTTGAAGAAAAAGTTGGAATCAGGTCGTGGGCAGCCGTCAATGCAGTGCACACCTCGTCTACAATTCGTACTTCTCCATCTCCTTCAGGGCAGTCACCGTTTCTCGCTCTGCACTGAGCATGTAGAAAATTATACATATGACTTGTTGCCTCTGATATGTACTCAAAAAATTTTACAGCAACAGCAATGGTACGTTGAGGTGTTTCCTTGAGGGACGCAGTTCACTTCGTTTCATCCACGCTCATCACAGCATAAATGGTAAAGTTTAGCGAAAATCTCTTACCAACAAGAATATGATGCTATCAATAACTTAAAGTTGTCTATAATGTCCTGTAGCTTCTCAAAGCTCTCTCCAGTTGTGGGATCCACTGAATGTTCCAGAGTGATAAACTCGCCTCCACGCTACCGTTTAGGCCTCTTATTTCTTCGGCCTGCCGTGCAATACCGGATAACGAAAGCTGTGGGCGAGAAGTACTACCAGTAGTTTTCCTTATCTTGTTCGCTATCGTACGATAGGAATAAAATCTTATCGCAAAAAGAGATTTTGCGACTCGATTCTGTCATCACACTTTGGTATATCACCTAAGTAACTATTATCTCCGTGGATAAACGCTTATGGATATTCCAGGGCACTACAAAGTCCACGAATTTCACTCATTCGATGCGACGAGCAGCTGTGGCCTTGAAATATTAAGTAACTGGCCTGCCGTCACCAGAGCACCTTCATTTGTTGTTGGGGTATTAAAGTGATAGCCTCCCAGTTAGAGGCGCCATCTCACGAATTTGCGCGACCACTCCCGCCGGATGTTCGAGTTCTCCCTCCGGCATTGGTGCGTTTTTTGTTCTTAGCATAAGTTATTGTAAGTAGTGTGTAAGCCCAGCGACATAACGAAGAGAAGCATTGATAAGGTGCTTCCTTAGGTAACACCCCTTTTTTTTCAAATTGTTTTGTCAGTTGACAGTTAAAGGATATTTGTCTAGTAACAACCACTGCCGTGTTGTTGAAGATGGTTTTTGGTAGAAAGTCAATTCGGCGCATTGTCTCTATCAGGTGTTTGTGATTAATTTGATCACATGCTTAATGGAAATCTATGAAAATCAGTCCACATTTCAATTCATATGCCTGTGTTAGCGCGAAGATTTGGCGGCACAAAGCCGCATTTTGTAATGTCGTTCTTCTAAAAGCACAGGTCAGCTGTTGACCTACATTGTCAGCAGCGCATGGTATAGAGCACTTATAAATTACTCGAGCTATAATTTTATAATCCGAATTTAATAGTAAGATCGTTTGCTGGTTATTTATTTTTTTCAGCCACTGTTCTTCCGGTCTACACAATTTTGCATTTTTTGATCACTGCAGCCACTGACTTTGCACGTAAGACTTCTTTGACAATTTCAGTGAATTTGCCTCCTCTTAGGAACCGAAATCATTTATAGAATTCAGTGGGCTGTGCGTCAGGTCCTGGAGATTTCCTAGTGGAAGACCTGCGCATAATTTCCAATACATCTTCCTTGGTGATGTTCTCATCGTCATCTCGCGATATTCGGGGAAGATGTTTACCAAAGAGATCATCACTTTCATCTTCGTTTGTTTTCACCGATGCGTACATGCCTTCATAGTACGTGGACATTTCTTTAACTGTTTCATTCTTCGTGGTGATAATGGTACCATAATTGATTTGAAGTCCATACATGAAAATTATTCTTCTATTCTTGGCGTGTCGGAAAAGATGGTACAATGAAGCAGTCTCTTCTTCAATGACAGACTTTGTTTTGGATTTTATCTTAAGTCACTTCAGTTCCTTACGTTTCAAACTAATCAACTTTGCTTAAGTCCTTTAATCTTGTAGGAACTGTATCTGACTGATCCTAGAGGTCCCTTAGCACACTCTAGTACAATTCTACAGTCTGTTTCCCTTCTCTGGTCCTATTAAAAGTTTCCTTAGCTTCGGTTTCGCCCGTCGGGTCCACCATTCTCGTACACTTGCCAGGTTGTTCAGTGAACGGAGACATATTTGCGCTGGTTACGTCATCTTCCAAGTGTTATTCTGACAATAACGATATATTTAGATTCCATTGGATTCTTACTCTTCGGGTAGATTGTGATACTAAATTTAAGAGGGTTAACAAAGCACTGTGATGGAGAAACTAACGGGAACAGTTTCTGTTTCCAACGCTACGTCTGCTAAATTTTCCGGTACGTAACTTCTGTCAGTCCTACTACAGAAATTAGCACTAATATGAGTGAAGTTCATCATTGTTAGGTACTTTGTTTCCCATTCATCTTTTAGTCTACACTCAGTAACAAGATCTCTCAAGTCAGTCGAGCATTTGAAGTTGGGAATATGATCCTTACGACTCAACACACAGTTAAAATCTCCCCCCGATTATAAGATGCACTGATTTTCTCCTCCGTAAATAAATTACGCTTACTTTAAAGAATGTGGTTCTTACAGGATTATTAGTGCTGCCAGAAGGTGCATATAAAGTAGCAATTGTAAGCTCTGCCATATTTATTCCAGTACCTCGCCCCGATTCTAATTTATCAACGTTAGGTACGGGAATGCCGCCTCTAACTAAAATGATCGTGCCAACACTCGTTTCAGTGGACATATTGTAAAAAGCGAACGTAGCTCGAAAAATTTAGTTGTGGGACTACTTCTTCTAGGAGAGCTATGTCTGTCCCTGACTCATATAGAAACTGTTTCAGAGCAGATATTTTTAAATCCGAATGTATCCTGTTAATGTTTAACGTGGTTATCCTGTGTGACGGTAACAATGGAGAGACTTTTTTTGGGGGGGCTAGTGTATCATTTCACGCCATTCCATGCCGGATCCTTCCTGAGAATCTGACGGGAGACTACCGTCCCGGTTTGCATTTGAACCTTCCTTTCTTACGGTTTGCATTGACACTGGCCTTCACCGAATATCTACTCCGCTCACTACTTGAGTAGTTTTCCATCGAAGGTGGTGTGGGTGAATCTGAATGGCAATCGTGTGCCAGCATCTCATCTGCCGAGTGCGACGCACACTCAGTTTGGAAACATTCTTACTGTCCGGTCACTTCTGCGATCACATTCGTTTGCTGTTTTCTTGTTATTGCTGTAAGCCGCGCCGCGCGGGATTAGCCGAGCGGTCTCAGGCGCTGCAGTCGTGGACTGTGTGGCTGATCCCGGCGGAGGTACGAGTCCTTCCTCGGGCGTGGGTGTGTGTGTTTCTCCTTAGGATAATTTAGGTTAAGTAGTGTATAAGCTTAGGGACTGATGACCTTACAGTTAAGTTCCATACGATTTCGCACACATTTGAAAATTTCTGAATTGTAAGCCTCCGCTTGTTCGTTATGGGATTTGAGTGATGACGTCACCTGTTGTTGACATTCACTTGCTACCACGTTCATGTTTGCTTTCAGTTGCGGGAGAGTCTGTTTGCGGTTATTGACATGCCGATACTGCAGCGAGGGGTTCTGGCGTCAATGGGACCCGCGCATTGCCAGCTAATGGCGGGTCATCGACTACAGAGTTTGGCTGTGACCTCACGTGCACCGGTTGATGGTGGCGTACTCGATTTGTCTACTGATATACTTTAATCAGAGTTTGAATCTATGATAACAATACTGTCTGAAATTATAGTTTCCGAAATTGTTTATTGAATGTCACCTACAGCATTCAGGGACTGGTTGATTTCCTCTTCATCTGTACTTCTGCGGTCAGAAGTTCGACGTCTCCTATTAGTGGCTGTACTACTTTTCGCAACGTGCAGTGTCTGTACAAAATAGGTAGAAATGCTTCATGAGCATTTTATGGCCTCACCTCCACGTTACCGCAATTTTGGAACTTTTGCCACCTATGAACTGATTTACGGTCATAATATCAGCCAATGTTAATGCTTTACGCCGTTGTAAATTGTTCTGCAATTTAAACATCCTTTTTTGGACAGTTTTGCCGGTAATGTCCACTTTCGTTACATATGTGACAAGTCAAAGTTAGTCCATTGTAAACAAGGTGCACCTTGTAACGACAAATCAAAACATAAGATGGGATACTTTATTTCACATATATCACGACAGAACGAACACCACTAAGGCTTGACCATCGTTCAATACGAATTTGCTTCGTGTCTCCATACTTAGATAATACGTCGTTTAAGTAGCAGTTTTCTACTCAGGGGAAAAATTGAGCACTCTAACCTGTTTGTAATCAACACCTGCATTTGAAATGGTAACTAGACTCACAGAATTGTAGCAATGGTGAAATTAAGTATTTTCTTCAAACTTCTGTTAAATCCATTCCAACACCAACGGGGAAAGCTGCTTCAAATAATAGCACTATTGCATGAAACCGTGATAAGCAGTGGGCGCCTGATCCGAAGTAATGCCAATAATATCAGCGATCCAGTCATGAATTTATGAATGTTAAGGGTTGCTTCGTCAAATCCAGATCTTAGAATAAGCTTCCTGGGAAACATGATAGCCATGTCAGTTGTTAATAGCTGGCGAAAACAAGGAAACTAAAAGACTTTATTACCATTATCATAATTTTACACAACACTGCAACGTACAGAATGAATAAAAATTCGCGACATCCAAACACAACAGCACTGCGTTTGAAGCAACACAACGCGTCTCCTGAAACTTTTGTATCAATTGCTTGTCGAAAAGCTATGACCGACAGTAGACACATCTCTTGACGTTTAACTGCCTGTAATGCATTTATATTTTTAAATTACTTCTGAGAGCTAACCAAACTACTGTCTCTGTCTACGTTGCTAACCAGAGATATTATTGGTACAACTACCTGACGTTCTACCGATTCACCTATGCGAGGTATCCGTATCTGTCACTCACAGATACACTTTTTTGTGCTCCGTTGTTTTTGTGTTACTCTTAATTACCGTTCAGACATTTTATATTGACAGACAGAAAACTGCTCGAACTAAACCGGTGTTTCTAACGATACTCTGTCGACACACAACATTTGGTACAAATCTGAGTGTGTAACGTCTGGAGGTTTGAGTGTGAGCAGTGAGTGCTTCACCCGTCTGTAGAGGAATTTCTCCACACCAATGGGAAAAGGATATTCTGCGTAAAAAGATCGTCCACGAAATGTGTTACTTTTCCGTGAGTCCTTTCAGTTCCTTGACATTCAACTCATTTAGTGTAACAAGTTATTTCCCGCTCTGTACCACCTGTAAATATGGTGTGAAATTTCCTCATCATCTGGCAGTGAGACCAAATGGCATCAGGTTCTATTTATTGAAAAGTGTTACCCAAAAGTCATGTGGCCCTTGCAGGTCTATTAGTGCTGCCAGAAGGTGTATAAACTAAGAATTGTAAGTCTTGCTATATTTATTCCATTACCTCGCCCAGACTGTAATTTATCAAAGCTAGGTACAGGAATGCCGTCTCTAACGAAAATGGGCGAGGGAGATAAGTAATGCAACACACTTTTTCTGAAAGCAGGTTAGTTTTATTAGGGCATCTAAAACATCAAGTTACTCCCCACTCTTTTGACTCCAAACGTTGTTACTCCACATATTCTTCGTTCTTGTATATCCATCCTTGTGATCGATGATCCGTTGGACACCGCCCTTTCACTTACACCTGCAGCCGTCTTTCTGATGTTATTCTGTTATATTGCAACCAGTTTCGTTGACTCAGAACACCTTCTTCAGGCCTTAGCTGACGCTGAGGGGGTGAACTCCGATCGTATACAGTATCCCATCTGTAGCCAACATCTACGAACTGGCTTCCGTAGAATACTGTAACAGCGACACAGATGCAACATCGCTGTTACAGCGTTCTACAGAATATATTTCATGTATGTCGGCTACTGATGTAATCGTGTATACGTTCTGAGTTCTCGCCCTTAGCGTCACCTAAGACCTGAAGATAGTGTACTGCGTCACCGAAATTGGTAGCAACATAATAACATATCATCAAAACGACGGTTGTAGGTGTTTCATTTTATTACGCAATCTCCATTCAGTGCGACGACCTTACGCCAACTTACATGGAGGGCCTGCATACATGCATGGTAAGATTCCACTAGTCGAAGTCGGAGCCATCGTCTTTCCTCATCCATACCATCTCAATCACCCATGTACTGCTTCCAGCGGAGAGCGCTCTGCTTTGAGCCAGACAGGTGGAAGTTGGAAGTTGCAAAATCCAGGCTGTGGGGTGGATGAGGAAGAACTATCCAATGAAGTTTTGTGAGGTTCTGCAGACCAATGTGGAGCCTTGCTTTATCATAGTGAAGCAGACTTCCGTTTGCTTTTTTGTGGCGATGAACACAGGCTGGATTGTCAGCTGTGTGCGGCCGGCCGGGCCGCAGGATATCAGGCAGGTTTTCGCCACCTTGTTGCGATGACGTCAGACGCCTCGACCAACGACTCATCGTGCTTTTGTCCACTGCTAGGTCTCAATAGACATTCTGCAAGCACCTATGGATATCTGCAATGCTCTGGTTTTCCGCAAAAATAACGTCATCTCCCTGGTTGAAATGGATCTCGGTTACCGAAGCTATTCTGGAGGCTACGGATGGCACCGCCACCTGTCGGAACTTTAGAAAACTATGGGGGCTCAAGCGAGAACATTCCACGATATCCCACAACAAATTCCGCATTTTTTTTCAACCGAAACAGAACAAGGAAAAGTTGCCTTACTTATGGAACGCCATTCGTGTTATAATAATATTTACTTACATTGCACCTTGCAGAGTTAGTTAAAATTTAGTGTTGCAGGTAGTGAAAATAGAGAAGAGCCTATATGCTTTATCAAGCTACAAATGTCGGGTGTGCTATGAACGAAATGGGCATGTAAAACTTTGTTACACCGTTATCCCTGTGCAACACTCAATTTATATTCTCCATACGAACTGGCGTCGGAAGACCATAAGGATACTGACCGACCACTGTGTCATGCTCACTGGATGTGGGGGTATGGAGGGGGGTGTGGTCGGCTCACCGCTCTCCAGGCCGTTGTCTGTTTTCGTGACCGAGACTGCTACTTCTCAGTCAAGGAGCTCCTCAGTTGATCTCACAAAGGCTGAATGAACTCCGCTTGCCAACAGCGTGCGGCAGACCTGACGGTAACCCATCCAAGTGTTAGCCAAGCCCGACAGTGCTCAACTTCTGTGATCTGACTGGAACCGGTGTTGCCACTGCAGCAAGGCCATTGGCTTCGGTTTATAAAGTGACAAATAATACGAGTATTTCGATCTTCTATCTTAACCTTTTAAATGACACTTCTTAATATACATATAGATGTTTTAAGTGCTGTTTATGACCTTTTTTTATAAATAATTGTTTTTTCTAATAAATACACGTATTCACTGTACTTTGTCGATAAGCAGGAATATCATTTTTACGTTTCTATGTCGGTAGCCTTGAGACATCTCCAAAAAATTGAACAATGGTATGAGACTTTACCACTGGCCCTTGCGGCACCCGTCTTCAGAGATGGGTTTGTGATCAGCTAGAATTTGTCATCTGTGGATTTATTCTTCTGGTATCTGCTGATATGAATGAGGCAAAGTTCAGTTAACAATAGTACATCCTACATTTTAAGTATGAAATCAGAACGGGAGCCGGCCGGAGTAGCCGAGCGGTTCTAGGTGCCACAGTCTGGAACCGCGCGACCGCTACGGTCGCAGGTTCGAATCCTACCTCGGGCATGGATGTGTGTGATGTCCTTAGGTTAGTTAGGTTTAAGTAGTTGTAAGTTCTAGGGGACTGATGATCTCAGAAGTAGAGTCCCATAATGCTCAGAGCCATTTGAACCATCAGTACAGGAGTCGTTTGTAAACATATTTCCAGCAAATTTTCTTCCGCGCCGTACATCTGAACATATAGCCATTCGTGAATTCAGTTACATGCAATTTTACTAATTATACGCTGTGAACTGCTGTGAATCTGTCTCGGTAACTTTAGCCATTGAGATAAGTACATTAGGATGATTACTGGAAATATGCAACTTGACGAAAACGGTTTATGCACGCACTTGAACATTGTAGGCTTACTATTTACACACTTTTGCTGGATGTTTATAGTTCGAGGGAGTTAACTTAATTCGTGAATATATTTTCTAGATGTATGACAAAGGAGACATGGATATGGCATAGTCCCAAGGGTAGGTGAAGTACTAGTTATTCGTGTAATGAACTGATGAGAAGAGGTTACAGAGGAGGAAACTCAAGATTCAGAATTAGGAGGAGATTCTGACGCAGCTGACGTTGATACTATTCCTGCACTTTCAAACACCGCTACAGAAACTGATGGTAGTCTGAGTAACACAGAGCCAAGTGGAGCAGTGAGTGAAACGTTGACTACAGATGCCACAGACACAGTAGACTGTTTGCCTTTTTTTGAAGAACCATTTCAGAAACTGACTCTGACACTAAAGTAGCAGCAAATATGAATTTATATGCAAGGCCTGAAGTCTGTGGTAAACCCCAGTCTCTTGGGAAACGTTTTCTTCCTGAAAGCATATGTTTATTGACAGAAGATGTCATTGGTAGTTTCCTGCAGACTTTTTAAACTTTTCATTACAGATTTTGTGCTTGAAAATCCTTGTTACAAATACACAGACGGAAAAATCGCAACACAAAAAAGTAGAGTAATAACTTTTCGGTAATATATCTGTCTAGGTAAAATACTTAATTGATTAACATTGCAACATCACAGTTTAATATACGCTGAGACAACTCATTGCAAATGTGGAGTGCTGGTACATTAATAACCGGTGTAACAGCCGGAATATTGAATGGTAGCATTTAAACGTGTTTGCGTTCTATTTTACACGTTGTGGCTGTCTGTATGTGGGTAGGAGTTCCATGCTTGTTGCATTTGGTCGGTCAATAGAGGGACAGTTATTGCTGGTTGTAGATGACGCAGGAGTTGTCGTCTGATGTTATCCTGTTGGAAAACACCCCCCGGTTCATGAATGGCAGCACAACAGATCGAATCACCAGACTGATGGAAAAATTCGCAGTCAGGGTGTGTGCAATTACCGCGAGAGTGCTCCTGGTGTCATACGAAATCGCAACCCAGACGATAACCACAGGTGTAGGTCCAAAAAGACAGAGACCAACGAGCAGGTATGTGTGCCAGTTACAAACAGTAATGGACAGAAAAAAAATCGTTACTTTACCTTACTATGGGATTTTTAGTACAAGAATTACTGTGATTTTCACAAAATTAGGTGTTTGTTTCTCAATTACAGCTGAATATAGCCACTATAAATTGTTAATTAATATTATATATAACTTTAATTTTTTGCAAAAGTCAGAGGTTTACAGATTTCGGTCCTCTGATGGTAATGCTGTTCATGTGGCTCAGAAAGGGAGACACACGTTTGGTATATTCCTATAAAGATTATATTTATGTAAGCTTTGTTTCTCTGTTAATAGTAATTGCTGTATTTAATGTTGGCGTGTTGTAAGGTTTGAAATGTAGAGGGCACTATGATGCTTGTTTCTGCCATTCTGAGCTTCGATAGTTGGCTGTGTAATTTACATGCTCACTATACGTCGGATCGGCAACTGCTAACGTTGCAAGATAGCCTCTTGAGTAAATTTTCAAAGGTATCTGTTGGAAGTAGTTATTACAGTACATGTCTGGTGGTTCTTATGTATTTTTAGTAATGAAGATGGTCACATAGTGACCGACTGATTAGCAACATTAAGGATTTCAATATTTGGGACCGATGCTGCCACTTATCCAAAATGTATTGACAATAATACGGTCACGGTGCACACGGTTCCCAATGGAATCAAACATCACGGAGATTCTGTCTAGCTGGGCATGTGCAGTGCACTTCAGGTTTAAGAACTTGGAAGTCAGACTAGAAGTTATGATTCAAGGTATTATGTTTAAATGTGTGTGAATTCCTAAGAGACCAAACTGCTGAGGTCATCGGTCCCTAGACTTACACACTTCTTAACTTAACATGTGCTAAGAACAACACACAAACCTATGCCCGAGGGAGGACTCGTACCTCCGTCTGCAGCGGCCGCGCAATCCGTGACATGGCGCCCCGAACCGCGGGGCCAATCGAGGGCTTCATTTTCATTAATTTTAATATAGAATGTTTAAGAAAGAAAATTGTTCCCAGGTATGTACAGGTACTCTTTAATAATAGGATGAATTCAGGAAGGCTAACTGGGAAGAAATGTGGAAGTGGTGTTATTGCGAAATGAAATTAGGAAGTTGTATTCAAAAAAGGAAAAAAAATCAGTGCAGAGTTTTTTTATGCATATTTTGAACTCACTAATCTAGTGTCTCCTTAAGTGTTTGATTTACTGTTAATGTGTGCACAAAATTTTGTGGAGAAAGTGGTAGAGGGCACAATACAAAAGCAGAACAAAAAGATTTTTGAGGTGTTTAAACCAAGTTTTAATTTTTATCCTAGGGTTTTAAATCTAATTGAAATTACATTTGACGAACAAGAAGAAGCATTGCTACAGAAAGGGCTCAAGTTTAATATTAATAAAAGAAATTAGGAAAACAGACATCAAAAATATGTTGGCTTATGTTAAATTTGCGTTAGACATGGTCGAAGTTCCTAAAATTGAGCAAAATAAAATTGCAGTGGCAGTTGATAACGCGGTTAGGCAAAAATCTAATAAGACAAGGGATAAATTCATACATGAGATAAAATAAGCGTAATTTATCAATAAGAAGCTAGCTGATAACGGAGCTCTTATCACGAAAGCTGATATAGGGTGTACAGCTATAGTAGTTTTGAAAAATGGATATATCGAGAAAACTAAAGTTTTTTCAAGGAAATTGAAGTTACAGTGACCGCTGGGATCCCGCAAATGACATTCAAAAAACCGTTAACTCAAAAAGAAAAGTCATATAATGAAACTCTCTCATCTAGAGAGCCACAGTTTCTTAGTGAACCCTATTGGACCAAAATTGAGGGCACAAATTAAGGTTCATAAGGAATTAAATCCGATGAGGCCGATCGTATATGGGAAGGAAGGCACCTTATGCAAGATTTCTGGGAAATTACAGCTATTTCTTAAGAAATATTTTAAATTTATTCGGCAGTTTTCCGTAAAAAGTAGAACAGAGCCAACAATATTGACTGAGGATGTAGAGATAACAGACGATATAACGTTTGTTTTGCTGGACATTGTAAACCTATGTACTAATGTCCCTGTGAACCAGATTATTGACATTATCGTTGCCAACCTTCAGAGACAAGGTAGGTTATCTGAGACGGAAACTGTAGAATTTACAAATTTACTTTCTTTCTGCTTAAAATACAAGTTTTGAGTTTTGAAGATAAAATACATGTTCGTAATGATGGATTATATCTGGGGAGCATAATTTCAGATTTTCTGGCTAATTTTTTCATTAATTACTTGGAAGAGAAATTTTTCCATGATTTCTCTGAACTAGCAAGCACGATACTTGATTACTACAGGTATGTTAACGATACACATTTATTAATCAAAGGAAACAGTACTGTAATTGATAAAATAGTCACTAACAACTTGCATGAGGAAATTGAATTTACTGTTGAGATAGGGACGGAGGGCTCTATAAATATTCTAGCCCTAACTGTAAGAAATGTAAATAGTAGGCTCGCCTTTGGAATATTTAGGAAGAATACGTGCACTGAGTCAGTCTTAGATTATAATGCTAACTAGCCAGATCAGCAAAAAAGGCGTTTTCCAATTTTGCTGTCAATGGAATGCTTACGTTACCATTATCAGAACCCGATTTCAAAATTGAATTTGAAAATATATTATACATAGCTCGGGTGAATAACTACCCTGATGATTCTTCAAGAAATGATTCTAAGAAAAAGTTTCAAAAACATTAGGTGTGGGCGTCTCATTTTACTGAAGATATGCTCCATAAATTGTTAATTAATATCATACATAAATTTAATCTCTTGCAAGAGTTAGGGGTTTACAGATTACAATGTGCTGATTGAAAGGCTATTTATGTGGGGCAGACAGATAGAAAACTCGAAGTAAAATATCGTGAGCTACTGCGCTTGATAGAATGGTTATTGTCGGTAGATCCAAGTTTGCGGCACATTTGATTGATACGTGCAATGCTCCTCCTTACTTGATATCGCAGCTTAAATTGCTGCACAGACGATAAAAAGGCAGATACCTGGATCTTCTTCAGAATATGGATATTGTCTGTAATTTTAAATCCCGGAACTAAACGGTGCTTAACGAGCAAACACATGCCAAAACTGCCCATTAATGGGAGCACTTTCACAGCTGCCCAGCGCATGGTAGGAAGAGCGCCCATACGGCCAACGACACGGAAAGTTAGCTTTTTTTCTTTATTGATTTTCGATTCCCCCACCTGCAGAGAGAGGCGGGCTTAATACGCACCTCTACAGCCGAGAGAAAGTTAAACAAAACCATGGTGAGAGAACAAACAGTATAAAAAAGGCGACAAAATGGTGACTTTGTTAATAACAGTAAAATGGCGGAAAGTTTCTGAACTTAAAATACAAACACGGCATTGACGATGCACATAAAGACACACAGGAAGGAGACATGCAGAATTAAAAAAACATGGCGATAGTCTGGTTTCTGTTCGCATGAGATAAAAACACAACTAGAAACAGTTTGGTGGCTGTTCGAGTGGAGCCGATGGAGGGAGGAGACATAGAAAAGAGGGGGGAGGGCGGACGCGAGAAGGAAGGGGGCAGGCAGTGGAGGGGAGAGAAAAACGTCTAAGGGGAGACAAAGGGAGGCACAGGGACGGTAGGTGGGGGACAATTTGCTGATATGATGATTGTATGTAGCGCAACATGCTGATTCACGATATGAGCGTAAACTTAGCGCACATTCAGGCAAGCCTTTTTTCAGCAATTTTCTGCAATCTGGTACTTAACAGGTTTCCTAAGAGCAAATGGCAGATATCAGTTTTATTTCTGAGCCTTATTTGTAATGTATATTTGGCGTATGCCTGTTTATTCATTGAAGCTACCACAGTCCCCCACTTTGTCACTATTGAAATTTAACGTCATTTGCTCACAGGAAAAATAGTACTCTTAGAGGTCCAGTACACCATGTGGAAGATTATTGGATTTTTGTTAATGTCTTGTTATTACATTTTGTAAATGCCTGTTAAGCATTTTCGCTGATAGTGTCAATCATTAGGTTGATCAGGTCTTCGAGTATGATAAGAGAGAGCTATTATAAAGAATTAAAAATTTTAATTTTAATCGATTTTTTTGGGAACGTAAAAAGGCTGTTTTTTATTTTAACCTTTCTGCATTTTCTTTAATAAATTACTATGTGCTTTGACGCTACGTATATTCCTATAAAATGTTATCTTGTACTTCACGTCAGAGGGCGTAATCTGCTGTATTTTTTTTTATTATTATTATGTCTGTACTGCGTGTCTTAAAGTTTTGTTATGACTTCTGACAGTAAAAAATCGTCATGTGATTGTAAAGGTTACTTTTATGTAAGCTTTGTTTTTCTGTTAATGGTATTTTTTGTATTTGATGTCTGAGTGTTGTATGCTTTGAAATTTAGAGGGCACTATGACGCTTGTTTTTACTATACTGAGCTTAGCTAGTTGGCTGAGTATGTTACAACTCTACAGTGGATCGGCAACTGCTAAGGTAGCAAGATAGCCTCCTCTGTAAATTTAAAAAAATATGCAGTAACAGTAAGATATCTGTCAGAAGTAAACATCACAGTATATGTTACACCTAATTGAAAATGTGCTATTATGATACTGGCCTACAAGTATCGATTAATTTGTTAACTACGAGAATCTGTATACTTGTATATGTTTTACCGTTTGTGTTAAGATCCTCATGTCTGATGGTTCTTACGTATTTTTAGCACTGAAGATGGTCACATAGTGACCGATTGATCGCATTGCATTCTCGTGAGCACCGCTGCCAGTAAACATGTACCGTGGCCACATCCATGCCAAGTCATTCTGCAGGATCTCAGGACGAACATCCAGCTTATCACAGCCCTATTACATGACCTTGTTCAAAGTCAGTGAACTGCTGATAGTGGCATCTTTGTCTCCTTAAGTGCATTTTTGACAACGTCAGCTGACCATGTCCAGGCGCAGAGGTAGCTAACGTCCACGACCGTTACAGCGTGTACAAAGTATTTAAAGCAGATCTGATTTGCATCCTGATAGAGGCGCTAGTAGCGCATCTCTTACGCGACTGGCGCGAAATTTGAACAAACATCATTTGTCAGATGTAGAAAGACTGCTACCATCTTTCGTTTATGTCGTACAGCTCCTTCTTACTTCATTGTATTTACTAGCCCATAACTCATGGCGAACTTAGAACTACGTAATAATTTGAGCAGTTTTTTGATTACTGTTGCCAAAGAGCATATAGTTACATGAAATTCATTGTTATGCTGGACACAATACTTTGTCAAATGATTATTATGAAGCTTCATTCACAGTTTTCTGGAGAAACTGGGATATAATAAAGCTCCATATCTCGAAATTAATGTTAGAATTTCCAGCGTCTACGCTGGGTTTCGGTCTGCGATGCCAAGTTTTCCATCCAGAGTGCCTTCTGTCCCACGACGCAACTACGGTCTGGGCGCAAGGTATGCCGCGTACCAGCGATGCGACAGTCAGAGCGCTCGCAGAGGCAGTGCCTCGCACGCGGCGCCCTCAGTGTGTGTCAGGTTAATTACATCACAATCTGGAAAATATGGCCCGCAATTCATGTTACAAATTCCGCCACTTCCGCGGACTGCGAGCCAGGAAGTGGTACTGCAGTTTTATTCCCCACCAATTAACCTTAAACGATATTAAATTACCGTCGGATGACGTACTCTGAATAAAGTGCAGAGACCTCTAAATCACGACCGCCGCCGCGATGGAAATTAACCGCACGAGGCCGGCAGTAAACCGCGCGAGTGTTCATAACTCGTGCTGCGTGCGGGCGGACTCCGGCCTGCACCGCACCGCACACCACACGTGCTGCTGGGGAGCCGGAAGCCCACCGGCGTCGGTATTCAGGGGCAGCAGAGGACCGAGCGACCGGCACAAGCACTTAACGGCACCGGAAGCGTACACGGCGTTCTTCTTATTGTGCGACTGAGTAACTGCAACAGTTCGGTCACACTTAAAAAACAGAGTGAAATTTTCACTCAGCAGCGGAGTGTGAGCTGATATGAAACTTGGTGCCAGATTAAAACTGTGACAGCAGTATCAACATTGGGATTTTGAGTTTGCTAAAAGAGTGGTCCCTGTCGAGTGTGTTTGGTGAATTCCGCAGTAGGAGCTCTGAGGAAGCGTGAGCTCATGAACTGCGTACGACTGTACTGAGACCAAAACAGAACACCTGCTGACATTTCAGTGATTTACTGCAATTTAGCTTTTATTACTAAATTTTATTAAAAACATTTTCGTCTTTGTACGTCTCTTGAAGCTGACCTGATCTTATTTTAAACTAACTGATAATTGAAAAATCATGTTATAATAATGCTCATGAAAATTAGTTTACGTACATTTCTGTTCGTTAGTAACTGAAAGAACATGGCAAACACTTAAGTTTCTTCCCAACTGTCTCATCAGGAACCAGACATGCTCGTCTTGACCACGTAAAGGTTGTGAAGAGGGCGTTTGTGGGTCTCTTGACTTTTTTCAGATTCTGGAAGTGCCTTACTACCTGTATCTCATTCAACCTTATAGATCATCCTAAGATGCTCCCCTCTGGCCTATTTAAAAAAAGAGACAAGAATCTTTAAGAAAACAAAACACCCAGTCTTTCCTGCAACCTTTTCTTCAATGTTAAAGTGATGCTGCAACCTCTTCTACTCAGCAATTTCATGTGCCATTTTAATGAGGGTCTTACGGGTCATTCCGTAGAACCCAGCCTCGGATATTTAATATGTTTGACATCTGTGCTTTCATTTCCTCTCTGAACACATCAGTGTCTTCCCCATGGAATAATACCGTACCCTAATTGAAAGAAACTCTCTCTCTCTCTCTCTCTCTCTCTCTCTCTGCTCGTTAGTACATTCCACCTCTCCTTGCCCCCGTGAACCAAAGCACACCAATTTCTTCTGTCCTGCACTTTCTCCTCAGGCTTTCCACGTTGTAACGCATTAAGTCTGTGATGCCATCGATCCATCCCATACTCAGTCCGCCCCCGGTAGCTGAGTGGTGGCCGGCACGGTAGCTCAGCGTGTTCGGTCAGAGGCTTAGCTGCCCTCTCTAATAAAAATACTGAGTTAATCGATCAAAAACAAACTAAAAACGGATGTCTTATGATGTCCGCCCCGAGCAGATAAACGAAGAAAAGTGAACAAACTGACATAAAAAAGGGTGGTCAGAGCGACAGATCGTCAATCCTAAAGGTCCGGGTTCGATACCCGGCTGGGTCGGACATTTTCTCCGCTCAGGGACTGGGTGTTGTGTTGTCCTAATCATCATCATTTCATCCCTATCGACGCGCAAGTCGCCGAAGCGGCGTCAAATCGAAAGACTTGCACCTGGTGAACGGCCTACCCAACGGAAGGCCCTCGTCACACGACATTTTTTTTTTTAATCTCATACTCAGACATGGTCTTCTTCCAATGCCTTCGAACTTCCACAGCATTAGTTTTTTTTTTTTTTTTTTTTTTTTTTTTTTTTTTTTTTTTTTTTTTTTTTTTTTTTTTTTTTTGCAGTGAAACATATCTACTCATGATGTGTCCAACATACACTCCTGGAAATTGAAATAAGAACACCGTGAATTCATTGTCCCAGGAAGGGAAAACTTTATTGACACATTCCTGGGGTCAGATACATCACATGATCACACTGACAGAACCACAGGCAAATAGACACAGGCAACAGAGCATGCACAATGTCGGCACTAGTACAGTGTATATCCACCTTTCGCAGCAATGCAGGCTGCTATTCTCCCATGGAGACGATCGTAGAGATGCTGGATGTAGTCCTGTGGAACGGCTTGCCATGCCATTTCCACCTGGCGCCTCAGATGGACCAGCGTTCGAGCTGGACGTGCAGACCGCGTGAGACGACGCTTCATCCAGTCCCAAACATGCTCAATGGGGGACAGATCCGGACATCTTGGTGGCCAGGGTAGTTGACTTACACTTTCTAGAGCACGTTGGGTGGCACGGGATACATGCGGACGTGCATTGTCCTGTTGGAACAGCAAGTTCACTTGCCGGTCTAGGAATGGTAGAACGATGGGTTCGATGACGGTTTGGATGTACCGTGCACTATGCAGTGTCCCCTCGACGATCACCAGAGGTGTACGGCCAGGGTAGGAGATCGCTCCCCACACCATGATGCCGGGTGTTGGCCCTGTGTGCCTCGGTCGTATGCAGTCCTGATTGTGGCGCTCACCTGCACGGCGCCAAACACGCATACGACCATCATTGGCACCAAGGCAGAAGCGACTCTCATCGCTGAAGACGACACGTCTCCATTCGTCCTTCCATTCACGCCTGTCCCGACACCACTGGAGGCGGGCTGCACGATGTTGGGGCGTGAGCGGAAGACGGCCTAACGGTGTGCGGGACCGTAGCCCAGCTTCATGGAGACGGTTGCGAATGGTCCTCGCCGATACCCCAGGAGCAACAGTGTCCCTAATTTGCTGGGAAGTGGGGGTGCGGTCCCCTACGGCACTGCGTATGATCCTACAGTCTTGGCGTGCATCCGTGCGTCGCTGCGGTCCGGTCCCAGGTCGACGGGCACGTGGACCTTCCGCCGACCACTGGGGACAACATCGATGTACTGTGGAGACCTCACGCCCCACGTGTTGAGCAATTCGGCGGTACGTCCACCCGGCCTCCCGCATGCCCACTATATGCCCTCGCTCAAAGTCCGTCAGCTGCACATACGGTTCACGTCCACGCTGTCGCGGCATGCTACCAGTGTTAAAGACTGCGATGGAGCTCCGTATGCCACGGCAAAGTGGCTGACACTGACGGCGGCGGTGCACAAATGCTGCGCAGCTAGCGCCATTCGACGGCCAACACCGCGGTTCCTGGTGTGTCCGCTGTGCCGTGCGTTTGATCATTGCTTGTACAGCCCTCTCGCAGTGTCCGGAGCAAGTATGGTGGGTCTGACACACCGGTGTCAATGTGTTCTTTTTTCCATTTCCAGGAGTGTAATTAATACCAATAAAAAATAAAAAATATACGGATCATTAAAAGTAAAGTTAAACAAATTCAACAGCATCATCGAAATAAGTTAATGTTTACCATTTTCTACATCTTTCGTTTGCTCTCAAACATGGAACAGGTTGCACCACTGCTAATTAGCAAATATCAACAGCCTAGTTAACAAAAATGGTTCTCTCCGTTACATAAAAATTAGTCACGTTCATTTTTTTTGAAGTGTTTGAAATCCTATCTAACTCCATGGTAAAATAAGTCGAGATACAACACTACCGTCTGCTACTACCATACCATAACCTTAAAGTTGAAGGCCGGTCGTTAAATAAAACTATCTTGTTAAAGCAATTGTGGTACACCGCAACAGAGCAGTGTTACCCTCTGAGAGGAATTTTGTAATGTTGACAGTGTTGTACGTAATGGGGGTGGCTTATCGGAAGTGAAAGTCAGACTTACGTAAATGTGAAAACAGTAACAAATAATATTTTACCTAGCTATGCTGTTTAAAGAGCAAAGAAAACGGTCGCCAACCTAATTAGGCAAGAGAATTATTAACATTCTTATTAAAGAAATTAGATATGAGTAACTTCAACAGACAAACACAACCTATACTTGGCCACACGCGAGTGCAATGAACTCTGACACCTGCATATGTTCACGGTTAAGATGGGAAGCTGACAGAGCAGGACAGATTACTTGCATAAATATAACATATAACGGGACACAATATTACTTTCAGGGCTTATTCAAACTAAATGGCCTTTACAACATTACTGTTAATATTCACTGCAGAATCATAAATTGGACTTATGTTAAGTACTATTTTGCAAACACTTTCTAATTGATATAGAATTATAAATATTGTTCACTGCAAAATTATGAGCTGCTCATAGGATAAGTCTCTCTCAGATGAATACTTTGCTATTTAAAATGAGAGTTAATTGGAATTCACTAACATGTTACTTCTCACTATCTTTTGAATAAAGGAATTATGGTTTTCATAAATAGTGGTCTTCCCATTACTTGTTACCTAGCATTAGCCCAATAGACAAACTGTGGATCCTGTTATACTATAAATATGCACTTCCAATACACAAGACAGACAGACACTTAGCAATCATGAACATTTTATTTTCTACTATTGCAGTTTTCCACATTTACTACGGTGAAACACAATGTTGACAAGTTTGCAAGAAACTAACTCACCTTTTAGAGTTTACTACAAGCAGCAATGTAATCATTTACTAAGCAAAACTTTATAAGCCTCAGTTTTAAGAGCTTTTAATCTTTAAAAAACTGCAAATTGTATTTATTACCACAGTCTTCTACTTGCAAGTAAATGATTAATAGGAGACTTTGAAACTTCACAAAACTACATTGACTGCTTCCCACAATTTCACTAAATCCTCAGTAAATCTGAATATTCCCTTCTCATTACAGATCAAACAACATTATGTAATTAACTGTCTAACTTTGAGGCTCTCATTTTTTCCTCAAAATAGGACACTCAGTGATCTTAGTTCAAATGGAGAGGAACCCGAGAGGTGTTGAGATAGGGAAAAAATCAAGTTAAGTAATTAAATTCAGTTATAAGTTACCTTATATTTGTGCACACTAAATCACCCAATAAGCTGATCCTTCACTGTACATCATTATAGAATTCCTTTACAGTGATTGCGCAATGTGGTGGCAACTGCAAGTTGGTAGTTGGATTTGCAGGCAGAATTGCTGGACTCTGGCCTTTCTTGGTGGCGATGATGAATACCAATTCCAGAGTCGTTCCAGGTATTTATCCATCCATCCGATGCACTGCACAGTGTCAGAGAAAATCCTCTCTCGGAACCAGCACAATATACCAGTTTTACATGTCAGCACTCAGTTTGGTAGCTCGTCCACGACTGACTCTTGTTCCACCTTTTCTACCTAGGCCAACAATTTGCGCGCGCTACACAGTTCCGTTCCCAAGGGGAACGACTACACCTTTTACACACAGAACAACTAAGAATCCTAAGTGAAGGTCAGCAGTTTATATAACTGCAAACAAATACATTAAATAAAACAGAATATTTGCACAAATTGACATTTCTACCAAAAATTATTCACACAAAATTACAATTATATACAGTAAGTTTTGTTCCCTCCAAAATAGACAAAGAATTCAAATGACACATATACTACATTGCATAGAATCAAATCATTACATCAAAGCTTTTACAAAGAAAGGAGTATATAATTTTATTTTATTGATTCAAACAAACACATTTACAGAAGCTCAACGATGTAATATTAAATAAAAACAAAAGCTAAATAAATCAGTAGAGTATTAAAGCTATGGTGTTACACATGCCCCATGTTTCGTTGAAGTTTCCTGTAAGGGACACTTCAAGGAAACATCCATGATACCTAAGTGGTGTTTGCTACGGAAAAAGAAATTATACCATTCAACTTCAGTTGGGACAAACACAAAAATACACATGTTACAGACATAAAGTATATACACTCAGAAATTTCACAGCTTTCTTCCAAAACATTTTCAGAGTGAGATATTTAAGTAATTTTCATTTTCTCACTGGTTTAAGGATACTAATTTTCATCATTACACAAGATACCTTTAAGCATGTTCATTCCATACACATACAGTTCAGATAATAGACAAACAGTACACAAAATAATCTGCACTTTAGTAAAATAGGTATAGCCTTCAAATAAAGTAAAAGAATAAACACATGTACAATAGCACAGAACATTTTAACTTAACAAAACAGAAATTTGCCTTTCAGTATTTTCAAAGACTAAATATTCACAGACACATAAGCATACTCTTGATCACATAACATTTTTCAAGGTTCAGAAATTAATGAAATACTGGAAATTTCAGTTTACATCAACATATGCACAAATATTTACACAAACAGCTATGAGAACCTTTTCCAACTTACTCTTTAAATACCCAATTAACATTGCAAGGTTTTTTTCAAAACAATTAACTTTAAGGCTGCTCTTCAGTAATAGCAGTCCGAAATGTTTGTTGCACATAAACACATTACCATATTCAGAACCTATCTTTAATTATCATTGCTGTGTTTTTAAAGCAGACAGTCCAAAACTTTACATTACACAGAACACTTAGTCGTGAAACATCTACAAATATTTGAATAAGATTCCTTACACATTTTATAATAACTTTTCACTGACTCCAATAATAACAGTCAGTCCATAACACATTGGTCAAAAAACCTAACTTACTTCAGTGCTTGCCTCAACATAAGCAGTCCATGTTACTCATACTGCCCATCATAGGTTTGCCAGTCTTTATATGTAAACATTTACACACAAAACCACAATTTAGATCAAAAACACTAAAAGACACATTTTGAAATTACCACACTGCCCCATCCTCTAGGTTAGGCAGTTTGTGCCCCACAATGGCAAGTCCTTTGTCTACTGCTCACACAGCATATTTGGTAGCCCTCAACTTTAGGACCACAGCATTCTCTTCTTTTTGTCTTGTTTTGCTGCCTAACAACATATTTTTGGGCAGTTTATTGTCATCATCTTTACGTTTTTCATCATTATGTCACATCATTGTTACCAATTGCATTAATGGTATAAAACATGAAACCTGTAACTTAGAAACAGTAATTAAACACTAGTAATATTAAATCTTTCTTTACACCATGACAAAATCAGCTAATATACACTTTAATCAAATAAATTTTAAATGACATTTTTGGTATAATGACAGTGTTCATGAGTTATTGGAGAGTCCCAGATTTGTGGTTTTTCTCCCCACTTTCTTACATAGTAATACTTCTTTTAAAGTCAGTATTTAGTTTAATTATTTTTCCATGCATTTAGGTCATCAGATATGTCAAGATCATAACAATAATTTTATATCCTATTGCAAATGATTTCTGCCAACTCTTTGTGACACTAGACACATACATCTCGCATCTACTTTACATACATTAGTCGGGTTTATCTCCCCAATTTTGACACAGAATATATTTCATCACCATTCTTACCCATTTCTATACAACCATCTTTAGACATAAATCATATTAGATTATTCATTTTAAACATTACCTTTTCTCATCCATATTTGTTTAATTACTTTTCTGTTACATTCTTTCTTTACAATATCCTCAATACTTACATTATTCTTGGTCATTTTCTAGTGTACCCAATACAATTATTCATTACTCTTTACAAACAACACACAGTATCTTACATTATTTCCACCTTTTTAGTTTACTTTGATAGAAAAAAAGGAAAGAAGATTGTAAAAGTTATGAATGATGAAGAGTAAGGTTGGCAGCACGCAAAAAGAAATGGAAGTAGTGCTGGCTACAACTGAGGTACCCAGTGCTCGTCAGACACTTGACAATGCAAAGAGTGCATGTCCTCTGAGGCTTTAAAAACCCTCATATGAGGATGTGTGTCCTTAAGTAAACCACATACTGCAAACATAAGCATTTTCTGATTTTTAAGTATATTAGGAATCAATTATCATCTTGTGGAGTTCTTTGCATTTTTCGTAAAATTGCCATAGGCATCATAATCTATGAAGTTTTCATATTTCTCACACTGCATGGCTCTATCTTCATAATTAGACTGGCAACAATAAGTATTTAATTAAAACTAAACAGTTCCCAAGTAAAGTCAAACAGTATACTACAGTAAACAAGCAACAACCTGTGACAGGCCTTAAGGTCAACAAAACAATAATTCACTTTCAGGTAACACTCAGATACAATAATAATAAAGACATGCATTATTTTAATTATATATACAGCATCCTGCCTCTAGTCTCTTTATTAACAAGGCAGTCTTTTTATGGTTCATAAAACAATTACTTAAATCTGGTGGCTTTATGGGCCTCCTATTTTCTACATCTTTCACTAAGCTATTCAGATCTTGCCAACGTTTTGTTTCATCAGGTGGCTTTTCAGGTTTTGGAATTTCTAAGTCTTTAGCAAGGCACAACGTCTCCTGTTCTGCTATTATTTTATCTGGTGGTTCTTTTTGTTCCTGTAACTCACACCTTCAAAACGTTTGTTAAGGCTTGCCCCAGTATAGTATCATCTGGAGGTTCCTGCAAATTATGCCCTTGTGTTACATTACTGAATAATTTCTTCGGTTTGGGTCCAGTTCCACTCTCTGTATCTTGCTTTGGAAAAATATCACTAATTTTCTCATACCCTCTTACAGTAAAAGTATATTCATTTTCGTTTACACCTGAGAATTCATCTTCACTGGAGTCACCGCTACTCTCTTCCTCATCATCAGATTCACTTCAGTATGCGACTTTTGAGCAATAGGTATAGTTAGTGTATTCATTCTTATCTGTATCCACATACCCTTTATCATATGAACTATCACTGATTTCATTTTCATCAGATTCGAGCAGGAAAGCAACTTTTAGACAGTGGAAGAGTCCAACATTTGACGTTCCAGCCACTTCGTTTTTCGACTCATTTTCTACACATTGCACATCGTTTGGACACTCAGGCACTTCAGCTGTATCACCTTGAGCGATTTTAGCCTTAGCTTCATACTTAGTATAATCGTCATATACTTCGATAACCTCCTTTTCATTTTCTTCCATGCTATCATTCTCAGACAATCGTGCGGAATTCCTACTAGACCCTTCTGCAACAGAACCATAAAATACCTTTCCATCTACAATAACTTCACCTGCAGTGCTAATAGCGTCATGTTTACTAATGTCCTCATTTACATCACTTTCACTTATTATTAATTGTGCACATGTCTTTTGCATGGCATATTCTACCTTCCTTTCCTCTTTATTCATCATTACCTCCCCCACATCTACATTTTTTACCTCAAACACATCATTAACAGTACAGATATTCCCCTTTTCACTCGCCTGTTCTGGCTCCCTTTCATTGTTTAATAATGTCTTTTCGCACAATTCCGATATTGAGTTATCCTTATCATATGACATATTAACTTTATATTAGTTTTACATTCGTCTATTACTGAAACCGGACAAAGGAAGTGCCCGATCACGCCTCTTCTGTTTCTCTCTACAGCAGCCATCTTTTTTTGACCTTGACAGTGTCCGAGCACAAACGGTCACGTGACCTCGCACTGGGAACGCCACTATGTATCACTCCGCGACCGTCTTCCATAGGTGCGTCCTTAACCTTCCTGCCCCGTATTTTACATCTTTCCTTCTCAAATTTATTATTTGACATCTTTTCTTTGGGCCCAAAACCGGTTTCCGCGTGAATCCGGGCCGTAAAACACGCGGTTTTCTGTTTTCCATTTCGTCTCTAGTTTGGAAATTCCGCGCCATGTATCCTCTGCCACGCGACTTATAATTTCCTCTACCTCTCGCACGACCTCTTTGAATCGTTTTCAGGTCGAACGTTTTGGTCATTGCTTTCTCGCGAATAATTGTTGTTGTTATGGGGACGAGATTCGCAATTTCTTCGCCAGTGATCTTCATCCTCTACCCTTTCCAAAAACGCAGAAAAACTTCTGTGGGTACTCCCAACATATCGTTTACAATCCTCAGGCAGTTTCTGCCAAAGAACCCACACGATCTCGGCTTCAGTCCTTCTAGCCTTCAGACGTATCAACTTTCTGTACCATGATTCGCAAAACTCTTTATTGGTTTGCTTACCTCTGATATCATACAGTCTGGTCATTAGAAACTCACGCCACAACTGATCTTGTTTTTGTTCTGACCAGTACTCGTCAATAAATTTTTATTTAAAGCTTTCAAAAGACATCTGGTTTGTATCCAGATTCAACCCCCACCTTTTTGCTTCTCCCGTTAATGCACCGATTACAATATTAATTTTTTCCTGGTCAGATAAATATTCAGGAAAGTTCCTTTCGCAATTCTTTACAAAATCAAGGGGGTGCCATCCGTTATGGCTCTTTGCAGGGTCGAATTTTTCCTCGCTCTCTAATATTTTACTGAAAGGCACTCTTTCAGTAATATGGGTAGGTCCTGTTTGTATTTTTCTTTCCAAGTCATATATTTCACCTTGGATATGTGAAGTGTTATGGTCACACTTCTTTTCGCAAGTAACAATCTGTTTGGTTAGTGCTCTGTTTGTTTCTGTTACAGACTGTTTAATTTGTGCAAATTCTGCATTACATTCTGTTTGTATTTCGAATTTAATACCGAATACCTTTTCGTCCACTTTAGTGCTGCCTAAGGGTTCTATTTGATCATGAATTTTAATTACTTCATTGTCAAATCTTTCGTTAATGTCATCAATCTGTCCTTGTACATTGGCAATATTGCCATTGATGACAGTAATTTTGCTTTTGAGGTTTTTAATTTAGTTACTCACAATGTCTACTTTTACATCAACTTTCTCGATTTGTTCTCTAAGATTCTGGCTTTGTGCTTGCATTTGTCGACTGATATCACTACCCTGTGCTGCAATTTGTTGCCCATGTGCTGCGATTTGTGTATTAATATTGTTATCGATTCAAACAAACACATTTACAGAAGCTCAATGATGTAATACTAAATAAAAACAAAAGCAAAATAAATCAGTGGAGTATTAGAGCTATGGTGTTACAAAGATAGTGAAAAATGATTTCTTACCAGTATCCCTACAAGAATGTCATAAACAAAGCAGTTATACGATTACACCTTCACACAGCACACTGCTACTTTAGATAGTCCAGCTGTTTTACACTGTTGCCAACAGCTGAAAGAAAACAGTTGCGTACGTTTAGCCGCCTGCACACAGTTACCCTTCATCATCTTACAGTAAAACTGCTATGTGGTGTTCAAAGAAAATTCTTACTAAGTGGTTCGTCATCAATACATTGCTATTGTAAGGTATGTAATAGATTATTCTGGTGAAGATAAAGTAGAATTCTAAACCTTTAGGTTTCGTTCACTGTAGTGAGGGATATTTTCAGACGGATTCTGAGTCATTTGCTCATATATATATGATTTTACTTGAAAGTGCTGTGAATGTGTGATCTCGTCTGAGAAGTATGTTCCTTGTTATAATTTTTTGCAATTTCTTGGTCACGCTAAATTTAAGATGTTTATTATCTGAAAATTAAAGTGTTGATAGTCACATCCAGACACGAGTACGTATGTATTTTTTTTAATTTATTTCTCTAACGTAGAACACTATTCCCTCTTTCTGGTGACATTCTTTATCGTGTGAAACGATCAATTCAATTCGTGCCAGAAGTTTTATCTCGTAGAGAAGCGCTGAATGACCGAATGCCTAACGCAACACGGACTGGTGATAGCCATAAACTACTTAGCAATGTCGAGCTGCGGGGTTTAGCCACGCTCCGCCCGCTCTCCACTCTACTAGAAATTCTATTAACATGTAATTTGGTTTATTACAGTGTGAAATGACAGAGAATAGAGTTGGTATCTATTCTCTATAAAATATTACTTTAGGACTTACAGCTCCGATGGAAGTAATGCAATCAGGCTGACGAGAAAGGCGCGGAACGGACACAGCCGTTCACTCGGGACCTGCAGCCCCGCGGTCGCTCGCGCTTGTCGCAGCTTTTGTCCCGACCTCTGCCTCACTGGCGCTGCGTTGCAGTTTCACGCAGTTTGCTGTCCTGTGGGGTCATTCGTTCCGCGCACAGATTTTTGTTTGTTTTCATTTCCCACAGTTGTGGGGTTAATATTTTGCTCATTATTACTATTGTTTGTTTTGCGAAACTGAAAAAGGGTGATACAAGTTCATCAAGTGTCATTCAGTGGAAATGTTCGAAGTTGCCCTTTTAGCTAGGGAGCTGCCGTACGGGGTCACTCGAGGGAAATCGTTAGCGCGTTATGTACCTACACCATTAGCAATTATTTAGTCTAAAGTTCCCAACCGTTCTGTTGTTTAATGTTTTATCATGAAGGTAAACAATCTTACATCTTTCGTGATAATACATAATTCAAGTTAGCAACTGAGGAAAATGGCTGTAATAATTAACGATGTTGTTATTCGCGAGACATCTACTGTGGCGAAGCGAAAAGAAGAAATGATTTCTCTGTCTAAACGAAGTAAATTACCAATTTCAAAGGGCGTAGCCTAATGAATCTGGCATCTCTCCATAAAGAACACATCCCCATATGCGAGTTCGACGAGCGGACAAAACACAAGAGCATTCATTCACTAGGTTGCCACATTATCACTGCCATTTCAGCCCTATAGTTTTGACATGGACCCAACTAAAAAACTAAGTTACCAGCAGTAATAAGCAGTCGAGGCAGTCAGCAACAAAGATGCTACGAAAGTTGATTCCGAAAACACATCAAGCTTACACAGTGGATCATAAAAAATGTACAACGAAATGACGCTACTTTTAAAGAAAAGTCATTAATGACGTCGTGAATTAACAGGTATTACTATATCATTTCAGTCATCAGTCATAGCAACGGGAGTGATCGCAGTACAGTTTTTCCTTTGCAATCACAAGTTAGATGCAGATGCGAAGATGTTTTCTAAGTGGCTGTACAATCGAAGCAAATCCGAGGTTGTATATTTTATAATATTACCCTTCTTTCGTCTACACCGATAAGGTATGTTTCCTCAATTCATTTAAAAGGCGCAGTTTCTCGTTGTGTTACAAATAAGCAGGAAGTTTGACCACCAAACGTTATAAATGGTAAATTATAAACCTAGCGCTGTGTTTCCTACTGTGAGGCCGAACGTTTGACTCATGAGCTTGTCACGTTCGAGCGCATGTTCATGCGTCACATTTTACCCATAGCACGACACAAAAGAATGGCTCTGAGCACTATGGGACTTAACATCTGTGGTCATCAGTCCCCTAGAACTTAGAACTACTTAAACCTAACTAACCTAAGGACATCACACACACCCATGCCCGAGCCAGTATTCGAACCTGCGACGGTAGCGGTCACGCGGTTCCAGACTGAAGCGCCTAGCACAACACACCATGTGATCAAAAGTATCCGGACACCCCGAGAAACATACGCTTTTCATATTAGGTACATTGTTCTGCCATATATTGTCAGGTACTCCACATAAGCGATCTCAGTAGTCATTATACATCGTGATAGAGCAGAATGGGGCGCAGCCCGGAACTCACAGACTTCGAACGTGGTCAGCTGATTGGGTGTCACTTGTGTCATACGTCTGTACCTGAGATTTCCAAACTCCTAAACACCTCTAGGTTCACTGTTTCCGATGTGATATTGAAGTGGAAACGTGAAGGGACACGGACAGCACGAAAGCGTACAGGTCGACCAGGTCTGTTGACTGTCAGAGACCGCTGACAGCTGAGGAGGGTCGTAATGTGTAACAGGCAGACATCTATCCAGACCATCACACAGGAATTACAAACTGCATCAGGAGCCACTGCATTCATTATGACAGGCGGGAGGTGAGAAAACTTGGATTTCATGGTCGAGCGGCTGCTCAGAAGCCATACATCACGCCGGTACATGACAAACCACGCATCACTTGGTGTAAGGAGCGTAAGCAGTGGACGACTGAACAGTAGATAAAGTTTGTTTCTACCGACGAATCACGCTACACAAAGTGGCGATCCGATGGTAGGGTATGGGTATGGCGAATGCCCGGTGAACGTCATCTGCCAGCATGTGTGGTGTCAACAGTAAACTTCGGAGGCGTTGGTGTTATGGTGAGGTCGTGTTTTTCATGAAGGGGACTTGCAGCCCTTGTTGTTTTGCGTGTCAGTATCACAGCACAGGCCTACATTGCTGTTTTAAGCCCCTTCTAGTTTCCCACTGTTGAAAAATAATTCGGGGATGTCGATTGAATCTTTTACCTCGATCGAGCACCTGTTCATAAGTACTGTCTGTGGCGGAGTGGTTACACGACAATAATATCCCTGTAACGGACAGGTCTGCACAGAGTTCTGACCTGAATCCTATAGAACACCTTAGGGATACTTTGTAACGCCGACTTCGTACCAGGCCTCACCGACCTACATGGATACCTCTCCACATTACAGTACTCCTCGCAGAATGGGCTACTATTCCCCAAGAAACCTTCCAGCACCTGACTGGACGTAATGCCTGCGAGAGTGGATGCTGTCAGCAAGGCTAAGGGTGTGCCAACACCATATTGAATTCCAGCATTTACCGATGGAGGGCGCCAAGAACTTGTAAGTCATTTTCGGCCAGCTGTCCAGATACTTTTGATTTCGTAGAGTATCTCGTGTCAGGGTTCTCCAACAAGTAAGTATTTGTAACTTAAAAGTTTACTACATGCCTGTAGCGGAAATTAATTTTCGTATCGTTTTAAAAATTTTCTACCATAAATGAAACTAAAATGAAACCATAGAGCAGCTTTTTCACAAGACACTGATGCCACTTCCGCCTTTGTGAGACTGAGACACTCGAACGAAGGGTAAGATTATGTATGTGTTATGTGCAGGGTGTGCCATCGCTAGTCTGCGCCCACCACCTGTCCCTGCGGAAGTATCAGCTCTGAACTAATTTTGAGCAACCAACTACAATATCACACTCTATTAAATCACATTTGAGTAGACCTGCCGCGATCAAAATTTTTGATGATGATGATGTTTGGTTTGTGGGGCGCTCAACTGTGCGGTTATCAGCGCGCGTACAAATTCCCAAACTTTGCTCAGTCCAAACTCGCCACTTTCAGGAATGATGATGAAATGATGAGGACAATACAAACACCCTGTCATCTCGAGGCAGGTGAAAATCCCTGACCCCGCCGGGAATCGAACCCGTAACCCCGTAAAATTTTTGAGTTGGTAGATATGAGTCAACTATGCCATCTACTCACATTAACCTGCCTATAGCCTAAGTTCCACGTCAGCTTGCAATAATCACTCGCAGACGGCTGGCTGGTGATAGCACTAATAATGGAGGGTATACAAAGCGTGACAGGGGGTCGTGGAAATCAGCATTGCCTTAATGCAGAAACGGAACGATTTACCTGACGTCCAATAGGGCATAATCGTTGGCTTTCGGGTCAGAGGTGGAAGCATTCCCGAAATAGGTAAGTGTGTAAACTGTTCGCTTGCTGCCATGTTGAAGTATACCACGCGTGGCAGAAAGGCAATATGCAAAACCGGCGACGAGACAACTGTAGAGCACCATGAGCAACAGATGACAGGGGTGAGGGGAAGTACGACCGCTTATATGAGTACACTAAGGAGCGCCGATGGTATTTTCGGATTAATAACATTTTATGCTCCATGGGCGTAAAACGTCTGAAAGCAAGCAATGAACGAGTTTTATGGTCTGGGGAATGCTTTCGTGGTATTCTTTTGGTTATATCTTCATTCCTAAAGGTACAACGGCTCAGCAGAAGTAAACAGCTACCCTCGGGAACTATCAGCACCCCTTACATGCCGTTTGTTTTCCCTCTGCACGATGTCACCTACCAGCAGGATAATATAGCACAACTCGTCATGAACGTGTCGAGTTCGAGGAGCACCAGTATTACGTCAACGTACCCACTTGGCCACCAAACTCACCGTATTAAACCCGGTCGTAAATCTGTGGGACCAGCTCTCTGGTGCAATTTGCGCCGTGGATCCTAAACCGAGAAACCTAACGAAGATTTCCACGGTACTGGAGTCGGCATGTCTCCACATCCCCGTTGGTACCTTCTGGAACCTCATTGAGTCTGTTCCTGTTCGTCACGCAGCGGTCCGTGCTGCAAAATACGGTTACTCAGGTCGTAAATCTGTGGGACCAGCTCTCTGGTGCAATTTGCGCCGTGGATCCTAAACCGAGAAACCTAACGAAGATTTCCACGGTACTGGAGTCGGCATGTCTCCACATCCCCGTTGGTACCTTCTGGAACCTCATTGAGTCTGTTCCTGTTCGTCACGCAGCGGTCCGCGCTGCAAAATACGGTTACTCAGGCTTTTTAAACGTAGTCTGACGGGTGTGACTCGATAGTGTATGGCACACAACACGTTTAATGTTGCGTGTCTCTCCCATACGTAAAGCTAAAACAGCTGTTAATGCTACAATCAGTAGTAATAACACCACTAATTTACTTTTTGACGACACTACAACGCTATTCTCTTGGAACTATGGGCTTCTCTTACAGCGAACGAGACGGGGTATAATAAGAAAGCTCGCCTCGTAATTAAAATTTGGCGCATTCCGCTGAGAAAGTTACCTGGTGATCCGTGTTTTAAATACACATCTATAGTCCGTGAATCACTACACAGTATGTGGCAGTAGTATTTATAATTGTACCGTATACCGAGATTCATTCCCCGTTACACTTACGGAATGAGCGTGAAATAAACAATTACATTTACACTTTTGTATGAACTGTCTATCTTTAAAGCTGGACGGTGTGGCCGAGCGGTTTTAAGTGCTTCAGTCTGTAACCGCATGACTGCTACGGTCGCAGGTTCGAATCCTGCCTCGAGAATGGATGTGTATGGTGTTCTTAGGTTAGTTAGGTTAAAGTAGTTCTATGTTCTAGGGGACTGATGACCTCAGATGTCAACTCCTACAGTGCTCAGAGCCTTTCTTTTGTATTGTGCTATGGGTAAAATGTGATGCATGAACGAACATGCGCTCGAACGTGACAAACTCATTAGTCAAACGTTCAGTCTCACAGAAGGAAACACAGCGATAGGTTTATAATTTACCCGTTATAACGTTTCCTGGTCAAACTTCCTGCTTATTTCTAACACAACAAGAAACTGGGCCTTTTAAATGAAGTGAGGAAAGTTACCTTATCGGTTTAGACGAGAGAAGGGTAATATTACAAAATATACAACCTCGGATTTGCTGATGATTGACGACCTCAGATGTTAAGTCCGATAGTATTCAGAGCCATTTGAATCATTTTGTCTATCTTTAAAGTCTCTTCGTAGGGCGATGAAGAACATTCATACTACCCGTCAGTTTCCCTATGGTTATCTGTACAGGTATCAGAGATATAAGGCTGCCCTTTTCGGGGGCCTGACAGTTGAGATTTTTAAGCGCTTATGTCAGAATGTCACTTCAGCCAGGTAAACCATGTACCCCCAAATACTTCGGCAATCTACCGATCTGAATCTACAATAGTCCTCTTACGCAAGGGAAAAGAAACCTTATCAGTAACGCACAAGTAAAGTGTTGGCTTCCATTTGCTTCACCAATAATTCAGGCAATGTGATCTACCTAATTCATGTTTTTGATATTCTAAGTTGTGGTAAACCAGTTGAGTTTCGTGACGCATACATTTTTCTACACTGCCGGATAAATGCAACACCCTGAAGGGTGAAATAATTTTACTGACAAGTGAGTTGACAGGCATTCTGTAATTCTAGTACATGATAACAAATTCAGAAAAAATGAAAGATACATGTCACAGCATAAGGTTCTGAAGCAGTACAGAGTGTACAGTATACCCCCCTCTGTAGGCAATGCAGTGGTGTAATCAAACATACAAACGATTTTAAACGAGAGAAATGGCGTCGTGCGATAGGTACTCACAGGCATCTTGTACCTTTTGTTGCAAATCAGTAATGGTTCTTGCGGGCCGTGGAGAACAAGTAAGTTGCCCCTTCATCATGTGGCACAGGTGTAAAACTGGCCAGGGACTGGTGATCTTCTGGCCACGGCAGTTGCTGTAAACGACAAAGAGCTCGCAGACGTATGTAGACGTGCAATTTTTTGGTGGAAAAGCACATCACTTTCCTGTCGACGAAATGGCAGCAGCGCTGAGATAACAAATTGCGCAGTTTAGCGGGCACTGGCTACTATACCCCACAGGAAATCCAAATGTGAGCGCGAATTGTAACTGATGGCCCTTCCCATCATGAATCTGTTTGTCGTGGGTGAATGCACTCTGGAATAGGCAGCTAACCAGGTCTACGTTGTCCTTCGCATACGGGCAGAACCCACTGTCAACACAGAAGACGACACAGTCATTCCAGTCTGCAGTCAAGTCTTTCACAGGAGCAGCTATGCTTAGCAGTGTACTGGTGTCAGGGGCAGTCTCTCCAGAGATACTCGTGATATTAATCTTGATGGATCAGCATGTTCCTGATGAACAACAGGTACTGCATATGCTCAGATTTCGTCCCTTGATGACAAAGCAGGTGCACCAAGTTTCCAGATTTCATTCCTGGGCGATATTCAGTCGATAACTGCTGCTCGCGCAGTGCATCGATCGTGACGTGCGTTTATACTGTGCAAACGTCCACAACCTGGTCTACAGGTCTGGGAATAGCCCACAACCGCTGTTGAAAGCAGCGAGGCACTACCCATGCATGGTGCCCAACATCTGCAACAGTCCGTCGATATGTCCATCCATCTTCTTGCGAGCTCACGGTGCGACCCTGTTCAAATGGCTCAAGCTGTTCAACAGGAGTGCGTAGTCGTCGGTGGGGCGCGGTTGTACCCTAGAATGAATGTTGCGAACACTGTTCTGTTCTATAGTCGGCACAGCTACTGTACGTAGAGTTAAAACAGAGGGCGCGAAGGCACGTTTCCTGAGCGCCATTTCATCGCCAATGACCCTGACAAATGAATCAGTATCAAAAATGGATCTGAGCACTATGGGACTTAACATCTGAGGTCATCAGTCCCCTAGAACTTAGAATTACTTAAACCTAAGGACATCACACAAATCCATGCAGGAGGCAGGATTGGAACCTGCGACCGTAGCGGTCGCGCGGGTGCAGACTGAAGCGCCTAGAACCGCTCGGCCACAACGGCCGGCACACAGGAAAGACTCATGAGAAATGATGACACCAGCGTCAGTGGGAGAAGCAAGCAGAAGTATTCAACAACAGCTACTTTTTTGTCGTACAAGTTTGTCTCTGTTTTTCTTTCACGAAAGATCAGTGTACATTAAGAGTTGTGTTCAACAGATCACCTTTTCTTTTCTTCTTTTTCCTGACTTTTTTCTCGCATCTTCACTTGACTGGCATGCTGACTTCGGATTTGGCAATGAATGCTCTTTTGACGCGACTCCTTCGCTGCCGCCGCCCCCCCCCCCCCCCCTCACACTCCACCAATCCTCCTTGCCACTTTCCCACCCAGGATGTAATTTTCGTACTTCAACTGTCTGCACCTAGTGTAGTCAATCTGGCCCCTGCCGCCCAGCAGCTGGTGTTTGTTTGTGGTAGACGCTAGGTGTTTTTAAAACAGTTTCGTTAGGCTTCCGTAAAATTTAGACATAATGTTCTTGGTAAATAATTATTATTTCAGGTGATTTAACTAGTTATAATCCTAACTTACAAAATTTATAATGTAAAATTGCTTCCCTACTCTATAAATCACCTTTGCTGAGGAACTGGTGGGCGGTGAGAAAAGTTTTATTTCTAAAACAGACATACAGCTACTTCCAGAAATGGAACTTCCACCAAATGCTCTATATTTACGCCGTAATATACTATAGATATCCTCTTGTGGTATCGATAGTGCGAGATAGATGCTTCAAAAACAAATACATCGAGATTTAATGCTTTCTCTCGGAAAGTTATTCTTAACTTTCAGCATAGTTTCAACACTTACTCACATCATCAACGAACTTCAGAAATGTACTATACTATATGTTGATGGTGGATCCCACACTCACCTATCCTTTAATGTTAATGTATTTCTTATTCTGTAATTGGATTGGTGAACAGTATGGGAAAACAAATACTTCCTAGAACAAAAAACCATGCACTCAGCCGACCGGGGCGGCCGTGTGGTTCTAGGCGCTACAACCTGGACCGCTACGGGGGCAGGTTCGTATCCTGCTCGGACATGGAAATGTGTGATGTCTTTCGGTTAGTTGGGTTTAAGTAGTTCTAAGTTCTAGGGGACTGATGACCTTAGAAGTTCAGTCCCACACTGCTCAGAGCCATCTCAACCATGCACTCACTGTAACAATAAATAAATACAGCAACAGACAGCTAATTTTTAAAGGAGTATAAGTACTATGAAAAATAGTTATCGCAAATAAAACATATATAGCTACATCCAGAAGAATAGTTACTTTCAAGGCCTAAGGCGCTGCAGTCATGGACTGTGCGGCTGGTCCCGGCGGAGGTTCGAGTCCTCCTTCGCTCATGGATGTGTATGTTTGTCCCTAGGATAATTTAGGTTAAGTATTGAGTAAGCTTAGGGACTGATGACCTTAACAGTTAAGTCCCATAAGATTTCACACACATTTGAACATTTTTTAACAGTTACTTTCATATACTATATTATACTCACACTACTTCAGCTATCAATTTCAATATTTTTCCCATGGCATACTAACTTAGTCATGATGGCCGTTTCTGGGGGTACTTCAAATTAAACAAAAAATTACAACTATACTCTGGAGATGTGAATCCAGAGCAGGATCAGTAATGACTTGACAACAAGCGCTATTCCTTGTATTCACGTACTTCTTTCATATTTGCTTCTGTAATCTTCTGTTCCCACTTTGATTGTTGATAGGAAATTGTATATAGCGTCAAATATCATACACAACTTGACAAATAATAAATCACTCATAGTAGTAATAATAATAATATTAATAATAATAAGAAGAAGAAAGATTTAGGTTTATGAGATGAGTAAAAGGGAAAGATCTACATAACAGCACTGCAACATCAAGCTGCCAAACGTACTTAACGTAGCACAGTTATTGAATAAAAATTATCCGGGTTTCCAGAAGTGTAGGGTGGGTAAAATTACATTTTAATCACTTGATCCCTCTGGAAACCCTTAAAACGTTTTATTTTGTGTCATCGCCGTGACACTCTGCTTACTTACGTTAGTACAGATATTGTTGTACAAAACAATGAGTTTTTCCCAATATGTGATGCAGTATTAATCTTACAGACGTTGTTAGTATGTTTATGTTCTCAGAAAATAAAATTTATAAACTAACTAGCTGATTATCTGGTGTCACCAGGTGCTTATTTATCCTAGATGCTGAACACAGATTTGCAATTTGACTAACTGTTTACCTCATCATCATCATCATTTAAGACTGATAATGCCTTTCAACGTTCAGTCTGGAGCATAGCCCTCTTACAATATTCCTCCACGATCCACTATCCAGTGCTAACATTGGTGCCTCTTCTGATGTTAAACCTATTACTTCAAAATCATTCTTAACCGAATCCAGGTACCTTCTCCTTGGTTTACCCCGACTCCTCCTACCCTCTGCTGCTGAACCCATGAGTCTCTTGGGTAACCTTGCTTCTCCCATGCGCGTAACATGATCCCACCATCTAAGCCTGGTTGCCCTGACTGCTACATCTATAGAGTTCATTCCCAGTTTTTCTTTGATTTCCTGATTGTGGACACCCTCCTGCCATTGTTCCCATTTACTAATACCTGCAATCATCCTAGCTACTTTCATATCCGTAACCTCAACCTTGTTGCTAAGGTAACCTGAATCCACACAGCTTTCGCTCCCATACAACAAAGTTGGTCGAAAGATTGAACGGTGCACAGATAACTTAGTCTTGGTACTGACTTCCTTCTTGCAGAAGAGAGCAGATCGTAGCTGAGCGCTCACTTCATTAGCTTTGCTACACCTCCCTTCCAGTTCTTTCACTATGTTCCTATCCTGTGAGAATATGCATCCTAAGTACTTGAAACCGTCCACCTGTTCTAACTTCGTTCCTCCTATTTGGCACTCAATCCATTTATATTTCTTTCCCACAGACATTACTTTCGTTTTGGAGATGCTAATCTTCATACCATAGTCCTTACATTTCTGATCTAGCTCTGAAATATTACTTTGCAAACTTTCAATCGAATCTGCCATCACAACTAAGTCATCCGCATATGCAAGACTGCTTATTTGGTGTTCACATATCTTAATCTCACCCAGCCAGTCTATTGTTTTCAGCATTTGATCCATGAATAACATGAACACCAGTGGAAACAGGTTGCAACCTTGTCTTACCCCTGAAACTACTCTGAACCATGAACTCCTTTTGCCGTCAACTGTAACTGCTGCCTGACTATCCCTATAAAGACCTTTAATTGCTTCCAACAGTTTGCCTCCTATTCCATAATCTCGTAGAACAGACAACTTCCTCCTAGGAACCCGGTCATATGCCTTTTATAGATCCATAAACCATAGATACAATTCTCTGTTCCACTCATAACACTTCTCCATTGTTTCGCGTAAGCTAAAGATCTGGTCCTGAAAACCTATAAGAGGCCTAAACCCACACTGATTTTCATCCAATTGGTCCTCAACTAATTCCCACACTTTCAATAATACCTGAGAAGATTTTACCCACAACGCTGATTAAAGATATACCTCTGTAGTTGTTACAATCTTTTCTGTTTCCATGTTTCAAAATTGGCATGATTACTGCTTTTGTCCAGTCTGATGGAACCTGTCCCGACTCCCAGGCCATTTCAGTTATCCTGTGTGGCCATTTAAGACCTGACATTCCACTGTATTTGATGAGTTCCGACTCAATTTCATCCACCCCTGCTACTTTAGTGCACTGCAATCTATTGACCATTTTCTACACTTCCTCAAATGTGATCCAATTTCCATCATCATTCCTATCCCATTCTACCTCGAAATCTGAAACATTACTGATCGTATTTTCACCCACACTGAGCAACTCTTCAAAATATTCCCTCCATCTGCCCAAGGCATCCACAGGATTCGCCAGCAGTTTTCCTGACCTGTCAAAATACTTGTCATTTCCTTCTTACCTCCCTTTCGAAGACTGCTAATTATATTCCAGAATGGTTTTCCAGCAGCTTGACCCATAGTCTCCAACCTGTTTCCAAAGTCTTCCCAAGATTTCTTCTTGGATGCTGCAATTATCTGTTTGGTTTTGTTTCTTTCTTCTACAAAACTTTCTCCATCTACCTGAGTTCTAGTATGAAGCCATTTTTGATACGCCTTCTGTTTCCTTTTACAGGCTGCCTTGACTGTGTCATTCTACCAAGCTGTTTGTTTCACCCTACTTTTACACACTACTGTTCCAAGACATTCATTAGCCACTTCTAGTACTGTGTCCCTGTACCTTGTCCATTCCTTTTCCAATTACTGTAATTGACTACATTCAAGTAACTGGTACCTTTCTGAGATCGCTGTTATGTACTTGTGCCTGATTTCCTTATCCTGAAGTTTCTCCAATCTTATCCTCCTACAAATGGACCTGACCTCCTGCAATTTCGGCCTCACAATCCCAATTTCACTGCAGATTAAATAATGATCAGTGTCATCAAAGAATGCTCTGAATACACGTGTGTCCCTCAGAGCCTTTCTGAATTCCTGATCTGTTATTATATAGTCAATGACAGATCTGGTTCCCCTGCCTTCCCAAGTATACCGGTGAATGTTCTTATGTTTAAAAAATGAGTTTGTGATTACTAAGCCCATAGTGGCATAGAAATCGAAGAGTTGTTTCCCGTTCCTGTTGGCCTCCATATCCTCTCCAAATTTACCCATAATCTTTTCATACCGTTCTGTTCGGTTTCCAATCCTACCGTTAAAATCACCCATGAGCAGAACACTGTCCTTGTCCTTTACTCTAACAAATATTTACTGAGTATCCTTCTTATCTTGATCTGTCCCTTCACAATGTGAAAATACCTCATATTGGTTAACTATTTATCCTGGCCTTCTATTTTACAGAGAAGAGAAATTAAATCTGTCCGTAGTATAAAATACTATTTAGCCTCTTTAAAAATATTTAAAACATCAATACAGTATACAGATTCCACATGTCGCTCATGTCACGCCTCCACACTCACTCATAGCAATGCTAGCTATGTCTTCTACGCTATGAATTTATTCCTGTATAGTAAGCCGGACGCGTACCTACACTCACTGAAAATGCCACAAGCATTGCGGAGTATCACTTTTAATATACTTCACGCAAACCCGTAGCGGTTAAACATCGCTACATAACTAATGTAGTCCAGAGCAAACAGATCTAGTGTACTTTTTTTTAGAAAAGTTGTATGTATATCAAGTTCTGTTGAAGTTGCTCCAGACATACCCGAGTGACCCTTGCATGTGACCACTTTCAAACTCCTACTCCCACAAACGACACAGTAACTGTTTTCTGACACTAAGTGAAATGTATACCAACCTATGTTCATATTAGTCCTGATATTCACACAATGTAAAGGAACTTACACCCGACGGGAACACACACACACACACACACACACACACACACACACACACAAGCGTGCGCCACGCCCATTAGTCACTGACGTCATTTAGTTTACACGCTGCAGTGTGTAAGCAACCACAAAGCTACTCAGTCGCTGCTGTAGTATGAGTATTATTCCTGTTTTACTGTCCCTGTCGAAACATGTCGAAAAAACGAATATCGCTCTAGAGCAATCCGGCAGTGCTCTATCGAATGGATGCATAATATTTCGTTTTAAAAATAATTTTGTTTGTGAGTGGAATGAATACGGCGCTTTTCGTTGGCAGTGGGCCTACAAGAAAAAGGTGGTGAGCAGCACTTCTTTGGGACGACTACAGCTACAAATTGCAAAAACGAAATTGTTAATATCTGACAAATCATCAAAGAAAACACACCTGATGTCTACTAGGAGAGATATTCTTCATATACTGTTTTAGTTTACGTACTTACATAAATACACTCCTGGAAATGGAAAAAAGAACACATTGACACCGGTGTGTCAGACCCACCACACTTGCTCCGGACACAGCGAGAGGGCTGTACAAGCAATGATCACACGCACGGCACAGCGAACACACCAGGAACCGCGGTGTTGGCCGTCGAATGGAGCTAGCTGCGCAGCATTTGTGCACCGCCGCCGTCAGTGTCAGCCACTTTGCCGTGGCATACGGAGCTCCATCGCAGTCTTTAACACTGGTAGCATGCCGCGACAGCGTGGACGTGAGCCGTATGTGCAGCTGACGGACTTTGAGCGAGGGCATATAGTGGGCATGCGGGAGGCCGGGTGGACGTACCGCCGAATTGCTCAACACGTGGGGCGTGAGGTCTCCACAGTACATCGATGTTGTCGCCAGTTGTCGGCGGAAGGTGCACGTGCCCGTCGACCTGGGACCGGACCGCAGCGACGCACAGATGCACGCCAAGACCGTAGGATACTACACAGTGCCGTAGGGGACCGCACCGCCACTTCACAGCAAATTAGGGACACTGTTGCTCCTGGGGTATCGGCGAGGACCATTCGCAACCGTCTCCATGAAGCTGGGCTACGGTCCCGCTCACCGTTAGGCCGTCTTCCGCTCACGCCCCAACATCGTGCAGCCCGCCTCCAGTGGTGTCGCGACAGGCGTGAATGGAGGGACGAATGGAGACGTGTCGTCTTCAGCGATGAGAATCGCTTCTGCCTTGGTGCCAATGATGGTCGTATGCGTGTTTGGCGCCATGCAGGTGAGCGCCACAATCAGGACTGCATACGACCGAGGCACACAGGGCCAACACCCGGCATCATGGTGTGGGGAGCGATCTCCTACACTGGCCGTACACCTCTGGTGATCGTCGAGGGGACACTGAATAGTGCACGGTACATCCAAACGGTCATCGAACCCATCGTTCTACCATTCCTAGACCGGCAAGGGAACTTGCTGTTCCAACAGGAAAATGCACGTCCGCATGTATCCCGTGCCACCCAACGTGCTCTAGAAGGTGTAAGTCAACTACCCTGGCCAGCAAGATCTCCGGATCTGTCCCCCATTGAGCATGTTTGGGACTGGATGAAGCGTCGTCTCACGCGGTCTGCTCGTCCAGCACGAACGCTGGTCCAACTGAGGCGCCAGGTGGAAATGGCATGGCAAGCCGTTCCACAGGACTACATCCAGCATCTCTACGATCGTCTCCATGGGAGAATAGCAGCCTGCATTGCTGCGAAAGGTGGATATACACTGTACTAGTGCCGACATTGTGCATGCTCTGTTGCCTGTGTCTATGTGCCGGTGGTTCTGTCAGTGTGATCATGTGATGTATCTGACCCCAGGAATGTGTCAATAAAGTTTCCCCTTCCTGGGACAATGAATTCACGGTGTTCTTTTTTCAATTTCCAGGAGTGTACATTCAGGTGAGATATTAATTAACTTAATCCAGCTTGGTTACGTGTATGATTACGAAGGCTTTCCCGGCGTAATAATTGATAATATTCTTCTGGGGTGTGCCGTCGGATCATAACGTCATCTTGACACAATATTTACGCGGTCCAACTGGTTGCCATCTCCAAGTGAGAGTACTGGTACACGATCTCTCCGGAACTGGCTTCTCAGCGCAAGCGGCGGCCCCTATATTGGCCGCAGAAGGCCCACAACGCGTGCGCAAGAAGGTAACGTACTGCCTCTAGCGCGAGTAAACATACTGCGCCGCCAGTGGTGGAAACAGGCGAAATCGAGATATCGCTATCAAAAATTAAAATTATCCCCTGTCCCGGGGATTTGCTTGTGAGTTTTCATGTCGTGTCGTTTTTTACCCGGGTTCCTCTGGAAGAATCCTTTCAATTAATTGGTGAGAAACTGGATGAGGAAACAACCAAGCTTTTTCGCCATGTGCTGGCGTTTACGTACTTTTATTCATTGACAAATATTTTGAACAGACTTACGGCGTGGCTATGGGGAACCCATTGTCCCCAATAGTCGCCAATCTTTTTATGGAGGATTTTGAGGACATGGCACTGAAGACGGCGTCTATAAAACCAACCTGTTTCTGGAGATACGTCGATGATACGTCTATGGTGTGGCCTTATGAGAGAGAAGCTCCTGACCGCCTCCAAGATCATTTTTATTCCTTGCATCCTAGCATCAAGTTTACCATGGAGGTGGAAAGTGATGGAAAGCTCCCGTTTCTGGATGTTGTGATTTACGGAAAGGATGATAGGACACTGGCACACAATGTGTATCGAAAGCCTACGCACACGGACCGTTACCTGCATGCCTCTAGCTGTCATGCATTGTTCCAGCGTACGGAGGCCCTGCGGACGTCGGCGAAAAGAGCTTATGCCATTTCAAACGGAGAAAGCTTGACACAAGAATTGGACCATCTTAAGGTTGTGTTTAAACAGAATGGCTACACAGCTAAACAGATCCGTCGTGCTTTCCAGCTTGGATCTTCGCCTGAACCACCGGAAAATACCCGCAAATAGGTGGCTTTTCTGTCTTTTGCTGGGAGAATTTCCTCGAAGATAGAAAGAATTCTAAAAAGATATCATATCAAAAGTATTTTTCGTCCGCCAGCCATGATTAGAGCGCTTTTTAGCTCTGTTAAGGATGACTTGGGTTTGAGGAAGCCCGGTGTGTACAAGATCCCTTGCCACTGTGGGAAGGCTTATATAGGTTAGACGATCCGTACCATCCAGGACCGATGTATTGAGCACCAGCGGTTGCTTCAACCTGAGAAATCTGCTGTGGCCGAGAACTGTCTCACCGAGGGACATAGAATGCTGTATGACGAGACACAAATGGTTGCCCCTGCATCTCGCTATTGGGACTGTGTTTTAAAAGTACCCATGGAGATTCGTTCATATGATAATCTTATTAATAGAGACAAGGGTTAACTTTTAAGTAAGACTTGGAACCTGGTGTTATCAGACATTAAAAAACAACGGTCTGTGTTCGATCGTCGGAATAATTTTTAATTTTTGATAGCGATATCTCGATTTCGCCTGTTTCCACCACTGGGGGAGCAGTATGTTTACTTGCGCTAGAGGGCAGTTACGGCACCTTCTCGCGCACGCGTTGTGGGCCTTCTGCGGCCTATATAGGGGCCGCCGCTTGCGCTGAGAAGTCAGTTCCGGCGAGATCGTATACCAGCACTCTCATCTGGAGATGGCAGATAGTTGGACCGCGGAAATATTGTGTCAAGATAACGTTATGATCGGGCTGCACACCCGAGAAGAATATTACGGTTACCTATAGATCTAAAACATCAGATAACTAATAGATGCCGTAGAGTCAGTTTCAGAAATTAAATTTCTAAAACGTGCCTCTTTGCCTATGTAGTTCATCACGTGAAACGAATAGTTTTGCGCCCTCTCGTGCTGCAAGTGCCGTTAAATTACTGTGAGTTTAATTTCATCAGACACGTTTTAGGTCTCACTCAACTATTCAACTCAGAACGAGATTACAACTTGCATGTAGTTTTCTCAATTCTTTGTAAATAGTATTTATTCTGATCCCTAAAATTTCGGGCATGCAGTCGCATAAATTTGACACTGCTGGGTTCCGTTAAGGATGATTTGGTGCTTCGGAAGCCTGGGGTTTACAGCATCCCCTGTGAGTGCGGCCGTTCATACATCGGACAGACGACACTTGCTATCCAGGAGAGATGCACAGAGCACCGCAGGTACATCCGGTTCTTACGCACTAATAAATCTGCAGTGGCAGAGCACTGTATTGACACTGGGCACTCTATGGTGTACGATAACGTCGAAATCGTAGCCTCGACTTCATCCTTCTGGGACTCAGTAGCGTACGAAGCAATTGAAATCCGCTGGGCAACGAATTTAATTAATAGAGGTAGCGGCTTCAGCTTGGACAAATATTGGAATCCGGCAATTTCTGAAATAAAACCAAAAAGACATCGCGACGATGCAGCTGGCAGTGCTACATCGATATCACCGTGTGGATCGAGTGTGCAGCCATAGATCTATTTCCATGCATATTCCACACGTCTTTGCCGCCGATTAACGTCTCTGGCGCCTTGTGTATCTGTAGCCACATGCGCAGTGGTCGCAGTGGTGCGGTCCATGGCTTTAAAAGGATGGAACAAGTGCTGGAGCATTCCATGATTTCCACCTCACCATTTATGGCCGTCCTATCCACCTCACTCCTAACCTCAAATACCTTGGCCTCACCCTCGACCGCCACCTCACCTAGACTCCCCTTCTTCTTACGATCCAACACAAAGCTCACAACAGACTCCGCCACCTGAAACACCTGTCCAACTGGACATTGGGTCCACATCCTTCCACCATCCTTCATACCTTTAAATCCTTGATCCACTCCGTTATTTGTTACGCCATCGTAGCTTGGATTTCCGCCCCTCCCATTTTCTATTAATCCCTCCAAATCCTCGAACGCCATGCACTTCTCCTCGCCTTCCGCATCTGCCTTCCGTCCCCCATGCACATCCTCTACGACCTCACCCCCTTCCCCCCACCTTCTCCTTTGATCCTCCTCACCCCCTGCTGTCTCCCTTCCTCTCCACCCCCAGCCCTTTGCCGCACCTTTACCGTTGTGTCCAACCCTCTCTCCATCTCCACACCCTCCGCCTCCTTTCCCAACGCAACTTCCACCATCTACCCTATCAGTACTAGCCTGATCTTCCTCCTCCTCCTCATGGGTCCTTCTCCTCCACCTCCCTTCTCCTGAGCACCTTTCCCCTCCTACTCCCGCTCCACCTCTTGTGCTCCCCTTCAGTGTCTTTGCACTCCCTCCTGCCTTGTATTCCCTCTTCATCTCCTGCCTCTTGGTGTACCTGCTGATGCCCCTTCACTGTTCTTCCTGCCCCTCCTCTGCTGCACGTTGCTCTCCCCTCCTTTTCAATCCTCTTTGCCCTCTCCCTCGGCAGATCCCACCTGGCAGTTTTATTCTTCATCGTGTGTGCTCCAAGTGGGTTTAAAGTGTGCTGTTCTAGAGTGTTTGTAATACTGTGGCCTACTTTTAAGCTGTACGTGTGCCTTCAGTGTCTTCTTTGTGTTTTAAGAATCGCCACCTGTGCTTTTTAACTTTATGTCGACATTTTTAATTGTTGTCCCCCCCCCCCCCCATGAATGTCTCCATGTCAGTGTATTTTTACCTCCCCTCACTCTGTTTTATGTCCCCTTTTTCGTCGCCTTATATATAACATTTTATTCTTGTATTATTTGTCTTGTCACTCGGCTGAAGAGCGCCGTATTGTGCCGCTGACAGCCCTCTCCTGCCCATATGGGGCAGGGAAGGAAATCACAATAAAGAAAAAAAACTGGAGCGTCAGTCACCTCGTTTGACTCCAAAGATGGCTGGACGGTATTCAGCCGAAATATTAGAAGAAGAAGTCAAATTAATGCAGCTGCATGCCCGACATTTTATGGATCAGCATTTGCGCCGCGAAAATTTTCATTTTTTGCAAGGAAGATGGTTAACTAACACTGTGCAGGCATACATCTCCTCTGTCTCTTTGCAATGTAAGTTTTTTAAGGTACAGTTAATCATAAACGTCCATAATGCGAGATGCTGAACGAGTTGGAGAATGCTAAAACAGTGGAGAGGTTGCATTGTCCGTATGGCCACAATGTTGTGCTAGGACGAACGACTTGGTAGCTAGTTGTTTGTAGAGAAACCTTTCCAGTATTTATGCGTGTGAGCTCTTTCTTCTGTTACGATATTCCACAAGGAACTCACAAAGGTGCTCTGGACGAGTCGCTCTAACTCGATAAAGCAGTTGGCAGACGTCCACTAACGAAAGCTACTTTACGATGCCATCACAGAAGAAGGACGCCAGTAAACACAGTGCGTGCGCAGGAGGACGAGTCGTAAACGTGCGCCACAGCGCCACAATACGTCCCGCCACAGACGTCTCGTCTGAACGGCTTTATTAGAAACGGCGCCAGCAGACGCACGGACCGCACGCGACGCTGCCGTGTGGCGGGGCTGCCGCGTTGCGTCTGCCACACGCCGTGAGTGTACAACGACTCAGCACGCTTTTCTGATAGACCGTTCCGTCCTATCTGCCATCTGAGATGCTGACGGGAAAGTGCGTCACGGCTGTATGCACAGTAGGTCGAATCGGTTTACCGCTCATCTTGTTCCTCACTTTTCATACTTTACTTTCCCTTTTGTTATTATTTGACAGTATCTACAGATGTGATTGACTAACGATCTTCCATTACAAATAAACAAAACGATTGCTTACTTTAAATGTTTAATTGACACTACAATAGTGCAACCATAGTCACAGCACATAGGAATTTTTTCTTTAAAAAAAAGGGACCACGTTACCGGTTTAAACAATTACGAGATATATGGTCATAATTTCCATTATATATCCTACAACTGATGTTTTACATTTGAAAATGACGACGTAGTTCGTTGAAACCAGTAACGTAACCCTTTTTCTTAAATAATTTTTGTTTTGGTTTACTGTGACTATGGATTCACTATTGTAGTGTCAAATAAACATTCAACTTATATTTAGTCACACTCCTTACGACTATTATGTCGGAATGGAAAAAGATTGCCTAGCTAGGTTTGGTCATCAGTTAACTTGTAGCCTGGCATGTTATCGTTTACATCATCGGCTGGTGTTATATCCTATAGCAAACAATAAGACATAAGGCACTATTACTGTATTCTTGAATTTAGATTTTCGTAACCACAGTTAATGTAACATCTAATAGCTCAGTTGTAAGACTTTAGGTTTTATCCTTTATTTACGGGGTTTTAATCATAGCTAAATGTAACACTAGCTGTATTTGGCACCTAGACCTTCGTTGTAGTATTCAGTACTATGGATAAGTTTCTTGATCATTAATATTGTTCATACTTGTCTCTGTCTTAGATATTGTACTATTTCAACTGTGGTTTTGAACTATTTTCCTTCTCATTAAGCATTTTCTTGTTTTTTATTACTTAAAGAACAGGTTATGTTCGGTATATGTACACCTACAAACACTCTATATCCCACCTCAACGCAACCTAAACCAACTCCCTATCCCAGAAAATCAGATCTGCTCCGATATTTATTCCTCCTACCAACTCTAATCCTTCCCCACCTATCCCGCTCCACGCCAGAGATCTTCTCTCATTTTTCCCTCTACACTCATCCCCATCCCTTCCTTCTTGTGTCAGTACCCTACCCACACACTGTTACTCCTCCTCACCCTCTGTGATTCCCACAGTCAGTATTCCCATTATCTGCTTCACCTTATTACCAGTTACCTCCAAAGTTTATCCACCTAACAAATCCCTATCTCCTTCCCCACACCCTCCGAATCTCTATGGAACATATTCTCTTCTCCCAGATTCTTTTTCACCCAGTGCATGTCCTTCAGATGTTAAGTGAAAATGCAGTGAGCCATGTTTTTTCATAGAAGAACTTCACCCCATCGCAAATGTTGTTTTTAAATTGTATATATTCTTTGTCCCTTTAGCTGCCTGTCATTAATCTTTTTAATTTAAAACATAAACAACCTTCATATTTTATTCTATCAAATGGTTCAAATGGCTCTGAGCACTATGGGACTTAACTTCTAAGGTCATCAGTCCCCTAGAACTTAGAACTACTTCAACCTAACTAACCTAAGGACATCACACAAATCCATGCCCGAGGCAGGATTCCAACCTGCTACCGTAGCGTTTATTCTGCCACCTTTTTTATCTTTTTATGAATATTCTTTGCTGAAGAGCGGAGTATTGTACTGCTAACAGACGCCCCCCCCCCCCCCCACCCATCCATATGGGCCGAGGCGTAGCAAATAAAGATAAAAAACACTGCTTATTGGCAAGTTCTCTGACACCCACAGTACAGGTACTTCACATTCTTGTAACCTGCGTTGTCAGTTATACATCTTGCTTCCAACTACATGTGGACTATACAACAGGTAGCGCTCTCAGTCGCCTTATATTAACACACAAGTGTAGCAGTATCAACACTGGATCTATGTATGTTAAACGACGAACCTATCTATTTTTTTTGTAACCAATGACTACTTTTTTACTTAAGGTAAGCTAATAACGTGATACCGATTTTTATTTATTTATTTATGTCGCAATATATTTTCCATTACGTACATACCGCTTATGATCCGTCAAGTTAATAAGAGCTCAACACAGTATTATAACGATGTGTAATGCCTCGTGTCCGGCACACACTGAAGAAAATAATAAATTTATATTGTTATGTGTCGTAAGGCGGAGGTTCAGTTATTAATTGTACTTTGTTGTTGATCACCTACTTGAAGATGCCTCGTCAACGTGCTGAAACCAGTTACCAATTAAAGATTTTTTGTGATCTTAGCCTAGAAATTTTAATCTGATACCTGATAGGTTCTACAGTTGTGGTCTTTCAGACTTTCCCGTCGTAATAGCTACTTGGAAGGTTTTCGAACGTTGCACTGGATGCTGCTGTGGAAACTGCACGATATTTCAACGAGGCAGCTGCTCGTCATCTTAAGGTACGACTTTTAGGAGTTGTGGCGGCTCATACACCGATTCGCTAGAAGATCGCAGACGCAAGAGGGAGGTGCTATGACATCGTCGCAAGTACAATGGTATTTTAGAAAAAGACGACCTGAGTCTCATTAGACCAAGAATATACAAGATCCTGTGTCAGGGTGGTATGTCATAGATTGGCTACACGTGTCTCACTGTTAAAAATAGATAGTCGAAGCGGAATTTGTGTTTATTGAACTGTCGACTGCGAAGGGGAGGGCGTGGTATTAGAGAAGATATACAAGCTCGGTGCATGTTTAAGGGAAGGATGAGGAAGGAAGTCAGCCGTACCCTTTCACAGAACAATTCCGGAATTTTCATTAAGTGATTTTAGGAAGTCACAGAATATCTAATTACGGGTGGCAAGACACGTGTCTGACCACAGAAATATATCGCTCTCTGAAGACAGAAGCGATGAATATAGGCTTCCTGCCAGACTAGGTTATTCAAATAATCAGCTGTTGCTGCCCACTGTCTTCATACAGGAGCATGAACTATGGAAAATACAAGATCTCCCCACCAGCCTCCACCTACTGGGATTCCATCATCAGACACCTAATCGTCTGTGCAAAGGGCTAGTTTCACAAAGGCGTATTTCTCACAAATCTAAGATGGTTTGCTTAGTTACAGAAACTAATCATACACGTGACACGGGAAAATTTAAATGGTTCAAATGACTCTGAGCACTATGGGACTTAACTTCTGAGGTCATCAGCCCCCTAGAACTTAGAAGAACTACTTAAACCTAACTAACCTAAGGAGATTACACAACACCCATTCCCGAGGCAAGATTCGAACCTGCGCCCGTAGCGGTCGCGAGGTTCCAGACTGTAGCGCTTAGAACTGCTCGGCCACCCCGGCCGGCCGTGAAAATTTAAAAACAGCCGAAAGTAACTAGTTGTACCGGAACAATAGACACTCAAGAATAAAGCAGGCTACTTGAAAGACGAAATGGTTTCATCCTTTGCAGTATGTATTTCTAAAGAATCCCAACGAAGTATTCAGATACACTTCGGATCGTCCAGTTCTTAAGTCATTTAAAGCTGAAAAGAGTTACTGTACCAATATGCGTGTTCTGAACAAGAAGGATTGACAGTTTCAAACATGGCTGATTGTCAGCAACCGTGTATACGTTCCAACACAGGAATCACGTAGCCAACCGGTTGCAAACATCTGTTTGCACACATTGAACTAGCTTTCGACACCTCTAAGGATGCCATCATCAGAATGAAATTTTCAGAAACCGTCAAATTACGTTGTGAGAAGGCTATAGTCAGAGTTAAGAGCAGATATGCTCTTTTTGACTTGAGCATACCTGCTCTTAACTCTGACCATTACCTTCTTGCAATGTTATTTTACAGTTTCTCAAAATTTCATTCTGATGAAAGCATCCTTCGATTTGTCGAAACCTGGGTCAATGTATCAAACAGTTATTTGCAACAGGTTGTCTATATTATTCCTATCCTGAAAAAGGACTGAAGGAAATTTTTAGAGCCTCATATTTCAGCGTTACTTTAAAAAGTATTGCTTCAGTGGAATGTCGGTCATAGTTTTTCCACTCTAACTGAAACTTAAAACTGTCTTTGATGGTACTGGAACAAGGAAGTAACACATGAAAATTGTTCTTTCCTGTTGTCGACGCTATTTATAAATCTCCTAGTAACACAGCAACTGGGATATAATTATTTTACTCTGGGCCGAATGATAAGTGGTCTGATGCTATTTGGAAAGTTATAACTAAGGAATCGTGATACAAAGTCCTTTTGACACGGTTTTTGCATGATTACTCTGGGGGCTCAATTGGAAGGTCAACGTGTGCGAAAGACAGATAATCGACGTTTAGTCGTGACTCAGCAGTGTGTGTTAATCCCATAATTATAAGTGTTTGACATGAGAGTAGTCTGTCGAAATAAGTTCATGATCCAGCCATCATCGCTTAAGACAGTTCGGTAACGTATAGTACAATTGTAATCAAATAGTCTACACATTTGTCAGTAAAATAAAATAGCTTCCCTCGAACATTGAAAGAAGCATTTTTATACTAACCCACCAGTATCAGTGTAGAAATGTATATAAGAATATGCAAGATATTTCTATTTGCCGTATAAGCACCTGATTCATTGAATGGAAACGATGAACAATCTGACTTACAACAGTTTATCATGATTTTGTTATATTTATTAAAAGTCTAGTATTTTTACCACATGTCTACATCCATCTTTACGAGCGCAGTATAATCGGCAGTATGCGACGAGAGTATGGCTTGAGACAAGTAACCATTGGATTGCAGATAGGTATTTTTAGTTACGCTAAATGATTATTTTACGAAATGACAGATCTTAAGCATGATACAAAATTGTTAGCTGATTATTCCATACATTTTCCAAGTTCTGAAAACCTGATTTGCATTAACGAACCTGGTTGGCTCAAATGGCTCTGAACACTATGTGACTTAACTTCTGAGGTCATCAGTCGCCTAGAAGTTAGAACTAATTAAACCTAAGTAACCTAAGGACATCACACACATCCATGCCCGAGGCAGGATTCGAACTGCGACGGTAGCGGTGGCCCGCTTCCAGACTGTAGCGCCTAGAACCGCACGGCCACTCTGGCCGGCGACCCTGGTTGATCGTAAATATTTGTAGAAAGATTTGTACGTAAGTTTTTAGTTCTGTTTTGCTTTCTTTATAATTTCACACCTGTTATGAGGAAATAGTCATATTAATTATGGCAGTTTAACAAAATATTCTTCTCACTGTAAAGGAAATGTTATTTATATTTATCATCAGTTTCATTTATAACACAACTGAAGTGTTTCCCCAGGACTAAGAAGTCATTAATTGAATTACAGAATAGATATAACTGCAACGTCTGCTCTCAAACTACCCCAATATTTCGCAGTTTTTGTCTTAGTTAGGAAACTTTACCGAGATGGCACCGAAAGTTCCAATATTTGCCTGCAAAGTCAGTCACCACTTCACTTGAAGGGATCCCACCAAGTGAAAAGCTGGGGAACTTCCTAGTACTCCATAATGAAACGTTACAATCAGTTTCCACGAATCTCTCGTGCACAGTTCGCCTTTGCAAAGGCGGCGTCTCATAGTCATCTGTGGTCAGAGGAACGGTTTGTTCACCGTGTCAGTATCTCGTCATGCTCTGTTACCGTCAAAGAGCTCGCTGCCGAAATGGTCGCAGTTCCAAAGAGAGGTTCACGCACTCGACCGGTTTCCTAGAAGCCGGACAACGATGGCGAAATTGGCGCGTGTGAATCACTGTGATGCCTTTTGTTAGAGGAGTTTGTAGACACCAAAGCGAGTTACCACTGTGTGGCATTTTCTCTAAAATATCCTTCTTATGCTGAATATTGCCAGGGCGCTCTCTAATTTCCTCTGTCCTTCTCTCATCAGCTTCTAACTTCGTCCTTCATTAATTTCAGCCAGCATTTTGAAACACCTGCGTTTAAATTGGGTTTGCGTGATGTACCGAAGCTCCTAAAAGTTAATTATTACGATTATATGACCGTGTGCTTAATGCATGAAATGCTATCGGTTTTTCTGCTATGGTTTCGGGGGTTTTTCAACCGAGCGCGGCTGTTCTGAGACGGAATAATTAATGATTGAAAGTTTGTCTATTATTAAAGACCATAAAGTTTGCAACGTACAAACTGATATGTATTTCCACTAACACACAAAATCTGAGACAGTTTCTACCTTCGCCTTAAACGTTTAATTACGCCTATATCTTTTATTGGTTGCTGATTTTAATTACTTAATCACACACAATGATGATGGTTAACATTCACAACACCTGTAATCCATGGCTGTTGCTGGCCGACGCGGTTGACGCATGACACGTAATTCGGCATTTGTCACTTTTGGTTTCATATCGGTATTGATGAGGGTCCACCCCACGACGATCAGGGGGACGCACTCATTTGTCATACTCCGGTGAATTTACCGTTTCCTACTCACTCGACAACCATTCTTGCCTGTCTCTCCAGTACTACTTCTCACTCAACACTCGTCCCACTGATTCCTGCAGCGCTCGACAATCGATTCCTGTCTGTTATCGACCTGGGTGTCGGATACTAGCATCTATGTCGGTGGGATCATGGATCCCTTATAATTTCAGGTCTAATTGTTGCTCTCTGTGTCTACGTTGTACTCCTTTCTTTTTCGACTGTTCATTGTAGGCAATTTCTGGCTAGTATGAGCAGCAGCCAACATGTTTTCCTCATTCTCATAATTTATATTACTTTACGATCCCCTCATTTTCTTAGTACATCTTCATTCGCCGATATGTCAACCCTTTCAGTTTTGCATTTTCTCCACTACTACATTTCAAAACCATCCAAGTACTTCCTATCCTCATTCTTATTTTCTGTGACTCACAGCTGTATAATATTACACTCCAGAGAAAACACCTGGCGAGCCTCATCCTCAATTTTATTGGGAATATTATTTGCTGTAAAAAAACTTTTTACTCATACATGTAGCAGTGGGAAAGCAGGCAAGACAATAAAGTAACTCAAGATTCAGCAACAACTCAGTTTCAGAGAATGCCTCTAGCCAACTGTACAATAATTAGTATTCCGTCATTTATCTCCCTTATTTTCTTGAATGACGTCTTAATAATATGCAGGAGGTCTTATTCGCCTCGCACAACTTGAGGGAACTTGTAGGACGAGGCATCTGACAGGATGGCAACCAGCGACTCAAATATCAGGGCTCGCCACACAGAGTCGCTGACATGTAGTCAAAACTGTAACATATTTTGGGTATGACCCTGCCGCACGCGCTTCTCTGCAAATGGATATAATTCTACAACCCCTGCGGGAGTCTTGCTGAGTTACTGCCAGCGAATAAACCTCGACAGGTGGTGGTAATAGCGGGAGGACAAAAGTAGCAACCTCCAGGAAACTTTGAGTCTGTTGTTGTGGTCTTTTGTCCTGAGACTGGTTTGATGCACCTCTCCATGCTACTCTACCCTGTGCAAGCTTCTTCATCTCCAAGTACCTGCTGCAACCTACATCCTTTTGAATCTGCTTAGTGTATTCATCTCTTGGTCTCCCTCTACGATTTTTACCCTCCACGCAGCCCTCCAATACTAACTTGGTGATCCCTCCATGTCTCAGAACATGTCGTACCCACCGATCCCCTCTTCTAATCAAGTTGTGCCACAAACTTCTCTTCTCCCCAATCCTATTCAATACCTCGTCAATACTTACGTGATCTACCCATCAAATCTTAAGCATTGTTCTGTAACACTACATTTCGAAAGCTTCTATTCTCTTTTTGTCCACACTATTTATCGTCCATGTTTCACTTCCATACATGGCCACACTCCATACAAATACTTTCAGTAATGACATCCTGTCACTTAAATCTATATTCGATGTTAACAAATTTCTCTTCTTCTGAAACGCTTTTCTAGCCATTGCCAGTATACATTTTATATCCTCTCTACTTCGACCATCATCAGTTATTTTGCTCCCCAAATAGCAACACTCATTCACTACTTTATGTGTCTCATTTCCTAATCTAATTCCCTCAGCATCACCCGACTTAATTCGACTACATTCCATTATCCTCGTTTTGCTTTTGTTGATGTTCATCTTATATCCTCCTGTCAAAACACTATCATTTCAGCTCAACTGCTCTTCCAAGTCCTCTGCTGTCTCTTACAGAATTACAAAGTCATCGGCAACCCTCAAAATTTTTATTACTTCTCCATGGATTTTAATACCTACTCCGAATTTTTCTTTTTTTTTTTTTCATTCACTGCTTGCTCAATATACAGATTGAATAACATCGGGGATAGGCTACAACCCTGTCTCACTCCCTTCCCGACCACTGCTTCCCTTTCATGTCACTCGACTCTTATAACTGCCATCTGGTTTCTGTACAAATTGTAAATAGCCTTTCTCTCCCTGTATTTTACCCCTGCCACCTTCAGAATTTGAAAGAGAGTATTCCAGACAACATTCTCAAACGCTTTCTCTAATTCTACAAATGCTAGAAACATAGATTTGCCTTTTCTTAATCTAGCTTCTAAGATAAGTCGTAGGGTCAGTATTGCCTCACGTATTCCAATATTTCTACGGAATCCAAACTGATCTTCTATCAGTTTTTTCATTCGTCTCTAAAGAATTCGCGTTAGTATTTTGCAGCTGTGGCTTATTAAACTGATTGTTCGGTAATTTTCACATCTGTCAACACCTGCTTTCTTTGGGATTGGAATTATTATATTCTTCTTAAAGTCTGAGGGTTATTTCGCCTATCTCATACATCTTGCTCACCAGATGGTAGAGTTTTGTCAGGACTGGCTCTCCCAAGGCCGTCAGTAGTTCTAATGGAATGTTGTCTACTCCCGGGGCCTTGTTTCGACTCAGGTCTTTCAGTGCTCTGTCAGACTCTTCACGCAGTATCATGTCTCCCATTTCATCTTCATCTACATCCTCTTCCATTTCCATAATTTTGTTCTCAAATACATCGCCGTTGTATAGACCCTCTATATACTCCTTCCACCTTTCTCCTCCCTTCTTTGCTTAGTAATGGGTTTCCATTTAGGCTCTTGATATTAACACAAGTGTTTCTCTTTTCTCCAAAGGTCTCTTTAACTTTCCTGTAGGCAGTATCTTTCATCTCCTAGTGATAAATCTCTACATCCTTACATTTGTCCTCTAGCCATCCCTGCTCAGCCGTTTTGCGCTTCCTGGGCGTCTAAACATTTTAAAACCTGTAACACCATTGCGTGTTTGTAGTAATGATAGCCTGAGATTCTGCTAAATTCATATTTATTATTGCAGAGCGGAATGCAGGGGGATACAATGTGGCTTCAGCAATTACTTCGCAAGGTGGATTTAATTATACGAATTATGTAAATGCTCCTCCCGATGAACCATGGACTTTGGCGTTGGTGCGGAGGCTTGCGTACCTTAGCGATACAGATAGCCGTACCGTAGGTACAACCACATCGGAGGGGTATCTGTTGAGAGGCCAGACAAACGTGTGGTTCCTGAAGAGGGGCAGCAGCCTTTTAAGTAGTTGCAAGGGCAACAGTCTGGATGATTGACTGATCTGGCCTTGTAACAAGAACCAAAACAGCCTTGCTGTGCTGGTACTGCGAACGCCTGAAAGCAAGGGGAAACTACAGCCGTATTCTTTCCGAGGGCATGCAGCTTTACTGTATGATTAAATGATGATGGCTTCCTCTTGGGTAAAATATTCCAGAGGTAAAATAGTCCCCCATTCGGATCTCCGGGCGGGGACTACTCAGGAGGATGTCGTTATCAAGAGAAAGAAAACTGGCGTTCTACGGATCGGAGCGTGGAATGTTAGATTCGTTAATAGGGCAGGTAGGTTAGAAAATTTAAAAAGGGAAATGAATAGGTTAAAGTTAGATATAGTGGGAATTAGTGAAGTTCGGTGGCAGGAGGAACAAGACTTCTGGTCAGGTGACTACAGGGATATAAGGACAAAATCAAATAGGGGTAATGAAGGAGTAGGTTTAATAATGAATAAGAAAATAGGAATGCGGGTAAGCTACTACAAACAGCATAGTGAACGCATTATTGTAGCTAAGATAGATACGAAGCCCACACCTACTACAGTAGTACAAGTTTATATGCCAACTAGCTCTGCAGATGACGAAGAAATTGAAAAAATGTATGATGAAATACAAGCAATTATTCAGATAGTGAAGGGAGATGAAAATTTAATAGTCATGGGTGACTGGAATTCGAGTGTAGGAAAAAGGAGAGAAGGAAACTTAGTAGGTGGATATGGATTGGGGATAAGAAATGAAAGAGGAAGCCGCCTGGTAGAATTTTACACAGAGCACAACTTAACCATAGCTAACATTTGGTTTAAGAATCATGAAAGAAGGTTGTGTGCATGAAAGAACCCTGGAGATACTAAAAGGTATCAGATAGATTAACTAATGGTAAGACAGAGATTTAGGAATCAGCTTTTAAACTGTAAGACTTTTCCAGGGGCAGATATGGAATCTTATCACAATCTATTGGTTATGAGCTGTAGATTAAAACTGAAGAAACTTCAAAAAGGTGAGAATTTAAGGAGATGGGACCTGGATAAACAGAATGAACCAGAGGTTGTACAGAGTTTTAGGGAGAGCTTAAGGGAACAATTGACAGGAATGGGGGAAAGAAATACAGTAGAAGAGAAATGGGTAGCTCTGAGGGATGAAGTAGTGAAGGCAGCAGAGGATCAAGTAGGTAAAAAGACGAGTGCTAGTAGAAATCCGTGGTTAACAGAAGATATATTGAATTTAATTGATGATAGGAGAAATTATAAAAATTCAATAAATGAGGAAAGGCAAAAAGGAATACAAACGTCTCAAAAATGAGCTCGACAGGAAGTGCAAAATGGCTAAACAGGGATGGCTAGAGGACAAACGAAAGGATGTAGAGGCTTATCTCACTAGGTGTAAGATAGATACTGTTGTTGTTGTTGCGGTCTTCAGTCCTGAAATTGGTTTGATGCAGCTCTCCATGCTACGCTATCCTATGCAAGCTTCTTCATCTCCCTGTACCTACTGCAACCCACATCCTTCTGAATCTGCTTAGTGTAGTCATCTCTTGGTCTCCCTCTACGATTTTTACCCTCCACACTCCCTCCAATACTAAATTGGTGATCCCTTGATGCCTCAGAACATGTCCTACCAACCGATCCCTTCTTCTGGTCAAGTTGTGCCACAAACGTCTCTTCACACCAATCCGATTCAATACTTCCTCATTAGTTATGTGATCTATCCATCTAATCTTCAGCATTCTTCTGTAGCACCACATTTGGAAAGCTTCTATTCTCTTCTTGTCCAAACTATTTATCGTCCATGATTCACTTCCATACATGGCTACACTCCATACAAATACTTTCAGAAATGACTTCCTGACACTTAAATCTATACTCGATGTTAACAAACTTCTCTTCTTCAGAAACGCTTTCCTTGCCATTGCCAGTCTACATTTTATGTCCTCTCTACTTCGACCATCATCAGTTATTTGGTTCCCCAAATAGCAAAACTCCTTTACTACTTTAAGTGTCTCACTTCCTAGTCTAATTTCCTCAGCATCACCCGAATGTATTAGACTACATTCCATTACCCTCGTTTTGCTTTTGTTGATGTTCATCTTATATACTCCTCTCAAGACACTGTCCATTCCATTCAACTGCTCTTCCAAATCCTTTGCTGTCTCTGACAGAATTAGGATGTCATCGGTAAACCTCAAAGTTTTTATTTCTTCTCCATGGACTTTAATACCTACTCCGAATTATTTTTTTGTTTCCTTCACTGCTTGCTCAATATACAGACTGAATAACATCGGGGATAGACTACAGCCCTGTCTCACTCCTTTCTCAACCACTACTTCCCTTTCATGCCCCTTGACTCTAATAACTGCCATCTGGTTTCTGTACAAATTGTAAATAGCCTTTCGCTCCCTGTATTTTACCCCTGCCACCTTCAGAATTTGAAAGAGAGTATTCCAGTCAACATTGTCAAAAGCCTTCTCTAAGTCTACAAATGCTAGAAACGTAGGTTTGCCCTTCCTTAATCTAGCTTCTAAGGTAAGTCGTAGGGTCAGTATTGCCTCACGTATTCCAATATTTCTACGGAATCCAAACTGATCTTCTATCAGTTTTTTCATTCGTCTCTAAAGAATTCGCGTTAGTATTTTGCAGCTGTGGCTTATTAAACTGATTGTTCGGTAATTTTCACATCTGTCAACACCTGCTTTCTTTGGGATTGGAATTATTATATTCTTCTTAAAGTCTGAGGGTTATTTCGCCTATCTCATACATCTTGCTCACCAGATGGTAGAGTTTTGTCAGGACTGGCTCTCCCAAGGCCGTCAGTAGTTCCAATGGAATGTTGTCTACTCCAGGGGCCTTGTATCGACTCAGGTCTTTCAGTGCTCTGTCAGATTCTTCACGTAGTATCACATCTCCCATTTCATCTTCATTTACATCCTCTTCCATTTCCATAATATTGTCCTTAAGTACATCGCCCTTTTATAGACCCTCTATATACTCCTTCCACCTTTCTGCTTTCCCTTCTTTGGTTAGAACTGGGTTTCCATCTGAGCTCTTAATATTCATACAAGTGGTCCTCTTTTCTCCAAAGGCCTCTTTAATTTTCCTGTAGGCAGTATCTATCTTACCCCTAATGAGATAAGCCTCTACATCCTTACATTTGTCCTCTAGCCATCCCTGTTTAACCATTTTGCACTTCCTGTCGATGTCATTTTGGAGACGTTTGTATTCCTTTTTGCCTGCTTCATTTACTGCATTTTTATATTTTCTCCTTTCATCAATTAAATTCAATATTTCTTCTGTTACCCAAGAAATTCTACTAGCCCTCGTCTTTTTATCTACTTGATCCTCTGCTGCCTTCGCTACTTCATCCCTCAAAGCTACCCATTCTTCTTCTATTGTATTTCTTTCCCCCATTCCTGTCAATTGCTCCCTTATGCTCTCCTTGAAACTCCGTACAACCTCTGGTTCTTTTGGTTTATCCAGGTCCCATCTCCTTAAATTCCCACATTTTTGCAGTTTCTTCAGTTTTAATCTACAGGTCATAACCAACAGATTGTGGTCAGAGTCCACATCTGCCTCTGGAAATGACTTACAATTTAAAACCTGGTTCCTAAATCTCTGTCTTACTAATATATAATCTATCTGAAACCTGTCAGTATCTCCAGGCTTCTTCCATGATTCTTGAACCAAGTGTTACCTATGATTAAGTTGTGGTCTGTGCAAAATTCTACCAGGCGGCTTCCTCTTTCATTTCTTTGCCCCAGTCCATATTCACCTACTACGTTTCCTTCTCTCCCTTTTTCTACTACAAAATTCCAGTCACCCATGACTATTAAATTTTCGTCACCCTTCACTATCTGAATAATTTCTTTTATTTGATCATACATTTCTTCAATTTCTTCGTCATCTGCAGAGCCAGTTGGCATATAAACTTGTACTACTGTAGTAGGTGTGGGCATCGTATCTATCTTGGGCACAATAATGCGTTCACTATGTTGTTTGTAGTAGCTTATCCGCATTCCTATCTTCCTGTTCATTATTAAACCTACTCCTGCCATACCCCTATTTGATTTTGTGTTTATAACCCTGTAGTCACCTGACCAGAAGTCTTGTTCCTCCTGCCACCGAACTTCACTAATTCCCACTACATCTAACTGTAACCTATCCATTTCCCTTTTTAAGTTTTCTTACCTACCTGCCCGATTAAGGGTTCTGACATTCCACGCTCCGACCCGTAGAACGCCAGTTTCCTTTCTCTTGATAAAGACATCCTCTTGAGTAGTCCCCACCCGGAGATCCGAATGGGGGACTATTTTACCTCCGCAATATTTTACCCAAGAGGATGCCATCATCATTTAATCATACAGTAAAGCAGCATGCCCTCGGGAAAAATTACGGCTGTAGTTTCCCCTTGCTTTCAGGCGTTCGCAGTACTAGCACAGCAAGGCTGTTTTGGTTCTTGTTACAAGGCCAGATCAGTCAATCATCCAGACTGTTGCCCCTGCAACTACTGAAAAGGCTGCTGCCCCTCTTCAGGAACCACACGTATGTCTGGCTTCTCAACAGATACCCCTCCGTTGTGGTTGCACCTACGGTACGGCTATCTGCATCGCTGAGGCACGAAAGCCTCCCCACCGACGGCAAGGTCCATGGTTCATGGGGGGAAGAGATAGATATTTGGGAATAAGAGAACCACTTGTATGAACATCAAGAGCTCAGATGGAAACCCAGTTCTAGACAAAGAAGGGAAAGCAGAAAGGTATAAGTAGTATATAGAGGGTCTATACCAGGGCGATGTACTTGAGGACAATATTATGGAAATGGAAGAGGATGTAGCTGAAGATGAAATGGGAGATACGATACTGTATAAAGTGTTTGACAGAGCACTGAAAGACCTGAGTCGAAATAAGGCCCCCGGAGTAGACAACATTCCATTAGAGCTACTTACGGCCTTGGGAAAGCCAGTCCTGACAAAACTGTACCATCTGGTAAGCAAGATGTATGAAACAGGCGAAATACCCTCAGACTTCAAGAAGAATATAATAATTCCAATCCCAAAGAAAGCAGGTGTTGACAGATGTGAAAATTACCGAACAATCAGTTTAATAAGCTATAGCTGCATAATACTAACACGAATTCTTTACAGGCGAATGAAAAACTAGTAGAAGCCGACCTCGCTGAAGATCAGTTTGGATTCCGTAGAAATACTGGACCACGTGAGGCAATACTGACCTTATGACTAATCTTAGAAGAAAGATTAAGGAAAGGCAAACCTACGTTTCTAGCATTTGTAGACTTAGAGAAAGCTTTGGCAATGTTGACTGGAATACTCTCTTTCAAATTCTACAGGTGGCAGGGGTAAAATACAGGGAGCGAAAGGCTAATTACAATTTTTACAGAAACCAGATGGCAGTTATAAGAGTCGAGGGACATGAAAGGGAAGCAATTGTTGGGAAGGGAGTAAGACAGGGTTGTAGCCTCTCCCCGATGTTGTTCAATCTGTATATTGAGCAAGCAGTAAAGGAAACAAAAGAAAAATTCGGAGTATGTATTAAAATCCATGGAGAAGAAGTAAAATCTTTGAGGTTCGCCGATGACATTGTAATTCTGTCAGAGACAGCAAAGGACTTGGAAGAGCAGTTGAACGGAATGGACAGTGTCATGAAAGGAGGATATAAGATGAACATCAACAAAAGCAAAACGAGGATAATGGAATGTAGTCGAGTTAAGTCGGGTGATGCTGAGGGAATTAGATTAGGAAATGGGACACTTAAAGTAGTAAATGACTTTTGCTATTTGGGGAGCAAAATAACTGATGATGGTCGACGTAGAGACGATATAAAATGCAGACTGGCAATGGCAAGGAAAGCGTATCTGAAGAAGAGAGATTTGTTAATGTCGAGTACAGATTTAAGTGTCAGGAAGTCTTTTCTGAAAGTATTTGTATGGAGTGTAGCCATGTATAGAAGTGAAACATGGACGATAAATAGTTTGGACAGATCTGATAACTATTGAGGAAGTATTGAATAGGATTTGGGAGAAGGGGAGTTTGTGGCACAACTTGACCAGAAGAAGGGATCGGTTGGTAGGACATGTTCTGAGGCATCGAGGGATCACCAATTTAGTGTTGGAGGGCAGCGTGGAGGGTAAAAATCGTAGAGGGAGACCAAGAGATGAATACACTAAGCAAATTCAGAAGGATGTAGGTTGCAGTAGATACTGGGAGATGAAGAAGCTTGCACAGGATGGAGTAACATGGAGAGCTGCATCAAACCAGTCTCAGGACTGAAGACAACAACAACAACAAGTGAATGCTTGGCGTCTGTTCTTTCGGATATGTCCAGAAGAACGGACATCACATATTCATATAACTGATATGCCTAACTGGGCAGTAGATCCACCTTCTTCTGCGCGGAGAAATACGTCCTACCTCATGTGGGAATCTCAGATCAGCGAGCTGGACTGCAGGCGGACAGGTGGCCCTCAGTGGAAGTGTGGACCGGCCTTGATTCCTGGCGAGAGAGTGCTTGCAGGTGAGACGAGGCTGAGTGCTGAGTGGAGCCGGCACGGTAGCTCAGCGTGTTCGGTCAGACGGTTACCTGCCCTCTGTAATAAAAAAAACTGAGTTAATCGATCAACAACGAACTTAAACGGATGTCTTACGACGTCCGCCCCGAGCAGGTGTAATTAGGAACAGCGAACAAAATGAGAAAATGAGATTTAAAAACAAAAAAAAGTGGCGCAGTGGTTAGAGCACCTTTCTGGAAAGCAGGATACACCAGGCTCGAATCCCGGTTAGGTTCGTATTTTCGCTCGTCCCTGCTGATTTCCCATAATGTCCCTCTGCAACTGACAGCAATGATGCCCTCCAATTTACATATAACTTGGATTTATTTGCTTATAACTCTGTTCACAATATAATTCATTTCGTTTGGCGCGGCGATCGCTTCGGCCTTTTCTTACTGTCACGATGGATGAGAACCGACAACTACTCTGAATTCCAGTTCGTGTTTTTTGTTTGTGGTATACTTATTTCTGTATTCACCCGAGTATCGATCGCTGTATGTTTCGAACTTACTAAGAAGTACGCTTGGTCCATAATGCTTGTCTCATCTCTTGCTGATCTTTTCATTTCATGTATCTGATTATTCTGGAAGTGAAGACAGTTACTTCTGTGGATGATAATCTAAGATTCACCCAGAACTCCTATACTACTATTGACCGTTTCCTGTCCATTTTTCACTATTACATTTTCAAATGACTCATTCGAAATTCCGGCATTAAACCAAAAGGTTTAGAAAGTCTCGTCTTAGCCGTTTGTTAGCTGAGTGACAGACCTTTGAATGCACTGTTGTTGAATTTAATAGTAACTGAATAAGCTATGTCGTATACACTCCTGGAAATGGAAAAAAGAACACATTGACACCGGTGTGTCAGACCCACCATACTTGCTCCGGACACTGCGAGAGGGCTGTACAAGCAATGATCACACGCACGGCACAGCGGACACACCAGGAACCGCAGTGTTGGCCGTCGAATGGCGCTAGCTGCGCAGCATTTGTGCACCGCCCCCATCAGTGTCAGCCAGTTTGACGTGGCATACGGAGCTCCATCGCAGTCTTTAACACTGGTAGCATGCCGCGACAGCGTGGACGTGAACCGTATGTGCAGTTGACGGACTTTGAGCGAGGGCGTATAGTGGGCATGCGGGAGGCCGGGTGGACGTACCGCCGAATTGCTCAACACGTGGGGCGTGAGGTCTCCACAGTACATCGATGTTGTCGCCAGTGGTCGGCGGAAGGTGCACGTGCCCGTCGACCTGGGACCGGACCGCAGCGACGCACGGATGCACGCCAAGACCGTAGGATCCTACGCAGTGCCGTAGGGGACCGCACCGCCACTTCCCAGCAAATTAGGGACACTGTTGCTCCTGGGGTATCGGCGAGGACCATTCGCAACCGTCTCCATGAAGCTGGGCTACGGTCCCGCACACCGTTAGGCCGTCTTCCGCTCACGCGCAACATCGTGCAGCCCGCCTTCAGTGGTGTCGCGACAGGCGTGAATGGAGGGACGAATGGAGACGTGTCGTCTTCAGCGATGAGAGTCGCTTCTGCCTTGGTGCCAATGATGGTCGTATGCGTGTTTGGCGCCGTGCATGTGAGCGCCACAATCAGGACTGCATACGACCGAGGCACACGGGGCCAACACCCGGCATCATGGTGTGGGGAGCGATCTCCTACACTGGCCGTACACCTCTGGTGATCGTCGAGGGGACACTGAATAGTGCACGGTACATCCAAACCGTCATCGAACCCATCGTTCTACCATTCCTAGACCGGCAAGGGAACTTGCTGTTCCAACAGGACAATGCACGTCCGCATGTATCCCGTGCCACCCAACGTGCTCTAGAAGGTGTAAGTCAACTACCCTGGCCAGCAAGATCTCCGGATCTGTCCCCTATTGAGCATGTTTGGGACTGGATGAAGCGTCGTCTCACGCAGTCTGCACGTCCAGCACGAACGCTGGTCCAACTGAGGCGCCAGGTGGAAATGGCATGTCAAGCCGTTCCACAGGACTACATCCAGCATCTCTACGATCGTCTCCATGGGAGAATAGCAGCCTGCATTGCTGCGAAAGGTGGATATACACTGTACTAGTGCCGACATTGTGCATGCTCTGTTGCCTGTGTCTATGTGCCTGTGGTTCTGTCAGTGTGATCATGTGATGTATCTGACCCCAGGAATGTGTCAATAAAGTTTCCCCTTCCTGGGACAATGAATTCACGGTGTTCTTATTTCAATTTCCAGGAGTGTATACACGACTTCAATTTACAAAGGGAAGGCATACAACAAATCGTAATTTTCCCGTATATCTTAGAGCAACTCGCTTAGGTTGATGATTACTTGGCTGATAACTGCTTCACGTACAATCGCTGAAAGCAGCGTGTATACAGTATTATAAGACACGTTGCACACGTCCTGTCTGCCTAGGTGGGGAACACAACAATGGGTTGTGTGCGTGAATTCCCTCTTTTTACTAACTAATTCGGTGAATTTCAGACGTGTTATGCCCCAAGATCTAAATTTCACAGCAATTCTCAAATCTCATTGTATCTGAAACAATTGATAGGTATAAACGCAGTATTCTTTAACAAGCGTCTTGTCTTTAATGATTTAGAAATCTACTACTACGCACGTCTGTGCGAGAGGAACTCGGCTGCTTGCCAGTTCGGGTGGAAGCAGCTCGCTGAATGATGCGCCCACGGCACGCCTATGAAAAACAGAGCCCCTCAGTGGTGCCAACTCCAAAGTCGACAGTAATGTACAAAGAATAAGAGTGAATGAGTAAAAAATAATTAGAATGCAACACGACATGAAATTTGTAGACAACACCCAAACTAAGTATTTTACCGCAATAGTTTTAGAAACAAAAGTTCCCGGGAATTGCGTGTCTTCTGATTGGAGAGAGACGGGCGTTAGAAGGCACTTATTTTCTGCTGAAAAGTTACTAAGTTGTTTGGTCGTCGGTATATACCATGTCCATCAGTCAGAGTCACTGCTAAAGACAGGAACGGGGTCAACTTAGTCACTTGATGCCAACTGAGGAGCACGTGAGTCAGAAATAGTGCCCCAAGGTCAGCAAAAGCCGCCAGACAGCGAGAGAGGCAGGCTGAACCCACACTCGTCCATAGAGCACGCAAATGACGCCTCTGTCTGAGCATGGCGTTCGGCCGGTCCCTGTTCGACCTTCCCACGTCGTGTGAAAACATTTGAAACGTCCCCTTAGAATAATTATACAAGACTGGGCTTAAACTTAAACACAATATTTTTGGCGCAACGCAATCTGACTTCCAAAAATCCCTACGAAAGAATGCCCCTGACTCACATTAACCTATACGTTTCACAAATCACTTACCTCACAAAAATCTTTGTTACTCAAGCTACTGCAATACAGCGAGCGCCACTACTGCCAGCTAACTGAAAGATTCAAACTACGGAAGTCATTAACTACTGATAGGCACAGTTAGCAAATGAAAGATTTTAATAGAGAACAAACAATGTATTTACTTTTATAGTCATAATATATATATATATATATCAGTTCATGACACCAATTCTTACAAATTTCAAAACTCCGCCATCTTTCTCCCCACGTCCACCACTGCTGGCGGCTCACCTCCAACTGCTACGCGCTGTTCACATCCAGCTGCCGCTGCCCAACACTACAATTGCAGACAACAATGCAAACCAGCCACAGGCTGCACACGGCACAGCCAGCGATTTTCATACAGAGCGCTACGTGGCGTTACTAATAAGAAAACCTAAACAGCCTACTTACACATTTCATGCTTAAATATATAGCAGTGTGCCTCGACAGACAGCAATTTGTAACTAAATGCCTGCTGCTGCCTCACTTAATACTTCTCCTTTTTTTACTGACTTCAGATGCTTCGCCCAAGTGCATCTCTTTTATCTAATAACTGTACTCGTAATACGCTGAAGCGCCAAAATCAAGGGGTACCTTCTAATAGTGTTGGACTTCCTTTTGCACGGTCAACTTGACGTGGCATGGGCTCAGCAAATCGTTGGAAGTCTGTGCAGAAATTATTAGCCGTGCTGCCTCCGTAGCCGTCCATAACTGCGAAAATGTTGTACTAACTGACCACTCAACTGTGTCCCATAGACGTTCAATGGGATTCATATCGGGCGATCTGTGTAGGCAGGTCATTCTCTCGAGTTGTCCAAAATGTTCTTCGAATAGTAGCTGTCTGGTGACATGACGCGTTGTCACCCATAAAAACTCCATCGTTGTTTGGGAATACGAAGTCCATGAATGGCTGCAAAAAGTCTCCAAGTAGCCAAATATAACCAGGTCCAAATCCATCCCATGGATCCACCACCAGCTTTCAATGCGCCTTGTTGACAAGTTGGCCACACTGCAACCCTATCATCAGCTCTTACGAACTGAAATCGGGACTCATCTAACCAGGCCACGTTCTTCTAGTCGTGTGGGCCCAACGAATATAGTCACAATCCCAGGAGAGGCGCTGCAGACGATGTCATCCTTTTAGCAAAGGCACTCACGTCGGTCGTCCGCTGCCATAGCCCATTAACACCAGATTTCGCCGCACTGTCCTTCGTCGAACATCCCACACTGATTGCCCTGGTTATTTCACGCATCGTTGCTTGTCTGTAAGCACTGACATTCCATGCAAACGTCGCTCCTCTGGGTCGTAAAGTGAAGTCCATCAGTCACTGCATTTTCCGTGCTGAGAAGTAGTACCTGAAATCTTGTATTCTCGGCACACTCTTGACACTGTGTGTCTCGGAATACTCAATTCAAGGCCTATTAATGCCCGTCGCGTGGCCATAGTCAAGTCGGAAAGTTTTCCACGTCATTCACCTAACTACAAATGACACCTTCGACGAAGTACCGCCCTTTTATATTTTGTATACGAGATGCTACCACCATCACCAATTGAATCGCCGTCGTAAGGGGACGTAACAAATCACCAACTGTATAAAATAGCTGTCCACCTTAAACTTACAACGAAATTGTACTTCCGAAATATGATCTTCCCATTTCGAAAGTATTAACCTACATATTAGTCCTGGTTTCCTTCTCTTTATAGCTACTATTACACTCGGTCATCACAACAAACGAGACACTTTGCGAAAGAAGTGGACTCACGACTGGTAAAAAAATATCTGAGGCTTTACAGAAAGCAGTACCGTAAGGAAACACTTTGACTTTGGCAATAGTACCGAAATTAACTAACTGCAGACACTGCTAAGTAGTCCTCCTGCAGAAGACGCGGGAGTTTAGACGCGCCACTCAGACGCAGAGTAACAGCTCCTAGGGCGCACGGCTCCGCCACTTCTGACAAGGCATATATACGCTCGCGGCGAGCGATATAACATCCATCGGCGGCGGCTCCATTTGATTAGAGGGGGGCGGCTTTTTGCGAGATGAGCAGACGCGGGCGGAGTCGGCGGCGAGTTTACCGCCCGCGCGCGGCAGCCTGCGGTCCCTCCGGCGGCCCTCGGAAGCACGCATAGCGCGTTGCGGCGTCTTCCGTGTTTACTGCTCGCCGCGGCCGACCTGCAAACAGCCGAGAGCACGCCCCGGCGCCGCTGTTTACACGGGCCTCTCGGTAAACTCGGACACTTGCCGGGTACGCCCAAGCAGGAAGGCCGGGCTGAGGATTACAGCGGCTGAGTACACAGCGGCTCAAGGCGGCGCCGCTGACGCAAGGAACAAGTGAAGCAAGAGGCGCGAGAGATGCCCCGCCGCGACGTCGGGGCTACAGCGCCATAGCCTCTCTTATCTGCCCGGCGTCGGAATGCAGGGTTCGCCGTTCTTCATTAGCACACCTACTAAGAACGAACTATTCCGGTACGTTCTTCTCTTCACCAGACCATAAAATGAATCATGATTAAGATCACACGTTACCTGCAGTAGGAAGAGTTTGCAAGTACATACGCAGCAAGGCAAACTTACACTGATAAGCCAAAACATTACCACCACTGCCCACCATGATGTCGGATGGCGTCTGGTGGGGTCGTGCGCAGGTGACGCGTTAATAAAAGTATGTAAGAGGAGCAGACTCTGACAGAGGCTAATCCTAGCGAAGATATGGGCAGAAAAAGGGGAAATCCATCGAGGCAAGCAACTTTGGCAAAGGGTCGGCGAACCAGTATCTCGAAAACGGTGAATTTGGCAGGGTGTTCCTAAGTAGTGTCATGATAGGAGGATATTGAAACTACTACTAGGCTTTAATGGTTGGACGTCCATGACTCTTCACAGAACCTGGGGTTCGGAGACCTGTCCGCTCTGTAAAGTAGGACATACAGTGATCTGCGGCATCCCCGCCGTCGGCTCTTCGGGAGAATCACATCTTTGCTACACTATATCGATGGTCGTCTCCACGAACTCCGTCATGGAGATGAACGTAGCTCGAAACGTGCAGCGCGCCACCCACGCAGACTTTTGGGAGTAATATTATGCTATGGGAGACAACCACAAGCACTTGCATGGGACCTATGGTAGTAATCGAAGACCTCTGACAGCTGCGAATCACCTGCATGCTCGATGGCTTTATGTCTGATGATGGCCGATCGGAGTGGCCGAGCGGCTCTAGGCGCTACAGCCTGAAACCGCGCGACCGCTACGGTCGCAGGTTAGAATCCTGTCTCGGGCATGGATGTATGTGATGTCCTTACGTTAGTTAGGTTTAAGTAGTTCTAAGTTCTAGGAGACTGATAACCACAGAAGTTAAGTCCTATAGTGCTCAGAGCCTTTTTTTTTAATGATGATGTCATCAAAAATGGTTCAAATGGCTCTGAGCACTAAGCGACTAAACTTCTCAGGTCATCAGTCGGCTAGAACTTAGAACTAATTAAACCTAACTAACCTAAGGAAATCACACACATCCATGCCCGAGGCAGGATTCGAACCTGTGACCGTAGCAGTCGCGCGGTTCCGGACTGCGCGCCTAGAACCGCTAGACCACCGCGGCCGGCGATGATGTCATCTTTCAGTAGAATAATTTCCCGCGTCTCGGAGCCTGAACTGGTCTGAGGGGCATTATAGTCAATTCACTTTGATGTTTCTGCGAGGAAATTCACGTGATGTAAATCCTATGGTGCACATCTCGGCGTCGTCACAGCGTGCGCAATTCAGCGACACGTTATTTACACATATTGTGTGATCTATGCGTAGACAACTAGTGCCAAATATCTACCGAAATCTACCAACAAACTTTCGGGATCAATGACGTATTTCCTTCCAAAGGAGGACAAGAAAGCTGTTAATCAAGTGGTCATAATGTTTGGGCTCATCAATATATATTTGTTTTAAAACGTTGAGAGGCGCTTGATTACTCAACATTTTCATTTCCTGGCAGTATATTGTTCCTGCTTGTGAATAGCAATGCATACATTTTGTGTAGTCTGCGAGGACTTGCTCTAACATTTTCGATCTATTAATACGGTCTGTTTAGCAAGTTCTTTGTTCGGTCACTGTGACTGACGTAAGACTTTGGTGGTTCGGTTTGCTCTTGACCAGAAGTCTGCTGTTGAGACACGTTGCCCTTCCCGTTTGAAAGAAGCACTCCATTATTGTAGTTCACTTGTTTGTACTTGGGCCGGACGTTCTAGGCGCTTCAGCCTGGAACAGCGCGACCGCTACGGTTGCAGGTTCGAATCCTGCCTCGGGCATGGATGTGCGTGATGTCCCTAGGCTGGTTAGGTTTAAGTAGTGAAACACCCACTAAACCAGCTGGGCAGAACAGGTAATAGAATTTTGGAAAGGGCCAAGGGTTGAAGCCAGTTTCTGCTTCTAATTGACATTTATTGTAATTTAACAACTGTTTCACGGCTGAAGGCCTCCAACAAGAAAACTTAACAAGATTAAAAATTCAAATTAAGATAGCAATAAAATAATTCAAAAAATAACATACGCAAAGTGCAATACAAATGGCTGAGGGCCATGATCAGTATCCAAAATTTTAGAATATATTACCGTAGACCTTTCAAGGCAGAAGTCCAACAAGAAATCTTAAATCAAAAATTCAGTTAAGATAGCAAGAAAATAATTTAAAACCCCAAAAAGCTACATACGCAAGGTACAACACAAGTGGTTGAGGGCCACAATTAAAATTCAAACTTTTAAAATATGTTACCATAATCTTTAAAAGCAGAACACTGAAGTGTTTAAGGTTCAAAGATAAATTTAAAAATTAATTTTGCAAAATTTTAAGAAAACAAAACAAATAACTATAAGCCTAAAATTTAAAATAGCTAACAACAGATAATTAAACACCGGTGACACTCAGAAAGCCTCCAGGGAGGTCGGTCTGCCCTCGTTCACTTAGGGAAGACAGGTGGTGAGCCCAACTATATTTGATCCTTCGGAACCAAACCAGGGGACAGCCACGGACAGACCGACACAATGACTTGCTTCCCAACCATACATGAGAACACAAACGGGAAAGTTTACAAACGTGATAATCCACAATGGAGCATGTATTAGCCGTCAAACTACAGTCAATTTCGAAGTCCTGGGTCGGTGAACCACGAAGCTCTTAGCGATCGGACAGCTCTCCACACGCTGCGACACTGCGCAGGGGCTGGCAGTGGACCCAAGCGACTGCACCGCACGGATATGTCTTCCCTGGTCCGCACCAACCGACCGACCGACCGCCTGTTGGTCCATCGAACTGCTGCTCCGTCCCAACTGCACTGCTGGTGTGTCTCCCACTCGCTTCCAGACACGCGATGGCGGAAATACTGGCTCAGACCCAACCATGCAGAGGAAACACGCCTACTGGCTAAACGACATCCCTGCACCAAGAAAGGATCGACCCAAGTTCCACGATATGGTAACTGCAGGGGCCCAGAAGCGCTCGGAGAACCAATTACGTGTCGTCCGATGAGATGACTGACCTCTCAGAGGCAGCATTTTACATAACTTGTCAGAGAAAATAATGCCAACTGCACACAAAACCTGACAAACATTTGCACGAAGACCTGAACGATACCTAACGGTCACTGAGCACGCACAAAGACCAATTGGGAGTCGAGGCATACACACACAGCCGACCTATGGGCGATCGGCGAGCCAAAACGCTTCGTCCGATAGGGCGACCGACCGACGATCCACCAAGACCGTGGCCCGGCTCAAGTGATGCGTCGCAGCAACGGTCGGGCGAGCCATGTCCATGCAGGCCTCACTGCTGCTCCAACCCGGCTGCACTAGTGCCGCATTGCAACTCCCTGAATGGCAGGTCTGGACTGCGCTCCAGACGCGTTCCAACAGACTGGCAGACCCGAACTCGCTATCCGAACTGCGACCAACTCGCGATCCGAACTCCGAAGCCGAACTGGCTTCCGACAGACAACGACCGGAAAGTAATAGCAGTCGAGCAAAGGTACTACGAGATGGGATATATCGATACGCTCTGTTAACACCACTCACTGTTAGGCAAAGCAGCAACTCAGTGACAGAAGTAATTCAAATTAACTTAGTGAGGTGGAAGTACATTAAAAACAGGGTGTAAAATACATGATGGAGGAAACACGAGCCACATATGGCTCAAGTAGTTCTACGTTCTAGGGGACTGGTGACCTCAGATGTTAAGTCCCATAATGCTCAGAGCCATCTGAACCATTGTTTCGTTCTTTGTATGGGAAAGTCATGCTGTGTCCCGGTGTTGAGATGGATGCTGCTTTTGCCTGGCAGAGCTCCACTACAGGGCCATGACAGTATTGTTTGCGTTACCTACGTAAATCTGGATCAAGCTTTGTAAATGTTGGCGAATGTGCACCCATTAAACATAGTATGGTGTGGTTTAAGCCGTTTTCCAATTAACTGAGCAGTGCTCAATAGTGCTAGTCGAAAAACGAGTAAAGTTTAAAGTTTGTAACAGGAACACAAGGCAATGGTGCTACAAGGAATTATACACCACGTAACTTTTCACCACATTTCTCATAATACTAATTTTAAAATCTAATTCTCGTATGTTGTGATAGAGGTCAAAAGAACTAAAACTTGTAAATATTATCAAATTGTGAACAAAAATCTTCCTCTGTATTCTAGTGCACCAAACCAATAACGAATACAAAAGGAGGCCTCAGTAAGAAAGCAAGGAGATCTGTATCATTGTGATGATAGATTTATAAAAAATCCGAAACAAGTCATTGTTTAATTCAGGTAAACCTTCTTAACGTTGCTGTTCTGTTCCCTTTTGCTAAACAAATGTACTGTTCGGGTCAACATGACCAGAAATAATAATATGCTGAAAAAAATTCTAGTCACATGTATTTTTCGTACAGCTGTAAGTCATCGACATTGTTCTTATAGTTGATCGCTAATGAACATTGTGATAATAATAATAGCGATAATAATAATAATAATACACAAAACTTCACTAAAGAAAATTTATTATTTTAATATTCATGCAGAGTATATTTCGAACAACAGACATTTTCACGAAAAGTCATTCTCAACAACCATCTATCTGTCTGCTCATATCACTTTCTTCCCTTCTTACTCACTGTGGTCTGGACACAAGCCAGTGACATATGTTTCGCATACATGTTTATTACACTTTCCACACAACATGTTTGTTTTATTGTCAGTGCGTGAAGGACAGAACTTACAGCTCGAAGTTTGCTGATTTAGCGAAACCTGCTACTCCTTCAGTGTCTCATATGCTGCTGACCCTTCTCTAAGAACCTTCTGTTCTTGGAAAATACTTCGTTGATGCTATGTGCCCTGCAACCAGTTACTTTCCAAGTTCCTCCAAAAATATTCTTCTTCTAGTCAAATTTCTTTCATTCCAGTTAGGATCAATCGAAGTCCACAAGACATATTCATAATAAGCAGCAACATGAAGAACATTGTGGAAACTATCATGGACCATCAATTGGTTTTCTTTTTGCATGTGTGCATACCTGTTAGGTGATCGAATGTGTCTACAGCCCCTTCGGTTGGATTATAATCTAAGATGATGTTTTGATCCTTGTGAGTCCTGTCACTTATTCCCCAAACCGTGGTGGAGAGTGCTCTTTATTACAACATTATTACTTCTCTTAGGAATGGAATTGATCACTGTCATTTGTGAAGTAAAATTAACAGCTAAGAACCTCCTCGTTGATCATATTCGTCGAATCTTTGGCTTATTTTTACGTACAGTTCCGTGCGTTGTCATTTTCATTTTCAGGAGCAACTGTCCCAAATTGTATGACGTAAAAAATTTGTCACATGGTACATTCTGATCTCGCAAATCAGAGGTAAGATCAGCCAATACTCTCATTTTCTGATTTTTTTTTTTTTTGGTGCCGAGCCACTCTCCTTTTCTGAATAAATTTGAGATTTCAGTACATATGAAGATTTTTTGTCAAAAAGAGTCCATATCTTGATCCCAAAATTTGCCGGTTTGTTTGGGATATATTACTTGAATGGGCAGCGGCCCCTAAATGTCACCAACTGCTCGTCGATAGTCACCTTTTCCCCTGGATTACACAGATCTGGAAGAACTTTTAACCACTTCTTTTAGATGCGCAGAGTTTATCAGTACGTTATCTTTCTTCTCTTGCGGATTCCTATCAGATCGCAAGAAGCGCAATTTTACAGAATGTTTCTAAGGAAATGGTTGCTCGAAATACTTTCCGCCCAGTTTCCTTATCCCCTAAAATTTTGTGGTTTCCCCATATGAGCAATATACACCCGCAAGGAATGTGAGTCTTAAGTATGTGTGAAAAAGAGAATAATCAATGTTTGTCCATTGTTTACAATAAACTCGTTGCCCCTCAATATTTTATATTTCTATTATTTCATTTAGAAGTACTACAGAAAACAGTACTTCGAATGAACTTTCTACGTGACTTATTCTGGTTCTTGCACACCTGGGAACACCTGGGGTACTCCTTATGACGTTCGAAGCACGTAGGCAGCCATGTTGTGTAGGTGGCTGCAACTGCCATTCTGTGTTTCCGTTTTTAGAAAAAGAAGTCTGAACACTATTTTGAACAGGCTGTGAATTGTCGTCAGTGTCACCATAACACTCGCTTTCAGACGCATTACCGACATGATCTTCAAACTCGTAAAGAGATCCATCGTCTGTTGAGCATGCGACCACCGTGATGTCACGATTCAGACTCATCACAAACGATATAGAACTCAAATTAAGCAGAAACAATGGGTAATTTAACTAGTTGACTAGTCGTAGTAACAAGTCCATTGTTGTAATCGCAGTATATTTGTTGACTTGTTGAATCTTGAGAATAAGGATGAACAATGAAAGTCATTACTACTACAAAATATGAGACAGCAAGAAACTGTTTGACTTGAGAATAATCGTACTAATGTTGAGTCACATTGACCCGAACAGTACATATGCAACTCTTATGGTTTATGACAGATGACTTAAAGTATATTAATACATTTTAACCATCTACTGCCCTTGCATTTTCAGACAAAGTCACCAACTTTCATTAAGTTATTTTTATATTTAAATAATAAGTAACGAAATTTATAACCATTTTGGGTCATATAGACCCGAACAAAAAGGCAGAGTTAAACTATACTTCTGGTTGTATGCTGTTTAAACTATAAACTTTATAGTACGATTGCTATGATTCTCAAAATGTTGACTTTCGAGAAAACAACGAAACGACTTTTGAGTAAATAACGAAAAGCATTGAATATGAATGGAATAGAAGGTAGGAGAGCGAAGAGGTGTAATCTGTAGTGGTCAGAAGATAAGAAGTAAAAACGTTGTGAACAGACGGAAGAGTGCTGCAACAAAAGAAATAAGACAAGGAATAAGGAACTGAAATTGGTAGGTAGTACTTGTTGTGCATCCAAGAAGAAAAATAAGAATAGAAAAACAAATAAATAAGTTGTCCTGGGTACATTATCACTAACCTTAATGCAAATGAATTTTGGCGACTCGACTGTTTTGCTTAGCGACCTACGGAGTTTGATGCGAGGATATTTAGGCCATTTTTGTACATAATGTAGAGCAAACAATCTCTTCACAATACTGTAAAGTAACTTTTTGATAACGAACAGTGGACTGTAATGGAACTGACCTTGTAAATAAAACACTTTTGTCAACTTTAATAAAAAATATGGTTTCTTCTTTTTCTTTTCGTTTTGAGAAGACTGCTTTAGTTCCAGTCGGCTTCTTTCTTTTGGGCTTTATCTCTGTCCCGATTCTTTTTTCATTTTCGTACTTCGTAAATAACAATTTCGTCGTCTGTGTGTGGTTCTGTTCTGGAAACCTGCGACAGCTTGAAATTTCCATTTGAGCGTCACCCTGTTTCTATTTGCTGTTTTCCTATTTTCCATAGATATCGTTCTACCCTTTGCATCCAACGTATTTTATTTACAAGAAATCGTATTATGTGATGTTTCGAACTCCATTGATCCATTCTATGATTGTGCCCGAAGAAAACGCCCCTTCTTTTGGTAATAGTGTCCGGCATTCTCCCTGAGTATGCAGTTCTTGGCTCGCTCCTCTTTTATATTGATGTCCCAAAATCTTCCTGAGAATCCTTCATTCCCCAAGATCTAGCCTTTTAAGCAATTCTGTTATTTCTAGGTTCACACTTTCTATGGCGTACAGTGATTCAATGCGGATCATTGTCTGCTAAAATCACGGTTTTGCGTCAAGATTCTTGCAGAACAATCATATTTCGTCCACTCCTTTCATTCTAGTCGCCATTCCTTGATATCTTCACCTGACAGTTTAAGAGTAAAGGAGATATGCCGTCTCTATGTAAGATTATTTTTTGTGTTTATTTAATACATCGCTGGATTTTCTGGCGAAATACATCATCAAGTGTGGTTTAATAAAGCAGAAACTTTCGAAAGTACTCTCAAGTTTGTACCTATAATCCATTCTGTGCAGTGCTGCACAACTAAGAGCACACAATCCTAATCAGTATTATTATTTTGAATTCAGATCTGGCAATGACTAATTCTCCACCAGAATTACTCGACAATAAGACTACTGGAGACGCGAAATTGTGTTGCTCACAGAATGTGCAGCCGGCCGCAGTGGCCGAGCTATTTTAGGCGCTTCAGTCCGAAACCGGGCGACTGCTACGATCGTAGGTTCGAATCCTTCCTCGGGCTTGGATGTGTATGATGTCCTTAGGTTAGTTAGGTTTAAGTAGTTCTAAGTTCTAGGGGACTGATGACCTCAGATGTTAAGTACAATAGTTCTCTGAGCCATTTCAACGAGAATTTGCAAGGCTAATAAACAATCTCTGCGCAACAAACCACACTCGATACTTTTAAGGAATCTGAGTTTTTGGCATTCAAGATGTATTCTGTCTATTGAACACACAAAATTTACATATGGGGTCAACCGACACTAGTCTAAACAAGGCAAGGCATTACTAAGTTTTTTGGTCAATTGCAAGATTATGAAAATGATATTCACTCGAAGTGTGGATTTGAGCTCCACTCTGTGACTCTGGAGCAGGCCTCTGTGGCCGAGTGGTTCTAGGCGCTTTAGTCCGGAACTGCGCTGCCCCTACGGTCGCAGGTTTGAATCGTGCCTCGAGCATGGATGTGTGTGCTGTTCTTAGGTTAGTTAGGTTTACGTAGTTCAAAGTCTAGAGGACTGATACCCCCGGATAATGAGTTCCAAAGTGCTTACAGCCATTTGAACCATTTTTGTGACTCTGGACATAATAAAATAATTTTCTTCGAACCTGTCCACGGACAAGACTGGCATGATATAACTACTATTCCTGAAGTATCCAACGACCTAGCCGCAGTGGTAACACCAGTTCCCGTCATATCACTCAAGCCCCTGCCGTGCTGGGCCAGGACTTGGGTGGGTGACCATCCTGTCTGCCGAGCGCTGTTGGCAAGCGGGGTCCACTCAGCCATTGTGAGGCAAACTGAGGAGCTACTTGATTGAGAAGTAGCGGCTCCGGTCTCGTAAACTGACATACGGCCGGAAGAGCGCTGCGATGACCACATGTCCATACATATCCGCATCCAGTGACGCCTGTGGGCTGAGCATGACACGGCAGCCAGTCGGTTCCGTTGGGCCTTCATGCGCTGTTCGGGCGGACTTTTTATTCCTTTAGTATATTTCTTCCGGGTTAGTCTACTGCCACGATTACAGAATCATGTTTCTGTTCAGGTCAATCAATAATAGTTTCGGGATACAACACATGGAGTGGAAACATGCGACATTAAAGAAAGTTACATTCCATTTGTCAGTTCGACCATATTAACATGCACAGAAAATGGTAATTGCGAAAAAGTTGGTACCCATGAAATTCGTTCAGAGCGCCATGTAAAATTCGAAATGAACCTTCACTGAAACCATATAGTGACAAGCAACAGATCTAATCCCTATATATTAGGTGAGTAGGGTGCGTGTTTTGGGGAAACGGAAGGATTTATAGAAATTATTCCAAAAACCGAGGTTGGTCATTCCTGTATAAGTGGTATTTTCGACACAGACTATAGACCAGGTTCCCTTGAGGTCGAATAGCAATCAGGAGATGTTATCATCCTATCTCAGCCCCTTCTTCATTTCCACTTCTCTGGATATTTTGCCCTGAGTTTTTACTTTACAGTTGGTTTCACTGAGGTACATCATAGTAAGTTTATGGTACATCTTAGATATTCCAGCCTTTTCCGTCACATTCCGCAATACCACTCTTGGGATTCTATCATAGCCTTTTTTAAAATCGATATAAAGCTTTTGAATGTTTATTTGAAGTTCAAAACATTTTTCAAGTAGTGTGAGCATTGCGAATATCTGGTCGGTTGATGACCAATTTCTTCTAAATCCACTCTGACAGTCACCATTTCTCTCCTCCACGTAGGGAATACTTAGGTTCTTGGGAAACACGTTATGTCTGGTAGATAGCAGGGAGATTCCTCGATAGTTCTATAAGTTTAATGTTATCTCCTTTCTTGTGTATGTGACACATTATAGCCGTTTTCTACTCGATTGACATGCTCTTCTCTTGCCAGATGTCCAGTATTAATTTATGTATTGATTTCCGCATTGTTTCAACACCATATATGAGAAGTTTCGCTTGGATCTGATCTTCGCCAGGCATTTTATTGTTTTTTAAGGTCTTAATAGCTTGTATCACTCGCTCCGGCGTAGGTTCTGGCCCTTAAGAGCTCTGGTCCATAGTAAGTTATTTCCACCAGCTCTTCTCGTTGTAATCCTGCTTCTGGGTTCAGCAACTCTTGGAAGTGTTCTGTCCATCTGACATGTACTTTATTACCCTCCCCTATCAAATTCCTTATTTTACTTCTACATGTATTTGCTCTGGCTTGAAATTCCACATTTCCTTCTTTAATCTTTTGATACATTTCAAGTATTTGCTTCTCCTCTTCTAGCTGTTCAATTTCTTTTAGTTTTTCTTCTTTTCTAGTGTTATTTTCTTCAGGATGCAAACCCTATTCGCTAGATAGCGTTTCTCATTATAAATATTAAGATTTGTTCTAGTTCTTCACTGAAATAATTTCATTTGTGCTATGTTACACTCCTCATACATTATTTGTCAAATCAATCCGCCTTCCTCTGAGACCGTATGTGTACCAAAACGTCCCCAGCTGCCTCCAGGATTGCAGTCTTACACAGTTTCCACATTATTTCTACATGTTTATTTGACATGTCAGCATCGCCCTTAATCCTCTCTTCAATTTTCGTGTGATACGCTCCATATTCCTTCTAACATTAGTTTCTTAATCTCAAAATTCTTTTGTTTGTAACCTTTTTGTTTCCGCAATAGTGAGATCCTTTGTCCATAATAAATTTTCGATAGATGGTGCTCTGAACTGCAGTCAGCTCTCCGTTGGCTCCTAATATCCATTATGTCCCATCGATGCTCCGGACAGTCAATATGTGGTCTATTTTATTTCTAGTTCATCCACCTGGCGACATCCACGTTTCTTTGTGTCTCTTTTGTATGGGTACGTGTACTCCATGTTTTTGATTACAGGAAAACATAAAAAATCCCAAGTCCATTGTCATTTGACATTTCATGGAGGCTATGTCTTTCTATACTTGGCTGATAGCCCTCTTCTTCTCCTGTTTTTGCATCCAAGTCTCCTGTTAAGGCCTTAACATCATGTCTGTGAGACTGATCATACAAGCACTCTACCTTGCTACGAAACTCGTCCTGTTGTTCGCATGCCTCCTCTGTTAGTAAACTCACATTTATCATTTTTATGTTGAAAAATTTTCCCCTTAATCTTAACATGGACATCCATTCACTGATTGGCTCGAAGCCCATCACCACATGTTTCAGTTCTTCGCCGACAACAAACTTGTTCCAAAGGTACTTGTCCTCCCGTCACTACAGCGTATAGTGAAATTTCCCGAGTCAATTATGTCACTTCCCTTCCACCTGATTTCCTGGAGAGCCAATATTTTTTTAACGTTGTTGTTTACTTACTTTTTCAGCTGATGTAGGGCTCCAGCTTGATATAGGGTCCGCACATTCCATGTTGATACGTACATATGGCTTACCCTTTTCCTGTTTGTTGGTATCGTTATCAAAATATCTGTCTGGTTCTTCCTTTGTTAGCAATCGCAACAACTGATTTTTTACAGGGGAAGATTGTTAATTTTCCACACAACCATTTGCGGTGTTGTCCCTTATAGCTCGCTAGGTAGCTGGCTCCATTTTCATGGGAGCATACCAAGGCCTTGGTAGATCTTGTTACTGACTGAAAGACAGCAGGTGATGGTTGGGGGCTCCTCTGCCTTTCATACCTGCTGCTTTTGGTATGCCCGAGGTATTTTATTTCCCTAGGACCCATCATATCTGGAGAACGCCCGACTATCCGCCGCCGCCTGGGGAGACACCCGATGGGGGACCAGCAGCCCCACTACTTTCAACAAAACACAGCGGGATCTGAGCTGCAACTACAATAGGTTAGACCTTTACTATGTCATATGACGTAGAACTCCTATTACACTCATTTCTCAGGATGGCTCTCCGTCAACAATTGACAGAGTGGTTGAATCATAATAAGTAAAAAACCATGTATGATGGAGAGCACGTAATTTATTAAACATGGGAGAGAGTACTTCACCTTGAACGTGGCTTTTTTTTATTTCGAAATAATATTACGACGGCGAACACATTTGCAGTTTGCCGTTGAGTTGGAACTTAATGTCCCACGGAATAAAACAACGAATTTACTAACACAAACAGAATGCAAAACATGAAAACTTCACCGGCCACTCTCTGTCACTTGCTCGGCCAACTGGAGGAGCGTAGAACGTTGATTACAAGTGCTCATTTACGAGCACTTAAGTCAATGTAAGAGATTATTAACAGATAACACGTCTATTATTCCCCATTGTGTTATAAATAAATATTCCCATCCTATCCTAAAGCCCCTTACAATCATAGCACTATTTATAAAGCTGTATGATGTCGACAGATGAAAAGACTTCAAGATATAAAGCTTATAAGTTGTATCCCTGGTGTGCACTATCGTTGTTACGTGCACAGGCAGTATCTTTATTAAACGTATTTCCGCGCCAACAGACTTCGCTCTAGATGTTGTCAGTGCACCTGAGCTTCTATGTGTGATAGATTATTAGAACGATGGTAACATTCACAGTTCAGCACATATTTAACAGCATTTTACGATGTAATAAGTGTCCTACTCATCGGATCTTGTGGGACTCTCACAGTGAAAAGGCTGCATTTTCGTTTTATATTCTGACAGAATGTAAGTTATGTACATTTCTCATTTTTATCATTACGCTACTATCTTAATGGTATGTTTGCTTAATTATGTATATGCACTCTGTACTTCACTTTTGTATTTTTTGTCGTTAGATAACTTTTGCGGTGTTACTTGAAAGTGGCCCTAAGGCTGATATTGCAGTCTTAATCATAAATGTTTTATACAGTCATCGGTGACTATGATGTCCCAACCATGAGAAGTTATTCTTAATTGCTTCTGCTGCTGCTGCTACCATGTGGGCAACTAGATCTTCTTATGATACAACAATGGTTTTGCAAACAATGTTGCGCATATCATAGCACACCAAAATCGTCCAGAGTAGGCCACGGTACAAACCATCTCCACCTATCCCGTTTTTTTTGGAAAACGTCAGTTCAAGAATTGACCCCACTGGACGATTGAAACGTGCCGGCGCCCCATCATGTTGGAACCACATGCGCTGTCTTGTAACGAGTGGCACTTCATCCAGCAATTCTGGTGATGTTATGGTGACGAAAATGATCTGGGTAGGAGATGTGATCCAATTACAAAACTCACCCACAACACCTGCCCGCACATTCACGTAGAACCGTGCTTGAGAGCGAGTAAATGTGGCAGGTGGATTAAACTCCTCCAAACATCTGAACTGTGGATGTTGAAGACCTCATCGCTATGTAGTAAGCATCGGCCACATCACTGTAGTCGCTATACGTGTATCGCTCCAAGTACAGTGCAGAATCAAGACGTACAACTAAATGTGAATGTGAAACAGGTACTACAACTGAAGTGTGAATTATGTCCTCTACCTTCAGTCTGGAACCGCGCGACCGCTACGTTCGCAGGTTCGAATCCTGCCTCGGGCATGGATGTGTGTGATGTCCTTAGGTTAGATAGGTTTAAGTAGTTCTAAGTTATAGGGGACTGATGACCTCAGATGTTAAGTCCCATAGTGCCCAGAGCCATTTTAACCTATTTTTACTTCCTATACCGATGCAACAGGAAGCCCTGTAGAGTGAATACGCCCTGTACACGATTAAATAATGCTTACAGGAAATTATGAAATCAGAGAAACATTTGTTTTGGTGTCGGTCTAAACAATTTGATGAGAATATGAATTCACTGAGTGCGGTTCCAAAAGTAGATGCCGGTGGGGGTAATTTTATGGAGCACAAAATTTTACGACGAGATAACCGTATGTTGCAACTTCGACACAACGTAGGATCAATTGATTTGTTTTCTTTATGGTTATCGATGCTTCCGAATCTGTAGATCGAATGAATAGCAGCTTTATTGGTACAATGGACGTAATTTGAAGTGGAATGCAGTATAATAGGAAGTATTAATGGTTTAAGTCATACAGTCAACCGTGAGACTATTTGAACTGTCATCTTCTCTTTTCAGTCCGTACCTTTAGATGTCGAACATTTGCTGCTACTAGGTGATACGGGAAACTGTCCAAGGTAACGTGTATCGTCTTATCACAGTCTGATTAGAGGATAATCTAATACTAGTAAAATTGAGTTCTTTATACTTGTAATTATTATCATTATTTTATATTAATAAATCTTGGTAAAAGCATCATCTGTTCTTTATCTATATAAAAAGGAGAAATAAACATAATTGTAAGACATGTAACAGGTAATGAGTCTATAATTTAAAGCCACCCATAGAACTGAATAAGTTTAATTGAATCTCGCCTTGTAGACTGTGTGTAAAGTAATATTATAATTCAGTATTTTATCCATCATCAGCAATTGTATTCATATATGAGGAAGTACTAAGTAGCCAGTTGCATAAAAGAGATTTAATTTTATTACTTTCTGTGGAAGGGAATTACGTGCCCGAAACCGGTACAGAAATTAAATTTCTTTTATGCTACTGGTTGCTTGTAATTTCATTGTAATATCATAATGCTTTCTAAACACAGATTGCACCGTGAAGCAGTCAGGTTGTTGTAAGGTGTGTTCAGTTAGAGATGAATTACAGGTACTGCTGTGCATGCATTCAGTTTACAAGCTGTGATTTCCGTCACGTTATGTAACGTGCTAATCGTATTTGAAAATTTTAATTATTCGCTACTTATATTCCAGTCTCATGAATTATTGATTTTATGGACAGGTTTTCAAATAATAATCTAATTTCGTGACTGAATCATAAGCGAACCTTCCCTCATAAAATTTGATGCGCTCCTGCGCGAGAAATAATAGTCTTCAGGTTATATATCACTGCACTAGTACGTGCGTACAAATATTGTCCGATATCGAATGAAATTATATGGGTCTAGAGACATCTTAAATTTTAAAACATTTATGATTTATTTATGCCGACTGAAGTGAGTAATGACAATTTGTACGAAGGCCAAGATTCGAACATGGTTCTCCTGTTTGCTAGGCAGATGCGCTAACCACTACGCCAGTGGCTTAGCGCAATGCATAGATTACCCCTAACACGCTTCCCTCAAGCCAACGCTGTTCGAGTTTACGGGAAATACAAAGAAGTGTTAATGGGGAATGTGGATTGAGGAGGGGAGCATGCTAAGGTAGCCCGTAATGCTAAGGTAGCCAGTAATGACGTATGAGCCGTAGTAAAAACTGTTGTTCTGAAGAGCGCGCCGCAACGCGTAGTGTAAAGCAGTCGCCTTCCGTTTCTGGCGGTGGCGTCGCTGTGGCAATCGCAGCTTTGGTGTCTCCCTCTGAAAGGGGAAAGGTTGCTTGTTCACGTGCATTTAAGGGGCGCTATGAGCTTGTTAGGGGGTAATTCAGTCGGAGGCAGTTGATCAGCCTGGGCAGTCTGTCAGTCTGGGCGAGTCTGATCAGTTGGTCAGCCAAGTTAGTCTGGGTCTGTCTCTCGTCGGAATTTGTTACGCTGTTAGTGTCTGTTAGTCGTCCGGAGTGCTAGTATGTGTTAGGCCACCAGCGTGCTCGAGTTTTCTCAGGCAATAGTCATTGGCGGTTGGATCGGTCGGATGGTCGGTCGCGCACTGAGACACGAGATGACTTGTCCACCTTGAGCGTTGGCGCATGTGAGGCCCCAACGTGAGTCCAGTGGGCAGCGCCGTATAGCGAGGCGTAGTGGCTTCGCGGTTCACACGAGAGCAAACAGCAGCGAAACCACGACATCGGGCTGAAGCGGCGGGCAGTTGACGGTTCGGGAGCGCGTTGGGGGTGCTGCGCCATGTCTTCCGCAGAAATCGCAGCTTATTGGATGTTAATTGACTGGAGATATTTTGTGTCATTTAGTTGTTAAATTGTACTTGTTTTCTTGGTCAGACTCGTCCCCAGCTTGCTCGTCTGTCTCTCGTCCGTATTGGTTAGGCAGTTAGTGTCTGTCTGCTGTCGGTTTGCCGTACGTTAATAGCTGCCACTGTCATTTTTGTCGGATTCGGTGTTAACGAATTTATTGCTTAAGGGCCGAATTCTTTAAATATGTTTCTATCTTGCTTATCATCTTGCGAAGTGGTATATGTGTAATGTAGAGCATGTAGTACACTTTATGTAAGTCTGCATTTTATGGGTCTATTGAAATAGTCATTTTAGGTTATAAGCTTACCACCCTTCCACCGTAAGAGTCCATTAAAAAAATTAAAAACAAATTGCACTTTCGGTGGCAAATAATTTGAGGGTTGTACCATTTCCATTCCTCTTACGGGGTGTATAGCTCACAAATTTGTATGACTTGTTAAAAATTTCTGTTTAAAGTGTTCTGGTGTGTTGCAGATTTGCACCAGTGTAGTCTTTCAAAGGCTGTTGTGAGCGGTCATCACTACGGCCGTGTTGAAAGGGAGCAGGCGAGCTTCTCAGCACCAAGGCTCCTACTATTAATATTGTTCTTGCCTCTAAATAAAACTGTAACTTGATATTTCGAGTGTGTTGTTCTGCTTATAATTTTTGTTTTGGAAAAGTGTGATTAAATGTGTTAATGTTCTTGGTGAATCGCTATTAAATAATGTAAATTCTTTAAGGAAAGATTTTGAAAGGAAATTCGCGGTACAACGTAGTGTTTAGCGCATCTGCCTAGTGTGCAGGAGACACGACTTCGAATCCCGGCCGTGATGAAGATTATCATCTGTTGCTTCAGCGTGCGTGTATACACTGTCCAGCATGTAAAATGTCTTGTTGGGCACAGGCAACGTGGAGGGGCTTCGGCGGGAGTATACGGTGCCAGCAGCGACAGGTGCCAGCTGGAGAGAGCGCTGGACGCGACCGATCTGCGCCGTTTTGTCACCGGAATTTGTACACCCGGCGGGCGTACGTCACCGCACAATGAGGCGTTAATTGCGGTCACTTCGTCAGAGCGGCGCGCGCGGCCGATAGCGCACAATGGCCCCACACGCGGCCCCCGCCTGCCCGCCTATCTGGCCGCATCTGCCGCCGCCACTGCAGCGCGCCGCCGCCCTCCGGATTGATGCCCGCATCCGCCAGCCGCAGACGGGATTGTGCGTGATTGATCTGCGTGTCCTGTAGGTACTGCGTTCATTAGTTTTTTCCGCACAAAAACCTAGTAGTTTAACGATGGTATTAAGAACTAAAAAAAGCTGTGCACGTGTGCCAACCGCGTGCTTGAGACGTAGAAGTGATATTACATTTACCAGTTCACGCTCGTTACCGATTCGAATATTACGTAACAGGAACAAAAACGCTCCTACTATTGCTCAATAAAAGGCGAGTACGTCCCATACCAAGTGAGAGCTGTAAAAGAAGGGAACTATCTTTTCGACTTATTTGACAGCTTCAAAGAAATTTACGTCAAAACGTCCTCAAATATTCGCGTTTTTTCAGTTGTTAGGACTGGTACACACGTCATGTACTACAATGCAGTGTGGTAATAGGTAGATGCCGTGTTTCTTGACTTGCGCAGGGCGTTCGATACAGTTCCCCACAGTCGTTTAATGAACAAAGTAAGAGCTTATGGACTATCAGACCAATTGTGTGATTGGATTGAATACCTCCTAGATAACAGAACGCAGCATGTCATTCTCAATGGAGAGAAGTCTTCCGAAGTAAGAGTGATTTCAGGTGTGCCCCAGAGGAGTGTCGTAGGACCGTTGCTATTCACCTTATATATAAATGACCTTGTGGATGACATCGGAAGTTCACTGAGGCTTTTTGCGGATGATGCTGTGGTATATCGAGAGGTTGTAACAAAGGAAAATTCTATTGAAATGCAGAAGGATCTGCAGCGTAATGACGCATGGTGCAGGGAATGGCAATTGAATCTCAATGTAGACAAGTGTAATGTGCTGCGAATACATAGAAAGATAGATCCCTTATCATTTAGCTACAATATAGTACTTCAGCAACTGGAAGCAGTTAATTCCATAAATTATCTGGGAGTATGCATTAGGAGCGATTTAAAATGGAATGATCATATAAAGTTGATCGTCGGTAAATCAGATGCCAGACTGAGATTCTTTGTAACAATCCTAAGGAAATGCAATCCGAAAAGAAAGGAAGTAGGTTACAGTACACATGTTCGCCCACTGCTTGAATACTACTCAGCGATGTGGGATCCGTACCAGATAGGGTTGATAAAAGAGATAGAGAATATCCAACGGAGAGCAGCGCGCTTCGTTACAGGATCATTTAGTAATCGCGAAAGCGTTACGGTGATGATAGATAAACTCCAGTGGAAAACTCTGTAGGTGAGACGCTCAGTAGCTCAGTACGGGGTTTTGTTGAAGTTTCGAGAACATACCTTCACCGAGGAGTCTAGCAGTATATTGCTCCCTCCTACGTGTATCTCGCGAAGAGACCATTAGGATAAAGTCAGAGAGATTAGAGCCCACACAGAGGCATACCGACAATCCTTCTTTCCACGAACAATACGAGACTGCAATAGAAGAGAGAACCGATAGAGGTACTCAAGGTACCCTCCTCCACACACCGTCACGTGGCTGGCGCAGTATGGATGTAGATGTAGATATACCTAGCAGTAGCAACAATAGTATCCTCAGCAAATCATAGTTTGGCTTTTAGAATGGATGCTCTACTGAGATTGCTATTTACATGTTCACTCACCAGATTTTACAAGAATTAAGTCATAAATCAGCGCCTGTCGGCATTTTCTGCGACCTCTCTAAGGCATTTGACTGTGTTAGCTAACCAAACGATGATGTCATATTTAACCAAAAGAATGTTGAGTTTTACATTTAGTAATTCGAGCAATATAATTCAGGGATATAATTCTGAGTGGGGAGAAATCACGAACTTTTTCCCCAAGGTCCAGTCTCGGGGTCGCTGCTGTTCCTCGTATATGTATACGATCTTCCGACTATTATACAACAACCAGACTTAGATCTTTTGTCAGATGACAGTATTATTGTAATCAACCCAAGCTTATGTACAGAAACAGAAGAAATGATAAACAAAGTTCTTAAAAGAACCATTGACTGGTTTTCTGCAAATGGTCACACCCTTAATTTTAAAAAGACACAACATTTCCAGTTCTGAACATCTAGAGATACTATACCGAGCGTAATACATGGTGAGGGGAAAAAATAGGGTGGAAACTTAAAAACTCTTAGGTGTCCATATTGACGAAATTTTAAATTGGAAAAGAAACACATTTTCTATTCATAAAACAACAGTTCACCCACATTTGCGCTTAGAATCATTGAAAATCTTGTAGGGAAACAAATCAACAACGTTGCATATTTTGCATATTTTCATTCAGTAATGTTTTATGAAATAATATTCTGGGGTAACTCATTTTTAAGAAAGGAAGTCTTCATTGGTGTTCACCCAGGATCATCTTGTAGACGTCTGTTACTTGTGTCTATTGCTTCTTACCCCCTCACCATACATGTTTCAGAGGGCGGTCTAAAAGAACTCGTTGTCCTGGAGAAGTACGGTTATTGTAAAAAAGCCCGAACAGTACAGAAGTTTTCGTTTAAATGTCTTTGAAGTTGCAAGGTAAGTCGAAAAGCCAGTTTCCTTCTTTCAAATCCCTGACTCATCCTAGGACTTATTCATCTTTTCTTGTGTTACGACAGTAGCATTTTTCATTCTGGTTCCCAACTTTGACTCTACCATAATTTTGAGATTAGACCGCCATATGTTAGCAACCGATGTACACTTTTGTTAACTCAGTCGACAACTGATTCCGTATTAGTTTCGTTATTATTTTTAGAACCATGTTGCTTACATTGTGGCAATGGATAAAGGTTTCACAAAATAGGATGAACATTAATTACATACATTTTACAAAATTTGATCTGATACGCACAAATTTGAAACATAAAAGTGTCCCTTGTAGAAAGCGGAAAAAAATTGTTTTCTTTATACCTAAAATCCTAATGAAGCTAGATTTTTAAAGCGAGTATGCAGCTTTATCGTAATGACGCATTTTTATTTATTTTCTTCACTTTAAATCGTTTCTACTCTTTCAATTCACATGAAAATGAATCTTACATGCTACATTAAACTCCAATTTAAACCACAGTGTCATGACAGCCAATGAGGATAACTGTATACAAAATATTGTAACTCTGATTTTATCCATTTATCTACCTTCGTGCAAAGTTTGAACCGATTCTTGCAAGTTTAAACTCCAGAGGTAAAGCGTTTCGAAAACCACCCATCAAACAAAAAATCCAAACTATGGAAATTTTTTTGAAACGGTTAAAACTTAGCCTGGATCGAGACCGATTTACCGTTGGACTGAATTTGAACCGTCAGTCCAGAGTTTTTAGGGGTGGGTCTTTTTTGCCCGTAAAATGTGAACGGTGCACAGATAAATGGCGCTTTTAACTGAGCATTAATTTCAGTCCATTTAAAATCTTTACAAAGGAATTGATCGATTCGCACAATGGGCCTGGGCGCCAACTCCGGTTAGTTGATCAAACTTTGCTTAACATACTTCAAAATAGTTAAAATAAAACAGAAGTTATAATGGCTGCTGGTCCCGGCTGATATCACTTTACCCCCTGATCCAGAAAATTTCTGGCGTGCAGCGGCATAACTTTGACTTTTTCTTCTAATATTTTGGCTGAATTCCATCCCTTCGTCTTCAGAGTGAGTCGAGGTGACTGACGCTCCAGCACTTGCTCCGTCCTTTTAAAGCTCCAGCAAGAGTTGGAGCGTCAGTCATCTCGGCTCACTCTGAAGATGGGTGGACGGTATTCAGCCGAAATATTAGAAGGAGAAGTCAAATTTATGTGGCTGCACGCCCGAAATTTTATGGATCAGTATTTGCGCCTCGAAAATATGAGGATGCACCTTACCCCCTGTTCGTAGCTCATAAACGAACTAAATACCAAGACCACCCACTTCACAGTCCCTGTGACGCAGTATTGTAACAGGCTTCATTAAGCGTGTGTGATCAATGATCGCCTGCTAGTTCAATTTTCCATGGGTTTCGCTATACCAAACGGAATACGTGGGGATTGCCCTGAATTAGTATCTCCCGTTGAGGCTGCCTGAATTCTTATGCTAAACACTAAACTGAACACAATTTGATACATACACCACCGTTTCGGAGGACGCCAGATTTCTGGAGGACATAGAGCTTAGTCCATTTTTATCACAGGAGTTTGTTACTTCTTTACTGGTCAGCAAACCTTTTCCTTGGATTATCATATACAGTAGATATATGTGTCACGAGAAGAAGCGTAACATCGGAGGACCAAGTGAAGTGCAGGCGGGAAAGTGGATTTTACTGGTTACGGTATCGCTGAGCTTAGCCTTGTCCAGCAAACCTGGCGGGTTCGCGTGACAGTTGTAGTATTCATACCTTTATCTTTGCTAGCAGAGACTGCAGAGAGCTCTTTTATTATGAGAAATTCTACTTGTACCTCCATTCGTAGAAACCGCTGAAAAATTTGTAAATAGGTGGTTGGTCACAATCTGCACTGCTAGTCTCATCCATATTTAGTCATCTGCATACTGAGCTAACTCTTTTTACGAACACGTGCACTTGACGACTCAAATGTTCAGCTTACACTGGCACCGGTGTATTTCCACCAAGCTCCAACAAAAATCATTTCGTTCGCTGCGTAACTGATTGTCACTGAAGAATGGATAAATCTAAAAGTGGTTTGAAACTTCCTGGCAGATTAAAACTGTGTGCCGGACCGAGACTCGATTTCGGGACCTTTCCCTTTCGTGGGCAAGTGCTCTAATCAACTGAGCCACCCACGCACGACTGACGCTCCCTCGTCACAGCTTTAATTCCGCCAGTACCTCGTCTCCTACTTTCCAAACGTCACAGCTCTCTCTCCTCGGTCCGGCACACAGTTTTAATCTGCCAGGAAGTTTCATATCAGTGCTCACTCCGCTGTAGAGTGAAAATTTCATTCTAAAAGTGGTTTGATACTTACCTGAAGACTTTAATTTTCTTGGAAACTATGACACATCCACCCGGTCTGAGATACATTTCTGATATCTATAAACGCGGATGGCAGTAGTGTTATTACATAATTTCTGTGTTAATGCTGATCAGAATTATGAATGAATTTCATTTCGCAACAGAGCGTGCGCTGGTCTGGAACGTCCTGCCAGATTAAAAATGTGTGCCGATCTGGGTGGGACTCGAACTGACTCTTGCGAAGGTGCGAGGACGGAACGTGGGTCGCGCGTGGATAGGTCAGTCGGTAGAGCTTTTTTCCACAAAAGGCAGAGGTTCTGGGTTGGAGTTCCGGTCCGACGCACAAGTTTATAATCAATATTAATTGAATTTAAAGATACTGGACGATTATCAAGGTTTGTTACTTGAATAAATCTTAGCCATGAAGCTTTAATAGGCGATGGATTTCAATAAAATTCTCACGAAATAGCATTAACGCAATCCTGCAAGCCAAACTGGGGTTCATTTATACCCTATAGAGACTTATATCAACTTTATAAACATTCATAAGCCCGAGAAGTAATTTCTGAGAAGGTACGTTTGGAGCACAGCATTGTATGGTAGCAAAGCATATACTATGGGAAAACCGGAACAAGAAAATTGAAGCATTTAATTAGTGGTGCTACAGAAAAATGTTGAAAATTAGGGGGACTGATGAAGTAAGGAATTATGATGTTTTACACGTAATCGGAGAGGAAATGAATACATGGAAAATACTGACAAGAAGAAGGGACAGGATAATAGGACATTCGTTAAGATAGAGCATAACTTCCATGGTACTAGAGGGAGCTGTAGAGGGCAAAACGTGTAGAGGAAGACAGAAACTGGAATACATCCAGGAAATACTGGAGGACGTAGATTGCAAGTGAAGTGCTACTCTGATACGAAGAGGTTGGCACAGGGAGGGGAATCCGTGGCTGGCCGTATCAAGGCAACCATAAAACTGATGACAAAGAAAAAGTCATTAGTTACTTATTTCACTAGTGTCTTGCTTTTCTAAAACATTACTCCTGCATAACATTAACAGGCGCATATTAGTAAAGAAAAAAAACTAAATGAAGAGTGAGATTTAACTTACCAATGACGATGAGATACATGTGATCAACACCGTGGCAAAGGGATGACCCCACCAAAATGAGTCTGCGCAACTTCTCTGTTACTTAGCACCTTTCAGACTATGAGCGCTCCCTATTGTATCTTGCACGGTTGGCTGATATTTTATTGGCATATAATGCTCATATCGTGATAACCTCTGACCACGGATCTGGAGTTAAACAATAACATTTACAGGCAGTATTTTCCTCACTTTATATCTTTGAATATTTGTAATATGTGATTTCCTACTTTGGGATCTTACATACGTACTAACCTCAACTGAAAATTCTTGTAAATTACAGGCCGTAAATACGTGTCACTGACAAGATGCAACCAGAAGTTTGCCTAGTGTGAGAGACATATGGCTTGATTCGCGTACCGACCCAGTCTGTGTCACGTTGTTCTGATGGACTGTAAAATATCAAGCCTTCGAAGTTGAGTTCCGTGTACAACGAGTTTTGATCAAACACCCTTAGCATTTTCATTTTAATGTTCTTTATATTTTATTATTACTGACAGTTTTCTTTATGTTACAAAAGTTTTAAATTACGTAGCCTAATACCATTCTACTGCGCTCTACTTTTTACACTCCCTTCATTTCAAATGGACCATATCCTAAGATACGAGGGGGTTACGTGGTTTTGCTATTTCGAGCGGTCCTGAAAACTCTGTACGATATAAATTTGTTAATAAATAATTTAATTTTCAAATACGTGCTTATACACTGTCCAGTCACATTAATGCGACCACCTGCCACAAGACTGATTAATTAACTTCTGCAGCGTGGACCGCTTCTAAAAGTGCAGCAAAGTAAGCAGTGAGGTTCTCGAAGGTACCAACAGGGATCTGGAGCCACGTCGACTCCAGTGGCGTTTCTATTTTGAGGATCCACACGATCAAGGAAGTCCCACACATTCTCAGCTCCGCTTAAATCTGGGGAGTGTGGTGGACATTAGAGTACCGGAAACTCATCCTGGTGCTCTTGAAACCACGCGCGTGCAGTATGCGCTCTGTAACACTTTGAGTTGTCCTGCTGGTAGATGTTATCGTGCTGAGGAAAAACGAACTGCATGTAGGGGTAGATATGGTCTCCGAAGATAGACGCATACTTTTGTTGATCCATTGTGCGTTCCAGAATGACGATATCTCCCTGGGAATACCACATCTCCCAGACCATAACGCTCACTCCTCTGGCTCGCACCCTTAGGAAGATCGTTTCCAAGTGTTGGCCTTCAAAAGTCTGACGCCGGACGAGCCAGTGCCCTCTGTCCGATGGAGCATAAACGTGACTCATCTGTAAAGCCTGAGCACTCAGTCTGTTTTATATCTCTTGAGGAGTCACTAATCATCCGTGTTGCAGAGCCACAGAACGTCATAAACGTAAGTGTAGATTCTTTGTTCCCTCCAAAAGGACCATTTTCTTAAGAGTATGGTGAAATGGTTAGCAAAAATTGTCCGGTGGTTGTAGCCTTTCCTTTGAACACTTGCCGCAAGTGACTCAGTTCTACTGGAACTCGATGTATCAGCTTAACTCGATGTATCAGTGTCCTCAGAACTGAACGTTTCTGTGCTAGGTGGCGGCAGTTAGTAGTGTACAGACAGCAGTCCGTGTGGGTGGATTTCCCGTAAAGTGGGTGGGTTTTCAGTAAACACTGTGGTGAGACGACCTCAAGGAATGGAAAAGTACCGTACGTCTCTACATTGATGAGGTTATGGATGTTGCTGATACTGTTGTGATCCAAGAACTCCTTCAGTGTGCACGGCGGTCCTGCAACCTTAAATGGTGCTTCATTGGGCACCAGTGACGTGAAAGACTGTAGTCTGTCTGTAGGACAAGAGCAACTCAAGACAATGGCCGAAGACCATTCAGTCCAATGCTTTTGGGTTTTTAACCCCTTGATTCGACTGGAACGAGGGAATTTTATCGACATACAGGGCGAATTTTGTTTTTGCATTGTGTAGCTGGAATCAGCCGACAAATAGTACCCATTTCGTCTTTCATCCGCCTGTCTGTGTCGACGGAAAGCGTTGTTTTGTTTCCTGTTGTAAACAAAACTACTTTTAAAGTGGAGCTTTACGTGCACATTCGATAGAGCAGTCCAGATTATTCTCGTGCGATATTCGTTTAATCAATATGTATTAACTGGCCCGCCTTGAGTGATACCGCCAAGCATGCAGAATTGCTGTTTATTCCACGTATTTTACTTTCCCTGTTAACACAGGTTGAAAAGATAGTATCGAACTAGACTAATTTGAAAGCTCTCTGTGAAATCGGCATATAATTTCTGACTTTAAAATAATTTTCTTTGTAATGAGAAACAAACGGACGCTTTATATTGATTCCGGGCGCCGCATGAAAGGTATGACAATCAGTAGCTGTCTGGACTGACTCCAAGTACTGACTGCTGGTATCTACCAAAACATCAGAGAAAATGTGCCTCTCCTAGGACAGATACCCGGTACATCTGCGTGAAACAGTGCATTCATAAATAATATGTTTACTCGGAATGACAGACAATATTCTAATACGTCCGAAAGTGCACTGTGAAGAGATAATAATTAATGAATCAAATATGAATAAGTGTGGTTTTCGGTGTATTCGTGTTTCACAAAATACCAGCAGTGCTGTCAGAATATTTTTTGTACCCATTGAAATCAGCATAGAAACCTCGCTTTACTATGTATAGATATTGATAACTCCGGATTTACAGCTTATAGTACTAAAACAGCGAGATAGTAAATCTCGCACATTTGTGTTACAGAGTGTAAGACGTCGTGGTCTCCTGACCTTCATTGCTTACACATTCCTCCCTCAGAATCATATTGCACACATGAAGATGCTTCATTCGAACCCACCGAACGAGGTAGCGCAGTGGTTAATACACTGGACTCGTATTCGGGAGGACGTCGGTTCAATCCCACGTCCGGCCATCCAGATTTAGGTTTTCCGTGATTTGCCTAAATCAGTCCAGGCAACTGCGGGGATGGTTCTTTTGAAAGGACACGGCCGTCTTCCTTCCCCCTCCTTCCTTAATCCGATGAGACCGATGACCTCGCTGTTTGCTCTCTTCCCACAAACAACCCAACCTTCATTCGAACCCAAACTCGATAATATAAAGTCAATGTTGTATGATTTCATGTAAACGATATGTAAATATCAAGTGCGCACCGAGGTTGGAATACTCGAGGCTGGCGTACACACACACATACACACACTCAAGACACGACAGTCGCAAAAGCATTTAGTTTGGGAGAGGTAAACTGCACGCCAGGAGGCCGGTCCCTTCAGAGGGCAAGTCAACCTATCTACATCAGCCGGCGATCGCCCTCTATAGCAGACAGCGTTTGCCCGAGTGAAAGGGAGAACGACCCCGTGTTCGGCTTAAAAGCATATTCCGCTGCATTGTGTGGGACTGCCCAGCCTACGCATTCTTTACAAACATTTCATGCAGTTTCAGAGGTTTTCACAAGGAGACAGCAAACGCAGAACGCCTATGCTACAGATTTCCCGCTTGCTCGCCTTAAATGAAACGTCGTTCTCCCGATTCAGAAGAGCAATGCTGATTGGCAGACGATATTTCTGACGCCTTAAGCTGAAGGAGTAATGGAAGAGACCGAAAGATATAACCCTTCACGTCTGGTGTGGAGACTCGCTCTTGGAGCGAGAACACGTAACGAGAGCGTGTGCGCTCGTACGTGTACTCAAAGAGCGAGGAACAAGTCTCTCCTCAGTACTTCACTGGGAGAGCACCTCTGTCGAGAGCGAATCGGAGTGCGACTCTATATTGTGTCCTTGCGATTAAGCATTGTTTACTGTGTTGGCCGCCACACTTATTGTGCAGTGTAAACGGACAGAGTTATATTTGAACGCCTGCGAGCGTATTTTTGAGTGGCATCACGGTGGACTGTTTATGTGACTGGTGTACCACGCTAATAGTCAGACTAGGGGCGAATAGGAGTACTTGACTTCATCAAGACATAGGGAGAGTTTGATTGGCGAAAGTCAATCAAGATAGAATGAGAGTTATCTTATTTGTCAGTAGCGAGCAGCGCAAACAGCAGTCATCGCAGCTTACGGTATTGTACACTACAGGTCGTGCAAGCCCCATATTTCCTCTACAACAGTACACTTCAATGCATTTCACACGCGACAGCCTTGACAGTACCTAGCAAATTTCTAATGGATAATTATTCAAGTTGAGTAGGCGCGGCTCTCAACCATTTTGCCAAGTCAATAACAACCTTAAACTTTGTTTAGAAATTGCATTAGCGAATTCTATCCCTAAGAGGTAGCTTCGCATTCCGAAAAGTACCCGGAAATAACTTGTTCATAATTAAAAGTTCCATTGTAATTTCTCAGAATTTTAGCAAAGTAAATAATAATTTTCGTTAGTCTCATGTTTTTCTTACACTAACAAGCACTACTCCAGTACCCAAGTTTGCCACTAGTTACGTAAGAAATTTTGTGATTTTTTTTTTTTTTTTTTTTTGGTCATTGCCTTACAGCAGACGACTCCAGAAGATATTTATTGCTGTAAGTTTTTCAGGTATATCTCTTTAGAACGTTAGGAGCGTCTGTCTGACTTCTGTAGTAGTGTGAGGGTGGAAATTGCATCTTGCAGGACCCACAGGTACATCTCAGATTAATCCGTTGCGCAAAATGACATAATAACATCCACACACTCACAGAAAATGGAGAACCTGCGACGATAGGTAAAATAGGTAATCTACCAGGATAGGAAAGTTTCAGGATAGTTAGGCTTTAAAAAAATGGTTCAAATGGCTCTGAGCACTATGGGACTTAACAGCTATGGTCATCAGTCCCCTAGAACTTAGAACTACTTAAACCTAACTAACCTAAGGACATCACACAACACCCAGCCATCACGAGGCAGAGAAAATCCCTGACCTCGCCGGGAATCTAACCCGGGAACCCGGGCGTGGGAAGCGAGAACGCTACCGCACGACCACGAGATGCGGGCGATAGGTAGGTACGACAGCTCGCAGCAGTAGCACTTCGAAGAACTTTCTTTCATGTATTAAATAGCTATTTGCAAAGATTGGGATAAGAATAGATACAGATAGTGAAGAAAGCAGAATTGTAGGGAAGAGGGCGTGTAGTATTGTGTTGGAAGCAATTGCACTATTTACGATTTTTGTGTAGCTGTTAGGGCATAGGCTTTTCATGTGATAGGCACAGATGCAGTGTGACGCAGAGACGCAGTGTGACGCAGCATCATATAAGTTACAATTAAGAAATAACGTTTTTCTCCCTTTGCAAGCGAACAGGTGGAGATTGGAGACTGTAGCAGAGCAGACAGAACATTAGCCGAGAAGTCACGACGTTGCTGTTGTTGTTGGTTCAACCAACTGGTAAGTGGTCGTACAGTTTTGTAGACACGGTTGTGGTGTGTTGAAAGACTTTCCATGTTAGCGAGAGCACAAGCCAAAAGGTTACGTGAGAGACAGCAAGTAGACAAGTTGGGGGAGAATCAACCAGATAGACAGCAAGTAAACGAGCTTATTGAGAACAGGACAGTAGGTGAACCTAAGAATAGGGCAGACGGTTGATCAGAAAATAGGACAGTCGAGGAGCTGCAGAATCAGTAGGCTCAGTTTCACTGGGATAAAATGGAGACATATCAGACACATGGGAATCGAAGTAAAGAGAACATAGAATTTCCAGAATATGAAATTCCAGGTAGGGTACATTCTGAGCCAGAAATAGACAGCCCACGTAGGAAATGGCAAAGATTAGAAGCGAAACGAGCTCAGGAAGTGCGTTCGTTTGCCGCATATTCAGGGGTAGAATACGCGTCAATACAGTCAATGAACCGGCCGTTAGCTGACGTTCAAAGAGAAGTAGACATTGAGGAAGAGGCGGAACATTTAGAATACGTCGAGCCTATCGTACACATTCTAAATATAACCAACAACAGGCACATAATTTTGCGGAGTTACGAGCGCCTCGAAAAGGTTCCGTAACATCCGTAACTGTACCTGTAAACACAAGACATACACAACAGAGAGGGCAGAATGTGGAGTTGTTTGTGCCACGTATGGTTCGATGACAAACGCAACTAGTCCTCAACACAGACAGCATAAGTTATTGCAGTTATGAAACTAAGAAACGCCACAGCATAGCCCAGTAAACGACGTAACTGAGCGAGTAGAGAACAATAGATCGAGAATACGTAGCTCAGCAGAAGGTAGTGTTACAGGACAGGACGCGATCATGGAGATGTTACAAAAAATGAACATTAGTATGACGAAACACAATCAGGATATTGATACACAGATGACAAAACAGTATCAGCAATTGAAACAGGATAATCAGGCTATTAAGACCCCGATCCTAAAGGTTAAAATCCAGATGGAAGAAGGGATGGCCAGAATTGATAGTCATATCACTCAGATAAACAAAGACGCCAAAGAATCTAGAGAAAGAATTCAGGTACTAACACAAGTTCAGCAGCAATTACGCACTGACGTGGACGGGTCCAATTGGACATGGTAAACGTTAAGAAAAAGGTGGAACTTTTCACGAAAAAAGCCACTCGAACAGCAATACAAATTTCGGAAGAACAAGCAATTCAAAGCAAGGTTGCACTGAAAAAATATGATCAGAGGATCAGTAAAACAGAACTTAATAATAAATATCAGTTTGAAAAGCTTCGAACAGAGTTGATACAAACTATCGAAGAAAAGATCGAGACCTATTACACCTGTAGCGAAACAACTGACACGTAAGCATTAATTCAGTACACGAACACGCGCCGTCTAAGAAAGTTCAAGTAGACGTAACATTCTCGCAGAAATCGAAACAGAAAACCCCAATTAAAGTAATACAAGACATGCCACAGGACCAGGCACAGTATCTTGAAAAACGGAATACATACATTCATCCGATACCAGTCGAAAGATAGGCAACTGAACCAGTAAATCCAGTGACACAACATAATAGCAGCACAGGTACGACGAGAGTAGAAACACACGAACAACACTTTTGTTCACCAATGATACGATATGACGCGGATATGAGTCAGGAAATTGAGAATAGGCAGACAGGCAATAGATCGCCAGAGAATAAACACGACAACACAAGCAGTGGCAGATTATTTTAGTCCATGAATCAGCCACAAATCGGATTTATGAGTAGATATGATACAGACCGCTTCCTTACAGTTAGAAAATTTCAACATTTCGAGAAAGAAGGTGGTAGCTTGCATGCACGCACATTCATCGATCAGTTTCAAGTTGGCTTACCAAACCACTGGAGCGTAGCTCACAAATTTCACTTCCTTTGTGCGCACATGTCAGGGACAGTAGCACAGGTGATGCAAAAGATCGGGTCTACCTGTACGTCTTACCTACAGTCCAGAACTGCATTCATCGAAAGATATTGGTCTAAGGAGGTGCAAAACAAAATTAAATATGAGTTACTTCAGATGGCACCGTATGAAACCTCAGGAGAGAAAAGCGTGGTAAAATTCTTTGATACAATGGACAAAAAGAATCAATGCCTAGACAATCCATACTGTAACGGATAGCTGGAACGTCTATGTAGAGTGAAATAACCGGTAGAGTATCAACAGGCAACAGCAGGAATAAATGATAATATCGAAGAATTCAAAGAGGTTCTTAGGGAACTTGAATTTATGTTTAAAGAAGACGAGGTGAAAGAAAAAAGAAAAGAAAGGGAACAGCAAAAGGAGAGGACTAGGAACGAATATTCCAATAATAATAAAAGTAATCCTAACACTGATAATTTCAGGCAATTTAACAGACAAGGACAGTGGCACATTGGAGACAATTGGCATAGAAACGATAACCAGAATAACAGGTACCGGAATAGGAACGGTAATTGACACTCATACAGTGGCGGATATGGGCTTAGGAATCAAACTGCCAACGGTGAAGCGTACTTTGAAAGAGGTCACGATGTTAGAAACAGCAACTGGTGAGACCAGGGCGCGAATAATTACCGAGGAAATTATGGTCCACAGAGGCAAGAACAATACACCAAAGGGAAACCAGAAGTAGAAATTAGGCCACCAAACCCTGAAAAACGTAAAGATTGACGGGAAAATCCGGAATAGGTGAGGCAAACTGACGTCCGTTCATTAATACACTCAAAGAAGGACATTCATGTTTTGGAAGCAGCTAGATCAAAATTAGAAAAAACTGAAAATGGCCAAAATCCAGACAAACAGGGACTCACGAAAATTTCCGATAAAGAGTCAGCACCAGATACACTTCAATGACGCTACATAGCCTGGGAAAACAGCACAGAGTGGGAAAATTCTGAAAGCGAGGATGAACTGTCACCACTTCCGTGTATTAAAGAACTAAGCGATGAAGAATTGTTAACCGGACTTGGCAATATACACTCCTGGAAATGGAAAAAAGAACACATTGACACCGGTGTGTCAGACCCACCATACTTTGTCCGGACACTGCGAGAGGGCTGTACAAGCAATGATCACACGCACGGCACAGCAGACACACCAGGAACCGCGGTGTTGGCCGTCGAATGGCGCTAGCTGCGCAGCATTTGTGCACCGCCGCCGTCAGTGTCAGCCAGTTTGCCGTGGCATATGGAGCTCCATCGCAGTCTTTAACACTGGTAGCATGCCGCGACAGCGTGGACGTGCACCGTATGTGCAGTTGACGGACTTTGAGCGCGGGCGTATAGTGGGCATGCGGGAGGCCGGGTGGACGTACCGCCGAATTGCTCAACACGTGGGGCGTGAGGTCTCCACAGTACATCGATGTTGTCGCCAGTGGTCGGCGGAAGGTACACGTGCCCGTCGACCTGGGACCGGACCGCAGCGACGCACGGATGCACGCCAAGACCGTAGGATCCTACGCAGTGCCGTAGGGGACCGCACCGCCACTTCCCAGCAAATTAGGGACACTGTTGCTCCTGGGGTATCGACGAGGACCATTCGCAACCGTCTTCATGAAGCTGGGCTACGGTCCCGCACATCGTTAGGCCGTCTTCCGCTCACGCCCCAACATCGTGCAGCCCGCCTCCAGTGATGTCGCGACAGGCGTGATTGGTGGGGACGAATGGAGAGTCGCTTCTGCCTTGGTGCCAATGATGGTCGTATGCGTGTTTGGCGCCGTGCAGGTGAGCGCCACAATCAGGACTGCATACGACCGAGGCACACAGGGCCAACACCCGGCATCATGGTGTGGGGAGCGATCTCCTACACTGGCCGTACACCTCTGGTGATCGTCGAGGGGACACTGAATAGTGCACGGTACATCCAAACCGTCATCGAACCCATCGTTCTACCATTCCTAGACCGGCAAGGTAACTTGCTGTTCCAACAGGACAATGCACGTCCGCATGTATCCCGTGCTACCCAACGTGCTCTAGAAGGTGTAAGTCAACTACCCTGGCCAGCAAGATCTCCGGATCTGTCCCCCATTGAGCATGTTTTGGACTGGATGAAGCGTCGTCTCACGCGGTCTGCACGCCCAGCACGAACGCTGGTCCAACTGAGGCGCCAGATGGAAATGGCATGGCAAGCCGTTCCACAGGACTACATCCAGCATCTCTACGATCGTCTCCATGGGAGAATAGCAGCCTGCATTGCTGCGAAAGGTGGATATACACTGTACTAGTGCCGACATTGTGCATGCTCTGTTGCCTGTGTCTATGTGCCTGTGGTTCTGTCAGTGTGATCATGTGATGTATCTGACCCCAGGAATGTGTCAATAAAGTTTCCCCTTCCTGGGACAATGAATTCACGGTATTCTTATTTCAATTTCCAGGAGTGTATTTGACGTGAAGCAAGTAAATTAACACGATAAAACAGAGCAGAGTATCCGAGATAAAAACAAAACACAGACGCCATGAACACAAAAGACGTACAATGTATACAACATGGGTGACTATGAGGAGATGTAGAGAGAGTACATTCGGGAATGTTTGGAAATGAAGGAAAAGGTGAGACAGAAGCTTGAAAACAGAAGAAAAGAGGTAGATAGGTCGCAAACTGTTTTGCTCACGGAGTTAACACCAAAGCAAACTCAAACACAAAGGGAAGGTTGAATTACCCACAGGTTAAGCTATGAATCTATAGCAGAGGATTTGATGCAAGAAAAGGAAATCGTAACATCCACAATTATACAACCCATATTAAACATAAACATTGGCAAAATGACGACACAAGCAACTATAGATAGTGGGAGTCAAGTGACGGCTATATCAGAAAGCCTATTTGCAAGGTGCAATAGAGAGAAGGAATTACCGATTTTAAGGACAAAAAGGATAAGAGTTTTTGGAGCTTTAGGAAAAAATGCAACACATATGAAATATGAAACACGTCTTTCATTCGGTTGTCAAGGTTACGAGTTTGAAAACAGTTTTATAATCGTACCAAAGCTTACGGCTGATATAATAATCGGTTTCGATTTTATTATTTAGCGTAAGGTTCACATTTGCATACCACAAGGCTTTGTAACAATAGATGATGTAATAATATATTTTATTCAAAATTTTGAACGATGCAAAAGAACAGGGAAAAGTAAAGCAATTGCATTTAAGTCAAGAAGGGAATCAAACAGATGAGGAGACACACCTTAGATACAAGTTTGAAGAAAACCTTGACCCACTCCCACCAGAAATAATAGAAGAAATTCATCAAGAGATTAGTAAGAAGATAGAGGAAATAGATGATATTTTCCTCCACGATAAAAAAAATTTGATGGCGTATTGAGACCACATGCGGAGATATTTGCACCAAAGACAGGTAGCATTAAAGATTTTCAATACAAATTTGAGGACAAAGATCAAAAACTCTTTTGTGTTCCACCTTATTTCATACCATATAGTTGTCGAGAGCAAGTATTTCTTGAAATCATAAAAATGTTGGATGATGACATAATTGAATCCGCCAAGTCACCCTTACACGTTGTAAGTAAAATAAAATTATAATTTCGGGAACAGATAGACCAGAGGAATTAGAAAAGTTGATTCAGAAGTTTCATGGAGTACAGATTTTTTCCTCCATCGATTTGCGTTCAAGTTCTTGGCATATAGAATTGGAGCTTTCATGTCGAAGATACACAGCCTTTATTGTCTTTGGTCGTTGTTACCAATACAAACATTTACCGTTTGGCCTCAAAATTTCGTCAGCTGCCTTTATTCGCGGTCTGAATTCTATACTGAATCACGACATACTTCTTCACAAAATTACTTGCTATGTGGACGACGTTCTTGTGATGGAGGCAACTTGGGCAGAGCATAATTATATACTGTATAATTTCCTACAAATTATGAAAAAACATGGGGTCACCATCAAGATTACTGAATTACATTTTGGAAAATCAGAAATTAAATTTTTAAAGCATAACATATCTGCAAAAGGTATAATGCCAGACGAGAAGAAGATAGACGCTATTCTTAATATTCCTACTCCCTACAACAAGAAAAGTCTAAGGGGATTCTTATGATTGATAAATTTTCACAAAAAAATTATATGGATAGACACACTTGCAGCACCTAGACTATGTGCACTGACAGGAAAAAACACACCCTGGATATGGGATAAACAAGCAGATGAAGAATTTCATAAGTTGAAGGAGACATTAAATAGTGCTCCAATTTTATCACACCCAGATTTTAGTCAGGAGTTCTGTGTAGTAATTGATAGTGGAAAGACCGGGCTAAGGGTGGCACTATTTCAACAAATTGAGGAAAACGGTAAGAAAATACATAAAACAATAGCCTTTGCTAGTAGAGTACTATCGAAAGCAGAAAAGAATTATTCTATAACAGAATTAGAAGCTGTAGCCATAGTATGGGCATTTCAAAAATATCGACATATGCTGTTTGGCCGAAAAACACAAGTGTACACAGACCATAAAGCATTAGCGTCTTTAATCTCCTTCAAATTAACCCATGGACGTTTGGCAAAGTGGAGGCAAGTACTGCAGGAGTATGACTTTTCAATCACATACATACCAGGACCTGAAAATATTCTGTCCGATGCATTGTCTCGTTCACCACAGAGAATATCAGAGGACCAGAAAATCAACACTGAAGATGAAGAACGGTTATCCATTATCTAAAAAATGTACCTTTCGAAAATTTTATCACAAATGCTATAAAAAATTTATCTGACGAACAAAACAAAGTTCAGACCCTCCTCAAGATAGACACCAACTTACCAATAAAACCAACACAGAAATTAGAAAAAATTACATAGAAAAAGATAATATCCTATTTTTCAAACATAATGATGATACTGTACAATGGTTAGCATGCATCCCTCACTAAGTTATTAATAAATACATTTGGTATACCCTCTTTAGCAGCAAGACGTCACATCACAATATTGGGTGACGATCGTCGGTAGTCAACTAGAATCATCGAACTGCCATACCATCCCAGGTGTAAAAGCAAAGGAGTACCAAGACATCACTGTTTATGCAGTAAACTACAGTCATCACCATCGGTTAAAAACATGCTAGAGTGCTTTTCTCATGATTTGTGACACCCATAGAAATGAGCCGATGCCTTCCAGTATTTTGGTGCGTATCGTTGACTGATGAAATACAAATGTAGAGTTAAGAAATAATATATTTGTAAAAATATTTTTTTCCTTTTCTGTAAAAGTAATTATTTTATCATATATGTAAAGCTCATAATGTGATAGAGACCTTAAAATATTATGTAAAGAAAATTAATTAGTATAAGTAAATACTCTCAAAAATCCCTGTAAAGCCAAGTTAATCTTTTATATAAAAAAGGTTTTGGTTAATCATAGGTTGAAAGAGGATAAATAAAGAAAAAACACTTCTTCACTCTTAAAACAGTGACACAAAAAAATAATGCCTAAATAAATAAAACAAGGTCACACAACAGAGATTTTGCGAACATTCACACGAAGCTTAACTAAATAAAACATATCACCACACTAAAATATGATACACTGAACACTAACGAGTGTAGAGAAATTAAAATTGTATAGACAATTTTTGGAAATGAAAAAGACAAACCGAGACACATACTGACAACGACCAAGAATAACAACAAAATATAAATTGTAGAATTAAAAAACAATAGAAACAATAGCTATAAAGAAATCATTATAAAAATTGTTAAGAATGGCTGAAAAAGATTATTGAAAAATCTAAAAGAACAATTTTTGCCTGAATTCTCCGGCATTGACAAACCCCAGACAAACGTTTTGTCAGAAGAAGGGCGGTATGTAAGATGTTGTAGTCTCCTGACCTTCATTGCTTACATATTCCGCCCTCATAATCATATTCCACACATCAAGACCCTTGATTCGAACCCAAACTCGATAAGATAAGGTCAATGTTGTATGAATTCATGTAAACGATATGCAAATAACAAGTAAACCGCAAGTGCACACCGAAGTTCAAATACTCAAAGCTGCTTTAAACACAGACACATACTCAAGACACGACAGTCACAAAAGCTTTTAGTTCGGGTGAGGCAAACCACACGCCAGGAGGCCGGTCCCTTCAGAGGACGAATCTACGTCGGCCGGCGACCTCCTGTAGAGCAGACAGCATTTGCCCGTGTGAAAGAGAGAATCCCGTGTTCGGGTTAAAAGTAAATTCCGCTCTATTGTGTGGGACTGCCCAGCCTACGCATTCTTTACAAACATTTCATGCAGTTTCAGAGGTTTTCACAGGGAGACAGCAAACGCCAAACGCCGATGCTACAGATTTTCGGACTGGTCGCCTTAAACGAAACATCATTCTCCCGTTTTAGAAGAGCAATGCTGATTGGCAGATGATATTCCTGACGCCTTGAGCTGAAGGAGTAACGGAAGAGACCAAAGGATATACCTCTTCACGTCTGGCGTGAATAGGGGCCATTCTGTTGTCGCTCTTGGAGCGAGAACACGTAACGAGAGCGTATGCACTCGTACGTGTACTCAAAGAGCGAGGAACAAGTCTCTCCTCATTACTTCACTGTGAGAGCACCTCTGTCGAGAGCGAATCGGAGGGTGACTCTATATTGAGTACTTGCGATTAAGCGTTGTTCACTGTGTTGGCAGACACACTTATTGTGCAGTGTGAACGAACATAGTTAAATGCCTGTGAGCGAATTTTTGAGTGGCATCACGGTGGACTGGTTATCTGACCAGTGTACCTTGCCAGTTCTTAGAATAGGGGCGAATAGGAGTCCTTGGCTTCATCAAAGTGTAGGGAGAGTTTGATTGGCGAAGGGACATCCAGATAGAACGAGAGTTATCTTATTTGTCAGGAGCGAGCGGCGCAGACAGCAGTTATTGCAGCTTATGCTATTGTGCGCTACAGCTCTTGCGAGCCCCATATTTTCTCCACAACAGTACACTTCACTGCATTTCACATGCGACATCCTCGACCGTGCCTAGCAACATTCTAAAGGATAATTATTCAAGTTGAGTAGGTGCGGCTCTCAGCCAAGTCAATAACAATCTTAAACTGTGTATAGAAACTGCATTAGCGAATCCCATCCTTAAGAAATAACTTCACATTCCGAAAAGAACCCGGAAATAACTTGTTCAGTTCATAACTATAAGTGCCATTGTGATTTCTCAGAATATTTACAAAATAAATAATAATTTTCGTTAGTTTCATGTTTTTCTTACACTAACTAGCACTACTCCAGTACCCATGTATACCACTAGTTACGTAAGAAATTTTGTGAATTTTTGTGTCATTTCCTTACAGCAGATGACTCCAGATACTTAATGCTGAAAGTTTTTCAGGCCGCTCACATAAGGCATTGGGCTGACAATTCTACTTTCAGTAGAATTCTCCTGATTCCGTCCCAACTTCACTGACAATGGTACATGTCATAACATGTTCTTCCAGAGAATAACAAATTTTTACAGGATTGTTTTTCCAAAACTGCTCTATAACTGAGTTTATAACCTACTATTCAAATTAGACTACCAACTCAGTTGAAATTACTAGAGATGCATGAAAGTACGGATGTAACTGGAACAAACACCAGTATTGAGAATCTGATAAGTAATTCTTCGTTCCCTTTCTATAAGATGAAGGAAATGTCTGTGATTTTGCTGTAAACTGGGTCTGATGGCAGACAGTAGGTGAGTGAGAACGGCTAATAGACGGTCAGGTACACATTGAGCGGACAGGTGCTGTCAGAGCCGGTGTCCTTCGTTGCCATAATAACTTCACAGAGGCAAGAGGGGGAAGTCAGCAAGGCTGTAAACTTTCGCTGTGAGAAGCAGCATAAAGGAATACTTCTAAAAGGAGACACTCAGAGCCAGAATAATCTGTTTGACCCAAAGGAGGCCAACAGCTGTTGATGTTTAAATTTTTCAAGGGAGCTCAGCTCTGCCTCACAAAATTTATTTTTGTAGTGGCGATGAAGACTCAAGTCCATATGTGCAGCCGGTATCATTGGCCGCAACGTTAAACCACACTCGTAGTAGGAGAGAATTTCTGCTTTCTCCTCCTCCAAGAGAGAAATGGTTACTGCTTAGTGCATTAGATTCCTTAGCAGAAGGGAGATTTTCGTTATTGCACAAATTTTTCATTGGTTGAAACTCAGACAGGGAGGACTTCATCCTGAACTTGCTACTCTCACCTACTACTGCAACCGCTCTGTGCATCTGAGTTTTAGAAGGATGGTAAGCGTTAGTGGCGTTTGTGTATTTCATTATGAGAGCCACGAAGTCATTTGTTTCGAGTTAGAGTGCCGCTCATGTGAATTAATTTACACAGCCAGCTAGTTAAACTTAACGTACTGCCCAGCTTTCCTGTGAGCTCCATATCTAACATATGGCTTTCTGGCAAGTAGTACTCAGCGACCACTGATTTACCTATCTGCCACAGGTGAATACACATGGAATAATCCAAGAGAAACTCCGTGACGTTGTGTTTTGTCTGTATGACGTCGGCACTCAACACTTAATGCTACAAGAATCCACGAGTGAGTAGTGTATCACTGCTGGTTCTGGCCACTAATTCGCTGAGGTCTCCATCAACACTCCTGGAAATCGCCGACGTCAGCATTCCGTCAGTGAGTAGTGTATCACTGCTGGTTCTGGCCACTAATTCGCTGAGGTCTCCATCAACACTCCTGGAAATCGCCGACGTCAGCATTCCGTCAGTGAGTAGTGTATCACTGCTGGTTCTGGCCACTAATTCGCTGAGGTCTCCATCAACACTCCTGGAAATCGCCGACGTCAGCATTCCGTCAGTGAGTAGTGTATCACTGCTGGTTCTGGCCACTAATTTGTTGAGGTCTCCATCAACACTCCTGGAAATCGCCGACGTCAGCATTCCGTCCCCTTCCCTCAATTCCCAGAATGGCCACCACCATCTCCTTCCTCCCCCTCCCCCCCACTACAAAGAAATGGCATTACATGATGCTATTAGCAATTGCTGTTGAGAACTGGGGCATTAAAGTTTCGGCCAATGGCGTGTAGTATCAGCCCCTACCACACTACCGATTATAATTTTTATAATTCGATTGTATGCACACAACCATTTGCTGTCTGTACTCTTCAAAAAGGTAACGTACAAAATGCATCCAGCAGCAGTGATCCGCTGGGAAGAAGTGTAATGCATCATATTTTATGGAGTCTTACATGAAGTAAATAGAACAGCACTTGTATTTTAAATGTGGTAAGAGATCGAGTACATGTTATACAGGATGTTTGGGGAGAAAAGGTCAATATTTTAAAGAGTGATAGTATAAGTAATTCTGATCAAAAAATATTATATGAACATAGGCCCACAAATGCTTCGTTAGGGAGGTATGGCTATTCAAAGGAACTTTAATTCTGCAAAATTGATGTGCACAACAAGAATGCATATGCAATACAACCGCTCCATAACGTGAGTTTCTTGCAAAGAATGCATGGCTACATGTCATGTTTACGCTAGGCAACCTACCACCTATTACAGTAATGTAACATACATAGTACATTTACTCGTTGTTTCCATAGTTTTTCTATGTAAACCACATTGTGCAGTGTACCAGCGACGGATCAGTTAGCTGTGTAGTGTATGGTGTTAAATGTGTTTGAACAAGCACTGCTAACAATGCCAAATATCTACAGTAATGAGGAATACGCAGATATGGTATATGTTTATTGCTTCTGTGACAGTAGTGCTACCGCTTCAAGACAACAATACCACAGCCACTTTCTGACTCAATGATTACCTGATGACAGGGTGTTTAGCAGAGTGTTTATCAATTTGCGTTCCACAGGCTCTCTTCCAAGTAGACATTTTTCGTTCAAGTGTGCAAATCAACAAACTTTGCAAGAACAGGAAGAAATTATCACAAGTGTTGAGTGAAGTCCTGGTATTGTCATATGAAGAATGCCCCTGCATATGAATGTCCCACAGACATGTGCATGGGAAACATTACATGTGGGTAACCTGTATCCATTTCACATACAACATGTGAAAAATCTCCACGTTGGCGACAATCCCCAACAACTTCAATTTTGTCACTGGGTAATTGTGAATAGTCATTTGCTTCCATACATACTATGGACCAATGGAGCCCAGTTTTCACGACATTGATTAAACAACACACACAATAATCATCGATGGTCATGGGAAAATACACACACTTCAGTGGATAGCAATATACAAGTTTGTTTTGCCATAAACGTTTGGTGCGGTATGATCAGTAACCTTTTGATAGGTTTATTTATTATCAATCAGCGACCGATGGGAGAGAGGTATGTGCATTTGTTGGAAAATTCTTTTGTGAAACTATTGGAAGACGTTGCTTTAGCCAAGCGATTTGGAATGTACTTTCAGTATGACAGTGCCCCTCCACATGTCATCTTACGTGTGAAGTACCACCTCAACCACACGTGCCATAATCGCGGGATTTGCTGTGGTGGTGCTATTAACTGGCTTCCAAGATCACCTGACCTTAAATCTCTAGATTTCTATTTATGGGGTTGGATGAAATGAGAGGTGCACAAAGTGAAAGTAAATATACGAGATGAACTGCTACATTACATCACGAACGCTGCTGAACTGATTAGGAACAAACCACAGGCATCTGAAGAAGCAAGGAAAGTGCATTGACGTTCATGATGGTGTATTCGAACCTGTTCTGTGAACTGTACAACATATGTACGATAAGTGTTAAAGCCATTTGTAAAAGATGTGCTACATCTTTTTCACGTGAATACATGTAGCATGCATGTTGTACTGCATCATGTACTAAATGCAAAGTAAATAAACATTAAGTAAATATGTGTAACATAACTGTACTTATCTGTAACATTGTTTTCAAGAAAATCACGTTATAGTCCAGCACACATATTGTATTGCGTATACATTCAAATTGTGCATATCAATTTTGCAGAATTAAAGTTCCTTTCAATGCCCATACCACCCTAACGAAGCATTCGAGGGCAGATGTTCATATAACATTTTTTTGTTCAGAATTACTTATACTATCACTGTAAAATATTGACCTTTCCTCCCCAAACGCCGTGTATAGAACACTGACATATGCAGGCAATGAAAATTACGTTACTAATCCCCCACATTGCATGTTCAAGGGGTAATGGGCTGTCAGAATACGGCACAAAGCTTTTGCTGAGAACACACAGGAGACAGGGACGGGCATTGTGAACTAGCAAGCCAGTCCACACTTCGTGTAGGTACGGGCTGCCTCAGGTTTGTGTCTTTGGGGTTGGCCACACTGCAAAGTCAATGGCACAGCAGGAGAGACAGTCTGCTGGCTGAAAGACTTCTCTTAGCAGTTCACATTTATGTGAGCTCAGACTGTGAGAGCTCAGACTGTGCGTATGGTGGGTGCAAAGCAAAGCCTCTAGCTGCAGTCCAATCGCCATAGCTTAAATATGAGCAAACAACCATTTGCTCTCCTGAAAAACTAGGCAGGAATGGGAGTTTTGCTGGAAATTTCCACTCAGCTTCTATATGGACTAGCACAGATTGGCAGAAGTCTGTAGGACTCCAAGTAGGAAGGGGGCACTCATTTAGAGGCAATCCCTGTGACTGGACAGGAAACTTTGGTCCTTCTGCTGTTCTTCTGCAGTAGTGGAGCTGTAGGTTTTAGTGTAAAGACCTGGTGTCTGGATCTTCTCCACGAGCAGAGTGTATGTGTCTCCATGTGCACCAGCTGGTGCAAAACAGAGAGGCACATTTTCTTATGTGTTTACATGCATGTCGTTATATTTGTAGCTTTGATTTACAGTTGACGACACACAGATGTTCTGCGACATACTTTTCAGCAGCAGCAGCTACTCTCCATATTATGCTTTCCCAACCTATCAGACCTGGTATTGTTCAACTATTCCATAGCACAGGCACAGCTGGAATTCAAGTTTCATATATGTGCTAACAGAACAGCAGTACAAGACTGTTTGCCAATATGTAGCTTCTCTACAAGTGGATCTAAAAGTGTTAATGAGAGTATAGCACTCAGTGATTTTGATGTGGTGATTGACATTCAGAACATTCAAAGTCTTGTTACTAGACTTCAGTATGCATGGTGCAGATAGGACTGTCTATGCAGTATGATAGAGTTCATTGAGAGGAAGATGACAACTGGCACTCCAGCACTTTTGAATTCGCATTGCAGCCAAAAGTGAAAATAATTCCACTGCTTGCTTCGTAATTAGTCTGTCAGCCACGTTTTGAGTGCTGGTATTGGGTGACACTGTCGATGGTGGGAGTGGTTATGAGGATAGAAGTACTACCTGGCGAGCTCTCAGTGTGTGACTGAGAGCTAGTGCAGTACCAGCATTGTGATTCTGTTGGGACTGGTCTAAATCTGGTGGCCTAAGGTTTCTAAAAGATTTCCTGTGTTGTGTGATCTAACCACTACTACCTCTCGTATCTACATTTGTGACCACACAGAAGGTAGAGTCCTGTGTAATTCGTCTTTGAGTGGTGTTATCAGCTCTGAATGTTCACTGGGGTGTTGCAGACCTCGATGCCATTTTCAGCGAAGTGGTTAGGGATATGTTAACTGCCGAGTTACGACTCACCAACTGTACAACTCTAGTACAATGAGATGAACACTGCATGCCACACCTCCACAATAATGAGTCTACTTTGCGTCGCTATGGTGTATTTCCATTTAATGCCTAGTTGGTTGCATGCTACCGAGTGTCACTGAACGCTTGGTCCATATTGTTAGGAATTGGTACCAAACGTTACTGGGCCGAGGACATCTGCAGTCAAAAGGGTTTTATGTTTTCGACATTGTTTCTGGCTTTGTGCATTGGTTATGTAGGTACGTTTCAAACCTAGTTCTTTTGGTTTCCGGTTGATGATGAGCCAACTGACATATGTGATGATCTTTGCGCTTCTGAATCATATTGTTTCAGGCTCTCAGGTTTCCTGAAGTGTAAACATGTTTTCCAAAATGGCCATTTTGGTTGCCATTGTGTGGCATTTGTTTTGTTAATTAGTGTAAAGGGACAGATACAGTACAGATATAACATATTCTGTGGCAAGATTAAGTGATTTCTTGTTGCAAAGCAGTGTATTGGTTTCCAGTAGACTAAAAGTGGTACACTACTATAGTTAGTTATTTAATATAAGTTATCTGGTGTCTACAGTTATTGATTTGGGTAGAGTCACATTGTAAAGCCTTAACATCATGGTACATGGTTTCTGTTATTGGTGGAAAAGTACTTGTAAAGGTCGGGTGCCATAATGTAGAACTTAGCCTTCTGTGAAGTTGTTTACTGTGGTGGCATAACAGTGCTTTAGCACAAAGCAGACTGTGAATAGGTGGTTGGGCTGCATTGTATTCGTGCTTGGTCATAGAAGTGTAGTACTTCTTGTAGCTTAACACTTTCACTCCGGCACCGGTGCAGGCGCGTAACTCTCCAGTGCGGCCTGGCAACGTGCGAGTGCGGGCCGGCAACACTCTGAAGCGGCAGGTACCGCTCGGAGCCGACGCTCCCAAGCACACCTGAGCTACACGCTGACGTCAGGACCTTGTAAGAGCTGTACGATTATGTTATATACTGACTTAATGATGACACCTTAGATGCGTTACTTCAGACAAGCTTCGACTGTATTGTGGTCATGTTTTAAAGTCTGTTTGCTGTCTGACACCTATAGGGGTCACAGGCGTCATTCAAATGTTCGTGATTTGTTGATAATGTAACAAAAACAACAATTCAAACAAGCAACAAATCCACTGCATTCAGGAAAAATTTGGATTCCAAAACTCAAATTCTTGTGAAGGAAAAAAAAAGGAAACTGGATTCATCTGAAATTATATTTACTTCAAATGCGCATTTTTAAGATTGACTCTGATAGAGGTCGTCAATTTAGTAGCGTAACTGTCACGAAAGAGATTCTAAAGCTGTGCTTCCACACTATCATCACTCTGCACTTCTCCTGCAGCCTCTAAATGACAATCTCCGTGGTATGCCTCGACCTACTACACAGAAAATCACTGTCGTTTAGTACACTAAGTAACTGTTCCTCTGTCAATTTAACACTTTTCCTGCCCCTTTTGACATTGGAAGGACCAGGTGTCGGTTCATTAGCCGCCATTACGAACAGTATACGTTCGATAACTGATCACACAAAACAAAAGTTTACACGCTTTGATGTTAGCTTAGACGCTGCAAGTAGACTGAGTAATCCGACAGTGAGCGAGGGCGCTTATAGACGTCAGCCGCACTGGGTCGTGGCCTGTTGTGGCGCTTATAAGCGTCAGCCGCAGCGAAAGTGTTAATGTAAAATCTTTGATGTCAGAAATAACTTCCGCCGTGTTTTTCGTTAACAGATCTGAGTCGTGGAGGCTTTCTCGCAATGTATCGATATCACTTTTCTTATGATCTTTGACTAACATGTTGCTACTGGAGGGAAGCGCCCTCTGGTGTTGTGGCTCTGGATGTGCTGGCCTGTTTTGGTGGGCAGTATGAACTGAGAAACGCAGCTGTAACGAGCTTCCTGTGGGGCCTATTCAATGTGGTGTTAGCTGTTAGTGGGCGACTGATATCGTGGTCATGTTGCCCTGAGGAAGTTACTGAGCACCGACGTGGCTTGTGCTGTGATTTATCAGAAGATCGTCGATCTGTCAAGACAATGTTTGCTGTCATTTTGTTCGATCCTCCTTGTGTTTGCTGGGTACAGACACCCGTTTGCCCATGGTATTCGAAAAGAAATTTGATTCCAAGATTAAAAGATGCTTTAGACTGATTCGTTGGCTGATATTACAATTTTTATGTGTTAATCTCATGTATACATGGTGCTTGTGACCTTTAGCCAGTGTAAAGCGCAGAGCTCCAGAAGAAATTTTACTTGGAAGGTTGGCAGTGTGCATTAGTGTATGCATTACCTGTCCTTGTCTGCCTCCCGTTAATTCTTCTGATTTTTAAAGTAAATTATTGGTCTTGCAATTTTCAATTGAAGTTGCCATGAAATGTGTGGTAATACCAGTTACCACGATTGTTTAATTGTCATGTCAGAATGTATGTAGGTTTTGCTATTTTATTAGCTTACTTATTATTTTGTTTGTTATTATGATTTCTTTGAAGCTAATGCTGAAGGCCTATTTGTCTAAGAAATTATACAGTGCATCTGTTCTATTTAAGTGTCTCAGATAAATTTTGGTCTGCTCTAGGGTGCATTTGTTCTCTCGGAACCACTATACACTAATATGTGTACAGATAAGCTTTGAATGTCGTGTGAGTGTCCTTGTGGTTGCTTTAATGGTTTTCTAACCAAAATAAAGTTTCTGATATTACAATTTTATTGCTGAAATTATTTTTTTAAATATTTGTAGCTAGTTTCTTAGTTCTTTTGGTTAACTTACTAAAAATTAAGTTAATTAGTCATGGTTTTTGGTAAGAACATAGATTGATCAATTCTACCCTAAGACTTATTATTTGATGCACAACTGTGTGTTGGAATTCTGTCTAACTAAAATAATTTGTGCTGCTGGAAAAATGCTGGTACATATTACCCTGGATCGGGCCCTACTTATGACCACTCAGCTTCCATAGCCTGATGTTTACATCATTTCGTGTGCGTACACTCGGTAGCTCACGTCGCTGTCTTTCTTTCGCTCGGTTTCATCCACCCTCAGCCATAGCCACACTACTTAATGTTCCTGTTCATTTAAGTTCACACTTGCAAAAATCCTGTATTTGTATCCGTTAGCTTGTGGCCTTAACCTGAAGCCAGTTTTGATGTGCGTTGCGATCCCAGTATATACCTTAATCTGTTGTAACATAATTATTCTTGTGTTACTGGAAAATGTGTTAAATCTTCCATTGATACACATCAATTCTAGGTTTAAAATTATCTTGCCGAGACATTGGTGTTTAATTGTTGTTCATTGTTTTAACAAATTTTTTTGGTTTTTGGGTCAGTGAAGTTTAATTCATGTTTTATCCTCGCCATTTGGTAATTAACGCACTTGTGATCGGTTTTGGTACTGTTTTTTAGATTTACGTTTGCCTTTATTTCGACTTTACCCTTATTTCATTCTGTGTCATATATAGGGCGTGTCTTCCCATGAAGAATATTAAGCCATCTTGGGTTAAAGGTAACTTTAAATTTTCTGTAAATTATTTAAATTGGCATTGAACTCTAAATGAGGCTCATTCCTTGGCCTTTTAATTCATTAAAAGAATAAGGGTAATTGGCTGCTGTGTGAGTGAAACTAAGTAAAATAAATTTGTGTTCTACCAGTGAATGATGTGCGTAATATCCCCACTGGTGCAGGCCTTCCTCGCTGAATGAAGAGGCCATAATTATCACCATTTCAAGATCAGGTGGCTGTAATTAAAATATTTCATATATTGTAGTCTATTTTTTGTCTTCTTGTGGGGTTTTCTTGGCGTACACTTTTTTAATTGTCAAGATCATTGTGGTTATTTTAAGGTTTAATTTTTATGATTTTGATTCAAGGTTTATAATAAAAGTTCCATCTGATAAAATCACTCTTCCAGTCTTAAGATGACTGTTTAATTTTTATCAACAGAAATTTGCTGTGGTGTGGTGACCAATTGCAGTGTAAATGGTTGAGTGAGTGCAGAGTTCTTCTTATATTTGTGTGATACTGACAATATTGCTTTCTCTTAAATGTTGTATTGTTTAATTTTTATCAACAGAAATTTGCTGTGGTGTGGTGATCGATTGCAGTGGTAAATGGTTGAGTGAGTGCAGAGTTCTTCTTATATTTGTGTGGTACTGACAACATTGCTTTCTCTTAAATGTTGTATCTGTCGTCAGCCATGTACTGAGGTATTACCCCGTGCCCGGGTTTCCAGGTTCGATTCCTGGCGGGGTCAGGGAATTTCTCTGCCTCATAATGACTGGGTGTTGTGTGATGTCCTTAGGTTAGTTAGGTTTAAGTAGTTCTAAGTTCTAGGGGACTGATGACCATAGATGTTAAGTCACAGAGTGCGCAGAGCCATTTGAACCATTTTTTGAGCTATTACCAAGACTGTGTAGTGATTCATGTGATACTTTCAGTTTCGCTGGGACAGAATATTGGAGTTTCTGCTATGGCAACCCACTAGTCCACAAACAAGTGGTTGAAGAGGCTTTCCTCATACCAGCCAACAACTGGAAATCTTGCACAAGTCCCCACTGACAGACTTCGAACTTCTGTTTTTGAACCTCTAGCAAAAAAAAAATGTACATTAAATTGACCTGAGCAACATTTATATCCAGCCCTCTACTCTCATTTCATCATATCTTTGTTCAGTATTACCATGTAAAAGTTGAGGCACCAATTGTCTCTATGTGTGGAGAGGCAGTGCTTGAGTTCAGACCTGAGGGCACTGCCATATAATTTCAAAATTCAATTATGGTGAATCCAAATGAACTGTACTAGGTTGTACTGACTGTAATCGACAGACTGAGCCACAGGCGTCCTGATATTAAAGCTGCATACTGTGACATTATTGACTATTTGTGTGAGCACAGTGTAAAATATAAATCAATTAGAATAGTACATGTATGCACCTGAAAACCTTATAGAGATACCTCACAGCAATATTAAGGAGGAGAAGGATTTTGTATGAAATTCGTTGTTTTACACATTATCTACACGACTAAGTTGATTGCTTATATATGTAGGTACTAAGAGAGCAGGTTGAGAATTTTATACAGTTCATTGTCTTATGCATGGCCTTGGCGCAGTGAATACACCGGTTCCCGGGAGATCACCGAAGTTAAGTGCTGTTGGGTGTGACCAGCACTTGGATGGGTGACCATCCAGCCGCCATGCACTGTTGCCATTTTTCGGGGTGCACTCAGCCTCGTGATGCCACTTGAGGAGCTACTCGGCCGAATAGTAGTGGCTCCGGTCAAAGAAAACCATCATAACGACTGGGAGAGCGGGGTGCTGACCACAAGCCCCTCCTATCCACATCCTCCTCTGAGGATGACACGGCAGACGGATGGTCCCGATGAGCCACTTGTTGCCTGACGACGGGGTACATTGTCTTATGCAGCATTTACAGGACTAAGAGCAAGTGACTGCTCATATATGAAGAGATACAACACACAGATACTACTGCTATGGATTTTTAAACACAATGTTTGAACAGTATGATGCGCTAGCAACCACAGACAAAGAAGTCAGAAGCGCACGCACACAGACACACACACACACACACACACACACACACACACACACACACACACACACACACACATACACATGCACATATACATATGGTTTTTCATCAAGTCCATAACATTTTTGTTTGGAAGTGTTATGCTGTAAGAAGTATCAGCTGAAACAATACCAATGCACACAGGCTTCATCAACTCGAAGATTTTGCCAAAAACATGATTATTCATTAAGTTAAAAGATCCTTTTCAAAACCACACATTTCGAGAGGGCTCTTTCGGGTATTAACATCAATTTACTCCATTCTGCGAATCGCGCTGAACGAAATGCAGTGGGTGCTTCTAATAAGTCTCATCCCCAACCTGAGATGTTGGTGGGGGTTTATGTAGTGCAGAATGTTTTCCTGCTTATACCCAAGCATTGTCATCAGCTTGGGAGTGGAATCATTTCGTGGGACAAGGCTCTCTGAATACAGCAGCGAGTTGGTGTGAACGTCATGTAAATTGGTGAGATATTTAAAGCCTGCAAGACAGAGCATATGCAGCCACACGATGGATCCTTTCATCCAGTATGGAGTTTTTCTCTTTGGAAATCCATCGGAACCCTCCAAACTGCAGATATTGCTGCATGCCATGCCTGTATAGGTCGTTTACATCCAAGTAACACATCCAATCTAAATAGTCAGATGGCATGTAGGCCTCCTCATTCATTCGTAGGTTATTCAGCTTGGCATACCTGTGCACTTGTTGCTAAGAGTCCCCATGAATCTACAGTTCGGAATACAAAACAGAATCCAACATGTATGTGTCCAGGCATACATTCCAGAAATTCGCAAATCGTCTCTGAGCAAGCCTATATTTGTCTCCATGTAGAATTTCGGATATCTCACTAAATAAGAGATGTTTAACCCTTGCCAAACATTCACCACATGCCTATACTCCACGTTCGTTATGACAGCTCCAGTGTATTTGCTGATGAAAACAGTTTATAGGGCAACGTACTTTTGCAGGGTCTCTCCACAAAATAAGAAAAGGTCACCTTTCCCACCACAAACTAACTCCTTGCATCGCCAGTATATCCAGCTCTGGTGATACGTATAACCTCCTGACAAACTGCCTTAGCAAGTCTTAGAATCATAATGAATCCTGAAAGCTTAGCCCTTTTTCAAACCGTTACTAAATTGTAGAATTAGATACTGTTTTCTAAAATGTACATCTCATGGCAGCTTGTATTTAAAGTTCCATGTACTGTGAACTGCACTGCCCAGCTTCCCTTTAGATGACAGTAGTCTCTATGTGGTGTTTTCACTTTTGTGCCAAATGGCAACCTACAAACAGTCTCTTCAACTGTCTTCTCGTATAAGGCATCATTCTATGCAGTTTTGTCATACGAATATTTTTATTATATGGAGCATCAACACACTACACAATTTTTGCAAGCTCAGAGAGCAACCCTGTCGCAGGGTTACTCCCAATATATGATTCTAATTTGCTGTGACTGAAGTCATACGAGCATACAGCTTGATACACTGCCATTGTGAAAGGGATGTGAGAGGCAGTGATATCACTTTCACAACACGTCACAGTAACTAGTAAGCCCTCAAAATCAGTGTACACAGCGATCCTGTTGGTTGGAGTTCTTAGATTTTAAAAAATTTTCTTTCTTATTGGTATTTCCACATGTACGACACCTGGCTCGAACTCGAGCAGTCAATCAGATCCTCTTTAAATACTCACTTGTAGTGAAAGGGTTGAGGTATCTGTGGCGAAAATGTCATTTACTCTCATTTGGGTGGAAAGCATGCAGAACATGTTTTTGATGTCGTCGTATTCTGGCTTTCATCTTCCTGCCGCGCGGGATTAGCCAAGCGGTCTAGGCCTTGCAGTCATAGACTGTGCAGCTAGTCGCGGCGGAGGTTCGAGTCCTCCCTCGGGCATGAGTGTGTGTGTTTGTCCTTAGGATAATTTAGGTTAAATAGTGTGTAAGCTTAGTGACTGATGACCTTAGCAGTTAAATCCCATAATATTTCAAACACATTTGAACTTTTTTTTTACCTTTCTGCACACTATAAGCATGAACCGAACATTCTGGGTTTTTCCTGTCAGATGTTGTATGTTCTATTTGTATCCACAACATATTCATGTTTCACAGACTAGAAGCACCAGTATAAAACATCTTGATTCTGGATATTACTTCATGCTTTTTCCAGGAGCAATAACTTCTGGAAGAGGGATCTCCCCATTAACTGCACCGGAACCATTAAATTTTCAATGTATAATAGAGTGTGTGCTGATAGGAAACTTCCACGTTATTCACTTTAAAACACAGTTAAGCACTTAGACAATGCATGCTACATTCCACCACATACCACCATTATCCTGCAGGTTTAAGGAACCATGGATATGTCTAAACGAGAATCACTTTCCAATCATTATTAATTATCTGCTAACCCATGCCCACCCTCCCCCTCCCCCGCTCCGAAAACTTTCAAAAGTGCAAACGTGTTGTTCACATGGCTGGAATGTGTACATGTGATGTTCTTGCAATCCTATGGAGATGGAAATGAGCGTATGGAATCGCTGGCCAGAAGGACCCATCCCGGGAAGTTCGGCAGCCAAGTGCCAATCTTATTTCAGTCGATGCCACATTGGGTGACTTGCGCTCCAGTGATGAGGATGAAATGATGATGAGGACAACAAAACACCCAGTCTCCGAGCAGAGAAAATCTCCAGCCCTGCCGGAAATCGAACCCAAGCCCTCTTGCATGAGAGGCGAGCACGTTACCACCGCTAAGCAAGCGGACTCCTATTGTAAACACCAACACCTAGCCCAGTTGCACCATACTGTGTTTGTCGCATCGCTACTTAGAGGCTGGAGATCGAGATTTACTGCTAACACTCCTTTCGTATTTTTCAGATGCCACTAGAGCAGTAAGAGCTCCGACGACGTTCCGTCTATGACAGTGTCACTTAGGACAAGGACAAAGATATTTTTGTCGATCGTATGGAAACCTTGCACCAAATAGGTTTTTCGTAATGTTGTAACAGAGAAAACTACGCTCCATCCTACTGAAAAACTATCGAACTGTGGTATAGAAACGTCCGACGCAACGCTGTATTAGAAATAAAACGTTTTACACAGAGCAGCAAAAACTTCTGGGAAAGTTAGAGCTATTTCTAGTGCATCACTGCAAGTAAACACATTGTATCAATTGGCTTCATAACAAGGATGCAAACCTCATATGCTGACTGACCGAAACGCAAAACCTGTAATGCTGGACCTATGTATGGTAAATGGGCCTTGAGTGTAAGTCTTAGTGTTCTGGTTTGGAGTTTGGCTCTGAATGCCGTTTTGTCGTCTTTAACTCTATCCTGACAACTGACTACAAAGTTTCAAAAAGACTACGTGCCATCGAAATGAAATGAAATGATCGTATGGCAGTGTTAACCGGGAGGCCCCATCCAGGGAAGTTCGGCCGCCAGGTTGCAAGTCTTGTTTCAGTCGACGTTACTTTCGGCGACTTGCGTGTCGGTGATGATGATGAAAGGATGATGAGGACAACACAACACAAGCCCGCGAGCGGGGAAAATCTTCATCCCGGGCAGGAATCGAACACGTTAAGCAAACACGTTACCACTCAGCTACGCAGGCGGACATGACATTGAAGAGCCGTAGCGAATTTCTTAAGGTCTTCAAATCGGTTAATGTAGATCTGCAGCGAAGTGTCATGAGGGGACATAGTATTTGAGACCCACGAGTAATGAAAATTACATGCTTTGTCAACACAGTGCAACATCATGGCGTCATGTCATTTTCTGCTTAAATCAATGTGTTGTACAAGGCTTAGCACCTTACCAGAACATCTTTCACACATATTGGAATAGCGGCCCAGTATGAGACTCTTTATAATACTTCATACACTCTGAAATTGAATCACCCCATAATATCACTCCATTCTTTCCCTAAAGTCGAAAAATGCTTTTATCCACAGCAGTACTGCTTACCTTCCGCTTGGGAAGCTTTGTCAATGCAACAATGTGTAACTGCTTTCTGCTGTGGACCTAATGGCAGGATACCATACGGCATCGATGATTTCAGGGAGCTCCCATCTCAGCAAGCGTGATGGTATGAAGCTGGATTTCGATAGCCTATATTACTACTGTCAATGCCCAATTGCTAGATCCTGTCGCTGAAAGCACCGGTAGCCATAGAGTAGTCCAACGAGGCTGCACGATTTACCTGGTGATGCATGACTGAGCAGGTTCGGAAACTGCTGCTCTGGCTGGACCCAAGTCAGTTTCATGCTGATGGTGGTGGTGGTGGTGGTGCCAAGTTGCATAGCGATAAAAAGCAAGCAGATCACCTAGAGAAATGGTTCAGATGGCTCTGAGCACTATGGGGCTTAACATCTGAGGTCATCAGTCCCCTAGAAGTTACAACTACTTAAACCTAACTAACCTAAGGACATCACACACATCCATGCCCGAGGCAGGATTCGAACCTGCGACCGTAGCGGTCGCGCGGTTCCGGACTGAAGCGCCTAGAACCGCTTGGCCACCATAGCCGGCGATCACCTAGAAGAAAACATCTAATAAGTATTGTCTGCCTTAACTTAAAAAAAAAGCACAACAAATATTTAGTTACAAATATGTATAATTACATTCCTGTGAATCATTGATGAGGGAGAGTTTGCTTCGGAGCAGTGTCAGTGCGCCCACAGCCACATCATCGTCATTACCTGATGATCGAGCACGCTTATCCGCCCTGTCACCACTGGCAGTGTCGGACTGGTCCTCCATATTCACACTGAAGTGAAGAGCAGCTCCTCAGTCTGATTTACTTACATATAGTGTCGGCATGCATGTCCCTTCTTTCTCATGCTCATGATACAACTGTCAGCTTGTACGTATCATTAATGAGTGTGTTGTCTGCAAAGCTTTGGCGGATCCATATTTCATCATCTCGACAAGTCCTGACAGGCAGGGTCCTGACAAAGTATTAATGCAGATGCATTTTTTTTGTGGTACTAATTGTTGCTTGGAAGTAGTCAGCCATTGACATTTGTGCAGCCGAGACCACATTGCGTTTTCGCAGCATTCGTGATTTAGACATTTGCTCAAAGTGACTTTTCACAGTACCAATTGCCAGCACAGACACACAACGTGTTTGCTCCTGCCAGTGCAGAGCATGGATGTTAGGAAAAGGGTACATCGCTTCGCATGTTAAATGATTGGTATTTTGACATCCAGAGAGGGACCTGCATTGCCGTATGGCAGCAGCCTGCTGAGAACATTCTTGTATCTGTAGAGCATATATAAAAGCTTTGCTAGCCACAGGTGGGCTATATTCGGTGTTACCAACTGTGGTATAATCAATGCCCACACCGTGGCGCCTGCAGCTGCATGGCCGCGGTCTTTACATCATACAGCCAACGGCCTGGCACACCCTGCTTACGCGCAGTTCTGCACAGCTGTACAGCCCAGGCGCGGGCCTCACACACTGAGTGCCTCCGCACTGTCAGGGCAACCTCGGCCGGCGTCCTCCCGAGAGATAGTTACGTGAGGCCGCGCCACCAATCATAACAGGACACGACAAGCGGACTCGGTTACGGCGAGCATATCCCTCCGCCACTCGCCCTGTATAGCCGCATACGCAACCACGCCTGGCAGTCTCGTGTTGGGCTGCCTACTTACTACGTCGACGTGGCACCCAGGAACGACGATACACTGTGCTACCACTGTTTACCATACCGGACTTGGACTCTGAAGCCCAGACGCTGCTCTTGATCTAGCACCAAGTTGTGTTAGTATTGTGGAACTCTTGGCAATAAACAAATTTTGGAACTCACGCCAATCGTCATTTGCTGTTTCTCCAATTACGGATACAACACTAACATCATGCGAAAAGGCACGAATGGATGTCACCGTTGTTAGGTGGACATAATGCGATATTTTTGTAAGGATCGGCAGGTAAAAAGTTGTATTTAAGACCTCTAAAGTCTGAATGTATGTATGTGTTGTATCGACGGTTTTGGCAAATTTTCCGCCATTTTCCAGAATATGCCATGATGTTATGATGTCACTATGGTTCCTCGATGTCATGCAGGCACCCTGAAACTTTCTAGTCAGTTATCAGGATAGAGTTAAAAACAACAAAAACGGCGTTCAGAGGAAAGCTCCAAGTGAGTTGAAACACTAAGACTTACACTCAAAGACCCATGTACCACACAGATGCGAATTCCAGCAATTGATTTTTGGTCAGTCGACATACGGGGGTTGCATCCTCGCTATGTAGCCAATTAATATAACATCTATATTTGCAGCGATGTCCTAGCAATAGCTCCATCTTTCCCAGCGGCTTTTGCTACTCTATATAAAATCGTTTTATTTGTAACCCAATGTTCAAATGGTTCAAATGGCTCTGAGGACTATGGGACTCAACATCTATGATCATCAGTCCCCTAGAACTTAGAACTACTTAAACCTAACTAACCTAAGGACACCACACAACACCCAGTCATCACGAGGCAGAGAAAATCCCTGACCCGCCGGGAATCGAACCCAGGCGTAATCCAGTGTTGTTATATCACAATCCGATAGTTGTTCAGTAGGGTGGAGGGTAGTTTTCTCTGTTATAACATTACGAAAAACCTATTTGATGCAAGGTTTCCATATGATTCGACAAGCAATCTGCTTGCCTCTGTCTTAAATGACACTGTCATAGACGGAACATCGTTCGAGCTCTTACTGCTATAATGACATCTGAAAAACAGGAAAAGAATGTCCAAATGTGTGTGAAATCTTATGGGACTTAACTGATAAGGTCATCAGTCCCTAAGCCTACACACTAATTAACCTAAATTATCCTAAGAACAAACACACACACACCCATGCCCGAGGGAGGACTCGAACCTCCGCCGGGACCAGCCGACAGGAAAAGAGTGTTAGCGGTAATTCTCGATATTAAGCCTCTAAGTTTCGATGCATTACACACAGTATAATGCAACTGCACTAGGTGTTTACAATAGGACCCAAGGTAGAGTCAAAACATCACATTCCAGCCATGTGAATATGGTGTTTATAGATTATAAATAGTATTCATAGGTGTCAGGGGTGGATTGGGAGAAGTAGGTTAGCAGACAATAAGTAGTAAGTGGAATGAGAGTCTGGTTTGGACATGTCCGTGCTTCTTAACACCTGCAGGATAATGGTATAGAGTGGTATGTAGAATGCACTGTCTAGGTGGTTAAGAGTGTTAGATAGTGAATAACTTAGAAGTTTCATACCAGTGCGCACTCCACTCCACATTTCATTCTGTGAATAAAATTCTGGACACAGTTCTGGACTGCATAGATACCACCTCATACATTGGTGGCTATGCATTCCTAGTGGCGTAGGCGTTGGGGAAGATCTTTGTAACGCTCCTCTGGCAGATGTTTTGCATTCTACAATAGATACAGTTGAATCAACGCTACCGTCAGTTCACAAGTTGTCTCATATTATATCAACATGAAAATTTGATTCCATATTGAGTATAAATTCGTCTACATAAGAAGTATTTTATTGTGGGGACGGCCTCCTCCGTGACACTCGTACGCTGCATTTGATAATCTTGTACATTCTGTTTATACTCTATTCCAACAGGTTCTGTGTGAGTGATAGTGTCTATCCGCAACATCATTTAATATCTAAAGTCACTTACACGTCGATGACATCGACAGTTTTCCATCGTCAACAAACAAGTATAATAGCTGAAACTAGCAAACATTTTAAATAACTGTTAATATGGCAGTTGTTACACGTTGATATTGATCTTCATATGCCATAAATAACACCATACACGGATAGTCTAATTTGCTTATTCACTGGCGTGTGTGTGTGTGTGTGTGTGTGTGTGTGTGTGTCTGTGTCTGTGTGTGTTTGTGCGTGGTGGATGGTCACATGGGACAACTCCTCATAGCAAGTGTAATGCTAGCACGTGTGTGTTAAACATTTGCCAGTCGTCACATGCCGCGCGACGTGGACGCGCGGTTTGAGGCGCCATGTCACGAACTGTGCGGCCCCTCCCACTGCATAAATATAGCCAATGCCTTGCAGACAAACAAAAATTACGTGAAGCGAAATGTTGTGTGAGGAGGGCTATGCGAGAGGCGTTCAATGAATTCGAAAGAAAAGTTCTATGTACTGACTTTGCAGGAAATCCTAAGAAATTTTGGTCTTCTGTCAAAGCGGTAGGTGGATCAAAACAAAATGTCCAGAGACACTCTGTGATCAAAATCGTACTGAAACAGAGGATGACAGACTAAAAGCCAAAATACTAAATGTCTTTTTCCAAAGCTGTTTCACAGAGGAAGACTGCACTGTAGTTCCTTCTCTAGATTGTTGCACAGATGACAAAATGGTAGATATCGAAATAGACGACAGAGGGATAGAGAAACAATTAAAATCGCTCAAAAGAGGAAAGGCCTCTGGACCTGATGGGATACCAGTTCGATTTCACACAGAGTACGCGAAGGAACTTGCCCCTCTTCTTGCAGCGGTGTACCGTACGTCACTAGAAGAGCGTAGCGTTCCAAAGGGTTGGAAAAGGGCACAGGTCATCCCCGTTTCCAAGAAAGATGTCGAACAGATGTGCAGAACTATAGACCTGTATCTCTAACGTCGATCAGTTGTAGAATTTTGGAACATATATTATGTTCGAGTATAATGACTTTTCTGGAGACTAGAAACCTACTCTGTAGGAATCAGCACGGGTTTCGAAAAAGACGATCGTGTGAAACCCAGCTCGCGCTATTCGCTCACAAGACTCAGAGGGTTCCCAGGTAGATGCCTTGTTTCTTGACTTCCGCAAGGCGTTTGATATAGTTTCCCACAGTCGTTTAATGAACAAAGTAAGAGCATATGGACTATCACACCAATTGTGTGACTGGATAGACGAGTTCCCAGATAACACAACACAGCATGTCATTCTCAATGTAGAGAAGTCTTCCGAAGTAAGAGTGATTCCAGGTGTGCCGCAGGGGAGTGTCGTAGGACCGTTGCGATTCACAATATACGTAAATGACCTTGGGGATAACATCGGAAGTTCACTGAGGCTTTTTGTGGATGATGTTGTGGTGTACCGAGAGGTTGTAACAATGGAACATTGTACTGAAATGCAGGAGGATCTGCAGCGTATTGACGCATCGTGCAGGGAATATCAATTGAATCTCAATGTAGACAAGTGTAATGTGCTGCGAATACATAGAAAGAAAGATCCCATATCACTTAGCTACAATATAGCAGGTCAGCAACAGGAAGCAAATCCATTAATTATCTGGGAGTAGGCATTAGGAGTGATTTAAAATGGAATGATCATATGAAGTTGATCGTCGGTAAAGCAGATGCCAGCCTGAGATTCATTGCAAGAATCCTAAGGAAATGCAGTCCGAAAACAAAGGAAGTAGTTTGCAGTACACTTGTTCGCCCACTGCTTGAATACTGCTCAGCAGTGTGGGATCCGTAACAGATAGGGTTGATAAAAGAGATAGAGAAGATCCAACGGAGAGCAGAGCGCTTCGTTACAGGATCATCTAGTAATCGCGAAAGCGTTACGGAGATGATAGATAAACTCCAGTGGAAAACTCTGTAGGAGAGACGCTCAGTAGCTCGGTGCGAGGTTTTGTTGAAGTTTCGAGGACATACCTTCACCGAGGAGTCAAGCAGTATATTGCTCCCTCCTTCGTGTATCTCGCGAAGAGACCATGAGGATAAAATCAGAGAGATTAGAGCCCACACAGAGGCATGACGACAATCCTTTCCACGAGCAATACAAGACTGGAATAGAAGGGAGAACCAATAGAGATACTCAAGTTACCCTCCGCCATACATCTTCAGGTAGCTTGCGGAGTATGGAAGTACACTCCTGGAAATTGAAATAAGAACACCGTGAATTCATTGTCTCAGGAAGGGGAAACTTTATTGACACATTCCTGGGGTCAGATACATCACATGATCACACTGACAGAACCACAGGCACATAGACACAGGCAACAGAGCATCCACAATGTCGGCACTAGTACAGTGTATATCATCCTTTCGCAGCAATGCAGGCTGCTATTCTCCCATGGAGACGATCGTAGAGATGCTGGATGTAGTCCTGTGGAACGGCTTGCCATGCCATTTCCACCTGGCGCCTCAGTTGGACCAGCGTTCGTGCTGGACGTGCAGACCGCTTGAGACGACGCTTCATCCAGTCCCAAACATGCTCAATGGGGGACAGATCCGGAGATCTTGCTGGCCACGGTAGTTGACTTACACCTTCTAGAGCACGTTGGGTGGCACGGGATACATGCGGACGTGCATTGTCATGTTGGAACAGCAAGTTCCCTTGCCGGTCTAGGAATGGTAGAACGATGGGTTCGATGACGGTTTGGATGTACCGTGCACTATTCAGTGTCCCCTCGACGATCACCAGAGGTGTACGGCCAGTGTAGGAGATCGTTCCCCACCATAATGCCGGGTGTTGGCCCTGTGTGCCTCGGTCGTATGCAGTCCTGATTGTGGCGCTCACCTGCACGGCGCCAAACACGCATACGACCATCATTGGCACCAAAGCAGAAGCGACTCTCATCGCTGAAGACGACACGTCTCCATTCGTCCCTCTATTTACGCCTGTCGCGACACCACTGGAGGCGGGCTGCACGATGTTGGGGCGTGAGCGGAAGACGGCCTAACGGTGTGCGGGACCGTAGCCCAGCTTCATGGAGACGGTTGCGAATGGTCCTCGCCGATACCCCAGGAGCAACAGTGTCCCTAATTTGCTGGGAAGTGGCGGTGCGGTCCCCTAAGGCGCTGCGTAGGATCCTACGGTCTTGGCGTGCATCCGTGCGTCGCTGCGGTCCGGTCCCAGGTCAACGGGCACGTGCACCTTCCGCCGACCACTGGCGACAACATCGATGTACTGTGGAGGCCTCACGCCCCACGTGTTGAGCAATTCGGCGGTACGTCCACCCGGCCTCCCGCATGCCCACTATACGCCCTCGCTCAAGGTCCGTCAACTGCACATATGGTTCACGTCCACGCTGTCGCGGCATGCTACCAGTGTTAAAGACTTCGATGGAGCTCCGTATGCCACAGCAAACTGGCTAACACTGACGGCGGCGGTGCACAAATGCTGGGCAGATAGCGCCATTCGACGGCCAACACCGCGGTTCCTGGTGTGTCCGCTGTGCCGTGCTTGTGATCATTGCTTGTACAGCGCTCTCGCAGTGTACGGAGCAAGTATGGTGGGTCTGACACACCGGTGTCAATGTGTTCTTTTTTCCATTTCCAGTAGTGTAGATGTAGATGTAGGTGCGAATCCTCCCTCGGGCATGGTTGTGTGTGTTGTTCTTAGCATAAGTTAGTTTAAGTAGTGTGTAATTCTAGGGACCGATGACCTCAGCAGTTTGGTCCCTTGGGAATTCACACACACAGTTGTCACACAGACTGCTATCTGTTTACATCGGAAAGGACATCTTTATCACTAGAAGCCTTATGTGGGCTGTAAGGAGTGCGATCAAGCACGTTATATTTTTGCCACAATGTATGGATGAAAAATATCAATTAGATAATGCAGTGACTAGTACACTGCACTCGGGTTTGGGACGGTGATGCTACAAATCCGTGTCCTGCAAAATGTTATTTAGGGAATATTTACCTTGGGCTCCAAACCGTGAGAGACAGATATATTCCACATGTCCTCATACTAAGCTATGAACGAACGAATGGAAGACAGTATAGAAGGAATGCAAACTGGTGAATAGACATACCAAGTTTTAAATTGGTTTGCGTGCCTACTGTGAAATTTTCTCAGTAGATATAATTGCCTGACACAGTCTACTCCTTCGTCTGATATGTAATGTGAGCCTTACGCTGTCAGAAAAGAAAACGCACAATACTTGTGGCAGATGGATTTGCACAGGCAGTAGCCCTTCAGACCATGTTTTGACAATGTTTCGATTTCCTTAAAGTGTTTAAGTATAGTATATGTTCAGAAATCTTGCTGCAGAATTCGTGTCCGCGGTAGTTTCTTGTGTACTGGACAACTCTACAGTCTAGATATAAATCTTCCTTTGAGCGAGTGACTGTACACGAGTATTAAATACGAACGTATTTCGCTTCTGGCAACGGCCTTGCCGCAGTGGCTACACCGGTTCCCGTGAGGTCACCGTAGTTTTGCGCTGTTGGGCGTGGCCGGCACTTGGATGGGTGACCATCCAGCCGCCATGCACTGTTGCCATTTTTCGGGGTGCACTCAGCCTCATAATGCCAATTGAGGAGCTACTCGACCGAATAGTAGCGGCTTCGGTCAAGAATACCATCATAACGACCGGGAAAGCGGTGTGCTGACCCCACGCCCCTCCTATCCGGATCCTCCTCTGAGGATGACACGACGGTCAGATGGTCCCGGTAGGCCACTCGTGGCCTGAAGACGGAATGTTACTTCGCTTCTGTTGAGCGAGTGGCTGTATACAAGATTAAATAAGAACGTATTTCGTGTATCTGGAAGAAACCTAAGCAGTATACGATCTGGATCGAACGACTTAGTAAAACCGCTATCTGTTTGCTCTTTACAAGAGCATATGTTCAAAAAGACGCCCACTGACTATTACCCATATTCAGAGGTTGAAGAAAAACAGCATGAGGAATTCAAACCATCCGAGCCTTCAGGTTGTGTGAGTGTGAACAGCACCTGCCCAAGGCTCTCAAGTGTTCTGTGAGTGCATTATGCTGATGCTAAGAAAATTAGAATGTGGAGACTGTGCTCCAAGAGGCTGCATAACAAAAGATTTTCTGACTCAGGCCTTAAGTTTAGGTCTCATATCAATGTCCATATAGGTGTAGTTTAAGCGGTTAGTGTATTTCTAAACTGGAATGAGGGTGCACTGCGTCAAGAAGGGAAGTCGATGGTTGCCAGCCACACATGGTATCTCTGACACTTCTCGTCAGGACCGCTATCTTCTCTGTGTGCGTATTACGCAGCAGCTAGTTGCAGCAAGCAGAGCCTCGCAAAAGGCATCCAGTACAGGGTGGAGCAAATGCGTGACATCCTGGTGCAAGTATGAGAGACCCAAGATTTGAGACGTTGTGTTGACAAGTACACGAAGGTGACAAGAGTCATGGGATGGACAGATGCATGTATACATATGAGGGTAGCATCGAGTACACGAGGTAAAAAAGGGCACTGTATTTGCGGGCCTGTCACTTGTACGCCAGCGATTCACGCGAACACGTTTCTGACCTGATTACGGCCGCACGACGGTAATTAACAGACTTTGAACGAGGAATGGTATTTATAGCTGTATGCATGGGAAATTTCATTTCGGAAATCGTTAGGTAATTCAATATTCCGCGGTCCGCTGTGTCAAGAGGACTACAACACCAAATTTCAGTCCTACTTCTCACTGCAGTAAACGCAGTGACCAATGGCTTTTACTTTATGATCGAGAGTAACAGCGTTTGAGTAAAGTTGTCAGTCCTAACGGACAAGCAACACTGCATGAAATAACCGCAGAAATCAATTTTGGACGCACGACGAACGTATCTGTTAGGACAGAGCGGCGAAATGTCGCGCTAATGGGCTATGGCGGCAGACGACCGATGTGTGCGCCTTTGCTAACAGCAGTAAATCGCTGGCAGCGCCTCTCCTGAGCTCGTGACAATATCGTTTGGGCTCTACATGACTGGTCAGATGAGTTACAATTTCAATTGGTAGGGTTCGAGTGTGGCGCAGACACCACGAAGCTACGGACCAAAGTTGTCAACAATGCACTATGGAAGCTGGTATTTACTCCATATGATGTGGGCTGTGTTAACATGGACTGAACTATGTGCTCTGGATGTTCGGCTAGTTCCTGACCATTTGCTGCTCTTCATGTACATCAAGTGCCCAAACAATGATAGAATTTTTATGGATGACAAGGCGCCATGTCTCCGGATCACAACTGCTCGTGACTGGTTTGATGAACACTCTGGGTAGTTCGAGTGAATGGTTTGGCCACCCAGATCACCCCTCATGACCCCCTTCGAACATATATGAGACATAATAGAGAGGACAATTCGTGCACAAAATCCACCACCAGATAGACTTCCGCAATAATGGACGGCTATAGAGGCAGCATGGCTCAGCATTTCTGCAGGGGACTTCCAACGACTTGTTGAGTACATGCTAAGTCGAGTTCCTGAGCCGCGCCGGGCAAAAGAAGGTCCGACGAGACAGTAGGAGCTACCCTATGATACGACTTTTGTAGCTTCAGTGTACATTGATGCAGAGCGTGTGTTACTCCAGTATACGGAAACTTTTAATTTCACTTTCTACCACTTTGTTATTTGTAGCCAGTACAATGCTGTGAAGACGTCGCGATGTTTTTGGCAGATCACGCTACTAGTAACTACTGCTCACTCGAACAGCACATAGGAAAAATGAAAAACACGGTGATTGTAAAAGTGACGTTTTTCCCACCCACCTGGAAGACTCTCTACAGTGAGTAGTTCAGCTGACAGTTTTGGTGGGTCATGCGATCGTGACGTCAACAACGTACGCCCTATGCATTTTATGGGAACGCTACGTTACAGGGCGAATTTACTGGTTTACTCATCTGGGGACATGTTTAATAACAGCATTAGTTTATTTTCTGCCCCTTCTAGCCTTCAGTGATAGTTTAGAAGAAAAATGTCCAATACTTTGGTGCCAGATAAACAATTGAAAGCAATCACCTGTTATTGTAGTACTGGTGACTATTTGTAAGTAAGATAGCTCTCAGTGACACACATTTCACCTAGAAGTAGACTAACATCAACAGGTGCTAGCAATTAAATAATGTGCTGGAATTGTATGTTCCGGTACCACTTAACAGAGGTTAAGAAAGCAATGACACTGGTTTATGCACAGCAGTAGACATAAGTGTGTTAATAGGGATACGAACTCAATTACTTATAACATAACTGCAAACAGTACGCCTAGAGGATCCACACTCTTCTGCGGAACTCACACACGTAATGCCAAAGTATCTTACATCGTAATATTTATAGCAATTTATTTAAGCTCTGCTTTTCGCTACGGCACGTTATTGGTAAATATTTCGGATACCTTTGATAAAGAAAATGGCTCTGAGCACTATGGTCTAAGGTCATCAGTATCCTAGAACTTAGAACTACTTAAACCCAACTAACCTAAGGACATCACACACATCCATGTCCGAGGCAGGATTCGAACCTGCGACCGTATCGGTCGCGCGGTTCCAGACTGAAGCGTCTAGAACCGCTCGGCCACAGCGGCCGGCACTTTTTATCTCTAAATACACTGTGGACCTCAGCTGAGCATCATACCTATGATATAGAGAAGCGTTGACGTTATGCCAGCGAAGCAAAATTACGAAGCCTTGCAGCTCCGTAGTCATATGTATGAGTGGACACGTCCTTCGATACAGTTACTTAATCTACTACCACCAGAAACCAGCAGTTAATGATAAGTACCAAAGCTCACCATCGTGAACATTATGTTCCAGTATCATCAAAAAGCGTTTGAGCATCGTTATTTGGTAATGATAATTTTCACGGGGAGCGTACAAGTCAAGGCGTACTTAGTAAGGGCGGAAGTGTTTGCGGAAGGCACCAGGAAACGCGCGCTATCGATGTCAGATGCAAAAGCTGTTAGCAAAAAGTTGGACTGCTAGCCACAGCCTGTGGTTGTATTTAATGCAGTTCTAGTGTAAGACTGGTGGTAACCATGCTCTATGTGACTTTGAAACACTGCCCTTTAGGAAAGTGTACAAAGGCTCGCACTGTAGCAACTATGTGTTTCTATCCTAAAGAATGGAGACGTGCTTTCACCGGCTACATTTCAACACATCGTTCAGAGTTTTTTTCGTCTATGTAAATGCGTCATAGAACTGGTCACTACATAACACTTCCAACTATTAATCGTCTCACTTCCTCTACATAACTAAAAATACAGATAATATTAACATTTCGTATGCAAAACGTTTGGAGAGGAGCAGGAGGCTCTGATAAACAGAATTGACAAAAATGGTTCAAATGGCTCTAAGCACTATGGGACGTAACATCTGAGGTCATCAGTTCCCTAGACTAAGTACTTAAACCCAACTAACCTAAGGACACCACACACATCCATGCCCGAGACAGGATGCGAACCTGCGATCGTAGCAGCAGCGTGGTTCCGGACTGAGGCGTCTAGAACCGCTTGGCCACAACGGCCGGCCGTAACTGACATACGAAACGTAAACAATACTGCACCTTTATTTGAACGCTGTGGCTTTATTGCAACTGTAAATATGTATATGCAACTTTAAATACCATCTTGGTCTAAAAGATTAACGCAATAAATTCCATAAATACAGTGCTGTTACCTTGCATAACATCAGCGAGTGTACGCTTCCTTTAATTCACGGCAGTGGTTAATGCTCGAGTGGTTAAATCTTTCTTCGGAAATTACGCAGTTCCATTGATGTTAAAGGTTTCAATTTTTGGGTATTCTTGGTTGCTTGTTTGTTCTGTGACGCGACGCTGATTTCGCGCTTCACATTCAGTGGAAGGTGCAGTTGCGTCCTATTAGCGAGAAGCGCATCTGTTATAGAGAAACGCCGTGCGCCAGACACGTGCGAGATACCGGATACCGCTCCTAGCAACGGGTCACCCCAGTGCCGACTCGTGGCGCACCCGTCAGAAGCGGTGCTTCCGCTCTACGTCGTGGTGACAACTTTGTAATTATGAATGAAAAGTCAACAGTCCATACGTGGGAAGTACTCACTTTGCAAATACTCCGGCTGCAGGAGCGCTCAAATCTCAAAGCTTGACTGGCCAGAGCAGCCACGGTATTCCTACACAAGAATGTCTAACATTCTTAGCAGCCACATGGTGGCTGCCGGTATGGAAGCAGGGAAAAAACGCATAACCAAAAATAAGTAATGTAGAATAATGAAACAGCGGGAATACATTTGTCTAGGTAACATATTTAAGTGTTAACATCAAAACATCAGAGGTTAATGTAAGCACGAGATACGCTATTACAAATGTGAAATGCTGGTACATTAACAATCGGTGTAGCCGACACAATGTTGAATGCAAGCTTGAAAACTTGCATGGATTGCCAGACGTCAGTTCGTCGCCTGGACTTCTCTGCCTGTTGCACTTGGTCGGTCAGTACAGGGACAGTTGGTGCTGTTGTGTGACTGACGCTTGAGTTGTCGTCTCATGATGTCTCATACTTGCTCTATTGGAGGCATATCTGGTGTACGAGCAGGCCAAGGCAACATGTCGACACTCTATACAATATACTTGGTTACAACAGTGGTACGAGGGAGAGCGTTATCCATTTGGAAAACACCCTCTTGGAATGCTGTTCATGAATGGCAGCACTACAGGTCGAATCGCCAGACTGACGCTCCAGTTTGAATTGAGGGTACGTGGGTTAATCACGAGAAACATTATGAATCACCTCGAACGATCTATTGATACGTATTTAGCATGGTTTCAGAAAACATCGTTCTTGTGCAACGCAGCTAGATCTTTATTCACACGAAGTAATGGCCGCTATCGACATGGGATCTCAAGTTGATTCCGTATTTCTAGATTTCCGGAAAGCTTTTGACACCGTTCCTCACAAGCGACTTCTAATCAAGCTGCGGGCCTATGGGGTATCGTCTCAGTTGTGCGACTGGATTCATGATTTCCTGTCAGGAAGGTCGCAGTTCGTAGTAATAGGCGGCAAATCATCGAGTAAAACTGAAGTGATATCAGGTGGTCCCCAGGGAAGCCTCCTGCGACCTCTGCTGTTCCTGATCTATATAAATGACCTGGGTGACAATCTGAGCAGTTCTCTTAGGTTGTTCGCAGATGATGCTGTAATTTACCGTCTAGTAAGGTCATCCGAAGACCAGTATCAGTTGCAAAGCGATTTAGAAATGATTGCTGTATGGTGTGGCAGGTGGCAGTTGACGCTGAATTACGAAAAGTGTGAGGTGATCCACATGAGTTCCAAAAGAAATCCGTCAGAATTCGGTTACTCGATACATAGTACAATACTGAAGGCTGTCAATTCAACTAAGTACCTGGGTGTTAAAATTACGAACAACTCAGTTGGAAAGACCGCATAGATAATACTGTGGGGAAGGCGAGCCAAAGGTTGCGTTTCATTGGCAGGTCACTTAGAAGATGCAACAAGTCCACTAAAGAGACAGCTTACACTACACTCGTTCGTCCTCTGTTAGAATATTGCTGCGCAATGTGGGATCCTTACCAGGTGGGATTGATGGAGGACATCGAAAGGGTGCAATAAAGAGCAGCTCGTTTTGTATTATTATGTAATAGGGGAGAGAGTGTGGCAGATATGATACGCGAATTGGGATGGAAGTCATTACAGCAAAGACGTTTTTAGTCGCAGCGAGATCTTTTTACGAAATTTCAGTCACCAACTTTCTCTTCCGAATGCGAAAATATTTTGTTGAGCCCAACCTACATAGGTAGGAATGATCATCAAAATAAAATAAGAGAAATCACAGCTCGAACAGAAAGGTTTAGGTGTTCGTTTTTCCCGTGCGTTGTTTGGGAGTGTAATGCTAGAGAGATAGTATGATTGTGGTTCGATGAACCCTCTGCCAATCACCTAAATGCGAATTGCAGAGTAATCATGTAGATGTAGATGTAGATGAGAGTGCTCCTGCTGCAATACAAAAACACACACCCCATGTCATAGCTCAAGGCGTAGGTTCAGTTTGTCTAGCACCCACACAGGCTGGTTGAGGCCCTCATCGGGCCTCAAGAAAACACGCGAGCATTACTGGCACCGATGTGGAATTAGTATTCGTCAGAAAGCACTACAGTCCTCCAGCCCGCCCTCCAGTGACTTCTCGCTTGGCACAATTAAACTCACGTATGGTGGTGTTTGGGATCAATGGAATGCCGCTAGAGGGCGTCTGGCTCGGAGCTGTCCTTGAAGTAACCGACTTGTAACAGTTTGCTGCGTCATTTGTAAGTAGGCTGTTTAGGTTTTTTTATTGGTAACGGCACGTAGCGCTCTATATGAAGATCACTGACTGTGCTGTGTGCTCGCCATTGTAGCGTTGGGCAGATGGATGTGAACAGCGCGTAGCGTTGCGCAGTTGGAGGTGAGCCGCCAGCAGTGGTGGATGTGGGGAGAGAGATGGCGGAGTTTTGAAATTTGTAAGACTGGATGTCATGAACTGCTATATACATTATGACTTTTGAGCACTAGTAAGGTAAATACATTGTTTGTTCTCTATCAAAATCTTTCATTTGCTAACTATGCCTATCAGTAGTTAGTGCCTTCAGTAGTTCGAATCTTTTATTTAGCTGGCAGTAGTGGCGCTCGCTGTATTGCAGTAGTTCGAGTAACTAAGATTTTTGTGAGGTAAGCGATTTGTGAAACGTATAGGTTAATGTTAGCCAGGGCCATCTTTTGTAGGGATTTTTGAAAGTCAGATTGCGTTGCGCTAAAAATATTGTGTGTCAGTTTAAGCACAGTCTTGTATAATTGTTCAAAGGGGGCGTTTCTTAATTCGACCCTTAGCCGAGGATACCTCCCTGGAATCTTCTGATTTTTTCTTGTAGTTTGTGTAGCTAGTGTAGCTTTTGTTTATTGCTAGCGCGTAATTATATACAGAATTTCTTTTGTAGTTGTAGTTTTTCATTGTTGTACAGTAAAACAGTTGTGGCATGTATGTAGATTTGCAGCAAGTATTTCGCAGGTGCGCTTGCGATTAACGAGATATTATTTTCAGTGCTACGTTAATGTGTTCTCTTATTTTTGGTCTTTAAATTGTGCTTTTCTGTGTTATCGTGTGAAATATTGTGACAATAATGGCGTGTGAAAAACGTAATACTAGGTTCCAGAGTAAACTGAGAAATGACGGTGAAGACGAAAGCAGTGTTTTAGCGCCGCCATGTAATGAATTAACTAATGTTCAAAGTAGTAATTTGGTAATTGTGCATAGGGAAATGAAGCGGGTTGCAAATAATGGTGTAGGCAGTGAAACAATTAGTGAACAGGGAAGCATTATCGATCGATCGGTCGGCAACAGCTCGCCTGAGGATTCCGAAATGCTTATACAACTTTACACTTCGGTACCATATTTCTCTAACACATAAATTACACAGCTATCTGATCATTTAACTGAGAGAACAAACAATGTATTTACCTTAATAGTCATAATATATATAGCGGTTCACGACATCCAGTCTTACAAATTTCAAAACTCCGCCATCTCACTTCCCACATCCACCACTGCTGGCGGCTCACCTCCAACTGCGCAACGCTACGCACTGTTAACATCCATCTGCCCAACGCTACAATGGCGAGTATTACAACAATGCCAACCAGCCACAGACTGCACACAGCACAGTCAGTGATCTTCATACAGAGCGCTACGTACCGTTAGCAATAAAAAAACCTAAACAGCCTACTTACACATTGTGGTGCCAACTGCTGTTCGACTTGCTGCTGCAGAGGCAGTACGATCCGTCAGAGTCATACACCGAACACGATGGTCTTCACTTCCGATAGTGCCATGTGTCCATCCCAAGCCATGTATACTAGCGACCGTACATTCTCGTGGCCATCGTTGCCAGCAGTCATATACAGTGGTTACATTCCTGCCAAGTCTTTCTGCAATACTGCGGAAATAACATCCAGCTCCTCGTAGCCCTTCTACATGCCCTCGTTCAAACTCAGTGAGGAGTTAGCAAACCTGATATGCGTCCTCATAGCGGGGCTACTAGAGTCACTCTTTTACGACTGGACCAACATTTGTTTAGAAATCATCTTTCAGTTACGGAAACACGACTACCAGTTTTCCTTTACGACGCACAATTCCTTCTTGGTGCTGCGATTTTTTCCGTCATTCTGATATTACTCCCGGAGTACACTCATTAAGTGTGCAATACAAGGTGAAATATATTGATAATAAAATTAGACAATATGACCAGTGGCCCAAAGCATAAATATCATAACTAGTGCAACGTAATGAGAGCAATTTAATACAAGAATAACTAACAGGATAAAGCTACTAAAACTTGAATTACCACCACGACCATTTACGGACTTAGGCTTCCTGTAGAAAAAATCTCTACTAACAGTTTCTTAGGGAAAAACATTCCAACAAATAAAAAAGTGACTCGTAGCAGAAATTACAAATAAATAATTATTCCAACCCTTACTTTCCATAGTTTCTGATAATCAAAGGCGTAAAAGTATGATATTACGACAAGAATTTCTAAAAGCAAAACCTGCAAAATCCATAATTATTGCTTTTATGAAACCATTAATACGTGGTAGTCAACGGAAGGCAGGTTTCGGTTACGACTGTGGACGGGGCCGTAATCAGTTACTATTGGTAGCCTTTTACAGTTACACACAATTTGTTTTAACACGATAATTCCACACCCAACAATAAATAAAAATACCACAGGTTATCAATGAAGGAATAAACAACTGCCTAAATAATAGTGTTTTTAGTGAGTTACAATTTAGCAATTCACCATTAAATACACATACAGCAGATAATGTTTTAAAATCAAGCCACTGTGATCTGAACAGAAGGCCTTACACGCCAGGAATCTCAATAAATTAAGAATTGCTTAAGACTCGCTGCAACTTACAAATTACAGGTATTGAAATATTAAAGGCAAGTCGCCACAAATACAGCAGAAGGCATCAGACGCCAGGCTTGCCAGTAAATAAGGTTATAAAGGCTTACTGCGTAAATACAAATACAAAATTGGAATTTTGAGTCAAGTGACCACAATCACAGCTGAAGGCCTTACACGCCAGGAACGGCAATACTATAAAAAATTCAGAAACCTTCTGTAAAACAGCAAATACAATAGCAACGGTGAGACATGTGACTTAGGGACAGCAGGAAAGGTGTGGACGGGGCCTGATCAGTTACAGTTGGTTGCAAAGAAAACACATACACTTTATTTTTAGGATACAAAGGCCTCAACAATCATTTTTAAAATATTTTACCACACTGGCGGCTGAAAGCATTATTAGAAGAATTGGATGTTATTGTCGATTGTAGACCACAAGCAATGTTACACACAACAGCTGAAGGCCTTACACGCCAGGAACGGCAATACTATAAAAAATTCAGAAACCTTCTGTAAAACAGCAAATACAATAGCAACGGTGAGACATGTGACTTAGGGACAGCAGGAAAGGTGTGGACGGGGCCTGATCAGTTACAGTTGGTTGCAAAGAAAACACATACACTTTATTTTTAGGATACAAAGGCCTCAACAATCATTTTTAAAATATTTTACCACACTGGCGGCTGAAAGCATTATTAGAAGAATTGGATGTTATTGTCGATTGTAGACCACAAGCAATGTTACACACAACAACATCTGCAGGCCTGATGAAGAGGTCCAAAATTATTCATCAACTGAAGGCCAGAAGCAGTTTGAAAAAGTACACAATGGCTGTAAAGGTCCGAATTACCAATAAGAAAGACAATTACACATTTAAAATACCAAAAACCCTTTTAACAATTTTAATAACTGTAACAAGAGACCTTATCAAGACAGAATTGAAACTATTTGTCGGCTGAAAGCCACAAGCAATGTCACAAACAATTAACGGCTGCAGGCCAACAGCAATTTCAGAATACACAACGGCTGAAGGCCTGAATTAAAAGTGAAAAAAGCAGTCACACATTAACAAAAACTAAGATATTTTCTTCTTAAATCAGAACGGTAACAAGCTATAGTGATGGCTGAAGGCCCTATTAAGAAAAATTTCAAATTACTATTCGGCTGAAAGCCACAAGCAATTTTACAAACAATTAACGGTTGAAGACCAGAATTACAAGTGGCATAGGCAATAACATGTTAAAACATTAGGGTAAATTTTAAACAATTATGACATCTTGTCCAAATAAGACAGAATGATCCACAGACAGTGCTCCATGGATAGACCTGAGGAAGGTGACTACAGCTGTGTAACCGGTGAGACAGAATGACAACTCACCCCAGGGGTAGCTTAAGCGCCGACGAACCGACTCACCAATCCCCCTGACGTCCGATCACCGGTACAACGACAGAATATTTTTAGGCACTAGTGAAGAGACAGACAACACCACGTCTTCAAAAACACCCCAAGGCAGAAGGAAACACTAGAATTAAGGAAGACCTCCATAAAACATATGCACGGTACAATTCAAGAGGCTGTCGATCTACACGCCGTGTCGGACAGCATCTACACGACGAGGAAAGATACACTGCCGGAAAAGTACGCTAACCTCCAGGGCAGGTTCTGGGGGGTTAGCTGCCACAGTTCAGAAAATACCGCTGGTTGGCCGGCCGGAGTGGCCGCGCGGTTCTAGGCGCTTCAGTCTGGAACCGCAAGACCGCTACGGTCGCAGGTTCGAATCCTGCCTCGGGCATGGATGTGTGTGCTGTCCTTAGGTTAGTTAGGTTTACGTATTTATAAGTTCTATGGGACTGATGACCTCAGATGTTAAGTCCCATAGTGCTCAGAGCCATTTGAACCATTTGAACCGCTGGTTGCACTTCACTAATAAGAATAATACTAAATCCAAACAAACATCAACGAGTAGGAGGCGGCTAACAGCTTCCGCCAACCAGACAGGCTCCACTTGCTGCGGTTGGTCTCACCGACCCTGGGAGCAGCATCACACAAACAACAGCGAGATCTCAAACAGTGGAGGTTCCAGTACTGGACACGGTTCACTCAGCCTCCAGCGTCCTGGGTTCGGTCGTCAGCTACAGCCCCTCGGTCCGACAGTGCCTGTACGACGCCAGTGGTACCGGCCTGCCAACGGGCTGCGGACCTCCTCGCTGCTCCACACGAAGCTGACCTGCCCGACATACACGACGATCCGGAAATACTAGTCGTGGCACCAAAGATAGTACCACAGCACTGGCTATCGATAACTGCTGCTGCTGCTGCCACTCGTGGACAAACAGTACTAGCAAACTCAGTGGTGCCATAACACAAGAAGGAAACAAGACGCCACAACCACTATTACAAGACGCAAAGTATGAACAGAAAGAACGCGAGCCACACACGGCTCAAAAGATTAATTAAAAAAAAAAAAAAACAGCTGATACTAGGTGACCTAAGAAGGATACCTGCTGCCTGACTAATGTCAACCTATTCGGTTTAACAGTCAAACTGGCCCTCTGCAACCTAGCAAAGACTTGCTTCATATGTTCCAAATACTCTTGAAACGGACGACTATAAATTACCAAATCGCCCAGTTAATGGTAAACACAGACTAATTTCAAGTCTCCAAGAATATTATCCAGCAAACGAGTACGAATGGTTGCGCCAGTAGGCAAACCTAAGGGGTCCCTGTTAAACTCAGACAGATTCCAATCAGCATATAATGCTGTAACGTGTTTACACTCTTCGGCTAAGGGAATCTGATGACAGGCTTCATTCAGATCGAGCACAGTAAACCAATTAGTCCTGGCAAAAAAGCAAAAGAGTTATGAAGATCATGAAAAGGAACCGATTCGAGGAGAAACTTCTTATTTAGGCGACGGTAGTCAACATCAGGCCGAAAGTCCCACCCATGATCCTTAGGGACGAAGAACATAGGGGACGCATAATCGGATGTAGAAGGCCTAATAACTTCCTGCTCAAGCATTTTGGAGATCTTTCCCCTTAGTATCTTCATCTTAGACGGTGGGAGGCGATATGGGGCTGCCTGACGGGAATATGGCCAGACAGACGAATATGGTAATCAAAAACTTTAGTAGCCACCAGTCTATCACAGAGAGGCTCTGGGAACCTCTCCAACAAACCCATTAGTTCAGAGGCCTGCTTGGAAAGAAGATGGGTGAGATCAAACTCACTAACCTTAGCATCAACAGCCAGAAATCCCGCATCTCGATGCACCTTACGTTTAGTACACTCACACAACCCAATTTCTGACCACAAGCGAACTTAAAGGAAAAGTTGTACCCTGAATAATCCTAGGTAAGACTAGTTTTACCGATAAAATCACATCCCAAAATCAAATCGACCCTGCAGCTCCTTAACCAAGGCCAAAGACAAGGGCCTCGAGAAATCCCCAACCGAGATACTCCCTCGGACCCAACCATGCAGAGGCAACACCTGCTGCCCCTTGTCAACCCGACACCTTTGCACCGAAGAAGGGACTGGCCTAAGTCTCTGAAGATGACCAAATTCAGGAAACCATTCCGGGCTCAACAATTAAAAGGAGCTACCAGAATCCAGAAGGGCACAAATAAGTTCGCCACCCACTCGAGTACAAATATATGGCGGTGGGGGTGATGATTGAGCAGCGACACGGGCACACCGGGGTTTAAAGACTCGGCCACATTGTCGCTGCCCTGCCAGGCCTCATTTATTGACTTTGGATGTCCACGGCTGAACGTAAGTACAAACTAAATGCCCTGTTGGACCGCTCCTGAAACCATGCCGCGATTCCCCTTTAGCAGACTGTTGTCTACATTGTTCCGCGTAGTCAGCGCGTACACAACTTTCCCACTAGAGCGCGCCCCGCTAAGCACAACTGCGCAGACGCAGCGCTCGTCCGTCTCCGCACTACGAGATGGCGCTGCCATAAAGACGGATCAAATTCTGCTTCCTCCGATCCGCGTAGTAATATGTAACGCAGCCAATGAGATTGCTGCTAACGTAGAACCTTTTCTCCTCGCGGATCACACTCGCGCAGTGATACATGAACGCGCGAGGTATTATAACGAGTGTACAGACCTACGATTAATCAGTCTGCATCAGTCTGTACCAGTCTGCATTAGTCTGTAGTCAAGTCTCAGTCTGCGCCTAATAAGATTATCATTCCTGTACATAGCCATGAAGAGAAATGTATAGACACTTTGTCAAGTATCAGAGATATGTGAGAATAAGATTAACGTACCAAGACCAAAGGAACTTCATATGTTCAATTGTAAATAGCATCTAGAACCAAGTTAAGTAATTTTGATGCTTGTTATTATTTTAATAAATGTGTGTGAAAATTAATCAAGTTCTGCTTAAAGTTGGTCACCGTCAACCTGCTACTCTAAGCGTGCAAGTGGCATTTCTATCGTCTGACCTAACGGCAGAAGATAAACACGCCACGATAAGACCACGAGACATATTGCTGACACTCGTCTACCTCGCTAGAGCGACAAATCAAATAATCTGATAGTGTGTGTACCGAAGGTCTTACAGTACGCACACCACACAGACTCAGCTGATGTTGGTAATTCGGAGGTCCCCTCGGTGACGCCCACGGGCTGAACTTTAACTTCACAGTGTCTATCGTACAAGGCCGGCAACGCGGATATCGCTACAGCGGCGTCACGAAGTTCTTCCCAAGTGGAGGGAGAACCACGGAAAAAAATGTGACATATCCGCAGCTCGTATTCCCCTCAGGACAACTGAAACTAACTCCCGTTCTGGCAAGTCGACTAAAAAGCCAACCAGGCCGTCTTAACTCTATCCACGTATTGATGCAACTCCTCCCTATCTTGCTCCATCTGCCAAATATAGCGACACTCGAGCTGTTTACGAACTCCCGTGGACAATCTTTCGCTGATCACAAGCTCCCCCAAATGGTGCAGTGGAAACCCTTCTGTCATGGCCCTGGATACCAGGGTCCTCAATTCGTAAATACAATAGAGACAAAATTACCTGATGCGAAACACCAAACGCATCAGCGTGTTCCTCAAAGCAAACCAACAACCATAACAACTTGTCATTTTTCTCAAGTCGGTCTGTAGCTAATTCTGTGATGTCTCGAAACAGATGCACCAGGGAATTAGGCAATTTAGGAAACGCCCCAGATAACGCCTCGCAGGACATAAAAGCGTTACTCCTGGGCTCGCTAGTGCGCCACCCGGAAGATAACAAATCGTGCTCCCCGGTCCTCTTCCCATCAAGTTCTAAATATGTGACTTTAAACTGCAATTTATTAACCAATGACCCCAATTCAGCGGTTGATTCTTTATCACAATCCTCTAACTTTAATACCCTTAAATCAGATATCCGGTTTGTCAAATGTATCAACTGTGCCCGCACCCTGTCTAACTGACTGCGACTACATTGAATGCTCTCTAAAAAGCCGATGTTGTCCTCAAGACTCCTAATAGCTTTAAACAAAAACTCAATGGCTGGCTTTGTCTCACCCACAACATCCGGCGTGACGTCAACCGGCTGAACGACGGTAGCACGCAAGCGGGCTGATAAGTCGGGAACACTACCCTCAATAGCCTGGCGTCTTATGGCCAGCTCATAAGTGAGGTGGTCCTTTCTCAATAGGCCGATCCCGGGGCACTGCCTGACCGTCATTACAGAGTTGGTCATCTAAAATAGAACACAATACCAAAGGCAGAAAAGTACAACACTAACAGAGTTTACAAAATCAACCAACAGTAACTGAAATGACAATATTACAATCGTAACGACGCTCTCCTATCAGTTGAAACCCAGGAGTCAAGGAAGGCAGGTTTCGGTTACGATTAAGGACGGCGCCGTAATCAGTTACTAGTGGTTGCCTTTTGCTATTACACACATTTATTTTAACAAGGTAATTGCAGACTCAACAATCAATAAAAATATCACACGTTATCAGTGAAGGAATAATAACGTTTCCAGTGAGTTACAATTCAGAAAATCACCATTAAATACAGACATATCTGATAATGTTTTAAAAGCAGAAGGCCTTACACGCCAGGAATGGTAATAAACTAAGGATTGTTTAAAACTCGCTGCAACTTAAAAATTACTGGTGTTGGAATATTAAAGGCAAGTCACCACAAACGCAGCAGAAGGCATCAGATGCCAGGATTGGCAGTAAATAAAGTTTTAAACGCTTACTGCGTAAATACAAATTCCAAATTAGAATTTTAAGGCAAGCGACCACAATCACGGCTAAAGGCCTTGTACGCCAGGAACGGCAATAACATTAAAAATTTAGAAACCTGCTGTAACACAGCAAATACAATAGCAAAGGTTAATTAAAAAAAAAAAAACAAGCAACTGATCACCAAATGGGTGAAATAAGATGATGGTAAACTTTGTAGCACAACCCTTAACATCCACTGAACACTACACCGCTACATTTATTTCAGAAGGTAACCAGAGCTATTAACTGGACATATATAATCTTTAATGTAGGCATTACAATATATTGTAATAAATAATAGAATAATAACACACAAGGACCAGTACATAAGTTCCTTAAAGGGTACAGAGACAGATTATACCTGAAGAAGGCGTGGGCTGAAGGAGAGTTACACTGAACTACTGTCCATCAGACCTCCTTGTAGAATACACATGTTTTAAAAGAACCAAGAGGCCACAGACGGCGTTCCAGTCGACATCTGAGAAGGTCCAGCAAAGAACATTTTCGCGAGCAAAGAGATAGGCAGCCAAGAGTCGCATTCACTTCACAAGATGGTAACTCAGACTAGTGGCAGTGCAACGAATGGCTAATGATAATCTTGCTGCGGCCACCTGACGTCCGATAAACCAAATTCAACGATGGAACAATATGCCAAAGCCGGAACCGGTGGTCTGCACTATGCCCCCAGAATACTGTGCTGAGAGTGCCCTGGACGAGAAAGGAATCACTACAACCAGAGTAGAAGAATCACCAACCGGCGTACTATCAAGAAAGCTGTCAAAACTACACGCGTTACCGGACAGCAACGGCTTGGCGAGGACATGTACACTGCTGTTACACACACTTATCCCCAGGGCAGGTAACTGGGGCTTTAGCGACCACCAGCCACGAAAAATTATCGCTGGTTGAACTTAACGAATTGTAACAAGTTGAACGCAGTAAATAGTAATAAGAAGTCAAGGAAAGGTAATAAGATCGGCCTTCCCCAAGCATTCCACTTGCTGCTTTTCACCTCGACGACACTACGAGAAGCAACACGAACCCAAGTCACTGAGGAATCGCGAGATATCACAATGGTGGCGGTTTCTCTATTTGTATTGAAATTCACTCATCTTAAAGCTTGCTGGATCCGGTTTACTATGAGGTCGTGCACCACAGCTCTTCCATCCGGCAGTCCAGCGGTCCCGGCGTGTTCTCGCACTCCGCGGACCTGGCTCCTGCTGAGTCCCCAACCGAATTCGCGCACTCACACGATGCGGGAAAAACAACGACGTCGCCCCAAACATAGGGCAACAGTTACTACATATTGATAACCGCCGCTGCTGCCGATAGCGGACAGGCAACGCTTGCGAAACCGAGTGGCGCCAGTCAACACGAGTACAAGATAAACAACCACAACCATACCAACTAAACGATACCGTCTGGCCTCCAACAGAGGGCGGAAACCTACAAACAGCACCAGCGCGAGCCGCAATACTGCTCAACCATAATAAAATCGTTCTGATTTAACCCCAGACGGCCGAAGTGGCCGTGTGGTTCTAGGCGCTGCAGTCTGGAACCGCGAGACCGCTACGGTCGCACGTTCGAATCCTGCCTCGGGCATGGATGTGTGTGATGTCCTTAGGTTAGTTAGCTTTAACTAGTTCTAAGTTCTAGGGACTAATAACCTTAGAAGTTGAGTCCCCTAGTGCTCAGAGCCATTTGAACCACTTTATCCCCATTTATAGAACAAATCGTAATCATCGAACCCACTGGACTCTCGATCCACTTTACTACCAAGTAGTTCAACACCGTCTTACAGCTTAAATTACAGGCTACAGAAGTCTATAATGAATTCAAAATAATGCTTTTCTTCTCGTTCAAGACACCTCAACCGATTCCTCTATTTCATCCAGTGATTCAGTAGCCTAGAACGTATATATGGCGTGTTTTAGTTTTACAGAAGCAACAGTACGTGGAGTTCTTCAGTGGAGACCGTGTCCTCTTATACATTCTACTTAGACATTGGCTTCATTAACTTACAACAGGCATACGCTACACACTGAAAACAATAATATTTCATCAATTTTACAAACTACGTGCAAGCATACGTAACGAAATCAGTTGTGTTAGACTGCCGCCGAAACTATTAGAGAAACATCAGTCTATTACTCTAGTAGCTTATAAGAATAACTTTACAATACCGTTGACGCACTGCAAATAATTGTCCACTATGAACCCTGAGACGCAAATAGTATTCGGTATTACACAAGAGATAGACCATCACAAACAGTGGTCAACAGTTCCGAGATCCTTCATTGAGTAAACCCTCAGCAGAGGCAAAGTACAAACACAGCTTTATGAAAGCGTAGGTTTCGTGCGCGCTTAAATTTCTACAAAAAGCAGTTGTCACATTTTCGCATGAACCCTGGTACTTCTTCTTTAACACTGCTTGAGCAGGGCACAAAGCACACCACTTGGTGCTGGCCAGTTCTCTCGGCCCACCAGCCACGCCTCCTCCACCACGACACCGCATTTCTGGCTTGCCCCACTACCATTCTACAATCTTCACAATCCCAGCTTCCATCGTGCCAGAGACCCTCCGGATGTTCGCTGATGTTACTTCCCCTTGATCAGACTTACTGATAAGTGCCCCCTTTGATTTCGACCGCCGCCGAGGGCCCGGTATTATCTGGAGAGGTGACCTCATCTTTACGACCGTTCCAAGATCCCTAAAAAGTGTAAGAAATTCAAAGACTTCTAAGTGTCCCTTGAAACGCAGCAGCAACATTTTAGTGATCTTCTTCGATGCTTTACTGACCGCTGATAGTTCTTTCTGAATACCCAGCCCCCAGTCCGGTAAGTGTTCAGCTGCCTCCCTTGGTTATGGCGTATATGTTCTCTTTCGTAGGCTCGCGGAATATTCCTTTTTGCCGAGTGTCTCTTTGTCATCACCTAACAAGAATCTGTACTCTCCCGTAATAAGTCCTCAATGGTCTACAAGTTGCAGTATGGGTTGGATAACCTGTAACTCAACATAAGATCGGTCGAAGCGGACTTACGACTCTCGTGCCGAGCTCTGCTGAAGGCCATCGTGAGCCGTGGCTACGAAAGGTACCATCCACGTTGACTTACTACACAGATTTAAGATTGCTATTAATTCTCTCCTTGTACACTGAGTTAGGATAATGGGGTATTGTTGTGGAGGTGTCGGATTGCGGATTCCCATACCAAGCCAAAATTGTTTTTAATGGTGGTAGCAATATTCAGCACTTAACACTGGGCTGCGCCGAAGGTTGCAAAAATGCCTTGTCTACACTGAGTGTTAGCGAGTGGGGTCAGTAACAACCAAGAAAATCGTGTAAGTGCATCTACACGCACGAAAATATACTTATTAGCACTGATTGATTGAGGCAGAGGACCCATAAAGTCAATTTGCTTTCGTTGAAAAGTTAAAGTTTTGAACATCGCTGCGTTGTCAGCGACCGTTTACAATGTAAAATTAAAGCAATAATAGCCCTCGGTCGCAAAAACGAAGTCTTCTGATCTAGGTTTCGGCAACTAATAAGAGTGCCTTAATCAGAAGTAAAACATTTTAACTGGCATGTCACGTATAAAACAAATATCAAGCGATAAAGCTTTAGTCACAAAATCTTGTAACTAAATCTTTATCGCCGAATATTTATTTTATACGTGATATGCCAGTTTAAATGTTTTACCGTACTTCTGATGAAGTCACTCTTAGTAGTTGCCGAAACCTAGATCAGAAGACTTAATTTTTGTGACCGAGGGCTGTTATTGCTTTAATTTTTAGTTCATATTTGTAGGGCAAACACTGTAGCTACAGCCTGAAGCTTAACACACACAACAGTTCAGCCATGTGCAGCAAGACATGGTATCGCCTCCTACACAACAGCGTCCCGAGTCCCTCTGTAAATAACTAAAGCTACATTTTTGCATATAATAGTTCGCATTAGATACACTGGTTCCTTTCCGACCTATGACATAACGTTCCTTGTTGGATTTAATCACGATTCAGAAATATCCTTATGTGACGGCACTGTGGTGAAAAAGATGTTTCTCTTGCTGCCTTTTGAGCAGTGACATAGGTGCTGGTTCACACATGGTGGTAGACAGAAGGATTGCAAGAAGGAGAAACTCCAGTGTGGTCCATACCTTTATCAGTCACTGACTCAGTAGAAATGCATGTATGTAGCGACAGCCTAAGATTTGTGAAAGTGAGCGGACCGGCTGCTGGTGCAAAATCAACACGTGTGTTGAACAAGAAATCTAAAAATTCAAAATCTAACACCAACGTTCAGTCTGTCTGTAGCAATCATTAACGCATAGCACTCGAATATTTAGTGTAAATGTACTTAAGCAAGAATGGGTTTGTTTACACATTCACCCTGGGTATCCAATTCTTTTTCCTGAAACATATTCATTTTGCCGAATTCTGGATTTGGTTTCTTCCCAATTTTCCAATTTTGGAAACAGTTTTACCAACTTCCAGATTCTGCATCCTGCCAGTTTGCCAATTGTACAGCAGATACTGCAAATTTCCAGATTTGGTACCACTCAACTAATGCAGATTATTCTATGACGTAATTTTTATACTATCAAAGTATTTTACCTCATCATTTTCAACTCTGCTTCTTAGTACAACGTTGCGTAAACGGAATAATAATAAAAATTAATTTCTTCTAACAAATATGCACTCTCTAATCTTCTCCTGTTCATATCTTAATTTCACTAAAACAGCAAAGATTGTGTGTGTGTGTCTGTCTGTGTGTGTGTGTGTGTGTGTGTGTGTGTGTGTGTGTGTGTGTACTTTGTCCATTTACCTGACAAAGTTCAAAACCATGGCGCTGTGGTTATGTAATATTTAATATGTGTGAGAGCGGACACATTCTGAACAACGTGAAATATCTGACAGTTATAAGAATCTGCGGTGGCAGCTTCAGCTAGCTACTAGTGCTGGAACTTTATAAACTACAAGTGTTTTTATGCTGTTATTGATTGATACTGCTGAAAACAAAAGCCATTTTTGTAGGATATATCTGTTTACATGTATATCGTCAATTTATAATCTACAATTAGAATCCTACGTAATATTTGTCATGCTATATTCCTCCTGATCGCTTGACAGGCCTAATAAACTTGTGTGGAAGGCTGTCACTGTGATGCACGATTAGTGTATGGAACACCTGCACATTACCTACTGTGCTGTGGACTGTAGCATCTGTTGTGATGCTACAGCAGCAGTAGTTGTTCTAGCTTTAAGTATAGGGACTTACACAGATGACAGTAATAATAATTAGGGATGGGGGAATACTGACTGATAGATAATACCAGCACAACTCACAACCACTTCTTACATGACGGTAGACTGCACGAATTTTTTTTTTTTTTAATGCAACACATTATGTCAGAGGATCCAGTCAGGTAATGCGTCTTTTTGCCATTTTGTTGCATTGCCATTATAAGCAGAACAATATTCTTGTCTTTGCAGTAATGCACTCCTTCATTATTGTGCCTTTATATTTTTGATCCCAAAAGCTTTGAATACATTACTCTGATGGTGGTTTACAACAAAAGACTTCTTAAAGTCTTTTTTGCTCAATATAAGTATCTTATCAGTTACGTATGGGCGACCTAAACATATCTACAGACAACGAATGAATTTTGGTGCTCTTGCAATCGAATTACAAAAATTAAATTTGCCTGAGGGGTCGGGTGCTGAGCTTGCATGCCACTGACCGAAACGCCAGTGCTCCTCGGCCCTGCAATGATTGGCTGACATCATGATGACGTCACGTAACACCATTGGCCACAGGAAGGTGGGGAGACTGGAGAGGGGCAAAGGGAAGGAATTCGGGAAAATGAGGAAGGGCAAGGGATTTCCTAGAATGCTGATGCTAACAGTGATTTCCAGGACTGCTGATACTGTCACCGTGAATTCCTGACAAGAGTTGGCAGTAGCACACGACCAACAGTAAAACGCTACTGATGCGCACTGTTCCACTGGATCCTGCGATGAGCCATCTAAATTTTTTGGTTCAAATGGCTCTGAGCACTATGGGACTTAACTTCTGAGGTCATCAGTCCCCTAGAACTTAGAACAACTTAAACCTAACTAACCTAAGGACATGACACACATCCATTCCGAGGCAGGATTCAAACCTGCGACCATAGCGGTCGCGCGGTTCCAGACTGTAGCACCTAGAACCGCTCGGCCACTCCGGCCGGCTAAATTTTTTGGGTTTTGAGGATAAGAAAAGGTTTTCTTAACATCACACATACCAACCGCTTGCCCACTTCCTATACTATATCTGGATTACACGTTTTTCATATTTTCTTTCTAATTTAGGTGTCACTGTAGACAATTCTCTGAAAGACTTCCCTCAGTAGTTGCACATCAGAAGGCAGGATTGGCTGGTCACTTCTGATCTGAGCCTTGTGGACAACGATATTCGAATCAGGGCTCCGTTCCTGTGCGTGGTAGCAGCATATGCATATACAGAGTGACCTAAGGAGCTATGTTTCTTCCTGCGTACCTAAACGGCAGAGATTTAGAAACAGCCCCCTTACTCTGCCCCCAAGTTCAGTTTTATGTCCAGCAAATTCACCTATGAATTATCTTCTAAGTGACTACACAACGTTGGTGTTGTCCATATAAAGCGTGTAATGGGAATAAGTGCAGATAGCCAAAAAAAGTTTGGATTCACCTCGGTTCCGCGAGTTCCGGAACTTGTGCAAAAAATTAGGATAGAGATCAACATAAATATCATTTCAACCTTGTTATTGCTAATGAAAACCACACATGGTGTTGTTCACCATACAGCGAGACCTTCAGGGGCGGAGGTCCAGATTGCTATAAACACCGCTACCTCTAATAACCAGCAGCATGTCCTCTTGCATTGATGCGCGCCTGAATTGGTCGTGGTATACTATCTGAAAGTTAATCAAGTCCAAATTGTCCCCCCCCCCCCCTTAGGTTTAAGTAGTTGTAAGTTCTAGGGGACTGATGACCTCAGAAGTTAAGTCCCATAGTGCTCAGAACCATTTGAACCATGCATGGTTGTTTACATTTCTGGGCGGGTATAGTGACATCTCTGAACAGTCAAAGGGACTGTCTCTCTGATATAATATCTTCAGGAGTTCTGGGAACTGGGGTGATGCAAAACTTTTTTTGGTGTGTGTAGTTATGTGTGGTACATTTATATGTACACACATCTGTGATTTGGTTGCTTTTTCTCTTGTTTAACAATCTTCCCACATACACGTCACAAATCTAACGACCAGTGTTTTTCACAGCCACAGTACACCACTAAGTGGAATAGGCCTGTCAGTATAGACCAACTATTTTGCGGTCATGTGTCCACACATCAACTGAACTGCTGGCCTGCTGCCCTGGGAAAAATAAGCATGTCAGAAGTGAACCGTCAATTAGGGCAGTTCACAAACAACAACTCAAGTACACCTGTTATACCAAAAAGTTATTGTGGAAGTAGGGGCCATGAGGTTCTGGTGAAATAACACACCCTGCTAAAGATACCTTTTTATTCTAAAAACTGTCTCAATAATAAATTTTTAAGTCTGGCATTTTTTTGAGTAAACATTTCCAAAAACAATTTCCTATAGCTGACAAATTTTCTTTATGAAAAGGAGATTTCAGGTATGACATTAACAACTTGCCAATACTGAGATTTGACCTTGACATATATCTCTATAAGACAACAGTTAAAAAGCTCTTTTAAACATAGCTCTATGTAAAGGATATTGCTAGGTTTGACGTTATAAATAACAAGATTTTAAACTTATTATATCAATAAGGGAACAATCTCAAAGAAAACTTTAAGTAGCTAGCTTGTACTAAGCAAAAATAGTTGTCTATCGTCAATTACATAAATTATATTTGTTACCAGATAAATGGGAATAAGCCAGCACACAAACCTTCACATTAAAGGCAGTTCGCAAAAAAAATATTTTCCTTAGCTCGGTGAGGAAGTGACAAGTGTAAAGGGGCCCAAATCACAATAGGCGGAATAGTTATTGGTGGTCTACAGGGCCACAGCAGATCAGGCTCAAAACTTCTATTAAAAGCCGCCACCTCCCCCAGTTATTCAAAACCAGAAGACGTAGCGAGGGCGGCGCCTGCACAGACTCCGAACCACAGAGACCCGCGACACCGACCCTAAATCACCCAATCGAGGTGTGAATGAAAACGGCCCGACCAAGAAGCAATCACCACATTCCCGCGGACAGCAAACGAAAACTGTGCTGGGACGACCCCAACAAAACCACTGGTGAAGAAATTCATACTCTTCACTAGAACTTGAAAACCTTCTTGTATCGGTTACATAAAATCAGTACTCAACTTCTCACACTCCATCCCAGCGCTGGGAACACGTCGCACTTCCAAAATGCTCGTCAGAGGCAACCGCTGTCAGTGGTTTCAACGGCCGATAAGAAGACATACGGTCCCACGCGCTGATCTGCGCCAGAGCTTGTAAGTTTCATAAGCCACGTACATGCGGGTAGTGCAGACTTATCCCCTGACAGCCAAGAGGTCGACCAAAGCACGTGGCGAGCAGTTGACGACCCCCAACGCGCAACCACCACTTTCGGTCACTTCGGTACTCCCCGCGACCGTACACTTGCCCCACCTCCCGCCAGAGGGCGCTAGCGATCCAAACAGAGCGCCAAACCGAAAACGCCACTGCAAACACTAGACGCGAAGCGAAAGCACTCCACCCGGCGCGCTTTTCGAAGAGCCGGACACAACTACGGCTCAAAAAGATAACCATTAATGGATCACTCTTGCCACCTGTTCTTATAGGTAATACCCAATCTAAAACATACAGCTTGTGATAACCACGAGGTGCATTCAAGTTCTAAGGTCTCCGATTTTTTTCGAATTAACTACTCACCCGAAATCGATGGAAATGGCGTTACCTCTCGACGTAATCGCCCTGCAGACGTACACATTTTTCACAACGCAGACGCCATGATTCCATGGCAGCGGCGAAGGCTTCTTTAGGAGTCTGTTTTGACCACTGGAAAATCGCTGAGGCACTAGCAGCACGGCTTTCATTGTTGGAAAAAGCCAAAAGTCACTAGGAGCCAGGTCAGGTGAGTAGGGAGCATGAGGAATCACTTCAAAGTTGTTATCACGAAGAAACTGTTGCGTAACGTTTGCTCGATATGCGGGTGCGTTGTCTTGGTGAAACAGCACACGCACAGCCCTTCCCGGACGTTTTTGTTGCAGTGCAGGAAGGAATTTGTTCTTCAAAACATTTTCGTAGGATGCACCTGTTACCTAGTGCCCTTTGGAACGCAATGGGTAAGGATAACACCCTCGCTGTCCCAGAACTTGGATACCATAATTTTTTCAGTAATGGCGGTTACCAGAAATTTTTTTGGTGGCGGTTAATCTGTGTGCTTCCATTGAGCTGACTGGCACTTTGTTTCTGGATTGAAAAATGGCATCCACGTCTCATCCATTGTCACAACCGACGAAAAGAAAGTCCCATTAATGCTGTCGTTGGGCGTCAACATTGCTTGGCAACATGCCACACGGGCAGCCATGTGGTCGTCCGTCAGCATTCGTGGCACCCCCCTGGATGACACTTTTCGCATTTTCAGGTCGTCATGCAGGATTGTGTGCACAAAACCCACAGAAATGCCAACTCTGGAGGTGATCTGTTCAACAGTCATTCGGCGATCCCCCAAAACAATTGTTTCCATTTTCTCGATCATGTCGTCAGACCGGCTTGTGCGAGCCTGAGGTTGTTTCGGTTTTTTGTCACACGATGTTCTGCCTTCATTAAACTGTCGCACCCACCAACGCACTTTTGACACATCTATAACTCCATCACCACATGTCTCCTTCAACTGTCGATGAATTTCAATTGGTTTCACACCACGCAAATTCAGGAAACGAATGATTTCTCGCTGTTCAAGTAAGGAAAACGTCGCCATTTTAAGTATTTAAAACAGTTCTCATTGTCGCCGCTGGCTGTAAAATTTCATCTGCCGTACGGTGCTGCCCTCTCTGGGACGTATTGACAATGACGCGGCCTCATTTTAAAACAATGCGCGTGATTCTATCTCTTTCCAGTCTGGAGAAAAAAATCGGAGGCCTTAGAACTTTAATGCACCTCGTATAATTATTACTCATTACTCTGAAAAATTGCGTAACTACGGAAGTACTGAAGTAGTCTTATGTATATAATGCAAAACGCTCCATACATTATTGGAAACTGATAGCTTGCTATCTGTAGCCAGATGTCAGTGTTACGTACGTTGGCGAGTTGACACATCACTTTGTAGTTATAGGTAACTTCGCTACGCGAAGGTATTTCGTGACTATATTTGTCACTAGTTACATTTAACTATTGCAAATTATTTGTCGTCAGCATTCCCACGAGTTTTTGAGAAGTACACCATAACAGTACACATATTTCGCAGAACTTCGTTTGTAAATAAAAGTTTACCAGTTTGGCAAAGAACAGTGTAAACAGAACATAGCCTAAATGTGGCTATTTTTCATCCAGCCCTAGTTGGCGTTGGCGTGCATTTGTTCTAGAGCGAGTTTGGCAACTGATTTCAATTTTATTTCTCTCTCTCTCTCTCTCTCTCTCCCTCTCTCTGAGTGTGATTTTGTGTGTGTGTGTGTGTGTGTGTGTGTTTGAGAGAGAGAGAGAGAGAGAGTGAGAGCGCGCGAGATCGAGAGAGGAAGAGGAGAGAGAGAGAGAGAGAGAGAGAGAGAGAGAGAGAGAGGAAGAGGAGAGAGAGTATCTGTCTATCCGTTTAGCTGTTTGTGTCGTCTTTCCTGTAAAATGCCTTTAATGTTTTTAATAGTGTTCCAGTGCACAGCATAGTGCATTGTTTATAATCCGTTTCCTTCTTTTCTACTATATTGACTGTAGGTGTGGTATGTGCCGTGGCCAGATTTTATTATTTGAAATTTGTTTCTGTTTTATCCGGCTAATAGATGGTGAGCAAATGTGCCATGGGAGCTGTTATTTCTCTAGCTATGGCTTGTTCTAAATATCAGGGTTCAGAGTCCCAACAGGTCTCAGGTTTTATGCGACGTCTACGCTGTTGTGCAAGGTATTGTCTACATCTGGTCTGTTCATTACTTTTCTGTTTGCATATTTGTTGGTTTAAGGTATCATAACCGTTTTACTCTGTGTTTTAGCTACTGTGTTTAGTTCAGTTCGATTATGAATATGAAGCTTGCTTAACCAATGAAGCACGAATCTGAAGCTTGATTGCTTGTGTGTCAGTGGGTGGTTTTATTGTGAATTGGTTTTTTGAATTGGCTGTCGGTTTCCTGAATATTGTGAAGTTATAAGTGTTGTTTATTCTTTGTATGGTCAGAGCCAGAAAATTTACTGCGTTGTCTGTTACTATGTTTAATTTGAAGACGGTTTTTTGGGTTTAAGTGGCTTGTTTCATTGTGCAGCTGTTTTATGTAAGTATGTGGTTCTTCGATCAGGCATACTATGTCATCAGCACAGCGGCACCAATAGGCCCTATATAACGGTGATCTGTTAGGCTTCGTTTATGTGTCTGAAGATCTTGTTCTCAATGTTGTTCATAAATATGTTGGCTACGAGGCCAGTAGTGTGAATGTAAAAGTACGTTAAATAGTAAAATCTTCTTCAAGTCTATAACAGTACATAGAAAAAATGAAATGAAGTAGTCCTACAACACAAATATTCAGTCTGACTACACAATTAGACAATTTCGAATGCTAAACCAGAATACTGTAAGTAACTACTTGATTCGGTCCAAGAATTACACGGCTGAATTGCGGTGTATATATGCTACTGCATTTATGTGAAGAGAATTCTGCACAGATTCTAATAAAACTTCTCCAGGTTAGGCTATATGGTAAGTGACTGGCTCGAATTACGCAACTGCAAGCTGTGCTGTATTCTCTCAGAAAATCAAAACCAGCCAGTTCGCTACACTTGCTTCTAATAGTTTCAACTGTATCTCCAACAGATACGTAAGAGGAAGGCTTAATGGACGTTCGAATAATGAGGTGCGTATGCATTTCAGAACTAAATAAATGCAAAGAATTATACAAACGGCAAGTATAGAAGCTATAGAAGCCTCGGATAACGCTCGTGCGCTATGGGTGCGTTAGATAGGACAAAGAGAGAGAGGGAGAGGGAGCAAGCAAGGGAGTGAGGGAGAAACGCAGGACGGCCAATCGAATCGAATGGGGCCCTTGGATAACTCATCTCGGTTTACAGCGCGTACACCAGTGGGCTGAAAGCGCTTCATTACCACCCAAACTGATGGACAAAGCAGCGGCGATATCCGCTGTGCAAACGAGACACTAGTTCGAGTTTCACTGAACGCGGGTGAACGCGCTTGTAATTAACACTCACAGCACGAATACATCTCCAGTGTATTGTTCATCCTGGTAAGTTGCCACTGCGGCTCACAGGTACCTAATTCGCTCAATATATTTGAAAACCTAGCATCTTTCGTGCAAACGTTTCCTTCCGTGGTTCCTCGTGAGCAGGGAGTTAGGAATCAACAAGCAGGTGTACATTGTGGGAGATCGAGCACAGGAATCGTACACAATGTATATGATATGATGGGTATTTCGACATTTTCAGTCATCCTCGATTAAAGGTCATTAAGCCTACTGTCTGCGTTTGCTGAGATGTTCCAGCAATTAGCCCTATCGAAGTTGTCATGTACCCAGTACAAAATTAGCTGATAGGTTTTCATGTGTAGGCAAACATTTGGAAACTGAACCCACTTGGAAACATGGAGACATGTTACGCAAACCATGTTGCCAGAACCGTTCTATGGTGACAGGGAAAGTGATATAATAATGTGAACAACAAACATTATCCAGTTCTTGATCACGTCGATGGTAAGTTCTCGTTCAGAACTAGATTATTCTCGATTAGCTGCAGATGAATGGGTGTTAAGTTCTTTGTTTTATGTCAGAATAGCACTTACACCCTACGTCCTTCAGTGTCTTTCTTCCTGACAAGTTTTCACCCTCTTCAGTTCCCTCTTGTTCCACTGAAGTTATTCCGGAATGTCTTAACACATTTGTATCATCCAGTCACTCGCAGTATATTCGTTACATTTCTCAAGACTATAACTTGTACGGGACTGAAAAAAGATTTTGAGTTACACAGGGTGCACCATAACGCCACTGACAAACTTTCTGTGGAGGTTGTACAGACCAAACCAAGAAAAAAAAGTGTTTTGGTGTTTAATGTGCGCACCTTCTTAAGATCAGTGTCCACGTGTTCATTTTCGCCACTATGAAACACATCTCTTCAATTGAATGAGTGCTCACAACTTGTACCGAATAATACTCGCAGTTCTTAAGGTACGCGTTTTAGAGCCTATGTTTACTGGACATTTTTTCTTGTTTTGCTCCATATTTTCTCCTTCCAAAATATGGAAGGCAAAGAGCTTGCAATAGAAGAGATGTGATTCGATCGAGGACGAACGAGTGCCCAAAGCTCTCAAGACACGGATTTTAGAGACCATGCTTACTAACTAACCCCTTTTTTTTGGTCCACACTATCACCACTGAAAATGTATGTTTGCTTACCTTTTAGAATTTCTCTTCTTTTTACTATCGATCTCCTAAAATGAATTACTCACACCATTAGCATGCAGCCTAATCAGTATTATTAAACCGATACACGTCTCGTAAATAACTTGGAGAAAAACCTCTATGCATGGCCTATTGCCCTCTAAAAACAGGTTTATGTAGAGTAAACGGTTCCAGATTTATGCCTTAACCAACAACAGATTTTCTCCTAATGTGTAGCACCTAAAATCTCATGACGCGGAATTTGATTCCAACAAACAACAAAATCGTTTTTTTCTTATTTCCTACTTGCAAGCTCCTCGTTACTATATCTGATGACACAAAGTCTTCCGATGGTGGTGGCTTTTTTAAGCTATGACAATGTTAAAGCAACTTTGAAATACAGCTGCGATTATCCTCTTGGTGATTCGTAAGTTACTGATATTTGTTGGTTCGTCGATGATGAAAGTGTCTGCAACCGTCGTTAGCGAACTGTGACTTTGGCGTCGAATGTGCACAGCTCTAAACCTTCACCGACTATGAAACGTTCCACGTTATCAACATACAGCTTTCAGAGTACTTAAGTCTTTAAAGATTATATTAATAATTACAGACATACAGCAGAAAACTAACATATTATGAAGGCAAAAACAAGGTAGTACGGTTACTTGGTCCTACACAGCGTTTAGACCGAAGGGTATCTCCCAGCGAGACTTGTGACTGGCTGTGACATTTGTTCAGTTAACATCGGGCTCGTTCGAAAGGGCGCAACAGAGCAGTGTGGTAGTAGGTTAATACGAGAGCTTTAAAATTTTTTGAGGTTCTGTTATTTGTGGTGGACCTTTTTGAACTGGTGACGCAAATTCTCACTGTTTATTTGACGCTCCCCTGCTCTCACATGTTGTGACGGAAGGATCTGAGGCGGTGTGGATGTGTGTATCTTTCTCACTGTCATTCACAAGCATATGTAGTCGCCCAACAATTTGAAATCACTCGAAAAATGACACTGAAGGAATTTTAATTGATGACAGCCGCGATTTTTGCAATGGAAGTTACCGTATCACAATCTCTAAAGATAATAAAATGTGAGTTTTGACTATTTCATTTGCGTTAGAAAGATATCGAAAATTGAGGCAAGTATTCGAATGCCCTTCCTTCTGCTAATGAATCAAAAAAATATTTTAACGAAGTATAATAATAAACTGCTTTGTTGTCGAAACCGTATCCCTTCGGCGCTAACATGTCTAAATCGTGCTGAAGTTTCGTGGATTTTAGCAGGAGCACCCTGCCTTTATAAATTATAACTTTTCGCAAAGTTTCCAGCAGACGACATCTCTTATGCAGTCGCCTGGGGACGCAGACACAACAACTTGCCAGTCGTTAGAGCCTGTCGAAAGTAAATTACTTTAATTAAATAAATTTCACTTCTGTGCCCGCATAAAGCAACAAGAGGGAACAGTTATGGGAATTACACGGTCTTTACCCTGCAGGCTCTCTTCACGTTTACGTATGCACCTTCCGGCTCAATTTGTTGTATTTAAAGTCTAACGAAAAACTGCTTTGCTGGAAAATTTGAAGATGGGAGGCATGAACTTTTGGTAAGAGCTAATGATGACTTATTCAGAAATTATAATTTCTCGATGTATATTATTACAGTTTGTGATTATACACACGACAACTAGAACAAAAATTGAGTGTGTTGTACGCCTTCAGCTAAAATGAAGTTGGACGTATATACAGACGATCCGTAGCTATCGCTAATCTCGTCTTGGCAATTCTTTTTTCTATCACTCTTCCATCTAGCATGCTACCAGATGTCGTGCACAAGAAGACCTTAGCCGGAGGAATGACAAAAGATAGGACTCCATGACGTTCCCCTCGTGTCTTTCAGTACTGACACCAAGGCGCGCGCGGTCACTGCAGACTGTGGTTCCACTGGTCATGACGTAACCAGTACGTCCGATGTGTCGCAGTCTGGCACAATGCCGTCCTCGCCCCTCTGCTTAATGAGGTCACCACAGCAAACTACCGCTGCCGTGGCGTGGTGAATACTGTTCTCATCACGAAACACCATTTAGAATCCATGGAGTGAGTCTTTCGTTACATCTTTGCAGAAGCTTCACGTTGATAAACAGATAGCGTCGTTTTAAAATTATTCAGACTTATCCATTAATAAACACTGCATTTCTCAGAAACTATTTAGACTACTTAGCCATTATAATTGGTATATTGGTTTAAATGGAATGTATTCTACTCTGTACTTGTACACGAAGATGAACACAGACAAAAGTCAGTTTACTACCACCAGCAGTCAAACAGCGAAACACTTTCCAGAAATAGATTTCCAGTCGAGAACATATGGACATCATCGAACGACAACTCCAGCGTCATTCACAACCAGCATTAACCGTCTGTATATTGAGCGACCAAGTCGGTCTGTCCCTTAAACTGACATCCGGCACCTGTACCACACGTTTGTATATTTCAAAATTCAGGCGGTTACACCGTTTATTAATGTATCAGCATTTCAGATCTGAAATGGATTTTCTCGCGCTTACTTTAGCCTGTGATCTTGCAATATTAATCACTTAAATATTTTGCCTGGATAAATGTATTCCCGAAGTTTGATTAGTCTAATTATTTCTTGCTACTACGATTTATCCCGTCAGTGTGCATTTCGACCACTTTCCTTGCTCAATCTCTAATTTATCTCTTTTTCCCATTGTGCTAATCCATCAGGAGCACCGACACTACTGGCCATTAAAATTGCTACACCACGAAGATGACGTGCTACAGACGCGAAATTTAACAGACAGGAAGAAGATTCTGTTATATGCAAACGATTAACTTTTCAGAGCATTTACACAAGGTTGGCGCCGGTGGCGACTCCTACAACGTGCTGACATGAAGGAAGTTTCCAGCCACTTCCGCATACATAAACAGCAGGTGACCGGCGTTTTCTGGTGAAACGTTGTTGTGATGCCTTGTGTAAGTAGGGGAAATGAGTACCATCACGTTTCCGACTTTGATAAAGATCGTATTGTAGCCTATCGCGATTGCGGTTTATCGTATCGCGACATTTCTGCTCGCGTTGGTAGAGATCCAATGACTGTTAGCAGAATATGGAATCGGTGGGTTCAGGAGGGTAATACGGAACGCCGTGCTGGATCCCAGCGGCCTCGTATCACTAGGAGTCGAGATGACAGGAATCTTACCCGCATGGCTGTAACGGATCGTGCAGCTACGTCTCGAGCCCTGAGTCAACAGATGAGGACGTTTGCAAGACAAGAAACATCTGCACGAACAGTTCGAAGACGTTTGCAGCAGCATGGACTGTCAGCTCTGAGACTATGGCTGCGGTGACCCTTGACGCTGCATCACAGACAGGAGCGCCTTCGATGGTGTACTCAACGACGAATCTAAGTGCACGAATTTTTTAGGGGTAAATCCAGGTTCTGTTTACAGGATCATGATAATGGCATCCGTGTTTGGCGACATGGCGGTGAACACACATTGGAAGCCTGTATTCGTCATGGCCATACTGGTGTATCACCCGGCGTAATGGTATGGGATGCCATTGGTTTCATGTCTCGGTCACCTCTTGTTCGCACTGACAGCACTTTGAATAGTGGACGTTACGTTTCAGATGTGTTACTACCCGTAGCTTTACCCTTCATTCGATCCCTTTGCAACCCTACATTTCAGGAGGATAATGCACGACCGCATGTTGCAGGTCCTGTACGGGCCTATCTGGATACAGAAAATGTTCGACTGCTGCCCTTGCTAGCACATTCTCCAGATCTCTCACCAACTGAAAACGTCTGGTCAATGGTGGCCGAGCAACTGGCTCGTCACAATACGCCAGTTACTACTCTTGAAGATCTGTGGTATCGTGTTGAAGCTGCATGGGCAGCTGCACCTGTACTCGCCATCCAAGCTCTGACTCAATGCCCAGGCGTATCAAGGTCGTTATTACGGCCAGAGATCGTTGTTCTGGGTACTGATTTCTCAGTATATATGCACCCAAAGTGCATGGAAATGTAATCACACGTCAGGTTTTGTATAATATATTTGTCCAATGAATACCCGTTTATCATCTGTATTTTTTATTGGTGCAGCAATATTAATGGCCAGTAGTGTATCTGAGAGAGCTGCGTTACCCACTCCGTAACCTCACCGAAGAAGGTGGAGGTGTGATGAGCACACTGGAGACGTATTTGGGACGGCGGTTCAAAACCGCGTCAGGCCCTGCTCTTTTAAGTTTTCTGTGATTTTTCTAAATCACTCATGGCAAACGTCGGAGTGGTCCCTTTGAAAATGGCATCAGCGATTTCATTCTCCACCCTTTTGCAATTCGAGATTGTGGTCCGCCTCTAACGACCTTGCTGTCCACTGGAATATGAACTCCAATCTTCTTTTTTTACTTCCGTTACTTCTACCAGTATTTGACAGCTTGCCCTGTCTCTGGTGGTTACTGTGTTACTATTGGCGAATATGTAACACTTGTTCGTACCTGACTCACTGCTTTTAGAATGTGTTAATTTCTCGTCGATGTCACATTCTCGGCGATACCACATTTATTGTGTTTACGAGCTCCATGGCTTTCACTGTTCTTTACGCACATACCTTTCTACGTGAAAGTGCTTGGTATGAATTACATGATCACTCTGGTTGTCAATAATCCTGCAGTGATAACGACGCGCTGCTACCCACTCCCATCGGCCACTTCTAATGCGGCTCTTTGTTTTTCGAACATTTATCGGCGTGAAACTCTCTCTTGTAGTTACCGCTTCTAAGGTCACATCCTACTCCACCTCCCCTGCTTCTCCCAACTACTGCAAATCTCACTCCACGTTCGGTTTTTCTTAATTGTTGTTTTTGTAATCGAGCCAGTTTTTCTTACAGTTACCATTGAACTGTTTCCTGGGCTGATAGGTTCTTACCCGATGACATTTTGCCTAAAGTCTATCATTAACAGGAGCAAAAATTTAAAAGATCACCAAGTACACTGAAAAAAAACGGAACAATTAAACATATGCTTGCCTACGAAAGATCAAAGTTGACACTTACTTGTACTTTCCCACACAACACCACTGCTGAACGTTGATGCAATTTTTGCTCTTTGTCAATCTGGATGTCGGACCAACAGTATATCCGCCACCAGCCCTTATGACACAACTTTTAGAAGTCACTGTACGTCCATCTTCACACACATGGTTGCGGGACCTCGGATGTTCAGTACAAAATATCGAAACAAAACACCTTCAGCTGTTTAAAATTCCATTTGTTATTTTATTTGAGCAACCAGTTTCGGAGCTACATTACTGCAAATTCAGATCTCCTGACCGACGTGTAGGAAGAATCCTACCTCTGGTCCAGTCAAAATAGTGGCCAGCAATCGGTAACTGGTATCTGTAGATTTCTACTTGACAGAGTGGTCCCTTCGATCATCACTTGTTGGAAGCCAAAGACCGTTACTGTAGTGCCATCCGCTGAGAAGATCCAGCCAGTTATGGAGAGCGTCTCCTTTTTTCAAATAGTCGATATATCTCGAACAATAACTAATACTTCTTTTTTAAATTTTTCAACCGAGAGTTTTGTTAAGGTTCTCTGGAAAGGTTCAAAATCATAAACTGTTTTATTTTTACTTTTTTGCATTTTAAAAATCTACAGACGTTCCTCTTTCAATTGATGTATAGTTTATTCGTTTCAGAGGGCTACAACTATTTCTAAAATATTTTTGAAGTATGTTCTGTATGCTAGTGATCCACTGTGGCTCTGTTAAACTGATGTCAAATGGTGTACTCCTGAATCTACATGCCCATCATGCACATTTTAGTGATGTGAGAGAAACTAAGTGTTACAAAATAAGTGTTGTGGCTCACCTGTGATATCTGAATGTATATCATTCTCTCGATTGTCGTGTGTTTCTTGTTTATTTACTCTTTTGTAGGTATATAACAGGCAGCGTTGGAGTGAACAACGATTTCACTCAGTACCTGATGAACAAATGCTATAGCCATTGGGCTGAACAGTGAAACATTTACTTGCAAACAGTGGCGTCTAGAAGACGAAGGTATGTATTATATTATTTTAATTAGTGCGCTTTATCTCGAAGCGATACAATGAGTTCGTCCAATTCCAACGAAAGTAATAACAGTCTTTCATTATTGAGAGATGACTCGTTTCCTCCGAGGCAGAACATTAATAACCAAGCTGTACGTCTCTTCATTTTTGAAAGTGATAGTGATGGCGACGAAGAATCTGATGACCAATTTAATCGTCGTTGTGCAGACTGAGCCCCATGTATTGAAGAAAAAGCACCTGTATCTACAAGAGACTTGCAGTATGGTGGACAAACAATAGCATTAAAAGGGTTCGGATGGTCAAGCTGTTTGTATGACAACGCAGTAATGAAAACTGTACGAAATACAACTTATAAATTATTTACTAGAAATGAAGAATTTGAAAGACATTTTAATTGGAGTGCTATTGCTTTTAGAAGATATAATCATTTTATGCAAATTTGTTCATTAAAAGGTAAAAATGTAATAACGTAGACACGATTTCATACAATGTGTTAATTACGATATAGAATTAAAACTGTGAATGTAAATTATAAATTAATATCACTTAATCAACCACACAATTACTGTCTTAGACATTATGACCGTATGCGTAAACCTGTTCTATAGAATGTATTGTGTACAAATTGTTATTTAAATTTTATTATTAACACTCAAGTTGAAGGAAAATTACGAATACTGACTAATAACCATTTTGTGAGTCGACCTAGTAATGTATTACATTTAGCTGAACAACCGACTCAGGATCATTATGGGTTTACTACTCAAGAAATACTTTGTTCATCAAAAGCTCATTATTTTGAAACTATATTACAAATGAGTGATATTTTATTTTGTAAAATATGTTTAACTGTTACATTAGCAGAACGCATTGAAAGTATTTTCACTAAATATTTAATGTGTTCCGTAAATCAAGGAACACTATCTGATTTATAAAACACTATAAATGTATTTTTCCTTTACAGATCTATTATTGCTACTGGAGAAGTACAATTTATACTTTACTCCAACTCAAAAAGACTTAAATTTATTTTTTAATATGTCTAAAAACGACGTTTCATCAGAATCTTCTGACTATATCACTAGTAGTAATATTCATAGTGAATTATATTCATTGAAGTCTCTGTTTCACTGAAGGATAATCACAGATAAACGAAAGTGACTAGAAATTCTCTGGAGCCATTTAACAAAAGGAAAAATGTTGTAAAGCCAAACGTAGGTCTTACTACCCTAAACAATAAAGATGACAACCAACTGTGTGGACCTAACCTTGCGAGAAAGAAAGTACTTCGTAGAGGAAGGTTCGTTCAGTTAATAAAAAGTATTAATGTTTTGTGGGATAATCGGATGTGAATACAATATTTGGTATGTCAATTCTCAATGTAATTTTTGCAAACTGTGTAAGATGTATTCAGTGTAGTGAATTCGGTGTGGGATTCTCTATAAAAAATCATGCGGGACCTGCCAGTTATATAGAACTAAATTTCGGTAAGTGCTCAGACATGACCACCTTTGGAACAGTGTTGTAGTAACTCCAAATGAAGAATATGGAACAAGAATCTATGAACAAAACGTTGGATTTGTTTACGACTTGCGTACAATTGGTAATGGTGCTACTGCAGGTGCAGTTTTTTGTGGGATGATGAATCTTCCAAGTCGCCGAACCAAGTTTACGGACTACAGTAGATTTATAGGGTCTAAGTAGAAGATGCCTGTATAGAACATATGGAGAAAGCTGCGGAAGAGGCGGCAATAGAAAACAGTGGTAATAGAGACCTGACTGCAGCACTCGATGGTAGCTGGCATAAACAGGGATACACATCTCTTCATGGTGTAGTATCTGCCAACAGTTTGTATACTGGGAATATTTTAGATGCAGCAGTACTATCTAAATATTGTAGGTGTCTACAAGAAAATAAAGGTACACAAGAAAATAATTGCCCAGCTAACTTTTGTGTCAGGAGTGGAAGAGTGGTAATGGCTGGTATTGATAGCAAATTTCAACATTTTGTTACGTGTGATATGTAAATTACCTTAGAGAGGGTGACTCTAAAAATTTCATACCTGTTCAAGAACTAAAGCCCTATGGTAATGATATTGTAGTGCAGAAATTTGAGTGTATTGGACGCCTGCAGAAACGAATAGGATCAAGGCTTCCACGACTGAAAGCTTCGTACAAAAAACAAAAACTCAGTGGTGGTAAAGGGTTGGATGGGAACGGGAGATTGACTGACAGTGTAATTGACGAAAAGAGTGCTATTATGGAATGGCTGTTAGGTAAAACACACACAGTGTCGATGAAATGGAGAAGCCTGTTTGGGCTCTTTTTTTCCACACTTTTTCAACCGATGAAAGTCCCCATCACGTGCCGCAAAGGAGAAAATAATTGGTGTAAGCACAACAAGGGATTGTTAACTTGTGAAGTGTACACTCATAAACGTAGTCTACCTCATGACGTAATGGAAATGATAAAACCTCTTTTCAGAGATTTAGCGGCACCTGAACTGGTGAAAAAGTATGTTCATGGAAAAACTCAGAACCCCAATGAAAGTTTTAATAGTGTTATACTGTCAAGAAACTCCAAGACTACGTTTGTTGGAATAGATGTGTATGATGCTGTTACTCCTTTGAATGATGGCAGCGCCGTAAGGTGCAAAGTATTTCGAAAGATGGGAATGAAGGTAGGTGTCAACATGGACGAATGATGTTGTGCTTGTTTTAGACAAGGAGCGTCTTGAGGCTGGCTGCTGACAGGGCTGTGTATAGCAAAGAAATACAAGCCAGAGTAAACAGGAGGAGGACAAAGAGGAAACTGGAGGAGCAGCTTGCAGATGATCCTATGGGCCTGCAGTGCACTAAAAAAGTACTCCAAAGTATGTTGCTCGATTCCCAAAAGTTTTATTTTTACATAGAAATTATATTTTTTCTAAGGATCTATCCAAGTAATTTGCTTCCGCCTAACATAACGCAGTCTTTTACCAAAAAACTGTATATTGTTGAATTTATTAACAAAAAATACGACAAAAAGCAGTGAATTTTCATTACAATAGAAAAAATTAATCTCTAACAACTGTGTCCATTTTTTTAAAATCCTTGTGTTAAATCGTAGCAAATACATCAATAAATAACTTGTAAAAATTTCAACTTCCTAGTTTAAATACTTTCTGAGAAAATATGTAATTTATAAGCACAATTTTCACATTGGGAAGATAGGGCTTTAAGGAGCCCCTTAGCTTACCAAGGCCTGTGCTTCTAGTACACAGTAGCTATGGGGACGTGAAAGCTAACGAGGTATAGAGAACCTGACTTTGTTTTTTCAGTATATCTGAAAACAAAAGAAAGCAACGGATACTTATGAAAATCAGTCGATAAATCTTTATTTTTTTCTATTTTCTACTTATATGAGAAAACCGTTTTTTTTTTTTTTTTTTTTACACCTTTTCGGAATTTTTGGCCAGGTTCAGCAACATGGATGGAGTTTCATGGAAATGAAACCCTATTTAAAATTTAATCTCCTATTCGCTTATAGATTTTCGTTTTCGGGTGATCATTTTTGCAATCAGTTCTCCGTGGTGCTTGGACTAACACTACAGGCTATGCCAATTCGATGGCTCGTCGTTGCCCAACCTGGCCAGGCAGCCAGAATTTACGTTCTCTTGTTGTTGAGTGGCCACGACAGGCGGTGAGCACTCCTTGTGCCGAAGGGTCCCTGGCGGCTTCGCTGATCACCAAGCGGGCAGGTGGACCGCGGTACCTAGGCGGGCCGAGTGGCGAAATGTCGCAGCTATGAGTGTTTGCTTTGGTTCGCGTCACAGGTAGGTCGTGCTGATATAAATGATAATTTTGACTCGGAAAACGTTAATTTCACCTGAAAACTTTTGAATTTAGAGAAGAGAGGTTATCTTTCTTTTGTATGTGGTGCTCGACGTAGTACGACAGCACACTGTGATCATTACACTGACTCATGAATTAGGACTGCCTCTCAAGTCGGACTGATTGCGTTACACGATAAGGTATGTTTTCTTATTACTTGTACAAATAAATGTGAATAACGAGATATTTTTAAGAGATACGAAGCAAGCAGACTTCTTCTTAGAGACTCTGCGAACCGCCAAGAGAAGACTTACACGATCAGATCTTACATACTGTTCAACGTAGCCTCCCATATGCACCCTCGCTATTAGCAAATTTAGATACAGTAATGTATCTATCCAGGAAGTTTGCCTATGTCAATGTTTTTCAATAGAAGAGGTCGGTGAGGGAACCTCATATAATGTGATTGTTTTGTCACAGTGACAGAAATATCATTTTTGTTCAGTTACCTTCCAGAAAGCAAACTAACCGTTTGGTTAACTATCTTCAACAGGCATTCATTACAGTTACGAGGCTGCATGTAGCTGCTTAACAATCCTTGCATTCCATTCATACAGACTTTTATGCCAAAACACCTTCGGTGATACTGTAGTGAAAATGAGCGCAAAATGATCTATTTTATAATTAACGTCCTAAAAGCAGTCTCTCGACATAAACATTTTTACTGCACGATCATGTTTCTCTAGCTATAGTATTAGTCTTTCAAGACTGTCACCATTTTCCTATGTGTAGTGACATGTCTGCAGTAATTTTTATTGCTTATTATTCTTACTCTGACATCGTGTGTCGTACTTCACTTACTCCAAAATGTTCAAATGTGTGTGAAATCTTATGGAACTTAACTGCTAAGGTCATCAGTCCCTAGGCTTACACACTACGTAACCTAAATTATCCTAAGGACAAACACACACACTCATGCCCGAGAGGGGACTCGAAACTCCGCCGGTATCAGTCGCACAGTCCATGACTGCAGCGCCTAAGACCGCTCGGCTAATCAAGTGCGGCACTTCACTTACTGCTCGTGACTATGTTTACTGTGTCCATTTTCTGTGTATGTATGAATGTATGTATGTGTGTGTGTGTGTGTGTGTGTGTGTGTGTGTGTGTGTGTGTGTGTGTGTGTGTGTGTGTGTTGACAGAGAGAGATAGAGCGAGAGAGAGAGCGAGAGCGAGAGAGGGAGAGCATTTGGGCACGTGTAGAATGAAGTACGTGCACTATCTTTCCGTCGTGCTCTTATTTACTGCGTTCGAGTGTTGACATACAATAATTTTGTGTATGTAGAACAGGCGAGTTTATGAATGCGGTGTATGTTGGTGTTCTTTTATTGCTTACGATAACAATCCCAAAATCATTGAAAAGCTGTTGCATGTTTCGGCCACACAGTAGTGGTCATCAGTGTGTCCGCCTACGTTTGTGTAGTCACAATGGCTTGCTGCTCACTCATTTAGACAGTTTGATTATGAGCACTGGCAAGTCGAAGGCATCTTACTGCCTCGTGCATTGTCCTGATAAAGGGGAAGGTCGGGAGGGTTGCTGTAGGCGAACAACATAATCCGACGGCACATACATCCGTCGTTCGCCACCTACATGGGTAGGCATTCCAAGGGGTCATTTTATACCATAGGTATATCACCTACTGACAGGGTCACAATTATTGAACTATATGAAAAAAACGTAAATTAGTTACAGACCACCACGTGCACACACTTCATTCAACAAGTAAACGTCACTACAGATATTCGCAGATATCTTCGATATGCCTGCCATCATTGGCGCAGACGAATATTGAAATTCTGCATGACCCGCTGAAGTGTAGGAATATCGAAGCTGCCGATGTCCTCCTGAATGGCTGTTTTCAGCTCAGCGAAGATTTTGAGGTTATTGCTGTAAACCTTGTCTATAATGTAGGCTCACAAGAAGGAGTCGCATTTGTTCATATTCGGAGAATACGGCGGAGAATCGAGGCCCATGCCACTGGCCTCTGGGTACTCCAGAGCCAGATTGCTGTCCCAGTGTGCTCCTCTAGGACATCAAATACTCTGCTGCTTCGGTAGGATCGAGCTCCGTCTTGCATGAACCACACCATCTCGATATCAGGGTCACTTTGAATAATGAGGATGAACTCATCTACCGTTCATGTACCGTTCGGCAGTCACCGTGTCATCATGGAATATCGCACCGATTATTCCGCGACTGGGCATTGCACAGCACAAAGTCACCGTTGAGGGTGAAGAGACTTCTCAAAGCGAAATGGGGATTCTCAGTCCCTCAAATGCGCCAATTTTGCTCATTGACGAACCCATCCAAATGAAACTGGGATTCGTCGCTAAATCAAACCACACAGCGCATGCCAGCTCCCATCGTGACCCGCGGCCAATCGTGCAGTTTGAACGTCCGAACGCAAATCGTTCTGAAGCTTTGAACATTTTAGTTCATATAGTTTAATAATTTTCACACTGTAAGTGTACCACCATCGCATACAGGAAAAATGCTCTGCTGACAAACAGTTTGTATCAACTCATGCTGTTTCGGACGTGCTTCTTTCCTTCCTTCGGAGTATACCAGTGTGGATCACGATTTAAGATAATATTTTCCAAATCTCGATCGTCAAATTGTGGTGTTGCTGTTTCCACAATTATTTTTGTATGTTGCGACGTGATATGTGCTGAGGTACTTGTATTGGGTAGTTACTCTTTTCTCCGTTTTGCGGAATTAGTTCGCGACATCACCGGGTGTTGCTGTCAGCACCGAATTAGGCGAGTGATGTGCAGTACTATGTCCCACAAATTCGCTGTTGCAGTCCATTACGTTCAAATCTGGCCCTGCCACCAGTACTTTGTTGCCTACGGTTTTGTCCACAGCGTGTTCGCCTGATGTGGTGGCACGTGAAAGTCCCCCCTGCTCTCTCAACTACCCGGAGGTTGTTTCCCATTCTTTGTACAAGCAAGTACACTGACATCAAGCGTCTTGTGCATCCTGATCCCGACTCGTCATGTCGACGGCTAGTGCAATATGTGGCGAAATCCCAGTCATGTGACGCATAAGCTGTTCCACTCACAAAGTTGACAGTTGCTAGCTGACATAAGTAAAGGAACTGTTGCTAGTTCCATTTTTCGTGGGTGTTAGTCTATTTGTCGGGAAGGTAGTTGGTATAGTTTTTCGTCAATATACTACCAAGTTTAACTGAAACAGCAGATAGCCGAAATATAAAGCTGGTTGATTCGTCGATGATACTAACTTAACTAAACAGAGTCTTGTAAAAATGGTTAATAATATTCAATGGGAGAACTTTTCCATAAAATCGTTGTGAATCCTAAAGGAGTGTCATCATATGAGAGTGCAAGTCGGTGGTAGGGTTATGCAGAAGACGCTCGAAAATGTCTTCTGTGCCCAACTGACTGACCCACATTTTCCTTCACCAACGTCGAGAGCGATGCGGAAATGATCGAAACACTGCCGTGAGGGAGTCTAAAACTTAATTCTTTTGCATCGCAAAGAGACCCGCTCACATAATTTGCGAATAGTACCTTTAATGATAGAGCTACTAAAATATTACTCGCTTTCCGTTCACACGAAATCCTCAGTCTTCCTACACCACAGCAAACAACGACATAGGAATGGAATAAAATGATAGGGCTTCAAAGTTCACACCTCATCGCACATCATTCAGAGGTGGACAGCAACATCAATGTCTGACCAGTCGTTTGAAGGGTTATTTTGGGAGTGATGAGGATACAGGCGCTAAATAATCTTATAGCGTGTTTCTGGCTAGTGATATGTTCTTCTTCACTGAAAAGTTGTCTCATAATTTTACAAATAGCAAATCGGCAGCCCCGAAACAACCTCGGCAGCATGTGGTCGCGCCCACACATTGACAAGGTTGTTTCGAGTGCGCTGCAGAAGTTTCAGTGGTAAAGCCTTTCACATCCTTCATGTAGTCCTGTTCTCTCCCCAAGCAAATTCCATATTTTTCGACCCTTGAAGAAAGGTATTCGTGACCGTCACTTTGCTTCGGACGAAGAGGAGCAATTCTGGTTACAATCGTGGCTCTATTGGCAATCCTAATCATTTTCACATTAATACATCGGTCGTCTTGTCTCACAGCGTGATCACTTTTCAAATAATGAATAGTTTACTTACTATTATTTCATCTGTCTTGTTTACATTTGATTGTCCCTTACACTTGTGCAGGTACCCATAGTTAACTCTTTGAAGTAGGAGTGACTAAAACAAAAGAGATCGTTGTTACAATTAATTTAATTAATTATCACGTTTTCATATATTTACATGCATATTGGTTACAGTGGAAGAACAACAGCATAGGTAGTTAAAAACCTCAGAGCAAGACATTTACAGGAGAAGATTCAAGGAAAAATTTTTTAAAATAAAAATTGAAGTAAAAATGCCTGAAATTATTTCACAAATCATTATGAAGCGTAGAGTTATATTTTTGGCAGAGAGTATGCTTTAACAAAGCCCATTTATAGCTCGATAAATGCTCAACGTCCGTTACATTACCTGACTGAGAAAGTACATGGTACAGGCAATAGAAATGTTGCATTCAGTTGCTGAAGCTCACATAACATTTTGAGACATTCATTCCCTATCGTAAAAAAACGTTGGATGATAAACTGCAAGAAAATTAAAGTATTGTAAGCTTTTCGGAACACCACGTTCTATTAACGGGAATCATCCCTTCTGCCGAGGGGACCCTGACGCCGTGTTTCTACCTATGGCTGTTTTCATACTCGTATAATGCTGCCAATTTTGCGGTGATGTATTTTCGATCGGCACAATTTGCACGAGATTCGCTTTAAGCCTACCGCGCTCACACTAATAACACATTTTGTTGGCCATGCGTTGTAATCCTTGCATTCGCGCACAGTTTAGTTACAGCGAGCAAAACAGATCAACAGCGCAGTCGCATGGACTCATTCCGTGGATCATCAGTGCACACTCGCTCTTGATATGAGTAGGGAAATGAGAATTACGTGCTACCTTGAATGGCAATAGCCAAGTCACTGACTGTCGCACGCTTCCTTCTCGTTATCAGTTGGACCCGGGCCTAATTCGGGTCGTTTGTTGTAAAATATATACTTTTGTTCTACATTCGCACACAGTTTGTAAAACTATTTCGCAGTGGCTCATTGCCTTTCTTATTCCGTTCATTTATGTAGCTATCAAACAACCAATTTCATGTCCACCTACTGTTATCTCAGCTCCGACTCTGAAGTCTTTCAGCGCCTTTCATTTAATCAGGTGAATACGAAATTTAAATATCAAAGCAGCACTCTTAGCTCGGTGGTACATTTTCCCACATCACTGTTCGTTACATTTATCGTCGATTCGTACTTTAGGATAAATGATTTGACATGCTCGAGACGTTGACCAACAAACACTGAATTTATTCACAGTGAGCTGTCGTTCAGTGCACCTAGCAGGAAATACCAAGTCTCAGAATGTCTGTTTTCAGTCATCGAGCTACGACACTTTTGGTTTACATTATATCAGGAGAGAACAGTCTCACACTGCTAGCTGATAAATTGTTCATATAAAATGAGAACGTTATCTGACATAGTACACTCCATTTGAGCACACACTGAAAGGTCCTTGCTGGGTTGTCTCAGTAACAAGGAAGTGGACTCAGTGTAAAATTAGATGTTTCTATTGTACTTCGGTATTAGTGTCTAATTTTGATATTATCTTAATGTATATTTGGCATGCTCGAACAGAGAGAGTGCTTTCTGTGAATCGAAAAACATCTCCTTTTCTCAAGCGTTCCCTGGCTTACGTGTCGGCTAAGATGCCACAACAGCTGTGTTCAGTAAGAGGAATGACGAACTGAGGACCTTTTCTCACCGCTGATGAAGTGGAATATCATAGGCTCAGCTGAAGCACTCTCCAGAAACGGATGGAGAAAGGGCCACCGAAGGAGTGTAGTGGCTACTCTTGGGTGGTAAACGATCTATGTGACAGATCTCGCTAGCGACTGCTTGTGAGACTACGAGAATTAATTTCTTAACTCTGGTCTGGAATCAATAGCGTTAGAAAAGTTGCTCACATAGTCTGGTTGCGTAGTATAATGTATAAGATAGTAGCTTCACATGAAGGAGGTTGTGATTCGAATTGTGTGAGCTGTTTTAATTTTTTTTTTATTTTTAAACATTTATCGAAATCACTTTGCTCATCATTTTTATTCAGTTAATTGATTTAAATGCAATTTCTTACTTCCATTCCTTTGTCACACAATTACGATCACAAAATAAACTTCCTCATTTGTTCTTATTTTTCTTCCTATCATTCTTTTTCCACTTAAAGGTTTTCAAGTATTTTAATTCATTTGGTGCAATAATTTCCAGTTAATTTCTTGTTTTATCACCCTGCTTTTTCGTCCACATTATTACTTTCGTTGTATATATTTCTCATATTGCTTCAATTTAGTTTTTGTTGTAAACCCTTCTTTCATTTAAATCTTTATCTGCATTACTTTCTTCATAGGGAAATAGGTATTTCGATTATGTTTTAAATATTTGTATGACGACTACAGTGCAAACAAAAATTGCACGTATCGTAAATGAAAATACATTTTTCACACAATTGCACCTACAATATAAACAGATTATTTCGTTTATTGTCTTTAAGTCACAGATTGGAATTTTCAATTAATTGAAGATTGTAATAAATAAATGTATTCAAAATCATATTCACAAAAATTCCGATTCGAAAATGAGTGATAGCAATAAAAAATTAAATAAATGAGAAAGGCTGCACGATGATTAAAATGATGTGAAAAATGAATGGAAAAAAAATACATGAACTGAATAAAAATAATGATGAAAGTCATTTCGATAAAGATTTTAAAATAAAAGTATTTACTGCACCTGACAAGATTTTTTGTGATTTATATTTTTAAAATAAACCAGTTCCCGTTTTTTTAATATTAATTTTTTTATCTATTGTTAAACTCTGTCTACGTGAGTCAAACTAATAATTCTAAGATGTGATACTTTGCTAGTTAGAGGAAAAAAAGGAAACACAAAACTTGTAAGGCAAAGTTTGCCATGTTACTCGAGTAGACGACAATAATTACAACAAAGTAAAGTCATCTATACCAAATGAACATCTGTAGGGATAACTCTGTCCAGATGAGAATATGTGAGGAAAAATCATATACCTTTCATACATTTTAATCTGGTGTCTAATACCTTCGTATCACTTTTCTTTCTTTTAATTCCTTCTTATCTTTTGTGATCCCGTTGGTATTACAAACCTGGTAATGAAGCGCATTCACCTGGATAGTTGTACACTCCTGGAAATGAAAAAAAGAACACGTTGACACCGGTGTGTCAGACCCACCATACTTGCTCCGGACACTGCGAGAGGGCTGTACAAGCAATGATCACACGCACGGCACAGCGGACACACCAGGAACCGCGGTGTTGGCCGTCGAATGGCGCTAGCTGCGCAGCATTTGTGCACCGCCGCCGTCAGTGTCAGCCACTTTCCCGTGGCATACGGAGCTCCATCGCAGTCTTTAACACTGGTAGCATGCCGCGACAGAGTGGACGTGAACCGTATGAGCGAGGGCGTATAGTGGGCATGCGGGAGGCCGGGTGGACGTACCGCCGAATTGCTCAACACGTGGGGCGTGAGGTCTCCACAGTACATCGATGTTGTCGCCAGTGGTCGGCGGAAGATGCACGTGCCCGTCGACCTGGGACCGGACCGCAGCGACGCACAGATGCACGCCAAGACCGTAGGATCCTACGCAGTGCCGTAGGGGACCGCACCGCCACTTCCCAGCAAATTTGGGACACTGTTGCTCTTGGGGTATCGGCGAGGACCATTCGCAACCGTCTCCATGAAGCTGGGCTACGGTCCCGCACACCGTTAGGCCGTCTTCCGCTCACGCCCCAACATCGTGCAGCCCGCCTCCAGTGGTGTCGCGTCAGGCGTGAATGGAGACGTGTCGTCTTCAGCGATGAGAGTCGCTTCTGCCTTGGTGCCAATGATGGTCGTATGCGTGTTTGGCGCCGTGCAGGTGAGCGCCACAATCAGGACTGCATACGACCGAGGCACACAGGGCCAACACCCGGCATCATGGTGTGGGGAGCGATTTCCTACACCGGCCGTACACCTCTGGTGATCGTCGAGGGGACACTGAATAGTGCACGGTACATCCAAACCGTCATCGAACCCATCGTTCTACCATTCCTAGACCGGCAAGGGAACTTGCTGTTCCAACAGGACAATGCACGTCCGCATGTATCCCGTGCCACCCAACGTGCTCTAGAAGGTGTAAGTCAACTACCCTGACCAGCAAGATCTCCGGATCTGTCCCCCATTGAGCATGTTTGGGACTGGATGAAGCGTCGTCTCACGCGGTCTGCACGTCCAGCACGAACGCTGGTCCAACTGAGGAGCGAGGTGGAAATGGCATGGCAAGCCGTTCCACAGGACTACATCCAGCATCTCTACGATCGTCTCCATGGGAGAATAGCAGCCTGCATTGCTGCGAAAGGTGGATATACACTGTACTAGTGCCGACATTGTGCATGCTCTGTTGCCTGTGTCTATGTGCCTGTGGTTCTGTCAGTGTGATCATGTGATGTATCTGACCCCAGGAATGTGTCAATAAAGTTTCCCTTTCCTGGGACAATGAATTCACGGTGTTCTTATTTCAATTTCCAGGAGTGTATATACGCTACAAACAGCTAATCACTTACGAAATCAGTCGTGTCATCCCAGTAAAATTAGGTGCAAGGGTCGAATCCCTGATTGGGACTATTTCAGTTTAGAAATCTTTAAGATGATAGGCGCAGTCTTACGTCAATTTCGGAGTGTTTTTGTTGTATTCATGTTATAGAAACGCCGAAAGATAGTTTTGGAATAAATGTCTATAGCTTTTTACTGTTCTTATTTTATGGTCTTATATAGATAAGTAAAAGAGATACGAAACAGCAGCGCTCAATTTTTGGTCTATTAATCCAAAGGGCACGTGCTGATAAATGCTACCAGTTCATGGTAAATTCCCCAGGCTTGTCACCATGGTACATGGGAATCGGTTATCTCATGTGACTGGGCTATTACACCGACTACAATTCGCTGAAGCCAGGAATATGGTGCCAGTGAGACGTTGGTTCGTATTGTATTGTTTATTATGTATTGTTTATTATTGTATACCAAAGTGCGCTCACATGTGATGGGAATATGCGGCTGTTGGCGCTGGACTACACGTCTTTCCAGTTCACAGAGGGTAGCCGAAATTCGAGCTTGGACACTGGAAGTCGTCCTGACATAGCCATGTAGAGGTTACGGACTGATTTGTATTTGTCAGCAGTAGTCTCCAGTACGTAGCTGCTGTTGAGGATAAAATCTGGTTTCGAAGGATAGAGCGCCGGCCGGTGTGGCCGAGCGGTTCTAGGCACTACAGTCCGGAACCGCGCGACCACTATGGTTGCAGGATCGAATCCTGCCTCCTGAATGGATGTGTGTTATGTCCTTAGGTTAGTTAGGTTCAAGTAGTTGTAAGTTCTAGGAGACTGATGACCTCAGAAGTTAAATCCCATAGTGCTCACAGCCATTTGAACCATTTTGAACCACGGCAGAGTGGACCAGGTTGTGGAAAGGGGCCAAGATCAGCTACTGTTAGCCACACAAAAACACACAATTTTATTCCTCGAAAACTAGTGCACAGATTTCTCTTTAAAACAACAAGGATCAATTCACGGCTGAGAGCCCAAGTACCTTCTCTATAATAAGGTTTAAATAATTCCTTTTAAGGCACAAGAATTTAGACAAACGACTGAAGGCCTTACGTAAGTAAAATTAAAATATCTTCTCGGCTAAAGACCCAAATAATATTTCAGATCAGCAAAGGAAATTCTTTAAAAGGTAAGCATTTACAATTTTTTTCTAAAGCCTTATTAAGGAAAATTTAAATTAATTCCTAGGCTGAAAGCCCAATAATATTTCAACATAATAAACGGGAACCTTTAGAGACAAGCATTTACGCAGTACAACAGGAAACCATCTTAAGAAAACTTGACGTATCTTGACGGCTGAAGGCCCAAACAATTATTCAAAATAATTAAATACAAACCTTAATATAAGCATTGACACAGTACGGCTGAAGGCCATTTTACGATTTCAAGATAATTAAAGAGAAATCTTACAGACAGGAATTTACACACTATGGGCTGAAAGCCACAGATTTTAAAACAAAAGCGGCTGAAGACCTAATCTTAAAATACTTCACATAAGGTTCGGCTGAAGGCCATATACTGAACGTAGAACAGACAAAATTAATACACGGCTGAAGGTCTGGCACAGTACTTGCGACAAAAGAAAATCACAATCACAAACAGCAGATCAGTGGTGCTCAGAAGTGTTCCAAGGGTCGGCTTGGGGAGGAAACTCTAACTGCAGTTTAGGTCAGACAGGCAGCCAAGTGAACACTAAATAATCGGGGGGCAGCACGACCTAGGGACGGCTGAAGAACCAACCCACAACCTAATCAATTTCCTTCCACCCTACCAACGGGACGACAACCAAAAGTGTCAGCGAGGACGACGATCGCAGCAGGACTATGTCTTAATAATTAGGGTCTGATCACAGTCAAGGCACAATAACCATTCAAAAATATAAAGAATATCAAAGGCTGTCAAACTACAAGCGCTACCGGACAGCATCAACACGGCGAGGGAAAACACACTCGCTGCTCTGTGCCAACCGACTGACTGCCTACTCCAGTACGCAGACAGCATTGACAACTGCTCAGTGGAAATCCCAGAAGCTACACCCAGATTCACGTAAACACTTACACCAGGAACTCCGACAATGATAAAATCAATCACTGTGGAACAACAAGGAGAAATGACAAGTCACACACTCAGAGAGTTCCCATAAGCTACTGGCGACCAAATACACATCGTCCGATGAGACGACCGACCGAACGACCAACCACGGTCGTCCCCACCCAAGTTATGAGAGTCGGCAACGGTCGGGCGAGTCATGGCTGTCAGGAGCTCACTGCAGCTCCAACCCGACTCAACTCGATGTCTGTTCAGAACTCAGAAACACGGTGACCCGGGAACACTGGCTCGGACCCAGCCATGCAGAGGTAACTCTTGTCCATTGGCCACGACGTCTCTGCACCAGGAAGGAACCGAGCCACGTCTGGCAAGACCACCAACTGACGAGGCCCAGAAACGGTAAAAAAAAAATACACGCCGCCCGACGGGACGACCAGCCGAACGACCAACGAAAGGTCGTTCCCGTTCCAGTCTCCTTCCGTCGGACAGTTCATGCGTGTCGCCAGCGGTCGGCGAGTACTGGCTGTTCACATCTCCCTGGCGCTCCGTCCGCCGACTAACTTTCGACAGACGACGACCCGGAAATACTAACGGTCACTCCAGAGATAATACGGCAGTGCACTTATCGATAAGCGCTGCTGCTGCCACTCACGGGCAAGCAAACCAGCAACTTAGTGACGCCAAAAAAATTGAATAAGAAAGAGGCGACAGAACCATAAAAGCAAGATGACGATCAATAAACGGCATGACCGCGACTCGCGCACGGTTCAGAGGAAGTAGTTTTGATGAGTGATAGTTGCAAAGCACTGTCCGCTATCATGACGGGTGCTTGTGCACAATAGAACTGATACATTGGAAATAGTGCTGCTGTAGCTCCATCCGGGTTGGTGGCTTGGTACGTGCACGAAAAGTCAACAAGTTCGACGCCCCCGAGTGACCAAACTAAGAGAGACAGGTTCTTGCACGCACTTGAAATATTTTGTGCCTCTACAGAAGCTAATAAACTGCCAGTGAAATTGATCTACACATAAGCTTCGACAAACATAGGAGCTACCGAGCGAGGTGGGCAGTAGTTAGCACACTGGATTCGCATTCGGGAGGACGTCGGTTCAAAACTACGTATGGCCATCCTGATTTAGGTTTTCTGTGATTCCCTAAATCGCTTCAGGCAAATGTCGGGATGGATCCGTTGAAAGGGCACGGCCAGCTTCCTTCCCCTTTTTTTAGTCCTCAGTCTTCTGACTGGTTTTCTGCGGTCCGCCACGAATTTCTCTCCTGTGCCAACCTCTTCATCTCAGAGTAACACTTGCGGCCTACGTCCTCAATTATTTGCTGGATGTATTCCAGTCTCTGTCTTCCTCTACCGTTTTTGCCCTCTGTAGCTCCTTCTAATACCATGGAAGTCATTCCCTGACGTCCTATCATCCTGTACCGTCTCCTAGCAAGTGTTTACCACATACTTCTTTGCTCTCCGAACCTCCTCATTCCTTGTCTCATCAGTCCACCTAATTTTTAGCAGTGATCTGTAGCACCACATCCCAATGCTTCGATTCTCTTGTGTTCCGGCTTTCATTCAGTCCATGTTGCACTACCATACAGTGCTACATCATCAGAAATTTCTTCCTAAAATTATACTAGTAAACTTCTCCTAGCCCGAAATGCCTTTATTTTCCAGTGCTATTTTTTTGTGTCCTCCTTGCTCCGTCATTGATTATTTTGCGGCCTAGGTAATAGACTTCCTTAACTTCATCTAATACGTAATCATCAAACATAATGTTAAGTTTGTCGCTGTTTTCATTTCTGCTACTTCCCATTACTTTGGTCTTTCTTCGACTTAATCTCAGTCCATATTCTGTACGCATTAGACTGTTCACTCCATTCAGTGGATCATGTAATTCGTCTTCACTTTCACTCAGGATAGCAATGCCATCAGCGAATAGTATCACTGATAATATTATTTTACCTTGAATGTTAATCCCGATCCAGAAATCTTTCTTGTATATCCACCATTGTTCCTTCGATGTACAGATTGAACAGTACGACATCGCTGTCTTACACCGTTTTTAATCCGAGCACATCGTTCTTGGTCGTCCACTATTATTATTCCATCTTGGCTCTTGTACATATTCTATATTGCCGGTCTCTCCCTATAGCTTACTCCTATTTTTCTCAGAATTTTGAACGACTTACACCAATTTACATTGCCTAACGATTTTTCCAGGTCAACGAATCCTATGAAAGTGTCTCTTTTTTCTTTAGTCTTCCTTTCATTATCAATTGCTATGTCATAATTGCCTCTCTGGTGCCTTTACCTTTCCTTAAGCCGAACTGGTCATCATCTAACACCTCCTCAATTTTCTTTCCCATTCTGCTGTATATTATTCTTGTCAGCATCTTGGACGCATGAGCTATAAGGCGACTGTGCGATAATTCTCGCACTTGTCAGGTCTTAAAGTCTTCGGTATTGTGTGGATGATATTTTTCCGAAAGTCGGATGGTATGTTGCAAGATTCACACATTCTACATGCCAACGTGAATAGTCGTTCTGTTGCCACTTCCCCCAATGATTTTAGAATTTCTAATGGAATATTATCTATCGCTTCTGCCTTATTTCATTTTAAGTCCTCCCAAGTCCTAATTCATATACTGGACCCGCTATCTCTTCAAAATCGACTCCTGTTTTCTTTTTCTATCACATCAGACAAATCTTTCTCTCATAGAAGTCTTCGATGTACCCATTCCTCTGCATATAACAGTGGATTTGCCATTGCATACTTAATGTCATCACACTTACTTTTAATTTCACCGGAAGGTTGTTCTGACTTTCCTATATGCTGAGACAGTCCTTTCGACAATCACTTCTTATTCGATTTCTTCACATTTTTCATGCAGCCATTTGTCTTAGTTTCCCTGCACTTCCTATTTGTTTCATTCATCAGTGTCTTCTATTTCTGTATGCCTGAATTACCCCGAACATTTTCGCACTGCCTTCTTTCGTCGTTCAACTGAAGTATTTCTTCCCTTACCCATGGTTCTTCGCAGTTAACTTCTTTGTACCTATGTTTTTCATTCCAACTTGTATGATTGCCCTTTTTAAAGGTTTCCATTCCCCTTCAACTGTGCTGCCTACTAAGCTATTCCTTGTTGCTGTATCTATAGCCTTAGAGAATTTCAAGCGTATCTCGTCATTCCTTAGTACTTCCATATCCCACTTCTTTGCGTATTGATTCTTCCTGACTAATCTCTTAAACTTCATCCAACTCTTCATCACTACCACATTGTAATCTGAGTCTGTATCTGGTCCTGGGTACGCCTTACAATCCAGTATCTGATTTCGAAATCTCTGTCTGACCAAGATGTAGTTTAACTGAAATCTTCCTGTATCAACTGACTTTTTCCAAGTATATCTTCTCATCTTGTGATTCTTGAAGAGTAATCGCTGTAACTAGCTGAAATTTATTGCAGAACTCAATTAGTCTTCTTCCTGTCTCATTTCTTGTTCCAAGCCCATATTCTCCTGTAACAATTCTTTTCTATCCTTGTCCTACAACTTCATTACAGTCCCCCTGACTATTAGATTTACGTCTCCGTTTACGTACTTTATCAACCTTTCAATATCGTCACATACTTTCTCTATCTCACCATCTTCAACTTGTGGCTTTGGCATGTATGCCTGAACTATCGTTTCGGTGTTGGTTTGCTGTCGATTCTGATAAGAATAATTCTGTCACTGAACTGATCACATTACCACATTCTCTGCCCTACCTTTCTACTCATAACGAATTCGGCTCCCCTTATACGGTTTTTTTTTGCTCCTTTTGATGTTACCCAGTACTCATCTGACCAGAAATGTTTGTCTTCTTTCCATTTCACATAACAGACTACCAGTTTATCTAGACTGAGCTTTTGTATTTTCCTTTTCAGATTTTCTACTTTCCCTATCGCGTGCAAGCTTCTAACATACCACGCCAAAACTAGAAGAACGTTATCCTTTCATTGGTTATGGAATATTTTTCTCATGGTCATCTCCCCCTTGTCAGTCTCCTCCCAGAGATCCGAATGGGTGAGTATTCCGTATTCCCAATGGAGAGATCATTATGACACTTTTTCGGTTATAGGTCACACGGTCTATGGATACACGGTAAATGTCTTTAATTCAGTGGTTTCCATTGGCCTCTGCATCCTCATGCCCCTGATCATTGCTGATTCTTCCGCCTTTAGGGGCGGTTCCCCACTCCAAGTACTAGAGAGTGCCCTGAAACTCTGTCCGCTCCTCCGACCTCATTGACAAGACCTTTGGCAGAATGAGAGCCATGTCTTTCCTGATCGGATGGGAACGATGACCTCGCTGTTTGGTTCCCTAAAACAAACCAACTTCAGGGCTGGACGGGATACCAGGCCTTGGAGAGAATCAAGGTGCTGATGACGGTCACTTTTTGGCGGAGATTTAACCGCCGAGTTGTATGGCTTCCGCCTTGAGGAGCCTTCTGCAGTTTCTTCCTTTCACTTACTGTGGTCACGCAGCTACACCTAAGCTCAACATCTATCGATCTCGCAAACTACAGTACCTGGGTCGAGGGACGCCAGCGCCGAGTAGTCCCATGGGAAGCAGCACAGTTTTTCTGCTGTTTATCACTGCTCCAGTGAGACGAGAGAAGAGCGAATCGAGTCGATGTCGGCTATGTGTTTTGCATATACTACAAATATTATAGTAGTATTGTGTATTTGTACCCTGTTTGGGGTGCGACCTGAATGGGTGTGAATTCCTAAGAGACCAAACTGCTGAGGTCAGCACACTACTTAAACTAACTTACACTAAGCACAACACACACCCATTCCGAGGGAGGACTCGAACCTATGGCAGGTGGGAAAGCGCAATCCCTACATTGCGCATCAAACAGCGCGGCCGCTCCGCTCGGCGCGACCTGTAGTCCTGAGGAGAGGGTGTAAGGTGGTTAAGTATTAAAACATTGACAGGGGACAAGTGACCAACCAACCAATTATCGTCACCTTAGTTCGTGCTCCTGTGATTAGGTTTTGAATTATCTTGATAAATTGTAGGTACGTGTGTCTTATACGGTCGAAGGTATTAACAAAACTCTATTCATAGTAAGCCTTTCGATAATCTAATGCCCGCCGTATGTGCTACTACATACATCAAAAAAAGTTTTGCAACACCCTGGTTCCCAGAACCCCTGAAAATAGACATTGACTGGGGATATTGTATCGCAGACAAAGTCCCTTTGACTGTTCAGAGATAACACCAAACCCGCCTAGAGATGTAAACAACCTTGCATCAGTAGCACATATTAGACAGAGGGGTCCGGTAGCCGATCAGTTCCAGTCATTCAAACAGAAAAAAAGTGCACGGCTCGTGTTGTATGTAGTTCAACCGTGCTTAGACGGTAAATACGACGGTTCCATCGCGTCCCCATTGTTATTTTGTGCCAGGAAGGGCTCCCAACAAGGGAAGTGTCCAGGCATCTCAGAGTGAACCATGGAGGAGATACAGAGAGACAGGAACTGTCGATGACATGCCTCGCTCAGGTCGCCCATGGGCTGCTACTGAGTAGATGACCGCTACCTAACGACTATTGCTCGAAGGAATCCTGACAGCAACGCCAACATGTTGAATAAGGCTTGTCGTGCCGCCACAGGACCTCGTGTTACGACTCAAACTGTGCGCAGTAGGCTGCATTATACGTAATTTCGCTCCCACCGTACATGGCGAAGTCCATCTTTGCAACCGCGACTCCATACCGAATGGACCGTTCAGGATTACCATCACGTTCTCTTCACCGATGAGCGTCGCATATGCCTTCAACCAGACAATCGTCGGAGACATGTTCGGAGGCAACCTGGTCAGGCTAAACGCCTTATACACACTGTCCAGCGAGTGCAGGTGGAGGTTCCCTGCTGTTTTGGAGTGGCATTATATGGGGTCGACGTACAGCGCTGGTGGTCATGGAAGGGGCCACAATAGATCTACGATACGTGACTGCCATCCTCCGAAAGATAGTGGAACCATATTGGCAGCATATTGAGGAGGCATTCGTCTTCACGGATCACAATTCGCGCCCACATAGTGCACATCTTGTGAGTGACTGCCTTCAGTATAACGACATCGCTCGGATAGAGTGGCCAGCATGTTCTCAAGACATGAACCCTATCGAACATCTACATCTACATCCACATGGATACTCTGCCTGGCAGAGGGTTCATCGAACCATCTTCACAATTCTTTGTTATTCCATTCTCGTACTGCGCGCGGAAAGAATGAACACCTATATATTTCCGTAATAGCTCTGATTTCCTTTATATTATCGTGGTGATCCCCCCCCTCCCCATGAACCATGGACCTTTCCGTTGGTAGGGAGGGTTGCGTGCCTCAGCGATACAGATAGCCGTACCGTAGGTGAAACCACAACGGAGGGGTATCTGTTGAGAGGCCAAACAAACGCGTGGTTCCTGAAGAGGGGCAGCAGCCTTTTCAGTAGTTGCAGGGGCAACAGTCTGGATGATTGACTGATCTGGCATTGTAACACTAAACAAAACAGCCTAGCTGTGCTGGTACTGCGAACGGTTGAAAGCAAGGGGAAACTACAGCCGCTATTTTTCCCGAGGGCATGCAGCTTTACTGCATGGTTAATGATTATGGCGTCCTCATCATCATCATCATCATCATCATCATTTAAGACTGATTATGCCTTTCAGCGTTCAGTCTGGAGCATAGCCACCTTATAAAATTCCTCCATGATGCCCTATTCAGTGCTAACATTCGTGCCTCTTCTGATGTTAAAACCTATTACTTCAAAATCATTCTTAACCGAATCCAGGTACCTTCTCCTTGGTCATCCCCAACTCTTCCTACCCTCTACTGCTGAACCCATGAGTCTCTTGGGTAACCTTCCTTCTCCCATGCGTGTAACATGACCCCACCATCTAAGCCTGTTCATCCTGACTGCTACATCTATAGAGTTCATTCCCAGTTTTTCTTTGATTTCCTCATTGTAGACACCCTCCTGCCATTGTTCCCATCTACTAGTACCTGCAATCATCCTAGCTACTTTCATATCCGTAACCTCAACCTTATTGATAAGGTAACCTGAATCCACCCAGCTTTTGCTCCCATACAATAAAGTTAGTCGAAACATTGAACGGTGCACAGATAACTTAGTCTTGGTAGTGACTTCCTTCTTGCAGAAGAGAGTAGATCGTAGCTGAGCGCTCACTGCATTAGCTTTGCTACACCTCGCTTCCAGTTCTTTCACTATGTTGCCATCCTGTGAGAATATACATCCTAAGTACTTGAAATTGTCCACCTGTTCTAACTTTGTTCCTCCGATTTGGCACTCAATCCGTTTATATTTCTTTCCCACACACATTACTTTCGTTTGGAGATGCTAATCTTCATACCATAGTCCTTACATTTCTGAGCTAGCTCTGAAATATTACTTTGCAAATTTTCAATCGAATCTGCCATCACAACTAAGTCATCCGCATATGCAAGACTGCTTATTTTGTGTTATCTTGATCTCACCCAGCTAGTCTATTGTTTTCAACATATGATACATAAATAATATGAACAACAGTGGAGACAGGTTGCAGCCTTGTCTTACCTCTGAAACTACTCCGAACCGTCAACTCTAACTGCTGCCTGACTATCCATGTAAAGACCTTTAATTGCCTCCTATTCCATAATCTCGTAGAACAGACAATAACTTTCTCCAAGGAAACCGGTCATATGCCTTTTCTAGATCTATAAAGCATAGATACAGTTCCCTGTTCCACTTATAACACTTCTCCATCATTTGCCGTAAGCTAAAGATCTGGTCCTGACAACCTCTAAGAGGCCTAAACCCACACAGATTTTCATCCAACTGCTCCTCAACTAATACTTTCACTTTCCTTTCAACAATACCTGACAAGATTTCACCCACAACGCTGATTAAAGAGATACCTCTGTAGTTGTTACAATCTTTTCTGTTTCCACGTTTAAAGATTAGTGTGATTACTGCTTTTGTCTAGTCTAATGGAACCTGTCCCGACTCCCAGGCCATTTCAATTATCCTGTGTAGCCATTTAAGACCCGACGTTCCACTGTATTTGATGAGTTCCGACTTAATTTCATCCACCCCAGCTGCTTTATTGCTCTGCATTCTATTGACCATTTTCTCCACTTCCTCAAAAGTGATTTTATTTCCATCCTCATTCCTATCCCATTCTACCTCGAAATCTGAAACATTGCTGATCGTATTTTCTCCTTAATTGAGCAGCTCTTCAAAATATTCCCTCCGTCTGCCCAAGGCATCCACAGGATTCACCAGCAGTTTTCCTGTCCTGTCCAAAATACTTGTCATTTCCTTCTTACCTCCCTTTCGAAGACTGCTAATTATACTCCAGGATAGTTTTCCAGCAGCTTGACCCGTAGTCTCCAACCTGTTTCCAAAGTCTTCCCAAGATTTCTTCTTGGATGCTGCAATTATCCGTTTGGCTTTGTTTCTTTCTTCAACATAACTTTCTCTGTCTACCTGAGTTCTAGTATGTAGCCATTTTTGATACGCCTTCTTTTTCCTTTTACAGGCTGCCTTGACTGTGTCATTCCATCAAGCTGTTTGCTTCATCCTACTTTTACACACTACTGTTCCAAGACATTCCTTAGCCACTTCTAGTACTGTGTCCCTGTACCTTGTCCATTCTTTTTCCAATGACTGTAATTGACTACATTCAACTAACTGGTACCTTTCTGAGATCTCTGTTAAGTACTTAAGCCTGATTTCCTTATCCTGAAGTTTCTCCACTCTTATCCTCCTACATATGGACCTGACCTCCTACACTTTCGGCCTCACAATCCCAATTTCACTGCAAATTAAATAATGATCAGTGTCATCAAAGAATCCCCTGAATACACGTGTGTCCCTCACAGCCTTCCTGAATTCTTGAACTGTCCTCTTGGGTAAAATATTCCGGAGGTAAAATAGTCCCCCATTCGGATCTCTGGGCGGGGACTACTCAGGAGGACGTCGTTATCAGGAGAAAGAAAACTGGCGTTCTACGCATCGGAGCGTGCAATGTCAGATCCCTTAATCGGGCAGGTAGGTTTAAAAATGGAAATGCATAGGTTAAAGTTAGATATAGTGGGAATTAGTGAAGTTCGGTGGCACGAGGAACAAGACTTTTGGTCAGGCGAGTACAGGGTTATAAATACAAAGTCAAATAGGGGTAATGCAGGAGTAGGTTTAATAATGAATAAAAAATAGGAATGCGGGTAAGCTACTACCAACAGCATAGTGAACGCATTATTGTGGCCAAGATAGACTCGAAGCCCACGCCTACTACAGTAGTACAAGTTTATATGCCACTAGCTCTGCAATTGACCAAGAAATTGAAGAAATGTATGAGGAAATAAAAGAAATCATTCAGATGGTGAAGGGAGCCGAAAATTTAGTAGTCATGGGTGACTGGAATTCAGTAGTAGGAAAAGGGAGAGAAGGAAACGTAGTAGGAGAATATGGATTGGGGCTAAGAAATGAAAGAGAAAGCCGTTTGATAAAATTTTGCACAGAGCACAACTTAATCATAGCTAACACTTGGTTCAAGAATCATAAAAGAAGGTTGTATATATGGAAAAAAAGCCTGGAGATACTGACAGATTTCAGATAGATTATATAATGGTAAGACAGAGATATAGGAACCAGGTTTTAAATTGTAAGACATTTCCAGGGGCACATGTGGACTCTGACCACAATCTGTTGGTTATGAACTGTAGATTAAAACTGAAGAAACTGCAAAAAGGTGAGAATTAAAGGAGATTGGACCTGGATAAACTGACTAAACCAGAAATTGTAGAGAGTTTCAGGGAGAGCACAAGGGAACAACTGGCAGGAATGGGGGAAAGAAATACAGTAGAAGTAGTGAAGGCAGCCGAGGATAAAGTAGGTAAAAAGACGCGGGCTAGTAGAAATCCTTGGGTAACAGAAGAAATACTGAATTTAATTGATGAAAGGAGAAAATATAAAAATGCAGTAAATGAAGCAGGCAAAAAGGAATACAAACGTCTCAAAAATGAGATCGACAGGAAGTGAAAAATGGCTAAACAGGTATGGCTAGAGGATAAATGTAAGGATGTAAAGGCTTATCTCACTATGGGTAAGATAGATACTGCCTACAGGAAAATTAAAGAGAACTTTGGAGAAAAGAGAACCACTTGTATGAATATTAAGAGCTCAGATGGAAACCCAGTTCTAAGCAAAGAAGGGAAAGCAGAGAGGTGGAAGGAGTATATAGAGGGTCTATACAAGGGCGATGTACTTGAGGACAATATTATGGAAAGGGAAGAGGATGTAGATGAAGATGAAATGGGAGATATGATATTGCGTGAAGAGTTTGAGAAAGCACTGAAAGACCTAAGTCGAAACAAGACCCCGGGAGTAGACAACATTCCATTGGAACTACTGACGGCCTTGGGAGAGCCAGTCGTGACAAAACTCTACCATCTGGTGAGCAAGATGTATGAAACAGGCAAAATACCCTCAGACTTCAAGAAGAATATAATAGTTCCAATCCTGAAGAAAGCAGGTGTTGACAGATGTGAAAATTACCGAACAATCAGTTTAATAAGCCATAGCTGCAAAATACTAACTTGAATTCTTTACAGACGAATGGAAAAACTAGTGGAAGCTGACCTAGGGGAAGATCAGTTTGGATTCCGTAGAAATATTGGAACATGTGAGGCAATACTGACCCTATGACTTATCTTAGAAGCTAGATTAAGGAAAGGCAACTCTACGTTTCTAGCATTTGTAGACTTAGAGAAAGCTTTTGACAATGTTCACTGGAATACTCTCTTTCGAATTCTGAAGATGGCAGGGGTAAAATACAGGGAGCGAAATGCTATTTACAATTTGTATAGAAATCAGATGGCAGTTATAAGAGTCGAGGGACATGAAAGGGAAGCAGTGGTTGGGAAGGGAGTAAGACAGGGTTATAGCCTCTCCCTGATGTTATTCAATCTGTATATTGAGCAAGCAGTAAAGGAAACAAAAGAAAAATTCTTAGTAGGTATTAAAATCAATGGAGAAGAAATAAAAACTTTGAGGTTCGCCGATGACATTGTAATTCTGTCAGAGACAGAAAAGGACTTGGAAGACCAGTTGAATGGAATGTACAGTGTCTTGAAAGGATGATATAAGATGAACATCAACAAAAGAAAAACGAGGATAATGGAATGTAGTCGAATTAAGTCGGTTGATGCCGAGGGAATTAGATTAGGAGATGAGACACTTAAAGTAGTAGAGGAGTTTTGCTATTTGAGGAGCAAAATAACTGATGATGGTCGAAGTAGAGAGGATATAAAATGTAGACTGGCAATGGGAAGGAAAGAGTTTCTGAAGAAGAGACATTTGTTAACACCGAGTATAGATTTGTCAGTAAGTCGTTTCTGAAAGTATTTGTATGGAGTGTAGCCATGTATGGAAGTGAAATATGGGCGATAAATAGTTTAGACAAGAAGAGAATATAAGCTTTCGAAATATGGTGATACAGAAGAATGCTGAAGATCAGATGGGTAGATCACATAACTAATGAGGAGGTATTGAATAGAGTAGGGGAGAAGAGGGGCTTGTGGCACAACTTGACTAGAAGGAGGGATCGGTTGGTAGGACATGTTCTGAGGCATCAAGGGATCACCAATTTAGTATTGGAGGGCGGCGTAAAGGGTAAAAATCGTAGAGGGAGACCAAGAGATAAATACACCAAGCAGATTCAGAAGGATGTAGGTTGCAGTAGGTTCTGGGAGATGAAGAAGCTTGCACAGGACAGAGTAGCATGGAGAGCTGCATCAAACCAGCCTCAGGACTGAAGACCACAACAACAACACATCGTGGTGATCGTTTCTCCCTATGTTGGTCGGTGTCAACAAAGTATTTTCGCATTCGGAGGAGAAAGTTGGTGATTGTAATTTCGTTAGAAGATTCCGTCGCAACGAAAAACGCGTTTCTTTTAATGATTTCCAGCCAAATCCTGTATCATTTCTGTGACACTCTCTCCCAAATTTCGCGAAAATACAAAATGTGCTTCCTTTCTTTGAACTTTTTCGATGTACTCCGTCAGTCCTACCTGGTAAGGATTCCACACCGCGCAGCAGTGTTCTAAAAGACGACGGACAAGTTTAGTGTAAGCAGTCTCCTTACTGGGTCTGTTACATTTTCTAAGTGTCCTGCCAATGAAAAGCAACCTTTGGTTAGCCTCCCCCACAACATTTTCTATGTTTTCATTCTAATTTAAGTTGTTCGTAATTATAATACCTAGGTATTTAGTTGAAATTACAGCTTTAAAAATAGACTGATTCATCGTGTAACCGATGTTTAACGAGTTTCTTTTAGCACTCATGTGGGTGACCTCACACTGTATGTTATTTAGGGTCAACTGCCACTTTTCGCACCACTCAGATATTTTTTCTAAATCGTTTTGCAGTTTGTTTTGATCTTCTGATGACTTTATTAGTCGATAAACGACAGCGTCATTTGCAAACATCCGAAAACGGCTTCTCAGATTATCTCCCAAAACGTTTATATAGATAAGGAACAGCAAAGGGCCTATAACACTACCTTGAGGAACGCCTGAAATCACTTCTGTTTTACTCGATGACTTTCCGTCAGTTAGTACGAACTGTGACCTCTCTGACAGGAAATCGCAAATCCAGTTACATAACTGAGACGATATTCCATAAGCATGCAATTTTACTACGAGCCGTTTGTGTGGTACAGTGTTCCTACGAGGTAATTCATAATGTTTGAACACAATATTTGTTCTAAAATCCTGCTGCATATCGACCTTAACGATATGGGCCTGTAATATAGTGGATTACTCCTACTTCCTTTCTTGAATATTGGTGTGACCTTTGCAACTTTCCAGTCTTTGGGTACGGATATTTCATCGAGCGAACGGTTGTATATGATTGTTAAGTATGGAGCTAATGCATCAGCATACTCCGAAAGGAACCTAATTGGTATACAGTCTGGACCAAAAGACTTGCTTTTATTAAGTGATTTGAGTTGATTCACTACTCCGGGGATATTTACTTCTACGTTACTCATGTTGGCAGCTGTTCTCGATTGGGATTCTGGAATATTTTCTTCGTATTCTTTTGTGAAGGCATTTCGGTAGGCTGTGTTTAGTAAATCTGCTTTGGTTTCGATAGTATCTCCGTTGTTATCGCACAGAGAAGACATTGATTGTTCCTTGCCGCTAACATACTTCACATACGACCAGAATCTTTTTGGATTTTCTGACAGATTTCGAGACAAAGTTTCGTTGTGTAAACTGTCTCGCATTGAACTCTCTGCTAAGTTTCGATCTTCTGTAAAGGATCGCCAGTCTTGGGGATTTTTCTGGGATAGATTGAAAAGGGCTGTTTATGGACGACGTGACCTACCGACCACTCTGAGTGGTGTAGCCGAATCGCCGTTGAGCAGTGGGACATCTGGACCAGCAGTGCCTTGATGGACTTGTGAATAGTATGGCACGACGAATACAGTCATGTATCAATGTAAGAGGACGTGCTACTGGATATTAGAGGTACTGCCGTGTACAGCAATCTTGGCCAACACCATGTTTGGTTTTCATGAGCAATGAAAAGGGCGGAAATGATGTTTGTGTTGATATCTATTCCAATTTTCTGTACAGGTTTCGAAAGTCTCGAAACAGAAGTGATGCAATTTTTTTTTTCATGTGTGTATATTTCCATATACAGACACTGCATGGAAGACAGTGCGAAGTGTGACTCCACATTTTTGAGACCTGCTAATGGCTTTGTCCATGATTGGTTTCACGCTCATTGTGAGATGCCGAGCGACGATCTTGTAGTGCGTGTTCAGAAGTGTGATAGGTCTGAAGTCTTGAACATGGCACATACGTTGTGTGACTCAAGAAATTCAACAGGGATTTCGGTGCCCCGAATTATTTCGTTGACCACGTCTGTAAATTTGCCTCCAAAGATATCCTAGAATACCTGATAAATTTCTTTTGAGAGTCCATCAGGTCTTGGAGGCTTCCAATTGGAGCATATTTGTAAATTAGATTTCATGTTTTGTATCGACACCATCCCTCCCAATTCCTCGCTGCCAAATTCCGAAATGTGGACTCCAGGTCATGTAACTGGTTATTTAGAGCAGCGTCGTCGCCACCAACTTCTAGGAATAGGGTCTTACAGAAGTCTGTAATGTGGGCGACGATCTCTGATTTCTAAGAGTAATGCTCGCCAGTTGCCAGTATAATCAATCGATGCAGGTGTTTTCTGCACGCCCTGCTTTTTTGCGCGTGCGAGGTGATACGACGGCGATTCCTTGGCGTTTATGGGGCATATGGGGCGACTTAAAACCAAGTCCCTTTTGCCCTGTCACTATCACTCTGAAGGACCTTTAACTTGATCTGATTGAAACGTAGGCCAAGGTTGTCTTTTAGTCCCATAGGTGCGTTTAGAGCGTTATCCATGCGTTGTTGATAAAATTCCAGCCGTGTCCAGAAAGATATCTCCTGACTGCTATATTGAGCAGCTTTGCATAAGCAGTCGACCATTCCAGTGCTGAACTCTAGAATGTTATTTTTGTGCAGGCAACGCTGTCATGTTGTTTGCACTTCCGAGTGGAGCCTTGTCGTCAGTCCTGTTGTCGAATTATATCGCTCATTGAGTTTCTTAAACCTGCAGATGTATGAGGACCTCGTACCCACAATGACCGCTAAAAGCGACTGGAACAATGTCGGCGCTTTTTAGCCTGTCTGCGATTTGTTGGGAGACAAAAATACGGCCTATTGCCTCAGCAACACTACTGTATACATGTGTATACTGCATTGTAGTTGGGTAAGGCGCCACGTGTCTCACAATTCGTTACATTCCAGGAGATTCACAAGTTCTGGACATTTTGTGGCTGTAGGGTGTTGGTAGGCAGAAGCTATCGCACAATTGAAGTCACCATCGAGAACGATGGGACGGGTCATCGCTAGCAGGGGAACGACCTCATGATTGAATAACGCAGCGAGCGCCCGTCTATTATCTGTCCCCGAGGGAGCGTAAATGTTGATAAATTTTACCCCCTCTATATTACGCTCTACATCGCGGCCATTTGGCAGTACCTGAGTATTGTCAGGAGTTAGCGAATCCTTTTATATTACAGCAGTACCAAACTGACATTGTTGTCGATGTTATAGACGACATCATCTCCGTTCAAAATGTTGAAAATATTTGCAATTACTTCCTGAAGAAAAATTGTGACATAGTGACAGTACTGCTGGAAACTAATAAAGGATAAAATCTTGTGAAACTGCGAAATATTTTAATATTTAGGGTCAGAACGCAAATACGTTTTTATCTGTTTATAACAAATAGGCATTGCAAGCAGAGAAGAAAGACAGATAAAGAATAGAAGAAAAGAGGAAATGCAATCCACGTGGATTTAACGCCACAATCGCTGTGAAACGGAGAATATGGATTGCAGTTTAGACTGAAGTTGTATTACGACCAATTAAAAGCCTGATTCAGAATCGATATCTTCGAACCAATCACTTAACAGTTGGTGACCTAAGCTGGGTGAACTTGTTGGTGATATCCATCGGTATTTAGGTCTGTAAAACGTGGGGTGAGGCCACAAGCATTGCACTGTCTGCATGAATGTCATCTCCCGCGACTTGGGCATTCATGCAGTTCCTCTACTTTTCTTTTTATTAGCACAGGTATCAATGCGTCAGTTACGAGCTACTGTGCGCTCAGGTCTTTCTCTTGTTTGCTAAGAACTTCTGTTGGGTTGGCTTTCCGCTTCTGCCTCGGCAGTCGGAACTGAAGTTATAAGGGCTACTGCCAAGCGGAATTGTTGTTTCGACTTAGCATTCGCATCACCGCGGCCACGTCGGTGTTTGCTCTGGCCTACTGACGGACTACGGTGTTTTTGGAAGGCTTGAGTCACTGACGAAGCAGCCACATTGCGTCCTCTGTCCTAAAGTCCCACAGTGTGAGGTGTAATATCGTCGCGATTACGGAGCTCTGGGTATCAGCCACCACAATTTCACTATTAACAGTGTCGCGATGTACCACTGCATTAGGCGAATGAACATTCGGCGTACTTTTGGAAACGATGGCTTTTTCCTGGGTTTCAGTAACCTCCATGGTATTGTCGTTTATCACTAAGGGTTTATCAGGGTTTGCTTGCGTGTGGCCTCTGGCACAAGGTGTGACGTGGACAGAGGCGGAACAACACCTAACGCTGTCGACGCGTACGTAGCTTGCTGCGCCTCTGTGCCGTCCCCACCAAGAGGGAGCTGCAGAGGTCGCCATCTATTCGGACAATTATGACGAAGGTGTTCCGTAGCGTTTCCGTATGAACAAGTCTGGGGTTGTCCGTTACAGGAGATAAATGTCCTGTATCCGCGTATGACGAGGAACGACGGGATATGCTGTTATAATTCAATGCGCACACTTGTAACTCCGCTGCAAACTTGCAGCCTACGGCCACTAACCCATTTTTAATTTGTCTCCAAATACACTGTCCCATACGGAAGATATAAGATGAACATCAACATAAGCAAAACGAGGATAATGGAATGTAGTCGAATTAAGTCGGGTCATGCTGAGGGAATTAGATTAGGAAATGTGACACTTAAAGTAGTAAAGGAGTTTTGCTATTTGGGGAGCAAAATAACTGATGATGGTCGAAGTAGAGAGGATATAAAATGAAGACTGGCAGTGGCAAGGAAAGCGTTTCTGAAGAAGAGAAATCTGTTAATATCGAATATAGATTTAAGTGTCAGGAAGTCATTTCTGAAAGTATTTGTATGGAGTGTAGCCATGTATGGAAGTGAATCATGGACGATAACTAGTTTGGACGAGAAAAGAATAGGAGCTTTCGATATGTGGTGCTACAGAAGAATGCTGAAGATTAGATAGGTAGATCATATAACTAATGAGGAGGTTGTTGTTGTTGTGGTCTTCAGTCCTGAGACTGGTTTGATGTAGCTCTCCATGCTACTCTATCCTGTGCAAGCTTCTTCATCTCCCAGTACCTACTGCAACCTACATCCTTCTGAATCTGCTTAGTGTATTCATCTCTTGGTCTCCCTCTACGAGTTTTACCCTCCACGCTGCCCTCCAATATTAAATTGGTGATCCCTTGATGCCTCAGAACATGTCCTACCAACCGATCCCTCCTGCTAGTCAAGTTGTGCCACAAGCTCCTCTTCTCCCCAACTCTATTCAATACCTCCTCATTAGTTATGTGATCTACCCATCTAATCTTCAGCATTCTTCTGTAGCACCATATTTCGAAAGCTTATATTTTCTTCTTGTCTAAACTATTTATCGCCCATATTTCACTTCCATACATGGCTACACTCCATACAAATACTTTCAGAAACGACTTACTGACAAATCTATACTCGATGTTAACAAATGTCTCATCTTCAGAAACTCTTTCCTCCCCATTGCGAGTCTACATTTTATATCCTCTCTACTTCGACCATCATCAGTTATTTTGCTCCTCAAATAGCAAAACTCCTTTACTACTTTAAGTGTCTCATCTCCTAATCTAATTCCCTCGGCATCAACCGACTTAATTCGACTACATTCCGTTATCCTCGTTTTGCTTTTGTTGATGTTCATCTTATATCATCCTTTCAAGACACTGTACATTCCGTTCAACTGCTCTTCCAAGTCCTTTGCAGTCTCTGACAGAATTACAATGTCATCGGCGAACCTCAAAGTTTTTATTTCTTCTCCATTGATTTTAATACCTACTCCGAATTTGTCTTTTGTTTCCTTTACTGCTTGCTCAATATACAGATTGAATAACATCAGGGAGAGGACACAACCCTGTCTTACTCCCTTCCCAACCACTGCTTCCCTTTCATGTCCCTCGACTCTTATAACTGCCTTCTGGTTTCTGTAAAAATTGTAAATAGCCTTTCGCTCCCTGTATTTTACCCCTGCCACCTTTAGATTTTGAAAGAGATTATTCCAGTCAACATTGTAAAAACTTTCTCTAAGTCTACAAATTCTAGAAATGTAGGTTTGCCTTTCCTCAATCTATTTTCAAAGATAAGTCGTAGGGTCAGTATTGCCTCACGTGTTCCAACATTTCTGCTGAATCCAAACTGATCTTCCCTCTAGGTCGGCTTCTACTAGTTTTTCCATTCGTCTCTAAAGAATTCATGTTAGTATTTTGCAGCTGTGGCTTATTAAACTGATTGTTCGGTAATTTTCACATCTGTCAACACCTGCTTTCTTTAGGATTGGAATTATTATATTCTTCTGGAGGTCTGAGGGTATTTCGCCTGTTTCATACATCTTGCTCACCAGATGGTAGAGTTTTGTGAGGACTGGCTCTCTCAAGGCCGTCAGTAGTTCCAATCGAACAATTGAGGAGGTTTTGAATAGGATTGGGGAGAAGACACGTTTGTGGCACAACTTGACTAGAAGAAGGAATCGGTTGGTAGGACATGTTCTGAGGTATCAAGGGATCACCAATTTAGTATTTGAGGAAAGCGTGGAGGGTAAAAACCGTAGAGGGAGACCAAGAGATGAATACACTAAACAGATTCAGAGTGATGTAGGTTGCAGTAGGTACTGGGAGATGAAGAAGCTTGTACAAGATAGAGTAGCATGGAGAGCTGCAGCAAAGCAGTCTCAGGACGGAGGACCACAACCACAACAACAACATACGGAATCAGACGGCGCGCAGTCAACTGCTTTTTGATTTCAAACGGGAGACTGAATACACGGACCTGTCGTATCCCATAACCCGCGAGACACAGAACCACATCGCACGCGCTTCAGTTGAGGTATTTAACTTTCCGTTTGCACCGTTTTCATTAGCAATCCTTTCGTACATGGCCGCGTCACCAAACTTCATTAACAACGTTCCGTTAATAAAGTCCCACTGCACTCCGTAGGTGTGGGTTTCGGTTAGTCCAAGATCGTCGATTATCCAGTCATGAGCCTCGTACCTACATCTACCTGACACTCAGCAAGCCACCTAATGGTGTGTGGTGGAGGGTACTTTCGGTATCATTATCTGATCCCTCCAACCCTGTTCCACTCGTGAATAGTGCGTGGGAAGAATGATTGTCGGTAAGCCTTTGAATTGGCTCTAATTTCTCGAATTTTCTCCCCGTGGGCTATACGCGAGATGTATGTGAGGGGAAGTAATATATTTTCTTACTCCTCCTGAAAAGTGCTGTCTCGAAATTTCAATGGTAAATCTCTCCGTGATGCACAACGCCTCTCTTGTAACGTCTGCTTGTGGAGTTTTTTTTAGCATCTTCGTAACGCTATCTCGCCAGCTAAACGATCCCTTGACGAAACGCGCCGTTCTTCATTGGATTTCCTCTATCAGTCCTACGTGATATGGATCCGAGAGAGATAAGTTACATTTCCTTAAGATTCTTCGGATGAATCTGAGCCTGGTGTTTGCTTTCCCCACTAACTGTTTTATATGGTCATTCCAGTTAAAGTCGCTCTGGAAAGTTACGCCTACATATTCTACGGCCGACGCTGTCTCCAACTGCTTGTCATCAATAGGGTAGCTGTACAGTAGTGTATTTCTTTTCGTATGAATGCGCAGTATGTTACATTTATCTATGTCCAGGGTCAACTGCCAGAGTCAGCACCGTTCGTCAATTCTCTGCTCAGTATTGGCCGTCTGAATTTCACTCGCTGTTCTCGTAGAAACTAAAGGCGATCCCTGTAATCTGTCGCGTACGGCGGCTGGTAATAATAATATGTGCGTTTTTGTGGAGAAAGTGGTATTTGTTTGTTCATGCGTTAAATTTATTTATTTTTCTGACTTCGTTACTATGTACCAGTAATTTCTATTTTTCCAGAATGAGCTTTTCATTCTGCAGCGGAGTGTGCTATGACATGAAACTTCCTGGCAGATTGAAACTGTGTACCGGACCGAGACTCGAACTCGGGACCTTTGCCTTTCGCGGGCAAGTGCTCTATCATGTGAGCTACCCACGCACAATCACGACCCGTCCTCACAGCTTCAACTCTGCCAGTACCTAGTCTCCCACTTTCCAAACTTCACAGAAGCTCTTCTGCGAACCTTGCAGAACTAGCACTCCTGTAACAAAGGATACTGCGGAGACATGGCTTATCCACAGCCTGGGAGTTGTTTCTAGATTGAGATTTTCACCCTGCAGCGGAGCGTGCGCTGATATGAAACTTCCTGGCAGATTAAAACTGTATGCCAGGCCGAGACTCGAACTCGGGACGTTTGCCTGCGAGGAAGTTTCAATTTCTAGGTTGTTTAAATTGTTTTCCTTTTCGTAACTTGCGAAATAATAGTCAATGTAAATCAGGCACTTAGATTATGTTCAATACTAAATCCCTTTAACATATTTTTTAAAAACGTGGTAAAAATTTGCTGTTTTGAAGAGCGCGTGCAGCGCAGCGCGTGGTGTGAAGCGGTCGCCATCTGTTTCTGGCGGTGGCGCCGCTGTGGCAATCGCATCATTGGTGTCTCCCTCTGGTGGGAAAGGGGAAAAGTTGCCTGTTCACGTGCATTTAAGGGGCGCTATAAGTCGCCAGTGGCAGTTGGTCAGTCGGAGTGAGGCTGCGTCAGTTTCGCGTCACGAGTTGCTGGTCTGTCTCTTGTTCGCATTTGTGCGGCAGTTATTGTCTGTCTGTCGTCGGAGTGCTAGTACGCCTGTCGTTTGGATCAAACTTTAAAGCCAGAAATGAAAGTCTTGCCACTCCGCTAGTAACAGAACTCAGCTAGTGGTCGCCCGGTCGGGCCTGAGTTCCTGCATCTCAGCCTGCGCTTTAGGCCGCCAGTCTGCTAGAGTTGCTCGGGCAACGGTCATTGGTGGCTGGATCGGTCTGTTAGTCGGTCGCCCACTGAGACACAAGGTGACCTGTCCGTCTTGAGCGTCGGCGCGTGCGAGGTCCCCACTTGGGAGTCCAGTGGGCGGCGCCTTATGGAAAGAGGTAGTGCCTTCGAGGTCGACATGAGAGCTATAGGAGCGGTTGACAGCGGACAGTTCGGGAGAGCGTTTTGGGGGTGCTGCGCCAGGTCTTCGCCATAAATCGCAGTTTATTAGAAGTTAAGTGATTTGTGTTGTTTCATTTACTCGTTAAATTCTGCTAGTTTTTTTGGTGAGGTCACCAGCCGCTTTTTTATTTTTTTTTATTTTTATTTATTTATTTATTTATTTATTTATTTTTGGTGTCGTCCCACCATTCTTCTCCGTTTTCCCACCCGAGGGAAGGTGGTTATTTATGAATTGGGTGGTTCGTTTTTCTTTTGTGGAGTTGGGGTGGGTTAGAGCAATCTGCGCTTCGGGTTGTTCAGTAATACGCCTGTACGTTAATACCTGCCTGTGTCATGTTTGTCGGATTCGGTGTTAACGAATTTATTGCTGAAGGTGTAAAGGCCGAATTCCTGAAATATGTTTTTATCTTGCCTATCATCTTGAGAGGTGGTATATGTGTAATGTAGAGCTATTTTGCACATTTTATGTAAGATTGCATTTCATGGGTATTTATTTAAATGGTCATTTTAGTATATAAAATTGCCACCCTTCCACCGTAAGAGTTCTTTTAAAAACAAGTTGCACTTTCGGTGGCCAATCCTTTTTAATGGGATGTTTTGTAGCATTACCATACCTCCTACGGGGTGCATAGTTTATGTGTCTGTAGTGAGTTGTTAAAATTTTTAGTTTAAAATAATCTGGTGCGTTTCACATTTGCACCAGTGTAGTCTTTCAGAGGTGGTTGTGAGCGGTCGTGACTACGGCCGTGTTAAAAGGGAGCGGCAAAATTCTCAACCCGAAAGCTCATAGCGTCAAAAATAATTATTATTTCCGCCTCTGAATAAATTGTAACTTAATATTTACAGTGTGCTTTCTGATTATAATTTTAAATCTGTTTTAAAAAAAGTAAAGGGGCTTTTAGAAATAAATTTCCAGTTATTAAGAAAAATTTAATTTGTTTTCATCAGTTACCCACTGGCAACTATTTCCACGCTCACATATTGTGTTTAGATGTGTTAATGTTCTTGATGAATCGTTAGTAAATAAAGTAAATTGTTAAGAAAAGGTTTTGACAGTTAATTCACGGTTCAGTCACTGGTTTCACTTCACAATAAGCACGCTGTATAAATGCCTCTGTTAGTTTTCCAAAAAATGTTACGAGACCATTCTGCCACTTCAGTTTACCTTGAGTGTGATTTTCTTCTCATTTTGATAGTAAAGGAACACTGTAAATACAGTTTAAACATAGGAAATTTGCTGTCTGATCCCAGTGAGGAATGTCCTTTCGCGTATACTGGGTGCCAACCATTCTATAGGTAATTCTCTCAGTTAGCCGAGCAGCTCAGCTGGTACCGGCTATCGGTGACCTACATCCAAGGCAGCGGAAAACAAACGAGAACTACCCTCGTTAGGCCGGCGCGTTCTGAAAACCACCCCGTCCCCACGCCACACCGGCACATTCGCCCGCTGGATGGCCGTATTGATTGGCGCTAGTTGTTGGCCGGTGTCTTAATAGCACTACTAATAGCTGCCGGCACGAGGCCCTGCTCGGCGCAGTCGCGCTATTAGTCGGACGCTAACGACCCTGCCCTGCGGTCGACACGATAGGAACACCGACCGCCACCGAAGGAACATGCCCGTCTGCGTCGCTCACCACCTACGCTAATTCACAATTTTCTCTCTCGTGTATTTTTCGGACATTCATCTCGCTAAACCACATTCTTTTAACACTGTCGAGTATCATTACTTCCCTGTGCCCACAAATATTCTAGTTTTGAACTACAAGACAAATGACTTGAAACTAGAGTTTTCAAAGTCATAGAGTGAGGTGTAACTTTGGCCTCCCATCATTTGACTGTGCTAAGCAGGATTAGATACAGGACTCAGTTGCCAGTGTCCAGAAAATTTCAAAGTCAAGTTGGGTCCAACGACGTACGAGGGATACCGCACTCGAGAGGTAGTCAATACTCTCCAGATGTTCCCAGGACAAGGCTATCTTCCATGTTTCCCAAAATTTTGAATTTTTAACGAGTGCCGTAATTTGAACAGACACGATACCACAATCGTACGAAATTGCCGTTCCATACCAAAGTCGGCAACACGAATCGGTACCACAGACATTGGCGATGACGCGCTGCTATCCACAACGACGACATATCAGAGACGCACCTGAAGAACACGCATCTCGCCTCATCATAGTAGTGCGCCCACACTGATGCACTAAAATAAATGTCGTGTGATTAGGGCCTTCCGTTGGGTAGTTCATTCGCCGGGTGCAAGTCTTTCGATTTGACACCACTTCGGCAACTTGCGCGTCGAAATATGCAATGAAGAGCTAAAGAAACTTGTGTATGCATGCGTATTCAAATACAGAGATACGTAAAGAGACAGAATACGGCGCTGCCGCAACGGCTATATAAGGCAACAAGTGTCTGGTGCAGTTGTTACATCGGTTACTGCTGATACACTGGCAGGTTATGAAGATTTAAGTGGGTTTGAACGTGGTGTTGTAGTCGCGCTCCAGCGATGGGACACAGCATCTCCGAGGTGGCGATGAAATGGGTATTTTCTCGTACGACCATTTCATGAGTGTAACGTGAATATCAGAAATCCGATAAAACATCAAATATCTGACACTGCTGCGGCCGGAAAAAGATCCTGGAAGAACGGGACCAACGACGACTGAATAGAATCGTTCAAAGTTACAGAACTGCAACCCTTTCGCAGATTCCTGCAGATTTCAATGCTGAGCCATCAACAAGTGCCAGCGTGCGAACCATTCAACGAACCATCACCGATATGGGCTTTCGGAGCCGAAGACCCACTAGTGCACCCACAATGACTGCAAGACACAGAGCTTTACGCTTCGCTTGGGCCTGTCAGTACCGACATTAGAGTGTTGTCTGGAAACATGTTGCCTATTTAAACTGTTTAAACGAGTCTTGTTTCAAATTGCTTCGAGTGAAAGGACGTGTACGGGTATGGAGCTCGCTTGTCAACAGGGGGCTCTTCAAGCTGTTGGAGGCTCTTCATGGTGCGTGGCGTGTACAGTTGGAGTGATATTTATATGGGACCCCTGATACGTCTAGATACGACTCAGCTGACACGTACGTAAGCATCCTGTCTGATCACTTGCATCAATTCATGTCCGTTGCTCATTTCGACGGACTTGGACAATTCCAGCAGGACAATGCGACACCCCACACGTCCAGAATTGATACAGATTTCCCAGGAACACTCTTCTGAGTTTAAGCACCCCCGCTGGCCTCCAAGCTCACCAGACACGAACATTACTGAGCATATCTGGGATGCCTTGCAACGTGCTGTTCAGAAAAGACCTCCTCGTTCCTGTACTCTTACGGATTTATGGACAGCCCTGCAGGATTCATGGTGTAAGTTCTCTTCAGCACTACTTTAGACATTAGTCGAGTCCCTACACTATTATTAGGCAGGTGTACCAGTTTCTTTAGCTTTTCAGTGTAGTATCAAGCATGCAAGAGCTCAGCTCCAATTTGGGATTTCAGCTTCAGTGGTCGCAAACTGTCAGATGAACACGTGCTTTAGTTAAAGTTGAGCATTGTACAAGTACTTCAAGAGTACAGTTTACGATCGTACGCATAAATTGATGCATTCATAGTCAAAGACAGCTGTAAATATCCTACGCTCTCCTGTGCCAAAGAACAGTCTCAAGTTAAGTAAACCTTTTTAACCTTCCCGTGAAATGAAATGTCGTGTGGCTTGGCCTCCTGTCGGGTAGACCGGTCACCTGGTGCAATTCTTTTGAGTTTACGCCATATCGGCGGCTTGCACGTCGATGGGGATGAGATGATGGTGATGAAGACAACACAACACCCAGTTCCTGAACAGAGAAAATCTTCGACCCAGTCGGGTATCGAACCCGGGGCTCTTAGCATGGCATTCCGTCACGCTGACCACTCAAATATCGAGGCTGACTATTGCTCCTTGTAATAGAGTGACTAGTGGTGTAGTTAAAAGTGAACCACCTCCCAAAGCACACAAAGACGATTGGCGTTTCGTCTTGTCACAACAGTGAGTGTCCGTATGTTGCACTGAGCTTATAGACGATGGTTAGGAAACAACCGTTATTGATTCTCGGCAGTCATGATAGGAAGTTTGCTTCCAGTTTTGTTTGGCGTTAATCATTGGAATCACAGGCAGGAGCGACTTCATCCTGCATTACATGAGGCAGTGGTGGACAGCGAGCGCAAAGTTCTGGCCACATACAAAGAGGACCAGACAGTGGTGGCGAGGATACAAATGCCCTCTGCAGCTGATGAGCACATAAAGAAACAGACTGCCCCAATATCCCACCTACTGATCGTCAATCCAGGCACCCTGATGCCCCTGCGCATTTCTATTATAGTCTCCATGCAACTTGAACCAGTTCCCACTCCTCAAAGATGAAATCCGATGAACCCCTTTTCCCGACCCTACTCAGATCGATCTACCTCTCACCACCATTCAGTTTTCCTTCCTACACTTTCCTCCACATCATTGGCTTTTTACTCGCTACTGGCAGCTACACAAGGCCCAATAGCCATACACCTCATTCCACCTCCGTCATGACCACGATCATTTTCATGGACTGCCAGTATCACCATTACTCCATAGGACCATTCACATTTCCATCAATGATTACAGGGTCAGTGGACAAAACATTAGTCGCCCCAAGGGAGCCATTAAAAGCATCGATTAACACTGTGTAATTCAGCCCCTGGGCTCGATAACCGAGTGGATTCAGTTACGAAGAGATGTATTAGGATGGAGAGTATTCACAAAACCGGTCACATACTCTTCCAGCCCAATGAAATTTGCTTGTTCTTGCGAGGTGACCGATTCCAAATGTTCGTTGCATATAGTCCCCTTCGCAACGTTCACTCGTTAATAGAATGGGATGAACTTTCATTCATTGCTTGCAGAAAATTCATGTCGGGTTTGATAGGCGTTTTGATTTACAAGCCTTGAAAGGCGTCTCCGTTCTATCTCAGGCAGAATTTTTCCCGGCCCCAGTTTTGACGTCGTGACCACGTGTGTTACACCAGTATTTGTAGACGGGTTGAATAGTCCGCCGCGAAAAACCAGCTTATCCAGCAACTTCACACACCGTGTGGCCACAAGCACGGCCAAACCCGATTGCACGTTTTTGCCCCTCTGTCACATGCTTACATTTACCATGTTTACGTACAATGTCCTCCTGAACCATAAATGTTTCACTGATCGCTATTGCCTTATGCTGACCTAGATGCAGTGCGCTCGCAGTTGAGCACGTGACTCGATCGCTGCACCGTTTGTAAGGACTTAACGTTTCATCTGCGCATGAGCTCTGGGGTTGCTAACTTCTTGTCGATGAGCTTCCTTTAACCACAATTTAAAATCAGCTCAACAGTTTTACCAGCTGTAAATATGTGTATGAGGTGTATGGCTATTGGGCCTTGTGTAACCGCCAGTAGCGAGTAAATATATTTCCTTAAATCATCAGTTGTCGGGAAATGAAATTAAAAGAAAAAGAAATAGGTTTCGTCTAACCGTATGTAACCAGCATGCTGGACAAACGTATCCAATACATTAACTACAAAACTCAGTTCCAGCACCCAATATCGTACCCAGTAAACACCAACCCAAGTAAACTGCTGCATCATTACGTCCATACCCCATCTTGCATGCGCCATCATGCCGCATGCTCTATTATCCGCTGGAACTTTAACCATCTCACATTACCCGTAGATGAAACCTGTTTCGAAATATATCCTGTTTCCCAGTCCCAATAACAACGCCCCACCAGACCACCCTCCAACTTTCTTCGGTCTACCTTCTCTACACTCCATGTCTTAGTTGCTACCTTCGATTCCATAAGGCCCTAAAATACTAATCATTGTGCCTCCACAATCAACATGATCATTTCATGCACCACCAGTTTCTGCATTATACCAAAATTAACATTACTATCATTAGTGACTATATTTTAACTCTAATAAAAAACTATCTAAAACATTTAAACATCATAAAAATTGTCCACCAAAGTGTATTTTAAGAAACTTCTCTTGATATACTCATACTTTAGAACCTTTATGAGACCTGTGGTTGAAGAGTGGTTTTATCATGTGGCAGCTCATCCCTTCGCAGGGAATTAAACTAACAAACTTCTTCTCCAGAAGATGGAACGAATGCACAAAAATGTCGCAGACATACTGTAGATTGACGCGTCAAGAAAACCGATAAGTTTTTTTTTTTATTTTTTTTTTTTTTTTTTTTTTTTTTGTACTGACATGCAGCAAAGAGCTTCATTTGTAGTATAGAGGAGAGACTACAGTTTGGACGGACATACGTTGGTAATGAAGAAGGGAGAGAGACAGAGCTAGGTTTTACAACGAAGAATAGTTTTTTGACCTTACTGCAGAGACCGCCTAATGTTTGTGTGATCAGAGTGTGCTGTTACTGTTGAGTGGTTGCAGCATACTGATATAATGTATCTGTGAAGTCTAGAACTATTTGCCTAATGGAGCATATTGTTGCAGGTAGATCAATTCCAGAACAAGTTGTGTTCAGTTTCACATACAGAAACACTTATCTGCGACCAGACACAATTATTATTTACATACGTTGAATATGGTTGACATTTTAACAGGGTGTATAGTTAACACAAATTTTAACAGCCGTACTGGGTAGCCGCATGGTCTATGGCGCCTTGTCACAGTTCGTGCTCGAACAGAAAGGTTTAGGTGTTCGTTTTTCCCGCTCGCTGTTCGGGAGTGGAATAGTAGAGAGATAGTATGATTGTGGTTCGATGAACCCTCTGCCAAGCACTTAAATGTGAATTGCAGAGTAGTCATGTAGATGTAGATGATCCCCCATCGGAGGTTCCAGTCCCCCTTCGGACATGGGTGTGTGTGTTGTACATAGCGTAAGTTAGATTAAGCTGGCTTAAGGACCGATAACCTCAGCAGTTTGGTCACATAAAAAAATTGTAACATATCGGAACTGAGCATCCTGATATGGTAAGTCAATTTCTGTACACGTGCAAATTATTCTTTGATACTACGTTTTCACTTGTGTATATGACACAGAAAGTAACTGACATTCATGAACGTGTTCGTGATCAAGAGACTCTCGACTAATTATTCAGATTACACTGTTTTATCTGGCACACCAGCTCGGCTGTCGATTACCCGACTGTACTATGATCATTGCCCCTGTTGTGATCGGGCGGGGGTATTTGCGGTCGGGCAGCTGGCCGTGGGACTCGCTAGGGCGTGCCTGAGGGGAAGAAGGAGCAGAACACGTGGGCTCGGCCAGCAGCGGGGCGGCCGGTCTACCTTGCAGGACGGTCGCGAGTTTGTGGTGCACCCGCCAGATGTCAACACTGGGCGCTGCTAGTAGCATTGCTTTGGTGCCTGTTTTCTCGGACAGACCAGTTCCAGAACAACGCTTTCCATCGACGAAGTAAATGGTTTTGGAGCCTTCGTTTCGTGGAACTATTTGCGTTGTAGGGACTGTCCCTTGTTGGTTGGTTGGTTGGTTGCCATAATTTACGTGTTGTTGAAGTAAGAGCAGCGGGAAAGGCGTGTGATCGCATGGACACCAGCAGTCCCTACATCCTTTAAGGCAATCAGCGCCCCCAAAAGATGTAGTAACTGTAAGATATTGAAGATATTAACTGACAGACTAGTTCTGATTTTCTGCATACCAAACTTACACAGTTGGCAGTTACATTGCAGACCTATGCAACGAAATTAAAGCGCACGAACCTAGTTTTTTTGTGAAGTTGTTCATTTGCATAACGAGAAAGTATCCTGAAATTATTTCCATTTCATCGTTGTACACATTGTCTTTCTTAATCATATATGTAAATATCGTTGGGTAAACTATGAGAATGTAAAGGACTGATATTGACAGCACTGCATTGGTGTACAAGTCTTAGTCTAAATGTTATACAGCATTAGTTACTATTGAAACTACTTATCGGTTTTTTAATTTATACTGTTTATTGATCTCCCAACTTCTATTAATTGATGTTTGCTTGGTGTTTGCCATGATTTTTGTGGTCTGCTTGTTTCGCAATTTTATGCTAGTTGGAGTGTGTGGGACTGGTGCTACGTTGCGCTTCGGTGCACGAAAGCTGTGACGTGTAGTATAATGGGAAGTGACTCCCAGTTGGGCCCCGGTGTTTAGGTGTTGTTTTGGACAGCTGGCCTGCTGCTTCCGGCATTTTAAGTTAAGTCACCTTTCGCCCAGGGCAGCCAGGCGTCACTGCCCATTAGATAAACATCCAACATCTCTCATGTTGTTTTTTAAAATTTTGTTTGACATGATCGCCAATGAATTATCTTAAGTGTAACGTATTGTGCTAGTTGTGCTATTGCTCAAAAAAGTTGTCTGAGCCATCTTTTTAAATTACTTCAGATTTCTTGTTCATTAAGTAATTCTAATTTGCTGCTTGCTTGGGAAGGAGACTATTGGTCATTTTGGATTGTTTTTAAGATGGCCACATGTTGATTGTATGTTAGCTGTTTTATGAATGTGGTCTTGAATAAATTGTTAATTCATTGACCTACTAGTTGTGTTTATGGAGTGACATTATAGCAGCCTTGTACATGTTAATCCCGACTTTCTAAGTCACACACTGATTGGCCAAAAGTCGTTCTGCCTAATGGCAAGTGTATCCGTAACCATTTCTCATAAACTTCAAACCATTTCAGCATTCATCGTGAGACCAATATGAGATCTTGCCCCTCAGCACCCTCTTCCCCCCCCCCCCCCGCCATCCTCGCGCTGCCCACTTAGTCTCCTCATAGTGTGGGTACACTTTTGCTTCAAACCTGTCTGTACCAGACTGCACAGATTTCGTATTTACTGTCTACGCTAGCTGCATATGATGTATTTAGCCGTCTATAAATGACAGAAACTTTCCTGTAATATTTGACTACCTACTGACTGTAATTCCCAATGGAAACCAAAATGCAATAACGGATGTTTCTTATATATTTTTTAATTAATGACTTAGTACAAAGTCATTAACGTGACTCTGAAGATGACTGATAGTAATCCTACACAATATACTGTAAGACTTAAAAACGTTAAAATATAGGAAGTTCCTCTAATTGGTTCCAAACATACTTCACAGAATGAGTTTTAAATAATTTCTTCAGAGAGAGTTTGTTAAACAGCTCCTGATGTAATACCATCCAAGCCTTTCTTGTCAATTTTATCTCTGATCAGGACCCAGTTGGCTGACAAGCTAGCTATGACAGGTGCCCATCAGTAGAACTTCGTCAACGGAGGTTAGGTGCTCGCAGTCAGCTGCGCTCTGACAAATGTAGAAGGGAAAGTAGGCCAGTGGGCTGGAGCAAAACGTGCCATAGGTACGAAAGGACCACAAGCTCTTTAACTGCGATGTCACATTGCATAAACTGGGAAATGATCGCTAACTTCGCTGTTGGCGCCACTTAAACGAATTTTCTAAGAAAGACGAACAAAATTTTGTACGTCACACAGCAGGTAAGTACACATACTAAGACCATGTACAAAATAAAATTGTTGGCTACACTTCATTGGCAGAATATTGGAAAGCTTCAGCTGTATACAAAAGAGGTATAATCAGATCTCATGGGACTTGTAACCTTAACATGCTGTTCATACGCCACAAATCTTTTATTCCAAGTGCTCCGAAATCATTGTCATTTCAGCAGTACAACATACTTGTGAACATCGTGGACAAACGTTTAAGCACATGATTGAGTGGTCTCCTGCAGTCTTCAGTTACTATACTGTAAAATGGTTTCAAGCATTTTTACGTTTCAGTTCTACAGTCTTTGCCAAGAGTAGACAAATTGCACACCTTTGTCTGATTTACACAATTAAAGGCTACATGGTGCTGGTGATTGAGGATGGATTTGTCAATTCACGTATTTTCACTGATGTACTGAGTGATGAATAGACATGAAGTGAGGTGTAAAATCACCAGTAAACTTCCCATTACTTACAAATAAAAAATAAACCGAATTTCCGAAACTGTGCAACCCGTTTAGAAGTAATGCAGCCAGAAGAAACACAGAGTATTTTTATGTTGGTTGGAGATCGACTCCTCACTCCATTCGTGACCTGTTTTGCCAAAAATTAGACAGTACCTTTTGGATCTACTCCCATACAAATTTTCAGGTCTAGCACACACACTTTAATATAATTTCTTATAAAAGGTGAATTTAAGATAATAACTTAGGTATAATTTCTTATGAAAGGTGAATGTAAGAAAATAAATAAAATTAATTGGTGAATGGAAGTAAATGACTCGTATTATTTGCTTTCTTCTTGGGCAGCCATAAGGTTTTTATAAGCACTTTTATGTAAATGTCTTTCGAGATAAGGTTTATTTACAGTTTTACCATATTCACAAGTAACTCTAGTTTTCTGATTTCTCTTTAGACATTTTTTACATTTATAACCATATCCACCTGTTTGATATTTATCTTTATAAAATTCTTCAAAATTTTTTTAAATCACACATTCGCTGCATTGCTTTAACTGTGGCTTGGTGCTGTCCATTTAAAGATTACAAAATTTAATAGGAATAAATTTCACGTAATGAATTCCAGATCATGACATTCATTACTTTTATTTTTAAGTTTCTTCATTCCTTTATATCTCAATTTCATTTGTCCATCTTCAAAAAACTGAAGATCACATTTAGAAATTAATTTAGAATATCTACTTGGCAAAATAATTTTAAAATCATTATTAAGCTGCATACAAGTTTTTTTCTGCACATCTAGCATTTAAATGTGCAGATCCATTAACATTATATAAAATGTTTACCTCCATCTCATTTAGTTTTTTATTATGTTTCAAGTCACATACATTGTTGAGTCTCAATTTATACAGTAAACTTTTTAATAGAGAAATAATTTTTATTCATTATAAATGGACTCAGGAAATAGCAACTCTAAAATGGCTTACACTGTTGGAGAAAGAGTAGAAATTATTTGTAATACACCCAAATCAAGATCATTTTTCTTGAAGAGGAAGAAGTTGATCATGTATGTGAAGACTATCATTATTATGAAGATGACAATAATAAGTAAAGCGACTGGTGATATCCAAAGCAGTCTTGAGACTGCATCTGGTTAAGCAGTCTCAGCTGTCTTCATACAGTGACTGCATAATCTCCATAGGGTAAAATACGTATTTTATTTTCCAAAACATGTGTATATTTAATGTTTTTCACTTCAAATCAAATTCATAGTTCTGTATTGTTCTCTATTGCTGAATAAACAATCTCTCTAATCTTCTAAGCTTATTTTGTTTCTAACAACACATTTCTTAACTACTTTAGTTTTCTTCTCTTTTTTATCACCAACTTTATAAGTTTACATTTTTGCTCTTAAACTGCAGAATTCTTCCATTACTTTTCCATTACATTCATCTTTCATTTTTACTAAAACTTTCTTGTTTACTTGTGTAATTTCATAAATATTTCTGGTGGATAATCACTTGTACTGAAGTAATCAATCATACATTACATATTATCGTAAAAATCTTCTGTGCATATATTACACATATAGCTGTATCTTGATAACACAGCTCACAATTTTCTCCATATTTTGCTTTCATTATTCTATAGTGAAAATTCTACATCAGCTCTTTAGATAAAGCAGGTATACTCATTCCAACAGAGATAAGCTTATTAAATGTGGATGGCAACATGATTTTCATTAAAAATAGTTCTTGCTTTATAATGTGGCTTTGCTATAAGTTTATCACATTTTCCTCCATCTCAAACTAATTTATGTCTTACATTTTCCATCATCTTGCCAAACACAGAATTGTTCATCAGTTTACAGAAATCTTTTTCAAAATCATTTTTGGCTTTATTTCTCATTTGTGTATTCAATCTATATATTTCTGCAAACCAATTAAATTGCTTAAATTTTAAGATTGTGTATTTTTGTTAATTTCATGTCTAGAGATAAAAACTGTTTAAGATTTCTAATGAACTATGTATTTATCATTCAGAGTAGTAAACAAATTGCTTTCTTTAATTCCAGGCACTATTTTATTTTCGTGAGTGAGTGGTAAATCTTTCTTTAAACCATGTAACTCTTTCAGATATTCTAAATCTACTTCAAAAATATGTCCAATTTTAGCAGTATCTGAAATCTTACTTATTTTCGACTTATCAAAAGAATCAGAGTGCAGTCTAAAGGCTGCTTCAGCTGCTGCTGCTTCAACCCATTCAGTTGTTCCACATGATAAATATTGACTCATAGCATAACCATACAAATTGTTTGCATCTAAATAAGCTAAATAATTTGATATCTTTGTCACATCATAATCACTCAGATATTTGTTGTTTGCCTTGACATATCTCTTGCACCATTGTGATATTCCTCGTCTTTTTTCCCCTTCCAACCATGAGAACCATATCATAATTGTGTAACAAATCAAGTGGTTTTTGCGTAATTTTCAACATCGCATACCAAGATAAACTAAGTGCAGTAAAATACCAAGATGGATCTAAATTGTATATTTTTACACACGTTTTTATCAAATTTTCATCAGCTAACAAAACTACATCAGTTTGAAGATACAAATCATTTTTCATACAAATGATTTTTCATATTAAATTTTTTCCAATCTAATTTTGCATGGTTTTAGTTTTCATCACTTGTTTCACACTCATTCAATTTATTGTAACATTCTTCTTTTTCTGGCAATTGCCGTTTCAAATTTCTTCCAAGAATCCATGTAATCATATAGAAATACATTCTTTCTGGTCACATAATCGAATAATTCTCCTTTGAAAATCTTCTTAATATTTTTCAATTGATCTTTTTTTAAATCTGATGAACGTTTGTCAAGGAAAGAAGAAAAAATTAAATGTGTCAATAAATCTCATCTTCACACTTTCAGTCTTTTTACCAAAAGTAATATTTTTTCTTCATTCTTGGGTATTGAATCACTTTGTTATCATACTCAAGCTTTTTGACAAACAAGTGAGATTCATGTCCAGCCATGTTACATAAATAAACTGGTACAAAGCTTGGATGTTTTAACTGTACACTACAAGTACTACACTATGGATTTATATATTTTCCAGTCAAATGATCAAGATGTCAAACTTTTACATTGTTTCTTGTATAGTGACATCCACACTGTGTACAAGCTTTAGATTTATAATGTCTCTGTTGTTCTTCAGGAGTTAGTGATCTCATTTCTTCAAACCAAGTATAAATTCTTCCAATTTCTTCAACATCTTTCTTTGTGTATTCAACAACTTTCTTATGACAAATTGGTCCTCCGTGAACAACAGTATCTTTATAGTGTCCATAAGCACACTTGATATAACAGAAGCAACTACATTCATGTTTTTCGTATTTCATTGTAAATGAATTTTCTGGGTTTGGTTGACAGTTGTACATCTTAAACAGTAAACACTCAAAATCAATGTAAATAACTTTTTATGTATGTTAATAATTTTTAATATTTGTATATGAAACTTTCTCTGGCATTTCCACTTTTAATTGTTTGTTAATTAAACAGCTTGATGTGTGATTATCTCGTGTCTCTTTACCAGCAAAGTGAGGCAAACACATATCACAAATTTTGGTTCTTTATGCATAGTAATTAGACTCAAATGAAGTCTAGATAAATTCTCTATGTAACAATAGTGTGAATTACTTCCCTCCTTCAAATAAAGGAGATTTACGTGTTTCTCTCTCTTACTTTTCGTAATTTCTAGTCGATGCGCTTGATATTTTTCATCAAACGGATAAACATTCATATATACGTTCATTATACCCTCTGTTCTTGGAAAATCATCGACCACTATGGGAAATTCAATATTTTCTAGGTTTTGATCGAAATCAAGACAATTATTTTTATACTTTGTTACTCTATTTGATTTATTTTACTGGATATAAAGGTGACTTTATAGCCCAAAGAAAACATGTTCGATCTTTATTTTTTACATTAATACAATCTTTTTTGCTTTTAATTTTATCTGGTAACTCAATGTAAGTTGCTCCTTTCAATTGAATTTGTCTGTTAATTCCTAACTGATTCCCAATAATTCTGTTTAATGACCATCCTGGTCCATGAGCTAGAAAATCATCCAATTCCAATAAAATATTTTCCTCAACAGTCTGATATTTTTAATTGTCTATCTTACATTTGTAATTCTATATGACTGTGTCTGGAACTGAAATTCTGTAATATTTATGGTCATTTGCATTTGATACCCACAACTAAGTCTTAAAGTTGTTTTCAATCTGTGATGTATTTTTAATTGTATTTCACAATTTTCATAGTTTTCAGTTTTACTGCAGTTGAGAAATAATTAATTTGAATTGAGTTTATATTATTTCCAAAATTTAGAGTTTGTAATCTGTTTGCAAATACAGTATGAACTACAGAAGCTCTGTTTATCTGTCTCCCAGTTAAATTAGAACTTGTTTTTGGTTTCACCAACACATCAGTAGGAAATGGAAATATTTTTTCAATGGTTTTTTCTTCTTTAGTTTCAAAAACTTCATCGGTTTTAATGTTAGAAAAAGGTAATGGTTATCGAAAGATTGGTCTTGAGGGAAGAAACCACTTTCAGTGTGCGATGTCTAATAATAAATCTAATTAGATCAGCTTCATTTAATTTACTATAACTTTGTAAATTATTTTTCTTACAATAGTCACGAAGTAGAACAGTTGTGAAGTCCTCCATTTGACCTCTCCAAGAATAGTGTAGTTGAGCAAATGTGAATCTCTCCATTTGGCCTTCTATGTTGCATCTACTATCGTATTTATCTTCATGTGAAGGATTTATGTACAAACAACTTAAATATTTAATTTCTTGTCAACCAATACATGTTTTGAGGATGGGTGCTGCTCTGTGGCCGAATCAGAAGATGCTTGATCAATTTGTTCTTTATCTTTTTCCATTGATGATTATACTTTTGAATGTTCTTCACTCGCAATTCACCATAAATAATATTTAGCTCTGTCTTTTCCACATACACAAGGAACTCGATTTTCATTGTAATTTATTACATGAAATTCATTTGAACATTGTCTACGAATTGCTCTATAACCATCATTTTTATATTTATGTAAAGTAAAATTACCAGTTGAATTCTCAGTATTGCAATAATTACATAGTTTACTTATGAACTGGCGACTGCCAAATTAGTCTTCAGAGTGCATCTGCCCCTCCATTTATGGAGCAAAACATCCATTAGAAAAAATTTGAATGTTCTAATTTCTTCACTGTATCTTTCAAATTATTTATTACATTTGGAACTAATTCTCTAGATTCAGTACCAGATAAAGACACATCACTTGCACCAGCTCCAACAACTTCTTTTGTGATTTCATTATATTCTTAGAAAGTACCACACATGAAAATACATAACAATTCGTTAATGTGCCTAAATGCAAATCCATTTTATTTGGCAAACCTGGAAATTCTGTATTTATAGCTCCTCATGATTTATATGTAAAATTACACTCATCTAATGCCACATAGAAAAGTCCATTAAAGGTTAAAAACGTTCTTCCTGAATAGGTATTGACTACACCATTTAATAAAACGATTTTTCTTAATTCTATACTACGTATTGATTTGGGATATCCTGGAATTAATTGCAATGTTTGTAAATTCATCATATACAGGGTGTAAATTTTAAGCTAACAAACCAGAATAAATCGGAAAATAAGCTTCACACGAAAAAATGAGTAGTATTCAAATTTGATTATTTTCGAGGGGGCATCTGCTGGTGCTAAAATTAGCCCAAAATCCCAGCCGCCTGGGAGTGGGGTGGGAGGAAACTTTAAAATTTCAAATAGAAACCCAATTTTTTCTTGTGGAATCAGATTCTACATAAAAACTACATACATCTTAAACATTTGTTATGATACTTGGTAGTTGGCACTGTAATTCAAGAAAATCCATGTTCTCACTCTTACATGGAAAATGGTTACAGATAAATGTATTGTATATGAATATACACTTAAAATATTACAGAACATTTTTTTAGCAAGAAGAATTGGTTAGTACTCAGTTTCGTTTTCAGTGACAACTCAAGCAGTCTCAGAACTGCATTCATCTGCTTGACATGGAAAATTTAATTTAATATGTTTTCTACAGTATGGACAATGTTCTTTTAGCCATTCATCAGTACAGTTCATAAGGTTTGAATACTTTGTCAAAGAATGGTTTTTATAGATATTTATATTCTATAATTAATCCCCAATTACGTTTATCTATAATTTCCATCAGAAAATCCTCAATCAGTTTTTGAGCAGTTGATATATGACCATAATTCTATTTTATCTTGAAATTCTGTGATAAAGTCTTTATATAATATCTGATTATATGATACTCTTTGGCAATCTACGAAGGCTATCCATAAAGTACATTACGTTTTGGAATTAAATATAAATAAGGTATTGGAATTTTTTTTATTATACACAGATGAAAGCCACACTTAAATAATACTTCTCTACATAGTTGCCATTTAAATTAAGGCACTTACCGTAGCGATGGACGAGCTTGGAAATTCCTATGTCGTAAAATTCGGTCGCCTGCGCCTTCAATCACGTGGTTACCTCTTCTTGAAGCTGTGCGTCGTCATCAAAACGCTGCATAGCCAACCATTTCTTCATTGCTGGGAATAAGTGGAAGTCGCTCGGTGCCAGTTTGGGACTGTACAGCAGATGAGGAAACAACTCCTACTTAAAAGATTCGAGCACTTCACGACTGGCATTTGCCATGTGGTCCCAGGCATTGTAGTGAATGAGCAAGATCTTTGAGCCCAAACTTCCCCTGCGCTTGTTTTGTATTCCTCTTCTGAGGTTGTGCGGAGTTTGGCAATACCTTTGAGAGTTATCCAGGAAATCCACAAAAATCACACCTTTTCTGTCCAAAATGACAGTCGCCATCACTTACCTTGCCGATATTGTCTGCATGCATTTCTTGGGTTTTGGGGGGAATTTGTGTGCCCCCACTGCACTGACTGCAATTTTGTTTCGCAGTTCACATGCTTCACCCATGTTTCGTCACCAGTAACGTTGCGATCGAGTAATGAGTCCCCATCTTTCTCATAAGCGTCCAAAAACGTTATCATTGCAGCCATTCACTGACTTTTGTGAATCTCTGTCAGGATTTTTGGTATCCATCTTGCTCAAAACTTGTGGTAACCAAGCTTTTCGGTAATGATTTCGTGAAACAAAGTTCATGAAATTTGTGGAAAACTCATAGGCAGTTCCGTTATTGTCAAATTTCACTTTTTCGACAAGTTCGGCAGTCACCATGCTGGGTCTTCCACTTCGCTCTTCGTCGTGAACGTTAGTTCGGCCTTTTTTAAATTTTATGATCCATTGATGCACTCCACCTTCAGTGATTATGTTGTCCCCATACATTTCACAAAGCTGCCGATAGATTTCTATCGGTGTACAGTTTTTTGCATTAGAAACCTTAGTAGAGCATGCACTTCACACTTAGCGGAATTTTCAATTAACGCTGACATTTCAAACTCCCACAGTAACTCAACTGAGTACAGCACGAATCTCTCACTAGCACGGAAGGATGCTGACTGAGCGGCGGAATGGCTGTGCTAGCCCAGCCCCTAACGGACACAAACGAAAACGTAATGCACTTTGTGGATAGCCCTCGTAATTTATCTTGAAATCCGCTCATGAAATCTCCACTCAAATCTTGATATTTTGAAATACGTTCCCAATCTTATTTATCTTCAAATTCTCTCATAAAATCTTCAGATAATCTTTGGGATGTTGATATAACAAACCAATATAACATATCTTGAAATCCTGTCATAAAATCTTTGAGTAATTTCTGGGTCAATGACACACAATCTCATTTTACTTTGTCAGAAAATTCCCTTATAAAGCCTTCAGATAATTATTGGCACATTGCCACATGAATCCAATTGAATTGATCTTGAAATTCTCATAAGATTTTCAGGAAAATTTTGATAAATTGATTAATTCTGTTAATTTAATTGATGCTAAAAATTCTCATATAAAATCTTTATACATTTTACTGTTTCTTACTATAAAACCCAAACCGCCTTTACCATGAAATTTTCTTATAATATTTTAGGTAATTTATACAGTCCTTGAATTATGTTACCTGAAATGTTCACTACATGGATTTTCCTTTTACTATATTTCCATACATTTCATTTCTTAAATACAAGGCATATAACTGCTGAAAATTAAATTTTTGCATATAAGATCAATCTTCTTCAATAGTTGTTTTTTTCATTCAGCTTATTGTTAATGAGCTCAATAAGTTTTCCTTTCTCCAGTTATTTAGAAATAAATTTTGATAGTTTTGAAAAAGAAATAAAATTTCCACAGGGCAGTTACTTGTCTGCTGGTATAATTTGTAAAATTTTCAAGGGGGAAAAAGGGGAAGATTTCTAATCATTGCAGGTATCAAAGATTTGACATCTGAAAAATTAACTCTAAAATGGTATTTAGGATGTGGAAAAATCCCATACCTGTAATTTTGAATTAAAAGAGAACATATTAGCTTCCAAAGGACACAGCACACCTTCAGTGTGTGATTTTTGACGGAAAACGGCATTTCGTGCTTCATTCTTTACTTAATTCAGGGTTTTCGATGCATAACTCTGCAAAAGTAAAAAGAGTACCATGCTTTATTAATTTTGGGCTTTTAGCGAGTGAATGCCATTCTGTGAATAATTATGACAATGTGATGCCATCAGCTGAAAATATTAATGATAAGAGGAATTTCACAGAAATTTATTCCATTAAGATTATCTTAACAAAAACCAGTGGATGGATTTTATTGCCACTCAAATAAGAATAAGAAAAGCCACGGCCTGGAGAAGCATGCACACATTGTTGATAAATATAAGAAAATCTTATTAAATTTAGTTGGGACCCACGATGGATTTGAACATAATTACCATGAAGGGAAAGAAATTTAGCGAAAATCAGCATCCAAATATTGCTAAGATTTTAGAATATAGCGATATCAAAAAGCAATAAGTAAAAACATATGTGTTGAAGACACCAATAATTATGAAAGCTTATGGGGGCACTGCCATCCCTCCTCAAGCTTAATGAAAAACAACTCTTTTCTACAGTGAGCAGCAGTTTAAAGACAGCTTAGGCAGATGGAGTCTGAAGACTGGCGAGCCCAGAAAAGCTGCTTCAGCTGCTGCTGCCGCTTTAGCACTCACCAGTCCTCTAATCACTTCTATACAAACTTATTTCTAAAATTTTAAATATTTTTAAAAAGTATTGAAAATTTTAGTAAATAGAGTTGATTGTAGACCTCATCAACAACAAGCATACTTAAAAAAACAAGCGTTCATAGTTACTGCTGATAGAACATTCCAAGTTTTAAAGCAAAAGACATTTCCTAAAATTTTAGAATATAGTAAATTGCAACAAGCTATTGTTGATTTAGATCATCAAACTACATTAAAAACCTTATTAAAAAGGAGTTCTGTTGCACAGCAGTCAATCCAGTCATTATTCGACAATTGTATCTTCTAAAAAAGAAACAAAACAATTTAATTGATGGGCTATACACGATATATTACCTTCAGTTTGAAAGTATGGTGAATTTAAACACTAAAATAAAATTATTATAAAATATAGTTGAAGATTTACAAAATAAGGTTGAAATAGTAATAGAATTATGTTTAGCGCTGCTACAGATCTAATTCAAAAGAAAAATGAAGTTATTAATTAGCATGCCACACCTCCAAAGATTAATCAAGATGCATATAGTGAATCTATATCAATAAAGAAGAACCGTTGGTGGGAATGTCGATATTATGTCATAAGAACTGAAAATAGTTGTGTAAATTCTAGACTGAATAAAGTACAAGCAGATTATCCAGAAATGGAAATAATTTTAAGAATAAAGAATCCAAACTCGATAAATTTGTATAATTTAATAAAAGAAATGTTATCAATAATTTCTCAATGAAACCACTTTGATACAAATTTAAATAACGATATTCTTAAGAGAAATATTGGATATTAAAATTGACCAATAGATAATTACATTCTCTTTATTTACCAAACTATTGTGTGAATTATCAAATCTCAACCACTTACTATAAACTTTATTTGTTCTCTTTTCCAACATTTTTTTTCAATGAGATACCCTAAATTTTTTTCAATGAGATACCCATCTGGTTTTCGGTAACTCATACTCATAAAAATTTCCTTTTTACTTCTTCCCATCTGAAGCTGCTAAATTAAGTGTGATTGGTTTAGAATGAACAACAGATTCAATTTCAAAAATTTGTTTTGACCAATTAGCGGTGTATCTTTTTTCAAAAATTCATTTTAATTTGTTCTCACTTTATCACCTTTTTAAAATTACGCTTTTTCATTAGACACATAGTTCAATGCATTGTGTTATTTTATTCATCAGCTAATTTTTAAACTAGATCAGCCCATTTACAATTTCCTTGAAGAACATATTTCTTCCACACCTTTTCTTTCAGTGGTTGTTAAATCTTTCAACAACATATGCTTTTAACTCTGTAAAAGCTGAGTAGTGATTAATGTTGTATCTTTTCATCAATACTTTTCTCTTTATTGTAAAATTTTTTTCCATTACCTGTTTGCAAATTTTTTGGCTTACCTCCATCCCTAAATATTTTATAAAATGCAACGACTTCATTCTTACCTGTTCATCTATAACTGGAATAGCCCAAGCAAATTTAGAAAAAACATCGATAATTGTTAATAGATATATATATATATATATATATATATATATATATATATATATATATATATATATATATATATATCCATTATTTATTTTTGAAATTCCTTTCAGATCATCTGAATCCATTTAGACTAAATCAACTTGCCGTAGATGATCTATACCAAAAGAAACAACATTCCTTCATTTAAAAATTTTTTCTGATTGGTTTATGTAATTCACTATTGATTTCCTCACGAATATTTTTAGACCTTCACCAACTGCACCAAATGCAGTCTGAAGACTGTTTTTGGCAGTCACCAGCCTCATCGACAGTTGAATCAGTCTCAAAAATGTGTTCAGAACTATGCTTCACTACAAAAGTGTTTTAAAAATTTACTCTTCTCATGTTTTATAGCAGGAACAAAGACCTTCAATTCTTTGTCTGCCATTTTTAGTTGTTTCTGTGTGAGGATTATGTTTTTCAGAAAGTTTTTTACACTTTAAACAATAAATGTCATTGTCATTGTCCTCAAGGACCAAGTACACAGACCAATTCTCCATTTATATAGATTAAAAAATAGCAATAATATAATTTATTATGCTTCCATTCTATCACCATCATTATGTTCTAAAAGTAATTCACCAGACGATTAATTCACCTGAAACAGGTACAGTTTTAACAGATTCATTTGGAGATACAAATATTCTATCTTTCTCTTTCATTTCAAATGTCGATTATTGAATTGGGTTGGATATAAAGTTTGCAGTTCAGCAACATTGAATCATTGTATCTCTATTTTAAAATCATAGGTGACAGGTCATGATTTGCATTGGTTCCAAATAAAATAATTCTCTTGAGTTTTACAACATACCCAAATGTGTATTTCAACATTTCTGTACCAGTACTAAAATAAGATTTCAGTTAATCTTTGTCACACAGTCTTTTCTGCTGATCACTTATTTGACTTAGATATGGTGTTAAATCTGCGTTTGAAAAATAATCAGTAAAAGCTCTCTCTACTCCCTTTTTTCTAAAGAAATTTGTTATAGTGTTATAGTCATCCTGACGAATCTGATTAATTTTTTCATTAAGCTGTACATCAGCAACTTAGTTATTGAACTGTGTTAAAATGCTTGTTTATTTTAGGTATTGTAAGATATTGTTTTTCCATGTATTGTTTAGTAACTGCATCATAACCATTACCAGATTTTTATTTCTATCATTCTTCTACCTTCAAAATCGTTATAACATTTAGCTGCATTAAAAAGGTTTATTCAATTCTTTCCCGAAATTGTGTGATTATATTATTAATTTTTGGATCTATTAATCATTGAAATCCTTTGATTTGAGACTGAAAATCTTCAAATTTTGGTTCTGATAACTGAAAATTCTTAACTAGATTGTTTCCAAAAATGTTTATTTAGTAAATCAAAAATACCACTAAACTAAAAGTTTTGAACAACAGTTCCAAAACAAACACAAATGACCAAAAATTATTTCAGCAGAGTTTTATATTCTCTCACTATTGTAGTAAGGATCATTTATTCCCAAACAGTAACTAGCTGTTTGGGAATATTTCCTTCGTATGAATCAAAACAATTTTTTTCTATATGTTTGTAATACCAAATCCAATGGGTAGCAACATGATAAGATGTATCTAAATTAACTTTTCACATTCAATTTTTAGTGGTTTATTTGGCAATTCATCAATCATAAAAACACCTAAAAACTGATTAATTTTTAATCGGTTAAGTAGTTTTTCTATATCAGAATTAGATAATGGCTTGCTAAATTTTTTGATTTATTTATCTAAATTTTTTGTTTTTTCCGTCCAGAACCAGTTTTCTTTTCCATTTCCAAAATATATCCTTTTTGTTGTTCTACCTCTTCATAAGCATTTGTTTTGTTTATGACTGCATTTGTGTTTGCTGCACGTCCACCAGCAAATGAGACAATTGTTGCAAATTATTGCAGAGATGCTAATAATAAACAAATAAAAGAACGATCATATTGTGTTAAAACTTTCTTTTCCTTCTTTCTTCTTAGATATGCAATAACCGTTTTCACAACAGGAATAGCCAGCGAAATGAATAAATTACCACCACTTTTTTCTCTTTCTTTCTTTCTTATGCATCAGTTACACATGCTATTTAATTCAATATTATTCAGTTTAAATTTAATTGATTTTGGTTTATTCTTGCCAATCGGTAGCAAAGTATAACCGATTGAAAAGTTATTCATTTATATAGATCAAATATTTAATAATATAAATCCATAAAAGTTTCTTTCATTGTCTTTAGCTTACTATGATAGATTCTCTTCTTCAGTTTACATTTATTTTTTTCCGTTTCATACCATTCTAGGTCTTTCATATGTCTATCATAATAATCTCTTGTAGCTCTTAATTTTTTATCTTGATCTCTTGTCTTTTGACGATGGTAAGGATGTGCTATGTGTACATCCGAAATGATCGACTTATTTATATTTCTCAATTTCATTCTGCTCTTCAATTCTGAGCTTTTCCTTGATGGAACTGCAACAGATCTTATGAGAGGTCTCTGTTCGATTCCTTTCATGTTAAATTCTTAAATCTGTTGTCATTTACGGCACAAATTCCTCTTCTAAATTTTGCTGTGGTGTTTCTGCCTATCTGGGAGGAGATTGAGAAGAGGAACATGTTACTTTTACATATAAACAAGAACGATCTGTCACACTACTACACTTTAAAACACAGTTTATATGTAATTCATGTCACACAGTCTCATATGAAACATACATCTTCTTTCTTTTGTATACTGTGTATGACAAGATACTGACATCCCCTTCCCTTCTGTGTGAAAGGATGAATGAGCAATGCGTTTCTAGTTGCATGCTACATGGTAGAAGACTAGCCTGTCTGCTAGAGAACAGTAGGGCCATCATTGGAACAGGTAGCCATGCTTTCTAAAAGCAAAGAGGTTTATATTCTTGGTATGGTCCTGTCCGTCCCTTGCCATGTTTGTATAGGAAGCTCCCTCTGTGGTCACTTCCGTTAATATCTGTGAAGCACCCTCAATTGGGGCCCACGGCAGTCAGTCCACGGCTAGTGTCTGAAGTGGTAAGATCTCTGGCTAAACGTGTCTCTGCTAAGTCTGTAGGACAATGGATTTCTTAAGTTCAGCGTAACTGAAAATTTAATCATCTTTATTTCATGTTTAGATCTAAAATATCTTATGTTATCTTAAATTTCAATGCAGTGTAATTCGAGTGTGAAGTTCAGAATATCTTCCGGTAGTTGCTTTCTTCCTACTTTGTGAGTACATTGGAACCATGTGTTGATCAGTAACTCTAACTATCATCATCAATCGTAAATGCGAATGTGCGTGAGATTATAACGTCTCGTCTTGACAGTATTTTTCAATATAGCAACTATTCTTTATGTTCAACCCATATGGGATGTACTTTGTGAGACCAGTACCACATGCTTATACAATTGTTTGACCCATAAGGTTAATAGTAAGACGATATTAATCAGTTTGAGGTTTTTATTCTGTAAATTGCGTTTCGATGTAATTTATTTTAATTATCAAAATTATTGTGGAGTTACACTCTTTGTGTAAACCAAGTTGACCACTGTAAGTGTGTTGTGTAATCATGAAAGAAGCCCTCAGCTGTTCTTTTCGGGAATATTATTTAGTATGAATTTAGTACACCAGTGTGTGGTAATATCATGATGGACGGGACTGCACTACGAATGTAACTTCTTTGGGTGAAAATTGAATCAGTTGGTGGTGGTTTATTTCCTCTTACATATGTTTCAATATTATTCGTTTGTTATTTTATGAATGCAGTGTTGTATGCAGTCTCCCAATCTTGGCTCCATATTTGATGTGTTCCGCAAGATTACGAATTCACATTTTCACAGTCCTAAATAAGGCACCAGTTTAGTTATGAATCAAGTTGATATGCTGAAATTTTAATGGAACAATGATCAATGTTATAATAAATGTCCAAATACAAATTGATTTATTTCTTTTTATTTAAATTCTCTGTTTATATATGTATATCCCTGGCTGTCATAAGATGACTATTAAAAATTATAATTAATGTTATTCTAGTTGGGAATTTGGGTAGCTACACTGGATACCCTGGTGAAAAAGTTGCTCAGTAATGCAAAGTTTACTTCCCCAGATAGCTCACAGCTTTTAACCCACTTATGTTGTCTTGAATATCACCACCGCTTTCAGAGCAACGTAATGCAACAACTTTACACTTATAGGTTCAATTCTAAAACGTTCAATTGCTACAGTTCTCATATCATCTGAAATGGGTTTTGGATTTGCTTTTCTAGCATCATCTCAATGACCACCCATTCTCTCAGATAACACCGTTGTAGTACTTCAAGTATATACTCATATTTTATTGTCAATGCTAATTGTAATCTAGTATACTGTACCATGTATCACATCCATTTATATAGAATAAAATTATTTAGAAAAAATTGTAATCCCCAACCATTACCATATAAATCCAAGCCCATACCTAATTTTCGTTTTCCAAACGTTAAACCAGATACTACAGAAGAAGCATCCCTCTGGAGGATTTTTTCTGTTTCATGTCTTTTCTCTAGACCTTGATTACCTCAGTACGCAATATAATGCTGTTTACACACCTCATCGAGTGAAGTTTTACCTTGAATTCCTTCAGCAAGCTGTTTATCTAATGGTTTTCCAGGACCACAAAATTTATAAGCAGGAAGTGTTAAATCAATGCTTTCCAAACTGAATAATCATCGTATTTACTGATCCTTTCCTGTATTTTTCACTTTTCCAAAAGTGTGTGTGTTGTGAATTATTCAAAAATCTAATCAGTTATGGAATACCTTTCAGATTAATGATAATAAAATCACTTAACTTATTTGTCAACATCTGAGGTATTTCAGCTTTTGCATTGCTCATTCTTCACCGTAAATTATTGCTACTCTCTCGATTAAATCTCTAATATCATTCATCAAAACATATTAAACTGGATCTTCTGTATATTTTTTAATTAACCCTTTACCCATTTTCTCAGTGACAACTGAAACAGCGGCAGCTGAAGCACCCTCAGCAACATATGAAGCTGTCTTAGAACTGTGTTCAGGTGAACTTACTTCTCAAGAATCTTATGGAACTTGATACACTTTTAGCAAATAGACACGAAAAATTTATTTTATCAGTTTATTGTATTTTTTACCTCTACTTGAGTTTATTTTATTTGAATTAGTTTCAGAATATAATGCTGCTTAACAGTATAATATTTCTGCATAATTTGATAAATCTTCACCATCACATTTATGATTCAAATCATCCTTAATAATTTATTTTTTAATGAAAAGATTCATTAATCCATCTATGACTTTGTAGTCTTTTCCTCCAATTGTTAATTTATCGCTATCGAATTCAACAGGAAAACGTCCAACAAATTTAAATCTATCAACAGGTCTTAATCCAAAATTTTCTGTCTTTGCTGAGATTAATATACTTTAACATTCATTCACTTACATTTATTTTTTTAACATTATTATCTGATCCTTTCTTCACCTTACTCAAACTTTTAATTCTTCAACATATTTAGGATTATTTCTCTTTTTCATATTTATTCAATGTATCTTGAATTTCTGATTCACTTTGTGTATATCAATTGTCTAATTGGTGATAAATCTCCAAAATCTTCATGATGATGACATAGAATCATTCGTTTTTCAACCTCTCTGTTTTCTTCAGTAGCTTTCAAATCGTTATCACCTAATTCTAAGATTCCTTGTTTAACTTGTTCAGTAACATTTTTCACTGGTTGATCTTCTTTCTTATATTTTTCATGTTCTGTTCATGGATGTTTTTTCCAAAGCTTAAACTGTTCATACAATTCTTCTGCTTCCTTTCTATTTGCTTTGGCTTTTTTAACAACCTCCAAATCGAAAAATATGAATTTGTTTACATTAAACATATTTACATTTGAAATTTACATTCATAATAAAATTTAATTATATGATATATGCTAAATCTGTATGTATCAAAATAATAATAACCACATATGTCTCGTCAACATGTAGCATCTTTTTCGTGTGTGTTTTGTAACACATATATGTGTGATTTTTGAAACAGTTTACAATAATCACCCAGTTGAACATTATTAGTTCTTGCTCGATGGTTACAAGGGCGACGCATTATAGGCGAACTCAGTCAAGCTGCAGGATTCGCTGTCACTGCTGCATGCTTGCCATGATGACAAAATCTGTATACGTGTGAGCCACAACGATCTCCATTGACTGTGATGGAGCAAGAAGATTGTGAAGTTCTGGACTGGTTGTGCTAGACAGAATCGAGTCAGCTCAGGATACTGGGATTACTTGCCACATTTGTAGATTGGAGCCAGTAATACAATTTTTAATACATATTCACTAAAAAGAATTTTGATTAGTAGGTTGTAGTAATCAACTGCAACACTAACTTACATCAATTTGTTCAGTGATAGCTGTGGGTAACATAATATACATGTTTGCCTTGTGATACAAAAGGTCTAATGTATACTTTTTTTATTCATGCATGGTACTGTCAGTTGGCATCAACACCATTACTGCATAATCACGTTCATGTTAGTTTCAGTTTATGCACTTTCATTAGTGTCCTCCGGATAGCATACTTTTTTGTGAAGTTTTTATCAAAGTTTTCATTTCTTGAGCACTTAGCTTCGCATTGGCGTGTTATAAATCTCACGTGATGTCACATTGATGAAGTTCAAGTGCTACAGTTTGTTCCACAGTTTATGCACAATTCACACTATGTGAGTTTCAAGCAAGAATAATACACTGTGTTCCACTTCAGGGGATTATCACATCACTTCATTGCTGTTGTCAAGGTGAGTACAGAAATTAAATTCACTTGCCACTAAAAGTGCCATCCATTTTCGACATTAGTGCAAAGTGTTTGTATTTATTTCACCAAGCGAAATTGTGTTATCATGCATATAGCGCCTCTCTTTGCTCTTACACACGAACAGCAAGATGGTGTAATATTCTGGATCAGAAACAAAGTGCAAAAGTTTTGTTCCCTGTGTAAAATGCAGACACACACCATCCAACGAACATGACATGATGTTCCCTAAGTAAAAAGACGGCAACAGAAGAAGTTTCCAGAAAATATGTCACAGACAACGCCAATAATTGCTTAAAACATGCTGTAGCAAACAATAAATAACTTTAGAAAACCCCACTGATGATGGTGATATTTTTTGACAAAACTAGTTTCCAATAATAAAGAAATAAACGAATAACAAGTAGTTTTGCATCAAGACGGACTCAATTTCTGATATTACTGATACAGGAAGTAGTTTTACTTCTATTGAGACAGATAATTTTCATTTCAAAAGCCATACGACTTCTTGTTTGGGCATTGGTTCATTCCAATATTTAGTTTGGTTTATCCGGTTTAAAACATTGGAATTGTCTGTATCTTAGTAGACTCTCTTCCACAAGTATGTTAGAAAGAGAACTAGCCGTCCCTGTTCACAAGCTGCGTGAACAGGTTGCAGAGTAGACATAGTTGCTGAGCTGTTGATTGGTGTCGCTACTCGAGATGTCACAGTCTATGTCTCTGGCAAGTTACTGACACGTAAATCAGACTCGCCTGCTGCGTTTTTAATAACTGCAAGCTCCTTCTTTAACGTGTCCACTACTTGTGTGTATGTTTCCATTCAGAAACCTGTTTGGTGTTTTCGCCTAACGTGTTTCCTGCAGACAAAGCTTTGTGTATCGCTTTCTTTGGGGTTACAGGCAGTTCGTTCTGTAAACATTCCTGAAATTGGTTGTCTTTCATGTTCAATGAGTTTACAAAGTCAAGAGTAAACTGATTGCATTTTTCTACAAACTTCCCTTCTACGGACTTCTCTTGTTCGATATTGAGTGCCTGTACCTATGTGGCTATTTACTGCACAGAATATTCTAACATATTCCATGCTGCATTAACTTACACAACCTGCTTCATTACATCATTGACAGCTTTGGGCAAGTGCTTCTATGTTTTTCGCGTTTCGTAAAATTCATGACTAATAATTTTGAAGTTAGTTTCAATGTTACTGAATTTTCTATCAAGGTCGCCACGAATTTGTATGGCAATATTTTCTTGTATCTGATGGGTTATGGCGTTCAAATTTTCGTTTACTAGTGTGGTTATAATATTTTGAATTTCAGTAGCCACAGTTTGAAGTTATCTATGTAAACTGTCAGTCTGGTTTTTAAGTTTTGCGTCTAAACTGTCAGTCACATTTTGTAGTTTTGCAAGTAAATTGTCTGTTACATTTTTGAAATCCTATGAACTGTATATTTTGTGCATGAAAATGCAATGTAAACCTTGCATCTGTTCTTTGAAAATGCGAACAGTTCCATGAAATTAGTAGGTACTGATGCACTCTGGATGGGTTCTTCAGTATGTTCAGCCATAGGATCATTCTCACCCATCTATAATTCACTACTTTGAGTTTTGTGACTAGTCGTATTTGGTTCTTCACTGTCCACATCTGACTCTACTCTGGGTCTACTCTGGGCGATGTAGCCATTTTAATGTTTCTACCTGGGGGACAAGGAAGGAGCCTCCAAGAAGATTGTACATGTACAGTTGGCCGTCCCCTGGGCAACGGTATATACCGGCAGATCCTTCCACACACTGAGCTACGTCTAAAACGACATGTATTCAGAATCGAAAACGAAGAAAAGGCCCTTTTCAGAGCCATGTTTGACAGTCATATCTCTCAACATCGAGGGCATATCATCTGAAAAAGAAAAACTTATATCCAACACATGTAAACTTCATTCCTGCGACATCCTGTGCCTCCATGAGACACTTAGAGGGCCATCACAACGCTGTCCAAATATTTCTCGGATGACCTTGGTGAAGGAGTGCCCTCACGACCAATATGGAAGTGCTCTGTTTATTCGGCCTGCAATCAAAGTATCCAACATTCAAGTTTACACCGTTAACAACGCGGAAATCATTTCTGTTACTATTGGAAGCATTACAGTGTCATCAATATATAAACCACCAGGGGAAAGGTTTGCTTTCAGCCAACATGTCTGTCACCAACAGCTAATAATGAGAGACTTTAACTGTCAGAGTAGAGTGTGGGGCTATCAAGACACAAATGAGGATGGAGAACTACTGGAAAGCTGGGCAGAAGAACACGAGCTGAATCTCATCCATGATCAGAAACAGCCTGCGTCATTCAGCAGTGCAAGATGGAAGAGAGGGTATAACCCAGACCCCATATTTGTTTCCAAAACCTTGTCTGAGTCATGCAACAAATTCGTTCTCAACCCTATCCCAAAGACCCAAAACAGACCAATCATGCTAAAGTTTAGACCAGTAATACTGCCACAAAAAGTGCCCTTTAAAAGACTTTTAACTTCAAAAGGGCCAACTGGAAAAATTGGCGGACACCTTAGACATGGAAATCGTAAATTTACCATCAAACACTGAAAACTATGGAAAGTTCGTCCAAGCTGTCAAAAGATCAGCAAGACTCAGCATACCTAGAGGCTGCAGAACACTCTACATTCCTGGAGTTTCCAACGACATGAAACAAATATATAACGAATACCTGGAGCAGTACAGCATGGACCCTTTCAGTGAAGAAACCATAAAACTTGGGGATCAGCTAATTGAAACTATAAGCAAAGACAGACAAGAGTCCTGGAAACATACGTTGGAGAGTCTTGACATGAAGCACAGTAGCAGAAGAGCTTGGAACCTCATAAAGCGATTGTCCAGCGACCTGGCAGCCCCCAAGGATCAGATTTCCGTAACAGCTAATCAAATCGCACATCAGCTCCTTTTGAATGGTAAACCAACCAGGAACAGTAAGACTGCCACCTCACATAAGAGGCCACAAGTGACTGAAATACCACCTGAGCCATACTTCACTTCAACAGAACTGGAAGCTGCTATCAGTTCCTTGAAACCTAGGAAGTCCGCAGGTCCCAATGACTTCATTAATGAATTTATACAGAACCTAGCGTCCATAGGTAAGGAATGTCTCTTAGAACTCTATAATCTCTGCTTGTCAAACAAAACGATACCTAAGCTATGGTTGAAGGCCAAGGTAGTAGCTATCCCAAATCCAGATAAACCAAGAGATGATGTTAAGAACTATCGTCCAATATCGCTGCTGTGCTGCCCTTTCAAGCTATATGAAAGTCTTATCTTGAATAAAATAGCACCACAGCTAGAAAGGCAAATCATTCCACAACAAGCAGGATTCAGACCAGGTAAATCTTGCACTGGCCAGGTCCTCTGCCTAACACAATACATAGAGGACGGTTTTGAGAGGGGAGAAAAAACTGGCGTGGTGTTTGTCGACTTATCAGCAGCTTACGACATGATAAACCACAAAATCCTCCTGGGAAAAATTTTCAAAATGACGGGAAACTACCACCTTACTGAAGTTGTGAGATCACTGATCTCCAACAGAAAATACTATGTGGAATTTCAAGAACAAAGAAGTCGCTGAAGGAACCAGAAGAATGGGCTCCCACAAACTAGTGTTTTGTGAGAAACCTAACAGATGCCTTAGAAGTACTAACTGAATATTATAACGGGAACCAGCTTCGACCTAATCCAGCAAAGACGCAGACTTGTGTATTTCATCTAAACAACAAGGAAGCAAACAGGGAATTACAATTGGAATGGAACTCAGTTAAACTTCAACACTGCCCAAACCCAGTTTATCTTGGAGTCACGCTACATCGAACATTGTCTTACAAGGAACACGTAGAAAAAACTAGAGTGAAAGTCAACACACGGAACGGCATAATCCGTAAACTTACCAACTCACACTGGGGAGCAAACCCTGAAATTCTACGTGCATCATCCCTGGCATTGTGCTTTGCTCCAGCTCAATATGCATGCCCTGTATGGAGAAGATCGACACGAGCTCAGAAGCTAGACGCAGCACTGAATGACTCATGTCGATTAATCACGGGATGCCTGAAGCCTACAAACCGCGATCTCCTTTATATGTGTTCTGGAATAGCCCCCCCACAGATCAGACGGCAAACGTTGGCGATGGCCGAACGAAGCAGGCAGTGCGAAGATAGAAGACATCCCCTGTACACATATCAGCCAGCGGAGGCAAGACTTAAATCTAGGAAAGACTTCATAAAAGTTGAACGTCCACTAACCGAAAGTCAGTCTACAACTAGAGAATCAATGTGGAAACAGAAATTGGATAAAGGCAGTCTGAAAAGTTGGAACATTAAAGAAAAACTTCCTGCTGGATCACAAATGGAATGGAGAGTCTGGAAGAGCCTAACTAGACTTAAATATCAAATGGGAAGATCACAGGATAACCTGATCAAGTGGGGATACGTCGAAGAAGAGCCCTGCCAATGTGGAGGAAAACAAACCATGACACACCTGCTGACCTGTCCATCTTTGTTGGCCCCATGCACTTTGCAAGACCTGTGGCTGGCCAACGACGCTGCAGTGAAGTGTGCCGAACACTGGAGAGAGATATGAGCCTTGCTTTAGACAATAATGACGAATTACAATATGTGAAGATCATGAATGTACATATGAATGTATAACTATCATTTACTTGTATTTGTAATCTAGTATTTATAGCATATTAATTAATAACAGATGTAGCTCAGACACAATTAAATAAATAAATGTTTCTACCAATGTGCCCATCAATTTTAAAAAATGCACCTCTCTGTATTTAATAAAATTTACCGTTAATTCCCCTCAAGTTACACACAGCCAATGCTAGTTAATAAGAATCACTGTTAATGTATATTGATTTACGATAAGACAATCTTACAACGACTCTCAGTCATTCTATAAAGCAGCAATCTTCCTGACATTACGTTTTGCGAAATTCTGCAAAAAAGAAAAGAAATCGCAATCCATTGTGCGCAAAGTTTCTTTCTTTTATTTTCGTTTTTTGGAATTTAACACTCCTTACCTCCTTTATCACTGCGCTTCAGAATGTCTCATGTCGTAGTTTTGCTTTTAATGATCGTGGTCCATCTTGTTGAAATTGTCTTGTATCTCGTTACAGTGGTTTTTTGAGCAACAGAAATACACAATTTTTTCAGATACCAAAATTAAAAGAATACATACACATACATGTGTACATATATAAATAAGTCCTGTACTAAGGGAGCCATTTTTAATGGTAGTTTTATTTTTATTTTTTTATTATTTGATTTTAAATAATGGAATCTTCCGTTAAATCAAGAAAAATTATATCTTTGAAAAATCATGTAAAGATACTTTTTAAATATTGAAATTGGAATTCGGTTACCACCATCAAGGTACATATTTTTTAGTTAGGCTCCTCTACCGGGATTGTCTGTTAGTAAATATAACTTTGGGATGTGATTTACGTCTAAAAGCTATAAGACCATGTTTTGTGAAAAGTGAAACTTTAGATTTAGGCTCTATTCTCAAAGCCAACCAAACATATTGCACTGACTGGTGCTGTTAATACACAATTATTCACAAACAGACATCACCTCACAAAGTAAGCCACATTTAATTATCAAATTCTTGAAAAAAGGCTGACAAGGAAAGGTGTGCTTAGTTGTAATAACAAACACGCACAAACAACAAAATCTCTGCCTATCATAAGCCACGTAATGTTTTTATGAGCTTACCAGACAATGGTTGACCAAGAAGAGAGAGAACAAGAGGTTGCAGCTCCTTCTTTGCTTAATATTACATAGATAATACAACTACAGATATATTAATTTCATTGAAATCGCAGTTTCTATTAAGCAGCGATAAAATTGTCTCAATGCAACTGCACGAAAACACAAAGTAACGAAATCCGCTAACACTTAGGGAACATTACAATATTTTTGAGTAAGTTTGAGCTAAATAAAAACAATATATTCCTTTATATCTTGGTCTACAAAATATTCTGACTATATCCTGATTTTCAAGAATTAAATCATGAAATATATCAACTGAAATATCGACACATTGACCTAATGGAATAATTTCATCATTATTTTCAGTTAAAGTACCAGCTTTCTCTGTATGTGTAACTTAAAGTTTTTCACATCTTTTTATAAATTGTAAGTGTTTTGGCTGATCTGAACTTTTTGAAAAAACATACAAATGATTAATTCCTTCCAAGTCAACCTTCCTGAAGTTTGGATATAACTGTCAATCATTAATGTAGTTTTCCACAAACACTTGGTCGTGTGATTGCACGTTGAATAGAATTTGGAATAATTTTACTATGTTTATTTTTTGATTTATTTTCAGGAATTCTTATTTTTTGTTCCAAATTAATTTTGCCACTGCAACAGCAATCTTGAATGCATCCGTGCATTTCTTTAAAAAAATTATAAATGGTTTGATTATTTCATTATGTGGTAAGCCATATATTCCCGAAAAAAGATTGACTGTATCTATATGAATAAGTTATAAAAGAGTTTCACTTGTTGGTTTTTATTCAATTTTTAACTCCATATATTACAATGAAAAATAATAAGTTATATAACGATAGAGAAACGATAGAAATTCCAACTGGTCAATACAATTTGAAAAATTTAGAAAATTATAACCTGATTGACTTCAATAGAGCTGCTGTTTCAGTTATTTTTTAAATGTCATAGTCTTAATAAATTTTTTCCTTAATAAATCTGTTATAGCTGCAGCAAGAATAAAATGGAGAAATCGATAGTTATCAGTTCTGCTCATTCCCTGTTAATCAGAAGACTAAAAGTAATTTAAATGCGCCACATAAGGATAGATAAATTTAAATAAATATTGGCGATGGATGGCTTCATCTAAATCATGCACAACTTTATATGAATTTTCATAATTTATTAGAACTGATGCAATTGATTATCCAATATGTGATGGAAAATCCAATAAAATACTAATCGATGATCAATAAGCAAAAGTGTCTGATTTTATAACCATAAAGAAAGGAAATAATATTTTATGAGAATCGAACAACCTCTTAGTCCTCATCAGTTTTACTGCATTTGACTACATCTATTACTGATAAAATAAGCTTCGAAGGGCATGTTCTTAATAATGGAAAAATAAAAAGTAAGAGAAATGGAGTACTTTATCCACTACCAATGCTTAGTGGATTTTTTTAAAGATTATAAGGAAATTATGTGGGAGGGAGGTTTAACAGCAATTTTTACAAGATCACGTTCTGGAGATTCTATTCTTCGATGGTCTGATTATAATTTTGCTGGAATTGAAATAAAAGACACTATTCCAAAACAAGGAAAAATTGTCATTGGAATTAATGTACCAATTGTTAGAGATGAACTAAATTACGAATTAGAACAGCGAAAAAACACTCTTAACAATCCTAAAATTCCAATATCTTTTTACGAACTACAAACTATAGAAGTTGTTGGATTAAGTGGGAAGAAAAAGTTTGCATTAGATATCATGAATTACTTCAGTGGAATTTGACACCCTGTATTTCATATTCGTTACATTTCGGACTACTTGTAAAAATAATCAGCTGATTGATTCATCATTATTCGATCATGTTAACATACAGAATATATACTTGAGAAATGGATGAATCGAAATTTTCCCACAGGAAATGTGAAATTTCAATCCTTCAAATAATAATTTTCTCAAAGCATGCGATGCATTTCTCGATTTTAAACGAGTTACTCTACTAAAAGGATACATCGATATTAGCCCATTTAGCTTCATTACGAATTATCCGAATTACGAACTTAATATGACTCGATGAAATAATATTGTAACATCACAGAAAACGACTGTGAAACTTTTAATGAAAAAATTCCTGCCGACACTTTAGCATATGTAATTTCTTACTGAAAGAAGGATCTTCAATATCATGCTCAACTCAGAATTCTTACCAAAAATTTTTAATTATTAATTTTTACTTCTTCATAAAGTGTTAGCGACAGTTAAAACCAACAATTTCTCTGTCATGTAATCACTTTAAGTTATTAAAATCAGTTAATATTTGGCTGAGAAATTAGTGAAAAATCGATCTATTACTGCCACTGTAGAAAGCTCAGTGTTACGTAAGATCCTGCTCCAAGTGAAGGGTAACTCAGACTGATGGATGGAGCAAATGCAGCCGCCTACCACACAGTCTAGCCACGCCTTCCTGCCTATTGTGCCTCCTCATCTCTGTCACTGTCGCTCCCAGCTACACTCGTCTTGCAGCAGTTGAGGAAACTGTCAATAGATGTCTCTAGCCACAGAAAATTAATATTACGAAAATGTCGCTACTTTTGAACCAATTTTGACGATTTAAACTTTGCAATGACGGTAATTAACAGTTTCCTGTAGTTTCTAAGTGATTAAAATTAATTTTAATGATCATTACATAGTAGAAAACTTTTTGCTGTTGTACCAACGTTGTAGCCCAAATACCAACTATGTACAAAATCTTCGAGCCTCTTTACTCTGTCAGACCTCTTTAACCAAGTATGTAGACTGAAGGAATTTGGCCACTATCTCATGAAGTCATCAAGCATCAGTGGTTTGAGGACATATATCCATTTGACAGAACGTTCTCTATCTTCGCTTCTGTACGATGTATCGCCGTCAAGGTGGGTTTAAGGCCTATCTGTATGTGGAATGGCATGATTCAGTCCAAAACTATGGAGCACACTCTTAACTCAGAGGCATGGCACCGTAATGTGCTGACGAACAGAAGGCAGAGTCCTGAAGCTCAGTGATCATTGAGTGGAAGGTGTTCGAGAGGGAATATTTTGCCCTTTTTGAGGATGAATTTCCTTTTTTTTCTTATGTTCATCTAGGGTAGTGAGTCAGCCAGTTCCTTTTATTTATTTTCTTACATTCACCTTTTATAAGAAATTCTATTACATTTATTTTCTTATGTTCACCTTTTATAAGAAATTATATGAAAGTAAGTGAGCTAGAACTGAAAATTTATATGACAATAGATCCAAAGGTGGTACTGGCTAATTTTATGTTATGAATGAAGTAAGTGACCTAGTGAGCCAAAAGTGAACCTTTACCCCCCTTCTGGATCAAGTATCGTTCATTTTATTAATTGATGTAAATATACAAACACAGTGGCTTGCAGCCTACTTCAAGTCCCTGTGTTCTTTTTGTTTTAGAATATTTCTGCTGCACCATAACTCAAACACTTTTAAATATAATGAGTTCAAAAAGCGCAGCTGATGCAGTTAGTTTGGTTTACAGATGTAATATAAAATTAAACAGATAATTTAAATTCATAAAGAACTTTTCAAACGCATTTATCATTATTACAATTAATGGAATGGACGAGGTCGTCGTTCATTGGACAGTTTCTTAATCTCGGAAACAAAATGGGTACTGGTACCTCTCCCACGTACACATTAACCATCAAACGATATTTACTCTCTTTTACGACAGCTGGAAACTTAACTTCAGCACAAACAGAATCTATGAAATGGATTTCATACCATCTTTTACTGAGATACATGGAACACCAGGTTCTATGATGCCAATTTTTGTCTTCAAAGCATTGTCGCAAGATAACTCAGTAAGATACATTCCTACGAAAGAATTAAAGTGAGATCGAATTTTTGAAACAAATCAGTACTGAATATCGATGAATTTCTCTATATCATTCACTTGAAAGTATTTCTTGATCCATTTGTAAAATAAAACAGGATCTTCAAAACAGATCTAATATTGTCAGAGAACTGAATTAGAAGAAGGATGTAACAATCAATATCTTAATCATTAAAGGTATTTTAAATGCACCTTCACAACTACAAAATTAACGTATTTTTCACCTAACACTTTTTGTTTTACTGGAGTAAAATGTCACCACGTTTAGAATTTGGCTTCGTTTGTGGATCGACAAACAGTTCTCTACAAAAGATTTGGTCTGATGTTCTGTATTTCATACCTCGTTTCCACTCATATGGGGAACAATACATGGATAATCCGAAAGCAGCATAATCCGGACTCGTATAGTAGAGAGCTTCATGCACATTTAATCACGTTTAATGGGAGAGAGGAGAACGCGATTATGGCCCTCAGATTGATGCAGTTATCCGGTGGTTTCCTATCGAAAAACAAAGTCATATTTTTCGAACCGCTGTGAGGTAATAGCGAGTCCCAGTTCCCTTGGAGGCTTCGTTACTGTGCACACAGCGTAGCGTCTTAACATTTACTCGAGCTACTCATTCCACTACATCTCGCTTATTCACGTGGTTTCTAGCAGCCACTCTCGGTCCCTCTGCAGATGTTGGCCCGATCGCATTCAAACTGTGGCACATATGTGGATTTTATATTATAATAAGTTTTACAGGAGCCGATATTTTATCAGTGATACACCTTACCATCGTGCTTTCGCTCGGGGAAGTACGCTCATTCTTTTCCTCTAATGAAATTGTTGCGCCAATAATATCCTGGAAAGCAAGTGTAGCTTCACGCTAGTCTTCCTATCCTTGTGGTGACATTGAATCAGTGCGGTATAGGGTCATTTATAATCTGATCCCGAAAAACAAACGCCTCTGTCTCACTGGTATTCGTCCGACTGGTCTTCGCAGCTCATTTCATCACATCATCACACAGGTCTGTCGTTTGCAGAGGAGAATTCTAACGCTGGACACACCGACAACTAACCTTCCTTGCCCGATCAGATGATGCTGGTTTCTTGGTTGAACTCTTCTCTGCCAGAACTGTTCAGTTTTCCCGAGGACGAAGATTACTGTTATCGTATCTCTCCTAGGTCACTACACACACAATGAAGTCAGGTGCGACAATGATCACGACCGCCGTGCTGTTCGCCAATATATGGTGAACGTGCATAGTAAATGGCAGAACCTTCCACGTTGCCTTGTTTTATTTGCAAATATGATGAACCTTATCTTTAATCATCAATGTTTTGGATAGTTTTTGTTTTTTTCACTCACTCTGGAAACTTACCCAATTTCGTCGTTCTTAGAGAAAAAATTTTCTTTCCTTTTGAGTCCCAGAATTGTGCAATGTATGTCTATCAAGTTTTATTTCATACAAAGTGGGGTACCGTCTTTGACTAATGATCAAAACGTCCTTGATCCAGGTTTTGTACCTAGTCACTGCCTAAATTTTGAATAAGAATCGTCAGGAATGACGGCTGAAGACTTTCAGCATTATGTCTCCTTCGTTCTCCAGACGCCTTCGTCAAAGAGGGCGGAGGTGCGGACAGTTTCTAGACAGTTAAGTGCCGTTGGGGAAGGAAACTAGCCCTAAAAGGAGGGCGAATCAGCAATAATCAACACCTTGAGGATGTAAAAAGTAATACAAACCACTGCTTTAAAAACACGTTAGGTGCATCAACAGGAAATGTGGCCTGTAATTTAAACACCATCATGATGATCTCACCATTGGCAAAAGATTCCGAATTAGTCCTTGTTCGGATTTCTGGGGGTGACTGTCAAGGGGGAAGTGAACATGAGAAAAATATTATTCAGAGTGTGGATGTTTGAAGGTGGTACGGAAGCTAGAAAATCTGAAAAGGAAACTTCTAAGGCTCAATCTATATATAGTAGAGATCAGTGAAGTGAAATGGAAAGAATACAATTGGTATAACACGAACAGGGTCAGTTATGAATGTAATCTAAGAGAAGAGGTACTGTGAACAGTTCACGCACACCAACGCCGACTACAAGTTTTGGTATACATGCCTACGTCGCAACCAGAATATGAAAATATAGAGAAAGAGTATGAGGATATTGAATGGGTAGTTAAGTACGTAAAGGGAGATGAAGCTATAATGATGGGAGATTGGAACAGCAGTTGTAGGTGAAGGAGTAGAAGAAAGGGTTACGGAAGAATATGGGCTTAGTAGAAGGAATGAAAGACGAGAAACACTAACTGAGTTCTGCAACAGATTTCAGTTAGTAATAGCACGTACTCTGTTCAAGAACCGTAAGGCTATGAGGAATACCGGGAAAAGGCCTAGAGACATGGGAAGATTCCAGCTGGATTACATCATGGTCAGTCAGAAAACTCTAAATCAGATTTTGTATTGTAAGTGGTAACCAGGAGCAGATACAGGCTCAGATCACAATTTAGTTAACTGCCACCACTAGAATGAAGTTTATGAGAATCATACGTAACAATGGGGAATGAACTTGTATTCTAAAGTACTGAGCAAGGGCGAGGCACATTTGAAGTTAGCTAAAGATGTGGATAATCAGATATGGGAATAATACAGTAGGCATTTCAGTTGGAGACCAGGGGACATCTAAAAAGGAGCAATCACAGGTATTGGAAAGGCTAACGTCAGTATTAGGACGGTAACTGCGAAGAAATCTTGGTTAACAGAAGGGCTCCTTCAACTAATGAAGGAAATCATGGAAAGAAGGAAATACAAGGATGTTCAGGAAAAGACGGGAATACAGAAATATAAACCACTTAGGACTGAAATAAGTAGGAAGTGCAAAGAAGCTAAGGCAAAATGAATGCAGAAAAATGTTAAGAAATAGAAAAATAAATGGTCGACGAAATGAATAACTCAGCAAACATAAAATTCAAAACAGACTTCAGTAAATTAAATGTGAGGGTGCTGGCATTAAGATTGCAATGGGAACTCCTCATTTAATAGCAGAGGAAGGAGCTGATAAGCGGAAAGAGTACACTAAAGGTCTCTATCATTGAAGGAACTGGCTGATGAGGAAGTCGATATGGAAGATATAAGGGGATCCTGTACTGGAGTCACAATTGAAAATAGCTTTGAAAGCCTTGATATCGAGTCAGGCAAGAAGGACTGACAACAATCCAACAAAATTTCTAAGATCATTGAGGGCAGTTCCAACCAAACGAATATTCAAGATGGAGTGTATAATCTAAGAGACTGGCGATATACCATCACACTTCCGGAGTAATACCATCCATACCATACAGTTCGAAGAGAGCAAGAAGTGGAAAATACTACCAAGTTGCTGGCAAGGATAATATGCATTAGAATGGAAAGGAGAATTGAAGATCTGTTAGAATTTTGATGTTTAGCTTTGGGAAAGGTAAAAGCACCGAGATTCAGTCGGAACGTTGCGCTTGATAATGGAAGCATGACTGAAAAAAACGTAAGACACACTTATAAGGTATGTCTACCTGAAAAGAGCGTACCACGATAGGAAATTCTGAGAAAAATTTCAGTAAGCTATTGGGAAGGACAGATAACACAAGAACCAAGCGGAAAAAATAAGGTGTAAGACCAAAAACTGTTAAAGTAAGTGTTCTGGCCCTGGCAGGCTAATCGCGCCAGACTGACCGTCGTGTCATCCTCTGCCTAAGACTCCTACAAATTGAGCTGAACTTTCCGCCGTGTTTTCCCCAAATTACAGGATATTCAGTCACAATGTGAGTGGAGATTTCTAAATGTATTCAAGAATTCTTCGCAAATGTTGGTGGCAGCTCAGCTGTCAACTGCGCTAACCATGACAAAAATGGTTACTGCATGTTTGGACATGCAAGTGACCGCAAACGAAACCATAAACTGCCCCTGAGACAACTGGGAACCGGACCTGGCGCTAAGTTGTGTGTTGTAAGTATATACTGACAGGTAGCTATAAACATGAAACCAATTCTATATAATTGCGTTTTTTCTCCCATTCAAAAACTAAGAGTTCTCTCTCTATCAGTGGAGTTATCGGATGCTTTTTTTTGGGCGGGGGGGGGGGGGGAGGAGGGGCACGTGAACAATATGCAGCTCACGCAGCCGTCGCAGCGTTTCTTGACCATGAAACAGCTACCAAACAGACGAGTCGCTCCTCAGTAGACCTCACGAGGCAGATTGCACACATTACCAGTCCTCCTGCGGACCGCGGTGGCCGAGCGGTTCTATGAGCTTCAGTCCAGAACAGCGCTACTGCTACGGTCGCAGGTTCGAATCCTGCGTAGGGCATGGATGTGTGTGATGTCCTTAGGTTAGTTATGTTTATGTACTTCTCTAAGTTCTAGGGGACTGATGACCACAGATGTTGAGTCCCATAGTGCCCAAACCCATTTAAACCATTTTGAACTACTACTTCAATTAAGGAAAATAATCCCGAATTCCGCGTATGGTATTGAGACATGCTGATCACTCAACTACAAAGACAGACCGAAGAGGTAAAGACGAAAATAAAAGAAAGGTTCAAGGGTGGGATCAAAATTCAGGGTGAAAGGTTACCCGCTGATGACATTGCCACTCTCATTGAAGGTGAGGAACACTTACAGGATCCGTTGAATCGAACAGTCTAATCAGTACTGAATACGGATTCATGGTATCCTGATGAAAGACGAAAGTAGTGAGTAGTAGCAGAAAAGAGAACAGCGGAAACGTGTCAAAATTGTTGATCAATAACTACACGAAGTTAGGGAAACAAAGTAACTAAATGGACGAAACAAAGACAACATAAAAAGCACAGTAGCACCGGTGTTAAAAGCATTCCGGGGGAAGAGAACTCTCCTATTATCAAACATTCGCCTTAATTTGAGGAAAGAAATTCTGTGAATGTACGCTTGGAGCACAAAATTATATGGTAATAAATCAAGGGGGTGGGGAAACGGGAACAGAAGAGAATCGGAACATTTGAGATGTGGTGCTACAGATGAATGTTGAAAATTATGTGGAGTCATAAGTTAAAGAGTGAGGATATTCTCCGCAGAATCTGCGAAGGATGGAACAGATGCAAAACACTGGCAAGGAGACAGAACAGGATACAGAACATGAATAACTTTTGTGGCACTAGTCGACACTGCTCATCCGAATCTACCTACACACTTCGTAATCCACCAGACGGTGCGTGGTGGAGTGTACCATGTACCATACAAATCATTTCGTTTCCTGTTCTACTCGCAAACAAAGCGATGCGAACACGACTATCTGTATGCCTCCGTATGAGCGCTAATTTTTTCGTATCTTATCTTCGTGGTCCTTATACGAATTATATGTTGGCGACAGCAGAATCGTCCACCAGTCAGCTTCAAATAACGTTCTCTAAATTTTCCCAATAATGTTCCTTGAAATGAACGTCGGTTTCCCTCCAGGGATTCCAGATTGAGTTCCCAAAGCGTCTCCGTAATACTTCGAAATTGTTCGAACTTTCGGTAAGAAACTTAGCAGCCCACCTCTGAATTACTTCGAAGTTTTCCTTAAATCCGACCTGTTGTAGATCCCAAACACTCGAGTAGTACTCAAGAACATGTCGCACTAGGGTCCTATATGCGGTCTTCTTTACAGATGAACCACATTTACTTAAAATTCTCCCATAAAACGATGCCTACCCTACTACAGCACTCACTTGCTCATGCCGCATTACAACCATACGCCAAGATATTTAAACGACCGGACCGCATCAAGCAAGACATTACTCATGCTGTATCCCATTGTTAAGGATTTGTTTTTGCTACTCAACGTCAGTAACTTACATTTTTTTTTACATTTAGATCTACCTGTCGTTTATCTTTTACCAACTATAAATTTTTACTGAGTTAACTTGTAACGTCATACAGTCAGCCGACTTCAACACCTTCCCGTGCACCACAGCATCATCAACAAACAACTGCAGTTTGCTGCCCACCCTGTCCGCAAATATTAGTGGTCTTGTCACATTCCTTGGGACACTCCCGACGATAAACGTGTCAGCGATGAACCCTCGCCGTCGAGGACAACATATTGCGATCTGTTACTTAAGATGTCTTCGAGTAGCACAAATATCTTGCACCTATCTCATATGCTCGTACCTTCGTAAACGCCCTGTAGTGAGGCACTAAATGAAATGCTTTTCGGAAATTTAGAAATATGGAATCTGCCTGTTGCCCTTCACACATAGTTAGCGGAATTTTATGTGAAACGAAGTCTTAAATCCACTTAGCTGTTTTATATAGGGCCACAATTTTCTCTTGTTCTCTGTCATATCTTTTGCTAGGGTATGGTTGAGTTAGTTGCTTGCCTCGACCGCAGATATTTTTACTGACGCCTATCGCCATTTGCGCCTTCGCTTTTCAACCGAAAGTGCAACAGCATTTCATTCCGCAGAATTTCTCAAATTTTATTGTTAAACCGTGGTATGTCTTTACCGTGCTTCATGATCAATAAAGATAAAGTCTCAAAAATCAAGAAATATTTTTCCTATACCGTAATAATTTCAACAATACACCTACTAGGCACATAGTTCTCTAGACTACGATTTGTAACCTGCCTAAACTTTGACCATAATTCTTCAACGTCCATCTTAATGCAACTAATTGTTGTCGGTTCATTGTCTGAGATGCTAACAACTGCTTATATGCTCTTTCTAGCAGAAACACATCCTAGCCTTCTTGACTGATTTATTAACTATCAGATGATAATCGTTATATGACATCTTGATCTAACTCCCGTCTCTAAGCTGAAGTCGTCGATTAGGTCTGCCCTTTTTGTAGCTACAAGATCTAACAAGGAATCCCTTGAATGCGAGGTCGCAATTTTATAAGGCTAATTTGAGTGTGTTGTCTTAACAATTATGACAGGCAAGATATTAGCTGGTAATAATTCAACACACGCATCAGGAGGGCAACAGAAAATGAGTATCCTAGATATGCAGAGATCAAACTTTTATGGGATGGATACATTACACTTCGCAAACTGAACATCGTCGACATTCAAGGAATGTTCAAACCAAACTATTAACTTGCACTATGAACAACGAATGAAAAATGGTACAAGACAGTGATCACAAAGGTTCGCGCAATCAAGACTGAAAGCGAACTCCTTAGGACTTACGAACTGTGCAGGACATTCAGCTAGCATACACTCTTAAAGAAAGATTCATATTGGAATAACTGGGTGAACTGATGGAATGTGATGGCATGCAACCGAATGTGAAACAGTCTGTCGTGGATCTTATCGTGAAACTGGGTATCCTTTAACGCACTGAAAGAAAATGTCCAAAAGCTGAAGTTGTCCAATGGGTACAGGTGGTATGAACTGCAATGTCACACGCTTTTCAGAAGTGATATAGAGTCGTGCGCAGCTCGCAGTCATGCGGTTTATTGCTCGTCATCTTGTTTTTATGGTTCTGTCCCCTCATTTTTCTTTTAATTCGATTTATTGGTCACTAGGTTGCTGGTTTGCTTGCCCGTGAGTGGCAGCAGCAGCGCTTATCGATAAGTGCACTGTCGTACTATCTCTGGAGCGACCGCTAGTATTTCCAGGTCGTCTTGTGTCTGGAGATCAGTCGGGGGACGGAGCGCCAGTGAGGAGCGGACAGCCAATACTTGCCGACCGCTGGCCACACACATGAACTGTCCGACGGAAGGAGATTGGAGCGGCAGCGACAGCCAGCTGGTCGTTCGGTTGGTCGTCTCATCGGACGACATGTATTTGATCTTTTGGCCGTTTCTGGGTCTCGTCAGTTGGTCATCTTGACGGACGTGGGTCGGTTCCTTCCTTGTGCAGAGATGTCGTCGCCGATGGGCAAGAGTTATCTCTGCGTTGGTGGGTCCAAGGCAGTGTTCCCGGGTCGCCTTGTCTCCGAGTTCCTAACGGACATCGAGTTGAGTCGGGTTGGAGCTGCAGTGAACTCCTGACAGCCAGGAGTCGCCCGAGCGTTGCCGACACTCGTAACTTGATTGGGGACGACCTTGGCTGGTCGTTCGGTTGGTCGTCTCATCGGACGACGATATTGGTCGCCGAACGCTTATGGAAACTCTGTGTGTGTGTGCGACTTGTCATTTCTCTTTGTTGTTCCATGGTGATTGATTTAGGATTGTCGGAGTTCTTGATGGAAGTGTTTACGTGGTACTGTGTGTAGCTTCTGTGATTTTCATTGAGCAGATGAATGCTGTCTGTGTACTGGAGTGGGCAGTCAGTCGGTTGCGAGAGAGCAGAAAGGAAGCCTCCTCAACGTGTGTATTTATTGTTACGCTTGGCTGCCTGTTTCACCTAAACTGCTGTCAGAGTTTCCTCCCCAGGCCGGCCCTTGGCACACTTCTGCGCACCACTTTTCAGTTGTTTGTGATTGTAATTTTATTTTGTCGCAAGTAGTGTGCCAGGCCTTTAGCCGTGTGTTAATTTTGCCTGTTCTATGTTCAGTACATGGCCTTCAGATGAACTTTATGTGAATTATTTTATAATTAGGCCTTCAGCCATATTTTACTTGAAATTCTTGTTTGCTCTGTATTTAGGCCTTCAGCCGTATTTGTTTTAAAAATCTGTGTCTTTCAGCCATAATGTGCAAATTCCTGTCTGTAAGGCTTCTCTTTAATTATCTTGAATTCTTAAAATGGCCTTCAGCTGTACTATGTAAATGCTTATCTTAAGGTTTGTCTTTAATTATTTTGAATAAATGTTTGGGCCTTCAGCTCTTAAGATATTTCAAGTGTTCTTAAGATGGTTTTCTGATGTATTGAGTAAATGCTTGTCCTGAAAGGTTGCTTTTTATTATGTTGAAATATTGTTGGGCTTTCATCCAAGGAATTAATTAAAATTTTCCTTAATATGGCATTTAGCCGAAATTGGTAAATGCTTGATTTTTAAAGAATTTCCTGTGTTGATCTGATATATTATTCAGCCCTTTAGTCGAGAAGATATTTTAATTTTACTTAAGTAAGGCCTTCAACCATTTGTCTAAATTCATTTGCCTTAAAAGGAAATATTTAAGAGTATTGTAATTTCACTTAAGTAAGGCCTTCAGCCATTTCTCTAAATCCTTCTCTTTTAAAAGGAAATATTTAAACCTTGTTATTGAGAAGTTACTTTGGCCCTAAGCCATGAATTGATCGTTGTTGTTTTAAAGAGAAAACTGTGCATTGTGTTTTTCAGGAATAAAGTTCTGTGGTCTTGTGTAACAGACAGTAACTGATCATGTCCCCTTTCCCCAATCTGATCCGCTCTGTCCTGCGAAACCAGATTTAAGATATTTTCCTCTAAAGGAGAGTTTTGGCGACTTCTGCCATCAAATGTACCAGGATGACCAAATGTAGGGGGAAGACATCTCATTTACATAAGACAAGCAAGTAAGAATCAACAGTAAATTAAGAGTAAGGTTACATTAGTCAGTTGTCGACAGTCCCCAAAATGTGGTGTTGTTTAGATATTAGAGTCAAATGGGTCTTTCATTATGAATTTACACGAGTGAAATGTTTCTGAAAAACAGTTGCGTAACAACATACGTTGGTAGAAGTAGTTCCCTAAGTGTCTCACATGATTTAGACATCTAGTCATGGGGTTTGAGAGACTGGTACGCCACCATTCGCCATCTATTACTGCTGATGAAGTCTGACATCGATTTGAAGGACCATGGAGTGAGACAACCATATCTTTTAGCTAATTCACCTGACCTCGATGATAAGTAGTGTTAGTGATACTGTTGCTGTCAGGGTGGCTGACCTATGTACTGAATTTCACACCAGGTACACGCACACATCGTTTAAAAAATTCAATCATATACTGTTTCTACTGTGCTGTGTACACTCAATATTTAATCCGCCTCGGTAGCTGCTGTGGAAGTGCGGCAGCTTGCTGAGCGAAGGGACCGTGATTCCCTTCCTGGACACGTGGGAGATTTTCTCCACTCGCGGACTGGTTGCTACGATGTTCTTACTCTTGTATTGTCGTAATTAGCATTCCACTATTGAGGTGTATGAATGGCCAAATGGTAATTATCACACCTTTGACATTTTCCATACACACTGAAGCGCCAAAGAAACTCTTATCTGCATGCGTATTCAAATGGTTCAAATGGCTCTGAGCACTATGGGACTCAACTGCTGTGGTAATTAGTCCCCAAGAACTTAGAACTACTTAAACCTAACTAACCTAAGGACATCACACACATCCATGCCCGAGGCAGGATTCGAACCTGCGACCGTAGCAGTCACACGGTTCCGGACTGCGCCCTTAGAACCGCGAGACCACCGCGGCCGGTTGCGTATTCAGATAAAGAGATATGTAAGCAGGCAGAATACGGCGATGGGACGTAGCATCTCCGAGGTAGCGATGCAGTGGGGTTTTTCCCCTACGACAACTTCACGAGTGTACTGTGAATATCAGGAATCCGGTAAAACATCAAATCTTCGACATCGCTGCGGTCGGAAAAAGTTCCTTCAAGGACGGAACCGAAGACGACTGAAGTGAATCGTTCAACGTGACAAAAGTGCAGTCCTCAAGCAAACTGCTGCAAATTTCAATGCTAGGCATCAACAAGTGAAACAAGCGAAAAATTCAACGAAACATCATGTATATGGGCTTTCGAAGGCGAAGGCCCTCTCGTGTACCCTTGATGACTGCATGACACGAAGCTTTAAACCTTGCCTGGGTCCGTCAACCCGGACTGGACTGGATATGACTGGAAACATCTTGCTTGGTCGGACGAGTCTTGTTTCAAATTGTATTGAGCGGATGGACATGGAGACAACCTCATGAATCCATGAACCCTGCATGTCTGCAGGGGACTGTTCAAACTGGTGGAGGCTCTGTAACGGTATGGACGCGTGCAGCTGGAGTGATATCTGACCCCGGATACGACTAGATACGACTCTTAACAGATGACACGTACGTAAGCATCCTGTCTGATCACTTGCATTCATTCTTGTCCATTGTGCATTCCGACGGACTTAGGCAATTCCAGAAGGACAATACTACACCCCATACGTCCATCATTGCTACAGAGTGGCTCCAGGAACACTTCTCCGAGTTTAAACACTTCCGCTTTCCACCAAACTCCCCAGACATGAACACCATTGAGCATTTCGGGGATACCTTGCAACGCGCTGTTCAGTAGAGATCTCTACCACCTCTTACTCTTACGGATTTATGAATAGCTTTGCTGGATTCCTGGTTTCAGTCCCCTTCGGCACTACTTCAGACATTAGTCGAGTCCATGCCACGTCGTTTTGCGGCACTTCTGCGAGGTCGTGTGGGGTATTATTACTTTGGCTTTTTAGTGTATATTTCTGCATATAAAGGAGTTGGATGTGGTCAAGAGCGTCACACGAGGCAATGTACGAAGAGAAAGGGTTGAACAACACCGCCAACGCACAAGCGGAAATCTCAAAACGGCCTCGGCGCCTCGGCAAGCTATAGAACTCCGCGTCTGCACCCACAAAGAGTAAGTAGAAAAAAAAGCGGGAGCGTAAAAGCAAAGCTGGGAGAATACAGTCGGGGGAGAGCGGTGATGGAGGCAGAGGTTGGTGCGAGTGAGTTCCGCGAGCTTCTCTTTATCGCATTCGCTGTGAGCGCTACGGAAGCGGCGCGGAGCTTTTTTAAGTCGACGGCGGGATAAGCCGCCGAGGCGCGTCGATATGCGTTAATAATGCACCGCCCCGGCTGCCTCTTCCCTCCCCCCGGCCCCACCAGTCGATGGGCGGTAGTTTACCAGGCGGCGCACAGCGGTGCAGGGCAAACACGACCACCCTCCCCCGGGACTGGACAGGCTGGCTCTCTCCCCCCGTCCCCCGCCGCGGCGCTAAATACGCCCGCCGAGCAGCTCCGGCTGATTACTGGGACCCGACTGGCGGTCGCGCCAGCATTGTTCTCCAATAAACGCGTGCTGCTGCTGCTGCGGCCCCCACACTCGACAATTCGAGCTTTCTGCCGGTTACTAACGCTCCGAGATGTGAAATAAAAACAGCGGGCTGGCAGGAACGTGCACGGTGGAAACAAAACAAAGCAGCTGCGAGGAAAATGTAAAAGAAGACTGAGACATCCTGCAGCGAATAATGTTAGCCATCAATGGCAGTTACGTAGACGAGCTGAAAGATATAGTCTTGCCGAACACGTGGCGCACATAGGTCAATGAGTTTTCCTTTTAGTGTGTGATTCACGTTGTGCAAGCTCTAAGTGCAGTGGCAGCTGAAATGCTGAGTAGTTTATATGTTTGTATCTGTGGCCTTATACTGCAGTAGCTACTATTTATCTTCTTTTTTTTTCTCTCTTAAGCGTGTTCCAACTTAAGAGATTGTCACACCAGAAGCGTTTCTCTTTTATTTGCAAAGCATCATCTCTTGTGCTTTGGTAAATATAGCATACACAATGCGATTCTACACTTCGTTATTTACAGATTAAAAACAGGTTTTACATGTGAAATGTAGATTATAACCTACCATCATCGTTCATTACTTCCTTACAATTAATTTGCAGTCATTACTAGGAGAGTCAGTAGTCAAAAAAAACTTGGACTTTATCCGATCGCAATATTTCGAACTTTTGGAACCCGTTTTTCTTTTACTGTATTTGAGTTCCTTGCACTTCGTTTTCTTTAACGATTATACACTGTCCAGTGACATTGCTGAGACCACCTGTCAGTAGCCTGAATAACCATTTATTGTAACGCGTACTTCTGCGTGACGTGGAGGAAGAGAGTCAGTGAGGTTCCGGAAAACACGGGCAGAGTCCTGGAACCACGACGACCGACCTGCCCTGGCCAGCTGCGCTTTTGTCGGTTGAGGATCTGTGAAGCGAACTGCCCGATCGCGGTGGTCCTACAGATTGTCGAGTGGGTTTTAATCCGGGGAGTCAGCTGACCAAGGTAAACTCATCCTACAGCGAGGAGATGGAACGGACAGAGGAATTTACCTACTGGGAAGCTAAATCACAAGTGACTGTAGAAGCCGAAAGAAAAAAAAATGGTTCAAATGGCTCTGAGCACTATGGGACTTAACATCTGTGGTCATCAGTCTCCTAGAACTTAGAACTACTTAAACCTAACTAATCTAAGGACGTCACACACATCCATGCCCGAGGCAGGATTCGAACCTGCGACCGTAGCAGTCACACTGTTCCGGCTGAGCGCCTAGAACCGCACGGCCACCGCGGCCGGCGGAAAGAAACTGAGCAGAATACCACAGTACAAAATTGCATTTAATCGGAGGAGGAAGTTACTCACCAGGAAGAATATCAGACTGAAAATATGGTAACATACCATGAAAGCTTTCGTTTGGAGTGTGGCCCTACACGAATGTGAAACTTGTACAATGTAAAGAGAAGAGAGAATGATGTTGTTGTGTCTGAGGATGTATCCTACAAGTTTGTTTCTTCTTGTTTGGATATGCCTCCACAGAGACCTGGTTTCCTGTACTCTTCTAATCATCTTTTCATATGTTACTTTGTCTCTCCAGTTGATCATCATGCTCCTACAGCAACATATTTCCACGGCATCTAGCGGCTTCTCTTTTCTCTTTCCAGTGTCCATGTTTCACATCCGTATGGGGCCACACTCCAAACGAAAGCTTTCATGGTATGTTTCCTTATTTTCAGACTGATGTTCTCACTGGTGAGTAAGTTCCAAGGGGCTACTCCAGGCGGATGTAAAAATGTATGTGCGCAACGGAATATAATATACTCTAAATGAACATTTGGCCCTGTCTCACCACCACTTGAAGCAGACCTTAGGATCTCTTAATTCTATAAATCGCAATCTAAACACAAATGAATAATGAAGACAACTAATCCTACTAATCCTACTAAACCATTAACTTTCCTGCTTATATATTTCTTGTAGATTGAAAAACCCTTACATTACAAAAGTTTACATTTCCTAAGTAAAATTACTAATCAATTGTCCAAGTCTGCCCTTGATTATTACTGCGCGGTCTAAGTTCAATGACGCGAAATGACTGACATCATCTACGTACCAAACACTAGGAGACATTACTTTCAAAGATCATCTACGGTGGTGTGCAACCTCAGTAGAAATAAACTAACGTGGTCACAGCTGTTTAGCTTTTATAACCCTAATAAGCCGAAGCAATTTGCGATATCACCATGTGTAGTGCATCCGGTGCGTCGAAGTGATGGTTCTCGTACTCGTCTGCGACGATGGAAGAACTCCAGCCACAAGTAAACTCTTTCAAACACTAAGACGACAGAAGGCGGTCCTCTGACTAATATACTCTAATACTGTCTTCTCCTATCTGTGTTCTATAGACGAGGAGCGCGAACTTCCAGTCACGTGGACGGAGTTCAGATAACGTCTCAACGTAAGTATAGGCAGAGGAAGTGCTGTCAATTACCGAACGCTGCGTACTCAACAATCCCAACCCGGAGGTGAAGTCCAGAATCATATAGATTCGCAACAGTACAGTGCCTAACTGTTCTAACTATAAACTCTCCTGAGAAAAAAGACAGCAAGTCCATCCAACAAAAGCTGATATCGGGCGACCGTCATACACGGGTGCTTACAACGGAAGACCTCGTCTCTACAGCTCTTGCTTCCCAGCAAGACTTGCCTCCCCACCATAGTAATTCCGAAAATGAATCATCTTCCCGAAATCACGGAATATTCTCCTTACCTACAGATTCTTCCGTGCCGACCAATCATAGTTTAGTCTTTTGTCGTCCAGCGTGAAAGTTATCGAGGAAAATCCTATACTCGTACAATGGTAAGCTTCTGAATAAAAATCCTTGGAAATAACCCAGCCTGCGTGGTTTCTGAGATACCGCTTCTTCGTTCCTCTTATCTGCGTCCATGATATTATTCGGTTATCCTTTCGGCCCCTACCACAGTAGCGGCCGGCCGTCACCCTATTGTGCTCGAGAGCTCAGGTGCCATGACGTCTGTCTAGCTACTTCCTGTGTTTAAGCAGGACCAACACACCTGTGGGCCTTCCACCCAGGGCTGGAGTTTCACCTGCCGTTTCATTTCCACTGGCGTTCCAGCCTCCACTAGTATAGGCAATCATTCATTATGCCATAAGGACCTTCCGCCACCTTTTATGCAATAAGTGTTAAAAATTATTTACAACGTGTACGTGACAGTGTCAATCTCATTTATATATTCATACATACGATGTACAACCTATCACATGATACCTAATTGTGTTTATAGATCACTGCAAAGTATGTAGATGGGTTCTCGTGAGGTGCAAAATTATAACCACCTTACAGACGGAAGGATGCTCTGGAAATGCGCTGCTGTAGAAGGATGATGAAGATTAACTGGAGACACAAAGTAACAAACGAAAAGATGCTTGGAAGAGTACAGGAAACCGGGTGTCTGTGGAGGCACATCCAAACAAGAAGAAACAAACTTGTAGGACACATCCTAAGACACAACAACATCATTGGAACAATAGGAGAAAGAGGTACTGAGCGAAGTAATAGGCGTGGTGAGCAAGGATATCATACAAGCAACAAATCATGAATGATGTTAAATGTAATACGTATGTGGAAGTGAAGAGGAAGGCACACAGAAGATAGCAATGGCGATCTGCTGCTAACCAACCACAGGATTGAACACTAAAAGAAGAAGTGTTCTTCGTACCAAGCACGTACACTACGAGCTGTTTGACACGTTGGGTTGTGTTGCTGCCAGATGCCTCCGTGCCAGGGAAACTAGAAACTGTATGTGGAGATGCACATGGTGCCCAAGGGCGGATGCATACTTGCGACATTTCACTGTGCTTTACAGAACTCGGAAACATCGCAAGAGGCTTACGCTCTTTCCTCGTTGGTCATTTATACGACAGAGCTTAAAAGATGATTAATCCGAAAAGGCCGCTTGTCGCCAATCAGTGGACGTTCAGTTCTGCAGTGTCCAGCTCTCGTCGCCTATGAACAGCAGTCAGCATGGGCGTATGCTGTGGATTCCCATACTGTTGTGTGTAAGAACCCTGCTTACTCGGTTCGCTACTCAAACAAACGAACAGCTCGTATTAATGAGTTTTATTGCAACTAATCAAATAAAATACTTAACTATGGCAACTACACAGATGTGTCTCAAGCAAAGGGCTACATACGAAACAATCAGTCATTCGGTGACTACTGATCTGTAACTGACAAAAGTGTGTCCTGTACTGCTATCGAAGTGGCTAATCCTGAAGCTGCTATCCAATTGGGCCGTCACCAGCCGGGAGTGGCGCTTAAGTCCTCTTCACCAAGGGGCCATTACTGTCACGTCCCGGAAGGGAGGTCAGTCAGCATGCGATTGGCTGACTTCTCACAGCCTTCTCTTCCCTGTCGTTCCCGACTGGCGTGCTGGAGCTAACTTTACGCCGTAACATTCCTCCCCCCCCCCCTTCCCCTCTCACAAAGCGACGAACGGTCGACGAATGTGGAGCACGACAATGGGAGGGGAGGGGTCGTCACTGTGGCTGCCGGAAACGTCGCACTCCCTGTCGTACCCCGCCATCCGGCCTTCGCTCTGGCGGAAACGTCTCGAGGAAAACGCCCAGAAGGGTACGCGTCCATCTCCTGACGCCCATACCCAGGCGTAGAAGGCGTCGGCTGCTGTGGGGTGGGCGTATCCAGCTCCATCAGTAGGAGGAGAGGAGACGGAGTAAGCGAAGGCTTCAGGGGGTCGTTCCGCGGTGTCGTAATGACACCCTCTGGCGGTTTGTGTGGCCGCTCTGTCCGCGAGATCTGTGAAAGTGGGGGAAGTATCACCGTGCACATGGAAATAGCAATCCGTCTGGACCTCATGAGATATATGCATATGATCTCGCCTCGCGCCCATCGTCTGCTGCCACTAAAAACCCTGTAAAAGAAAACATCATGCGGCGTGAAGATATACTTGCGGCCTTGTTTCGGCGCCAGATGCTGAGCAGGGAAGAGCAGGTGGAGCAGTGTCCGCTGGCGGCGGCCGTGAAGCAATTCCGCCGGTGATGGTCCATCTCGTGGATGCAAACGATAGGATGCGAGATACACTTGCAATGCTTGATCATTGATGTGTGCGGTGCGAAGTTTGGCCATTTGCTGCCCGAAGGTCCTTACAAGACGTTCTGCTTCGCCGTTTGACTGTGGAGGGAACGGTGCACTACTTATGACGTATGCCATTGAGATCACAGAATGTTTCGAATTCATGTGACATGAACTGACGGCCGATGTTCGACAATATGACTTCAGGCAAACCTTCGAGGAACAAAACGAGGACCACTTCTGGACTGTGCTACGTGATGATGTGGAGTTCTTTGGCACAGCAAAAGGAAACTTGCTATAAGAGTCTACTACAATCGACCAACGAATGTTCGAAAAAGGTGATGGGAACTCTATGTGCAGAAGTTGCCATGGGGATTGCCACTTAGGCAAGCGGAGAATTTTTGGGTCGGAGGGACCTGATGTTCCGCACGTGAGTGACACTGTGACGTCATCTTTTCTATTTGAGTGTCCATAACGTGTCAAGTATGGTGCGAACGCGTAAACTGTTTCATACGAAGTGTCCTTGGTGAAGTATCTGCAACACTTCTTGTTGCAAAGTTTTGGGAATCAACACACATGACTGTCCACTGTCATTTTGAACAGGAATCAAACCTTGGTGCATAGCGAAGCTACGACGACTTGCAAACTATCTCTGCATTACGGAGCCCTTCATGATATTTTTATGGACGAGGCCAAGATGTACGAATGTATTTCAGCAAAATGTTGAAATCTGAATCATCTTCCGTGGCCTGTCCAATTTTCCTATAGTTTAGGGGAAAAGATTGAAGCAATTCAGAATCGTAAGCATCGATGTCACAACAAGATGCAACAGATGCCTCGAAGTCTGTAGCAAGTCTTCAAAGTCTGTATCAGGTCCAATCGGAAGACGTGAAAGTGCGTCCGAATTACCATGCTGGACTGTCGAACGGTAAACAATCTCGTACTGGTATTGAAACAAAAACAAAGCCCATCTTTGTAATATTTGGGGAGTTCGTACAGGAACCAGCTTCATCGGATGAAACAAGAACTTCCATGGCTTGTGATCCGTTAACAAGTAAAACTTTCTGCCATACAACTAATGATGAAATTTGGTGACACCATACAGAATAGCCAGTGCCTCTTTCTCTATTTGTGATTAGTTACACTGAGCTTTAGACAACACTTGAAATACGAAAGCAACAGCCCTTATTTATCATCAAATCTGTGCAATGCACCGACTCCGGAAGAGGAAGCGTCATCTTGCAACAGAGCTGCGATTTGTGCACCATTCGGTATGAACCGAAAATAATGGTTCAGTTTCCCTAAGGCTAACTGCAATTCTGTGACATTGCGAGGAACTGGTAGGCCGCGTATGGCTAACAAATGTGACTTAAGAGGATGTACACTGTGGTGTCACCGCCAGACACCACACTTGCTGGGTGTCAGCCTCTAAATCGGTCGCGGTCCGGTAGTATACGTCGGTCCCGCGTGTCGCCACTATCAGTGATTGCAGACAGAACGCCACCACACGGCAGGTCTAGAGAGACTTCCTAGCACTCGCCCCAGTTGTACAGCCGACTTTGCTAGCGATGGGTCACTGACTTCTACGCTCTCATTTGCCGAGACGATAGTTATCATAGCCTTCAGCTACGTTATTTGCTACGACCTATCAAGGCGCCATTATCTGTTACTATTAATACTGTGAATCATGTAATGTCAAGAGCGACGTTCGTCATTAATGGATTAAAGTTAAGTATTCCACCAGCTACAACCGTTGTTTCTAAATTCTAATTTCCTTGCCCTGTTCCAGACCTCACGCCAGCCTGCGTGAGCTAAATCGCGTGCCTTTCGGCCTCCTTTAGTACCAAGGTGTTGGCTCTCCTACCAGTCACAACATACACATTGACTGTTTATGAAATGACCGAGATACTGCAACTTAGGTTTTAAAAAAAGTAATCGCACTTCTCGAGTCTACACTTTAATCCTGCAACAGATAACACACCAAACAAATTACCCAAAATTTAGATGTGTTCTTCAGGTGTACGATTTGCTATGACAATTGTAAGATGGCAAGAACTCGCCCTTACATGAAGTCATTAAAGATCACCTAACTCACATTGAGCGAACAGTAGGGCAGAACAAAAATGACTGACAAGGCACAATGCATCTTCTAGAGGGTATAGTATGGACGTATTGGAATAATTGATGATGGGTTATGGTTTTAAAGTAATTCACACGACATGAAAACTTTGTGGAAATGCGTCAGTTTACTGGAGGCTAGTTTACCCCAGGGAAGTATTCAGAATTGACCGTGGCCTCCGGGTGAGCGGCTAAGGGAAGCGACAATAGGCAGCTTAGGGCGGCTCAAGCTCTGAGAAAGCGGCAACAGGGCGCGGCATCCAGCCGCCTTAAGATGAGTGACAGTGAGTGGGTGGTTGACCCCGACTACATGCTGCTGTACCAGGAAACAGACGCAGAACTGGTACACCTGTTGATAAATGTCCGTCGTCCCGTTTTCTGTGAAACATGCGAGAAAGCCGCGCAAAGCTACGGTGGAGCGGTCAACAGAGGTCAAAATATGCGTGTTCTTGAATATAGCAACTTCACGCTGAACTCACGGTCCACAGAGTCTGAAGCAAATCATGTGAAGAGCGACAGAATGAAATCCGCCGGCCTCCAATGGGAACGTAGGACCATGGAATTTGAAGTACTCTCCTGGAGGTCAGATTTCCGGAAAACGTGGTGTTGTGCAGACGCTAACCTTGATGGGTGGTCTGGGAGGACCTAAGTAACAGAAGTTGAGAGGAAGGGAAATTTTGTGTGAATTTGTTCACTTCCCAGAGCAGGAATTGTTCGCCGCTGGGAAGCGACGCATAATTAACGTGACTTGTGCTGCAATTGGCATAAGAGATTTTGCTGGAGGGGAAACCGAGGCGGAGAGCGGACTGTGAGAAGTCTCCGTAGAGGTCTTCCGTTCCCAGCTTGCCTGGAGTGCGGATGTGGCGTTCTTTACTCAGCTTGCCTGAGAAAGAATGAGCATCTCTGCAGTTTAGGACTTAGCAAATGGATTGTTTGAGCTTGGAGATAGAAAGTTTTGGTTCAGCTATGTACTGAGCAAGATAGCTAGGGGTGAATAGACAAGTGCAGCCCTGTAGCACCAGGAGGTCGGCCGATGTCCACACAACGACACAGCTCCGTCACGCTGTATTCGGTGATATTGCGCCCGCTCTGGCCACTGATTAATTTGTTGGATCATGTCGGCAAAGTTGCCACGACAGTTTCATGTGCCATGTATTGTACAATTCTTCTCACACTTCGCATTATGCCTGGGTCATCCAATAGGAATTACTTTTGAGTTATCATGCTTTCCTCCACTCAAACGCAATTTATTACCACTGCCTGATAGGAGACTTTTGTAATGTGACGTTTCAAGGTCGGGAGTTAAAATAAATTTGTGGTAATCGACTACATCTGTTTTCAATCAAGTAGTTGAAATCCCAAGTCACTTTCTTAATTAATTTTATGTTCAACATTTGCATCTGGTGTTCAATAGCTGAATATAACATCAATATGCACCCCTTTTTAATTAAAAGTGATCAATTCTCAATAAATTAATGTCAACACTGCCACCACAGTTAAATGAGGAGTCACACAGCCATAATACTTTTTTGCGTTATCTGATATTGCGGCAGTTTTGCACTCTCTGTTGATCTGTTAGTCAATTAGTTGGGGTGAACACACGCCAAAACCAGCTAAGTGACGGGTGGGGTGTTACACAATATCGTTGAAATAGTTTGGTGCTAGAGCAGTCAGCTGTTCCAAATACCGTTGGGAAATGGCGGGTGCGGAAGCACTGCCAAAAAGCGAACGCAAATATTTAAACAAGCCAAAATGAGTGTTTACAGCATCTTGATCTAGTGGTATTTGAAGATATACGTCGGGCAGATCAATTTTTGAAAAGTAGCGACCAGCGCCTGATCTGTCCGTGAGATCCTCTGGTTGTAGCATGTCCGAGATGATATGCATTTCGACTGTCGGTACAGGTGGAAACTGCCACAGGCCCTTAGTGCACCACAAGATACACACCACAAATCTCAGCCATTAGGTTAAGACCTGAAGTTCTCCACCACGGCAGTACCAGAATACGAAGTCCCCTGAAGAATCACAACACCTTCCACCAAGCATCGGTAGGTGTTCAGAATTAGCAAAAGGGAAACCGCCCCCACATTCCACAAACCAATCGAACTATCCTCTATTCAATGAACCTCCGCTCTTGACTGTTCTTTTAACCCTGTAGACACAGCAGCAGGTTTCCCATGATGAGGAAGGAAGCCTCTACTTTGCAAATCCCGAGAGGAAACAGTCAGCGACTCAAAATGTCTCTTGCCTGATAAAAGAAGATTATAGACTAGGGAGGCGTCCTTCTCACGGTAAGCACGGCCATGTTTTGCCAAGAAACATGCACCTAAATGGGATCAGAGTCCCAAGTTTATGTAGTGATCTAATTCTTCTGAGCTGATCATTTCCAGTTCCTGAAAGAAGGCTGTTAAGCTTCCCAGACAGTAGAGTCCATGAAATATATGTTTTCGCCGCTCTCTAGAAGATTGTGAGGAATTCTTGGCGACAGGGGGGAGGGCTACAGTCCTACGTCTGCTACACACGTATGCCTGCTGCTCTGTCCGTATCGACCCAGTTCCTAGCATGAGAATGAACGGAGTTTAAGACCTTCCCACGGTTTGTGCAAAATCCCAGTTTACAGCAGTCTCTCTTAAATGACTTCCTCCACCGACTTGCAGCCATTCGGTCATCTTCTGTGACAGATTGGCTCTGGCCCAGGTAAAATGTCTTGAGAACCAGTGCCATTCCGTCTGACCTAAGCAGAAAGCTTCGGCCAGAAGCCCCTCTGAAAGTAAGATCCACTTAACACTGTTTCCCATAATCACTCACATAGCCAGGCCACAGTACTCAGCATTTATGGTCCGCAATTCGTCTGGATCCCTGTTCTTGGTCACCTCTGTTATGCCCCTCCCTTTCAATTACAAGCTCTCTACATGCAGTTACAGGAATATTCTGTCCATGTCTCATGTAGAAAAGTCATTAACCACACATAACAAATGTAGTGTCGGGGAACACTGAGATCATCCCCTAAAAGATGAACATCAATATTACTCACAATGTTGTTAAAATGAACGAGTGGTGTGACACCTCTCACAATTAATTTACTTGGTTCACATAGTAACTTGTTCTTTGGTCACACTTACCTGACCTAGTTTCAATTTTCGTACTTTCTTTTGTGTGGTACAACTTCGTTAGGCTCATGATTTTATTCGTCCACAGCTATATGCGGATTCTACTCATATTATTAAATGTATTTTCTCCTAATAAGCATATTACTGCAAATTCCATTTAAGCCACTTTATTTTCCAATAGCTAAACTTTTCGAGGACTGTTGCGTTGTCAGTAGAGAAACAGTAAAAGTATGATGGGTCGGTCAGAAGAGCCATAGGAGCATTTCAACCCTTCTAAACGTAGCCCAGTCAACTATTTTGCTGTGGAAATGCTAAGGAAAATCAAAAGCAGGCAGACCTTAGGAACTGATGGGCAGGGACCAACAAGCAATAAAGAGGGTGTTTGTAAAAACTCGCTTTTCATCAGGGTAAAGAAGCACCCCTGAGTTCCAAAGTGCTACCAGTAGTCCACCTCGCACAATATCTGTCCGTGAGGAGTTCAAAGATTGGATTAGAATAGTCGAGAGCTCCTAATAAGGTACCGACACGCGAAGTAAGCTAAGGAGCGACGGCGCTCAACAGTGGACGACTAGAAACTTTTGATTTGGAGTGATGAATTACACAGTGTCCTGTAACAATCCTATGAAACAGCATGGGTTTGGGGAATGCCCGGAAGACCTCACCTTCCGTCGTAAACAGTTCCAGCAGTGGAAGGAAGCAGTGTTATAGTATGAGGGTGTCATCCGTGGTTAGGGTCTGACTCCATTATTGAGCTTAAGTAAATGCTAAATGCCGAAGGATATCAACACATTGTGATGCATTTGGTACTATGAACAGTAGAGCAACAGTTAGAAGACCATGGGTGTATCAGAAAGACGACGTACACTATGGTGAAGCTGCATCTGTGAGGCAATGGTTTGTGACAGTAACTTTCCTGAACAGAACAAGCGTGTCCACAGTCCTGATCTAAACCTAGTGGAACATGTTTTAGATTAGCTAGAAAGTCGAATTGCCCCAGACCCCAGTGTCCAAAGTCTCTATCTTCCCTGGTTTAGGCACTTGAGTGAGTGGACTGCTATTTCTTCACAGATGTTCAAACAATTCAGTTGAAGTGTCCCCAGCACAGCTAAAATCGTAATGAAGGCGATTGGTTGGTACATGTTATACTACAGTCCACTAATGGGTATTCGGATACTTTTCATGAAATAGTGTACGTGGGATCTCTACAAATATTTCTCAGTGTTAGTGAAGCATATTCATCATGTTTGATATACTTCTTCCCGCAGTGTAGCGGTTGTAAGTAGGCTGTTTAGGTTTTTATGTTGGTAACGGCACTTAGCGCTCTGTATGAAAATCACTGGCTGTGCTGTGTGCAGTCCGTGGCTGGTTGGTATTGTTGAAATATTCTCTATTGTAGTGTTGGGCAGTTGGATGTGAACAACGGATAGCGATGCGCAGTTGGAGGTGAGCCGCCAGCAGTGGTGGATGTGGGAAGTGCGATGGCGGAGTTTTGAGATCGGATGATCTGGACGTGTGTCCATCAGAAAGAGTATATATATATATATATATATATATATATATATATATATATATATATATATGTGTGTGTGTGTGTGTGTGTGTGTGACTTTTGAACACTATTAAAGGTCCGCAGCTCGTGGTCGTGCAGTAGAGTTCTCGCTTCCCGCGCCCGGGTTCCCGCGTTCGATTCCCGGCGGGGCCAGGGATTTTCTCTGCCTCGTGATAACTGGGTGTTGTGTGCTGTCCTTAGGTTAGTTACGTTTAAGTAGTTCTAAGTTCTATAGGACTGATGACCTCAGATGTTAAGTCCCATAGTGCTCAGCGCCATTTTAACCTTTTTGATTTGAACCAATAACAAATTTTGTACATTTATTAAATCACGACTTAGAATAAAATACATAACAAATCAGGTCAGATCGCTCTGTGGAGCATTACAAGTAACACCTTCGACTTGAACCCAATTAAAGACAGATTAGTTGAATAAAACACTGTAAAAAGATAATCTTCCCTAGCAAAACGATTACACCTCTTAAGAATTTGTCGAGATTAACAGTCGTTTAAACAACAAGCTTACCGGAGCATTTTGAAATCCAGTTAAATAACAGTAAAATCAAACCTTACAGAACTTCTGCAATTCTAAAGTTTAAACATTTAAAGCTTCGCTATTATAATGAAATTGTCTGGTTACGGATTTGTATATTGGGCAAGGTTCCTCAAAACCTGGCTTATATGACACATCCAACTGGTTCCATTCGGCGTATTTATATCATAACTTTATCTAAACAATCACCTTGTGCGCAGATACTCGTAGTTTACATCAATGTAAGCCATTATCCAAAGGGTTAGCTGAAATTGTTTAGCATTAGGGACAAGCCACAGTAACACGTAGTAAATCAGAACGGTACCCACTGGGAACACATTCATTGTACACGTTGCGTCTATTCATATTCAACTAACACGTGACTCAGTGCGCCAAATAACCTGATAACTAATGGACGGTACATCTTACAACAAGGTACAGGATTCCAATGAAAAATATTGTTTAGTCACTGCGGCTGAGCAGGGTCGGAAAAAGCAAATCACAAGCTTAGAGCACCTGACAGAAAATCCACACTCCGCGTACAAGCGAACCACCATTACTCGCAGGGCTCTAAAAGTCAGGCTTCACAGCCAGCTCTGCATGCTCAGTATCAGCTAGCAACTCGTTCCAAAGCGCCAAGCGGCTACTCTGAATAATAGGACAGAGGCCTTCCTCGCGCACTCCACAGTCAACAAGTCAACACACCACTTCAGCCAAACGCCACTCCCAAACTTCCGGAGCCACCCAAATGGAGCAAACACCATCTCTGCCCAGCGAGTCTATGAACCAATGTGTGGCAACCTTGTTACCACAAACAAATTCGTGCCACCTATAGCACATTGCTCTTTACAACATGACTCCACAATCGTAGCTGCTTCGTCTCTTTGCTAGGTACTAACAGAAAGATATTGGCCGTATCAAGTGTCGCTCGGTAAGAAACCATACTTCTGCATTCTTAATGGTCGACCCCTTTAGTTTTTTAGTGCTTTGTTACTTCACCTGTCTCATTCCTGTTCCTTATCATCTTACATCGAATCTATTTTCTGGCTTCCCCACACTGGCTAAGGTAAGTTCATTCTGAATTTACCATCTTGTCCTCCATCTGCCCACTTATCTGTTATAAAGTTTTTACTTGCAGTTTGGTCAACGGTCATGTTTCATACAATTACAAAATGTGTAGTGTGAATCGTTCTCATTTTTATTTCACCCCTAATTCCTTCTTGATGCAATTATTAATTCACTTTTTCTGCTTCATAATTTCATAGACTTCAGAAGCTTAATTTCTGATGTTATTAGTTGCCTGAGTCTTTTTCTCTGTACAAGTAAGTGAGGATTCTCATTACTATGCCAGTTTTCATTTGGACCACATCCACACTTATAAGGGTTCTTATAAATGTTTTGCATGCTATAAGATACGAGATCCACACTTTTAAGGGTTCTTATAAATGTTTTGCATGCTATAAGATACGAGTTTGTTTTGGATTCTATATAATTATCTTCTTCATCAATTATGCTGCAAACATGGTACTGGCAATTCACTTATTTTATAGTGTTATAACCAATGCAGACTTTTAATCTTACTGTAGTCCTATTTGTACTTCTCCTTCTACTTCCTAGGCTAAAGCCTGTTCCCTTTAATATTCCTCAGTCTGTCTTGAGGTTGTCACTCCATCTTCTCCCTGGGAGGCATATATTACTTTTATCAGCGGGTGACTTACTTCTTACGATTTTCACAACCTTCTATCCGTCCATGCTGTCAATCTGTTCGTATAATTCCTGCTTTCTCTTATGTACCAACTCGTTAATGGAGTCAACTTTACATCCTATTGTAATGCTTTCACTTTTATAGCTCTGAGTGTCTTCCTTGTAATCCTTCGAGAAATTTTCATTTCCGTGGTTTCCGAAAGAATATTTGTTTTTGATGTTTCTGGTCTTGTCATAGCTGCGTGTGTTATAATTTGCCTTCCTACTGTTTCATATATATTCATATATATATTCATATATATTCATATATATTCATATATCTCTTCCTAAATGTTTGTTTTTCCAACCCATCATTTAAACACACAGCAACTTTGTTTGCTTTTGCTGCTTGTTCTCTAATTCCCTTTTCGAAATTTCCGTAGCTTTACGGTTCAATACCAAGATACTTTAATGTTGAATATTTTTTTCATCCGTCTCCAGTTTTCATCTAATTGGTTCAATAGATGTGGTCATACATTTGGTTTATTGAGTTGGGTGTATGTGAATTCTGGCTTACGGCTGCCACTTTAAATGTGTCCATAAGTTTTTGCAGGTTATCTTCATTGTTTTGCCAGCATTGCTGTATCGCCAACATAACGAATGGTTTTTATTTTTTCTTTCCCCATACAATTATCATTACCAGCTAATATCTTCTTCATCACCTCGTCTTCATTCCTACATGCAAATGATTTTTGCCCTGAGTAGGCTATGATCATTCCCCATGTTGGCAGAGTTTAAGGTTATAACATGTATCATTGATTGAAAACGGATGTTTCTCTCTGTATAAATTGAATCTATTGTAGATTAGTTACCTCTTGTGTTCTGAAAAGTGGATTTAAACTGCTCTTTACGCTCATAAAAGGTATTATTTACCCTCGGTGCGTCGCTTGAACATAAACTGAACATCATCTGACCATTATCATTTATAAATGCCTCATTACGTCGACTCCAGGGATGCACTATGTCCAGTAAGAGTATTGAAGTGCCCCATTATAAATGTAAGTTCGTTTGAAGGTATTAGATTGATAACTTCTTGTAGCTCCTCATGCAAGGCATGTCTCTCTGTACTACGTTTACAATCCTCTGGGCTATTTAGGGATATAGTGCTGAACTGGTAATGAGCTAGTTTCAGTTTTACTAAAATTATATTCTTAGCGATGTACTGGCATCCTCCAACAATATTTTGTATGTCTTGTGGATAAGTATTCCTCGAAGCTCTTGTCTCCTTTTCAACTGCACTATAAATAAGTATGTACCGGTCACATACTTGCAATATTTTGCCTGTGTGTTTTTTTTGTTTTGTTTCCTGGATGCTACATAATGAGATTTAATGATATTTCAATTTTTCTATAAGCTCTTAATCGCTGTTAATAAAAGATTTTATGTTCCATGTTCCGGTTCTCAGAATTTTTTTTCATTTTTCGATGTCTTAGACCTGTTCCTAGCGTTGGTAGTCCACTTACTTGTTGAAATCTTAAGTTCATGTACATAGCTCCCCCCCTGTAATTTGTCTTCATTTTGTGAAGTAATTACTTATTCATATCCTTTCCATCCAAATTCCCTAGTTTATGTATATATCTGACCATAACTGCTTTCCAGTCTCTGTGATGATTTTGGTATGAGTATCACACCACTGAATTACTTAGACTGTCTTTGATAGCCCCTTTTGCACATGATCTCCCATAAGTTCTTCCTGATGTCAACAAGGCCAACAATTTTTTTTTCGAAATTCGCGAAAGCAAAGTGTCTCCTAAAATTAAATTCCCATTTTTCTTGAATTACCTCTTGTACTGCAAAACACTGTCACTACACCAGCCCCATTTTCAGAGACCTGTTTTTTTTTTTTAGCTGTCCTTTAATGCTTCCTTTACACTTCATAAGCTGCTTCTGAATTAATCCCGTGATTGATAGGTTCGTTTCTTTCATTTGCTTGAAAATTAGGATAACAGTCACTATATTGCTTGTGACACGTTCTCCATAGCTTCTCTCTCATCATATTGGAACGATTGTGATAGCTATATGTATGTAAATCGAGGTTTGCATGACTCGGCTTTGTTTGTGACTAACCAGAATAGGCAAATAGCTGTCAACATCTTTCCCGACGGTGTCCTCAGCACTTTGGTTCACAGGTCACATACAATTACCGACGAAGAGTCTGCATACTGACGCTCTATAATGGAAGTGGTTTCGAAGCGAATAGGTTTTCTCCACACCAGATACGCGAGGGACTTAGATGGCTCTAAGATGGCCATGAGGAACGAGGAAGACATCTGTGGTTTTCCTGCCATATGTGGAAAACTTGTGGTAAAAGATAAGTCGGTTCCTGACAAAGATAAACTGATATTAAATCCCCCACTGAATACATCAGAATTTTCTAGCTCTGTCAAAGATAACATAATGCTTCACAAATTTTCGGTTTGCACGTTTTCCTGCAAATGTAGCATTTCACACGTTGAGCATACGGCTGTCGATGAAGGACGCATGGAACGCCGTAGCCTCCTACAGGCCCAAATCGAATGGGGTAAAAAACGTCATCGACACCGATACTCTTCGCTGTACGATAATTTTCAAAATCCAGAGTCGAATTAATTTTTTTGGGACCTGTTGGCAGAAGCAGCTGCTGGAATTCTATTGGCGAAGAATGTAATCAATGGTTTCAAAGTTGAACAGAAAATGGAATCCGGAATTTCTTTCAATAAACTCAAAAAGACGTTACTACAATGTATTTAAGAACGATACAGCAAAATTACAACGCGGATTGACAGCGTAGCCACAGATAAAATTTATGCTTACCCTTTATGGCCCATCAATGTCTCTGGAGCTTGTGTATCTGTTTTTGTTGTTAGCTACAACATAGCATGTCAGCAACTGGAAGCAGTTAATTCCATAAATTATCTGGGAGTACGCATTAGGAGTGATTTAAAATGGAGTGATCATATACAGTTGATCGTCGCTAAAGCAGGTGCCAGACTGAGATTCATTGGAAGAATCTTAAGGAAATGCAATCCGAAAACAAAGGAAGTAGCTCACAGTACGCTTGTTCGCCCACTGCTTGAATACTGCTCAGCAGTGTGGGATCCGTACCAGATAGGATTGATAGAAGAGATAGAGAAGATCCAACGGAGAGCAGCGCGCTTCGTTAGAGGATCATTTAGTAATCGCGAAAGCGTTACGAAGATGATATATAAACTCCAGTGGAAAACTCTGCAGAAGAGACGCTCAGTAGCTCGGTACTGGCTTTTGTTGAAGTTTCTAGAACATACCTTCACCAAGGAGTCAAGCAGTATATTGCTCCCTCCTACGTATATCTCCCGAAGAGACCATGAGCATAAAATCAGAGAGATTAGAGCCCACACAGAGTCATACCGACAATCCTTCTTTCCACTAACAATACGAGACTGGAATAGAAGGGAGAACCGATAGAAGTACTCAATGTACCCTCCGCCACACATCGTCAGGTGGCTTGCGGAGTATGGATGTAGATGTAGATACAACTAATTGTTTTATTTCAATCTGTCGGCTCATTCTGGAAATGGCCGAAAAGTAACTATTATTGCGCCCCGAAAACATGAAGATACATATCACATGACTCCTGCATGGAGGCAGCTAATATCATATGGCTGCAGCAAAACAAATTCAACAACATCTGTTTCATAAAGAGTAGAATAACACAGTGAAACTCTTAAATTACGAAAATGCACCCAGAAATTAATAACGAATTATTAAAATTTAATAATATAAACAGCCTAAACATTATGAATAGTTTGTTTCATCTCAACGTAGTAGGCTCCACGTAGTAGCCTAATATCACTTACAAAGGGAAAGGGTTACATGCTGTATTGTCACCTCCTGCTTGTTTTATGAAATAACCATTCTTGCAGTTATGAATCGTAATTGTGTACTCTTCTAGCACTATACACTGCCATTCAGTACACGTTTAACATTGCAGGAAAGGGATGATATAAACTGAAGAATGATAACATGAGTAAAAATTTATATTCGTCTTTGTAATAGTTCCATATTTCAGGATCATTGCCTCCTTTGTCTAATGATGAAATGGAAGTCTTGGGTTTTATATTTCATAGTTTTCAGAAGAGCTCAATATGATATTTAATTTCACGTTCCTGTTGGTTGTCATAACACCAAAAAATTTACAGCAAACACTCCTTTTTAATACTAAAGAGAGCTTCTCCATAAGTGCTTCTTTTTCATGACACATTTCACAGGGAATGCATATAAAGACAAAACAATAAACCTACATACATGCTGTCAGCTAGTGAATGGCACCAAGAATACGTGTTTGGTGCATAAGGTGCAAGCTAGATGTTGATTCAACAACAACTGTAAAACGTCTGTAAAGCGATAGACTAATTTGGTGCAAATTCACACCTATATATTAGAACAAGACCTTCTGCTTCGTTTATGAAACGGTAACGCTTCAAAATAGCAATTATAAGTGACTTTCTATTTTTCAATAGTGAACAATTTAAACAAAACTACGTCTTACGAAGTTTATTAAAATTTGAGGATAAAATTAGTAACGTACATTGTTTTAAATGATTATGAAAATTAACTAGTGAAATTTTGGGATATAACACATGTATAAGGCAATAAATATTTACCTTTATTCTGCATATGAATGTATTTAAAAAGAGTGAGGTAATTTTTGAAACACAACAATAATTTTCTATTTAGTGAATAAATAAATTTCGTGAACATTTGCGTGAATAATGTTTTGTAAAGTATCTGAAATACCCAGAATTTTGATAACTCGTGTTAATTTGGAACCCATAAAGTAACTAATTTTCTTAGCTGAGAATTAATTCACAGAAATATATAGAACTGATATTGTGTTATCGACCAATATCTAAAGTCAGGAGATATAGCAAATGTGTCAGTGTACAGCGTAACTGTTTGAGAAACATGAATCTCAAATGTGTAGCCAAAAGTCAGGTCAAGCATTACTGAAAATAAAATGGTATTTCAGAATTCGATTATCGGAGGAAGTTGCAGTAAATCTTTATAATAATGATGAAATCCCCTCGCCACCGAATCTTATCAAAAATGAAATACTTTTCGCATGTTAGTGTCTTACGTAAGCATTACTCAGTGAAATGTATGAATGTGTTATCTCTTATAACCGTTAGTCTGCATTACTTCCGCCCCATTGCGAATGAATGAGGCAATTCGTTTGATTTAATGCAATTATCTTTTCCCAGTTAGGATCCGAGAAGTAAGATGTGGAATACAGGAACTCGAATCTCTAAATTTTATTTCCCCTTCCGCTTATTACTAGACACAAGTCGTGCTGCTATGTGAATATATACTGGCCGGCAAGAAATTAATTGGTAGAAGCAAGCGTGCTCTGCACTTTAAAAGCGTTCGTAGCTGGCAACGATCGTAATGACAGTGCCAATCGCAGTTGTCTTCCTATGGAACACTCACGCCCCAAACTCCTGCAGCTGTCGCTGATCAAATTACTATTGATGTAAAATGTTGAACATTACAAGATGACATTTGAGAGGAAATTTTATTTCTATGAAATCCGACAAACAAAACTACATAAATGACACACAGGTATCTTATGCTAATAACTGTCATAGGGTCGACAGCTTGTATTTACTCACATGTAACCATTTGCGTAAGACACGACAAATGGTCGTTTGCTAATTTCACTAGAACATCTAATTAATTCCTTCCGATTAGGGAGCAAGTTACATCATCCGTACCTCAGCAGCAGCAACAACAGAAATTGCTAATACAATCGTTTTACTTTTCGCAGTGAACTATCGGTTGTAATAGTCTTTGGTCGAAATTAAATTACAGGTTTACTTTCAGAACCCCTACCATGACACGAAGTTGAGGACTAGAGTGGGGTTTACAGTGAGGAACCATATCACAGAACGAAGACGTTGAACAACATTCACCACATGCGACTGTGATGCTGCCGACGCTTGTACCGTTGGATATCGTACTGCAGCGTTATCTAATGCAGATTCAGGTACAATTTGCATCAGAAATCGCCGATGAGTATTGATGATGCCCAATGTTTCAAATTAGTCATTTGTAAGAACGAAAACCATCGCGATCTAGACAACATGTTAATGAAAATCTTGTGTTTTTATTTGATATAACGTGTCGCCTGCTATTGTATACTAAATTAATTGCTGATTCACTATGCACACCACTGGAGAATGAGGCGTACACTAACACATTAAAGTACTGGCAGAAAAGTAACCTGAAGTGTACCCCCACCATCCAGTACAAAACACTTAAACTAAAATAACTAACAGGCCACACTTGGGGTCTACTTCCTTCAAACATTATCGTTACAATAAGTTCCCCATTCTACCAATCCCAATATATGCTAATGTTGCTTGGACCTAAAGACTAAAGTAATGAGGGGTAGCAAAACAGAGATAAGTAATAAACTTAACATTTAAATTGTAGATCAAGTAATAGATCAACTGTAGGATCTCTGCAACCACTGAAGTGATGTAACCCATAACGAACGAAGCTAGCAGGGTAAATGAGGAAAATACTGAGCATAAAAAGGGTCTCGATTATAGGGTATATTAAGGCAAAGGAGAATAACTTCCATGCTAGCAGAAGTATCGCTAGAGGCTAAAAACCATAGAGAAGACAGAGACTAGAAGTTAAGAAATTACTGAGGACTTTGTATGTGCTTTTTTGAGAAGAAGTTGCCTCTGGTAAAGAAGTTGTGGAGTACAGCATTAAGCTCATGACCAAATGGCGATGAAAACTCTGTGCTTGGCGAACAAATCGTAGGAAGTGGATCCTTATCGACAAAATCTCAAGAAAGCGAGTTACACCCACATGAACAAAGAAAAAATACCACAACAGCAAAATCTACGTCAAGTTGTGGATTGCGTAATAGACCTAGAGCTATTAGCGTAAACATCACAATAGCTTCATATGGGAAGAAAAATAAACCCACTGAAGATAGCATATAAAAGGTGCTGAAACATGTCTGGGTAAAAAAAAAAACTACAAAGGTGTCTTGCATAATGTGGAACTCTTTGCCAATTTCCATTGGTACACTCCCTTCTTTGCCAAGTTCAGAAGGCGGATCATTTTTCCTTCTAGTATTGCACGTTTGAATATCTCTGTTGCTCTAAAACTTGTGTAGACTGTTGATAAGAAATTGCAAAAGTAAATAAATCAACTGTGAAGCTTTGGTTAATATTCTCATCTGCTTGAAGAGATACATGCATAATGTACATGTGTGAACCCCATACATAATTCCTATTACTTTCTTTTGTGCATTGAATAATATTTGCTTAAGACAGGTGTTATCTGAGAACATTATGCCTTAATACATCAGTGAATAAAACGCAGCAGAATAAGTTAACTTACTGACTCCTGTATCCCCAAAAATTGGCATTTATTCTGATGGCGAAAGGAACTGCATTTAAACGTTTTAACACCTCTACAATATGATTTTATCTCTCCACATGAACTGGTTTTTTCCCCAAATTTATAGCTAGCTCATTTGTTCAAAACCATTCCGTAGCTATCAGTAAAACACCACTTACTATTTTCTCCGTTGATGCTTTTTTTGGTCGGCTTCACCACAACGCTTGTATCATCTTCAAGCAGAACTAATTTCGTGTCATGTTTCAAATAAACAGTTTAACGTTATAGCAAAAACAGTAGTGGACCAAGGATAGAACCCAGTGAGACTCTTCAGGATAACTGTCTGCATTCTGTTTCTTAAAATAAGCAAGGCATTTGCGAACTACATATGCCATAAAATCGTCTCTTATAAAATATTATGCTTTACACACTCAAATGCTTTCGATAAATCATTTAAAATACCACATTTCTTATGTGCCCTGTGAACGTACTAAGTAGAATGTCATTCTGAAGCCCAACCTGTGATTGGCTAAATATCCCATCACTGCACAATTAGGTTACAACTCTGCTGTACATTACCTTCTCAAAAATTAAAAAAAAAAATGTAAGTAATCAGACAGGGTGGTAGTTATTGACTTCTGTGGGGTCACCTTTTTCTGTAGAGAGACCTAACAATAACTTTTTTTTAATCTTTTTGGGAAACCATCCTGAGTTAGTGATGCATTAGCTAAATGATTAAAAATGTTACACATCATAGGGCGAAAGCTTCATAATAATTTATTGGATCCACTATCACCCAACGCGAACTTTTACTTTCAGAATCGTGATGGTCTTCCTTCTTTCAAATAAGTGTATGACATTAATTCTTAATTCACTGCATGTCCTCTGAAATGCTTATTCAGTGTACTTTCTTTTCTTCCGCACTATTTGCACCAGTTTTCTCACTTAGTTTTAAAAAGTAATTATTAAAAATATCTGCCACACTGGAACTGTCTTTTATAACGCTCTCATTTTATTGAATAGAATGTGTGTCATATTGTAAGTCTTACTACCCTGTCCCTCGTATTTCATGTTATTATCTAGTCTCTCAGTTTCAGATACGATGTGATAACTACTGCATTTTTGCAAATTTTTTACTTTGTACTGTTTATAATAAGAAAGTGTTTCTGAGCCGTTACTGATTCTGCCTATTTTTACAAGTCCTATTTAGAGTTCCGTACCTCATTCAATGGAAAGAAACCCGTACAGGATCACTGTGTTGTCTGTCTCTCTGTCTGTCTGTCCAGCTCTTTAAAACTCTTTTTCTCAGGAACATGTTGACACATCAAGCTGAAATCTACGTCACAAATTAAAGTGTATGTTCTCTTGGCGATGTAAAAAAGTGCAGCTTCTAAGTCAATAAAATTAAAACAACGGTCATTTGTGTCACAGATATTGATACTCGCCCATCAAAAGCTTTAGCATACCCCCATTGACCTAGAGACATCAAAATTGCAAAGAAACGAAGTTTCGCACTACAATGGAAAGAGAAAACTTGAAAATTGTTGATTTGTAATTATACCACACGAAATAAGTTTTTTTTTTGCCATTGGTAATCAGACTGTCATGGCAACGGCCTTGGCGCAGTGGTTACACCGGTTCCTGTGAGAACATCGAAGTTAAGCACAGTTGGGCGTGGCCGGCACTTGGATTGGTGACAGTACAGCCGCCATGCGTTGTTGCCATTTTTCGGGGTGCACTCAGCCTCGTGATGCCAATTGAAGAGCTACTCGACTGAATAGTAGCGGCTAAGGTCAGGAATACCGTCATAACGACCAGGAGAGCGGTGTGCTGACCCCACGCCCCTCATATCCGCATTCTCCTCGGAGGATGACACGGCGGTCGGATGGTCCCGGTAGGCCACTCGTGGCCTGAAGATGGAGTGCTTTTTAGTCAGACCGTTGGTCTTCCGGTCTGTGTTTTAAGACGGACAGGAAGACCGACATTCTTTCTTCTCAGGAATGGATATATGTATCAATTTGAAATTTATGTCACATATTAAACTCTGTGGTCTCCTAGTGGTACAATAAACACTAGCTTCTAAGGCAATGCAGTAAAAAAGACACGACCATTTAAATAACATATTTAGATATTCGCAAACTCACTCATCAAAACCTATAAGGTACTTACCATTTACAATCATGAAATTTGCCAAGAAGCAAGGTTTCACTATACTATACAAGGAAAAAAATCCTAGAAATGAGAATCTTTAACTATATCACAAACCAAAATTATCTTTTTTTTATCTGATTTCTTATCAGTCCCTCCATACGTTACATGTTCTTTCATTCTTAGCAGTTGATAGACTTATCAAGTTAAAATTTATATCACAAATTAACGTCAATGGTCCGTTGGCAACGTAAAAGAGTGATGCTTCTAATTCAATGCAGTGGCGATATACGGCCATTTATGTCAAACATTTTGATATTCATAGTTTCATAGTTTCACACATTATTATCGTAAAACCGACAGGTTACTTCCGCTTGACGTACAATCATGAAATTTTGGAAGAAGGCAGGTCTCTATAGTACAGGTAAAGGAAAAAACAGAAAAAATATCTTTTGTTATTTTCTTATCCGACTTGAAATACTATCGAAAATCTTCTAACCTCTGGAACTGATATCTTGCCAGTATCAATGTCGATAATAGGTAAAAGTCGTCGACAGTCTCCATTCCCAGAATGTATGAACAGTGTATATACATTACTAATTCTGAACAAAACTCAGTGTGTGCTAGTCCTATTCGCACCTGGCCAATTTTTTAGTCACGAAGAAACTCTGATATGTGTGCAAATCCAAGTTTTCTTTAATGACTTTCAATTATTAAATTGAATTATATTTTTAGGAAAACTGTTTTCGAAAATGGATACAAACTCATTAAGAAACTTCTGAATTAAGAGTTAGCAACAGGCTCACTGTAAACTTCATCCCATTCAACTTTATCAAGCTTTCTTTAAAATCTTTAGTAGTTTTGGCATTAAAAAACCTCATTCCTTTCCTAGGATATTTCCGAATATTGGACTAAGTTGCATAATGTGACCATCTGTGCATCATGACCTGACAAACTGTAGACCAGGTGATAGGTATGTGTCACTTCGTTTTGTTGATTAAATACATTGTCTGTTTGAGTATAACTATGCTGAGCAACTCGTGTATGGAAATTTATGACTGCTACCAAATTATGTCTAACACCACCTTCAGACAATTTTTTGTCAGATTCCTTCAAAAAATTGACGTTAAAATCATCACAAATTTATTAATAATCTCTTTCTTCTAATTAATTTCTCAAAGATCCAGTAGAGACATACACATTTTGAAGTTTCTCAGCAGTCACTTACAGGCACATGCATTTATATCCTGATCTATAGAGGATTTATTTTTTCTATATATCCCTTTTTGTAAATGTGAGAACTACTCCTTTATCCGCATTGGATCTACATGAATCCGTAGCTTGTGACGACTCGTAACCACTTAATTTAATTTTTCTATCCCTGCGGTCTTCAGACAGACAGATGAGACCAATTTCTTACCAACTACTAAAATGGTGCTAACAAATCAGTATCTCATTTACTTATCCGCCACTCAACTAATATTCTGATGATGCAAGTTGATTTGAGTTGTTCCTCTGTTATTATAAAATGAAGTGAGGATGTCTGTCAGTTTATTTTCCTGTAATGCTGTCGGTCTCAGTTCTGAATCCAATCTACTGTCGGTGTCTCACCTGACTCCATTTACCACAGGGATTTTCATTTTTGTGCTGGTGTGCCCCTAAATTTGGTGCTAATAGTACTTCTGACTTGTCCTTGTACCCTCCAGTTAAGATGTAGCTCATGTGAAGTATATCCCCAACTTCTTGAACCAGATTCAGAAGCAGCATCTGTATGAGTTTTTTATCCATCTGAAGGAGCGTTCTCACCGCCATATTTACTCTATTCGCAGCAGAGTTAACGCAGGGCTGGCTGGTCGTAGTACCACAGAGCGTCCTCAGAACCCACATCTTGGGCTCAATACCTGCTCGTATTTTGTTCAGGACACTCCTTGTACTGTATTTATAGTTTTTAGCCAGGCTGTTCCAGCTCCCTCTTCTATCAACAATTGATTTTCTTTGTTAAAATCATTTCACATTTGTCCTATGTTTTCTGTTTCCTGGCTAAGACTATCACTTGGTTTCACAAACCTGTGACCTGCACTCTGAACCACATCTTTTCTCTAACTCCTGCATATCGACCTCCTGTGACTGCTACATAGTAGCTATCCCTTCCTTTCCTTCTGTCGGCTGCTGTGGCCGATCAGTTCTAGACGCTTCAGTCCGGAACCACGCTGCTGCTACGGTCGCAGGTTCGAATCCTGCCTTGGGCATGGATGTGTGTGATCTTAGGTTTCTTAGGTTTAAGTGCTTAGAGCCATTTGAACCATTTTTGAACCTTTCCTTCTTTTCCTATTGTTTCCATACTTTTTACTTGAAACTTTCTTAACGTTGTTCTGCTGTGCCTTACACTTCTCCACATCGGGCTCTTTCTTCTCCAATTCTGGTAGCAAGTGAAATGCTGTTGTTAACTAAGTTTCGAATTTTCCAACAACAGTTTCCCCTGTTCGTCCTTTGCCTACCAATTCTTCTCAGCTCCCCTTCTCCTTCCGCCCTTCATCTGCAGTAATTCAGTTATCAAGAATGAAGAGCACCAGTCTTCGCCTCCTATTCCTCGATTTCCCTTTCTTTCTGGATCAGCCGACAATTCAGTGGAAGAGCCCCATTGGTCACTCCATTCACTAGCCCACTTTGATCGCTCCTGTGAAACTATAACCAAAACTTTTCGCAAAACGCTTCCTGTTTAAGTTTTCTGCGTTAAAATCCACGTTTGCGCTAGATGCAATGAAACAAATAAAAAAGAAACTTATGTCACTCCTTTCGTATGTTTCTCGAGCGTAAAATTAGGCTTAATTTAAAGAAATATACTGTGTTCACACTGTTTTACCTTGTTTCATACTAATGTAATTACGCTCATACTACAGTATATTAAATTATGTTATAAATATAAACTTTTATTTACGAGGTGCGACAATAGAGTAACGAGACTGATGTGAAAAAAATATTGCTTACCTTTTTAGTCAAGTTTAGTGTTGTCTCCTTCAAAGTAGTTCCATTCTGACTGCACACACTTTTTCCAGTGTTTCTGCCATTGATGGTAACATTTCTGGAACTCATCTTCTGTAATATCCTCCAAGACCCTCGTCACATCTGTTTGGACATCTTGTATTATTTGAAAATGGTGTCCCTCGGCCGGCGTTTTGACTCTTGGAAATAGAAAAAAGTCACAGAAAAAAGTCGCACAGAAGGATTTGTGGTGAATAAGGTGGCTGTCGTAGTAGTGAAATTTGTTTTGAGGTTAATAATTTCTGTACTGACAGAGCACTATAGGATGGCGCATTATCGTAACGCATAATCCAATTATTGTTAGACGAACTGTTTCTCGATTGATGTTCAGTTCTTCTGCAATCATTTTCATGGATAATCTTCGATCAGATCGTATGAGTTCACGCACCCTGGCCAAGTTGACATTCGGCCGTGAGGGTGATGGACGTCCACTGCGGTCTTCATCCTCAAATTCGTTCTGTCTTCACTCAGCGTTTTATGCCAACGAAAAACTTGAGCTCTTGACATAATCTCCTCTCCAAAAGCCTTCTGAGGCTTACTGTAAGTTGTCGTCGCGTTTTCACCCAATTTAACACAAAAATAAATGGCATACCGTTGCGCAATATTATGTGGTTCAATTTCTGTGACGAGAGGCACAAACACCTGTTAACTTATTACGGCGCAACTCACAACTGAGCAGTTGCATTGATGTTCTGCTTGGACAAGAAGCAGCTTATAGACCAAGGTCAAAGATATTGTGCCTACGCAAGCCTGCAGGGTTGCCACATCTTGCAAAGAAAATCAGTCCCATTACTTTAATATCGCACCTCGTAGAACAGTATTGTTCCCAAGAAATTTATAACAAACGGAAGTTAGGCACACGTCTACACTATGGGGACATCGAATGAGAGTTTTATCTAACATTCCTCAGAGTAGGGTAACAGGGCCGCTGTTGTTCAAGGTGTACAGTGCGTAATAAATACAGTGAAGCACCCAGAAGGGGCCGCGTGTGATTAGCCGAGCAGTCGAAGGCGTTAAGTCATGGACTGTGTGGCCGGTCCCAGCGGAGGTTCGAGTCCTCCCTGGAGCATGGGTGTGTGTGTTTGTTCTTAGGATAATTTAGGTTAAGTAGTGTGTACGCTTAGGGACTGATGACCTTAGCAGTTAAGTCCCATAAGATTTCACACACATTTGAACATGTTTTGAACACCCAGAAGCAGAGATGGAAACTACATAAAATTTCACAGGCTGAGAGTGTGTGTTATGTTATTTGAGTGATTACAATATCGAGTTAAATTTACAGAAGTATGATAATGCATCCCCTCTTGCATGGGTTACAAAATCGAGTTAAATTTACAAAGAACTTGGGAGTACGAACCCATTCAGGAGTATGATATTGCATCCCGTCTTGCATGGGAGCGTACACTGATTTGGTTGGGAGGGGAGCTGTAAAGCTGTTATATCCTCTGCTGTAGCAAACTGGCCGACAAACGTTGTAACAGTCCTTAATGTCCGTGACACTGGCAATGGTATGGAGTTGGTGTCTGATGTGGTTTCACGAATTTTCTATCAGGGGCAGGCCCGGGGATGTTGCAGTCGATGGGAGTACCTCAGCATTATGCATGGTTCACGTTTCAGACTTGGAAGGGTTCCTGGAACCTTGAATAAAGCGCCTTTGCCTCAGTTTCTGGCAAGATCCCCATTCCGTTCGATTCTGAGGTGCTATTCCAATACAGCTGGACAGCCTCTGTAATGCTGTTCGAGTTTAGAGAGATTACCAAGTAGGAAGTGGGCTGAGGAGTGAATAGGAATTTGAATCCAGGAGGGAGGTGTGCTAGAGCAGTCCGGGCAGTTGGGCATAACCAGTGTGTCAGGTTGGCCTAGTGGTTAACTGTTCTACCCAGCGAGCAGGACACCTGGGTTCGAATTCCGTCCTGCTACAAATTCTCATCCATCGCTTCAGTCTGGGAGTACGCATTAGGAGTGATTTAAAACGGAATGATCATATAAAGTTGATCGTCGGTAAAGCAGATGCCACACTGAGGTTCATTGGAAGAATCTTGAGGAAATTCAATCCGAAAACAAAGGAAGTAGGTTACAGTACGCTTGTTCGCCCACTGCTTGAATACTGCTCACCAGTGTGGGATCCGTACCAGATAGGGTTGATAGAAGAGATAGAGAAGATCCAACGGAGAGCAGCACGCTTCGTTACAGGATCATTTAGTAATCGCGAAAGCGTTACGGAGATGATAAATAAACTCCAGTTCAAGACTCTGCAGAAGAGACGCTCAGTAGCTCGGTACGGGATTTTGTTGAAGTTTCGAGAACATACCTTCACTAAGGAGTCAAGAATTACATTGCTCCCTCCTACGTATATCTCGCGAAGAGACAATGAAGATAAAATGAGAGAGATTAGAGCCCACACAGAGGCATACCGACAATCCTTCTTTCCACAAACAATACGAGACTGGAATAGAATGGAGAACCGATAAAGGTACTCAATGTACCCTCCGCCACACACCGTCAGGTGGCTTGCGGAGTATGGATGTAGATATAGATGTAGTCTGCATACATACAGCTCTAACTCATACTGGTGGCTCTCCTATCAACCACAGAAAACTGCTGCTTTAATCATTTACGTATCTCCCAATGGTGTGCATGTGTAGAAAGTTATATCACATCTTACCATGTCCACAGGTCCTTCACTTTCTGTGGCAGGCAGTGAAGTAATTGGTAACGTGAATGGGGGAGTTAGATTTGTTGCAAAGATTTTGTGAATTTACGCCCATTTGAAAAGCGAATCACTTACAGCACCTTTGTGCGACTAACTCTGGAGCATATTCCCAAGATTAGGAGGTCTTTGTCCAGTAGCTATGAAATCTAACATGGAGAGAAGTTACAGAAAAGCACTTTGTGAATTCCAGTGGGAGAATTTGGAGGCAATGCTACTTCATTCTATCGACTTGCTGTTGGATAAATGTAGATAACAGCTATTCAAGGAAGGTTGTTCGAAAAATTTGCTACCGTAATAACACTGGGTATTCGCAAATTCCCATTGCAAACATCTAGGATTTGAAGAGGGAAGCTAAGTACATAATATTCTGAACAGAAACCCATGTACCGTTTCCGTGCTACAGAAGTTAGAAAACACGTTTGCTAGGTAGGTGTGCGACAGTGTTGTAATTGTGAAAGAGTGGATGGAGGTGGATACGTAGGATCGGTGATGTCGTCCTACGTCCCTGATCCTGTTCGAGCCACATTCATGTGTCTGTGAGTGTTAGAGCAACATGGTTGAACACATGTTTGTAGAACACACTGACATAATCCTAGTGAACGACAAAACTTAGTGTTCCGGAATAACCACGAGCGCCGGAACGAAGAGGAATACGCAAGACCAGAGAAGGCGCTGAGGCGACGACAGCCAATAGCCCACTGACAAGTACTGCGTTACGACAGGAGCGACCTCTGCCAGAAGTGAATATAAGAGCCGCTCCTGCCAGCCTCGGCTGGACTTTAGTGGACAGTATTCGCAGAGTATTAGCACAGCCTTGCAGAGAGTGATACGAGGACAATTATTAGTGATCCCCAACCTGTGTGTCAAACTTGCAGGAACATTGCATATAGCCAAGGACTCCAAATCATATTACCTGTCGCCCATCGCTTGCGTGACCGAGTGGTTCTAGGCGCTACAGTCTGGAACTGCGCGGCCGCTACGGTCGCAGGTTCGAAACCTGCCTCGGGCGTGGATGTGTGTGATGTCCTTAGCTTAGTTAGGTTTATGTAGTTCTAAGTTCTAGGGGACTGATGACCTCAGAAGTTGAGTCCCATAGTGCTCAGAGCCATTTGAACCATTTTGAACCATCGCTTGCGACAACATGTAGTACAAGTATTGTCAAATCTGCTTTACTGGAATAAAACTATTGATGTTACTTTCTTGAATTGTTGTATAGCATTTCAAGAACGCAGCATCCTTTAGGCACCGAACAGAAGACGAGTGGGCAGGACCCCACACTTACGGTAATGGAAGAGCTGCTCGTAGCCTTGATCAAGACCGTTCTCCGCCATGTCTAACTCATTCGCATACACTTTGGGCCCCAATTACACAACAGCTTCAAGAAAGGGCACCTTCCCTGTCAGCAGGCGTCACTGTGGTGCTCCAAGGAGACGTCGCACACGCAAGAGAACCCATAAACGAGTAGACAAGTACCTTGAAACATTCTCGGGTATTCAGCCGGGTAGCGTTGGCCAAAAGGCGCGGTATTTTAGCAAGCCCACTTCTTGCCATCTTGAGGCATTATTGGTGTATGATTGATCTCTGATGGATGCCGACTTTATATGATCTCCACCTCTCGCCCGCAACCTCCATCTGGGCGCTCCCGAACGGTCCGCGGCGCTGGGTGGTGGGGGAAGCGCGGCGCCCCACCACAGATCATGGGTCTCAGTGTTTCCGCGGCTACAGCCGCTTGCGGAATTCTGCCGTCGTGGTGTCAATGCTTCTTCTTCTTCTTCTTCTTCTTCTTCTTCAGGTGTCCTGACAGGAGCGGATTTCCATGTGGACTGTCGTGTGTTTTAATCATACTCAAAGCTGCATCCCAGGCTTTGCTTAGCTGGAAACCGCTGTCTTTATTTATTAGTTCGTCATGCAGAAGGATCTCCACTGCATCTTTGAGGAGACAATCCGAGAAGGTGTCCGATTGCTGTAACACCTTTGTGCCATCGTAATTCATGTTATGTCCATATGAGATGCAGTGCTCTGCACATCCAGAAATGGGTGCTTGTAAAGCGAAGACCAGATGGCACACTAGGACACAGCGTCTACCGCAAGTCGACACATACAGATTTGTACCTGACTGCCTCCAGCTGTCATGCTCCGTCACAGCGAAAGGGTGTTCTAAGCACATTGGTGCACAGAGCACGTGAAATCTCGGACTGTGACAGCCTAGCAGCTGAATTGGCAGCACTTACAGGCCGTGTTCCACACGAACGGCTATAACAACCGGCAGATAATACGCGCTTTAAGATCGAAGAGGCCAAGACCGCAGCCTTCCGAGGTCGATGAAAAACTGGTTGCGACAGCGATCATACCATATGTCGGGAACACATTGGCAAAGATCGGCAGATCACTCAGAAAATATAATGTCAAGTGCGTGTTTCGCCCTCCATCCATAACGAAAACATTATTAGGATCAGTCAAGGACGACTCAGGACTCCGGAAACCGGGAGTTTATAGCATCCCTTGCCAGTCCGTGAAAATGTATATAGGCCAGACCATCTGGACGATACAGGAAAGATGTAGTTAACATAAACTCTACACAGACAACACACAGCCCAACAAGTCCGCCGTGGCGGAGCACTGCATCTCACATGACCATGACATGAACTACGATGACAGAAACGTGTTACAGCAATCGAACACCTTCTGGGATTGTCTCCTCAAAGAGGCAGTGGAGATCCGACTGCATGACGAACTAATAAATAAAGACAGCGGTTTCCAGTTAAGCAAAGCCTGGGATCCAGCTTTGAGTATCATTAAAACACGACAGTCCACAAGGAAATCCGCTCCTGTCAGAACACCTGAAGAAGAAGAAGAAGAAGTATTGACACCACGAAGGCAGAGTTCCGCAAGCGGCTGTAGCACCTAAAGGACTGCGGCCCATGATCTGTCGTGGGGTGCCGCGCATCCCCCCCCCCACTCCACACCCCCCCCCCCCCCCCCCCAAGTGCCGCCCTTCCTCCACCACCGGCCGCGGACCACTCGGAAGCGCCCAGACGGAGGTTGCGAGCGAGGGGTGGAGATTGTATAAAGTCGGCATCCATCAGAGATCAATCAGACACCAAGAACGCCTGAAGATGGCAAGAAGTCGGCTTGCCGAAATATCGCGCCTTTTGGACGACGCTACCAGGCTGAATACCCGAGAAATTTTCTAGATTTCTGTACGCCAGGAAAACCTCAGATTACACAGTACACAAGTAATTTCTTGGGCTGTTATGAATGCGACTGTAAAAGAAGTGATGTGCTGGCCACGCCTAATACATTACTTGCAAATGTGGTCGCGTTACCAGCACGTTTTTAAATGGTTGTAGCACGTAAACGGTACTTTTCCGGACTTAGGTTCCAGTTCATGCTATTATCTACTTACTCCCCTCTACGAGTTGTAGAAATTTGAAACGTAGGTTTCTGATCGCCTTTGCTTAGCAATCAAGAGGTTTAGATAAGATGGAATAGCTCTGTAAAGAGGCTTATAGACATTTTTCCATTGTTTGCACTCAAATGAAACTAGAGTGACAAGTGCCAGTATTGTATTGTATTGTCCGCCATTCACAGGACAGTGGCTTTCTGAGTTCCTATGTGGCTGGCGCTGCAGCAAGAAACTGTTTTCCAATATATCACACGGTATCGGCACGGTGATAAGACTCTTTTCCAGTAAAACGAATCGATGGAAGTTAACGAAATTCTTGTCCACCTTAGTAAGTCCGCAGGTGTATAACCGCAGTGATTACCATCATATTTAAAATACAAGGTATGCATGTAAATAAAACGTATTCAGTTGGGTCCGTAGCTTCAGGGTGCCCATGGCGTTTTCTCTACAATTTGGCAGTCGATCGAATCATCAGTCGAAAGCCCCCGGCGACGCGTGGAAGAAGCAGGAGCGGCACGACAGCCGCACAGCGTGTTGGCGCAGTCTCGCTTTCCGCTACAACTTTGCAGCCTGCTTCTCAGGTCGCGCTGCTGGCTTAGCCGGCGGGATTTAGCGTCGCCGTCTGCGGCTCGAAGAAACGCACTGCGCTTGCTATTCCGCACGGAGGATTTTGCACCCGGCAGCTCCCCCGTAATTCAGCACTCTTCTCGCCGGGCCGCTCTCTAGTAGCATTCTACGCTAGTAGCTTCACCTGCCGGCTCTCGTGAGAGACATTAGGCGTGTTTCCACTGGATTTTCGATACATTACATTTGCAGCTTCATTTTCAAATTTTTTATGAATCAGCGCAGACAAATACTTCCCATCATGCGTGTCATGCGGGGCTCAGTATAATCGGAAACAGTCTATTTGATTTGTTTCACAAATGTAATGATTTTTAAGTAGAATTATATATGCTCATTCAATAGACAGGTCCCAAATTAGCCACCATCATCATCATCTTATACATTTTCGTGTTAAACACCTTTGCCTGATCCGAAATCGAGAAATTTAAAACTGCCACCCTATCTTCTTCGTGGTCTTCACATTCTTGCTCTGTCCTTAATTTAAAAGTCACAAGCTTTCCTTGGTATCCGGCTTTGAGCCATACGTAGCAGATGTACAACCCATTTCTTACTGTTCGATTATGTCTACTGTGAAACGTCCCCTTTGACAAATTTATACAAGACTGTGCTTAAACGGAAACACAATATTTTTGGCGCAACGCAATCTGACTTCCAAAAATCCCTACGAAAGAATGGCCCTGACTAACATTAATCTATACGTTTCACAAATCACTTACCTCACAAAAATCTTCGTTACTCAAGCTACTGCAATACAGCGAGCGCCACTACTGCCAGCTAGATAAAAGATTCAAACTACGGAAGGCACTAACTACTGATAGGTATAGTTAGCAAATGAAAGATTTTAATAGAGAACAAACAATGTATTTACCTTAGTAGTCATAATATATATATCACTTCATGACACTAATTCTTACAAATTTCAAAACTCCGCCATCTCTCTCCCCACGTCCACCACTGCTGGCGGCTCACCTCCAACTGCTCAATGCTACGCGCTGTTAACATCCAGCTGCCCAACGCTACAATGGCGAGTATTACAACAATGCCAACCAGCCACTGACTGCACACAGCACAGGCAGTGATTTTTCATACAGAGCGCAATGTGGCGTTACCAATTAAAAAAAACCTTAACAGCCTACTTACAACTGTTCCTGTTACATTGAGCTTCATTCTGATCTCACTGCGCCTCTTATGGTCTAATTTGTATCCAGCCGTAGTTACAAGACGTCTCATCTCTCCATCTTCAATGCTCTGTAATTGCTTGGCCGTTAATATCCATACTTCTGATACACATAGCAGTAAATTCACAGTCATAGTATTCTAGAACTCGCTTTTCTGGTTTTGTTCAGAAGCGTTCTTTTAACTGTATCTAACATGGTATGGCGGCATACACCTATTTATGTTATTAGTGTAACATACAACATCAGTAAAAGTTGTATCTAACGTCCAGTTGACAAAAACTTTCCGTCAAGTACATGTGATAGTTCAGCTTCACCGTTTCAGACTTGCTTTCAAGAGGGAAGGGCCACAACGACTTTGAATTATTTAAATGTAATATATTAATTTTTGGAAGTTCGGAAGTAGAGTCAGGCAAAATTTCAATCATTATATATCAACAGTTCTATAAAAATTTCGTGCCTTTCCAAAAACTAACACTTGGGGTATTCAAATAATTTACGGCTCAGGCAACCGTCGATATTTCGAGTAGCAAAACACGTAGCTTCTCCGTTGCACCTATAGCAGGTCGCCGTGAGCACCACATTAAGAACTCTGCGGGTTTCTGACGTCGATTAGAGGGAATGCGGCTGAATGAATAACACAGTCGAGAAGTTTGATAAAAATGTAACACATAAATAATAATAATAATGATGATAGAACACATATCATCTCACCACATTTTTGTTCTTTTATCTCTTTTCTGACATCAGGGTGTAGAGTTACATTATGAAATAATGTGTATATAGTGCGTCCATTGCGTGTAGTGACTGCGAATGAGTAATGTATGAACAATCCAGCACTAGCCTTTTAAATTATTAAGTAACTTCTTCAACATTATTTTACACTATGAATGAGTTAAATGATGTACCACTGTTTTAAATCGACTGATTTTATATTCGGGAGGGTAGAGGCCCCAATCTTCATCTGGCTATTCTGATATAGGTATTCTTTGGTTTCTCTAAATAGCTTTAGGCGAATACCAGGATCATTCCTACTGTGAGGACTCTGCTGCCTGCTTTTCTCATCCTTGTAAAACTGGATCTGTAGAACGTGGCTGCCTGTGTACATGAATTACATTATTTTTGATGTTCTTAAATTGTACAACGAACAAAAAGGGTTCAAATGACTCTCAGCACTATGGGACTTAACTTATGAGGTCATCAGTCCCCTAGAACTTAGAACTACTTAAACCTAACTAACCTAAGGACATCACACACATCCATGCCCGGGTCTGGATTCGAACCAGCGACCGTAGCGGTCGTGCGGTTCCAGGCTGTAGCGCCTAGAACCACTCGGCCACTCCGGCCGGCGTAAACGAACACACGTTCACTATCGTTGTAAAAGTCATCTGCAGATGACCAAAACTGTAGGTACTACCACCACCTCCACCACTAATACTACTACTACTACTATTTCTGCCACTACTACTATTACTGCAAAACACATATTACTCACTAACTGAATCTACTTATCTAACATAATTTAGGGTGCACTTGGTGACGACTACAACTCAGTCTCCATACAAAAATAAAATGGCACTGTAAAGAAACCCAAAATTTGTTTGTACTATTTTCTCATATCAATAGAAAATAATCGTGCGTTACTTATTGGCTCCACTGGCCAGTCTTATAGTTTAAGGTACACTTGGTAGTGGCTGACATACGTTGTTGCGCAGAGGAAACTGCATGACAGTTCGATGATGTAACAATAGTTTTAACACCTGCCTTTGTTTCACATCCATATTGACAACCGACGACTGTTGCTTCGCTTTCGACTACCCCCTTCAGTTCACGTTTCAAAGGCAGCCAAACATTGTAACGACCCATGCTAGGGTAATAACTTTGTCTTGCAGTATAAAACGTTTCTCACCTTCTACTGATTTGCTAATTCATAATTTTACACAGAGGAAACTGCATGCAGCTTGGATCAAAGTATATGCTGAACAGTCGACTTATCAACATTATTTAATATACATTCTTATAGACAAGAAACCAGAATTGCTGTATTTTCAACCGTCCACTTTTAACTACTTTTCATAGTCCACTAACATTATAGCGTCACCATGCTGGGCAATTAGCTTCATTTTACAGTATGAAATATCTGCAATTTTCGGTTGATAATGCTAACTTATGCTCTCTTAAATGTTAGTCAGTGTCCGACATACTTTGACTGTGTTCCACAAACACACCCTTTTCCCTCATTATGTCTTTGTTCTTTCCATGATTGATCGAATTAAAGATAAGTGTACTTGTTCACATAATAAATTATGTTTACAATTGAAATTTATGAACCAATGTTCTTATTACAAGCAGTCAGGTCAATCAACGAAATTAGCATTTATGATGCATAATAGTTTTTCACTTAATCATGAGGAAATTGTCATTGAGAACATTTGTAGCCTCCCTTGAACCATGGACCTTGACGTTGGTGGGGAGGCTTGTGAGCCTCAGCGATACAGATAGCCGATCCGTAGGGTATCTGTTACGAGACCAGACAAATGTTTGGTTCCTGAAGAGGGGCAGCAGCCTTTTCAGTAGTTGCAAGGGCAACAGTCTGGATGATTGACTGGTCTGGCCTTGTAACACTAACCAAAACGTCTATGCTGTGCTGGTACTGCCAGCGGCTGAAAGTAAGGGGAAACTACGGCCGTAATTCTTCCCGAGGGCATGCAGCTCTGCTGTATGTTAAATGATGATGGCGTCCTCTTGGGTAAAATATTGCGGAGGTAACATAGTCCCCCATTCGGATCTCCGGGCGGGGACTACTCAGGAGGACGTCGTTATCAGTAGAAAGAAAACGGGCGTTCTACGGATCGGAGCGTGGAATGTCAGATCCCTTAATCAGGCAGGTAGGTTAGAAAATTTAAAAAGGGAAATGTATAGGTTAAAGTTAGATATAGTGGGAATTAGTGAAGTTCGGTGGCAGGAGGAACAAGACTTCTGATCAGGTGACTACAGGGTTATAAACACAAAATCAAATAGGGGTAATGCAGGAGTAGGTTTAATAATGAATAAAAAATAGGAGTGCGGGTAAGCTACTACAAACACTATAGTGAACGTATTTTGTGACCAAGATTGATACGAAGCCCACGCCTACTGCAGTAGTACAAGTTTATATGCCAACTAGCTCTGCAGATGACGAAGAAACTGAAGAAATGTATGACGAAATAAAAGAAATTATTCAGATAGTGAAGGGTGACGAAAATTTAATAGTCATGGGTGACTGGAATTCGGTAGTAGGAAAAAGGCGAGAAGGAAACGTAGTAGGTGAATGTGGATTGCGGCTAAGAAATGAAAGAGGAAGCCGCCTGGTAGAATTTTGCACAGAGCACAATTTAATCACAGCTAACACTTGGTTCACGAATCATAAAAGAAGGTTCTATACATGGAAGAAGCCTGGAGATACTGACAGGTTTCAGACAGATTAACTAATGGTAAGACAGAGATTTAGGAACCAGGTTTTAAACTGTAAGACATTTCCAGCGGCAGATGTGGACTCTGATCCAATTCTATTGGTTTCAACTGTAGATTAAAACTGAAGAAACTGCAAAAAGGTGGTAATTTTAGGAGATGGGACCTGGATAAACTGACTAAACCAAAGGTTGTACAGAGTTTCAGGGAGATCATAAGGGAACAATTGGCAGAAATGGGGGAAAGAATTACAGTAGAAGAAGAATGGGTAGCTTAGAGGGATGAAGTAGTGAAGGCAGCAGAGGATCAAGTAGGTAAAAAGACGAGGGCTAGTAGAAATCCTTGGGTAACAGAAAAAATATTGAATTTAATTGATGAAAGGGGAAAACATAAAAATGCAGTAAATGAAGCAGGCAAAAAGGAATACAAACGTCTCAAAAATGAGATCGAAAGGAAGTGCAAAATGGCTAAGCAGGCATGGCTAGAGGACAAATGTAAAGATGTAGACGCTTATCTCACTAGGGGTAAGATAGATACTGCCTACAGGAAAATTAAAGAGACATTTGGAGATAAGAGAACCACTTGCATGAACATCAAGAACTCAGATGGAAATCCAGTTCTAAGCAAAGAAGGGAAATCAGAAAGGTGAAGGAGTATATAGAAGGTCTATACAAGGGCGATGTACTTGAGGACTATATTATGGAAATGGAAGAGCATGTAGATGAATATGAAATGGGAGATACGATACTGCGTGATGAGTTTGACAGAGCACTGAAAGACCTGAGTCGAAACAAGGCCCCCGGAGTAGACAAAATTCTATTGGAACTGCTGACGGCCTTGGGAGAGCCAGTCCTGACGACACTCTACCATCTGGTGAGCAAGATCTATGAAACCGGCGAAATACCCTCAGACTTCAAGAAGAATATAATAATTCCAATCCCAAAGAAAGCAGGTGTTGACAGATGTGAATATTACCGAACTATCAGTTTATTAAGTCACAGCTGCAAAATAATAACGCGAGTTCTTTACAGAAGAATGGAAAAACTGATAGAAGCCGACCTCGGGGAACATTAGTTTGGATTCCGTAGAAATGTTGGAACACATGAGGCAATACTGACCCTACGACTCATCTTAGAAGGTAGATTAAGGAAGGGCAAACCTACGTTTCTAACATTTGTAGAGTTAGGGAAAGCTTTTGACAATGTTAACTGGAATACTCTCTTTCAAATTCTGAAGGTGGCAGGAGTAAAATACAGGGAGCGAAAGACTATTTACAATTTGTACAGAAACCAGATGGTAGTTATAAGAATCGAGGGGCATGAAAGGGAATCAGTGGTTGGGAAGGAAGTGAGACAGGGCTGTATCCTATCCTCGATGTTATTCAGTCTGTATATTGAGCAAGCAGTAAAGGAAACAAAATAAAAATTCGGAGTAGGTATTAAAATCCATGGAGAGGAAATAATAACTTTGAGGTTCGCCGACGACATTGTAATTCTGTCAGAGACCGTAAAGGACTTGGAAGAGCAGTTGAACGGATTGTTTAGGATCTTGAAAGGAGGATATAAGATGAACATCAACAAAAGCAAAACGAGGATAATGGAACGTAGTCGAATTAAGTCGGGTGATGCTGAGGGAATTAGATTAGGAACTGAGACGCTTAAAGTAGTAAAGGAGTTTTGCTATTTGGGGAGCAAAAGAACTGATGATGGTCGAAGTAGAGAGGATATAAAATGTAGACTGGCAATGGCAAGGAAAGCGTTTCTGAACAAGAGAAATTTGTTAACATCGAGTATAGATTTAAGTGTCAGGAAGTCGTTTCTGAAAGTATTTGTATGCAGTGTAGCCATGTATGGAAGTGAAACGTGGAAGATAAATAGTTTGGACAAGAAGAGAATAGAAGCTTTCGAAATGTGGTGCTACAGAAGAATGCTGAATATTAGATAGTTAGATCATATAACTAATGAGGAAGTATTGAATAGGATTGGGGAGAAGTTTGTGGCACAATCTGACTAGATGTTGGTAGGACATGTTCTGAGGCATCTAGGGATCACAAATTTAGTATTAGAGGGCAGCGTGGAGGGTTAAAATCGTACAGGGAGACCAAGAGATGAATACACTAAGCAGATTCAGAAGGATGTACGTTGCGGTAGGTACTGGGAGATGAAGGGGCTTGCACAGGATAGAGTAGCATGGAGAGCTGCTTCAAACCAGTCTCAGGACTGAAGACCACAACAGCAACAACATTTGTAGTGTATTTTAACACGTACACCTACACACGTACTCCGAAGAGCGTCGTATGAGCGTCGCAACGGCACCCTGCTCCTCTCACAGACAGAGCGAGAGAAAAGCGACCATCTATAAATCTCCGTATAAGCCGTGTTTCTGTTACGTATCTTATTTTCGTGGTCCCTGCGCAAAATTTAACTTGGCGGCAGTAGTATCGTTCTGCAGTGAGCTTCAAATGCTATTTCTCTGACTTTTCTCAATATAGTTCCTCAGAAAGATCGTCCTCCTCCGTTCCAAGGATTCCCATTTGCGTGTTACTCGAACCTGCTGGTAACAAATCAAAAAGCCCACTTAGATGTCTTCCTTTAATCCGACCTGGTCGGATCACAAACGTTCCTGCACGACTCGAGAATCGGTCTACTAGTGTACTATATGCGGCCTCATTTACAGATGAACAGCGCTTTTCTAAAATCATCCAAATAATCTGAAGTCGACCATTCTCCTTCTCTACCACAATCCTTGCGCGCTCGCTCCATTTTATATCTCTTGGCAACGTTACGCTTAGATATTTAATCGACGTGACTCGGTCAAGCACTACCTACTGATTCTGCATTCGATCATTCGAATATATTCCTGTTTGGAAGGCCTATTAATTGAGGCATTTAGTACAGCAGTAGTTCGAACCAGTATCCTCGCGTGCTGTTCACAGATTTCATAAAACCTTACAATAATAATGCTTTCTGCATTCAGCGGGCTGATAGATTATGCAAATATATCACCATTCCTTACTGCTTGCAAATATTTCACACATTATAGACTGGCGACCATAAAGTACGCACTGACAAATATCTTCTAGTGACAGAAATTTTCTGAATATTTAATTCATTTTGCAACTAATGTATATGTACATCTTTGATCATGAACTTCATGGGAATACTAATTTCGAGTGGGGAAAGTCCATGAGAGAGTAAAAAGATCGGCACACCGAAAGGACAATTTATATCGTCAATTAAGGGCAAACGCAAATTTGAAATTTAAGTATTTTCATACTGACTTTATTACTGCCAAGTACTTGCTCAGAATAACTCAGAATTGAGCCTTGTGGTTTAGTTCTACGCAGTAATTAGCAACTTTAAGTAGTAATGAACAGCTGAGCGCTTAGAAAATAATCGAACTAAGTACTGCTGGACTTCTTTTCTTTCTGTGCTTACTAATAAGACGTTGCATCGAGTAATAAGTAATGATATTTCTTATTGTAATAGAAAAGCAAGTTTCAGTTCTCAAATTTTAGTTTAATCGATATTACGGTGAAACCAGTTAAACAAATAATAATGCCGGCCGAAATGGCCGAGCGGTTCTAGGCGCTACAGACTGGATCCGCGATATCGCTACGGTCGCAGGTTCGAATCCTGCCTCTGGCATGGATGTGTGTGATGTCTTTAGGTTAGTCAGGTTTAAGTAGTTCTAATTTCTAGGGGACTGATGACCACAGCAGTTAAGCTCCATAGCGCTCAGAGACATTTGAACCATTTTGAACAAATAACAATGGATACTTTTCAGAATATCAAAGTCGACTTGAGCCATGTAGGGGAACAATTTATCACTCAGCAAAGCCAGTCGATAGATTTAGGAACTGAAAGCTTTCAGAAGTAGAAGTAATGTTTTCAAAGACGTCCTTACTACTTAACTGTGTAAGTGATATTCCGACAGCGCAAGAAGTGATGTCGACGGAAATTTCAGAGGTTTCTACAGAAATGAAAAATTTCTCAAAAAAAAATAAAAAGAAACATTCTCTACCCAACAGACACAAATTTCGGAGAAACGTTATGCTTTGTCATTAAAAATCTCACATAGCAGGACCCTGTCTCATTAGAAATTGCATAACTTTCAGAGAGGAGAAAGTGACGAAGCAACTGCCTCCCAAAACATGAACATTAAAAACAGCACAGGCTGGTTTACCACAGACCATGCAGACGCTAACAGATGAAATTACTGAAATTAATAGAGAGCAGTCCATGCTCTCTGAACCTGTTTGACAGGTATCTAATAGGGCGAATAATATTGCTGCCGAGCAGGAGAAATCCACGCAGCCCCTGTTACAAAGAAAACAGTTTGCGTAGGAGCTACCTTCCTAGGCGTCAGAAAAGAACAAACAAATTCTTCACTTAATGAAAATGAAATTCCAAGAAGCTACTGGATAGATTACTAGTCAGGTAATGGTGGAACATCATCGTTTCAATAGCCAAACGGAGACCGAGTTACGAAATGCAACAGAATAATTAATCAATATTTGTCACTACCGCAAAACGCTGCTAGTGAACAAATAGGAACCTAAATAAAGAATTAGTAGAGGTAAAGAATAGTCAGTCATTTGCACACGGTTCTGCAGAAAAGCTCGCTTCTTAACGAGCGTTGAGCAGGCTTCAATGGATAAAATCAAAACCTGCGTAGTCCAGCTCCTGAAAGGGATATGACAAGAAATATAAGTCGTCCATCGACATTTACCCAGGAAAAGGAGCTCGAATTCCATTTATTCCCGAAGTAGTGGTCGAGGAATTGGGTGGGGTCAGTGATCAGTTATCGAGTATGACAATAGGGAAGGCATTAGCGACAAATGGTACTCTGATGGTACTAAATGTGACGATCATCACTTTAGTGTCTCAATCAGCAACGAATCCACTCGTTCTGTTAACGAAGGTAAGAGCACATGGAATAAGTTCACAAATATGTGAGTCGCTCGAAGACATGTTAAACAACAGAACTTAGTATGTTGTCCTCGAGGGCGAGTGTTCATTAGAGACAAGGGTATGGTCAGGAATGAACTGGGGAAGTGTGAAAGGACAGCTGTTGTTCTCTGCGTACGTGAATGACTTGGTGGTCATTTGGCATACATAACTGATTTAGCTAGTACTTCCTACAGCATAATCAGCTGGAAAAGTTCAGTTTGTCATTGATGTCAGAGCAATTAATTAAAATTGTTGGATCCATCCAGACCCCGTCCACGAGCATCGAATAGCAATACGAAAACTCGATGGTGTTGTAAATGGTGTGATACGGATCTCACCAAAATCGATCTACATGACTTTCTATTGGCAAATCCCTGAATCTGTGGAGCAATAAAAGTACACTGCCTCCATCTACACAAGTAAAAATTTACGATTTACCGTTCTGCATGCGCTACAGTGCGGATATATTCATTGTCGCACTTGACTCAGTGCTCAGTACTGAATCATCTTATAGGGTAACCCTGTTTGCAGATGACCTCTTCATAACAATGGAAACATGAGAGGAGCACACTGATCTTCCTGAGAGAGTGTTAAGCAAGATTCTGGAGGCTGACAGAACCGTCAAAAATTGGGGGACAAGGTAATCAAAGATTAGGGGCATATAAACACATCACATGGAATTCTCGCTTGATAATATTTCACACATTACACATTCTGTACTTATAAATTGCACATTCTAATACGATAACAGCATGCATTTTCCGTCTTTAAGGAAGATGTAAAAATTTCTTGTAGGCAGTTATCAGGGATACTTTGTAAGATCGATAACATTATAACCAACATCACTATTCGGTCCTGAGCAGCAGATTTGACAAATAAATTTGTTAAATATCTTTATTCTGCAATTGCGGCTCTTCTACCTTAAACTGTCTATTCCAACAGTCTTAGTATTGTTTAGAATCACGTGCTTTTTCCTTGGTAGTATTCTTGCACACAATAGTCGTGGTCTGACGTTAGGTAATCACTCATCTAAAGTTTGTTAAAAATTCCAGTAAAATCTTGTATTAAATCCAGATCAATAAGTTAATTTTTGTCTACATGAATCTGCTGCAATACCCCAGGCAGCACATTTTCGCGAATTTAGAATGGACATAATTAGTAAATACAGCAAATGCTTCTTTATTTAACATAATGGATCACCTCTTCTCTAATTTAAGAACCTTCAGCATCGTAGTGCGTCAGCAATGGTTGGTTAATATATTAAAAAACTAAAAACCAGCCTCGATTGCGAAAAAAGCACCTAGTGTTAACTTAGGTTTCGGCGTAGATAACTACACTTTCTTCAGAGCAACAATAAAACCCACAAGTGCCTGAGAAGACCTTTTGTCGTTTATGGGGGCCGGTGTGAGGTGGAGCGTACACCATCAAGTTAAGTAGTGGTTTTGACTTTGTACATAGTACTGTATGTGTTCCTTCTTTTTCGTTTATAAATGTATAGCTATGGTGCTCTTTCAATCATTGACAAAGGTCTTCTTAGGAACTTGTGGGTTTTATTGTTGTTCTGAAGAAGGTGTAGTTATCTACGCCGAAACCTAGGTTAACACTATGTAAGTAGGCTGTTTAGGTTTTTTTATTGGTAACGCCGCCGCCACGTAGCGCTCTGTATAAAAATCACTGGCTGTGCCGTGTGCAGTCTGTGGCTGGTTTGCATTGTTGTCTGCCATTGTAGTGTTGGGCAGCGGCAGCTGGATGCTAACAGCGCGTAGCGTTGCGCAGTTGGAGGTGAGCCGCCAGCAGTGGTGGACGTGGGGAGAGAGATGGCGGAGTTTGGAAATTTGTAAGAATTGGTGTCATCAACTGATATATATATTGTGACTATAAAGGTAAATACATTGTTTGTTCTCTATTAAAATCTTTCTTTTGCTAACTGTGCCTATCAGTAGTTAGTGACTTCCGTAGTTTGAATCTTTTAGTTAGCTGGCAGTAGTGGCGCTTGCTGTATTGCAGTAGTTCGAGTAACGAAGATTTTTGTGAGGTAAGTGATTTCTGAAACATATAGGTTAATGTTAGTCAGGGCCATTCTTTTGTAGGGATTTTTGGAAGTCAGATTGCGTTGCGCTAAAAATATTGTGTGTCAGCTTAAGCACAGTCGTGTATAAATTTTTCTTAGGGGACGTTTCAACTTGGTGCTTTTTTCGCAATCGAGGCGGGTTTTTAGTTTTTAATTTCTTCTCTCATTGTTTTTGGTTCTCTAGTAGCAACAGTTGTCCCTGTCTGATAGCTACCGTGGCTCTATGGTTTGAAAAATATAACAAATGCAAGTTTGAACGCATAAACTAGTACCGCTTGCCTGAGACCTCACTGACTAAGCAAATGTACACATCTTAATTCAGCCACCTTTATATAATGATGACTTAACTGTCGGTAGTGCCTCACAAACGTATGACATGTCTCGACTCGTCTGAGACCTTGCTGTATCACCATACATGTACATATCTTAGTGTATAAATGTGAAGCCTCTCTTACGCCTCCACTTCCTCCTCGCCTGTGTTATTCATGTATTTCTAATAACAGGCCTTATCTTCTTACACATGCGAGCATCTGCTGTCCTCCCTGTTTCATCTCTCAGAACCACCTATTCGTCTTCTATTGTCGTCCTTTTCCCTGTTTGCAGCCACTGCCTAATGCTTCCGGTGAAACTTTCAGCAACCTAAGGTTCCCTCAATTTATCCAGGTCTCATCTCACTAATTTCCTTCTCTTTTCCAATTTTTCCCTTCAGTATATAAATTACGGTCCAAGTTCACTTCGAGTTGAAAGCTCTCATAGTTTAAAATATGGTTTTGGAATGTCGGATTTACCATTACACTGTGTGATCAATCGCTTTCGAGGCATGTGGCCAGCTGGCAGGCCCGACTGCTGTGTCTACGGTGCAGGTGACCGGAGGTCCACAGCAAGGACAGTATGGTTTGTCTAACATACGTAACATAAACACTTACAGAGAAAAGTATATTACTCACGTATATTGAGCAAGGAGATGTTGGAACTGTCTCGCTTCATTGTTTAAGCAATTACGTCACCTAGTTAGGAAATTGATAATCGCACTCTGCAGATCCCTCTGAGAAACATCAAGAATTTTTTTATGAATGTTACTTTTAAGTGCATGGATAAAATTTGTACACTTTTTCTTTAATGATCTCCCCCCCCCCCCCCCACCTTACAGAGATAAAAATCGCAGCGAGTTAAATCAAGTGAAAGCGGAGTTTATATGTTTTAATGATAACTCTCTCTTGTATAACGTTATGAATTTTCTGTAATGAAAAGTTCGCTGTGTGTGCCATCCCAGATTCCTGCTAAAGGATCGCGAATGAACGTCCTCGCCCAGTTAATGGGACAAAATAACGGTGCAAAATATTTCCATACCCCTCGCTATCGTTTTCTGGAAAGAAATAGGGGCTATGGTTCGCTCGCCTTCAGTAGAGCACCTCACTCCTGGTTTCTGGGCATGCAGGATATTGCGTGAGGCTTTTCAGAACTCCAGTAGCGATTACTTTGTGAACTAACTTATCCACTAAGGAGGAACCATGAGTCTTCCAAAAAAAAACTTAGATGAAGATCAATTTCTTCGTAATGTATCTTATTCAAAATCCATTCACAAGAACTCAACCTTTGTGCAGGGTCACCTTCTTTAAGTTCTTGTATTGCAGTTACTTTATGGGGCTGAATTTCAGTATCTTTGTAGCTGTTTGAACATAGCCATAGGAAATTCCAACACGCTGAGATGTCAGCTGATTTTCGTAGAGATCTTTACAGAGCATGCGCATTGTTATCCAGAGTTTCTTCTGCGAGTAGAGTACACGGTTGTCTTTGTTTTCTGTCAACATTACTCCCCATTTTACGAAATTTAACAGTTTATGAATTATATTCTGATTAGAGACTTGAATATCAGGAAATTCCTCTTGGAATAATCTCCTTACTGCACATGCTGATTCTATACACATTTATGAATCATACATAAATACTCTTTGGCGAATAGAACTTTCGTATTTCGCCATTTCACTTCAAACATTTTCGCTCAGTACACTGCATTACTTCGCCTGGTAAACTGTGCCACCTGCAGAAGATTTCTACACAAACAGAATCTGCCTCACAACAGAAAGGAAACAGGCTTTCCGTCAGTGCCGCCTCCTGCTGGCTCCTGGCGGATGAAAAAACATCCGGTCAGGCGGCCGTTGTGTTACGGATTGATCACCATGTATCCCTGTACAATCAATCTATTCCTTCCAGTATCCAAAGGTTTCTTCTACATATACATTCCTCTTTCCTGATTCTTAAACCAATCTTTAGCGATGAATAACAAATCTCTGTGCAAAACTGTGATAGTTGGATTCTTTTTCAATTCCTTTGCCCCAGTTCATTTTCTGCTGTTACTTTTCTTTCACATCCCAATAACGAATTCAATTCCTCTGTAAGAATAAAAAAATTTGTCTCCGTTAACTGAATAATTTTCTTTTCTTTCAATGATCTGTAGAGCTAGATGACACGTAATTTTGTACAACCTTGGTAGCTGTTGGTTCTGTGTCTTTCTTGGTTACGATAATCTGTTCACTGAGCTGTATATAAAAGCCTGCCAACATTTCTTTTTTCTTATTTATTATTTTTCCTAATTCTGCTTTAGCAGTACTTTTGTATCTATAACCAATACTCACCTGTCCTTCCTGCCACTGCACTTCAGTAATAATCACTAATCTACCTAACCCGTTAAGGTATCTAATGTGCCACACACCCTCCTGTAGAATTCCATTGTTTCTCTTGATGACGACACGCTCCCGAGTAGTCCCCACGTAGAGATCCGTACGGAGTGCTGTTTTACCTCCACAGTATTTAACCAAGAGATATGCCATCAGTAACACTAGAGAAGAGCTGCATTCTCTCAGAGAAATAAGTAACAGCTGTAGTTTCTTCTTTCTTTCAGCCGTTTGCAGTAGCAGCACAGCAAGGGCATGTCGGTTAACGTTACAAGGGCAGATCAGTCACCTGAAACTAATGAAAAGACTGTTGCCCCTCTACATGAACCACTGGTTAGTCTGGCCCCTCCATTGTGGTTACGCTTACAGACCGAGCGAGATGGCGCAATGGTTATCACATCAGACTCGCATTCGGGAGGACGACGGTTCAAACCCGTTTTGCTTCAGACAAATGATGCAATGGTTCGTTTGAAACGGCACAGCCTACTTCCTTCCTCATTCTTCCCTAATCCGATGGAAGTGATGGCCTCGCTGTTTGGTCACCTCGTCCAATCAACCACCGAACCAACCTGCAGTACGGCCACCTGTGTCACTGAGGCACCCAAGCCACCGCACGTCCGCACCGTCTGTGGTCCATGTGGGGATATAGGCGTGAGATATTTTTCACTCGGTGCATTTGTTCTTGGATCAGGAAAGAAACTTACCAACAAGACCAAAAATACCTTCCAGTATATGGTATACCAGGCACTGTCGAGTATGCATGTAATGCAGAACTTATTTTTGATCTGGATTTTCTGGAACGCTTGTCGCAATTTATACCATACTTGGTACACTTCTAACTTAAAACCAGAAAAATATAAGTACTGCATGAATAAACTACGTGCCCCCAAAATACGGTGGCGATTCTGGCTTGGGTGTGACATATGGAAACAATCGTGAATGTCCAACGGTACTGTTCAGTTAATGGTACTTGTGGTGGCTAGGTTAATTGTCGAGAATCCCAAAGACCGTAACGGCACGTTTTTCGAGTACAGCGAGTATAAATCTGGAAAATATCTTATAATATTTTTGATACGGATAAAGCTGTAAATGTTCATGACGAAAATCTATAACAAAACGTTTTGCTACGGATTTATGATCTGGCAAATACTTACAATACTTTGATCGCAATTTCAGCAAAAAAAATGGTTCAAATGGTTCTGAGCACTATGGGACTTAACATCTGTGGTCATCAGTCCCCTAGAACTTAGAACTAATTAAACCTAACTAACCTAAGGACATCACACACATCCATGCCCGAGGCAGAATTCGAACCTGCGACCGTAGCAGTCGCGCGGTTCCGGACTGAGCGCCTGAAGCAATTTCAGCACCACGCGGTTGAAAAAAATTGTTCAAATGGCTCTGAGCACTATGCGACTTAACTTTTGAGGTCATCAGTCGCCTATAACTTAGAACTAATCAAACCTAGATAACCTAAGGACATCACACACATCCATGACCGAGGCAGGATTCGAACCTGCAACCGTAGCGGTCGCCCTGTTCCAGACTGTAGCGCCCAGAAAAGCACAGCCACTCCGGCCGGCCCACTCGGTTGAGCACACGTATGCTATATTTATTTGCGGTTGTGATCGCCAGTCCGAAGATTGGTTTGTTTCAGATCTCCATGTTATTCTATCGTTTCCATGCCTCTTAACTTCTGCGTAATTACTGCACCCCACTTTCGTAAGACCCTACCTGTCGTATTGTAGCCTCGGTGAACTTCAATAATTATTATCCCTCCCCACAGTTCGCTGCATTATCAAATTAACTATTTCTTAAAGTAAGAATCTGTCACTTCAGAAGCAAGCGATTGTTATTTTGCAGACGTTCCGGAACCGCTGTTCGAGTCTGGAGACAGAACAATATAAGGAGGCTCCCTTAAAAAGTAAATATACCGCTTAGTTAAAAAAATCGTACAACTGAGAGGGCTCCGTACAAACGTAGTTATGTATATAGATAGTAATTATAATTTATTTCGTGGCTCGGTGGCCCGGTGCATGTATTTCTATTGGACACCTCTTTGGGGCCTTGCACGTCTCTAGCCTACTCCAGTTATTCGACCGGGGAAAGGGGTTCTATTGTTCTACGAGGAATTTGAACCATGCGTTGTTTCTGGCGACTCATCACGACTTTGAGAGATAAAGGCTAGCTGACAACGAAAACAAAAATCCGTGGTCCAGCCGACACATACTCCGCGATCCTTTCGTTTGCAGGCACGCGCTTTACCGCTGAACCACTAGAACTGACATATAACGTATCATTAGTTTAACTATAGGTTCTACATGTTTTGACTGCACTGACTTAAAAGCTTAATTTTTTCACACCGCTATAGGGCCGTAGACCTTAGTATTTGACATAAATCTCAACTGCCTATATCTACCCGTACGTGAGAAAAAAGGGTCTTGACAATAGGACACACATACAGGATTAAGGGTAAAAAATATTTTTTAATTGGATATAATTAAAAATTAGCAATTTTTTACTTCTTTTTTTACTCTTATTGTGAAACCTTGCTTCTTGGCAAATGTTATGATTCTAGGCCAACGGGAAGTACCCTATAGGTTTCGATGAGTAAGATGAGAATCAATAGGAATGATTTTAAAAGCCGTGTATTTTGAGTGCATCGACTTAGAAGTTTAAATACATCATCAAGACACTGCAGATATAGCACCTGGTATAAATTTCAACTTTATACCTTCATGCCTCCCTGATAGAAAGTGGTATTAATACCCGGACGGGCAGACAGACTGCTAACAAAGGGCAAAAAATGTTTTTGTATGATATAATTACAGATTAACAGTTTTCGAATTTTTCACCCCTGCTTGTACTGTGAAACCAATCTCCTCTTCCAATTTCTTTATTCCAGTCATATGAAAGCGTGGCTGAAGCTGACAGCAGTGATCCCCTTCAATTTACTTATAATTCTTTATTCCAGGTCAACTGGAAGTATCCTATAAGATTTGATGAGTGAGTTCGCGAGTACCAAAACATTTTATATAAATGACGGTATGTTTTGAATGCGTTGCCTTGGTATCTTCAATTTTTACGCCACAAAGAGACCCATGCCTCAGTACGTGACATTCATTTCAGCTTGATAACGCTATCTGTTCCTGAGAAAAAGGTGTCTCAAAAGTCGGACAGGTAGACAAACAGGCGGACAACGAGGTTGTTCTATAAAGATTTCATTTTAAGGATTCAGTTATAGAAGCCTAAAAACAGTTTCTTTGGCTGTAACAGAAGAAACTGTCATATTATCATCGAATGCATCCCAGGGAAGAGCTTATCATGCGGCAAAATGGTACACCTGCCAAATATCGTGCAGGGATCCCGCGAGCACGCAGAATGTCTCTATCAACAAAACTTTCAAGTCCAGGAACACTAGGTACTCCTGTACCTCCACGTACAATGGCTACAGTAAGCCAACCACTGCCTTGATCAAAAGAATCATTAATGTCAATACTAATATTAAGTCTACAACCACAGAAAACACAAGGTCCGTCGTCAAGTGCAGTGGCAGCATCACTCTTAACTGGTATGCGGTTCTTCTTGTCCCCAGCTGTTGTGGCGAACTCGATGTTCTCGATGGTTTTATAAACTGTCTGTTTAGAACGGCAACGAATTCTCCTGTAAGGCATCGTGGTGGCGTTCAATGCTTGTAAGAGTGCATGCTTTGTAAGAGTGTTGCTGCCACTACACTTGTCGACGGACCTTGTGTTTTCTGAGGTTGTAGACTTAATTTTAGTATTGACATTAATGGTACTTTTGATCATGGTAATGGTTGGCTTATTGTAGCCATTGTACATGGAGGTACAGGAGTACCTAGTATTCCTGGACTTGAAAGTTTTGTTGATATAGACATTATTGCCTATCGTACCTACCACATGGCAGAACTGCCATGTACCGACTTGACAGAAAATCCTAGGAAGTTCTGGTCTTACGTTAAATAAGCAAGTGGCTCGAAACAGCATATCCAGAAACTCCGGGATGATGATGGCATTGAAACAGAGGATGACACGCGTAAACCTGAAATACTAAACACTTTTTTCCAAAGCTGTTTCACAGAGGAAGACGGCACTGCAGTTCCTTCTCTAAATCCTCGCACAAACGAAAAAATGGCTGACATCGATATAAGTGACCAAGTAATAGAAAACCAACTGGAATCACTTAAGTCCGCTGGACCTGACGGGATACCAATTCGATTCTACACAGAGTATGCGAAAGAACTTGCCCCCCTTCAAACAGCCGTGTACTGCAAGTCTCTAGAGGAACGGAAGGTTCCAAATGATTGGAAAAGATCACAGGTAGTCCCAGTCTTCAAGAAGGGTCGTCAAGCATATGCGCAAAACTATAGACCTATATCTCTGACTTCGATCTGTTGTAGAATTTTAGAACATGTTTTTTGCTCGCTTATCATGTCGTTTTTGGAAACCCAGAATCTACTCTGTAGGAATCAACATGGATTCCGGAAACAGCGATCGTGTGAGACCCAACTCGCTTTATTTGTTCATGAGACCCAGAAAATATTACATTCAGGCTCCCAGGTAGATGCCATTTTCCTTGACTTCCGGAAGGCGTTCAATACAGTTCCGCACTGTCGCCTGATAAACAAAGTAAGAGCCTACGGAATTTCAGACCACCTGTGTGGCTGGATTGAAGAGTTCTTAGCAAACAGAACACAGCATATTGTTATCAATGGAGAGACGTCTACAGACGTTAAAGTGACCTCTGGCGTGCCGCAGGGGAGTGTTATGGGACCATTACTTTTCACAATATATATAAATGACCTAGTAGATAGTGTCGGAAGTTCCAAGCGGCTTTTCGCGGATAATGCTGTAGTATACAGAGAAGTTGCAGCATTAGAAAATCGTAGCGAAATGCAGGAAGATCTGCAGCGGATACGCACTTGGTGCAGGGAGTGGCAACTGACCCTTAACATAGATAAATATAATGCATTGCGAATACATAGAAAGAAGCATCCTTTATTGTATGATTATATGATAGCGGAACAAACACTGGTAGCAGTTACTTTTGTAAAATATCTGGGAGTATGCGTGCGGAACGATTTGAAGTGGAATGATCACATCAAATTAATTTAGGTAAGGCGGGTGCCAGGTTGAGATCATTGGGAGAGTCATTAGAAAATGTAGTCCATCAACAAAGGAGGTGGCTTACAAAACACTCGTTCGACCTATACTCGAGTCAGTGTGGGATCCGTACCAGATCTGTTTGACGGAGGAGCTAGAGAATATCCAAAGAAGAGCGGCGCGTTTCATCACAGGTTTATTTGGTAACCGTGATAGAGTTACGGAGATGTTTAGCAAACTCAAGTGGCAAACTCTGCAAGAGAGGCGCTCTGCATCGTGGTGTAGCTTGCTCGCCAGGTTTCGAGAGGGTGCTTTTCTCGATGAGGTATCGAATATATTGCTTCCTCCTACTTATACCTCCCGAGGAGATCACGAATGTAAAATTAGAGAGATTTGAGCGAACACGAAGGCTTTCAGACAGTCGTTCTTCCCGCGAACCATACGCGACTGGAACAGAAAAGGGAGGTAATGACAATGGCACGTAAAGTGCCCTCCGCCACACACCGTTGGGTGGCTTGCGGAGTATAAATGTAGATGTAGATGTAGAAGTGCTGCAACCGACTTGGGATGGACTCGACTAATGTCTGAAATAGTGCTGGAGGGAACTGACACCAAGAATCCTGCAGGTCTGTCCATAAATCCGTAAGAGTAAGAAGGAATGGAAATCTCTTCTGAACACTGCGTTGCAAGGCATCCCAGGTATGCTCAATCATGTTCATGTGTGGGGAGTTTGGTGGATAGAGGAGGTGTTGAAACTCAGAATAGTGGTCCTGGAGCCACTATGTATCGAAGTGTGAGGTGTCATATAGTCCTGTTGAAATTGCTCAAGCCCTTCGGGATGCTCTATCGACATGAATGGATGTAGGTGATCAGATGAGATGCTTATGTACGTGTTAACTGTCAGAGTCGTATTACGGGTCCCATATCACTCCAACTGCACATGCCCCACACCACTGCAGGGTCCATGGATTCATGATGCTTTCTCCATACCCGTACACGTCCACTCGATACAATTTGAAACGAGACTCGTCTGACCAAGCAACGTATTTCCAGTCATCAAAAATCCAATGTCGGTGTTGACGAGCCCAGGCAAGGTGTAAAGCTTTGTGTCATCCAGTCGTCAAGGGAACACAAGTTGGCTTATAACCCTACCATTACTATTGTAATTTAATATGCTTTTACCTAAATAACAGAAAACTTTGTCTCTATGGTGCCACGTATACTATACCCAAACAGAACAAAAAGTCCTGTCACGGGGAAAGACATTATGACCCTCTTCCTAAAATTTAGTTTAGTTTCCAAATAAAGTACATTTTGGGAGGGTAGTCCTGTTAATAGGAAAAGCTCATCAACAGAGTTACCCCTTTTACAGGATTTGATCATGTGTTGTGTCTAATGGATAAGTAAAGCAGATTATTCTATTCTTTCCCTAGGATTTTACCCAGCAGTCAAATCGAAACGCATTATGAATAATGTTATATTGCAGCTAGGACAACTCAGTGCCAAGTTCTTTCAGTGGATTAAAACATGTAGTAATAGGTGCCAGCCGATACAGGCAATAAAACAGTCAAGTATTGGAAAAGTAGAAGTATGAGTTTTACCTCCTTTCTTCCTACTGTTTAATTTGGTTCTTAAAATCAATAGTACTCTAAGTAAACAATGTTGGTGCAGCCACTGGAATTTCTTTTTGAGTACTACACCCTCATATATTACGTTTTAGAAAGAGAAAAAGCCCAGTAGATAACTTCAGAGAAGTTAAAAGAAATCTGGCCAGGTGGGACATACAGAAAATAAAAACAAGATATTAAAGCACACATTTTTTATACTGAACATCTCATTTGAAGAAAACCTCTTTCTTGCTGAAACTTATTTTCAAAAGCTAATATTCTTTGAACTAATTCTGTGTAGTCATTTACCTGATTCTGGTAACTTGGCTACACTCTGACTGATTTTTATGTAAACAAACTTTTACTATAAAAGTTTGCAGTTGGAAAGAAAACAAAAACAATTTAAATGTTACCTCTTTATATTAACTTGGCACTTCATAAGTCTGTAAAATAGGATACTCGGATTTATCAAACAACAGGAAGAAACCCCATATAGGTGTATGATTAGGATGAAATAACAGAGTGAACCAATTTCTTTAAATTTCAAGAATGATTAGTAAAACACGGTTTAAATTAGGGTTCACTCTGCACAAAAGTAAATTTACTATTAAAAAAATCTTATCTGGTGGCTGTAGGCTTGGGTGTGGCGAACAGTTAAGGCGGCTACACTAACCACAGTTTGGTCTGTACGTTTGTTGCTGCATGGGCTTAATGTCTCTTCTTGGCGTCGTTCAGTTCTACATACAGTAGCCCAACAACACGCAGCTTTGCCGTAAGCCGCTTGCAGTCTCCATCCGAGGCATTTTGTGCGAATTTAATGGCAAAGCTTCTCCTGCTCCACAAAGGTGTGACCTAAATCACTGCTGCCTACATACTGTGTGACTTACTTCCCGCAATTGCTGGTAGCGCGCCAATTCGTCCTTGCCACCTTTTGCACTCCCCAAAGCCATTTTGTTTCAAACAAAATCACACTGGCTTTTACATAACATCTATTTCTTATATTGTTGCTAAGCGTGCCCACTTCTTAAACTATCAAATTTAAATCAACAGGAACAATTTATACACACAAATATTTTTAAATACAAAAGGTCGTAAGAAAATTATTCAATATAATAAACAATTTAGATAGCATTTTACTTACATTACTCACATACAAACCAAATAACTTCAATCTCCTTTATAGTAATCTTTACTTTACAGATACAGAAAATTATTACCACTCTGTGAAAATTTTAAAGCAAAAAAATTAATGAACCATAAACAAACATTGTTATATACTTTGGCTCCGAAACCCCGTATCGATGATCTTTCCTTGAATGTTTCGCATCTTGACACGTGTTAATGGCCCAGCACTGAAATCTGCAGTAATCTGTGGAAGGGTTGCCCTTCTCTCATGTAGAACGATTCTCTTCAGTCGTCGTTGATCTCGTTCTTGCAGGATCTTTTACGGCAATAGTGATGTTGGAGATTTGATGTTTTACCGGATTCCTGTTGTTCACGGTACACTTGTGAAATCGCCGTAGAGGAAAATCTTCTCTTCACGCTACCTCGGAAACGTGTGGTGTGTCCCATCACTTCTGCACCGACGATAGCCCCACGTTCAAACTCACTTACATGTTGATAACCTGCCATTCTAGCAACTGCACCAGACACTTGTTGCCTTATATAGGCGTTACCGGCGGCAGCGCCGCATTCTGCCATATATATATTAAAGAGCTGTTCGGGAAGCTATGTCCTATGGTGCGCGAAATGGAAACCACAGTGAAAACCTGATAAAGCTATGCACAAATGTGTTGGACAGTTTCTCTAGTATGCTCTTCGGTCGCGTCACATCGCTCTTTTCAATTCTGAGCGCACAGTGGGCACGTGAAGGTGCCTGGCTGAACTGTGTCTCCGGCGAAGTATGAAGGCCAAGTGAATGATTTAGCCTGATGTCATGCAGCCCATATAACACAACTGTCATGGGGTTCTTTATGAGTATTCTCGGCCGCACACTGCAGGGGCAGTGAAGATGCTCCTGTAGCATTTTCAATGGGAAGTGTTTGATCAGCCACAATACAGTCTATAATTGGATGTCCCTGAGTTTCATCTCTGCTCACATGAACCGCTGGCTTTGAATACAACGTTTTGGTGCAGACAGAGAGCTGTAGATAAGAGTAGAGAATTGGCAGAAAGCACAGGCGGCTGCCTTGTGTGAGGGGGCTATTGGCAAGGTGGTGCATCGCTAAGACAAATGCACAAGTCTGAGAGACGTAGGTAACTGTGACAAATAAAACATTTTTCATTCTCACAGTGGGTCCCATTTCAGGAGCGATAGGATGTTACTTTCGAAATAGACCTCGAATATCTACACACATTAAAAAAAGGTTTTCCATCCCCTCGGTTCCGAGAGTTCCGTAACCAGTACAGAAAAGTGGAATAGAGATCAACATAAACATCATTTCCTCCATTTTTATTGCTCATGAAAACCATACATTGCATATTGTAGCACCATACAGCTAGCCCTTGAGAGATGGTGCTCCACATTGCTGCACACACCGGTTTCTCTAATAGCCATTAGCACGTCCTCTTTCATTGATGCAAGCCTGTATTCCTCGTGGCATACTATCCACAGGTTCATCAAGGCACTGTTGGTCCAGATTGTCCCACTCCTCAAAGGCGATTTTGCGAAGATCCCTCAGAGTGGTTGGTGAGTCAAGTCATCCATAAACAGCCCTGTTCAATCTATCCCAGGCATGTTCAGTAGGGTTCATGTCTGGAGAACATGCTGGCCACTCTAGTCGAGCGATGTCGTTATCCTGAAGGAAGTCATTCACAAGATGTGTACGATGGGACAATTATTGTTAACCATGAAGGAGAATGCCTCCCCAAAATGCTGCCGATACGGTGGCACTATCGGTCGGAGGATGGCATTCACGTATCGTACAGCCCTTGCGGCGCCTTCCATGACCACTGGCGGCGTCCGTTGCCTCCAAACACGTCTCCGATGATTGTCTGATTGAAGTCATATGCAACAATCGTCGGTGAAGAGAACTGCTGCCAATCCTGAGCGCTCCATTCGGCATGTTGTTGCGCCCATCTGTAGCGCGCTGCGTAGTGTCGTGTCTGCAACGTTGGATCTCGCCATGGACGTCGGGAATGAAGTTGCGCATCATGCAGCCCATTGCGCACGTTTTGAGTCGTAACAAGACCTCCCGTGGCTGCACGGAAAGCATTATTCAACATGGTAGCGTTGCTGTCAGGGCTCCTCCGAGCCATAATCCGTAGGTAACGGTCATCCACTGCAGTAGTAGGCCTTGGCGGTCTGATCGAGGCGTGTCATTAACATTTCCTGTCTCTCTGTATCTCCTCCATGTCTGAACAATATCGCTTTGTTTCTCTCCGACACGCCTGGACACTTACCTTGTTGAGAGCCCTTCTTGGCACAAAGTAACAATGCGGACGTGATCGAATCGCGGTATTGACCACCTAAGGATGGTTGAACTACAGACAACAAGAGCTGTGTACCTCCTTCCTATTGGAATGACTGGAAATGATCGGCTGTCGGACCCTCCGTCTAATAGGCGCTGCTCATGCATGGTTGTTTACATCTCCTCACAGTCAAAGGGACTGTGTCTGTGACATAATATCCACAGTCAACATTTGTTTTCAGGACTTCTGGGAATCGGGATGATGCAAACGTTTCTTTGATATGTGCGTATATACACTCCTGGAAATGGAAAAAAGAACACATTGACACCGGTGTGTCAGACCCACCATACTTGCTCCGGACACTGCGAGAGGGCTGTACAAGCAATGATCACACGCACGGCACAGCGGACACACCAGGAACCGCGGTGTTGGCCGTCGAATGGCGCTAGCTGCGCACCATTTGTGCACCGCCGCCGTCAGTGTCAGCCAGTTTGCCGTGGCATACGGAGCTCCATCGCAGTCTTTAACACTGGTAGCATGCCGCGACGGCGTGGACGTGAACCGTATGTGCAGTTGACGGACTTTGAGCGAGGGCGTATAGTGGGCATGCGGGAGCCCGGGTGGACGTACCACCGAATTGCTCAACACGTGGGGCGTGAGGTCTCCACAGTACATCGATGTTGTCGCCAGTGGTCGGCGGAAGGTGCACGTGAGCGTCGACCTGGGACCGAACCGCAGCGACGTACGGATGCACGCCAAGACCGTAGGATCCTACGCAGTGCCGTAGGGGACCGCACCGCCACTTCCCAGCAAATTAGGGACACTGTTGCTCCTGGGGTATCGGCGAGGACCATTCGCAACCGTCTCCATGAAGCTGGGCTACGGTCCCGCACACCGTTAGGCCGTCTTCCGCTGACGCCCCAACATCGTGCAGCCCGCCTCCAGTGGTGTCGCGACAGGCGTGAATGGAGGGACGAATGGAGACGTGTCGTCTTCAGCGATGAGAGTCGCTTCTGCCTTGGTGCCAATGATGGTCGTATGCGTGTTTGGCGCCGTGCAGGTGAGCGCCACAATCAGGACTGCATACGACCGAGGCACACAGGGCCAACACCCGGCATCATGGTGTGGGGAGCGATCTCCTACACTGGCCGTAAACCTCTGGTGATCGTCGAGGGGACACTGAATAGTGCACGGTACATCCAAACCGTCATCGAACCCATCGTTCTACCATTCCTAGACCGGCAAGGGAACTTGCTGTTCCAACAGGACAATGCACGTCCGCATGTATCCCGTGCCACCCAACGTGCTCTAGAAGGTGTAAGTCAACTACCCTAGCCAGCCAGATCTCCGGATCTGTCCCCCATTGAGCATATTGAGCATATTTGGGACTGGATGAAGCGTCGTCTCACGCGGTCTGCACGTCCAACACGAACGCTGATCCAACTGAGGCGCCAGGTGGAAAGGGCATGGCAAGCCGTTCCACAGGACTACATCCAGCATCTCTGCGATCATCTCCATGGGAGAATAGCAGCGTGCATTGCTGCGAAAGGTGGATATACACTGTACTAGTGCCGACATTGTGCATGCTCTGTTGCCTGTGTCTATGTGCCTGTGGTTCTGTCAGTGTGATCATGTGATGTATCTGACCCCAGGAATGTGTCAATAAAGTTTCCCCTTCCTGGGACAATGAATTCACGGTGTTCTTATTTCAATTTCCAGGAGTGTATATGATCTTACATGTTTCCAAAATATCATAGAAAGTTTTTTAGATTACGTACACATGATTAGTAAAACTGTTCATTGTTTGTGGATTTTCAAAAGCAACCCAACAATGCCGTTGATAACTTCGCGCGCTCCAGTGAGGTCACTCACAAGCTACTTCTACACAATGACAAATGTTTTCTAATTGCTAATGAAACTTTTCTACACTCAGGATCACACATTTACTGTATTCTGTCCACTATACATTTACATACCTTGGCTAACCCTGTCACAAAACATCATAATTTTTTTCAAAATTCTAAAACTTTTTTTTCTTATTAATTTGAGTAATTAACATACAGGCAAGCCAGTTACCATCCTGGCAGGGTCGCCATTGGTAAGGTGCAATATTTGTGGTTTACTTATTCTAGGATTGATGACAACTGCGTAAGTTGGGATTACATATTTAATGTCTCAATATTGGCACAAAAATACATAGTTTTACACAATTTTCAATGTGATAACAAAAAAACAGTTGTCAGGATAACGCATCTCGGCAACATCAAAAAGTGAAATAATCTTAAACACAACAATATTAAATATTAGCTCTCAGAAGGTTAAATTATCCTAAACATGACAATATTACAGTTTAACTAGAAGTTTCTTCACAAAATTGTTCCTACACTTGTTGGTCAGTACTACGAAACGCATGACAGTTGTCATGTGGGCTGTATAGCTTCAGGCGAAATTTCTGAGCACGCACCCCTACTTTGCAGGAGGCGCTATTTTCCAGGCATTTTGATGTGCTCACTGTGCGCTCAGAACTGAAAAGAGCGACGTGATGCGATCGACGGGAATACTAGAGATATTGCCGAACAGACCCGCGCAAAATTTCATCGGATTTTCAGATTGGTTTTCATTTCGCGACTGATCGGAACCTAATTTTCGAATAGCGTCATATATCTTACTGTCAGGCACAATCGCCGTAGAACTAAGAACTACTTATCCATCAAAGGGGTGGGGTGAGGGCGAAGAAGGTTTTTTTTTTTTTTTCCTCGCAGGTTAGCCGTGCAGACTGGGGCGCCTAGCTACGATTCGCGCGGCTCTCCCCGTCAGAGGTTCGAGTCCTCCCTCTGGCATGGGTGTATGTGTATTGTCCATAGCGTAAGTTTAAGTTAAATTAAGTAGTGTGTAAGCCTAGGGACCGATGACCTCAGGGCCGGCCGGAGTGGCCGAGCGGTTCTAGTCGCTACAGTCTGGAATCGCGCGACCGCTACGGTCGCAGGTTCGAATCCTGCCTGGAGCATGGATGTGTGTGATGTCCTTAGGATAGTTAGGTTTCAGTAGTTCTACGTTCTAGGAGACTGATGACCTTACAAGTTAAGTCCCATAGTGCTCAGAGCCATTTGATGACCTCAGCAGTTTGGTCCCATAACCACTAGACACAAATTTCCAATTCTTTCCAAATTTTTTCTCGCTGAAACCCCCTACAAAATGATTAAAGTATAAATGTTTATCAGTTAGAACTTTTCCGCTGTTCATGCAATAAATTTACTTCCCGAGGCAAGACGTCATAATTTTTTACTTCTTTAGCACTAACTATATTCGCGACACATTTTACAGACAGTATCCAAGTATGACGCCGAAAACTATACAACTGTAAGAGAGATAGTTCAGGAGATATGACGCCATAAACAATGAGATATGTGATAAACTCCCACATCATGCATGACTAAATTTGTTGCTTCTTTGCTACTTCCTCTACTCGCACTAAATTTTGTAGAGAGTATCCACATATGCCCCTGAATGTAGCTACAGTATTACACTGGGGGTACGGCACATAGTTGAGGAGACCAGACGTAATAAACAGTAAGGTGTGTGAAAACCTTCCGCATTGTGCATTACTTCGTTGCTACTAACGCCATTCACAATAAACTTTGCAGACAGTATTCGCATATGCCTTCGAAAGGTCTCTAAAATTATGTGACATCTTCGACTTTTGTAGTCCTGTCTTCCTCAGTTGCGTGTAATATTACGGTATATTGATAATTTTTACTTATGGACCGTCTGGCAGCAACTGAATAAAACACAATTTTAGTTCCATTCGCTTTTCGCCTTTTTTTCTGCAAGGCATCATCAGTGGCAGGTTGCGTGGACAATTTGTTAAATATTACGCCCCTGTTGCATTTTTGGTGTTCTTCTTCTTATAAATGCCAAGTTGCGGTTTTTTTCCCACATTTCACAGCACTATGAACTGAACGCTTGTTTCAATGCAACAGGAGCGTAATATGTAAGAAATGGTCCACGCAGCCTGCCACTTATGATGCCTTGCAGAAAATAAAGGCGAAACGCGTATGGCACTAAAACTGTGTTTTATTCAGTTGCTGTCAGACGGTCCATAAGTAAAAATTATCAATATGCCGCAATACTACAAAATTATGTGTTTGTGTGGCACATAATTCAGAAGATGCGACGTTATGGACATCAACTCCAAGACCTGACGTTGCGTGGTAGGAGCGGGATGCAGAGCTATTAATAAATATCTGGGCGACGCTGGATTTCTCCGCTAGTATTACTATAGAATGGCCTGATGATAAAATGAAAAAAGGTGACGTCGTCTCTGCTATACACGAAGTTGTTTGCAAATTGTGGTGAATTGCTGAATGCATGCTTAAATACACGGAAGGGGAGAGGGAGGAACAAAGAGGTAGCGCAAGAAAGAGCAGAGGCGAGTTCGCCGGCGCATTAGGGGGACGCGCAGTGGCCGCGGCCGGCGCGCAGCCACGCTGGCCGGCCCTCTGCGAATAATTTATCGCCGCGATATCCGAAGGCGCGCCGACGGCTGCGCCCGGCCCGCACAGTAGTATTTCAGTAAGATGCGCCGCGCCGCGCCGCGCGCCCTTCCGGTTTGTTATCGAACTCTATTTTCTGCCCGCGGCACCACCACCCCGTCTCCCTCCACCCCCGCCTCCTATATTTCAGTTCCAATTCCGCCGCCGCCGCCTTTCACACTCCGCACCACCCCTCTCCCCTCCCCGTCCCCTCACCGCCCACACCGGCCTCTGGTCCCGGAACGCAGTTACACGTCTTCTTATCGTAGTGCGCCCCAGTCATTCCTTTCTCCACCACCCTCCGCAGGCTGGAACACGTCTCCCCAGTGTAAACTGTCCTCCTGCGTATGGTGACGCTACCTCTACGTTTCAAAACAGCACGGTGCTTAAGGTTTTTTTTCTTTTTTGGATGGTGCATGAGCCGTAGTAAAATTTTCTGTTTTGAAGAGCGCGCCGCAGCGCGTAGTGTGAAGCAGTCGCCCTCCGTTTCTGGCGGTGGCGCCGCTGTGGCAATCGCAGCTTTGGTGTCTCCTTCTGGTGGGAAAGTGGAAGGTTGCCTGTTGACATGTATTTAAGGGGCGCCATGAGCTCGGCAGTCGGTTCATCTTCACCCGACGCATCCACCAGCATCTCCACCAGCACCGCCTCCTTCCCGTTACCCAGTATGGCTTTCGTCCCTCCTTCTCTTCCGATGACCTTCTCCTTCACATCACTCAACTCCTTTCCGAGCAGCTTAATTCCCGTCGCTCCTCAATTTTCCTATCCCTGGACCTTGAACGTGCCTATGACCGCGTATGGCATTCCAGTCTCCTCTTGAAGCTCCAAACCTTCGCCCTTCCCATTAACTACGTCCGTCTAATCTGCTCCCTTCTCTCCCACCGTCCTTCCTACGTCACCATCCATAACACGGATTCCCACACCTTTTTTCCCTACGCTGGTGTGCCCCAAGGCTCCGTCCTCTCCCCCCTACTGTACCTTTTGTATACGGCGGACATGCCGCCTCCGTCACCCCCCGTTCACCATCTCCAGTTTGTCGATTACACCGCCTTCCTTGCCTTTGCCCCCACCCTGCAGCGCTCCCTTCTCCAATCCCATCTTGACCAGTCCACTGCTTGGTGCAACCAGTGGTTGCTCAACGTCAATTCCTCCAAAACCCCGGCGATCACTGTACGAAAAACCACCCCATCCTTCCACCTCCTTGATTTCTATCTCACAATCTATGGCCATCCTATTGCCCTCACCCCCACCCTTAAGTACCTTGGCGTCACCCTCGACCGTCGCCTCTTCTGGACCCCCCATCTCTGGACAATCCAAGCCAAGGCACACTCCTGACTCCATCTCCTCAAGCTCCTTTCTGGCCATACGTGGGGTCTGGACCCCCCCTCCACCATACTCCGCACCTATAAATCCCTCATCCACCCTATCCTTTGTTACGCCCATCCGGTCTGGATCTCCGCCCCCCCCCCCTACCTTTTATAGATCCCTTCAGATCTTTGAATGCCATGCTCTCCACCTCGCCTATCGCATCCGCCTCCCCTCCCCCACGCTGATCCTGTATGACCTCATTCCGTTCCCCCACCTCCTCCTTTTCTGTGAAAGGATACGGATACTGTACACCTGCCGTAAACTCACCCGCTTGTCTCACCCATCCTCTCCTACCCCCCCCCCCCCCCTCTGCTGCCACACATGTATTCCCACGTCCCACTTGGTCTCCATCTCTCCACCCTCCTTACCCTCTCCCAAGGTGGCTTCCGCCAGCTCCCCCTCCCTGATCATGTCCTCCTCCCCTCCATCTACCCCTCCTATCAACTTTGATCCTCCCCTCCGACTTCCTGTGTCTTTCCTTTGGGCAACCTCCCTCACTTCTCTCTCCTTTCCCCCATTCCCCAACTCCTCTTCCCTCGGGCGTCCCTTCCCCCTTCCTCCCTCCCCCCTATCTTTCCTGCCTGTGGCATCTCTGATCTCCCCGCTCCCTCTCCCACCCCCCCACCTCCTCTCTTGGCAGGTTCCCGGACTCGTACACGTTTAGTGAACACTCGCGCGCCGGAAATCAACGCCTCGTGTTTCTGTGTGGGCCGTCATTTGTGCTCAAGTGGTCCAGTGTTATTAGTTTTGTGCTCCTACGTTCGCGTGTGACAATTTTCGTCCCTTTTTCTGTCTAAGTGTCTGAACAACTTTTATCTTGGACTCTACGCCCGTGAACAGCTCCATGTATTTCAAAAGTGTATGTCTCCGTTTCTATATCCACCGTATTTTTTCTCTAATTGTCTTTATATGTCTCTTTTGTGTTCTCTGTGGGTAAAGAGCGGTGTATTATGCCGTTGATGGCCTGCCTGTAACAGGTTTAAAAATAACAATAAAGAAAAAGCTCGGTAGTCGGTCAGTCTGAGCCGGTGAGTCTGCGTGAGCCAGTCGGAAGCAGTTGATCAGCCAAGGCAGTCTGTCAGTCTGGGTGAGTCTGGTCAGTTGGTCAGCCAAGTTAGTCTGGGTCTGTCTGTCGTCCGCATTGGTGAGGCGGTTAGTGTCTGTCTGTCGTCCGGAGTGCTAGTACGTGTTAGGCCGCCAGTTTCCTCGAGTTTGCTCAGGGAATGAGCATTGGCGGTTGGATCCATCGGTTGGTCGGTCGCGCACTGTGGCACAAGATGACTTGTCCGCCGGGAGCATCGCGCATGTGAGCTTGCCACGTGAGTCTAGTGCCCGCGCCATATAGCGAGGCGTAGTGGCTTCGCGGCTGGCAGCGGACGGTTCGGGAGAGCGTTTTGGTGGTGCTGCACCAGCTCTTCGCCAGAAATCGCAGTTATTAGTAGCTGAGTGATTAGTGATATGTTGTTTCAGTTACTTTTTAAATTCTACTTGTGTTGTTGGTCAGTATCTCGTCCCCAGCTTGCTCGTTTGTCTCTCGTCCGCATTTGTTAGGCAGTTACTGTCGGTCTGTCTGTCCATCTGTCTGCCATACGTTAATAGCTGCCTCTGTCATGTTTATCGGATTCGGTGTTAACGAATTTATAGAATTAAGGTAAGGGCAGAATTCGTGAATTTATTTTTATCTTGCCTATCATCTTGCGAGGCGGTATATGTGTTATGTAGAGCATGTTGTACACTATATGTAAGTCTGAATGCCATGGGTTTTATTTAAATAGTCATTTTTATGAAGTTGCCACCCTTCAACCGTAAGAGCCCTTTTAAAAACAAATTGCACTTTTTTTATGGAAAATCAGTTCTTAGTGTGAGTGTTTGTACCATTTCCATCCGTTTTACGGGGTGCATACTTCATGTGTTTGTCTGAGTTGTTAAAAAATTTAGTTTAAAATAATCTGGTGTGTTGCATATTTGCACCAGTGTAGTTTTTCAGAGGTCGTTGTGAGCGGTCCTCACTACGGCCATCTTGAAAGGGAGCAGAAGCTTCTCAGCCCGAAGGCTCCTACTGTAAGAAAAAAGCCTCTGAATAATTGTAACTTGATATTTCGAGAGTGCTTTTCTGCTTATAAATTTTAAATCTGTTTTGAAAAGGCTTTTATGAATAAAATTTCCATTGGTTGAAATTTCATTTGTTTCCATCAGTTACTCCTTGGCAACCACTTCCACGCTCACATAGTGTGTTAATGTTCTTGATGAATCACTAGTAAATAAAGTTAATTCTTTTAGAAAAGATTTTGAAAGTGTAAATTTTCGACGGTTCAGTGTAGTTCTTTGACTGGCTCCTCGGTACTTCTCTTTTGTATTCTCAGTTAGTTATTTAAATGTTCCGTAGATCATTTGAACGAAACGATTGGGAACGAGTCAGTTTACAGAATGTAAACATGATTAGTATTAACATTAATGAATACGTCATTCTTTTTACTCCTACTCATGCATCTGCACTTCCTTTCTGGCTACCAGTTGTTGAGTAGAAATTCGTCAATGGAACAGAAGGAGCTGTCCATGGCAAATGGTGTTTAGTTGGGTTTGAAGCTTGCTTCCCTATCTGTCAGACATTATATGTTAGTGTACAACTGATCAAAAATTTTTCTTCTGCATATTTAACTCTCTTCAGAGCCACTGATATCTTTAACAATGAGTAATAAAGGTTATTTTCTCCTGTAGTTTTGTAGGTATGGACATGAACGTTCTTCTCACATTGGGATGTGTTATTTATGAAGCATTTCAGTAGCGAATATTTATTGTGATGGTGCACTTCAGACGCCCAGCTCCATGTAGAGATATCTGCATGACGTCCATGGTTGCGAACATCAGATATTACTCTTAGTCCTTGCTCTTGTGCAATCGGTACTTCCTTTCTAAGAGACGAATTACCCAGAAAATTATTCTGTAAGATACCATTGAGTGGGACTATGCAGAATATGTCAGAAGGTTCATACTTTTTTCCAAGGTTAGCAAATATACGAAGCGAAAGTAACTCTATTTAACTGTCTGGCAAACTAAATAACATGCTTCTTCCAGTTCAAGTTTTCATCTGTACATACATCCAACAATTTGGAGCGTTCTACCCTGTTCACTGACTCCTGCTCATGTGCTAAATCAGTTGTTGATATGACTCTACATTTCGACAGAAGTGAATCTACTGTTTCTTTGTTTTTCAAAATTTAGAGTGAGTCCATTATTAGAGAACCACTTAACAATCCCTTGGAAAATACCATTTATCAACTCTTCTTTCTTTCTAATTTATTACAGCCCAAGTACCCTCTGCAAAAGGTACCAACTTGCTTGTTGGATGTTAAGTGGAAAGTTTTTTTGAATATGTAACGAATTAGAGGTGGCCTCAAAACTGAACCATGTGGCACCCCCTTTGTATTCCTTCCCTCCCCCCCCCCCCACAGTCACTAAAATATTCTGTCTTCTCAACACTATCTGAATTATTCAGCACAAGCTACAGCACTCTGTTTGTTAACTTTAGTCTTTCTAAGAGAGTAACATGATCTACATAATACAATCCTTGTAAACATAACAAAAACATACCAATTGGCAATATATTATTATTTAAGGCTTGTGCTATTTGATGAGTGAATGTATAAATAGCGTTCTCAGTCAAGTAATTCTTCTGTAATCCGAACTGTGATCTGCCAAATAAACTGTTTCCACTTTAGCTACTATGTAGTACATTACTTTTTCGAAGATTTTGGACAAACATGTCAGTAAGGAAATTGGACAATAACTGTTTAATTCTGGCTTGTCACCTTTCTTATTAAGAGGTTTAACAATTACATATTTTAACATTCCTGGAAAAAGATTACCGGCCGCTGTGGCCGAGCTGTTCTAGGCGCTTCAGTCCGGAACCGCGCTACTGCTACGGTCGCTGGTTCGAATCCTGCTTCGGGCATGGATGTGTGTGACATCCTTAGGTTAGTTAGGTTTAAGTAGTTCTAAGTCTAGGGGACTGACGGATGACCTCAGATTTCAAGTCCCACAGTGCCTAGAGGCATTTGAACCATTTGGTGCAAATGGCCCTGAGCACTATGGGACTTAACATCTCAGGTCATCAGTCCCCTAGAACTTAGAACTACTTAAACCTAACTAACCTAAGGACATCACACAACTCCCAGCCATCACGAGGCAGAGAAAATCCCTGACCCCGCCGGGAATCGAACCCGGGAACCCGGGCGTGGGAAGCGAGAACGCTACCGCACGACCACGATTTGAACTATTTGGAAAAAGATCCCTTCACCAGAGATAGATCGCTTATGTCACTAAGGATATTACTTATTATGTTGGAACAGCTTTTCACAATTCCGTCAATCCTACAAGAGCTTTTGTTCTTTAGAATTTTTACAATCCGTTTAATTTCAGTAGATGGTGTTGGTACTGCTTCTAGTTGCTTGAAGTTTTGTGGTATGAGATTTTAAATATATTACCTTGCTTCTTCACCTGAACCGTTTAATCCTATATTTGCTGTTACGTTTCGAAAGAGACTGTTAAAAGTACTTGCAGCTTGTGAACACCTGACCCGTATTGCAATTTTTGTTCTCTACAGTTTCATCCCGTGTTCTTCCAATAGCACCAATTCGAAAATCCTGAATGCTGGTCTGTGCCTCCTTTTGATGTGAGATTTTAATAGTCTTACGAGAAGATGGTGTTAAGTAGCCTTGTATACTCTTCACCCTGATCGATACCGTATCCTGCCAGGAAGTGGCCACACTTGATCTAATATATCCTACCATTGTAGTCAGTGAGTTTAACAGAGGATAGTTACGTAAACTGTTAACAAAAACATTTTCTGACTTTCAATCGTTTGATTGATCGTAAGTAATTTTCATCTTATTGCTGGCTCACTTATACGTGGAGTAATACATTTTTAGCATATCTATGTTTAAACATACCGCAATTACTCGAATGTAATGCCAACGAAAGTGACTGCGCCGTGCTGGCTCGCCTCGATTCCTCTTTCGACCTGCTGGAGCGACGTTTCGCGCCTGCGCTTCGCGAGGTGGCGCTTCGGCTCTTGGTGAGCAGCCACAGCGGCAGGGAGAGGGATGAGCTGAACCAACACCACCTAGACAACAGGCCTGCGCGCACTCTTGTGACGTCACATACTGATGGCTGGGTCTGTATGGGAACGACGCTAAACACTTTGCAGTTATACGAACTTTACGGGTTTTAGAGCTGATACTGCATAGGGATTCTCGTGCTTTCCACTTCTACATGGCCTTGTAATGAAAGTATGGAAATTTATATCACTGCGTGAAGTACCTGAACAAACCTGCCATATGTTATTTCAAGATGTAAGATTATTTTGACGATTTACCTTAAATACGTGTTTCTAGGCTTGAATACAAACTGTAATTTTAAATTCTGTCTTTTACCACAGGAGCAACGTTTTCTTGCAGTAAAAAATCGGCAACGCGCAACAACAAGCAGACGTTTTCGGTTTTAAATAAAGCAGCTGAAGCTCCTACAGAATTTAAGAGTTTGGTTCCCCGGTTATTTTCCTCTCCACTTCAAAATTTGCTGACCTCACACGAAACTCAAATTATTCGACGAAATGGAGGACCTCCTGACATAATATTGATGGATGAAAAAACAGGAATTTTTTTTTTATTTCCCTGTTTCTCCAGAACGTTAGAACCTTAAACATAAAAATATTGTTCCTCCTATATCCTTGACTGAAGGATAGTGCTGTTAGTTTAGTGTTGTTAATTTAATGAGTGCTGTTAATTTAGTCACAGAGTGCTGTTAATTTAATCACAATGCACTTACCTCGAATTCTGGTTCCTACACTGCTTGACACTGGACTCATTAAAGCAATTTTCTATGTTAGTTTACTCAAGTTGAAATTATTTCCGAATAACTGTATATGTAAAACTAAACAAAATCATTCTGTAGCTCTTCCAAATAAAAGTACTGGAAACTCAATAGTCTGGTAGGAATGATAAGGAATACTAAACATTTTCGAGCCACACTAATTAATATGGCTATTCTGTGTGACAATAGTTGCAAATATGAGACAGATTTCACAGCCAGCTTCGTATTAAAGTCGCAGCAAATGGTCCAGAATTAATAAACTAATTATACTGGTACATGATACATAACTGATTTAAAAACAATTGGCAAATGTGGTGCAATCGAAACAAATAACAGACTATAAATTTTTTGTCATTTATTTACCCTTGAATGATGCGTAGACACAAATTGCTGCCTCGGAATAGCTGCAATCCAGTGATTTCTCAACTCCACACATTAGGGAAATCGAAACATGTGCACTTTCATGCCGTATTGGGATTTATAATTTCCCTGGCAAAAGGGAACGCGACACTTGTATCCCATACTTCGAAGAACTGTAGGTGAATACTGTATGAAATATATATCAGTTTCACGTGGCACACACCTTCAACACAACATACACGCCAACAAGACTGCCGAGTAACGATAAGATGGCCAACAGTTTGTGACGTCACGTGCCAATATGACCGCTGTGCGTAGGGTCTTGTACCTATAAGGCTTTGACTGAACTCGGGCAGCCTTTCAGACAGGAGACGGAGTGTGGTGGTTACCAATGGCATCCGATAGGATACAGAACCAAAGGGATACCGCTTAAGCGTGGAAGGGTTCGGTTCTAATTAGATACCTTCCATTCCTTCAGCAACAATAACTGCAATTATTATGTTAAAAATATAATATGAAAACTTGTTCACTCTTTTTCACACAAATCTGCAAGCTTGCTTTAAGGTAAAGAAGCATCTTTAAACAATCAGTAGTTACAATGAATAAAACTCGTTACAAGGCATTATGCAGAGTTTCCAGATCCACAGGTGGATAGGAGTAGATTTAAGAAAAATTTTATTTAGAAGTAGTTGATGTGCTCAATGGTAAAACCATTGCGAGTGAATCGCCCTTAAAAACTTCGTTAACAATAAATGGATAAGTCCACAGAACTGATACAGAATAATTATTGTTTTAGAGTAGTTACTGACAATTACAAGAGCTCGAGTGAATAATTCAGTTTGTCCTGACAATGAAATTATGGACAAGAAAGCAATTACAGTAAGTTATAAGGTTCGCACCGAGGATTAATTTAACGATGACCAGTTTAGGCTGAAATAAGGCAAGAAGTCAACTTTGATATCTCGGAGGACAACTGGCCAATACAGAGGAAGGGAGGCTGGAATCAAACCGCCATACTGACGACTTCGAGTGTAACGCACACCAGAGCCGCAGCGAGCGAACACCAGCTGCACTTCCCTGTCTCTCACAACGGCCAGCACCGCCACAAGGGACAGGGAGCCACAGTGAGTTCCGCCTGAAGAATAAATATTGACGTCAAAGGTACATAAGTGAAATCACCTGACTCAAAGACATAGACATTCAATAATAGGAGGGTGCGACCCAAATAACCTAATGAAACGCCCCTAATTATTTCTCTCCAATCCCTAGTAGCGCCAGATTACCAGAGCTGCTATAGGAAAATATAATAAATAGCCAAAATGACATTTTTAAATTAACATAGATATTCGTGAAATAAGGAACTCAAATAAGAACGGAAAACTCGGAGGACAGCAGCATGGAGACTCCACGCTCAGCGCTCGCTGGTAGCATACCGCGTCTTGTACTCGCCCACCGTGGCGCTCGGGGTCACCGTACCAAGTTACGGCACCTGAAGATGGGCGTATAAGAGCCTTAAAACGTTAGTGTCCTAAATAAAAGAACCTTGCAACTGTAGCGGTACTTTCAACCTCTCGTATAATTCTCAGAAGCTGACGTTCCTCCGACAGGATTGTTGGTTGTATCCAGATGGACAGTTTAAACTAATAAAGTAGGTGAACCAAAAAAATGGTTCAAATGGCTCTGAGCACTATGGGACTTAACATCTGAGGTCATCAGACCCCTAGACTTAGAACTACTTAAACCTAACTAACCTAAGGACATCACACACATCCATGCTCGAGGCAGGATTCGAACCTGCGACCGTAGAAGCAGCAAGGTTCCGGACTGAAGCGCCTAGAACCGCTCGGTCACAGGGCCGACTGTAGTTGAAGCAATACGTCAGTTGAGCGACCTCTTTCACAACACATTGGAAGATAAACTGAGCCTACCCATCAGTGCACGTCATCCTCTGGTGCCCCTGTATGTAGCATCCGTGCAGAAGTCCCACAGCAAGATCAGGAGCCCCATTGAACCCCTATTAGAAAACAGCTCTTGGTAGGTGGTCAGCTTCCAGGTTATTTGTTAAGGAAGGGCATTCTTTGTCGCGAAGCTGGTAGGCTCGCTCAAGTTAGGATTTGTTTACCTGCAGAACCCATTCCTCCAGTCTTCCCGTACTTTCATGATTTATTATTGAGAGGGAATTTTGGCACTCAAAATACCATAGCCAAAGTCCGTCGTCTATAAAGATATCCGACGCTTGTTGGGGTAGTGTGAGCTATGTGAGGTAGCCAAATCTCTTTCCAACTCCTGTAAGGGTCTGCTGCATTCTGGATGCGAGCGGTGCCACATGGACCAGTTACTTATTGATTATGGTTGTCCCCTTTCAGGGACCAAAGCGGGGGATTGTTATATTTTAGTGGTTCATGACGCCATTTCTCATTTTCTTTGACTTCTTCCGATTAGGAGGGTCGCAGCTTCTGTTATCATTTTTATAGGAGGTCTTCCTTGTTTGGGTCTCCCAAAGTTCTGGTCAATGATGATGCTCCAGTCCATGTATCCGCGGAGTTTAAGCGTTGACGTTTCGGCAATGCTATTAAGCACATTACAATTTTTTGTTGAGTCATCGGTCTTCTGACTGGTTTGATGCAGCCCGCCACGAATTCCTCATTACTAACACTCTTTATTATCCTTAACCCTCCTTTGCTGAAAGCGTAAATAAGAATGTGAAGCCCGCTATCATCATCTATTAGGCTAAGTCCCAGACCAAGTAGGATAATTGTATCCTTTTGATTAACTTTGCCTTCAACTCAGCTCAGATCAAAGTTTGCCACTCCGCTTAATTTCTCTTTGGCGAATTTATGGAACATTAGCGACCTTTTGCCCCATGTGCTTAGCCCAGACGTCTTTAAACAGAACTGCGGCATGTCCAGGAAGAATATTGAATTAGCTCATCGACTACATAGAAAATGTTACAATCGGGGCAAAAAACCATTTCAGGCCAAGGCCGGCGATAAGCTTCATTCAGAATATCAACACTGGTAAATGGTAGGTGGTGGGTGTTTCCAGAAAGCTCGTCCCATGGTTTGCAGGCCCTTGTACTATCTTGAAAGTGCCGAGCCCTGTCAGCGTCCTGGTTCGTAACCCTCGTACTGGCACGACCTATGTGGTCCACGCTAGCCAGCTCAAGGGAGTTAGTTAGCCATGGTGATGGTGTGGGCGTGTTTCAGTTTGAGTGGGGAAGTTGAGCCCTGCTCGCCTTGATTCCCCTTTCGACCTTCTGGCGCGACCTCTCATGCTTGCGGTCCACGAGGTGGCCCTTTGGCTCTTGGTGGGGAGAAAGATGAATCAAAGTTGGGCAGCCTTCTGGGCTTGTTGGTCCATGACCAGTGTTCAGCAAGTTTGCTTTCTGTAACTTGGTGTTCTTCGGGGACAGTTGACAGGTGATTAGGTTGCATGCCTTTCGAGGATTTTTCACGCATTTCTTACGTGACCTGTTCTTAGTGGCTTGCTCGTAACACCGATAAATGAATTTGATGGGTAAACATTTAGGCTGCCTGACGGTACGTAATCCAGCGTTTCTCTGGCCTCTGCTGCTATGAGTTGGCTTAATGCCTTGTTAGCGTCTTAATGTGTAATTTTGCTGGTGTCTCATTACTTTGTATTTGATACTGGCATACAGCATTGTTCAGCCCAGATGACATTTCCGCAGATAAATTATTCGATGAAGGTGCCGCTGTTTCCACTTGTTTTTCCATCCTAGGTGAGTTAAACCGTAATATTCCGTTCTCACAAGGTTATCAACCTACCTGTAAACAGTTATGTAGAGTCCAGATCTATCTCTTTCATTGGGATAACCGTCTTGCCGGTTTATGGAACCTACAACTTACCCTGGCTCAACAGTAGGCTATTAACCAACTAATTACTCATGTAAGGGAATTATTAATCTATGCTAGTATCATGGGATTAGATTAGGAAGCTACTAGGCACTTAGTGGTTAGGCCAAGTAGGTACCTCCAATTTGGATAGGTCTGTCCCTGAATATTTTGCTAAATTGCCTCATCCAGTCGTGCATCTGTTGCACGGTATTTTCAGAACTGTCTATTCATCAGTTGCCCCAAGTTGAGAGCGTATTATGACTGATCGTGTGCTTCTAATTTAATGCCGACGCTTTACAGATTCCTTATGTTGTTATACTTTGTCTGCTGTACCCGTTATCAAAAAGAATGGTTCAAATGGCTTTGAGCACTATGGGACTTAACTTCTGAGGTCATCAGTCCCCTAGAACGTAGAACTATTTAAACCTAACTAACCTAAGGACATCACACACATCCATGCCCGAGGCAGGATTCGAACCTGTGACCGTAGCAGTCGCGCGGCTCCAGACTGTAGCGCCTAGAACCACTAGGCCACTCCGACCGGTTATTACGAGGATTTTTAAATAATGTATTTTCCGTGTTTCTCCAGATTCAGAGTATCTTATGGGACCTGAGACGCCGTATAATAGAAAAGAAATTATCCCCACGTATCCGTAGTGGGTTAGAAAGTGTGAATTACTGGCACGTGCAAGCACCTACTGAGGTTTTAATTCATTAATCAGCACTTCAGTTTTAAAAATTAAAATCATGAGAAAAGAGTTTGCTAGTGCATCACTGGTAAGCTAAATTTATTTTACACAACAATGGATGTATACAGGAACTATCAAAACAACAACAACATATGAGTAACGCATTCTTAAGTGACACAGTCATTATTAAATAATAATTAACCTGATTATCTACATGACTTGGAGACAAACATACCGTAAACTCAGAATGAGATTTTCATTCTGAAGCAGAGTGTGCGCTGATATGAAACTTCCTGGCAGATTAAAACTGTGTGCCGCAACGAAACTCGAACTTGGGACCTTTGCCTTTGGCTGGCAAGTGCTCTACCATCTGAGCTACCCAAGTACGACTCACGCCCCGTCCTCACAGCTTTACTTCTGTCAGTATCTCGTCTCCTACCTTCCAAACTTTACAGAAGCTCTCCTGCGAACCATTCAGAACTAGCACTTTTAAAAGAAAGGATATTGCAGAGACATGGCTTAGCCACAGCCAGGGGGATGTTTCCAGAATGAGATTTTCACTCTGCACCGGAGTGTGCGCTGATATGAAACTTCCTGAAAGATTAAAACTGTGTGAGGGACCGAGACTCTAACTCGGGACCCTTGCCTTTGGGGGAGCAAGTGCTCTACCAACACAGACTCCTTTCTTTCAGGAGTGCTAGTTCTGCACGGTTCGCAGGAGAACTTCTGTAAAGTTTGGAAGTTAGGAAACGAGATACTGGCAGAAGTAAACTGTGAGGACGGGGCGTGAGTCGTGCTTGGGTAGCTCAGATGGTAGAGCAATTGCCCGCGAAAGGCAAAGGTCCCGAGTTCGAGTCTCGGTCCAACACACAGTTTTAATCTGCCAGGAAGTTTCAGACCGTAAATTATAGGCGTTACTCATCATTAGTCACTGCCGTCATTATAGTCGATATCCTAGTAGGAGATTACATTAGAGACAGCTTCATTTCCTCTTTTCCACTATCCTCAGTGTCGCTCCAGAGCCTATCATCTTCAGTCCCATCCGCAGTATTTGAAGTACAGCATTTCTTGATGTATTTTACTGCTGGTCCCGGCGGAGGTTCGAGGTCCTCCCTCCGGTATGGGTGTGTGTGTTTGTCCTTAGCATAATTTAGGTTAAGTAGTGTGTAAGCTTAGGGACTGATGACCTTAGCAGTTAAGTCCCATAAGATTTCACACACATTTGCACATTTTGATGTATTTTTAGGACCGCTTCGATGCTTCTCCAGGCAGTCGAAATCCATTGTGCAATATTGTGGGGTGAAGCACGCTTAACATTTCCTGGCGGAATAAGATCTCGGTTTGTTTCGCAGAACCATTTCTAGTACTGTTCCTGATACGTTTATAGACTTTATTTCTACAAACATCCCGGTATTGTAACGGAAATCATTCCTCAAGGAATAATAACAAGGTCAGTGGTTAGACTGTCTGCCTTTACACGTCGTTAGACGGATGACCGCGAAACGCATCAAGGCAAAGCATTGATGGTAGGTTGAGAAACCCACCAGCACGGAGTTCCCACACGTTTGGGATACTCAGTCACCCACCTATTCTCTTGATATCGAACAATGACATCATCAGGGAGCAGATCTTCATGTTTACGTGTGTTGGAGCTTGTTTTCCACTTGCAGTTACGAAAGGGGGAAGTCTGCGTCCATCTGCTGTGGCTGCCAGCTTTACTGTTATGAGCTGTTTTTCACACGCTGATGTTTTGATGGTAACTTCTCTTACCCTCCTCATCAGCCCTGTAATTATGTGGCAAGTCAAACCAAACTGGTGTGTCATCAGTTGTGCTTGTTTGACCTATCGAGAAATTCTTCTCTTCCCGAAGTGCGATGACATGCCACTGAAACTCATGAATCTTTTTTCTCAAAATTTTGTGGGAGCTATTGGCGTAGTCTTGTATGGCGTCTTAGGGATAACCACTCCTGTTTCATAAAGTGATCAACCCATTCACGCCTAGCCTTAAACTCTAACCTCAGTTTATTCAGCTCTCTACCAGCCTTTTTTACTTTGTTTCTTACGGTGTCACTTGTCACGGGGTGCCCATTCTTCCTCCTTTCACGAACCAATTACAAGGCTTTTACATCCACGTCAGGAGGCTTCCCTAGGCGAGTGCGAGTGAATTTCTTTCCGATTAGCAATGTACGTACTGTAGCATCTGTACTGTAATGTGCTGCGAATACATAGAAACATAGATCCCTTATCCAAATAGCAGGTCAGCAACTGGAAGCAGTTAATTCCATAAATTATCTGGGAGTACGCATTAGGAGTGATTTAAAATGGAGTGATGATATAAAGTTGATCGTCGGTAAAGCAGATGCCAGACTCAGATTCATTGGAAGAATCCTAAGGAAATGCAATCCGAAAATAAAGGAAGTAGGTTACAGTACGGTTGTTCGCCCATTGCTTGAATGCAGCTCAGCAGTGTGGGATCCGTACCAGTTAGGGTTGATAGAAGGGATAGAAAAGATCCAACGGAGAGCAGCGCGATTCGTTACAGGGTCATTTAGTAATCGCGAAAGCGTTACGGAGATGATAGATAAACTCCAGTGGAAGACTCTGCAGGAGAGACGCTCAGTATCTCGGTACGGGCTTTAGTTAAAGTTTCGAGAACATACCTTCACCGAAGAGTCAAGCAGTATATTGCTCCCTCCTACGTATATCTCGCGAAGAGACCATGAGGATAAAATCAGAGAGATTAGAGCCCACACAGAAGCATACCGACAATCCTTCTTTCCACGAACAATACGAGACTGGAATAGAAGGGAGAACCGATAGAGATACTCAAGGTACCCTCCGCCACACACCGTCAGGTGGCTTGCAGAGTATGGATGTAGATGTAGAAGTAGAAGAGTGCTGGCACGGTAACTCAGCGTGTTCGCTGAGAGTGTTAGCTGCTCTCTGTAATAGAAAAACTAAGTGAATTGATAGTACAACAATGTACTTTAACTGATGTACGAGACGTCCACCTCGAGCAAATGCAACGAACAATAACGTACAAAAGGAGATCAAACACAACAAAAAAAGCAAAGTGATTGGCATCATTGATCAATGATCGAAACGTTAAGGGTCCCGGGTTCCAAACCCTCCACTGCTTAAATTTTGATCAAGAATCAGCATTGGCGGCCGAAAGCTTCCAGCATAAGAAGTCACCATCATTGTGCCAATGGCCTTGTCAAAGAGGGTGGAGAAGTGGACAGAGGTTCAGGGCACTCTCTTGTCCTCGGGGTGGGAAACTGCACCTAAAGGCGAAAGAATCAGCAATTATCAGTGGCATTAGGATACAATGAGGATACAAAAGGCAATGGAAACCACTGCATTAAAAACACATAACGTGTATCCACAGGACATGTGGCCTGTAATTGAAAACGTGTCATGATGATCTCTCCACTGGCAAAACATTCCGGATTAACCCCCATTCGGATGTACGGGAAAAGACTGCCAATGGGGAGGTGACCGAGAGAAAAAGATTGAATTTCCAATAAAAGCATAACGTTCTACGAGTCGGGGCGTGGAAGGGAAGTTAAAAAATCTGAAAAGAGGAATAATACGGCTCAATCTATAAGACAAGGATTCGTGGTCAGATGAGTATCGGGTAATATCAACAGCAGCAGAAATTGATATAACAGGTGTAGGATTCGTTATGAATAGGAAGGTAGGGCAGAGGGTCTGTTACTGTGAACAGTTCAGTGACCGGGTTGTTCTAATCAGAATCGACAGCAGACCAACACCGACAACCATAGTTCAGGTATACATGCCGATGTCGCAATCTGAAGATGAACAGATAGTGAAAGTGTATGAGGATATTGAAAGGGTAATGCAGTACATAAAGAGAGATGAAACCCTATTAGTCATGGAAGTCTGGAGTGGAGTTGAAGAAGAAGGAGTAGAAAATAAGTTTACAGGAGAATATGGATTTGGGACAAGAAATGAGAGACGAGAAAGATTAATTGAGTTTTGGCATACATTTCAGCTGCTAATAGCAAATAGTTTGTTCAAGAATTACTAGAGGAGGATCTCTACTTGGAAAAGGCCGGGTGATACGAGAAGACTTCAGTTAGATTACATCACAGTCAGGCAGAGATACCGAAATCAGACACTGGATTGTAAGGCTTACCCAGGAGCAAACAGAGACTCAGATCACAATATAGCAGTGATGAAGAGTAGGCTGATGTTTAACTAATAAGTCAGGAAGAATCAATACGCAATGAAGTGGAATACAGAAGTATTAAGAAATGGCGAGATACGGTTGAAGTTCTCTAAGGCTACAGCTACAGCAATATGGAATAGCTCAGTAGGCAGTACGGTTGAAGAGGAATGGACATCTCTAATAAGGGGCAGTCACAGAAGTTGAAAAAAAACATAGGTAAAAAGAAAGTAGCTGTGAAGAACCCAGGCGCACGCAACAAAAGAAATATTACAGTTGATAGATGAAAGAGGGAAGTACAAAAATGTTCAGGAAAATTCAGGAATACAGAAATACAAATCACTGAGGATTGAAATAAGTATGAAGTGCAGGGGAGTTAGGACGAAACGGGTGCATGAAAAATGTGAATAAATCGAAAAAGAATTTACTGTCGGAAAGACTGACTCAGTATACATGAAAGTCAGAACAACCTTTGGTGACATTGGAAGCCTCTATGAGGGGGAAGATGTGTCTGATGTGATAGATAAAGAAACAGGGGTCGATTTAGAATAGACGGAGGATCCAGTATTAGATTCAGACTTTAAAAAATCTTTCGAAGACTTAAGATTAAGTAAGGCAGAAGAGATAGATAACATTCCATTAGAACCTTCTAAAATCATTGGGAGAAGTGGCAGCAAACTGACTATTCTCGTTGGTGTGTAAAATATATTAATCTGGCAACATACCATCTGACTTTCGGAAAATATGCTCACAATTTCGAAGACTGCAAGAACTGATAAGCGCTAGGAATATCGCACAATCAGCTTGAGGGCTCATGTATCCAAGTTGCTGACAACAATAATAGGCCTACATAGAATAACTGAAAATAAAATTAAGGATGTGTTACATGACGGTCAGTTTGTAACCTCCCACTTCCTAATCGGCCTATTGGACTGCGATATAACTGACCGTGATAGTACATGCCTAATGACAGTTTACAGTGAGTAAGGCTATCGTTACCGAAGGAAAATAACTCCGATTAGTTTTAGGAAAGTGCACAACAGACTCTTCTGAAGAAAGAATCAATTCTAAACTTAAGCTAAATAATGATGATAATTTTGAAATGGGTGGATTATAGTGCAGTCGCTCACGAACCGCGCAGGGGAGGAAAGGGGTACCACACAATATTTACTACAAAAGTCACTGATATCACAAAGAAAACATTGATTAGCTATAAAGGTGATAATTAAACCGTCGCCAGCCCACTAGGGCAATGAGCCTCCAGAATCTTGAGAAAGGTAATGGCAAAGATATTTAAGCAAATAACCACTGGCGTGGCCACAGGAGGTTGTCACGCTTTTCCACAGCACAACAGTTTACGAGAAAATAAATGAATCAGAAAGCACTGAGTTTGGAGTTACTTATCCTATATCACCAACTTTTGAAAGTAAAATTAAGTGAAGTTACTGGTTATTTAAATATCTGGCTTAAGTTAAAATTTTATATGTAAACAAAAAAGTTGCTTTCAGTAACCTCAAGGTGACGTAACGCAAAACTTAGAGAGAGGCAAGCAATTTACTATTGATTACTGAAAGATTGAATTGAATTTACTTTAAGCAAATGAGCAACTTTTAAAATAATAGCAATAAAATACATACCAAGTCAGCAGAAGTCACTCGCTAAGCTAAATACAGAATAAATGAAATTGCACTCTCTTAATTTGTGCTGCATCTTTAGTTATTAGTTTTTCCAGAGAAATTTTACTTTACATTAAGTAGCTTGTGTCATGCAGCTCAAGAATAAATAGTTACTGAGGCACAAAATTTAGACTGAAACTAGTCATTAGCAAACACACAAAACTAGCAGTAAATATTTTATCAATGTTCATATTCTCAGGACATTCGGTGATTCCATGGGAAGGAAAGGGACCCTGCTTGGTAATAATGTCTGAGGACAAAGACAACACAGGCTCCCTACAAGTTTTATCTATTGCAGTTTTATTCAAATTATTCATTCTTTGTGAAAGAAATGTTACTGGGCAATGTCAACGGAAGTTTATAATTTTTCACGTAACAGTCTTAATGATGTTGTAGTTGTGCTGGCGACAAAGAATGTAGCCGACGGCAATGCTGAGCAGCCCTTGTTGCTGCTGCTGCTGTACGATGAGGAGCCCGACGCGTCTCCAGAGCCACGGATAACTATGGGACAGGCAACAGCCGGAATTGCTGGTTCCTCCGCCTGTTCACTCCTATCGCACTCTCAATACTCTCGAGTTCACAAATCGGGCCAGTCTACTTTGGCTCGAGCAAAGCTGCACGCCGTGAAATCAGGAGCGCCCAACAAGAACTTGAGCATCCTTTCATGACCCAGGCTGCGCTGCTTCCTCTCTCCTCGCAACGAACAGACATTCTTCATACGTAAAGATAAACAACGGCACGGCTACTTCAATTTTCTCGTTACTATCGATACATTTCAATAAAATTCCCTTGGTTATTACCCAGCAATTTACAATATTTTCAATATAATTACAATAAATTATATACAGTCAATTAATAAATACACTAGCACATCGATTACGTATTAAATATAGTGTCTGTAATACAGTTTAGAGCTTCAAATCAAAAGTACAGTACAAGTTATCATCGAATATCAAACAGCGAAAATTTTGAATGGTGCAGAAGGTATTTTATCTGCATTTTCGGTGTTGTAGGTTTGCCTTTAATAAAGGTAAACGCACGAGAGAGGCAATTCTGACGTTGCGGTTGATAATGGAAGCAACACTAAATCATAGGATTTGTCGACCTGGAATAAACGTTCGACAATGTAAGATCGTGCAAGATGTCCGGAATTCTGAGAAAGATAAGGGTAAACTATAGAGAGAGACAGATAATATATAATATATACAAGAGCCAAGAGGGAATATTAAGAATGGATGACCAAGAACGAAGTGCTCGGATTAAAAAGGGTGTAAGACAGGGATGTAGTCTTTCACCCCTACTGTTCAATCTCTATATTGGTCGAATGAATAACGATCAAAATAAAAGAAATGTTCAGGAGCGGGATTAAAATTCAAGGTGAAAGGATGTCAATTATACGATTCACCGATGACATTTCTATTCTGAGTGGAAGCGAAGAAGAATTACAGGATCCCCAGAATACTGATTGAGATATAATCGAAGAAAAACGAAAGTAATGAGGAGTAGTAGAAATGAGAAGAGCGTGAAACGTAACATCAGAGTTGATGTTAAGATAATATTGAAGTTGATGAAGTTAAGGAACTGTGCTGCCTAGGCAGCAAAATAACCAATGACGGGCGGAGAAAGGATGACATCAAAAGCAGACTATCAATTGTCTAAAGGGCAATCCTCCTCAAGAGAAACCTACTGATATCAAACATAGGCCTTCATTTGAGGAATAAATTTCGGGGAATGTACGTTTGGAGTACAGCATTGTATGGTAGTGAAACATGGATTGTGGAAAAACCGGAACAGAAGAGAATAGAAGCATTTGAGAGGTGGTACTAAAGAAGATAGCTGAAAATTAGGTGGACTGACGAGGTAACGAATGAGGAGGTTTTACGCAGGCCAAATTGTTTACCGAAATAAGAGTTATTTCTTTCCATAAATCACACACAAAATACCGCAGGTAAGATTTACTTCTAAAGCCTTTCACATACAAAACTGTCATGAGCCATTCTATCCCTTTGTGGCGATTTGGAATAAATTAATTTACACTACTAGCCATTAAAATTGCTACACCACGAAGATGACGCGCTACAGACGCGAAATTTATCCGACAGAAAGAGAAATCTGTGATATGCAAATTATTAGCTTTTCAGAGTATTCACACAAGGCTGGCGCCGGTGGCGACACCTACTACTTGCGGACATGAGGAAAGTTTCCAACTGATTTCTCATACACAAACAGCAGTTGACCGGCGTTGCCTGGTGAAACGTTGTTGTGATGCCTCGTTTAAGGAGGAGAAATGCGTACCATACGTTTCCGACTTCGATAAAGGTCGTATTGTAGCCTATCGCGATTGCGGTTTATCGTAACGCGACATTGCTGCTCGCGTTGGTCGAGATCGAATGACTGTTAGCAGAAAATGGAATCGGTGGGTTCAGGAGGGGAATACGGAACGCCGTGCTGGATCCCAACGGCCTCATATCACTAGCAGCCGAGATGACAGGGATCTTATCCGCATGGCTGTAACGGATCTTGCAGCCACATCTCGATCCCTGACTCAACAGATGGGGACGTTTACAAGACAACGACCATCTGCACGAACTGTTCGACGACGTTTGCAGCAGCATGGACTATCAGCTCGGAGACCGTGGCTGCGGTTACCCTTGACGCTGCATCACAGACAGGAGCGCCTGCGATTGAGTACTCAACGACGAACCTGAGAACACGAATGGCAAAACATCATTTTTGCGAATGAATCCAGGTTCTGTTTATACCATCACGATGGCCGCATCCGTGTTTGGCGACATCGATGTGTATGCACATTGGAAGCGTGTATTCGTCAAAGCCATACTGGCGTATCACCCGGCATGATGGTATGGGGTGCCATTGGTTTCACGTCTCCGTCACCTCTTGTTCGCATTGACGGCACTTTGAACAGTGGACGTTACATTTCAGATATGTTACGACCCGTGGCTCCACCGTTCATTCGATCCATGCGAAACCCTACATTTCAGGAGGATAATGCAAGACCACATGTTGCACGTCCTGTATGGGCCTTTCTAGATACAGAAAATGTTACACTGCTGCCCTGGCCAGTACATTCTCCAGATCTTTCACCAATTGAAAACGTCTGGTCAATGGTGGCCAAGCAACGGTCACTACTCTTGATGAACTTTGGTATCGTGTTGAAGCTGCATGGGCAGCTGTACCTGTCCACGCCTTCCAAGCTCTGTTTGACTCAATGCCCAGGCGTATCAAGGCCGTTATTACGGCCAGAGGTGGTTGTTCTGGGTACTGATTTCTAAGGATCTAAGCACCCAAATTGTGTAAAAATGTAATCACATGTCAGTTCTAGTATAATATATTTGTCCAATGAATACCCGTTTATTATCTGCATTTCTTCTGGGTGTAGCAATTTTAATGGCCAGTAGTGAAAATTACTCGTATTTAAAACCGTCTCTGTTCCATCATATTCGGCCTATTACAAACAATCCCATAGTGCTCAGAGTCATTTGAAACCCCTCCCCCCACCTCCGCCCACCTCCCACCCATAGAATAAGGAAGGGTGACCCTCATATATATATATATATATATATATATATATATATATATATATATATATATATATAATTTTCTACATCCACTTTTACATGATGACAATTAAGTGCTTCGCAGAGGGTTCATCGAACCACTTGTGAGCTACTTCTCTTCCATTCTGGAACAGAAGCGGGAAAAACGAACACAAATCTTTCCGTGCAAGTGCTACTTTTTCTTATTTTATTATAGTGATCGCTTGTCCCTATGAAGCTGGGCGCCAACAAAATATTTTCACACTCTGAAGAGAATGTTGGTGACTGATATTTCGTGAGAAGGTCCTGCCGCGCATAAAGCACCCTTGTTTCAATAACTTGTACCCCAAATCGTGTGTCATATCCTTTTAGCTTTTTCCTCTATTTCGCGTTAATACAAACGAACTCTCTTTCTTTGAAATTTTTTGATGTACTCCGTTAATCGTATCTGACGCGGATCCCACACCGCACAGCATTACTCTAGCAGAAGGCGGACACGCGTAGTGGAAGCAGTCTCTTTAGTAGACCTGTTAGATTTTCAGAGTGTTCTGCCATTAAATCGCAGTGTTTGGTTTGCTTTCCCCACAACGTTATCTGTGTTGTTGTTCCAATTTAAGTTATTCATAATTCTAATCCAGAAGTATTTAGTTGAGTTTACAGCCTTTAGATGTGCGATTTACCGTGTAATTGAAAACTTGCAGATTCTTTTTAGTGCTCATGTGAATCACTTCACACTTTTCATGCTTTAGAGTCAATTGGCACTTTTTTCACCATACAGATAGCTTGTCTTTGCAATTCGTTTTATTTGATGACTTTACGTGACGGTAAATGAGAGCATCATCTGCAGACAGACTGCTCAGATTGTCTCCTATACAGTTCATATAGATCAGGAACAACAGAGAGCCTATATCACTTCCTTGGGGAACTCCAGATATTACTTCTGTTTTACTCGATGACTTTCCGTCAATTGTTACGAATTGTGACCTTCTTGACAGTAAATCAATAATTTAGTCGCGCAGCTGATACGATACTCCATACGCACGCAATTTAATTAAAATTCGCTTGTGAGCAACGGTGTCTGGAAATCTAAAAATATGGAATTAATTTGACGTCCCCTGTCGACAGCACTTTTTACCTCGTGAGAATGAAAGGCTAGTTGTGCTTCACAAGAACGACGTTTTCTTAACCCGTGTTGGATATTTGGTAATAAATGTATTCTTCGAGATGATTCATAATGTTCGAGCACGGCACATGTTCCAAACTCTTTCTTGAGACTTGTGTAACTTTTCGGTATTTGTGTACGTGTCTTTTTATGAGTGACCGGTTGTATATGATTACTAAGTATGAAGATATTGTATCATCGCACTCTGAAAGGAATCTGACTGGTATACACACTGGACTGGAAGCCTTGCCTTTCATAAGTGTTTAAAGTCGCTTCGATACAACGAGGATATCTATTTCTAAGTTACTAATGTTGGTAGCTGTTGGTTGGTTGGTTGCTTGGAGAAGGAGACCAGACAGCGTGTTCATCGGTCTCATCGGATTAGGGAAGGATGGGGAAGGAAGTCGGCCGTGCCGTTTCAGAGGAACCATCCCGGCATTTGCCTGTAGTGATTGAGGGTAATCACGGAAAACCTAAATCAGGATGGCTGAACGCGGGATTGGTAGCTGTTAGTAATTTGAATTCTGTGGTATTTACTTCGTCTTTTTTGTGAAGGAATTTCGGAAAAACGTGCTTAATAGCTCTGCTTTAGTGGCGCTGTCATCAGTAACGTAACCATTATTATCGCGCAGTTATTCTTTTTCACATTAAAATGTTTGGTGCGATACTTTATAACATGTATATTCAAAGATGAAAGCTGCAATCTCCCATCTAGCCCAATGATTTCATGAAAATTAAGTTTCACTTGAAAATAGAAAGAAAAGTTTCCTTTAGTTGCTTCTTTGCCCCAAAATCCTGCGCATCCTCGCACGTTTTTTCTAGTACCCCTTTCACTTTATTTACGCTTCCAGTTAACATTTTACAGCTTTATATACAACCAAATTTTAAACAATTCTATCTTTTTGTACAGTTTTTCTTGGTCCACATTTCTCTTCCATACCGTTGCATACACATTGATTTACCTATCTTTTTTTGCATTCTGGTGTTTCGGGCTCCAATGAATGTAAATACATAGATCTGTGAAGTGTCACTCTTAACGGATCACAAAGAATTAATTACATTAAATAATATAAAACTTAAATTAAAAACTTCACTAAATAGCGAGGACGACGTTTTGAATGTCAGTTTTGTTTGTTATGAGAGGGTAGGCGAGAGATGATAAAAAGGTAACAACGATACGAAAGTATAGGGCTTTCTGTAATTTTTACGAATCATTACCTAATTTATTAAAATGTTACTGATTATAATTTTCATCTGAAACACATATACGAGTATGTACGAACTTGAACGGCTCCACGTGCATGGATGCACCTGCAAGGCGGTGTTGGCAGTTAGGAGATATGAGTACCTGACACCTTAACGTGCTCCTCCCATAACTGCAGGTAGATTGGTCGTAAAAGCAGTACCGCTTTTGTCTGCTAACTGGGATATTCCTTCCACACAAAAACATATGTATTTAATTGCTTTTGGAAATTCAACCCCTAAAGGGATGAAATATGTTATGAAACGTTTTATGAACATATTTCATAATGTGTGCGTTTTTAAAGCTAAATTTATTAAAATTTTAATTTAATTTGTCTGTTAGAAGTAAAATAAATAAGGTTTTCACCACAAGAAGACAGAGGGCATGATTAACAGAAACCTTGAACTCCAGCTAACACAGTAGTTCTCTGGTCACATGTACTTTCGGAAGAGGCCATGTTCCCATTGCCTCAATTAGCGTGAAAGACTTAGAAGGCGTTGCAATTTATGAGTAACATAAAAATTCTGTTAAAGAAAAACAAAAAATTGTCTGTGCAGACCTCAGAATCTACGCTTCGAAGCAGCGGGTGCTGAACTAGTTTGAGATATTATTCCTCTAGCACATTTAGTTTTAATTTTACAGCCATTTCAAATTTCACTGACCATACAGTCTATGCGTGCGAAGCAGCGTATGGTAAGCTGGTTTGAAATATTTTGCTTCTAGTACATTTACTTTTAATTTTTCAAATTTCACTGAATTTACCTTTTTTGCTAAACCAGAGGCATACTTTGTGCGCTGTGTTGTATTGGTAAAAAAATTCTTCATTGGTCAAGAATCACGCAGTTATTCTCAACTGTTGCACACTTCTGAATGAATATGTGAAGATTCTACAAGACAAATGCTAAAACATTCATTGTATGCATTTAAACCAAGAAAAATTCCTCTCTCTCTCTGCCTTTCTCTCTCTCTCTCTCTCTCTCTCTCTCTCTCTCCCTCTCTCCCTCTTTCTGGCTCTCTCTCTCTCCTCTCCTCTCTCTCACTCTCTCTCTCTCTCTCTCTCTCTCTCTCTCTCTCTCTCTCTCTCTCTCTCTCTCTCTCTCTTCCTCCTTCTGTCCCGCCTGCGTTTCTCGTATATTTCATCACTCATTATGTGTGATTTTCTCCCATTAACCAAGTCGTGACAGCCGATCCATTAACATGTACAAGTTGGACGGTTTAAGCACACTGTACCATTCATCTCAGAGTTATCGCGTTAATTTGTGTCTGATGTTTCTACTCAGTACATCTGTGATATTTTTTCAGAGTCTGACTACGACTACTACTTGCACATAATTATATCTCCACACCTATCCTTATTTTCAGTTAGTACCATGACGGTAATCACAGTGATTATGCTGCAGGCTAAGCTTAATTACTCTGGCAAGTACGAGAGGAAGCTGTTTCCTGTGTTATGGTCAGCACAGGAAGTTGTTACGTAGACGTGTAATTTAGCACGCGAGGGAGCCTATTTCAGATCGACAAATTAATAGTGTTCCGGGATACATTTATCTTTTAAATATTTCAGCTCTCTGTTTTTATCTAGAGGAGTAGGTCCATGAAGTCTCCAAAAACAAGTCGTTTTCCTGCGTAGGCTGTGTTATTTTGAAACAAACGCATTAACTCATAATTTACTTGTCAGACAATTTCACCGCCTTTGGTATTGTCAAGCTAGATCTGCTACTGTCATCAAGATAAAAAATATTAAGCCTGTAGCATGATACATATCACACAAATCTGTGTGGAGGAAGTAACTCGGGATAGCGTCCTTAATAACGGTTTCTCTAGACCATGGTAGTAATGGTCACAGTCATCTCAATTGTAAAGTCCGTGTGTAAAAATAAAAGAGCCAACGTAGGAAAACGACTCCCCTCCATAAATCCACAGCGACCGTGGACCAATATACACGGCGTTCAAACAAAGTGTCACTTTTTCCTAAGGGAGGTACTGGTGGTGTCACCGCCAGACACCACACTTGCTAGGTGGTAGCCTTTAAATCGGCCGCGGTCCGGTAGTATACGTCGGACCCGCGTGTCGCCACTATCAGTGATTGCAGACCGAGCGCCGCCACACGGCAGGTCTAGAGAGACTTCCTAGCACTCGTCCCAGCTGTACAGCCGACTTTGCTGTCGATGGTTCACTGACAAATTACGCTCTCATTTGCCGAGACGATAGTTAGCCTAGCCTTCAGCTACGTTATTTGCTACGACCTAGCAAGGCGCCATGATCAGTTTATATTGATGTTGTAAATCATGTACCGTCAAGAGCGACATTCGTCATTAATAGATTAAAGTTAAGTATTCCACCAGCTACGTCCGTTTTTCTCAATTCTAATTCCCTTGTCATGTTCCAGACCTCACGCCAGCCTGTGTGTGCTAAAACGCGTGCATTTCGACCTCCTTTAGGAACACGGTTGGCTCTCTTGCCAACCACAACATTGGCGACGAGGCAAAACCGCCTTCTTATCGATATTGCCCTGATTTACGTGTGTAATGGCTTCGCCACAATCTCCAGATGTACTGTACGAATTTTATCGCTTACAGAATGAGCAGACGCAGGCCTTACTGGATGCCCTTGGACAGCTCGTCCAGGGTCAACGTGCGATGCAAAACGATGCGGCAGCAGCCGCTTCACCGCTAACGAAGCCACAAAACGCTGTTGCACCCACTTTTCGACCTTTTGATGCTGCACTGGAAAGCTGGACGGAGTGGTCCCGCCAATTGGGATTCCATCTCGCCGCCTACAGAATTCAAGGTAACGAGCGGCAGCCCTTTTTTTTGTCCTCAGTAGCGGTACAAACGTACCGTGTGACAGTCAAATTATTTCCCCGACGCGACGTAGCAACTCTGTCCTACGAAGAAATTTTGTCTGCATTAGATGCATATTTCAAAGAATCAGTCAATGTAGTTGCGAAAAGGTATACCTTCTTTTGTACAAAACGTACGACAGGTCAGACTAATCGGGAGTGGGTTGCAACCTTGCAAGGCCTTACTAGGTTGGTTCAAATGGCTCTGAGCACTATGGGACTCAACTGCTGTGGTCATTAGTCCCCTAGAACTTAGAACTACTTAAACCTAACTAATCTAAGGACATCACACACATCCATGCCCGAGGCAGGATTCGAACCTGCGACCGTAGCAGTCGCACGGTTCCGGACTGCGCGCCTAGAACCGCGAGACCACCGCAGCCGGCCTTACTAGGGATTGTGCTTTTGAGTGTCAATATGGACTCCCTTATTCAGATACTATGGTACGTGATGCAATTGCACAGAACGTTTCTGATGTTCGTATAAGGGAACAGATTTTTAAACTTGTAAATCCCTCCCTTCAACAAGTAATGGACATATTGGATCGGCAGGACACACTTGACTTTGCTCAGGAATCATTTGAAACTTCGCCAGCAGTGTGTCAGGTTAACCGGCCCGCCGGGCGAGCTGCACGGAGCAGTAAACAGCTCTCGCGCCCGGCCGCGCCGCTGCCGCCAGGCTCTCAGCCACGTGTGCCGCGCAGGCAAGCAAATGCAGTGATCAAATCATGCCCGCGGTGTGCTACTAAACATTCGTGTGAGAATTGCCCGTCACGCCAAGCTATTTGCTTTTATTGTAATAAAAACGGACTCGTTCAGAGTGTTTGCCAGAAAAAGCTCAGATCGGAAGCTCAAACTCGTTCCAGGCCCTTTGCTTCGCGCTGGAATCAGAATCGAAGCAAGGTTACTCAAGCTCGCGAAACTTCGCCAATGGAAATTCGCAGTGCCACTCTCTCTAACAGTGACTGTGTTCGTTCCAAAAATAGTGTGCGTCGACATCGCCGGAACTCCCGTCAAGTCGCAAGTGATTATGTACCAGTGTCAGTTCACGCTGCACGAGACAGTCGCTCTTGTCGTCAGCAGGACAATAAACTTTTTGTAGACTTGGACATACCATTCCAGCTCGATACAGGAGCTGCAGTTTCACTGATCAATCAAGACACTTACAAATTGCTGGGCACACCTCCGTTGCGTGCCGTAAATGTTGAGTTACATAGCTATTCAGGACAAAAGATCCCTGTGTTAGGACAGTGCAGCCTTCTTGCAACATACAAAGGACAAACAAAACTTGTGTCATTTTATGTCCTTCGTTCTTCTTCTGCAGTGAACTTGTTTGGTTTCGATTTATTTCAGTTGTTTAACTTGTCTATAGTCAATCAGGTCCTATCAGTGAACCAGACGGTGCCTGCAGATAGTGTTTCTCGTCTATGTGAAGAATTTGCAGACATTTTAGCACCAGGCCTTGGTTGCGCTAAGAACTATAAAGCACATTTGGAACTGAAAGTAAACGCGCAACCGAAATTTTTCAGAGCGCGCAATGTTCCCCGCGCATTGGGTGATGAGGTCGCAAGAACATTACACGATTTGGAATCACAAGGCGTGATTAGACGTGCGCAGACTTCTCTCTGGGCATCACTCATAGTAATTTTGTCAAAACCTTCCGGCAAATTGAGACTTTGTGTGGACTTCAAGGCAACAGTGAATCCACAGCTAGTGATTGCAACTTTTCCTTTACCCCGCCCGGAAGATCTTCTTGACAAACTGTGCCAGGGTAAATATTTTTCAAAGTTGGACCTTGCAGATGCGTACTTGCAAATACCGGTGGACGAAGAATTCCAGCGCGTTTTGGTGGTTAACACGCATCTTGGGTTGTATCAATTCAAACGACTGCCATTCGGGTGTGCATCCGCCCCTGCATTGTTTCAGCAATATCTACAAACTGTTTTTGCGTCGGTCCCTACTGCAGCCAATTATCTGGACGATATTGTGATCTCTGGATAGACGGAAGAAGAACATTTGGCCAATCTCCGAACTTTATTTCAGGTCTTGCGACAAAATGGTCTTCGCTTGCGAAAGGACAAATGTGTGTTTTTTGCTCGGGACTTACCATACTTCAATGCCCAAGGCATACATCCCAGTCCCACGCACCTTCGTGCCATACAAGACTTGCCTTCACCGCAGAATTTGAAGCAGCTACATAGTGTGCTGGGAAAAATCAACTATTATAATAAATATGTGCCGCACGCCTCTTCCATTTCAGCTCCGCTTCACCGCTTACGCCGTAAGGGTGTTCCGTTCGTCTGGACGACGGTATGCGAACGCGCCTTTCGCCAGTTGAAATTGGCGTTGCTTTCCAATACTTGCCTTACGCCATTCGAACCCCAGAAGCCCCTCTTGTTGATGGTGGATGCATCGGATTTCGGGATCGGTGCTCTGCTTGCGCACAAAGATGGATCGCACGATCGCCCTATTGCCTTTGCGTCCAAATTGCTCTCGTGTGCGCCAAGAAATTATTCACAGATCGAGAAAGAAGCATTGGCTCTCGTATTTGGTGTTACAAAGTTTCATGATTTGTTGTATGGTCGTCACTTTACCGTAATCACAGACCACAAACCTTTGACATCGCTTTTTCATCCGACCAAGCCTGTACCTCCAGGTACAGCGCAGAAATTCATTCTCTGGTCTATTTTCCTCTCGTAGTACCGCTACGATATCTTGTATCGGTCCACTGCTAAGCACGGAAACGGTGATGCGTTGTCCCGCTTGCCTGTTGCTGAGGATAGGGCATTCGATTCCTCCGAACTTGCTTGCATGTTCATTGATGCGGAAAGCGACGACGTAGTCGAATCATTTCCGATTGATTTTCTTCGTGTAGCTACAGCCACAGCTGCCGACCCTGTCCTTGCTCCCGTTCTGCGTTTTGTTGCTACGCAATGGCCCTTGTCAAAGTCACGGATCGGGGACCCGTTGGTTCGCCGATTTTTTGCTCACAAGGAGAGACATTTTGTACGACGTGGTGTTTTGCTGTTGCGTTCTGATAATGATCAGTCCAGGGTCGTGGTACCACGTTCCTTAGAGTTCTCCACCAAGGGCATTGGGGTATAGTGGGAACGAAACAACTTGCTCGTCAGCACTGTACTTGGTTCGGAATCGATGCTGCGATTACGAATATGTGCTCTTCCTGCATGGTGTGTGCCTAACAACAATCAGCACCACCGCGGAAATTCTTTCCATGGCCAAAAGCCACTTCCCCTTGGCAACGCTTAAACATAGATTTTGCTGGTCCATTCTGGAATGCTTGATGCTTGGTTGTGGTCGATTCATTCAGTAATTTTCCTTTTGTTGTCCGGATGTCTTCCACGACATCGTCTGCCACCATCCAAGCGTTATCCGCTATCTTTTACATTGAAGGTCTTCCACAGACTATTGTTTCCGACAATGGCCCACAATTCATGTCCGCAGAATTTCAGTCATTCTGCAAGGCCAATGGTATTCAACATCTGACGTCCGCGCCGTTTTCGCCAGTCAAACGGTGCCGCTGAACCTTTGGTCCGGACTTTCAAGCCATAGATGTTGAAGTTGAAAGAGTCGCATTCTCTGGAGGACGCGTTATTGCTCTTTTTGCCCTTGTATCGCTCTGAGCCCCGAGATGTGTCGCTCGCCGGCTGAGTTGCTCCACGGTCGCCCTCATCGAACCTTGATGTCTTTACTACATCCGCCGCTTCAGGTTCCTGTGCAGCGGCAGACACCTGCTTTTGCTCCAGGCGACGTTGTCTACTATCGCCACTACCGAGGTTCACGGCGTTAGCTCGAAGGGCGCATTCTTCGCTGACTCGGGCGTGCTATGTATCTGGTTTTGGGGGCCTCTGTCGTCGCACGGCTTCTGCCGCTCGCCGTCTGCTTTCAGCGACGGTGCCGTCCGGTCAGCGCACCGGGGACCCATCTACTGGCTCGCCTGAGCCCCAGGTGTTACCGACGCGTGTCGCCACTATCAATGATTGCAGACCGAGCGCCGCCACACGGCAGGTCTAGGGAGACTTCCTAGCACTCGTCCCAGTTGTATAGCCGACTTTGCCGAGACGATAGTTAGCCTAGCCTTCAGCTACGTTATTTGCTACGACCTAGCAAGGCGCCATGATCAGTTTATATTGACATTGTAAATCATGTACCGTCAAGAGCGACATTCGTCATTAATGGATTAAAGTTAAGTATTCCACCAGCTACGTCCTTTTTTTTCAATTCTAATTCCCTTGTCATGTTCCAGACCTCACGATAGCTGCGTGAGCTAAAACGCGTTCATTTCGACCTCCTTTAGGAATACGGTTGGCTCTCTTGCCAACCACGACAGTGCTATTGGTCATAACTAGAAGAAAGGTTCTAATAATATGCCCGAATAACCAATACCTGTAGAGATAAGAACCATTCTACTTCTGACGTCTAATGTACTGCATTCGGTGGTATAGACGAGGCAAATTATCAAGGTACGCATTTGTGATCACATGCAAATTCTCGAGCAGTCACGATGTGAGGGCAGGAGGATAGCTTCAGTATCAATGTATGGGCAGCATTTGTCGGCGGGAAACTCATAGGGCCCTATGCATTAGCAAGCAAATTAACAGGTGCCCTGTGTCACCGCTTTCTTGGCAATGAAATATCAGCACTATCAAAGAAACTGTTCCTTGCAAAAATACAACGACTGTGGCTTAAGCACGACGGGGCACCGCACCGTTTCCTACGGACAGCGCAACAGTTCGTCATCGCAACGTTTCATGAGTAACCGATTGATTCCCATGGCCTCCCTCGTTACCTGAATCCGTTAGAATTCTGGCTTCTATGACATTAACGGGCTCTGGAAAATCCTATCTTTCCAATGGTAAAATACCGCTAATAAATTACATGTTTTTCAGAAAGTATTTGAGCTAGGAAGTTGAAATTTTTACAGGTTACGTATTGGAGTATTAGCTAAAACTTAACACAATGACTACTAAAAATCTGAATTCAGTCATTATAGATAAATTTTTTGTTGTAATGAAAATTCACTACTTTTGTGCCATTTTTGTTTATAAATGCAACAATATACAGGTTTTTGGAAAAAGGCTGTGTTAGGATACGCAGATCGGACTGTGTAAGATTTCCTCAAAATTTAAAGCAAACTGGTTTGGTAGATCCTTAGAAAACCTGTAATTGTATGAAAAAATAAAAGTTCTGAGAATCGAGCGACAAAGTTTGGATTTCCACATTAGTGCATTCCAGGCGCATAGGATGGATTATCGCCATCTCCTGCAAACTCCTCCTCCATATCCGTCTTTGACCTCCCCCTTCTAAGTTTGGCTTGTGTCTCTCGGCCACATACAGTCCTGTCAGTGGCCCGAAGACGTTCCGTCTCTAAAGCAAGCGACGTCTGTACCATGTTGAATCTTCATTCCCATATTTAGAAACACTTTGCACCTTACAAAACTGCCATCACTGAACGAAGCAACACCATCATACACACCCAAGTGAAGTGCGTCATCTCCAACAAACACAGTCTTGGCGATTCTTCAGCTTATAACACTATTTACACATTCATTGGGGTTTTGAGTTTTTCCATGAATAAACTTTTTCAACAGTTTAGGTGCTGCTAAGTGTTTGAAAAGAGGTTTTATCACTTCCATTACCGCATTAGGCAGACTACGTTTGTGAGTATACACTTCACCAGTCAGCAATCCCTTGTTGTACTTACACCATCTATTTTCTCCTTTGGGACACAAGTAATGATGGGGAATTTCATCGGTTGAAAAAGTGTGAAAAATCGACCCCAAACAGCTTTCTTCATTTGATCGAGACTGTGTGTTTTGTCTAATAGACATAATAGTTCTGTATTTTGTCAGTTACAATGTCAGTTAACCTTAAATTCCCATCCAACCCTTTTCAATCAGTGTGCTATTGATTTTTGTATGAAGCTTTCAGTCGCCGAAGTCTTGGCCCCATTCGTTTCTGTACGTGTCCAATACACTGAAATTTCTTCACTACACCTTCATCACCATAGGGGTTCAGTTCTTGAAGATGTTTGAAACTTTTAGAATCACCGTCACCAAGGTAATTCCCATATCGCACTTTGTCAAATGCAACAAAACGTTGAAATATACTAGCAACACCAGCCACTTCCATTCCTTCACTATTGCCACTATAGTGATCACTGTTTTCTGTTAATGCCGCCTCCACAGTTTTTTTCATAGACTCTATACAGAAATTTTCTACTTCAGACCCTATAAGTCTATTATAGTTCGTAAACTTGGTTGGGAGGTTTGGAAGATTCATCATGCCACAGAAAACAGCACGTGCAGTAGCACCCTTACGAATTGTACGCAAGGCATAAACAAATCTAACCTTTTGTTCATAGATTTTTCTAACATTTTCTTCATTAGGAGTTACTGCAGCACTGTTCCGAAAGGTGGTCATGTACGAACACTTACCACACTTCACTTTCATATCATTGACACGTCATACGTGAATTTTTATAGAGAGTTCCATACCGACCTCAGTACACTGAATACATCTTACACGTCTTGCAAAATTATTATTGAGAACTGAGATATCAAATATTTCATTCACATTCCATTCGCCCATAAGACATCCATACTTTTCATCAACTGAACCAAGCTTCCTCTACGAAGTACTTTCTCACTTTCATTGAAATGGGCAGGTGTACCAGCAAGGTTAGGTTCGCACATTTGGTAATCGTCTCTATTGTTTACGATAGTATCACCTACTTTTGGCTTTCCAACATTTCTCCTTTTCTCAAAAGCCTTCAGAATATTTCTAGTCACTTTACGTTCACCCATCATTATCCTTCATACAACAGAGACTTCAATAAACAGCATTCACTACTAGTATTTTCAGGATTACAAAAGAGTAAATAAACATTAAACACAAGATAATCGAGAGAGTAATATACAGGGTATTACAAAAAGGTACGGCCAAACTTTCAGGAAACATTCCTCACACTCAAATAAAGAAAAGATGTTATGTGGAAATGTGTCCGGAAACGCTTAATTTCGATGTTAGAGCTCATTTTAGCTTCGTCAGTATGTATTGTACTTCCTCGATTCACCGCCAGTTGGCCCAATTGAAGGAAGGTAATGTTGACTCCGGTGCTTGTGTTGACATGCGATTCATTGCTCTACAGTACTAGCATTGCTGGTGATGTCTTGACTGGGCCCCATGTTCTTCCACCTACGCTCAATGGAGAACGTTATCATGATTTTATACGGGATACTCTACCTCTGCTGCTAGAACATTTTCCTTTACAAGTACGACACAACATCTGGTTCATGCACGATGGAGCTCCTGCACATTTCAGTCGAAGTGTTCGTACGCTTCTCAACAACAGATTCAGTGGCCGACGGATTGGTAGAGGCGGACCAAGTCCATGGCCTCCACGCTCTCCTGACCTCAACCCTCTTAACTTTCATTTATGAGGGCATTTGAAAGCTTTCATTTACGCAACCCCGGTACCAAATGTAGAGACTATTCGTGCTCGTATTGTGGACGGCTGTGATACAATACGCCATTCTCCAGGGCTGCATCAGCGCATCAGGGATTCCATGCGACAGAGGGTGGATGCAAGTATCTTCGCTAACGGAGGACATTTTGAACATTTCCTGTAACAAAGTGTTTGACGTCGCGCTGGTACGTTCTGTTGCTGTGTGTTTCCATTCCATGATGTGATTTGAAGAGAAGTAATAAAATGAGCTCTAACATGGAAAGTAAGCGTTTCCGGACACATCTCCACATAACATATTTACTTTCTTTGTGTGTGAGAAAAGTTTCCTGAAAGTTTGGCCGTACCTTTTTGTAACACCCTGTATATCGAACTATCACAGGTTAGCGGCAACACTTGCAATGTATCACGTATTATCGCTCATATCTCTAAAACGTTATGTTGAGTGTAGATTTTAAAAGTAGTTGTAGTCTTTTGAAGGGAATAAATTCAGCGAAACTGATATACTGGGTGATAAAAAAGTCAGTATAATTTTGAAAACGTGATAAACCACGGAATAATGTAGATAGAGAGGTAAAAATTGACACACATGCTTGAGATGGCATGGGGTTTTATTAGAACAGAAAAAAAAGTTCCCACAATTTCCGACAGATGGCGCTGGACAGCAAAACGTCAGTGACTATGTATGACAATCGTGTATAAAAAGAGCTGTAATGAGAGAGAGAATCACATCTCCGGCGGTATTCCGCAAGGTTACCGCCCTTCGATTGTGCCATTTCCGCACTAATCGAAGCGCTAGGGTTTCAGGTGCCAGCCAGCCAGCCAGCCAGCCGAGCAACAGCAGTGCAGCCGTGCAGCAGCAGTCCAGCTATGCAGCAGCAGCAGCAGCGGTTCCGGCCAGCATCAGAGGTCCAGCCGGCAGCAGCCAGCCAGCCCTCCAGCAGCAGCGGTCCAGCCAGCCAGCCAGCCAGCCAGCCAGCCAGCCAGCCCTCCAGATGCAACAGCGGCCCAGGCCCCGTCTGCGGCAGCAGCAGCAGCAGCTGCTGCAGCGGCATTCCTGCCAGCCGTCGTCAGCGTCAGCGTCAGCGCCGGCGCCAGCACCAGCAGCTTGGGATTCTGATCCTCGTCCATCTTCGTCTTCATCCGACTTCGTCTTCGTCTGTCCCCAGTTTTTCCCCCTTTCCTTTTCGTCCTGTGCATTTTGTTTATCCTTGTCGTCATGTCAGCCCCACCACCACTACGACCACTACCACCAACGCCATAGTATACACTTCCCCCTCTGCCGCCACCACCACCATTACATGGTGTGCCCAGTCACACCCCCCTCTTTCCATCCCTCCTCTTCTCACTCTCCCTTTGCCCTCACTCTTTGTCGCCCCCTCTCCAGCTTCTTCCTCCCGCTACTCTCCTTCTGATCCTTTCCCCCCACTCCCCAGCCTGTCCCTGCCGCTCTAGCTAGGGTGGTGGCCCGTAGAGCCACTGCCCATACCCAACGCTCCCCATCGCCTTCGCCATCACCGCCGCCGGCGTCGCCGTCGCCATCGCCATCGCCTTCACCGTCACCATCTCTGGCGCCGACTGCTGCATCCACGCAGGGACCTGCCTCTTCCCACCACCTCCCTATAGCTCCCATCCCTCGTATCACCACCCACCCTTCTGCCGCCATTAAACGCCCTAGTGGCACCACCACCTCCTCCGCTCCCAAAAAGGCCCCACCCCAGGATGCCATGAATGTCTCCCCACCTGGCCCTGCTCCCTCCACCTCCTCCTCCTCCTCCTCCCCCCATCTTCATACAAATATCTCCTCTCCCGACCCGATCCTTCCCTTCTTGAGGCCTGGAATCTCTCCCTCCTCCTCCGCCAACACTTCCCTGGTGCTCTCATCTCTCTCCTCACTCCCAGATGGGATTCCGTTCTCATTTCCTCCCCCAGCGCTACCCTCCATACTGACATCCTCTCCCGCCTCGCCATCACCCATTTTGGCCCCAATGCTTCACTCACTCCTGCTCCTTCTCCATCTCCAACCCGCCAACCCCAACCCCCGCATCGCCCACCGACCCTCACTACTGTGATCACTTGGCTCAGTCCGTCGCTCACGGAGGAGGCGCTGTTGGTGGAGCTCAAGGTGCATTCCATGCTGGAGGTGCGGGCGGACCGCCACATTTTCAACTCGGCCGGCCCCACCCCCCTTATGCGGGATTTCTCTGAAAATGCCCCCTCCATTGACCGTCTCCTGAAGGAGGGTGCACTCCTCTTCAACCAGTGTTATAAGGTAGACGCCTCCATTCCCCTCCTCGATCCCAGCACTGCCAGAGGTGTGTGCGCTATAATGCACACCCAACGGCCGAGTGCCGCGAGGCCCCCACCTGCCTGCATTGTAGACAAGCGCACTTCCTCCGGCAGTGCCCGAACCTCCAATCCCCTCCCTCCCGCAATACCTGCAATCTCCCCCATACTACCTACTCCCAAAAGTGTAAAGCCCAACCCCCTCAGACCACTCCTGAAGTCACCATACCTGTCTGTCCTCTGGACGCCCCCACCTCTCCTGGCAATTCCCTTGTCCCCCCCCCCACCGCTGCGGACATCATCAGGTTCCTCACCATTGTCCTACAAATGTCCACCCTTTCCAGCGCCCTCACACCCTCCAAAAGGTCTCCCTCGGCGCCTGTTCCATTTTCCACTTGAAAATTTATGCCACCTACTCCAACAACCAGGCCCATTTCACCTTCTCCCGTCTTGACACACTTGTCTAAATCCCTGTCATGGCGCGTCAGCACCATATCCTTTTCAACAACATCCGCTCCCTTCCCGCCAACAAGAACTTCTTCCTGCACACCCTTGCCACCCACCGTGTGGATGCCTTTCTCCTCAATGAAACTTTCCTCCAACCCCACCACACCATCCACACGTCGCCCTACCTCCTTCACTGATCCGATAATCGCCTGCCGATTGTGCGTGGCGGAGTTGCCATTGGTCACCACCGCCAGATCCCAGTTCGGCTCCAACCTCTCCTTCCTGAACCCACCGAACACCTGATCCTTAGTCTCTTCTTCCCCGGCCTTACCGTCACCTGCGCCACCCTCTACATCCACCCTAACCTCCCTATTCCCTTCGACTTCCTCTCCCACATTGAACGTACCTTCGCCTCCTACGTGATCGCCGCCGACCTCAACATCCATAGTCGTTCCGCCGCCCAGTTACGGCAGCGGCATTGGTTCCTCTCCTCCCTTCAAGGCGACCTCATTCCCACCCCCAGCACGCCCGTCCTGAATCCAACTCCACTCCCGATGTTATCCTTTCCTCCCCCAACCTCCTTATCCACATAACGGTGGATGTCCTGGAGCCTATTGGTAGCGACCATCTCCCTGTGCTCCTCACCATTTCAGACAGTCGTCGCCCCCGCCCCGACCCTCGTAATGACCCTCCCCGAAAGTATGTCCATGACTATTCCCGTGCCGACTGGAATGCCTACCAGGATACGCTTTCTACCTACCTCCTCCGTGAATCCCGCCGTCTCTACCGTGCCTTCCTCCACACACATGACCCAGACACACTCCGACGCCACCGGCAACTCCAACAACACATTGGAAATTTGCTTGCGGCTAAGAAACGCCAGGACTGGCGACAGACATGCACCTGTTTAAATGCTACCCTGCCTATAAACTCGTCCAAGTTCTGGTCAGCCTTCTGTCGCCTTACCGGAACTAAGCCCTCCCCATACTATTCTCTTCTCCATGATGATCACCCATTCCCTGACACCCTTAGTAAGGCCAATTACTTCGTCTCTTAACTCTCCGATGTCTGTTCCATCCCTGATGATCCCCAATTCGACTACTCTCTCTTCCCGGACGTTCGCGATCGAACTTGGACAACATTGCACACACGGAACTCAATGCCCCTATCACTACACATGATCTCGTTGCTACACTCCGCACGAAACGCAGCACTGCTCCTGGTCACGATCGTGTCACCTACTGTCACCTTCGTGAAGCTCCTGTCTCTTTCCTCTCCACCCTGGCCAGGCTCTACAATGTAGTCCTGTCCACCGGTTAGTACCATAACCTGTGAAAAACCTCCCGTATCCTGATGTTCCTTAAACCTCCTACCATCCCATCAGTCTTACCTCGGTCTTCAGCATGGTCCTGGAATCTATCCTCACCCGCCGCATCCACCAGCATCTCCGCCAGTACTGCCTCCTTCCCGTTACCCAGTGTGGCTTTCGGCCATCCTTCTCTTCTGACGACCTTCTCCTTCACCTCATTCATCTCCTTTCTGACCAGCTTAATTCCCGTCGCTCCGTGATCTTCGTCTCCCTGGACCTCAAACGTGCTTATGACCGCGTATGGCATTCCGGTCTCCTCTTCAAGCTACAAACCTTCGCCCTTACAATTAATTACGTCCATCTGATCGGCTCCTTTCTCTCCCACCGTCCTTCCTACGTCACCATCCATAACACAGATTCCTACACCTTTTTTCCCTCCGCCGGTGTGCCCCAAGCCTCCGTCCTCTCTCCCCTTCTGTACCTTTTATATACGGCAGACATGCCGCCGCCGTCACCCCCCGTCCACCTTCTCCAGTTTGCCAATGACACCGCCTTCCTTCCCCTTGCCCCCACCCTACAGCGCTCCCAACACCTTCTCCAATCCCATCTTGACCGATTGCTCAAGGTCAATCCCTCCAAAACCCAGGCGATCATTGTAGGCAAATCCACCCCTTCCTTCCGCCTCCTTGACTTCTATCTCACCATCTATGGCCGTCCTATCGCCCTCACTCCCACCGTTAAGTACTTTGGCGTCACCTTCGACCGACGACTCTCCTGGACCCCCCGTGTCTGGACAATCCAATCCAAGGTAAGCTCCCGACTCCGTCTCCTCAAGCTCCTTTCCGTCTGTACGTGGGGTCTGGACACCTCCACACCTATAAATCCCTCATCCGCTCTATCCTTTGTTACGCCCTTCCGGCCTGGTTCTCTGCCCCCGCCCCCTACCTTTTATAAATCCCTCCAAATCCTTGAACACCATGCTCTCCACCTCGCCTGTCGCGTCCGTCTCCCCTCCCCCATGCGGATCCTGTACGAACTCATATCATTCCCCCACCTCCTCCTTTTCCTTGAGAGGATACAGATCCTGTACACCTCCCGCAAACTCGATCCTCCTCACCTACTTGTCTCTCCCATCCTCTACTGCCCCCGCCCATCTCTGCGCCTTTATTCCCACGTCCCACCCGGTCTCCATCTCTCCACCCTCCTTACCCTCTCCCAAGGTGGCTTCCGCCAGCTCTCCCTCCCTGATGATGTCCTCCTCCCATCCATATACCACTCCTACCAACTTTGATCCTCACTCCCTCTGCCTGCTCCTTTGGACACCCTCCCTCCCTCCTCCCTTTTTCCCCACTCCTCCCCCGGGCTTCGCCTCTCCTGTCCCTCTACCCCTCTTCCCATGTCCTCAGCGATTAGCATCTTTACTCTCCCCTCTCCACCCTCTCCCCCCTCACTTTCTTCCCCTCTTGGTAGGTCCCCGGACTCGCTACGTGGACTTTCGCGCGCATGAGATCATCGCCATCGGTGTCTCGTGTGTATGACGTCGTTTCGTGTTTTGAGTGTCCGTCGTCACGCTTCTAAGTTCACTTGTGCCATCGGATTCATCAGTGTTCTGTTTGCCGTGTCAACGTGTTTTCAGTGTCGTTATCGCCGAGTGTGAACGGCTCTGTGTTTTTTGTGTATCTGTGACCACTATTTTTTGCCCGTCACTTTGTTCATTCTGTCTCTCCATTCTGTGTTCTGTTATTGCCAACACTGTGGCTGAAGAGCGGCGTAGCATGCCGCTGTCTGCCGACCTGATTGTATAGGTATGAACATAACAATAAAGGAAAAAAAGAGAGAGAATCAGATGCGCCAGCACGTGTAGCATGTTGACGTTACCTGAAAAGGCGCTTTTAGTGAAGCTTGAAAAATCCCCTGTGGAAAAAATCATGAATTATTGTGCTGGTAAGCCCCTTACGTTATTTGATTTTCAAAGAGCTGAGTGAAACTGAACGTACTCAGACATTACTCTCTTTACTTATTCTGATCAACACTAAACTGACACACAATATTTTTCTATGTAAGTAGGCTGTTCAGGTTTTAATGTTGGTAAAGTATGAAAATCACTGGCTGTGCTGTGTGCAGTCTGCGGCTAGTTAGCATTGTTGGAATATTCGCTATTGTAGTGTTGGGCAGTTGGATGTGAACAGCGCGTAGCGTTGCGCAGTTGCAGGTGAGTCGCCAGCAGTGGTGGATGAGGGGCGAGATATGGCAGAATTTTAAGAGCGGACGATCTGGATGTGTCCGCCAAAAAGAGTAAATTTGTAATACTGGATATCAGGCACTGAGATATATATATATATATATATATATATATATATATATATATATATATATATATATATATATATTGACTTTTGAACAATATTAAGGTAAATACACTGTTTATTATCTTTCAAAATCTTTCATTTGCTGACTGTGCCTATAAATAGTTAGGGCCTTCAGTAGTTAGAGTCTTTTATTTATCTGTCAGTAGTAGCGCTCGTTGTATTCCAGTAGTTCGAGTAACGAAGATTTATGTGAGGTAAGTGATTCATGGAAGGTATAGGTTATTGTTAGTCACGGCCAGTCTTTTGTAGGGATTTTTTGAAGTCAGATTGCGTTGCGCTAAAAATATTGTACGTCAGTTTAGAGTTGATCAGAAAAGTAAAGAGAGTAATACCTGAATACGATCAGTTTTGCTCAGCTGTTTGAAAATCAAATAGTGTAAGGGGTTTACCAGCACAGTAATTCATGATTTTTTTAAACGGGTTTTTTCAAGCTGTATTATCAGAATGGGCAACGTGCAAGTTCAACGTTACGACCCTATCTCCATAGGAAGGGGCGTCGACAAATGCAGCTGTGGCGAGAATGATTTCGAAGTTCGAAGCCATGGGTTGTTTAGACGATAGACACAGTAGTGGCCGACCGAGCACAAGGAGTAATGCTGCTGAGACAGTTCAGGAAGAAATGGAGACTGTAAACGTTCATCTATGCACGGGGAAGTCGGCGCTCGTGCAGTAGCACGTCGCACCGGCATTCCATACACTACTGTTTGGTTGGCACTTAGGCGTACCCTGCGATGCTATCCGTACAAAATCCATCAGCATCATGAACTGTTACCTGGTGATTTAGAGAAGCGGAGGGCATTTGCGGTGTGGGCGTTTCAAAAGGTGGCCGAAGATGACGATTGGTTAAGTAACGTGTTGTGGACCGACGAAGCTCATTTCACGCTCCGAGGGTCTGGCAACGCCCACAACTGCAGATTCTGGGCTACCGAAAATCCCAAAACTGTCGTGGAAACTCCACTGCATGACGAGGAAATCACGGTAAGGGCTATATTTACCACATCTATCGGGCCTTTTTTCTTACAGGATATGCGTGATTCTGGTTTTGTAACTGCCACAGTGACAGTTGAGAGGTACGCCGATATGTTACAGAATCGCATCATCCCCAGCCTCGCTGATAAACACCTGCTGGAACGTGCGATGTTTATGCAGGATGGCGCTCCACCGCATATCGCTAGACGGGTGAAAGGTCTCTTGCGCGAGTCGTTTGGTGATGATCGTGTGCTCAGCCGCCACTTTCGTCATGCTCGGCCTCCCAGGCCCCTAGACCTCAGTCCCTACGATTAATTGCATTGGGGTTACCTTAAGTCGCAAGTGTATCGTGATCAACCGACATCCCTGACGGGTGTGAGGTACGTCGATATCTTACAGAATCGCATCATCCCCAACTTGGCTGATAAACACCTGCCGGAACGTACGATGTTTATGCAGGATGCCGCTCCACCCCATTTTGCTAGACGCGTGGAAGATCCCTTGCGCGCGTCGTTTGGTGATGATCGTGTGCTCAGCCGCCACTTTCGTCATGTCCGGCCTGCCAGGTCCCCAAATCTCAGTCCGTGCGATTATTGGCTTTGGGGTTACCTGAAGTAGCAAGTGTGTCGTGATCGACCGACATCTCCAGGGATGCTGAAAGATAACATCCGACGCCAATGCCTCGCCATAACTCCGGACATGCTTTACAGTGCTGTTCACAACATTATTCCACGGCTACAGCTATTGTTGAGGAATGATGGTGGAGATATTGAGCATTTTCTGTAAAGGACATTATCTTTGCTTTGTCTTACTTTTTTATGCTAATTATTGCTGTTCTGATCAGATGGTGCGCCATCTATCGGAGATTTTTTAAACTTTTGTATTTTTTTGTTCTAATAAAACCCCAAGCATGTGTGTCAATTTGTACCTCTCTATCTACATTAACCGTGATTTATTCCGTTTTAAAATTTATAGTGACGTTTTGATCACCCGGTAGGTACGCTTATTCAAATAGAGAGATATGTAAACAGGCAGAAACTGGCGCTGACTGTGGGCAACGCCTATATAAGACAGCAAGTGCCTGGCGCAGTTGTTAGATCGATCACTGCCGCTTCAATGGTAGGTTAGGTCAATACTGAAGTGAGGTTGAACAGGGTGTTACAGTCGGCGCGTGAGCGATTCGTCAACGCATCTCGGAAGTATCGATGAAATTGGTGTTTTCCCGTACGACCATTTCTCGAATGTACCGTGAATATCAGGAAGCTGTTAAAACATCAAATCTCCGACATTGCCTCGGCCGGAAAAAGATCTTGTAAGAACGGGACCAACGACGACTGAAGAGAATCGTTGATTGTGACAAACCCTTCGGAAAATTGCTGCAGATTTAAGTGCTGAGCCATCGAGAAGCGTCAGTGTGTGAGCTGTTCAACGAAACATCGTCGATATGGGCTTTCTGAGCTGAAGGCCCACTCGTGAACCCTTCAAGACTGCACAGCAGAAAGCTTTACGCCTGACCTGGCCCATCAACCTCGACATTGGACTGTTGATGGGGACAATGCGACATCCCACACGTCCAGAGTGTAGGGAGTGGCTCCAGGAGCACTCTTTGGAGTTTAAACACTTAAGCTTGCCATCAAATTCCCCAGACATGTTGTTGATCATATCTAGGATGCTTGCGCTGTTCAGAAGAGATCTCCACCCCTCGCACTCTTTTATTAACAGACCTGCAGGATTCTTGGTGTCAATTCCCTCCATCACTACATCAGACATTAATCGAGTCCAGGCGACGTCGTGTTGCGGCACTTCCGCGTGCTCGCCGTAACCCTAGACGATGATAGGCCGGTGTACCGGTTTATTTCACTTTTCAGTGTATATCATTTGAAAGTGGACAGTCAGGACTGTGTGATTAATACATGCGACGCAATCGGAATAAAACCCGGTGTATGTGAAAGAGTGTGTGATTCACTGCTGAAAAGGGCTGAAGGCTGTAACAGACACATAAGAATGAGGGCAGACTGGCTCAAATTTTAACAGGCATTAGCGTCTGGACATATTACAGGAGCTCCTCATCTAGTTTTCACCAATTCTAACTGTTGTATGACTATGTGGCACACTAAAGCCCAGGATTTCTCTTTAGGTTTTGACGTTTTTATATCTGCATCACTTTCTCGATCAAGGAATGAAATAAGAACACGTTTGTTTATTTCACACTTCCAAACAGAAACTGACCATAACACTGTTTAAATGAAGAATTAAATACGGCTGACATCAGTTCTACCAATGTAAATGTTTCACATATAAACACTGACAACGACATGTAGAGTACAAACTAATGTATCCGCCGTCCGCGGATAGGAAGTGAGTTATAGCGGTTTTATTTAAACTTAAGTCTTTCTTCAAAATTTACAAAACAATATTCGTGAGGTAGGGCTGATCCTCCAAGCCTACCAATAACTAAATCAGAGACTCTTCCAAACACAAACTGTCTGTAGTAACCACGCAACTTCACCAAACCAAGCCCCGGGCGTCTCGTGAAGAACGGCGCGGAGTCCACGTTGCCGTCACCTGAGTCCGAGGAAGAGTAGAGGCCCTGCGAGGATGGCTCGGGTACGCTGGCGGCGGTGGGCGATGACGCGGCGGCTACGATGACTCCAGTGGGCTCGCTAGGCGCGAACTGCCTCTTCAGGCTCCTGCGTAAGTCTAAATACTGCTTGACGCATGTATATGGCTGGCTCTAGTTGCAATCACGTGTCGAGAGGAAGGAAAGAGGTCCTCGGCTGTAGCGACCTCTTGCAGCGAAGTGGACGCCTCCTGGTGGTCTCTGGGAAGCGTCTGTGTTTCCGGGACGACCGGCCAGGCTGACCCCAACTCGGTCCGGGGCCCGCTTCACCGGTCTGCTTCGCGGCAAGCGAGAATTGCAGGTGCTAAGTTTGGACACAGTACAAACCTTGTCTCGACTTGTACTTGGCGCACACGGCAGCTCTTCAGCTCAAATCAAACCAACAACAACAGTCCGAACAGGCCTTGAAGGCCCAACGGTACCAAAACAATGTGTGAGAATTCCGAAGGGCCAAACTGCTGAGGTCATCGGTCCCTAGACTTACATACTACTTAAACTAAGTTACGCCAAGGACAACACACACACACCCGTGCCCTAGGGAGGTCTCGAACCTCCGGCGGGAGGGGCCGCGCTATTCGTGACGTGGCGCCTCTAACCACGCGGCCACTCCGCGCGGCGCCAGCGGTACCGAAGGGCCGCTATTCCATTCTCAGACCTGAGGCGTCACAGGTTGCGGATACGTAGGGGCGTGTCGTGAGAACATTGCTCTCCCGTCTGTTGCCAGTGTTCTTGACCGGTGCCGCTACTTCTCAATCAAGGGCCTTCGCAATTGGCCTCACAAGATCCGAGTCCACCCCGCTTGCCAACAGCACTCGGCAGACCCAGACGGCGACCATCTAAGTGCTGGCCAAGCCAGACAGTGCTTAAGTTCGGTGATCTGACGGGAACTGGTGTTACCACTGCGGCAAGGCCGTTGGCTTCAGCTCTTGTAGCTTTTGCCTAATGAAGCTATATTCTTCCAGAGATATTTTCGAGTATCAAACCTCTGTGAGTGTTTATGCAGATTGAAGTGACGAATGAAAATTTGTACTTAGGCCGGGATTCGAACCAAGGTCTCCTTCCCTCTAAGTAAATGCGCTAACCACTACTCAATGCTGGTACAGTGAAGTTACTCATCTGCATGGGCTACCCTAGCACCCCCCCCCCCCCCCTCATTCTTAATCTAAATTCCCATTCAGCCTTTGCCCACTTTGCATTCTCCTAAACTCGGACAGCATTACAAATGCATTGGAACAGCATCTTAGCATCGAACGGAACAGAGGAGCCTGCCTGTAAGTCAGGCATAAGTTCTTTAGTCAAATGAAAGTTTTCAGAGACCTTTCTAAGTGTCAAACCTTTTATATATGCAGATGTGATGAATGAAAGTTTGTACCTAGGCCAGGGTTCAAACCTGGTTCTCCTTCTCACTAGGAGCCACCACCCCACCCTGGCACTGTGACTTTGCACAGTTGCACGTAGTACGCTAGCACACCTCCCTCCTAAATATAAATTCCCATTCCCATTCTATCTGCAATGCTTATTCGGTTTAGGAGGACCCAAATGGGCTGAGGCATGAATAGGATTTTGGATTGTGAAGGTGTGTGACGGCAGTTCGAGCAGCTGCGCGAAGTTACTGTGCCAGGGTGGGGCAGTGGTTAGCGCGTCTGCTTAGGAAGCAGCGGATGCGGCTTCGAATCCCGGCTCTGGCACAAATTTTTATTCGTCGCTTCAGTCTGCATATATATGTCAGGTATCTTTTGTTTATCTAGTGGCTTATGTTAGGAAGCTCTACGTCAAAATGATAACACCTCTTTTAAGTGAACTAAAGATTTGTACAGCATTAATTCAGTTTAAGCTGAAGGCAATTTACTTCATGATTTAGTGAAAAATAATTTAAAATTGTATTCACAATAAATATGGACACCTGCGAGCGTACTTCAGGTGTTTGGCCAGGGCAGAAGGCCTGGTTGCCCGACAGCCCACACAATTGTTGGCACACGACTGACTGCTGGTTCCTGCTCAGGGGCACTCAGACTGGAAGACAGCCGGAATTGTGAATATGAATTTGGAATCAGATATTATCGTAGCGTTTTTGTGTCCATATTTCACATAATTTGTAATGGGAAACCAACAGCTAAGATATCAGTGACATTATAATAATGGATTGAGTAAAATATGTAAAGCGATTGCCATAAAAAGAAACAATCCATTTCAGGTAGTTTAATATTGTATTTTTAAGGCTACGCGTGTTAAGTAACTTTAGACCTGCGAAAATTTTATTACAGTAACAAACAGCCTTTTATGATAAGAACAGAAGTCGAGTGGTGTCTCGAGCTTGAGGAGGTCCCTCCATGATCACTGCCAAAATTTGTCTTTACTTAACGAACAGTCTCGTTTTCTGTTAAAGAAAAGAAATCTTCAAATTTAGAGTATTAATAAGCTGCATTCACTCTAGTTACGCTGTCGAGAGCACCTTCACTCTCGACTCTACGTTCAGTGCGAATGAATATCTGTGAAGTTTTGGTTTTTCGCCAAAAGTAGCTCAATGACAGCTCTCTGCTTGGAATGCACCTCCGTTACCACTCCAGTGGTGCCGTGTGACCTCTCAGATACAAAGCTACGTATTCTCGTACTAGGCGGCCCACGCGTGTTCCGACCACGCTCCCCCTCTCCTATTCCTCTACCTAGCTGCCAGACGAGTGCCAATCGTGCAGTGACCTTGTTCGCTTCAGTTTGATGGGTGTGAGGTCGTTTTGTACCGCAGAGATACCACGCGACTGTATTATCACGTAAGTGCATTGTGTCTCCTTTCCAATTCTGATGCTTGATGTAAGTCGTTTACATAGTGCTGTCTCTCATTTGTTGTCATTTACACGCCGGTAAAATGCCTAGCAAATAAGTTCGCGAATCTCTCAGATACAACGCGACTATAAATTTTACACGTGAAATACGAGGGTAATGTCTTTACGGCTATCTATGGGTATTTCTGGATGATAATATACTATCGTCGACCTGTTATAAGTCAATAAGGACATCGGACCAAAATGTGATCTCAATAATTCTTCTGACATCGAAAACATACACGAACTCCTATTTGACGTATACGTCATGAGTCGTAATGGCGTTTCGAGTTTCTCGGGTTCCGCTCCATGCCCTTGAGGACTGGTATCCAGCCTACGGCACACAGTGTGCACCAGAAGAATACTCTGACACGGATGCAGAGGAAATAATCTACAGTTTCGAAGCGGAGCAAAGCGAGATGAATGTTTCATCTGAGGGCGAAGAGGACGATGAATTCTATGTTTGCCATAAAAAGAAGGGCAAGTAAGTCATCGACTCCATTTCCTGGAAAAAAAACTCCTTGTCGTTCGTCGAAAAGAGAGAAACATAACATACTTAGGAAAATTCCGGGACCAGTTGCTAGAGGTCGCGACATACACACTATTTTATACAGGTCGGCATGTTTGTTTGATGGCAGCATTTTGAACATCATTGTACGTTCCACAAACCAATATATTGATTCCATGAAAGATCATTATTCACGGGAAAGAGACATAAAACCCACTGATCAAACAGATTTGAAAGTAATTATACGACTTTTATATACTGCTGGACTATAAAAAGGTAAGAAACTAAACCTCGAGGATTTATGGGCTAGCGAGGGATTCGGGATTGAGATTTTCCAACCCACCATGAGTCTCGCGCGGTTCTGTTTCTTACTTCGGGTTCTGAGATTTGACAACAGAGAAACAAGAGAACAGCCAAAAGCTTTAGATCGTCTTGCCCCTATGCGGGACACTTTTCACAAGTTTGTACTGAACTGCCAACAATGTTATTCTGTAGAAAAAGATGTTACAATAGACGAAACGTTAGATTCCTCCAGAGGCAGCTGTAATTTCATCCATTATATACCGTCCAAGACCGCAAAATACGGGTTGGAGATGCTAACTCCAATAGACTCAGTTGTAAATACACGGAACATGGAAATTTTTGCAGGAAGGCAACCCGACGGTCCTTTCCAGATTAGCAACAAACCTGTAGACGAGGCTGAACTTCGGTTTACTCCTCGACCTAACTCTGGTCGAACTATCACTGCTGACAATTGGTTTGACGACACCACCCTTTTTGGCGACTTGGCCACGAAATAGAACCTGTCCTGCATGGGAACACTCAAAAAGAACAAATCGCAAATCCCCGGTGAATTGAAAGAGATAAAAAGGAGAGAACCGTTTCCCAGTATGTTTGCATTCCGCAAAGAGGGGACTACGGTGTAGTATGTGCTCGAAAATAAAAATAACAATAAAAACGTGACTGTGATTTCCAGCATGCATATGTAAGGAGCGGCTAACGAAGAAACCGAAGACAAATAAAAACCCGAAGTGATTACCTACTACAATCGCCATAAATAGTTATGGACGTTTTCGGTAAAATTTGTTCTGTGTACAATGTTCCAAGAGGCACAAGACGTTGGCCAATAGTTATTTTTTACGTGATGTTGAACGTTGCTGGCATAAACAGCCAGATCATAAGTCTAGGAAACAGAATCTAAGTGCTGGCCCGCGGAATCTTCCTCAGTAATCTGGGAAAAGAAATAATAAGAGACCAAATGCCAAAGCGTTCGTTGCTGCCCCACTTGCCTCGAACCATTTCATTCAGACTTCGAGAACTTCTTCCCGAAGTGAAACAACAGCGACACTCAGTACCACAACTGCCGAGCCGGTCGGAGTGGCGGAGCGGTTCTAGGGGCTAAGTCTGGAACCGCGCGACCGCTACGGTCGCAGGTTCGAGTCCTGCCTCTAGCATGGATGTGTGTGATGTCCTTAGGTTAGTTAGGTTTAAGTAGTTCTAAGTTCTAGGGGACTGATGATCTCAGCAGTTAAGTCCCATAGTGCTCAGAGCCATTTGAACCATTTTTGAACAACTGCCGAGGGCACCAAAACTCAAAAGCGATGCGAAAGATGTTGGGCGAACAAGACTACAAGACTCATTCAGTACAAGTACAAATGGTGGTCAGAATGAGATTTTCGCTCTGCAGCGGAGTGTGCGCCGATATGAAACTTCTTGGCAGATTAAAATTGTGTGCCGGAACGAGACTCGAACTCGGGACCTTTGCCATTCACGGGCAAATGCTCTACCAGCTGAGCTACCCAAGCACGACTCACGCGCGGTCCTCACAGCTTTACTACGGCCAGTACCTCGTCTCCTACCTTCCAAACTTTACAGAAGCTCTCCTGCGAACCTTGCAGAACTAGCACTCCTGAAAGAAAGGATATTGCAGAAACATGGCTTAGCCACAGCCTGGGGGATGTATCCAGAATGAGATTTTCACTCTGCAGCGGAGAGCAATTCGAACACGATCGAGTACCTGTTCAGAATGCACTGCCTGTGGCGGAGTGATTACACGATAATAAAGTCCGTCTAATGGACTGGCCTGCACAGAGTCCTGACCTGAAACCTACAGAACACCTTTGGGATGTTTCGGAACGCCGACTTCGTGTCAAGCCTCACCGACCGACATCTATACCTCTTCTCAGTGGAGCACTCCGCGAAGAATGGACTGCCATTGCCCAAGAAACCTTCTAGCACCTGTTTGAACGTATGCCTGCGAGAGTGGAAGCTGTCGTCAAGTCTGTGGGGCAACACCATATTGAATTCTACAATTACCGATGGAGGGCGCGAGGTGTCCGGATACTTTTGATCACATAGTGAACCTTTTTATTCCAAGTTACAATGCTTTTCGACTTACGAGGGAACGCCTTTTCTTGTTCACTGTCCTTACAGCGCAAATTGACGCAGGTGTGTCCCTTAACGCGGGTTATCAAGGCCAATCAGCCCATTTGGCCTGGTTAGAAGGGAAGTCATAAGACCGCTCAGTATCCCGAAACGACTTCCGCTCCTATTACTGGCGGCAGTCGGTTGAAATTGCTGCGCTAATTTCCTGGGACGGTTAGTATTCGGCGCAGCAATTAGCTGCGTATTCGGGGACGCCGACAGCGCGGGACGGACGGAGTGAGCATGAACCGGGGGGGGGGGGGGGGAAGATCGGAGTTGCCGGCGGTCGGGGGGGGGGGGGGGGGAGGGTGGAGTGCTGGGCGCGGAAATACCGCTGACGCCCGCTGGAGTCGGGTGGGCTCGGCTGCGGTAGCCCGCGAATCATGCAATCAGGCGGCGGAAATTTGTGCAGCCGAGTCAGTGCAGAGGACTGCTCCCAAGGAAGTCTTTCCCCCTCGTTTCTTTGTTACGATTTCACCGATATCATAAGAAGAAAGCGAGAAATGATATGAAGTCGAAACGATCCTTTCCTCTTCGTGGTAAAAGAGGAACCTTAATTGCCTCTCAATATGCTCACAATAACGTTACTTGGTTTTGTGCTGGCTACAGTTTCACTCTACCAAAATTACGCTTCATTAGTTTCGGTACACTACACAAACTACGTAGTAAATAGTAAGATTACCTTGACTATTGGTAGCATTTGTAGGGAAGGAAACATAAATAAACGCGTAAAAGAGAAACTGGGAGCTGATGAGTTTTCTTTGTTTTTTTGTTTGTTTAGTTGTTTGTTTTGCACATAATTACAACCGCACATCATTCAGTGTTAATCCATTGTGTATTTTATATCTTTACAGACTATATATTGCAATTTATAAGTAATAAAAATTATTTTATCGCATAGCTTCTGCAGTTTTATGTAATCAAAGCAATTACTTTTGATGCGAGTGCAGGTTACATGCGCAAACATAACAATATACACATCATAATTGTTGTTACTTTTTATTCAACAGAACATTCTTCATGATGATCAAAGGCAAGAGTTTCTGGTTGTTATTGATAAATGCTGAAGTTATCTATGAATAGTTGGAACAGGTTTTATATGAGCTAGACGAAGCATTGAAGCGATGTCTGGCAGATTTTTCTTCTGTGGCTATTTATTTCACCTTTTGGGGAAATTTCGTTTTCTAGCTCTGTATGACAAATCTGTATTGTTTTCTTTATTTTTGCTACAAACTAGCAGTTTTTTACTTTACAAGTCAACAGTATTCGAATAAGACCTGAGAAGAATATTGACAGTTTTAGTTTTGCTATAAATATTGTTTACTTTTAAGTAACAGACAGGAAGATAACTACATACAAGAAAACTGTTCTGTAGCTTACCTAGCCCTTTACATATGCTCACTCTGTTTCCAGATGGTTCACCGGTTCCAGTTTTTAGGGGAATCAAGTAAAACATTGACCACACATGTAAAGAAAGCGATCGTTATGAGCTAACGCCAGACAGGTATGCAACCCACCTAATGTGAATGTAACACAGGTACGACCTTAAATGACCAAAGCTACTAGAAAAACTACCATAGCCTTCACTTACTTATGATAGTCCGCAGTAGGGCTTGGTAGTCTTACAAGTCTAGCAGTGAAGCAAGCACACTGACAAAACGTAATGCTAATAATGCTAATAACAGATATCACAGGGTCCAGCACTGATGATAGCGGCAGTTCGGTAAGTAAGGAAGCCCAGAATTTCTTCCATTACCGGCCGCTGTGGCAGAGCGGCTCTAGGCGCTTCAGTCCGGAACCGCGCTGCTGCTATGGTCGTAGGCTCGAATCCTTCCTCGGGCATGGATGTGTGTGATGTCCTTAGGTTAGTTAGGTTTATGTAGTTCTAACTCTAGGGGACTGATGACCTTAGATGTTAAGTCCCATAGTGCTTAGAGCCATTTGAACCATTTTTTCTTCAACTATGCTGCAGCCATCTGAAGCTACTTGTTGATGAATAACCCTGCACAGCTAAAATATTTCAAGGATGTTGATATCTATGTTTCATCAGCTATGCCAAATACTCCGAAAGGTTTTCTGCCGTATTGATAGTACTTGATTTAGCGGCCCAATGGAGGTGTGATAGGGTGGCAGAGTGCTCGTCGTTTGGTCATTTAATTGAGTAACATATTGAGAAATATGAAGACAAGAAATGGCATATAAGGTTTTGAAAACCTTAAACACAACAGAAAGCGAGAAGGTACATAGTATTGGAGAAGAACAGTCGATAAATCTTTATAGCAAATTGTGGTATGATCATGCAGCTCAAGAAACTGAAATTGAACAACTAGACGAGAAAGCAAATAATAGAAAAACGGAGAGAGTATAATAAAGAAACACACGTTGCTTTTATTGACAACTTTTGACAGTGTCAATAGACAGATACTTTGGGAAATAGTGACGAATTGTAGATATCCAAAACATCAAGCAAATGCGATAAAAAAAGTTTATATCAAAACACAAATATCACTCTAGATCTCAATGGTAAAACAACTCTAATCAGGTACCAATTAACAAAGAGGTACGACAAAGCTGCTACATCTCTCCAACTTTGTTCAATATCTATATTAATGAAATAATACATATATGGAAATCAGAACTTCAGAAAGGCATCTGCCTAAACAAGAACATGCTTGTAAATAATTTAGTATATGCCGATAATGCAGTGATCCTAGCAGATAAGGAAGATGACCTCCAGAAAGGAATCTACTTGTTAAAACAAATATGTGGAAAAATTTTAACATGGAAATTTCAAAAGAAAAAACTTAGACAATGGCCTTCATGGGGAAAGAACCAATCAGAACCAAAACGGATCAGGAGATTTTAGAGCAAGTAAACCATTTCAGTTATCTAGGATGTGAAATGGCATATGGCTACAGCAGAGATATTGCAAGTAAGCTCAGTAAATTCAGCCAGGTATGTGGAACAATTAACAGAAACCTAAAAAAAAAAGAAACAGGAAAGACACTCAAATTAAATTTTACAAAACTGTTGCAGTTCCCACACTGCTCTATGGAAGTGAGACATGGATGATTACCAAGAAGCAAGAAAGTCGGATTCAGAAACAAGAAATGAAATTCCTTAGAGGTGTTAAAGGTTGCACAAGAGAAGACAGGTTAAGAAATCAAGATATTAGACAAGAACTGCAAATATTTAGGCTCAATGATAAAATCCGAGATTACAGAAGAAAATGGAAGGAACATCTACAAAGAATGGAGAGTGAGAGACTTCCCTTAAAGGCAAGAAATTATAAGTGCCTTGGGAGAAGAGACAGAGGAAGACCTCGGCAGAGATGGGTACCCTAACAGGTAATTCCTGCCTAATAACGGAAGAGAAGATGAGATGAGATGATGTTTGGTCTTCAAATCAATGCATTAAGAATCGATGAAGTCATTACCATGTTATTTTGTAAAAAGAAACAAAGTTCCTTCAGAGCCGTTCTTGCTATCTCTCTTTCCTCTGTCCTCATAAGTTGAGAACGCCATTTCTTTAGCTATAAGATAACTTTGAATAATGAGATTACTACCAATTAAAATGACTTACTATTTTATTGAATAAATGCCGTAAAGAGAAACGTTCATGAAATTGATTTGAAATGTCTATTAGTAAAACTCATGAACAAAAAGTTCCCAAAGTTTCAATGATGAAATCACATCCGAAGTGCTTGAAAAGTTATTAAATGTGTAATGTGACCTTCCTACCACGCCCATTTTTGAACCAACGCTGCAATACTGGCTCGGTGAACTATTCTGTTGACGACTTTCAAGAAAACTTGCACGGGATACATCTAGAAGGCTGTCATGTACAATTTTTCGTTTTATTATATCATCTATCACTTGTTCCGTACCTTAGAAACAATAAAAAATTAGCTGTTTTGTTTTCAAAGAAGTGATTCGTGTTTTGCCTTGTGGCGCTGACGGAGATTTCAATTCTTTCATCATTCAGTAATACCAGAACCTATCTACTTTCAGTGACACGGAGAGTGCCGTGTGGGCTACATATTTCCCCATGGTATCAATAGATGGACATTACATTCTTTATCTGTGCCACAACATCTCGTGTGAATATCTAAAGGCTCATAGGGATAAAAATCCTAATATTCACAAGGAGAGGCTCTCAGATTATATCCCGAATGTCTTCAAGCGAACACGCAGGTTTCTGGCCGATCCTGAATTTCTAAAAAGGCGCGTTCGTTGCAAAACACAGAATCTAAATGAATCTCTAAATTCACTCGTATGGAAACGTTGCCGTAAACCACATTTTCATCTGCTACAGTTGTCTGAATTTGCAACTTCCGACGCAGTTCATCTATGTAAGGGCAAGAACATAGGGAGGATGAAGTTATTATGTATAATGGGCTTTAAGATAGGAAATTTCACACAAGACGATTTGTGAAAAATAGATTTACAGCGCCTCTCTGCTTCTAAGCAGTCAGTTGAAGACCTGCTGAAGGTATGAAAGCAGACAAGAAGGAAATAAAAGGGAAAGAGAACCGTGAGTACAAATGTGGGGCCTTCTCGAGAGGTGAGATAAGAAAAAACGTTTGGTTGAACTTTAAACCGCTTTTCCTGAAAACTGTGTTTTAAAGATTACGTACTATTTTCTCAGGATATATGGAGACATGGAATTATGAAATTTTGTACACTTATTTCCGTAAACACCAGTAAATGATGTCTCGAGAGTAAATTTTGAAATTATGGGTGTGAGCTGAGATATGGAACAAAGTGCTCGAAATTTTGTATGGAAAATTCTCCGATTCGATATATTAAATAAAAAAAATTCTTGAGAGAAGATTACCATATGCGAAGAGATTAAACAGAGCAAATCTGGTAAACGTCTCGAGTAGTTTCTGAGAAGAAGGTACATATATTATTTTTGAAAAATAATTAAATTAAGTGGAATTGGTTAAGTATATGTAATCCAAGGAACTTAACAACAGATACGTCTATTTCAGGGACGCATGATACAAAATGTCATTGCTGTATTTTCAGAATTGATCCCCGAATTGCTCTTCAACAGTGGGAGGAAAGAGGACGCTTAAAACATCATTGTATGGCCTGTGCTGTGATAGTGCCATGCAAAACAACAAGGGGTGGAAGCTCCCTCCATGAAAAACATGATCACACCATAACACCACCACCTCCGAGAGTTACTGTTGGCACTATACATGCTAGCAGATGACGTTCACCGGGCCTTCGCCATACCTACTCCCCGCCATTGGATCCCCACATTATGTACCACGATTCGTCACTCCACACAACGTCTTTCAACTCTTCAATCGTCCAATGTTTGCACTTCTTACATCAAGCGAGGTGTCGTTTGGCATTTCCCGACATCATGTGTGGCTTGTTAGCAGCACTCGACCATGAAATCACTGTTTTCTCACCTCCCACCCAACTGTCATAGAACTTGCAGTGGAATCTGATGCAGTTCGGAATTCCATTGTGACGGTCTGGATAGAGGACTGCCTATTACACATTACGACCGTCGTCAACTGTCGGCGGTGTCTGTCAGTCAACAGATGAGGTCGGCCTGTACGCTTTTGTGCTGTACGTGTCCCTTCACGTTTCCACTTCACTATCACATCAGAAGCATTGTATCTAGGGATTTTTGGGAATGTGGAACTCCTGTGTACAGAAGTAGACACAAGGGACACCCAACCACCTGACCATATTGGAAGTCCGTGAGTTCCCCCGGAGCGCCCCTTTCTGGTCTCTCACGATGTCTAATGACTACTGAGGTCGCTGATATGAAGTAACTGGCGGTAAGTGACAGCACAATGCACTTTATATGAAAAACATATGTTTTTCGAGGTGTCCGGATACGTTTGATCACATAGTGTAGCTCCTGAGAGCTTGCATGCACGAGGTAGATTTCTAGTATCTACACGGTTCCCCTAGCCAAAACTTCCTTACAGTAGCGTTCGACTACATTAAATGAGCTTGTGTAAAGTTAAAGTAACGCTAGCTATCATCTAGTGGCAGACGCAATATTTAGTGAAAAAATGCGATGGGCGTTCAATAAGTCACACAATACTTTTTGTTTTGTTTTTGAAAGCAGGTTGCTTTTATTGTGATTCCAGTACAATTTTCTCAACGTAATATCTGTTCAATCCGACGGCCTTACGGCACCTTACTGAGCGGGGCCTGTATGACGTCACGGTATGACTCTATTAGTCAACGTCGGAACCTACTCTTGTTGCATCAGTAACCTCGCTACCGCCCACATACTGCTTCCCGCAAAGCGCATCCATCATTGGGCCAAACAGATGGATGTTAGCAGGTGCGAGATCCGGGCTGGAGGATGAGTGAGGAGTGACAGTCCAGTGGAGTCTTGTGAGCTCCTCTCGGGTGTCGAGGCTTGCGTGCGATCTTCCGTTGTCGTAGAGAAGAAGTTCGTTTGGAATTTCTTTGGTACAGAACACACTCAAGTCGTTCCTTCAATTTTCCGAGGATAGTACAATACAGTACAGAGTTGATCGTCGCTCCATGATGCAGGACATCAAACAGAACAACCCCTTCAGATTGCCAGAAGACCGCCGCCAGGAATTTGCCTTCTGAGAGTGCGGCTTTGAACTTTTTCTTCGGAGGAGATGTGGTGTGGCATCACTCCAAGGATTGCTGTTTTGGTTGCAGTTCGAACTGATAAGCCCATGTTTTACTGCCTGGCACGATGTTCGACAAATGTTTGTCACGATCAGCCTCATTACGTGCAAGCAATTCCACATGGATGGTACGCCGTCGCTCTTTATGGCCTTCTGTTACACGGCAATGAACGCAATGGGCATGCACACCTTTGTGTACCCCAACAGGTGAAGGAGTGTGTCGGCACTACCAAGAGAGACGTCCAGTTGAGCGATGAGGTTCCGAGCTAGCATCCCATAGATGTTGGGGCTCACATGCGGTTCCTCTTCGTCGAAATGTCTTGGCTCAAACTCCTCTAGGGGTTGAACCGTACGTGTCGCATTTCACACCCTAACTACACTTGTGACCCATTGGTGTCTGCCTGATTGCAAATACAAAGTTAATATAACATATAGTACCAGTAATATTTATATCTGGAACTAAATTAACGACCCATAAATGATGTAGGCCACACAGTTTCGATTTGGTTAGGATAATGTTTATTCAGATAGCAAACTAATAACAAAAGTGGTCGTATGTAGAATTACTATTACACTCGAGCGCCTATCCGTTTGACACAGTTCGATCTTTCACAATCTCATCGCGAATTACATCACCTCGTTAACTACGCGAAAAGTTAGAGTTCACACCAGGTGCGCGGGTGCCCACCGCTCAGAGACTAAGACCCGCGATACCACACAACGTGAAATTTTCTAAGTCGTTTCACTTCCTAGCTATCTAAAGATCGACCGTCCGCTATCCCATCTTCACCAGCCCTGTACTGTCCGCTTTGGTGTCTAAACCAGCACTGTACTCTTTGGTGTCTAGACCAGGCCGCGTCTCCAGCCTGCCAAACATCGTCGCTTAACTGACTAGTGCAGTTTCCTTTCCTGAAGCCATCCGTCTGATTGGCTACAGATTATTCTACATTATTTTACATTTTAACGTATTTAAATAATCAAAGCTTGACCACTTTCACGTTCTAAATAAAGTAACAATACTATCCATTACACAATTAACGTTAAATTCTCTTACACACAGCCATTACAGTTTCCTTCTTAGCTTTGAACGTCACGGCCAGTACCCTTGCATCGATGTGCTTTCTGATAAATAAATAAAGAACAAAAGTAACTATTATGCACTAAATTTTACAACATATATTCTGTTACCTGATGATTCAATAAGGTGTCATGCTGTCATCATTCAATGTGTTTTGAGTGGAGGAAATGATGATCTGATGCTTAACTGAAAACACCAAGAATTTAAATTTACTATATCTTTTAAGCCAACGAAGTTACAGAGTTTATATTTACAACATTTGTCATTTTAAAGATGCGCTTCTATATGAAATATCAATCGTTAAGACCGACCAAAGCGTTCAGATTTTAGCGTTCAGGTATTTGTTACAAAACTTGCCAATTTCACTTTGACAGTGAATCCTAAACTATTATGGTATGATCAATATTCAGGTTTTGTTGCGATAAATATGAAAATTCATGAAGTATGGTAGATTAAAATTACTGTGACTTCATTCTCTCAATAACTACAGAATTAAATAGTTTTCATAAATGTTTCCCTTTACGGGCAGTCTTAGGTCCACCATATTTACCACTGGCACGTCTCCCTGGCCACAAACGGCTTCTACAGGGTTTCCCTATGACGTAGGTTCTTGTCTGTCTCACTACAGCGCCTAGGCCTCATTCACCACACTAGACGCCTGCGAATTTCCCCATCTCGTGGCGAATCTGTGCTCTTTATGGCACACAGTCCTGGACCCAGGGTTCGTTTCACAATTCCTGAAGGCTGACTGCTTCGGCCATACATTTAAATGAGAGCGAAAAGATGTTTGATTTTGATCCGTCGGCCACCTCAGTCGTGAGTCTTCGCACATTCCAACACTGCAGCAGTCACAGCCGCGTGTGGCCGGCTCACACGACCTTGATGCGATGATGACACACACCTCGCCCAACGACTCATCGTGCTTTTGTTCACCGCCAGGTCACCGAAGTATACTATATTCGAACGCCTGTGAATATCTTCGATTCTCCACAAGAAAAATAAGAAAAAACTCAGTGACAGCTCTCTGCTCGGAACGCAGCTCTGTTACAGACACATTTTTGAAGGCCACGTATAGCGCCATCCCCTATCGCAACTTCATAAAACTGTTGGGGCTGCGGTGCGGGATTGGCCGGGCGCTCGAGGGCGCTTCAGTCGTGGACTGCGCGGCTGGTCCCGGCTGAGGTTCGAGTCCTCCCTCGGGCATGGGTATGTGTGTTTGTCCTTAGGATAATTTAGGTTAAGTAGTGTGTAAGCTTAGGGACTAATGACCTTAGCAGTTAAGTACCATAAGATCTCAAACACATTTGGACATTTTTTGTTGGGGCTGAACCGGGAATAGTCCACGGTGTCCCAAAACTAATTCCAAATTTTTTCAACAGAAATTGGCCGCGAAAATACATGTCACATTAATTATTGTCCCAAGTACTTATGTTCACGCTACTTCGTATACACGAAAGTGATCATTAGTAAAATAAGCACATTATCTTCTTTTACATATTAGTGAGTGAAGAAATGTTTATGTGTCGTAGTAAACTTTCTAAACGATATGTGCAATCTGTGTAACTATGGTACAAAACATTTTATGGAATTAAAAAGAAGTGGAATGTACTGTAATTAAGGTCTCCAGCAAAAAGAAAGTTAGTCACCCCTTCATAAGGGCACACTGGTCGCTTCAGGACGTTGTAGATGCTGAAGAACTGATACTACATAGTCGCGTAATTAACTCATAGCAGTGTAGTGATACGTAAATTCTATGTGGCAGTCGGTTGTGTGCGATCGCCACTGTAAAATGGGTCCGCGTGGAGACGTGACAGAATGGTAGAAGGAGCTATCGTGCTTGGATGTGCCCATGAGCACACCGTGAATGAAGTCACTAAACGTCTTAACGTATCAGCCAGATTGTCCAACCTGTCTACAAGGAGTTATGTAGCTGATGAACGTGAACCATGATGTTCATTTAACAATTTTGATGATCGGGTGTTGACCTTTCTTTTACATCTTCATTTTGGATGAGCTGTGGACACCACGTCTACATTTATCTCTAAGTACATAATCAGCAAGCCACAGTATGGTGCCTGACGGAGCCTTGTACCACATCTAGAAATATCTCTTGCTGTTCCTCTCGGAAACAGAGTATGGGAAAAATGTCTATCTATACGCCTACGTAAGAGCCGTCCTTTCTCTGACCTTATCTTCGCGGTCTTTATGCGAAATGTTCATTGGCGGTAGTAGAATCGTTCTGCTGTTAGCATCAAATACCGATTCTCTAAATTTTCTCAACAATGTTCCTCGAAAAGAACGTCGTCTTCACTCCAGGGATTCCCTGGACTCTCGTTCAGGAGGACGACAGCTCAAACCTGAGTCCCCCCATCCTGAATTACGTTTTCCGTGATTTCTCTAAATCGCTTCTGGTAAATAAGAGGATGGTTCCTTGAAAGGGAACGGCCGATTTCCCTCCCCATCGCTGATACAACCCGAGCTTGTGCTCCGTCTCTAAGGACGGGACGTTAAACACTCCTCCTCCGTGATTATCGGTGTAATACTTATGCAGGAATATTTATAACTTTGCTGCATACTGAGATAGTACGTAATGATTAATATAACGGGACGGTAAAAGAAGTGAGGAAGAAATGCAAACTATATATCTGCCACCAGTCAGTGACGTCACAGCAAGAGTCCAGTTAAGTGATACTTACTTGTTAAAGTGCAGTTTTCCACTGACAGTTTTTGTTCACTAAGGATTAAATAAGTGTAAACAACTGACCTTCTTTACTATTTTCACAACCCGGGATTACAAATTACTGTGGCACTCAGAAGTTTCATTCCGAGCGTAGTAACCATACTAAATTATCTGCATGAATGCTTATGTTGATTAGTCCGTGAATAATATTTTAATGTGCGTGCGTGACGGTATGAATGATTACCGGATTATTGTGTGATCCAGTGATTCCGTGTAACACACCATTAGCTACACCATTCTATCCCTCCACTTGGATAGCGTTTTGTTTCATGCTAATTACCACATACCATTGCGTGAACATAAAAGTGGAATAGTTTTACCGATCGCACTAAAATATAATTATAACTCATCGTCAGGTAGTCCGATGGATGTCGTCACGGTCTTATTTTCAATGTATTAACATCTTTCATAGTAAATCCCAACGGCCGCGTTGTAGTGATCGCAAAACCTCGAATAGTACTCAAGAATGGATCGCACTAGTGCTCTATTTTCGCCCTCCCTTTAAAGATGACCCACACTTTCCTAAAATTCTTCCAGTAAACCGTAGTCCACCATTCGCCCTTCCTAGTACAATCCTTATATGCTCGTTGCACGTCATATCACTTGGTCAAGCAGTCCTTGCAAGTAGGCTGTTCATGTTTTTATGTTGGTAACGCCACGTAGCGCTCTGTATGAAAGTCACTGACTGTGCTGTGTGCAGTCTGTGGTCGCTTGGAATTGTTGAAATATTCGCTATTGTAGTGTTGGGCAGTTGGATGTGAACAGCGCTTAGCGTTGCGCAGTTGGAGGTGAGCCGCCAGCAGTGGTGGGTGTGGGGAGTAAGATGGAAGAGTTTTGAGAGCGGACGATCTAGACTCGTGTCTGACAGAAAAACGAAATTTGTAAGACTGGATGTCGTGAACAGTTAGAATCTTTGATTTAGCTCGCAGTATTGGCGCTCGCTGCATTGCAGTAGTTTGAGTAACGAAGATTTTCGTGAGGTAAGTGATTCATGAAAGGTATAGGTTATTGTTAGTCAGGGCCATTCCTTTGTAGGGATTATTGAAAGTCAGATTGCGTTGCGCTAAAATATTGTGTGTCAGTTTAGTGTTGATCAGAATAAGTAAAGAGAGAAATGTCTGAGTACGTTCAGTTCTGCTCAGCTGTTTGAAAATCAAATAACGTAAGGGGCTTGTCAGCACCTGTTCGTTTCATCTCATATCACTTCTGTCAAGCAGCAGTCCACTAATACTGTTTTAGAGTGTCTTACACTGCTCATTTTTATAATTTAAATTTTTCTTGTTTAGGTCAAGCTGCCATTCGTCTCACGAACTAGAAATTGAGTCACCTTGTGTCGTCCTACAGTCAACGGCGACACCCTCCTATACACCAGATCATCATCAACAAACAGTTGCAGATTGCTGCTCACGATGTCCATTAGATCATTTATGTATATAGTGAACGAGAGCCGTTCTATCACACTTCCGTGGTGCACTCCTGGCGATACCTTGTCAAAATGGTTCAAATGGCTCTGAGCACTATGGGACTTAACTTCTGAGGTCATCAGTCCCTTAGAACTAATTAAACCTAACTAACCTAAGGACATCACACACATCCATGCCCGAGGCAGGGATACCTTGTCTCTGTTGAAAACTCGCCGTCGAGGACAGCATATTTGGTTCTATTACTTAAGAACTCTTCGAGCCACTTACGTATCTGGGAACCTAGTCAGCGCCCTTGTACCTTCGTGAACAGCCGGCAGTGTGGCGTCATGTCAAACGCTTTGCGGAAATCTGGGAATATGGAATCCGCCTGTTGCCCTTCATCCACAGTATATTATATTCGAACTCGGAATATTTTGAAGAATTCTGCAGAAAACCACCATCTCTGTTTTTCCAGTTTCCCTTAGCACTAGTAATCTCCACCTTCTCCTCTTGATTTTTAATGCCACCTTGCGGCCTGGCTCTTTCTGATTGCAGAGTTGCACGTACGTGAAGCTGTGGAATACTTACCCAACAGGAACATTCATTATTATACGACGCCTTCCATACGTCTTTCGACTCGTAGATCAGCGGCTCTGCCTACCTGCCGAAGATGTTAGACGAGGCTGGAGCACCCTCGACGTGTATCGACCAGTGACTGGGGAGGAGACAGCGCTGATTCAGTGCTCGCCGCCGATGAAATGTTGCTACCGGCTGAGCATACGGAAGCATGTGTTAAGACAGATGCTGGGCTGCCGTCTCGTAGTCGTCTGTGGGAACGCCGCATCGTGTTGCTCCACACAGGGGTGTTGTAGCCCAGTAAAGCACAGATGGCCGCGTTGCAGAGTGCTGCTCTGTTTCAGTTCCCAGACCTGTATTGGTTACAAAGCTCGTCCGTACCTCGTGTCACATCAGTTATATAGCAGTTGGATATCAGATGCTCTCATCTTTATCAGCTGCCATACGTCATCCCGTAAAGTGGTAAATACTATTTCAAAAATCTTCACATTTCAGTCAGATCAAACAAACATTCCTGCTGTTCTGCAAAGTAGTTAATCTTACATATTATTGATTGCAACAATATTAGGAAAAGTACAGAGTGTTCGTTTCGGCCGGAGCTGCCGGTAGTAGTTGTCATGTCTGCATGGGATGTGCTACCTTGTGTGAATGTGTGTGTGTGTGTGTTTTCTTTGGTGAAGAAGGGTTTGGCCGAAAACAATATGTGGAAGGATCTTTCCGTTGTGCTTCAGTCTTTCCGCTGTGCCTGTCTGCAGCTCAACGGATCATCTTTTCGGTGAGAATCAATCTTTCCTTTTCCTTTGCTTACATTCCAACGTGGAGTTCCATCGTTTGACATTATTGATTACGATCGTCTACCTTATTGCTATCGAGCCGTGCATGGCTCCTGTTCCTGTCACCATGTATTTTACACCTTGTTTTTAACGTACTTCCGCATCACTACGTTAATTTAAATTACTACTGTCACTGAGTTGCTGCTTTGCCTGACCGTGATCGACGCTAGCTATCCCCTCTCATAGTGTATTTGCTCGACTTCTATTACTTCCCACTCGTTGTCTATCGTAAGAGAGTTCGGGTCGCGAGTTCGGGTTGGCCAGTCCGTCGGAACGCGTCTAGAGTGCAGTCTGGACCTGCGAGTCGGGGTGGTGTAATGCGGCGCTAGGGCAGTCGGGTTGGAGCAGCAGTGAGCAGTCCGATCATTGCCGCCACTCATCACTAGGGCTGGGCAGCGGTCTTGGTGGATAGTCGGTCGGTCGTCCTATAGGACGACGCGTTTTGGCTCGCCGATTGTTCATGAGTCAGCTGTGTGTGTGTGTGTGTGTGTGTGTGTGTGTGTGTGTGTGCGTGTGCGTGTGCATCGACTCCCAATTTGTCTTCGTGTGTGCTTAGTTACTGTTGGGTATCGTTCATGTCTTCGTGCAAGTGTTTGTAGGGTCGTGTGTGTGTAGTTGGCGTTATGTCCACTGACGACTATTTTAGATATTGTCGGCGTTCTGAGGGAGTCGGTCGCAGCTTCGTGGTTCACCGACCCAGGACATCGACGTTGAGTAGTGGTTTCAACTACCCAAGCCACGTCCATTCATGTTGTGGTGGTACGTTTCAGTGGTTTGCTGTTGGGGAGGTTTTCCTGTGAGCAACATCGAGTGTTTCTATTGCTGAAATTTAGCCGCCATGCGGTGCAATTAACAGTACTGGTTGGTTAGTATTCTGGTTACCAGCCCTGGCCACTGACGTAAATTCAGGCACTGTTCCTTTTGGGTGAGTTAACTGTATTGCCGTATTTCAAATTCGAGTGTACCAGCGGAATTTTCAGCCTTGTGGTCGTTAGTGTTCCTGTTACCTGCCCTGGCCACTAACGTAATTTCAGGCAGCGTCCTTTCCTCATCTGCTGTCATTGTCCAACATGATGTGTAGTTGTGACAGCTAATACATACTTCATTGTGGATCATAACGTTCGTAACCTTTTAGTGTTTGACTTCTCATGTACTGATTGGTGGCAAGGAAGCCCTTGTGTCGGTCGGTCCGTGGCTGCCCCCTGGCTGGGTTCCGACGGATCAAGTGTAGCTGGGCTCACCTAAGTGAACGAGGGCAGACTGACCTCCCTAGAGGCTTCTGAGTGCCTTTATGTTTATTGTACCTCTCACCGTTGTTTAATTGTCAGTTTATAATCTATCATAGCCATTGATTTAAAATACTTGTTTTTACTGTACTTTATGTATTTTTTGAATTTTAGAAAATCAGTTGTGGGCCTTAAGCCGCTCAAAACCTTATTCTTGAAATTGCCCTTTAAGCAAAACATTGCGGCCTTCTGCCTTAAAAAATTATGCTAGTATATTTTAAAATTTTAAAATTTAACTGTGACCCTCAGCCGCTTGTATTTCTCCTTGCATATGTTTGTTCTATCTGCTTTTGCCTTGAGGCTTTCCAGCCCAGCTGTGGTACCATATATAGGGTGTTACAAAAAGGTAAGGCCATACTTTCAGCAAACATTCCTCAAACACAAAGAAAGAAAATATTTTATGTGGACATGTGCCTGGAAACGCTTACTTTCCATGTTAGAGCTCATTATACTCAAATCACATTATCATGGAATGGAAACACACAGCAACAGAACGTACAAGCGTGACTTCAAACACTTTTTTACAGGAAATGTTCAAAATGTCCTCCCTTAGCGAGGATACATGCATCCACCCTCCGTCACATGGAATCCCTGATGCGGTGATGCAGCCCTGGAGAATGGCGAATTGTATCTCACCCGTCCACAATACGAGCACCAAGAGTCTCTACATTTGGTACCGGGGTTGCGTAGACAAGTGCTTTCAAATGCCTCCATAAATGAAAGTCAAGAGGCTTGAAGTAAGGAGAGCGTGGAGGCCATGGAATTCGTCCGCCTCTACCGATCCATCGGTCACAGAATCTGTTGCTGAGAAGCGTACGCTCACTTCGACTGAAATGTGCAGGAGCTCCATCGTGCATGAACCACATGTTGTGTCGTACTTGTAAAGGAACATGTTCTAGCGGCACAGGTAGAGTATGCCTTATGAAATCATGATAACGTGCTCCATTGAGCGTAGGTGGAAGAACATGGGGCCCAAACAAGACATCACCAACAATGCCTACCAAAAAGTTCACAGAAAATCTGTGTTGATGACGTGATTGCACAATTGCGTGCCGATTCTCGGCAGCCGACACATGTTGATTATGAAATTTTACAATTTGATCACGTCGGAATGAAGCTTCATCCGTAAAGAGAACATTTGCACTGAAATAAGGACTGACACATTGTTGGATGAACCATTCGCAGAAGTGTACCCGTGGAGGCCAATCAGCTGCTGATAGTGCCTGCACGCACTGTACATGGTACGGAAACAGCTGGATCTCCCGTAGCACTCTCCATACAGTGACGTGGTCAACGTTACCTTGTACAACAGCAACTTCTCTGACGCTGACATTAGGGTTAGCATCAATTGAACAAAGAATTTCCTCGTCCATTGCAGGTGTCCTCGTCGTTCTAGGTCTTCTCCAGTCGCGAGTCATAGACTGGAATGTTCCGTGCTCCCTAAGACGCCGATCAATTGCTTCGAACGTCTTCCTGTCCGGACACCTCCGTTCTGGAAATCTGTCTCGATACAAACGTACCGCGCCACGGCTATTGCCCCGTGCTAATCCATACATCAAATGGGCATCTGCCGACTCCGCATTTGTAAACATTACACTGACTACAAAACCACGTTCGTGATGAACACTAACCTGTTGATGCTACGTACTGATGTGCTTGATGCTAGTACTGTAGAGCAATGAGTCGCATGTCAACACAAGCACCGAAGTCAACATTACCTTCCTTTAATTGGGCCAACTGGCGGTGAATCGAGGAAGTACAGTACATACTGACGAAACTAAAATGAGCTCTGACATGGAAATTAAGCGTTTCCGGACACATGTCCACATAACATCTGTTTTTTATTTGTGTGTGAGGAATGTTTCCTGAAAGCTTGGCCGTACCTTTTTGTAACACCCTGTATATTTTAATTACTTTATTTGCTATTTTAACTGCATTTTTATTTCGTTGACTTTTAAGATTTCTTGTTTGGAGGCCCTTAGCCCTGAAATAATTGCCTTTTTGAAACTTGTAGTTCTAAAGGTTCGGCTATGTACCGTTTTGGTTTAAAGGTGTTATTAAATTACAACAAATTACAATTTTGAGTGAACCTGACCGACACCTTATTTGGCCCTTCCTACAGTCCTAGTCACCTGTTCTGCCCTGCGGGTTTAGAGGGCGTGTCAGCTATATTTTCGGCGTCTTGTGTTTTTACCTTTTTTAGGAGTTGTGGTTTCACGTATTTATTCTTCCCGTTTACGTCTTTATACCCCCATTTTACCTCTTCTGTATGTTTTACCATTAATGCTTATATGCTATGATTCTTCCCTTTTCACAAAAAAGTCCGTAAGTTTTGAGTCGTCCTCTTCTGGTCTTGGTGGTGGTCCCAACATGCAAACGGAACAGATCAGACATCTGAAAATATTCAGGTTGTTGATTCCTAATTTTCTTCAGTAATGAAGCTTTCTACTCTTTCTGGTTTTCCACACAAAATTTACATTCCTAGTGCGAACGAATGTACCCTGTCTCAGTCCCTTGTCATCAGTTAATACACTGTTGACCATTCAGATTACAACACGAGAAAGTGTACCAAATAACGAAATTTCGCGTGTAGTGTGTGAACAGTAGGAGTAAAAATACGTGATTACATTGGTTGATGGCTTTGGGATGTGCTGTGTGTCAGTACACATATGTCTCCTCTATCAGTGGCAGTCGCCCTAACTCAGGGATCTTTATTACTGCGCTTGGATGACAAGATACAGATATGTCATACCATGGTGCTTAAATTCTCTGACAGATTCTGTCAACCCAAGAGGCATCGATTACTCTTCTACTTTTTAATGACCACCAACTCTGCAAAACTTCTGCTCCTAGGATAGAAACGATCCTGTTCATTACATGAAAGTACTGATTGGATTTAAAATACAACTAGAGAGCATCATACTTTCATTTATCCCCATGTTGTTGTTGTTGTTGTTGTCTTCAGTCCTGAGACTGGTTTGATGCAGCTCTCCATGCTCCTCTGTCCTGTGCAAGCTTCTTCATCTCCCAGTACCTGCTGCAACCTACATCCTTCTGAATCTGCTTAGTGTATACATCTCTTGGTCTCCCTCTACGATTTTTACCCTCCACGCTGCCCTCCAATGCTAAATTTGTGATCCCTTGATGCCTCAGGACATGTCCTACCAACCGATCCCTTCTTCTAGTCAAGTTGTGCCACAAACTTCTCTTCTCTCCAATCCTATTCAATACCTCCTCATTAGTTATGTGATCTACCCATCTAATCTTCACCATTCTTCTGTAGCACCACATTTCGAAAGCTTCTTTTCTCTTTTTGTCCAAACTATTTATCATCCATGTTTCACTTCCATACATGGCTACACTCCTTACAAATACTTTCAGAAATGACTTCCTGACAATTAAATCTGTACTCGATGTTAACAAATTTCTCTTCTTCAGAAACGCTTTCCTTGCCATTGCCAGTCTACATTTTATATCCTCTCTACTTCGACCATCATCAGCTATTTTACTTCCTACATAGCAAAACTCCTTTACTACTTTAAGTGTCTCATTTCCTAACCAAATTCCCTCAGCATCACCCGATTTAGTTTGACTACATTCCATTATCCTCGTTTTGATTTTGTTGATGTTCATCTTATATCCTCCTTTCAAGACACTGTACATTCCGTTCAACTGCTGTTCCAGGTCCTTTGCTGTCTCTGACAAAATTACAATGTCATCGGCGAACCTCAACGTTTTTACTTCTTCTCCATTAATTTTAATACCTACTCCAAATTTTTCTTTTATTTCCTTTACTGCTTGCTCAATATACAGATTGAATATCCCCATATCAGCAAATAATACAAACATAATAACAAATTAATGATTAATTATTTTATTTTTAAAGCAAAAGCATTAACAGTATCATTTTCAATTTTATTGGTTTAATTAAAGTACCCAATAGGATGAGAAAGAGACCTTATTTAGTCCATAATAATCAGATCTAGATTATTTTTAGCCTTCCTACCACAAGGCGGTGACGGACCAGAACGTGTTGTTTTCGTTTGCCCAAGAAAGAACTTTAGTGTTGGCCAGCTGAGACCTTGAATTATCCTATAAAGCATGGAAAGGTTAGTCGCTGACCCTGTGTCCCACAGTTTAGGTACTATTAGGACGCACTCGGCCCCGTTGGCGGTTACGACACACCCTTGTGATCTACATTATCGTTTTTCATCATGTACGAAGAGCCTGAAGGGCTATTTCTTCATCATTTGCCATTGTTTTGCAGATTACTATGCCAGAATATCAACAGTTTAATATGGAAGACGAAATTGGTCTAGAATTGCAACGGCAACAGGCTTAACTAATATATGACTAGTGTCAATGTAAAGCTGAGAAGTAGAATTCAACACAATGGTACATAGTTAGAACTGATTGAACACAGGTAAAAGCTGATATAGGCCTATTGTACATGTCAGGGGTCCTAAAAGTTTCTGAATTGACCGTAACGTACACGTTTCCTCACATTTATGGTCCACCTTTGTTTCTATACACTATGACAAAAACTAGATTTTTATTTCTACTGAGTGCAGTACGTTTTGATAAAAACAGAAAAAAATAAAATTACAAGGGATCTTAAGAAAGAAGCGATAAACTATCCGAATTAAACGAATTTTTGAATCCGTTCACTCAAAATCGTTCGAATATTACAGCCCTTCACAATTCGTCACTGTATACGACGCCCTTTTCAGCTTAATGGGAAGAAGCCCTTTTCGCATGTATATACCCCAAAAACAGATACATACGCTCTCAAGATCATTGCAATGTGAGATGCGAGAACATTTTATCTCTGTGGTGGGATTCCTTATGTTGTCAGAGAAAACAGATCCGCAAGTATCTTACTCCTGCCGACACAGCACATTGTAAAAGCCACTGAAAAGAACCAACAGAAACGTGACGACCGACATTTGGTTCTCCTCTTCGGAATTGCTGGAAGAATTAAATAAGAGAAATCCCACTTAAGTCGGTGCGGTCTGGAAGAACAAAGAACTACTTCTTCCATCCATGGCTAATACCAAAGGTCGTAATACGAATTCTTCAAAACTTCTGTACGGTGATCTTAAACTACTTGTTTCTTTCTGTTGCAGGCCTTCAAAACGACTCCATACCCTCAGACTCAACGTTGCAATATTAAAAGCTTAGGCTGATTTCGTTGTCTAGGGGCTGGGATACGTAGTTGCATCATCACAAGCCAAATACTGCTTCGTCTACAGTATAAAATATGAATACACACATGAATCGAATAGTTGAAGGTTCCTATCACTCAGCAATTGAGAATTAATGTAGAAATTTATAAATGAAAGATTGTAATTAAATAAAATCTGCAGATACTATCTTAAAGACTTTAAGTGATGAGTACGATAGTAGAAGTACTTTTGAGAATGTGGTATATTTCTGAAAAAACACTTATTGGTGTCGATGGTCCAGCAATTAAATCAAATATAAGTTGAATAACAGGGAAACAATAGATTCCTACAGCATGTAATTAGTTATGAACAACAACACAGCTCGCGAGATATTCACTTCTAAACGCACACTACGTCTTCACTGTAGAAGCCACGGAGATGTCACAAGTGGACAAGTTGGCACTCCGAAGTGTTCCTCCGCGATCACGCGCAAACTGCTCCACTGCCCACGACTTTCCGACGACTCCGTGTCCGTCGAGCTGTCGCCGGGCCGTCGAGCTGTCGCCGGGCCGTCGAGCCCTATTCTGTATCGTTCATACCGATCGGCGTAGTAGGTTACGCTCGGTAGTGACGTCATTTTCGGCTCTTTATCGAAATATTCTATTCAGTAAGCTTCTGGGACTTGTTATCGAACGGTCCTCCCACCGATTCTACGACAATTGTACCGAGAGGTTTTGGATTTCGGTCTGGCCCGGTCGACCGGTGAGCTGTGGTTTATGTACACCTATAATTAGTTATTTTAAACATATTTAGTAGTTTTAGCTTTGGATTTAGTGATTGCGTTACTAATGAATCACGAGAGGGCGCATCCAGTTGGAAAGCGAGTTTGTAATAGACTATTTTCCTTTGTTAGAAATATGGTTAGGTTATATTGTTACTATGAATGATTACATCAAAAAGAAAGTTTTCGGTAAAGATTCTCTCAAAATATGTGTTATTTTTATGCAAATAAGAGTTTAAAAATCATTAAATATCAAGACATCGGCTCTGCGTACGTATATTACATGAGTGTGAACTGACGTTACTAGTGCCTTTGTGTACTTTTTACCACAAATAGGTCAGTTAGTAAGTATTGAAACGTGTTTACAACTTTCAAGTAACAATGCAAAGCAATTAAATGAAGCCTGATATTGGAAACCTTCCAAACTATCAAGCATTTATGACTTATGGAGCACCGTTTGGCTACGAAGTCAGCCTACATTCCTCCCCAGACTACTACTACAAAATGGCACTGCCTGTCTGTTGTTTGGCGTGGTTAGTGGTAGTATCTTTGCTTAGCAACGTAAACAAAGATCGTAGTTTGGTTCGCAATGCAAAATAATTTAAAAATATAGTTCTATTACAACAGTTATACTTTTAGCGGTGTCCATTATCGTTCATAGCCTTTCGACGAGTAATTACACAAAAGTTTCGTTGGTCTGGGACCAGAATAGCGGCCGTCCTGAGAGGATGCGCTGTGGCGCTTCTGTTTAGATTTTACGATTTTATATTCAGTCTCAGCGTTACAGTGTTGTGTAAAATTGTGATTGTGGTGATGCAGCATTTTAGTTTCCTTGCTTTCGCGACATGGCAACCATGTTTCCCAGAAAGCTTACCCTAAGATTTGGATTTGACAAAGCAACTCGTAATGTTCAGCCAAGTTCACTGGAAATTCATGACTGGATCGTTGACGTTATTGGCATTACTTCGGATCAGACGCACACTGCTTATTATGACTTGAGGCAATACTGCTTTTTCATGAAGCTGCTTTCCCCGTTGGTGGGCGACGGCCTTGCCTCAGTGGCTGCACCGGTTCCCGTCAGATCACCGAAGTTAAGCGCTGTCGGGCGTGGTCGGCACTTGGATGGGTGACCATCCGGGCCGCAATGTGCTGTTGCCATTTTCCGGGGTGCACTAAGTCTCGTGATGCCAACTGCGGAGCTACTCGACCCAATGGTAGCGGCTCCGGTCAAAGAAAACCATCATAACGACCGGGAGAGCGGTGTGCTGATCAAACGCCCCTCCTACCCACACCCTCATCTGAGGATGACACGGCGGTCGGATAGTCCCGATGGGCCACTTGTGGCCTGAAGACGGAGTGCTTTTTCCCCGTTGGTGCTGGAACGGATTTTGCAGAACTTTGAAGGAAAAGCTGAATTCCACCATCGCGATAATTCGGCGAGTAGAGTTACCATTTCAAATGCTGGTGTTGATTATAAACAAAACAAAGTATTTAATTTTCCCCTGAGGTAGAAAACTGCTGAAACATCCCCTTAGAAAAATTATACATGACTGTGCTTAAACTGACACACAATATTTTTAGCGCTACGGAATCTGACTTTCAATAATCCCTACAAAAGAATGGCCCTAACTAACATTAACCTATACCTCGTTACTCAAGCTACTGCAATACAGCGAGCGCCACTACTGCCAGCTAAATAAAAGATTCAAACTACTGAAGGCACTAACTACTGATAGGCATAGTTAGCAAATCAAATATTTTGATAGAGAACAAACAATGTTTTTACCTTAATAGTGTTCATATTATATACAGGGTGAGTCATCTAACATTACTTCTGGATATAATTCGTAAACCACATCAAATACTGACGAATCGATTCCATACACCGAACGTGAGGAGAGGGGCTAGTGTAATTGGTTAATACAAACCATAAAAAAATGCACGGAAGTATCTTATTTAACACAAACCTACGTTTTTTTTAAAGGAACCCCGTTACTTTTGTTAGCACATCTGAACGTATACACAAATGCGTAATCAGTTCCGTTTGTTGCATTGTAAAATGTTAGTTACATCCGGAGATATTGTAACCTAAACTTGACGTTTGAGTACCACTCCTCCACTGTTCGAGCGTGTGTATCGCAGAGCACCGAATTACGTAGGGGGGTGGGCGGAGCAGTGACAATGCAAACCGCAAGAAAAGTAAAAAGAAAGGTTCTAATGCAAACCGGGACGGTGGTCTCCAGTCAGATTCTCAAGAAGTATCCGGCATGGAGTGGCATGAAATGAGAGACTAGCGGGAAAAAGGGTCACTCCCCTAAGTTACAGTCATATACGATTACCACGTTAAACATTATAGGATACAATCGGATGTTAAAATAGCTGCTCTGAAACAGTTTCTGTGTGTCAGCAACGGATATTGCTCTCCTAAAGGAAGTGGTATTCCTGCAATTAAATTTTTCCTATTACGTTGATTTTTACAATATTTCCACTGAAACGAGTGCTGACACGGCCATTTTAGTTAGAGAAGGCATCCCCGTACATAACTTTGATAAATTAGAATCGGGGTGAAGTATTGGAATAAACGTAGCAGGAGTTACTATAGTCAATTTATATGCTCCTTCTGGCTGCAAGCGCCACATTCTTTAATGAAAGCGTTATTTATTTACTGAGGGAAAACCCCCTCCATCTTATAATAGGGGAGATTTTAATTGTGTATTGAGTCGAAAGGATCAAATCCCCAACTTCAATTACTCATCTGACTTGAGACGTCTTGTTGTTGATTTAAAATTAAAAGATGCGTGGGAAATAAAATACCCAACAGTGGTGAACTACACTCATATTGTTGCGAATTCCTGTAGTAGAATTGACTGAATTTACGTATCGGAAAATTTACCAGATAAAGTACTGAAAACACAAACTGTTCCCGTTAGTTTTCCGATCGCTGTGCGTTGTTGACCTGCGTAAATTTAACACCACATCCTTCCCGAAGTGTAAGAAGCCAGTGGAATCAAAGTATATCGTTATTATCATAAGAAGACTTAGAAGATGCCCTATCCAAGGCCTACTACATAGCACAGGTTTTCCCCATTCCATCAATGGTGGCGAAAACGATCATGTCCACCCTAGCAAAGTTTTTGTAGAAATGGCAAGTGTTTCGAGTGCCGGTGAAGACAACAGTTTTGGATCCACATTAGGGAGTATTATCTTGAAGTAAGTTATCTCAGAAAAAAGCTTTTAAACTCCAAAAATGTTAGAGCAAAGGGATTTTAGCTGAAAGACGGAAACATGAAAGGAAAAATAACATGAAACTAAATATGCTGGAATGGCATGGAATGTTGTCTGGAAAAACATCAGTAATGATGTTCTTTCGTCTGACGTGAGAACAGTGTGATGCAAGGTAGTCAATATCATCATCAGCACTAATGAGCGTCTCTTTGCCATCGGTTTTAGTGACACTAACCTCTGCAGTAAATGCAACCTCTTTGATAGTGTGCCTCATCGTTACACATGTGGAGATCGGATTATCAGCTGGAGGTGGACCAGGGAGAAAGTTGCTCAAATAACAAGAACTTCAGCAAACAATGTACCGACAAACATTTCCTTCAGACCAGAGGAAAGTTACTACTCTCAGGCAAAAAATAACGCAGTGATTTGGTTAATGGTCAAATATACAAGTTATATTTTTAACAATATTGGGAGCGATGAACATATTGAATACAAGATGTATATGGAAAATGAATACGAGAAAATACTTAAATATCAGAATCACAATAAGAAATATGGTAACATGCTCCGAATTGTCTTCAACAGAATGGGTATAGGTTAGGAACTGGATTCCTAGACGAGAAGGAATTGATTGAGTCACGTTCCCGGCCCTAACCTCACCTCCAAGTCACACATGAAAAATAAATCAGTAGTACAGCAGATACAAGAATATGGCGACAAACATCTGGTGTCTGCTGTAAAGGAAGATCTTGAACTCCCTACGGATGAGTTCAGAAGGCTGGAACTGACAAAAATAACAAGGCAGTGATTTACCCTGGACGGAACACACATCGAGGATTTACTGGATGATTAATTTGGGTCTGGGAAATGATGATGAGGAACCTCAGGCTGCAGAAGAAGAAAATGTGCATGCTGAATTGACAGTGAAGACACTAAATTATGCTACAGCTAAACACTCATTCTTTGAATGCTGTAATTTAAGACTGCAATTATCTGTCATCTTATTTATGTCATTTCATTGTAGCCATTTTTGTTACCGTTCTTGTGGAATAAAAAAAAAAGTTGTTAGAGCGCGGGAATGCGATACTTAAGGTCACGGGTTCGCGCATGGATGGACACAATTTTTTTTTTTCCTCTTCATATATGCAACACGTTCTGAGACATTGTTATTCGTGTAAGCTAAGATTTTTCTCTAATATTCGTTATTATTTACATGTAATAGCGCACTTCCTCAGTAATGATTTCGTGATTTCTGTGTGTTTAAAATACGAAATATGAAATTGATGGAGATGAAATTGCTGTGAATGAAACAACCGACAGTGACCTTCGCATTTTTTCTTGTCAGTAATAATTAACCATTATTTCCGAATATGTACCGATTTCCGAGTATACGGTTAGATAGGAATCTAAGAGCACAACTTAAGTTACTGGGGATGTAACTAGCAGTTGTCATCTTCATAATCTTGCTTGTCACAAGTATTTATCTGCGATCGAATCTTGAACCACAGTAGACAGAGATGAAAGATCTCTGCCGTAATATTTTTAGACTGTAGCACCATATACGAAACATTTTCACTCATAAGATGCGTCTTATAAACTTCGACGAACTGCAGGAGCTCTCGAAAATGCGTTTTTTTTTTCAATTTTGTTTTTTAGACCCAAATCTCTGACGCATCATATAGGGACTTGGGCTACCTAATCATTTGGATCTCTAAGAGCGTGTTATAACCACATTCTGTTTATCTTCTTATTCTTTGAAACTCTCAGAATCAATTTTTCGTGTGTTTTTATAGATGTGCAATGTGGTACTACACACTAACTCATTTTCCGAAACGTAAAATCCAAAACACGATGTGAGTGTGAATGAGAATACGCTATCGTTGTTATGCATGCATAGAAACATGTGGTCACAGAAATTGTAAAAATTTTTATGCATTTCAGCTGAGAATCATGCAAATGGATGTACTGCGACTGATACTGTTAAGGAGGAGGTAAGGGCGATGAAGGCGGGCACGTCAGCTGTATGGAATGCGGCGTCATGCGTTACGGCAACGTAAACGCAATTTTCAGTACTTGGAAGAATAGCGCGCCTGTGTCGCCTGCTACCCGCTTTGTTTCTTGGCGCTGTGCGCGCTGCAGTGCGCATGGGGCGGATCTGCGGCCGCTTGCTTTTGATTGGCTTGCGCAACACAAACCGACAACATCGCTTTGGTTCTCTTGACCCGAACGGCATCGCTACCGAAATTCATACTGAATAACACAGAGACTCTAATTCGAGTACTAGACCGTTCGGCGCTATCGAGTACCGAAACGATCGGCACAATGGCGGAAAGATACAGAATAGGCACCCAGCCCTTCCCGTGTCATGTGCCATACTCTCCAGCTCTTCCTGTGTCCAGTGCCGTACTCCCAGGTCTACCCCTGTATCCTCTCCAGAAATACGCTTCCATCCAGTCTCCCCGTTCACGATCCCTGTGATTGGCTAGAGCGCTCGTGGCATGTCTCCATGCCAATTCACAGTCACACAAACATAGTTAAACATATTCGAAATAATGGGTTTACATTTAATACTTGAAATTAAATAAATATTCCTATGGCTGGACCATAAACACGCTCTAACACACATTATTAAATACAGAAACAATTAAATAAACATATATCAAAAGAAAAGAAGCAAAAGGTAGGCCAGGAGCCTAATGTCTCTGTGCTTTCCAAAACACAGCAAATATTTAACCAATTTCTTCATGAATATTATATATCGGATTTATGCAAAGACATAGATGAATAAATATATTTATAAGCCTGCTGCTACCGTTTTTTCGTGTATCTGTTGAGTACTTATGACCTGAGGCGGTCGATAGTAATCCCCCACTTTGACCTCCAATAACTCATGTACTATTCAAGTTACATGCCTGTAATTTATACCAATTTAGGTTTTCACTAATAGCTTTCTAAGACACGTCGACTGACGAACTCGGTTGAAGCGTTTATGTTTTGTAAATTCGTTTCTGGCTGTTACTTGTATAATTTGTCATCAGATACTAAACTTTAAAATAATAAATATATTGAAAATCTGAGTACGCCATCAGATTCGTCGTCCAAATAATAGTAATTTACAATTTCTTTTTGATGTATCATGATTCATCTGGCTACTATTAATTTCTATACCAACTGTGAAATGTCTGCCATTGAGGTTTCACAAAGACTGCCATCTTTGGCACTTCCGGCGTGTCTCCTTCATCGACACAAAGCACCGTCCTGGTCACAGCGGAATTCCCAGCCCCGCGGCTGGACCGTGCGCTGGGACTACCCCTCTCGTCCGGCTAACGTTTGCCACCACGTGTTTGCTGCCGGGCATTGACCAAATCAGCTAAACCTGCCGTAGCTGACGTCTATACTTCCATTAAATGAGCGTGAAATGTTTTTGATAAGTTGTGTGATGCAAAATCCGTTAAAATAATGACAAGTCACTGGCCAATGCGATACTTCTGTGGCATTTTAGATGCAGCGGCAGTAAATGCCTGTGTAATGTACAAGCTAACTCTACCACAAGAACACAAAAACGACACCTGTTGTGCTGAGTTCACGCACCCTGGCCAAGTTGACATCCGTCCGTGAGGCTCATGGTCGTCCACTGCGGTCTCCATCTTCAACATTCCTTCTGACTTCACTAAACATTTTATTCCAACAAAAAACTTGAGCTCTTGACATAATCACCTTCTGAAGCTTACCGTAAGTTGTCGTTGCGTTTTCACTCAATTTTATGCAAATAGAAATGGCATACCGTTGCGCAATATTATGCGGTTCCATTTCAGTGACGAGAGACACAAACACCTGTTAACTTATTACAGTACACTTTAAATGCGAACATTTTTAGGTTAGGCTTTACCGTGACTGTTATTGACATTAAATGAAACAATAAGTTTACTGTTACCAGTCACTGTTTATTTGTTTCCACGACGCAGAGGGGAAAGAATATAAAGAGAACATGAGAGGGAGGGAGAGGGTGGAGAGAGAGATTGTATGACAGCAACCTTTACAAGGCAAAGGATCTTAAGATTATGTCTGTTGCATGTATTAACTGTCTAAAGGTTATGGTAATACATTGGTAAATGCTTAAAAAGTGCACATGGATGTGCATTTGTATCAGCAGTTGTATACATAGTTTCAAGCTGACAAGGGGTACAAACTGTTGGTGTGATTGTATATCTGTAAATGAAGTCAATCTCCTGTACACTCAGGGCTGTTATGGTAACATAAATAAATATTAGTGGTAAATCTTAGGGTGTGTGTGTGTGTGTGTGTGTGTGTGTGTGTGTGTGTGCTTAGCAATTTTTAATGACGTAGGCAGTTGTTGAAAACGGAGATGATACTACTGTAAATATTGTCATTTTTGTCATTTAAGATATATTCAGGTTGTTTAGTTTGATGTTTGTATATTTGGAGTGTTTCAAGGATGTCTAGTTTTCTGCCTTTTGATTGGATGTGTAGGATGCTGATACTTGTGTTGTTAACATGGTGTTTTGTTTCATGCAGGTGGGTGGCAATAGCTGATGTGTGGTATTTTTTGTTTTTTAGTGCTGCCATGTGTTCTTTGAACCTAATCTCAAATGATCTCCCTGTCTGGCCTATGTAGAAGCAGTCACAGTCTAAACATTTAATTTTGTATACGCCTGTGTGATACAGAGGGTTTTGTGTGCTGATGATGTGGGGTAATTTCTGTCCGATCCTGTTGTCTGTTGTGAAGGATATGCTTATGCCTTTTCGTTTGAAGACATTGGCTATCTGATAGGAAATCTTACCTAGAAAGGGGATTGTGTGGAAGATGATATTTTCTTTTTGTTTTTTGTGTTGTGATTTCTTTGCCATTATTGAGTGTTTTAGGGTGTCTACTATGGAGCTGTTATAACCATTTGCAATAGCTGTTTGTTTTATTATTTGAATTTCTTGATCACTTTTGTCTTCAGAGAGTGGTAGTTGGATAGCTCTATTGATCATGTACCGGAATGCTGCCATTTTGTGGGCTGTGGGGTGACAGGAGGAGTTGTGGATTGTCATATGTGTTGTGGTAGGCTTCCGGTAAATTTCAAACTCATGTCTGTTATTCCTTATTGTAACTGTAAGGTCTAAGAAATTTATACTGTCATCTGTTTGGTGTTCAACTGTGAATTTTATGTTTTCATGGGAGCTGTTGAATAACTGGTTCAACTCACTGATGTCATCTTTAGTGCCTTTGATTAAAATGATGGTGTCATCCACATATCTGTAGTAGTAGATGATATTTTTGAGGAGGTGGTGATCAGAATTCAGGATTTTGTCTTCTAAGTTACTTATAAATATTTCAGCTAGCAACCCAGAAAGACTCGAGCCCATTGCCAGGCCATCTGTTTGTATGTAGATTTTATGGTTGAATTTAAAGTAGTTGTGTGAAAGTGTGAATTCGAGCAGGTCCATTAGCTCAGTAATGTGAGTTGAAGGGGTTTTTTTATGTTTTTGTAGGTTGGCATTGATTATCTGTAGTGTGGGATCTATTGGCACAGAGGAATAAAGGTTTTGTATGTCAAATGAGGCAAGTGTGGCTCCGTCAGGTACTTCTATGTCTTTGACATGTTGTGTGAATTCTGTTGTGTTTTTAAGTGTTCTCTCATTATTGAATGTGTATGCTTCTTTGAGAATTTTGAAGAGCATTTTGTTGAGTTTGAATGTTGGGCTGTTCCTGCAGTTCACTATAGGTCTTATGGGGGTCCCATTTTTGTGTATCTTGGGTTGTGACCGAAGGCAAGGTGCTTGTGGGCTCATTGTTACAATATTTCTTGCTTCTTGGATGGTGAGTAGAAAGTTGATGTTGTTTGAGATGTGTTTAATCTCTTTTTGAATTCTGGCTGTTGGATCTTTATGTATCTCTGTTATGTGGTTGGTTTGGAAGAAGTCTAAAGTTTTTTCTACATATGTTGCTCTGTTCATTACAACAGTTGTGTTACCCTTGTCAGCTTTTACAATTATTGCATTATTCATGTTTAATTTAGTCTTAATGGTACGTGTAAGGATTTCTTCTCTTTTCTTGTATGCTGGGAATGGTTTTGCAATTTCCTTCTCAATAATTTCATTAATTTTGTGGCAGGCTGCTATTCTGTCATTTTGCTTCTTAAGGGCGATGGTTGAGATCTGTGTGGCACTAGTGATGAGCTTTTCTTGGTTCCTTGGGTCCAGTGGAGCTTGAACATTGTGTTTTAAACCTTTGCAGAGTAGTGTTTCTTCTTCTGCAGTGAATATTATGTCTGTGTTGTTGAGGAAAGGTGTGTAGAATGTGTGTTTCCTTTGGCTGTTTTGGTTCAGTTTGGGAGGTAACTGTTGATTTATAAGACTGGCTAGTTTTTTCTTCTGTGTGGTTTTTGTTTTCTGTACAATGAACTCGATGTACTTTCTGACTTTTTCGGTTATGGAATCGTAGTCTAGTCTATGAAGCAACTTTCCCAACTGTAATTCTGCATTATAAAGCTGCGTGTTAAACATTTGTTTTTTAATATAAAGTTCTTTCAGTTCGTTTTTCACCCAGAATTTCCGTGCGTTTATCAGTGTTTTCTTTGCAGTTGTCGTGTTTATTTTGACGTCAATCTTTACATAATTTGGAATGACGTTATTTCTGAGACAATTTCTATTGAAGTGAATATGCTGTGTTGTCATTGCGAGCTTTTCTGCGCTGTTTTTGTACTCGAAAATAGCCTTGATTGCCTGACTGGGCAGATTAACTTTAAATGCGAACATTTTTAGGTTAGGCTTTACCGTGACTGTTATTGACATTAAATGAAACAATAAGTTTACTGTTACCAGTCACTGTTTATTTGTTTCCACGACGCGTTTCAAAGGTTTAAACCTCCATCATCAGGTGGATATACATCAGTTAATATGGCATTTGTGTGTTTGTGTTGTGTTACGATTTCTTTGGAGGAAGTTGTGACACTGTCTAGTGGAGAAAACAAAACAGTATTTCAGAACTTGGTCTGTTTTGACAAAAATTGAACTTGTATCTAGCAGTAAACATAAATTAAGTAAGATAAAGTACCTCCAGTGGTCACAGGATCCTTTCACAGTCGTAACACATCACATGAACACTATTATATTGTATAAACAAATATGGCGTCGTAATCTATTAGGTGCATGGATCGTACAGCAAAAGAGAAAATGTTCTCACAAAGTCCAGAGAATATACGTCCTAACAACATTATTACAGAAAACTTTTTTGAATGATTTGGAGGTGTTGAATACATTTGTTGGAGTAAATACTTCAGGCAGTAAGTAAATACGATTTTGACAGCTTAAAATAGCATAAAGTTCATACTCATTTATACAATCAGGTGAGGTGTTAGAAACTTTAAGTACAATACTCATATTGGCTACAGTGATAAAATAAAATAATACACAATTGACCATTCTTATAGGGGTTCATAGGTAGATATGAAAGGCTGGAGGCAGAGGGGAAAGAATATAAAGAGAACATGAGAGGGAGGGAGAGGGTGGAGAGAGAGATTGTATGACAGCAAACTTTACAAGGCAAAGGATCTTAAGATTATGTCTGTTGCATGTATTAACTGTCTAAAGGTTATGGTAATACATTGGTAAATGCTTAAAAAGTGCACATGGATGTGCATTTGTATCAGCAGTTGTATACATAGTTTCAAGCTGACAAGGGGTACAAACTGTTGGTGTGATTGTATATCTGTAAATGAAGTCAATCTCCTGTACACTCAGGGCTGTTATGGTAACATAAATAAATATTAGTGGTAAATCTTAGGGTGTGTGTGTGTGTGTGTGTGTGTGTGTGTGTGTGTGTGTGTGTGTGTGTGTGTGTGTGTGTGCTTAGCAATTTTTAATGACGTAGGCAGTTGTAGAAAACGGAGATGATACTACTGTAAATATTGTCATTTTTGTCATTTATGATGCATTCAGGTTGTTTAGTTTGATGTTTGTATATTTGGAGTGTTTCAAGGATGTCTAGTTTTCTGCCTCTTGGTTGGATGTGTAGGATGCTGATACTTGTGTTGTTAACATGGTGTTTTGTTTCATGCAGGTGGGTGGCAATAGCTGATGTGTGGTATTTTTTGTTTTTTAGTGCTGCCATGTGTTCTTTGAACCTAATATTTATTTATGTTACCATAACAGCCCTGAGTGTACAGGAGATTGACTTCATTTACAGATATACAATCACACCAACAGTTTGTACCCCTTGTCAGCTTGAAACTATGTATACAACTGCTGATACAAATGCACATCCATGTGCACTTTTTAAGCATTTACCAATGTATTACCATAACCTTTAGACAGTTAATACATGCAACAGACATAATCTTAAGATCCTTTGCCTTGTAAAGGTTGCTGTCATACAATCTCTCTCTCCACCCTCTCCCTCCCTCTCATGTTCTCTTTATATTCTTTCCCCTCTGCCTCCAGCCTTTCATATCTACCTATGAACCCCTATAAGAATGGTCAATTGTGTATTATTTTATTTTATCACTGTAGCCAATATGAGTATTGTACTTAAAGTTTCTAACACCTCACCTGATTGTATAAATGAGTATGAACTTTATGCTATTTTAAGCTGTCAAAATCGTATTTACTTACTGCCTGAAGTATTTACTCCAACAAATGTATTCAACACCTCCAAATCATTCAAAAAAGTTTTCTGTAATAATGTTGTTAGGACGTATATTCTCTGGACTTTGTGAGAACATTTTCTCTTTTGCTGTACGATCCATGCACCTAATAGATTACGACGCCATATTTGTTTATACAATATAATAGTGTTCATGTGATGTGTTACGACTGTGAAAGGATCCTGTGACCACTGGAGGTACTTTATCTTACTTAATTTATGTTTACTGCTAGATACAAGTTCAATTTTTGTCAAAACAGACCAAGTTCTGAAATACTGCTTTGTTTTCTCCACTAGACAGTGTCACAACTTCCTCCAAAGAAATCGTAACACAACACAAACACACAAATGCCATATTAACTGATGTATATCCACCTGATGATGGAGGTTTAAACCTTTGAAACGCGTCGTGGAAACAAATAAACAGTGACTGGTAACAGTAAACTTATTGTTTCATTTAATATTACAGTACAATTCACGACTGAGCAGTTGCATCGATATGCCACTTGGATGAGAAGCAGTTTTTAGACCAAGGTCAAAGATACTGCACCTACGCAAGCCTGAACATCTTGTAAAGAAAATCAATTTCGACGGTTTCGCAATACAACACTAGTCGGAACGGTAAGACTATTATCGTTGAATCAAGTGAGTGTGAATGATGTATTCCTTCGAACAACAAGGCGATATGCCTCTCATTTACGAAGAATGCCAAAGAAATTCAGTGAGAGCTAGAGACATACGCTGAAAGATATCCTCAATGTACTCACCCTACACGTCGTACATCTAAATATGTGTATGATAAATCGAGAACAACTGGATCTTTAACGCATCAGAAACATATCTGGCAAAGGAAAGTTACTAACGAAGACACGGAAATTGGTACTCGTGCCACTGTGGTTCGAGATCCTTGAGTTAGTTCGTGTCAAATCACAAGGGAATCTGGCATGAGTCAGAGTAGTTTTGTTCGTGCTCTTCATCGCCAAACATATCATCCTTACCATAACAGTCTCAACCAAGAGAAAGCTGGTATGTATTGTATGCGTCACATTGAATTCTGTCGATGGGCTCAATTTCAGATTCAGAGGGATGACACATTTATTAATCTGATTTTATTTGCTGACGAGGCTACATTCACGAACCATAGAAATCTTAATTTGCATAACATGCATTATTGGGCAACTGGAAATCCATGTTGGTTGCAGCAAGTTGCACACCAAAAATAGTTGTCTGTGAATGTATGGTTTGGGGTTCTGGAGGACAGAATTATAGGTACCTATTTCATCGAAGGAAATCTTAATGGTAGGAAGTACACCACATTCCTGCAAGGAACATTAGGTCTGTTATTGGAAGAAATACCTTTAGGAATAAGGAACAGAATGTGGTATCAACAAGATGAGTGTCCGGCATATGTTTTTCGCTGGTGGTTAGAAATGAGTTGCAGAGACAATTCCCAAATCGTTGGGTTGAACGCAGAGGACATGTGTCATGGCAGGCTCGTTCGCCGGACTTGCCTCTGGATTTTTTTCTTGTGGGGATTCGTAAAAGACATTGTTTATAAAGATCTTCCAACTACACTTGAAGATATGCGAGAGAGAAATGTCAGAGCATGTACTTCCATAAGTGCAGATGTGATAAGAAATAACACTCAATCCATGGTAAGAAGATTGCATCACTGCATTTGGTACCAATGGTCATCACTTCGATCCCCTGTAAATGAAACTTCATGCCATCTTTTTGAATTTCGTTGACCTTCAAAGACCTTAGTGTTACACATCATGGGATTCGTTTCGACAGCTGCTATCAGAAAATGAGAACCAAACAGTTGCATCCCATTTAGAAAAACAAAGTTGACCTTCATATCTCTCAAGCGACCCCACCTAGCAACAAAGAACCAACGTCATATTATGGCCCCTGTTGTCCCATGCAACTTTTGCCCCACAAGCATTTCAGCTCCTATCACACTTTCGGGGTTTTCTTAGTGGCAATAATTGGTGACTCACCCTGTGTACAAATAAAACATTGGTTGTTAAAAATGAATTTTTTAGAATAAACAAAATAATAATTCTGTACAAAAACAAACAGATCGTTCCTAATGAAACGTGATTTTTTTTTTACGTTCTGTAGATATACATATTTTCTTTAACGTGTATTTATGTGTGTAAACCAAATGAACCTGATTTATAAGGGGAAAATCAGTTTTTTAGCATAGTGTCGTATACCATACTGCCTTGTGACAAGTGTCCTGCTAATCCACCTTGTGACACAAAGATTAAAAATTGGAATTGCTTCAATCCACTTTTGGTTTCCTGAAGTTATTGGAGTATCAAATTTACTTAATTCTCTTACATCAATAACATAACAAAAATATTCTTAAAACAGTTGTGGCATTCCAGTCTCTCTTCAAGGCATGACCAAACATTCACAGTCACTGTGAAATTTAAAGAACATACAGACAATGACAACAGCCGAAAACCCTCTCTATAGGGACAGATCAGTACAGCACTGATAACATGCGGTCTTGTGCTTTCTTGTTACGGAGACTCTACAGATAGTGCGCAGGAGGGCTGCTGACAAAACGTCGATGTATCGATATTGCCCCAATAGAATAACGATAAACGACGGCTATACTTTCTTCCCCGAAATATCGATTTGTTGATATTAAAACAGCAAAATCGAGTGCCAATATTTTTATTTTATATTATTTTTTCGCAAATTTAGGTAAACATTTGAAATTTCTTTTTTTTAAATTGTCATAGAACATAATTCCACTTTCACTGTGTGAAGGAGTCTTACTGCTTTTTGAGCACTCATCAAGTGCAGCATAACTGTGTGAAGCAAGGATTTGTGTTACAACAGAAGAAGTCTGATTGCAATGGGTGGTGGCGGTATTAATGGAATAACAAGATATCCGATGTGAACAAATGGTACATCAGTTGTGTTAAAAACAATTTTTAAAGCAGCCAGTGTGCTATTTCTTCGCATCGACGTTCTTCAAAACCAGTTGCTGAAAATGATGAACAGAAATATGGATGACAAGACTGGTCTTTGGGGCGGGTGAAACAGTGTGAGGGGAAATGCTGACGTAATCGCCGCTCGGGGCTACCAACAGACCACGCAGTTTTCCTACGTGAGTGTGAAAAAAGGTTCATTTCGACATGTAGCCAATGACAAATTAAGAAATAAGGTATGAGAGGTTAACTGGAATGAAATATTGCATGATAATGCACCATGTAGACAGTTGTTAATTAACAACACTACAGTCGACCAAAAAGGATTGTAATACAAGTTTTTCAACTGCACAAATTCTCATTGTCAACTTACAAATTTTAAAATTAATTGTTTTTCTTTCAATTCTTGCTGTAAGGGGTATAGGCAGGCTGATAGCTTGTTGATGTATTGAATACTTAATAATAAATTAGTACTTAAATATACAACTCTTAAAACCGTCTTTTACAATGTGCAGCCGATATTATTATAGACCGATATGTCGATATTTTGCGTAACGATATGCCGATACGTTTTGGTCGGTATATTGCGTGTTGATTAATGTATCAAGGGTTCTGAAATAAAATAGCTACTGTCGAAATTAGCCGTTACGCGGACCCAATGTGATCGTATTATATACCAAGTTGCCATTGCGCAAGTTGCTGGACGTATCACGATTAGGAAAGGAGTCTGACAACGATCGGTCTTCTCGGAGACTCCACACGCGGATCTGCGCGTCTCGACGTTGCTCACAGAAACCGGATCTGTAGTAGAAGACGAAGTGCGCCCTTCCTACGCTCAGTGATATCGCTGGGGCACCGTTATCGTCGCACTTCTCTTCTGCTCTCGCGTCAATGAAAGTCGCAGGAACAGGCGCTGTGCTGCGAGTCCTGTTCGGGACGCTCTGGACGTCGTCTCATTGAAAGTGTGTATGCTTTTCTTCTTGGAGAAAAAACCGTTTAGTAAAGATAACTGTTCCTTACATGTCTGTTTCTTACATGAGGCATGAGAAGGCCAGTACGTACACTTTCCTAACAGAATGTAGACGTCGTTCAGAGGATTCTCTTGTCCTTGGGGTGGGAAACTGCCCCTAAAGGCAGAGGAATCGGCAATTATCGACGGCATGAGGATGCAGAAGGCAGTGTACACCACTGTATTAGAGACACATAATGTGAAACCACAGGACATGTCACCTGTAATTTGGAAAAGTGTCATCGTGATCTCTCCATTGGCAAAAGATTCCGGAAGAGTCCCCCATTCGGGTCTCCGGAAGGGGAATGCCAAGGGGTAGATCACCATGATAAAAACACCAGCCAACGGGAGGATAACGTTCTCCGTGTCAGGGCGTGGAAAGTCACAAACTTGAATGTGGTAGGGAAGCTAGAGAATGTGTAATGGGAAATGCAAATGCTCACTCTAGATATGAAAGGGGCCAGTGAAGTCAAATGGGAAGAAGACAAGTATTTCAGGACAGATGAGTATAGGGTAACAACAACAGCAACAGAAATGGTGTAACAGGAATAGGATTCGTTATGAATAGAAAGGAAGGGTTAACAATGTGTCACAGTGAACAGTTCAGTGATAAGGTTGTTTTTGTCAGAATCTACACCATGCCAACACCTACAATGTAGTTCTGATATATTTTCCGACGGCGCAAGCTGAAGATAGAGGAAATAAATGAGGATATTGAAAGAGTAATACAGTATGTAAAGGGGGATGAAAATCTAATAGTCATGTAGGAGTGGAATTCAGTTGTAGGGGAAGGAGTAGAAGAGAAAGGTACAGGAGAATATGGGCTTTGGACAAGGAATCAGAGAAGAGGGAGGCCAAATGAGTTCTGTAATAAATTTCAGCTAGTTATAGTGAATACTCTATTCAAGAACCACAAGAGGAGGAGGCCAGAAACTTCGGTAAGATTTCAGTTAGAGTACAACTTGATCAGACATACATTCCGAAATCAGATACTGCATTGTAAGGTGTACTCAAAAGCAGATATAAAATCATATCGCAATTTAGTACTTTTGAAGAGTAGGTTGAAGTTTAAGAGATCAGTCAGGAAGAATGAATAAGCAAAGAAGTGAGATACGGAAGTACTAAGGAATGACGAAATACACATGATGTTATCTAAATCCATAGATACACAGCAAGGAATAGTTCAGTAGGCAGTACAGTTGAAGAGGAATGAACATCTCTAAAAAGAGCAATCACAGAGGTTGAAAAAAAAAACATGGGTACAAATTGATAACTTCGGAGAAATGGGTAACAGAAGAAATTCTTCAGTTGGTCGATGAAAGAAGGAAGTACAGAAACGTTAAGCGAATTTCAGTAATACAGAAATACAAGAAAAATGTGAAGAAATCGAAAAAGAATTGACTGTCGGAAGTACTGACTCGGTACACAGGAAAGTCAAAACAAGCTTTGGTGAAATTAATAGCGATGGTGGTAACATTATGAGTGAAACAAGGATTACAATGTTAAATGCAGAGGAGAGAGCGGATAGGTAGAGACAGTACATCGAAGGCTTCTCTGAGGGGGAAGATTTATCCGACGTGATAGAAAAAGAAACAGGAGTCGATTTAGAAGAGATAAGAGTATTAGGATCAGAATTAAAAAAGATCTTTGGAGGATTTAATATCAATTGAGGTAGAAGGGCTGGATAACGTTCCATCATAAAATCTAAGATCATAGGGGGAAATGGCCAAAAGACGACTATTCGCTCTGACTTAAAGAATTTATGAGTCTTTCTGAAAAATAACATCCACAGAATTTCGAAGAGTGCATTGCTGACAAGTGTGAGAATAATCGCACAAGCAGCTGCTGACAAGAATAATATACACTTAAATGAACAAGATGATTGAGAATGTGTTAGCCAAATCAGTTTGGCTTTAGGAAAGGTAAAGGTACAAGTAAGGCAGCTCCGACGTTGTAGCTGATAATGAAAACAAGACTAACGAAAAATCCAGAGACATTCATACGGCTGTCGAATTGGAAAAGCGTTCTACAGTGTCAAATGGTGGAAGATGTTCGAAATTCTGAGGATCGTACTGACAAGCTATACAAAGAGACGGGTAATATAGGACATCTGCAAGAGCCAAGAGGGTATAATACGAGTGGAAGATCAAGAACGAAGTGCTCGGATTAAAAAGGGTGTAAGACAGGGATGTAGTCTTTCACCCCTATTGTTCAATTGGTATATCGAAGAAGCAATCATGGAAAGAAATGAAAGGTTCTGGAGTGGAATTACAATTCCAGATGAATGGATATCAGTGATGCGATTCTTGGCATCCTGAGTGAAAGTGAAGATGAATTACATGATTTACTGAATGCAATAAAAACTCTACCGAGTACAGAATATGGATTGAGAGTAAATCGAAGAAAGATGAAAGCAATGAGAAGTACCAAAACTGAGAACAACGACGAACTTGATGGAATTCTACAGCCTAAACAGCAAAATAACCAACGACGGACAGTGCAAGGAGGACATCAAAAGTAGGTTAGCACTGTCAAAAAGCACAATCCTGGCCAAGGGAATTCTACTAGGACTTAATTTGAGGAATATATTTCTGAGAATGTACGTTTGGAGTACAGCATTGTATGGTAGTGAACATACACTGTGGGAAAACGGAAACATAAGAGAAGCGAAGCATTTGAGATGTTGTGCTATAGACGAATGTTGAAAATTAAGTGGACTGGTAATGTAAGGAGTAAGTAGGTTCTGTGCAGAATCGGAGAGGAAAGGAATATGTGGCAAATATTGACAAAGAGAAGGGAGAGGATGATAGGACATCTATTAAGACATCAAGGAATGACTTCCATGATATCATAGGGAGCAGTAGACGGCGAAAACAGTAGACATAGAGACAGAGAGGAATATATTTCTGAGAATGTACGTTTGGAGTACAGCATTGTATGGTAGTGAACATACACTGTGGGAAAACGGAAACATAAGAGAAGCGAAGCATTTGAGATGTTGTGCTACAGACGAATGTTGAAAATTAAGTGGACTGGTAATGTAAGGAGTAAGTAGGTTCTGTGCAGAATCGGAGAGGAAAGGAATATGTGGCAAATATTGACAAAGAGAAGGGAGAGGATGATAGGACATCTATTAAGACATCAAGGAATGACTTCCATGATATCATAGGGAGCAGTAGACGGCGAAAACAGTAGACGTAGAAACAGAGAGTGGAATACATGTAGCAAATAATTGAGGACGTAAGTTACAAGTGCTCCTCTAAGATGAAGGGTTGGCAAAGGAAAGGAATTCGTGGTGATCTGCAGGAATCTAATCAAGAAGAGTGATGGCTCACAAAAAAGGGTTGAATTTTCAAAAACAGACACCTGCCTTCAGAGATTTTCATAAAACATTTCACCACCTATTTCACCCCCTTACAGGTTGATTTCCAGAGACAGTGACATGCATATGTTTTATTTCTAACTCAGAAACCAAATACAAATTTTCATATTCAGCTTCAAAAATACTTGCACAATGAAATACGTCCATAAAAATGTTTCATCTTCGTTTCATCCCCATAGGGTCTGACTTTCTAAAAATTGTGAACCACTTTTCTTTTTTGTAATCGAGAAGTCCTAGTGGTAGCTTTAAAAATACTTTAGTAGTTCTTTAATAATAATATACTTTCAAAAAAAGCTTTCATCCACTATTTCAACTCCACAGAGATAAATTTCCAAAAATGCTGAAACATTTATTTCTTTATTTCTGACCGACGAACCAAATACCAATTTTCGTAGGTCTAGCTTCAAAATTGCGTTAATAGCGAAATTTTTCAGACTAACGGTTAATCATCTGTTTCATCTCCTTACGGTTGGAATTTCGAACAATCCCTTCTTAAAGGACGCCTAGAGTATAAGATGCACACCTTCTCCAAATTTCAAGTTTATATTTTTTGCAGTTTTGGCTGGGCTATGATGAGTCAGTCAGTGAGTCAGTCATCGCCTTTTATATATAGAGACTGAATATATTACCGTATTGCAGCTAGTACTGGAGGTGTCATTTTTGTTATGTGTTATAATGACGTATACTACGCTGCAGGCCCAACAGTCTGCAACATCTTGCTACACATAGCGGCTTCTAGCTGGTGTATGGCTAAAAGTTCTTAAAAGATCCATTCCAATCATCTCGAATTCAAAGCAAAAATGACTTTTTTCGCTGGTACTAAAGTTTCTTTTTTTTTCATTTGTCTTTATGTTGCAAGTACTAGCAGTAGTGCGGCTTACAATTCACGCTGCGGAATATTTGAGAAACGCCAGCAGGCCTCAGGGGCACAATTGCAACCTCCTTTTCTCCCTCAAATCCTTTCGTTCCGAGCAATGATTATACCGCTGCACATCATTTCTCTTCCGAGAAATTCTCCGCGCACTTTCTAGAACTTGAGCTCCGGAGAGAGCGCTGTTCTCCACAGAAAACGAGCGCAGCGTTTGTACATAAACAATTTAGCGCGGGATGAGGATTACAGCGTGGAAACAAAAGGCAGAAGCAGGAAACGGCACAATGGCCGCCCACCCTGCCGCAGATTGAAATGAATCCTTCCGCCGGCGCGGCGCAGCCTGCCACGGTGCCGCCCCGTCCAGCGCCGAAGAACATTAATTTCCGCTGCGGGTCCCCCCCCAGAGGTCTGTGATTACGACGAGGCCGGCGCCCTGTCTGCCTACGAGATCGCCGAGCGGCTGCTCAAGTCGCCGGCCGGCGCCACGACAACGGGGCAGGCCTCGGGCTGACGAGGCACTGCTGCAAAGTGGGCAGGCGGTGCAGGAGGGCAACTGTCATTCTGGAATCCAGGTGAAATACAAATCGGTATTGATCGAGGTAATAAATGATTTTATTTTCCATTAAGAGAATAATACACTGACACAACAAAAACTCCCAACACCAAAACAAAATTACAGAACGTAAGTTTTACTCTTCAGCGGAGTGTGCGCTTGTATGAAACTTACTGGCAGATTAAAACTGTGCACCGGACCGAGACTCGAACTCGGGACCTTTGCATTCGTGGGCAAGTGCTCTATCAACTTTTTTTTAATCTCATTTTGTTCGGTTTAGTTCGTTGCATCTGCTCGGGGCGGAAGCCTAAGACATCCGTTTAAGTTCGTGGTTGATCGATTAACTCAGTTTTATTATTATTATTATTATTATTATTATTATTAGAGAGGGCAGCTAAACCTCTGACATTACACGCTGAGCTACCGTGCCGGCCCAACTGAGCTACCCAAGCACGACTGACGACCACTGCTCACAGCTTTTAATTCCGCCAGTACCTTGTCTCCTACCTTCCAAACATCGCAGAAGCTCTCCTGCAGACAAAGGTCCCGAGCTCGAGTCTCGGTCCGGCACACAGTTTTAATCTGCCAGGAAGTTTCAAAACATAGTTAATTTAGAGTAATGAAATTTCGGGGATACCTTTTGGTGATATATTTAATTGATAAAAACTGCAACATCACTGGTTAATGTAAGCCCCAGATAAGCCATTGCAAATGTGAAATTGCCGGGATGTTGAAAGCAAGCATGCAAACGTGTATGCATTATGTTGTACAGGTGCTAGATGTCAGTTAGTGGGAGGGAGTTCCATGCCTGCAGTACTTGCGCGGTGAATACAGGGACGCTTAATGCGGTCTGTGGACGAAGCTGGAGCTGTCGTCCGATGCTGTCTGCTGTGCCATATGTGTTGAATTGGATCGATCAGGCCATGGCAACATGTCAACACTTAATAGAGCATGTTGGGTTACAACTGCGGTATGTGGGCGAGAGCTGTCCTTTTAGAAAACGCCCCCTGGAATCCAGTTCAGTCGGCCGGAGTGGCCGAGTAGTTCTAGGGGCTTCAGTCTGGAACCGCGCGACCGAATCCTGCCTCGGACATGGATGTGTGTGATCTCCTTAGGTTAGTTGGACGGGAAAAACCCACCGTGGTTCAACAACAAAGTTAGGAAACTACTGCGAAAGCAAAGAGAGCTTCACTCCAAGTTTAAACGCAGCAGTTTAAACGCAGTCAAAACCTCTCAGACAAACAGAAGCTAAGCGATGTCAAAGTGAGCGTAAGGAGGGCTATGCGTGAAGCGTTCAGTGAATTCGAAAGTAAAATTCTATGTACCGACTTGACAGAAAATCCTAGGAAGTTCTGGTCTTACGTTAAATCAGTAAGTGGCTCGAAACAGCATGTCCAGACACTCCGGAATGATGATGGCATTGAAACAGAGGATGACACGCGTAAAGCTGAAATACTAAACACCTTTTTCCAAAGCTGTTTCACAGAGGAAGACCGCACTGCAGTTCCTTCTCTAAAACCTCGCGCAAACGAAAAAATGGCTGACATCGAAATAAGTGTCCAAGGAATAGAAAAGCAACTGGAATCACTCAACAGAGGAAAGTTCACTGGACCTGGCGGGATACCAATACGATTCTACACAGAGTACGCGAAAGAAGTTGCCCCCCTTCTAACAACATGTACCGCAAGTCTCTAGAGGAACGGAAGGTTCCGAATGATTGTAAAAGAGAACAGGTAGTCCCAGTCTTCAAGAAGGGTCCTCGAGCAGATGCGCAAAACTATAGACCTATATCTCTGACGTCGATCTGTTGTAGAATTTTAGAACTTGTTTTTTGCTCGCGTATCATGTCGGTTTGGGAAACCCAGAATCTACTCTGTAGGAATCAACATGGATTCCGGAAACAGCGATCGTGTGAGACCCAACTCGCTTTATTTGTTCATGAGACCCAGAAAATATTACATACAGGCTCCCAGGTAGATGCTATTTTCCTTCACTTCCGGAAGGCGTTCGATACAGTTCTGCACTGTCGCCTGATAAACAAAGCAAGAGCCTACGGAATATCAGACAAGCTGTGTGGCTGGATTGAAGAGTTTTTAGCAAATAGAACACAGCATGTTGTTGGAATGAGGAGACGTCTACAAACGTTAAGGTAACCTCTGGCGTGCCACAGGGGAGTGTTACGGGACCATTACTTTTCACAATATATATAAATGACCTAGTAGATAGTGTCGGGAGTTCCATACGGCTTCTCGCGGATGATGCTGTAGTATACAGAGAAGTGGCAGCATTAGAAAATTGTAGCGAAATGCAGGAAGATCTGCAGCGGATACGCACTTGGTGCAGGGAGTGGCAACTGACCCTTAACATAGATAAATATAATGCATTGCGAATACATAGAAAGAAGGATCCTTCATTGTATGATTATATGATAGCGGAACAAACACTGGTAGCAGTTACTTCTGTAAAATATCTGGGAGTATGCGTGCGGAACGATTTGAAGTGGAATGATCACATCAAATTAATTTAGGTAAGGCGGGTACCAGGTTGAGATATATTGTGAGAGTCCTTAGAAAATGTAGTCCATCAACAAAGGAGGTGGCTTACAAAACACTCGTTCGACCTATACTTGAGTATTGCTCATCAGTGTGGGATCCGTAGCAGACCGGGTTGACGGAGGAGATAGAGAATATCCAAAGAAGAGCGGCGCGTTTCGTCACAGGGTTATTTGGTAACCGTGATAGCGTTACGGAGATGTTTAACAAACTCAAGTGGCAGACTCTGCAAGAGAGGCGCTGTGCATCGCGGTGTAGCTTGCTCGCCAGGTTTCGAGAGGGTGCGTTTCTGGATGAGGTATCGAATATGTTGCTTCCCCCTACTTATACATCCCGAGGAGAGCACGAATGTAAAATTGGAGAGATTCTAAGGCGCACGGAACCTTTCAGACAGTCGTTCTTCAAGCGAACCATACGCAACTGGAACAGAAAAGGGAGGTAATGACAGTAGCACGTAAAGTGCCCTCCGCCACACTCCGTTGGGTGGCTTGCGGAGTATAAATGTAGATGTAGATGAAGTAGTTCTAATTTCTTGCGGACTGATGGCCTCCGATGTTAAGTCCCATAGTGCTCAGAGCCAATTGAACCATTTTTGAATCCAATTCATGAGAGGCAGCACCACACGGCGAATCACCAGACTGAAGTACAAATTTTCAATTAGAGCGTGTCGGATAACCGAGAGCGTGCCCCTGCTGCCATACGGAATCGCGCCCCAGACCGAAACTCCAGGTTTAATAGATGCTTTGATCAGTTTTATGTGGCCATTCCGTTTGCTTTCTTCTTACGTTCAACGTCTTCCGATGTCTAGATAAGTGCTGTTTTTAAAGTTATTGTGACTTTCCTCTGTAGATGGCTGTTAAATTAGTTATTTAAATAAATCTGGTAGAGCTCACTTTTATTAAATAAATTCCCACGTTCTACACAGCAGATGTGTTTCGAGACGAACCTGTTTCCTTGTTGCTTAAGGTCTCTTTTCATTCTACAGTTTCACGATACACCAAACCCTATACTATTTATGTATTTTTCGATAAAAAGGTGTACAACCAACAGTTTTTACTTCTCACTGAGGACTCGCTTATAAGACACAGGGCACGTACACTGAATAGACAGGGTAATGAGGCATCCTTTTCGAGAGAACACACCGAATTTTTGTCTTAATAAATTTGGTGAAACGAGAGTGATAGTCTCTTATAACCGCACTACCTCTCTCCGTTTGGTTCTTCTAATATACGCAGTCAGTTTCATTTTATATTTGATTTGTACTGGAATAAAGTGTTAAGGACGACATGTTTTCCTTATTGGAAAATTCTAAGGAATATTTTATCCTCTATATAGGCAGGACTAGTTGAGCGTGGCTCATGACGTAAAGCCATTGCTTGAGCTGCATCAGTTCATTATTCCCAATGTTCTTCCATCTCTTCGAACATTACTACTAAGCACTATAGATGGAATAGGAAAGTCATTTCGTTGTAATTGGCATAACACTCACTATTTTTCTATCGTCTTCTTGCAGAATGGCACTCTCAGCCGTTTTTAGCAACATCGTATCCAAGCCTCTCGATCCTTGTACAAATCTTCTTTCAAAATTTTTCATTGCATCTCCTGTTCCATCTGATTTTTCCATTCCGTACGGGGTCTCTCTTTTTTTCTTTTTGGTGGTTGCCAACACTGTACTTCTTTCGGTCATCCCTGATCTCTTCATTTTATCACATGGCCATACCAATTTAAACACCTTTGCCCCACTTACTCAGTGATTTACTTGGGAGTATCATTCGCTTTAACCTTTTTCTTGGTGTTTTTGTATTTCTCTTTACTTGAGGTCTATAGTCTTACTAAAATACAAACTTGTATTAACTGTTTATGATAACCTGGTGGTCTTTCCATTCTATTCCATAGCATATACCTGTCCACTGTGTCGAAGGCTTTTTCATAATCTACAAATGCAATTTGAGTCTCCAGACTAAGTTCTCCTGTCTTTTCAGTTATACGTGGCACTACTGTAATATTCTCACTGCATTATCGTCCTTTTCTAAAACAATTTCTTTCTTCTAGTAAGGGGTTGCCGGCTTATAACGCTGTAATATTTACACGTGTTTCTAGTTCCGTTTTAGGCTTCCGTGCCTCAGTCTGTAAAACCGGAACCCTTACATGAACGCTTCATTGTCCGTCTGGCTTTCTGTCTCTCTGTCAGACTGTTAATAACCATTTTCTTAAGGAACGGGCAGTTGTATCAAGTTCAAATTTATGTCACATATTAAGGTCTATGGTCCCTCCGCTGTGGAAATATTTTAAGCTTCTGAGTGAATGAAATTAAAAGATACGGCCATTTATCCAAGATATTTTGCTGCTCGAAAATTCATTCATCCAAAGTCTGTTAAGTACTTCCCGTTGCCCTAGGCTGATGAAATTTTACAGAAGCAAGATTTCACTGTACAAGTAAAGGGAAAAATCCGAAATTGTTCATTTGTAATTATGTTACACGAAGAAAAAAATTTCTTTTGTCATTCGTTCTCAGACTTCAGAATTGAAAATTAAACATTCTGGAAAGTCTTAGAATCCCTGGGACCGATATCTTTCCATTGTCAGTGTCGATAACAGACAAAATTCATCAGCATCCTCCATTTCCGGAATAGATAAAACCTAGATACGTTCATACTCAAGTCTGTGCTGAACTCTCAGTGCGCGAGTCCTATTCGCACCTGGGCAACTTTTTTTACAGTGATGTTACTTCCGCGATTCTGCAGTAGTCAGGTAGTATCTCCCATTCCCAACATTCATTTGATAAATGCTACAGCTTTGTTTTACATTGTTGTTGTGGCGTTCAGGCCAGGCAATGGTTTGATGCAGCTCTCTATGCTACTCTAACCTGTGGAAGATTCTTCATCTCCCAGTACCTACTGCAACCTACATTCTTCTGAATCTGTTTAGTGTATTCATCTCTTGGTCTCCCTCTACGATTTTTACCCTCCACGCTGCCATCCAGTACTAAATTGGTGATCCCTTAATGCCTCAGAATATGCCCCACCAACCGATCCCTTCTTCTAGTCGTGTCACAAATTTCTCTTCTCTCCAGTTCTATTCAATATCTCCTCATTAGTTATGTGATCTACCCATCTAATCTTCCTCATTTCGAAAGCTTCTATTCTCTTCTTATCTAAACTATTTATCGTCCACGTTTCACTTCCATACATGGCTACACTCCATATAAATACTTTCAGAAACGACGTCCTCACACTTAAATCTACACTCGATGTTAACAAATTTCTCTTCTTCAGAAATGCTTCCTTGCCATTGCCAGTCTACATTTTATATCCTCTCTACTTCGACCATTATCAGTTATTTGGCACCCCAAATAGCAAAACTCATTTACTACTTTAAGCGTCTCACCCCCCCAAACATTTCCTAACATTAATATTTCATATTTGATAAGTACTGTAGTTATATTATCGTGTCCTGTTGCTTTTCTACTGCTTGTATGATTCATGTAGTAACTTAAATTTCTTTTTCTTAATTTTAGCTAATCAAAGGATGGAATTTAGCTTATTGATTGCTGAAACGTTACTCAAACGTAAGAATGTCTCTTCCAACAACTAAAGCTTATTCATTTAGTTTTATGAGCAGGTCGTGAGGCTGTAACAATGATTTAAGATAAGTACCAAACTATCAGTGCTCTCTTCCAGGTTTCGAATGTATATGGCAGCACGAAATGCTGTATGTATTTTTAAGCTGTGTCATTTTTATACTTTCCATTCTCGTTAAGTTGCAAAGGTAACAGTCCTAGCTGAAACGTTTCATCGTTGATTTACTATCATCCTAAGCACAAAAACGTGCTACTAGAATAAATAACTGATACACTTAATGTCACGAATGCTTTTCATTGAAAGAACTATTGTCTGATCCATAATGATGATGATCGTTTGAATTTTTTAGGTTCCTTTAATCAGGATATGAATCAAAAATCGCGCTTAAGAGCGAGGAGGTACGTAATCCCGTACGATAGCAGGAGCTTGTGGTGTGCAGAGACTTGCCGGCGTTTCGCCTCTCAGAAAAACCAATCAAGGGCCAACATTCGTGAGCTGCAGCGTAGGATCTTCAGGTATGGAGCTTCGGCCAACTTCTCCGAACTTCCCTAATCTAGAGGCTCTTAAGTGGTTTCCGCAACGACGCCAGTTCCGTATAAAACGAAAACTTGGGAAAATCCCACCGATACCTCGAGTTTTATGGTTTCTTTATCCTTCGGAAGCAAGAAGGCATACCACCAGTGGCAGCTACAAGCCGTCTTCGTGTAACTACGAAACTGTGGAGATTCAGCAGTACATGAATCAGTTACACGCTTCACTGTGAGATTATAACTTGAGTGCAACATCTCAGATGTTTTGGAACTAATAAATAATATTTCATATTCTCTCTAATTAAAGGTTGGAAAAAATTAAAATTCTATCAGTTTCCACACATCGACTATCAGTTTTACTGGAAAAAGACAGAAGGTCGGCCGCAGCCTGATTATAAATTGGAAATACGAACCTAAAAAAAAAGTGCTGACATTATACAAATGATTATATTCCTTCATAAAAACAAAACCTACATGTTTACAAATAGTTCATCTATTATACTGGCAATATTAATGTCCCAAGACAGTAACGTAATGATAATTATATAAATTTTCCATGAAAATCAGAATTTTTGAGGTATCGTGATGTACGGCTAGGTATTATGCATTTCGAGTCGCTACACTTTATTCAAGCAATATACAGGAAAGAAAAACATTTACATTAAGACTATAAATATACACTGGTATACCTAATATCTGCTTGTGTTAGGAGAGTGTTAGCCTGATTTCGAGATAATAAGCAGTCTACATGGTCTGTCTCCAGTTTGCTTTTATAGATGAGACTTTTCCACTGGCCTAAACATTTCGTAATGTTTGCATCTTTATAACTTTTTCCACTGTTTCAAACATTTCATCTGTACAGCTACAGTTTGTGATTTAGACCTTTTCTTCTATCTATCTTAAATACACAAGAAAACGGAAACATGTAAACGTCCGGTGCCTTCTTTGTAGGACCAAAAAACTTAAACTAAGAAGAGAGTATTTCCATCAGATCGCATAGAAAACCTTCATTAGATAGTGTGTTACAGACTTTTCTTGTAATTCACCAAATATGCGGCGAAGTAAGGTGTTTTAGTGGCTTCTGGTGATAGTAAGTTGCTGCAGCAAGTTCCTCAAGACGGCAGTTGTGTGCAATACTGATTATAATATGCAGTGCTAGTGGAAATAATCATCAGTGAAATGATTTAATCCGCTGAACTTGGAAAGAATCGACATGAGCAACGGAGAAAATATCACGATAGGCAACTCAGTCAGTACCTGAAAATACAATCACAGTGTACTTATAGAAAAACAGTTACGACCACTACGACGAACATCCGCGTGTGAAAGTTAAACGACATTTTAATTGTGCGTCAAAAACTGTAAATTGCTCAATGATGCAAATATGAAATTGCCAGGAACGTTAGCGAAAGAGACGAAAGCCCTTTTCAATGTGCATACCAGCAGCTACTAACAGAGACACAAGAACACTGTGAATAATATCACTCGACTTACCATAAAGATCACAGTGGTGAAGAAACATATTTTAGTACCTTGACAGTAATACTTCAGTTAGTTAAGATTGACACAGATACAGGGTTTTAAATAATATTATCGACACTATTGCACGATAGGTTATGATAGCGAAACATTCAATTGGGATACGATTATTAGAATTGCTGACCCCACTTCTTCTACCTTATAGTTCTAGTATTGCTCCAACGACGTAGTCTTGGTGACCACAGTTCAGGGACATGGCTCACTCTAACAAGTTAACTTGATTTATAACGATTTAATTGTGTGTCTGTTTCTTTGTACACTCTCTTTAATTTTGTTCTGTCAGCATGACTTCAGCATCAGCATTTAGGCTAACTTTGTTGCTGTCTGGTCCATGATAGTGGACTCCAGTGTACCTCTGGAAGGGGCGACCACCCAACACTTGATGGAATTAGTGCGTTATGTCTCAGACTCGTTTTATGGGTGGTTTCATCAATGAAAGTGGACTCCATTGTACTTCTGCGAAGGGTTGAATAGCTGATCTAACGCGTCTCTAGAATCTCAGTTCTTATGGTGACTGCAGAATGCTAGGAGAGAGAAGTTCTTAGTGAGCATCACTTCACTGTAAGAGTTTATGTGAGACCACTCAGCGTCTGCTCCAGGGTCATGATTGCCATTGGTCGTTCCCACTAATTCTAGAGACTTGAGCAGTACAGTTGCTTTCACACAATGCCCTTCACTGGAAATGCTGCCTGCTGATTCCCATGTGTAACCCCTCGACTTATCAGCACCTTGTGTTTCTTGAGCCTCCTTATTATTATTGTTATTATTATTAATAATATTATTCAATCATTTTTGGGCGTGCGTCCGACATATTATTTATTCTTCTTCCGATATTTCTGCTGACAACCTTACAGCTATTCTCAAGGTGAGTCGTTTGCAAGACTTTTAAATAACTTTACCCAATGCTGTGTGGTAAACACCCATGAGCCAGAAATAATACTTTTGCTAACATGAAAGTAAGTGCACATAAAACTGTGAAAGACGATCTGCTTTTACAGGCGGCTGTATATGCATTATTTGTCAGTATGGTAGAAGGTAAACAGGACGAACAATATTCACTGTACAAGAGCATTGCACTGAAGACCAGAGACACGCCTTGTTTTTATAGCCCAATACATATGCAGTAGCTGAACATTGTGTTTCAACAAGCCATTTCATGCTTTATGTGGAAGTAAGATTACTAACCATAGCCTTATCCTACCGATATTCAGTTTTCAAGTAAGTCTTGAGAAAACAATTAGCAATCGCTCAACCACACGAGGATTTCCAGCTCGTTAAATCATGTAAACCCCTTATTTCAAGTTTTCACTGTATAACACTCCAGCGTATATCACCCATAATAATTAACCACATACCGGTACTTCGTAAGCACTGTGGATTTATTGACACTGCGTTTGCTTTGCTTTACTTGTACAAAAAGACCACACGGCAATCGGATTTTTATATTTTTATAGCGATGATTCGTGAAGTTGACATCTCAAATATCTATTACTCCAAGCAGTTCGATCCAACTCTTAAAAATCCTCTATTAAGTTGACTTTGAAGTTTTCCCAGTGAGTTTTAGACTCCCACAACCCGACGGAGGGTGTTCCATAAACCCCTCAGTGGAATAGGAAGCGATACGGGATTTTTCCAGATCCATTGATTCTTTGGCACGCTAGCGTCTTCGTGCAGGGGAATATGTCTGCGACAGGGTCTAGCTGAGGTTTATCAGGTGTCTATGGTTGGAGACAGTACAGAAAGACTCGGTTTTCTCGCTAATGTAGAAATGAAGAGACGAGTTTCTGGCTTGGTACCTTGGTCTGATCTCATAGGTTCTTCCCGAGTTTCCACGAACATTTCGAAGATCACAGGCACTGGGCCATAATTTCAACGAGAGTACAGCATAGATGAGGCTATCTCGATACTCAGTTTTTTTTTTTTTTTTTTTCATCAGTCTACTGCCTGGTTTGATGCGGCCCGCCACGAATTCCTTTCCTGTGCTAACCTCTTCATCTCAGAGTAGCACTTGCAACCTACGTCCTCAATTATTTGCTTGACGTATTCCAATCTCTGTTATTCTCTTCAGTTTTAGCCCTCTACAGCTCCCTCTAGTACCATAGAAGTCATTCCCTCATGTCTTAACAGATGTCCTATCATCCTGTCCCTTCTCCTTATCAGTGTTTTCCACATATTCCTTTCCTCTCCGATTCTGCGTAGAATCTCCTCATTCCTTACCTTATCATTCCACCTAATTTTCAACATTCGTCTATAGCACCACATCTCAAATGCTTCGATTCTCTTCTGTTCCGGTTTTCCCACAGTCCATATTTCACTACCATACAATGCTGTACTCCAGACGTACATCCTCAGAAATTTCTTCCTCAAATTAAGGCCGGTATTTGATATTAGTAGACTTCTCTTGGCCATAAATGCGTTTTTTGCCATAGCGAGTGTGCTTTTGATGTCCTCCTTGCTCCGTCCGTCATTGGTTATTTTACTGCCTAGATAGCAGAATTCCTTAACTTCATAGACTTCGTTACCATCAATCCTGAAGTTAAGTTTCTCGCTGTTCTCATTTCTACTACTTCTCATTACCTTCGTCTTTCTCCGATTTACTCTCAAACCATATGTGTACTCATTAGACTGTTCATTCCGTTCAGAAGATCATTTAATTCTTCTTCACTTTCACTCAGGATAGCAATGTCATCAGCGAATCGTATCATTGATATCCTTTCACCTTGTGTTTTAATTCCACTCCTGAACTTTTCTTTTATTTCCATCATTGCTTCCTCGATGTACAGATTGAAGAGTAGGGGCGAAAGGCTACAGCCTTGTCTTACTCCCTTCTTAATACGAGCACTTCGTTCTTGATCGTCCACTCTTATTATTCCGTCTTGGTTGTTGTACATATTGCATATGACCCGTCTCTCCCTATAGCTTACCCCTACTTTTTTCAGAATCTTGAGCAGCTTGCACCATTTTATATTGTCGAACGCTTTTTCCAGGTCGACAAATCCTATCAACGTGTCTTGATTTTTCTTTAGCCTTGCTTCCATTATTAGCCGTAACGTCAGAATTGCCTCTCTCGTGCCTTTACTTTTCCTAAAGCCAAACTGATCGTCACCTAGCGCATTCTCAATTTTCTTTTCCATTCTTCCGTATATTATTCTTGTAAGCAGCTTCGATGCATGAGCTGTTAAGCTGATTGTGCGATAATTCTCGCACTTGTCACCTCTTGCCGTCTTCGGAATTGTGTGGATGATGCTTTTCCGAAAGTCACATGGTATGTCGCCAGACTCATATGTTCTACACACCAACGTGAATAGTCGTTTTGTTGCCACATCCCCTAATGATTTTAGAAATTCTGATGGAATGTTATCTATCCCTTCTGCCTTATTTGACCGTAAGTCCTCCAAAGCTCTTTTAAATTCCGATTCTAATACTGGATCCCCTATCTCTTCTAAATCGGCTCCAGTTTCTTCTTCTATCACATCAGACAAATCTTCACCCTCATAGAGGCTTTCAATGTATTCTTTCCACCTATCTGCTCTCTCCTCTGCATTTAACAGTGGAATTTCCGTTGCACTCTTAATGTTACCACCGTTGCTTTCAATGTCACCAAAGGTTGTTTTGACTTTCCTGTATGCTGAGTCTGTCCTTCCGACAATCATATCTTTTTCGATGTGTTCACATTTTTCCTGCAGCCATTTGGTCTTAGCTTCCTGGCACTTCCTATTTATTTCATTCCTCAGCGACTTTTATTTCTGTATTCCTGATTTTCCCGGAACATGTTTGTACTTCCTCCTTTCATCAATCAACTGAAGTATTTCTTCTGTTACCCATGGTTTCTTCGCAGCTACCTTCTTTGTACCTATGTTTTCCTTCCCAACTTCTGTGATGGCACTTTTTAGAGATGTCCATTCCTCTTCAACTGTGTTGCCTATTGCGCTATTCCTTATTGCTGTATCTATAGCGTTAGAAAACTTCAAACGTATGTCGTCATTCCTTAGAACTTCCGTATCCCACTTGTTAGCGTATTGATTCTTCCTGACTAATGCCTTGAACTTCAGCCTACTCTTCATCACTACTATATTGTGATCTGATTCTATATCTGCTCCTGGGTACTCCTTACAATCCAATATCTGATTTCGGAATCTCTGTCTGACCATGATGTAATCTAATTGAAATCTTCCTGTATCTCCCGGCCTTTTCCAAGTATACCTCCTCCTCTTGTGATTCTTGAACAGGGTATTCGCTATTATTAGCTGAAACTTGTTACAGAACTCAATTAGTCTTTCTCCTCTTTCATTTCTTGTCCCAAGCCCATATTCTCCTTCCCCTACAACTGCATTCCAGTCGCCCATGACTCCGGTTACTAGAACAAATAGCCTGCCTGGCCTATCTCGTTGACTCGAATCATGAAAAGGAGTCAGTTTTTTTGGTCAAACCGTACCCTCAGGTTCTGTCACAAGTCACACTGTAACTGACAATCAGTCTCAGGCACAAGTAAGCAAAGATAGACTAACTATCCACTGTCTAGAGGTACGTACAAGCAAGAATGCAAGTCCTTATAGAGCACGAACTTAACTGAATGGACTCTTCCACTCACATCATTTTCTGTTGTCGGATGACAGACACCCGAGGCTCGCCTGCTGGCAGAAACTCTCGAACAGTTGAACACTGCCTGCCTCGTCAACTGGTGGCCTCTTCACATTGTGCTATGGCTGTTTGCTTATAGATGGTAAGTGACAGTGTCGCATTGTTACCAGCTTGAATCAACAGCTTCTGAATGCTAACGACCTCATATTGGTCTGGCAAAAGTGTCAAGCACTGTATGTTTCCACTTAGGTTTCTCGGCTCTGCTTGTTAAAATGCATAGCAAGATGATTATGTGATTAGGGAAACTTCACCTTTGGGGTGCACATCTTGTGAGATTTTCCCGTGAGCTTATCGTAATTCCTCTCTTTTTTCCACTTCTGGATGCTGGGTCTCATATACCTAAAAAGCAATTCAATGGTCTTGAGCTTGGCAGTTGTTGCGGACGCATAGGTGATAATGCATGTTTCCCAATTGGATGTCTCAGTATCTATTGTTCTTTTATGTAACTTATTTTCTAATTCGTGCAGACGGTGTCCTATTCCTTTTAGGTTCTGCAAGCGACCAATGTTCGTGGGGGCGGGGAACTTCCATTCTTCGTCTTCCTCGCTGTCGTTTTGTATTCTAATTCCTGGAAGGGAACTTTTTCATGGTTATGTTGAGTCGTACGTCCCGGAGCAGTCGCTCAGTGTGTATAGTCTGCTGTGTGTGTAGCATAGACAGATCACCATATCCTGTACACTTTCAGTTTTACTGTTCCCTTCACGATTACATCTATTGTTTCATGACTATCGCATAACAATCCTTCCTCTCGGGGGGCTACATAGGTTAATTTATTCTCTCCTACTAGGGTACAATTTCTACCTGCTACCGATACAAGTTTCTTGATGCAGTTGCTTGCGATGTTGTTTCGACAGATCTACCACATAGGGATTGCGCTCCCGTGTCGTTTTGATCGCGAACGTGAGTGTGCATGCTAGGCTTGTGCTGCTTCTTTGCAATCTAACTGATCCTAGTGTATGGCTGCGTGTTTTTGCTTGGCATTCTCTATTAGCAAGTAGCCAGCTTCAAGAGTTAGATATATGTATCATTTCTTCTCCCCTCTTACTAGAAGTGGCAACAACCTGTGTAAGCTAACGACCTGATACTTCAAAAGGGAACTTTCAAGACACATGCTAGATATGCGTCAGTTTCTATTATTCGGAGGAACCCATACCCATTGTCGTCTTTGAGATCTAGGTGGATCTTCTTGTTTCCGACATTGTCCCTAATTATTTAAAGGTATTCTATTATTTGCGCGGGATAAATGATATGTGGAGCTAGTAGCCCCTTTGTGCATTCACGATGGCTGCCAATAATCGTTCGTATTCTCTTCTTAACTGTTGAAACGTTACGATCAGTTGCCTCGTCTGCTCATTAAATAATGTCTCTAAAGTGATCCGCTGGTCTGTTTCGTTCCGGAATTTGGAGCCTCGTTTCTTGATTTTCTCGATACTGGTTCGCAGGATATCGGTGTACTTCTGTCGATCCTTTTCCGAGCTGTTAAAATGGGTTATTGCTGATTTTACTAATCTCAGTTCCTCTTGCGTCAATTGCAGTAGTTCCATCTGTTCCTCTTTCAGTTGTTTTATTCTAGTTTCAATTACTCGGCGTCTTACTCTTTTAAGTTACCAAATAAAACTTTGCTTGCAACTCCCACGTAGTACATGAGTCCTCTCTTATGTCGTGATTTATGGCGTGCCAGTTGCTTAACCAATGCCTGTGATTCTCGTAGTCTGTCTTTCTGCAGTTCTACCCTATTCTCTGTAGATTGTCCTTCCACAGCGCATCACCTAGCTACCCAGGTCCATATCCATTTCTCTCGATGCTCTGCGGTGGTTGGGTCCATGCGTACAGACTAGTCGACTATCTCCTCCTGTAATAGTCCGGCAGCGGCCACGTCCGCCAACTCGCCGCGAGCGGCTGAGCAGGAGGAGGGAAACGGACACCCTGGGACGAGCCCCCGAGGGGAGGACACTGCAGTCACTCTGCCAGCACACAGTGGGAAGCAGGGCGGACGTCCTCCCTCGCTCACGGAGGGACACATTGAGAAGGGACTGTCTGACAACGAGAAGCGTGCCGAGAACTGATGGACACCTGCAGCCATTAGGAAAGAACGCCAAAAATTTACACGCGAAAACATCTGAGTTCTTCTGGCCCAGCGGCAGTCATTTTCCCCGCCTTAGAAAAAAGGGATGTCCTGACAAATCCTAGAACCTCACGGGCACAGGGAGAGCATACACAAAGCGATGGGAATTGGCGCGGGGAGGCGTGTGAAAGAAATCTGCGTTCTTAAGAAGGCTTTCTTTGTCGACAGTGAGGACATTCCTTGCAAATCACGGACGCCGGCAGATTTTGAGAAGCAACCCAGACATTAAGTCTGTCCCGGCCTCATGATTAGAGAGCAGTTACAAAGAAGTGTTGGGGGGCTGCACTCCTAACAGCCTCGGAATGCAGGAAAATATCTTAAGAATATGGAATAGTGAGAAAGATGCCGATTCACGATGCACACGCCAACTCACGCCAGAAAGAATTTCCAAACCGCCTGGAGAGTCGTGGATATGAAACGGCGATCTATTCATTGGGCTTTATTGAAAATTTTGTCCATCAATGAGAACGCCGAAAGGAAGAATATTCGAAGAGGAATAGAGCTGGGAGACAGGGGAGAAGCGAGAGGTGTCGTGGAGACACCGCGGAAGCGAGAGGCCATCTGCACTCATCCAACATCCGCCTTCGGACACCGGGATAGCACAACTTCGGCCACGCGACCGACAACTGTCAGATAACGCGCAGATCGTACCTGGGCCTCGCCGCAAAGCCGTGCTTGCTGATGAGGGCAGCCGACTCGCACCGCACAGCTCCGAACCGGCGCAGCGGCTGCCGCCAAAGCAGTACGCGACGGATGATAACGAAGAATGGTGAGACGATTCGTACCGTCCTCCTTCCCCTTAATAACTGAGCCGTGTCCACGTCCAGTCAAATCGAACCTGAGATTTATAATTTTGCTTTGGGTCGTGTAAACAGCACAAAAATAATTTCATTTCTTTCATGTTTTCATCATATAAGCAGCCTTTCAGATTCATACATGAACCCCTTAATTTTGTACCCCTTGTAGTTGATTTCATTTAATTATTGATATCAACTGATCGTTGGCTCCTAATGTAGGGCAGTCTCATCAGTCATCTGCTCATCATTTAACGTCCGACAGCAGACACAAGAATTTCACAGTTCACAACATTTTTGGCTCTCAACGTGGGACGAACTGATTGGTAAATTTCGTGGTATCTGATGTCACAAAATAATTTCTCGAGATCACAACACTCCAGCCTCCGTAAATTTAAGTGAGTCACAATTTTCCACGTGACACTGGTGATCTGTACCTTACCTTCTCCATCATACTACACTCCCGTAGAGGTGGGTGCTCCTGCATTCAATAAGCGTCCAGCCCTTGTCCATACACATATCAGAAGGGCTCCAAGCAGCGTCGACGCTGGGGCCATCTGTAAAGTGAAAGGGATTATCCTTACTCTCTTGATGTTTACTATCCAACTTCAAGTTTCCTGCTGTCGTCTTCTTTTTCTGTCTCCTCCTCCTGTACACTATTGCTGCCAGGGTTAGGCTAATAGAGGCAAGTGACCGGGGTTCGCCCTGTCTCCGAGGATGAATCACCATGTCTCCCTCACCTACACAAGGGGCATGCAAGGCTTTCCTCATAAGCTTTTATATGGACATTTCACCCATTTTCTCCTCATATTTCGGAATGCCCTACTCGATTTCTTCACAGCCTCACACGTCAATAGTTTGAAGAACTCTTTTAGTCCTTCGGCTTGTACAGTTAGGAATTTCCTATTTGTTAACTACATTTTATGCATGCGTCCTTATAACACGGAAGGGTTGTTAACTTCTTTGACCTCCTTCTTCTCACACTGTCGGTATGTAATAATACTTTGTGCCCAGCCTTAAATTCCTTGGGATTTTGTGTGTGATAATAGTGTTCCTTGTTTCTTTCAGTACATTCCTTTTTAAAATTCTTGTCGTATGGTGCATCCGGAGCATTCCTTTGTTTAATTCTGTTCCATAATCATCATTGTTGTATTGCATTTTGCCAGAATCCACTGAAGGAGCCTGGTAATACAGCATACTCTACCAAACAACAGTTCGAATGGGTCAACCCAATCGAGGAATGTGGTTGAGCCATGGCTGGCTCATGCTATGCGCTGGATTAAACCTTCGTTGCGATTCTGTGCTTAGTCTCCCGCTGTTATCGCTATTATGCTGTTATCCTCTCCTTCCACAGGTGGCAGTAGTGGTGTATATCGATATTCACACCTTGGACTATCTTTGTCCTGGCGCTTATAATTTCCAGCTGAGCGGTGTACGACCAGTCGGTTGGTTGGCGTGGAGCAGCGAGGAATTATCGGCGGGGTATAGTTTGGCCGGGCCCGCTGGCAGTCTCTACGTGGTGTTAGAGTGTGTAGCGCTGTTCCCATTGCTACGAGGTCCGTGGCTCACCGACCCTTTACACGAAAGTTGAGTTTTAATTTAACCTACCAGCAAGTCAAGACTGTTCACATTGTGTCATTTGGAGTTCTTTGGGCTGTTGGGGATATTTCTGCGAGCAACAACTTGGTTTTCAAGTTGGAAAATTTTAGCCACCCTCTGGTTATTTGAATTGAAGTGCAGCAGCGGAATCTTGTGCCTTGTGCCCGTTATCGATCCAGTTGCCTGCCCTGGCCATTGACAAAAATTTCAGGCAGTGTAGTTTCCTCATCGTGTTGTTGCTGTCCAGCATGATGTGTAGTTTGACTGCTCCATGTATGATTGGTTGTGGGCGCCAATATCTTGCACGTTGTTCCATTGAACACTCTGTTGTGCCCTCGTTGGGTGAAGAGGATGTTATCTTGTCTGTGGATCCACTGACTGTCGGTCGGTTGGGTTGTCGTTGAATCATGAATGGTTGGTCCGACTGCCTGTCTGACCTAAGCGATTGTTAGTGTTTGAATTACACGCCGACCCGCGAACATCTCAGGGCCCTTGCGTGTACTGCCGTTTGTTTTATAATTTGTTCTTGCTGTTGGTAGTTGTATGGCTTCTAGCCATAAGATATGGCTTGCCTGTTAAATTTCTGATGATGCAAGCGTTTTAAATTTTTGGCCTTTAGCCGTTTTTAAAGTGGCTTTCAGCCAGTAATTAGGTCCCAAGGTTCAAAGCTACGTATATTATTTTAAAAAAAGTTTGATAACTTGTAATGTTTGATCAAATAATAAAGTAATTTGTTCAAATGTAACTGACAGCCCTTATTTTGGTCCCTGCCCTGCAGGAGTAGCAGAACGTCTCACTGGTAGCAGAGCGTGGTTTATACTTTTGCTTGACATTCCAGTTGCTGTCAGTTTCACTCTTGTTTCGTTTGTGTTCTGTGGCACAATATTGTTTTGCCTGTTACTTGTTTCAGGTGCTTATTGTAGTGGCAGTCAGTGTCCGAAGATTGGTCTGCTCAGAAAAGATCACTTTGTTTATGAGTTGGCAACAAGGCTCGAACCGATTGAGGGCGGTGTCCCGGAATTGGTAACCTGTTTGAGGGCTGTCGTTCTTCAGACGGTTGACGTCACGCCGGCGGTGGAGGGTGAGACAGGAGCGGCCATTGAGTTCTTGTTTGCGGCTATCAGAGGCTTTGAGGGCAGTATTAGTCTTTTGGGGGGAACCCTTCCTAGTGACAGTCAGCTGCATAGGGTGCGACACAGTTCATGCATTAACAAATCAGGTAGCGGACTTGAACACGTTAGATTTGGAAGATCATCACAAAAAATTAACCGTTGAGTTGGGAACTTTGGTGAGCACATTGCAGTTTAAGCTCACGTGTTTGGAGTTGGATTGGAGGAAGCTTGAAGTTAGAGACTTACGCTGTCAGGGAGAGAGTGAGAGCCAGCACAGGGGTAGTACTGTGACAGCCGCTGCCACGTTAGATGTTGTGTTTGCTAAGTTGCCGAATCCTCTGACCTGATTCGGGATATTGCTCAATTGGTTGTGGAACGACTTGATCAGGCAGAGGAATTATTGTGGTTATTGGTTCACTTAGAACAACATACGGCCACTTTTCAAGTTCCGCACCAAGTAATTTTGTCATTGTTGTACCCATTAGCTAGAGGGGAGTTCCAGAATCTCCTCTCGCGAGCCATGGCAGAAGGGTTTTCATTGTGCCAATTAAGGGAACTCATAATTAGGCAAAGGTTGACCACCAGGGTTTATAAACAGCTTGAGTGTCATTACGTTTGGAAGGTGCAGCAGGGTGAGGAACAGTTACATCAGTATGTCGATAGAGTTCAGACAGCCCCTTTGAACTTGCTGATTGATTTACCTGAACAAGAATTGGTTTCTATCGTTGTTAGAGGAATGCGTGCGGCGGGTAAGTCGCACTTTGTCTTCGGTAAGCAACCGTCAACTTAGGAAGAGCTCCGGATGTGGTCGTAGCAGTATCTGCATTACCACCACCGTGTACTTGACAAGGTCAAGGGGCGGGACGTCGGCGCTGATGCCGGAGTATCTACATCTGCTGAAGTTATCAAAGGGGAACACTGGCGTTGTTTCAGGTGCGGCAGTATGGCTCATTTGGTGACCTGTTGTATTCAGCCTCATGCACTCACAGCCAATAATGACGCTGGGTTGGGCTGCAAAGTTGGGTTCGAGCTTCCATGTGTGTATATTTACATGAACACATATAACCAAACTGGAAAGAATTAATAAGAATAGAACATAGCCCACCCCTGATTATCTTGTAGAAGAAAATGAAAGAGGAACAAGTCAAAATGTTAATTTTTACAGAAATTACTTTTCATTAATTAATGACTCTGTTTCAAGATGTAAAAAGTCTTTTAGAAAGTATAAAAATAATTTGTACACATAATGGATACATTCACACAATTTTTTTTCTTCTGTGATTTATCAAGAGACGAACAAATCATTCTTCCATACGTATCGAGACCCAGCGATTCAACAAGTCTATCTTATAATGAATAAACATGATAAATTATGTTGTGGTACCAGGGTGAACGAGTCATTAACCCCATAATACAATATTTGGCCTTATTGGGTACTCAATAATTGATTTTTATTTTGGAAAGTGAAATAAGTAAAACATGGATAATAGTATTTTTCGTATCCAAAATAATATATAAATATTAATGTTAACCTATAATGATAATAATTTGTAAGTTGAATCCAAGTAATATGCTGAAATTTTAGAAAAGGAAATAAGAAACAAGCTTTTATTCGTAACATTGACATTGAACATAAAATAAATTTTAAGCATTCCATTGGAACTACTGACAGCCTTGGGAGAGCCAGACCTGACAAAACTCTACCATCTGGTGAGCAAGATGTATGAAAAAGGCGAAATACCCTCAGACTTCAAGAAGAATACAATAATTTCAATCACAAAGAAAGCAGGTGTTGACACATGTGAAAATTACCGAACAATCAGTTTAATAAGCCACAGCTGCAAATTCTAACAGGAGTTCTTTACTAGTAGAAGCTAACCTCGGGGAAGATCAGTTTGAATTCCATAGAAATACTGAACTTACGACTTATCTTAGAAGAAAGATTAAGGAAAGGCAAACCTACATTTCTAGCATTTGCAGGCTCAGAGAAAGATTTGACAATGTTGAGTGGAATACTCTCTTTCAAATTCTAAAGGTGGCAGGGGTAAAATACAGGGAGCGAAAGTCTATTTGCAATTTGTACAGAAACCAGATGGCAGTTATAAGAGTCGAGAGACATGAAACGGAAGCAGTGGTTGGGAAGGGAGTGAGACAGGGTAGTAGCCTCTCACCGATGTTATTCAATCTGTATATTGAGCAAGCAGTAAAGGAAACAAAAGAAAAATTCGCAGTAGGCATTAAAATCCATGGAGAAGAAATAAAAACTTTGAGGTTCGCCGATGACATTGTAATTCTGTCAGAGACAGCAAAGGACTTGGAAGAGCAGTTGCATGGAATGGACAGTGTTTTGAGAGGAGTATATAAGATGAATATCAAGAAAAGCAAAACGAGGATAATGGAATGTAGTCGAATTAAGTCGGGTGATGCAGAGGGAATTAGATTAGGAAATGAGACACTTAAAATAGTAAAGGTGTTTTCCTATTTAGGGAGCAAAATAACTGATGATGGTCGAAGTAGAGAGGATATAAAATGTATACTGGCAATGGCAAGGAAGGCGTTTCTGAAGAAGAGAAATTTGTTAACATCGAGTATAGATTCAAGTGTCAGGAAGTCTTTTCTGAAAGTATTTGTATGGAGTGTAGCCATGTATGGAAGTGAAACATGGACGATAAATAGTTTGGACAAGAAGAGAATAGAAGCTTTCAAAATGTAGTGCTACAGAAGAATGCTGGAGATTAGATGGGTTGATCGCATAACTAATGAGGAAGTATTGAATAGGATTGGGGAGAAGAGAAGTTTGTGGCACAACTTGACCAGAAGAAGGGATCGGTTGGTAGGACATGTTCTGAGGCATCAAGGGATCACCAATTTAGTATTGGAGGGGAGTGTGGATGGTACAAATCGTAGAGGGAGACCAAGAGATGAATACACCAATCAGATTCAGAAGGATGTAGGTTGCAGTAGGTACTGGGAGATGAACAAGTTTGCACAGGATAGAGTAGCATGGAGAGCTGCATCAAACCAGTCTCAGGACTGAAGACTACAACAACAACAACAACATACAACAGATCCTTGATTATACACATCCACAATCCATTTTTATTAATAAAAATTGTCTATATTATTTAATTTAGAAGGAGACCAAAAATTTATGAAATAATATTATCCTTATTAACACAACTATTATGTGAATTATCACATCACAACCATTTAATATTTCCTTTATCACCTCTTCCTTCAAACTTTCTCAACTAGATATACATCTGAATATTTTGTCTTCTGCAGTTCACACTCGTAATATTTTCTTTTATATTTTTCCAATTAAAGACTTTAATTTACATATGAATGGGTTAGAACGAATAACAATTTCAATTTCAAAAATTTACGTTGACCAAGTGGCTGTGTATATTTCAAAAATCCCTTTACGTTTACTAATTCTAACTTTATTGCCAAACCTATATTTAGGGTTAGCATTAGGTACAATGACAGCTGGCTTATAACGTTTGTCATTAATTTCTATTGGCTTTATTTTTATTGTTGAATGTTTTGTATTATTACATTCATCAACCAGTTTTACAGTTAGTTCCGTCGATTTGTGATATCCATCAAAGTCAAATTTTTCCACATCTTTTCTTAAATGTTCTGTTAAATCTGTAGACTACAGATGATTTTAATTGAGCTCGAGTTCTGTGATGATTAAATTTACTTTTCATAAGTCCTAGAAATTATTTATTATATAATTCTTTACTATTATCTGTTACTAGACTTCTTGGAGTCCTCTCTCTAAATACTTTTTTTCAAAAGCATCAACTACAGTTCTGTTAGATTTATCTTTAAGTGGAGTATTCCAAGCAACATTTTTTTAAAAAAATATCGATTACAGTTAATAAATATTTCCATCTTTTATTTATTTTTGTAATGTCTTTTCAATTTAGCCCAAACCACTGCTACTACATATGTTTGCTATTTATCATTTACACCGAAAACAACATTTATCCTTATAATTTTTTCCCCATTGCTTTATGTAATTCATCAATAATTTCTGGTCTGTCTGCATTACCTACTTCTATACCTGCACGATTTTTAACACTTTTACTTTGTTTAGTTTTACATGCTGTACATATTTCTTCAATCCTGTGTCTTCCATCATTAGTTGTTGCTCTTTGAGGATTATGTATTTAAGTAAATTTTCTGCACTTCCATCTGATATAAATATCCATTTATATAGATTAAAAACCTAATAAGATTTATATTTATTGGTCCATTCTATAATAATATTATTTGATTCTAAAAACAATTCACCAAACTACCTCAAACACGTATAGTTCTAAGAGACTGATTTAGAGACTTATAAATTTTATTTCTCATATGGATTACTGAACTACAATGGATATTAAATTTACAGTTCATCAACATAAATGTTTTTATCTATATTTTAATGTTAGTTGATGCCATGTCACCCTTCAATTCTCTTGATTTCACATAACCCATAAATTTGTATTTTAAGATTTCAAAACGAGCACCAAAATTAAAATTCGTTTTGTTTGTCACACCTTCTACTTGAATATTACTTAAGTGGTTTAAGAGTGGTGTTAAATATGACTTTGAAAAAATAGTATGTAAAAGTTTTTTCTACTTCCTATCAGTAATGAAGCTGATTAATTTTTTCATTAAGATGTGTTACAATACTTGTATATTCAGGTTTGGAACATACTGTTTCTAAGTACCTTTGGAAACTAACTCATATCTGCTTATTCTGTCTTTTAAATCTACTAACCTCCAATCCCTTAAATCAATATATCCATTAGTTATTTTAAATATGTTATAGAATCCATTATGAAATTTTTAATTTAATTTGCTTATTTGCATCTATTACATCTCCACTCAGTTTAACTTCCAGGTTAATGATTATTTGTCTTATTATGAAAAAGTCCATTTATTATATTGAAAATTTCGTGAAACTTATAGCTATCTGATCAAACTTTTAAAACAAATGTACATAAATCTCCAAAATAACTTAATTAAAATTCTGTAATTGTAGTACAACTCACTGCAGCCCAGATATTTAACCTTTTATTTGGGAATGAAACAAATTTTTATTCTTTTTTCTTACAACAAAAGATCCAGTGTGAGCCGGTATAATCAGATGTATCTAATTTAACAAGTCCAGATTCGTATTCACTAGGTTGATTAGGTAACTCATCAATCATTAAAATATCTCGAAACTATTTGATTTTTAATTGTTTATATATCAAAATTACTTAATGCATTATGAAGCATATGAATTACATTTTGCAACCTTTCTCCAATACCATATTGCTTGTCCTTTACCAAATTATGCCCTTTTAAATCGTCTAAATCTTTATTACTTTTTTCTTGTTGGTTACAGATTTTGCAATATCAGTTGCCCCAACAGGTAAAGAACCAATTATTGCTAGATATGGTAATTCTGCCAATATTAAAGAAACAAATCCTCCTTCATCTATTGTTAATCCTGAACATTGTTTCTTTTTCCTTAGGTATTCAATAGTTTTTTCAGCAACAGGTACAGCTAATGTTATGAGTAAATTTGTCAGGTATTCTTTTCATTGTTTAAGATAAAAAATTATTAGATCCATATAATTGTTCATTTTTCCTTTTAGTTGTAAGTTATTTTGATTTACTTTTGCCACTCAGTAGGATAGTATGTCCAATGCTGAAGTTATTCATCTATATAGATAACATTTTATAAGGATTAATATTTTATAGTCCCCAAACATTGTCATCAATTTCAATACCTATTCCTAATTTTCTCTTTCCATGTGTTATTCCTCGAACTGCTCTAGGAGCTAATTTTCTCCAACTGATGCGTCATGAGCAAGCATTCTCTATTTAGCAGCTATTTAAACTCGTTCATCTCCTTCATGTCTTTTCTTTAATTCTTCAATATCTCTATATACAGTGTCATGTTTCTACAAACATCACCTAGTGGATTTATTTCTTAATCTCCTCTAGCTAATCTCTCATCTAATTTGGTAACTAGATGGCGAAATATATATGCAGATAGTTGCATTTCAAAAAGTATTTTATTAATTGTTATGTTAACTAACCCCCTTCTATAATTTTTACTTTGCCAGAATGTATGCAAAAAGTTATTAAAAAATATAATCAAATATGGAATTTCTTTTGGATTGTTGATTATAAAACCACTAAATTAATCTGTAAGCATTTGTGTTATTCTCTGTTTTCCATAATGGAAGTTTTATTTCCAGTTATTTCTTCTTCATAACTAACTGCTGATCTATTGAATAAACCTCTGACATCATTCATCCAAATATATTCAATTGTTATTCTCTTTATTTTTCAATTAAGCTTCCATCTTTTTTCAGATGTGAAAAATCTTAACATTAGAGTGATTGTCTTAATATTGGAAAAAATCTTCAGCAATTTATTTTATCTAACTTTCATATTTTTACCTTTACTTGATATAACTTTTTGGATTATTATCAGCATATTATGTGCCTGAATAGAAAAATATGTCTGAATAATTTGATAAATCAACATCAACAAATTTTTCACCCTCGAACTGAGAAATGCGTTTTTTAGTTAAAAGATTTGTTTTTCTGTCTGCACCTTCATATTCTGTGACACCAATAGTTAATTTATCTACCCCAGATTTTACTGCTAAATAGCCAAGACATTTAAACATACCAACAGGTTTCAATCAAAAAACATTACCTTCACTATGATTCCTGTACTTAGCATTCTTTCACATTTATTTTTTTACTATTACCTTCAGCTTGAGCTCTATCTTTCTATCATTAATCTATTCTTCACGTTAATTAAATGCATCTTGTATGTCTGATTCACTTAATGTATAGTCATGAAAAGCAGTATGATCATCAGACCTTTTGTACCTAGGCCTTATGTATACTGGTACATCTCACCGATGATATGGATCTATTGGTTTCTGAACCTCTATTCTCTGCAATGGCTTTCGGTATGGTATCACCTGTACCTTCGATTCGTTCCTTAACTTTTTCGTTTGCATCAGTAAAAGGTTTATCTTCTTTTTTTATTTTTCATATTCTGGAATTTTTCTGTTTGGTTTAGATATCTTAAGAAATTCTGGTGTTATGTCAAAAATAATTACGAAGCATTAAAAACATTAATAAAACAAATTTTATGTCATCAATTTATAAAAAATTAATAAGATAATGCATTCCACTTTTAAAATAACAGCCACACGTATCTGACCCACATTTACTTCTTCCCTAGCTTATAAACAATTAGTATAATGTTGACCTATTTATTTCTCATGTTTCATATTCAGTTATACATTCAAGAACTTCTTTAAACTCATTTATATTTTCAAATAAAATTCCACTATCATGTTAAAATAGGTACACAATATAATCTTTTACCATGTTCATATAATAAGGAAATATATTACATGTCATCTGTATTTTCCTTCATTACGTGTCCAAGTCATATCTTTTCTGCTTGGTCGCTAGACTGTGAGATTATTACTTTTCTTTTGTGGCCGCAGTCGATTCACAGTTGCCGCCTCTCGTCTTGCCACCACCATGCACTTCTCGCCAGCTGCAATTTACATCACCACTTACAGCAAGAAAGGTAACGTACTGATGCTCCGCCCTTGACAGGGTGTACTAATGTCAATCAGCACTTGCTTTCAGCTGCACCTATATTGAGAAATGTTAGTAGATTATCAATCAAAATCTGCTCAGCATTAGATCAATTTAGGCTGTGTTATCCACACTATTATGACCAGAGTACATGAGTCGCTTCTGCCACCTAGGATCCTTGTCCATTGTACCCTTAACTCAACTTTTAGTTGTTTACAGTGTTCAATCAATAACAACTTATGTCTTTTTTTCTTTTGAAAAATAAATGTTGTTACTTAATTTTACTGTATTCACAGCCATTTTATATAGTCAGCACCATAGGTTAACTTTCATTGTGGTGCCCATGCCAGGATAACTTTCACATCTTTATTGTTATAAACAAATTTGGTGTTATTCTGAGACATATATGTTAATGGTGAAGCAGCAACAGCTGAGTCAAATGCACCTGAAGTTAGTTCCACTTACAGAAAATGATTTGTATTGAATTTTTTATGCAATATTGTTAATTTTTTACGTTTTTCAATAAACATAGATCTTCTTTCATCATAAGATAGACTGCCATCTGAGGCAGTGTAGATAGATTTTCATTAAAATTTAGGGGTGGTGGTTCATCAATCAAAACAGTAGCGAGTTGCTGCTACCTATATTTTCAAAACTGATTAATTAATAATAACAGTTTATAAAGGGGAGTGTACAAATGAGAAAACTGAAACTTCTATATTTCCTATCTTCATGTTATCCTGGTGATGCTGTATGTGCATTCATAGATCAGTTAATAGATGACAAAGTGAATTATTTATATAGTGTAATTGGGGATGCAATGTGTATTGTTTATGTGTACTATAAAAAACAAGGATGTTAAATTATTTAAATTATTTTTTCTACAGATCTGTGTCCTATCTTTGACAAAAGCGTAGTCATTTAATATATTTTCATAATAATTTATAGTTTCAGAATCAATATTATTTTTGTAAAAAAGTCTTATAATATCTGTAACGACTACAGAAATCAGTTATCATAAGGAGGATACATTTAACCCCTTGGGAATCTTCATCAATGAAACATAATCTCTTTTATATTGTGTTAATTTTTCAGGTAGGAAAGACTTCCTAGCAGGAATATTAAACTGAAAAGCTAAAATATGATTATTTAAGGAATCAACTAATGGATTTTTTTTCGTTTCCAGAGCTGTGCTCACCGCTCTGAATTAACACTAAAGGACTAAATTTTAAAATATCAAGTAATCAGTACATTTTCCCAAATAATATATAGACAGGTTTATATTTTTCTTACAAAAATTCATCGTATAAATGGAGACATTAAAAGTACTAAAAATGAAAAGCTAGAGCAAAACAATTAAGAATAAGAGGTAATTCTAAACTTAGAAAACAATCGTTTACTGATGTTGTCCAAAATAACATCAGCAGTATGGAGACTGCACACAGTACAGAGACTGCTTCTAATATAAATGAACTAAAGTTAAACCAATAGACCTATGAATTGAAGGATATTCTATATTAGAAAAGGAAAACATTTGCATTGATTAATTACAACTGTGAAAATCTGTGTTTTGAGAAATTATATAAATTGGTTTTAGCAACAAGAGAAACATATAGAAAAGAATAATTTGTGTAATAATATGGAATGGAAACATATATTAGGCATTTTGCATTAACAGAAAATTTTATGAGTGAGTTTCAAAATAAATTAGTTTGAAGTTATATTAATACAACACCAAAATTTATCTAAAGATTTTGAGAAGTTCAAATTAATTATTATAATTTATCATAGACACAAAATTTATCTGACGATTTTGTGAGGAAATTTCAAGAGAATTTAGAATGCAAAGCATTATGATATCAAAATGTAACTAGTAATTTCCAAAGAGAATTTCAAGACAGTATAAACTGGAATAAAATATCTCAAAGCAATCTGGCCAAAAATTCAACAATAAATTCAATAATAAATTATATATTGAGGAAACAAATTTTATTAGAAATATTCATAAGACAATATCAGAGTACAGTAGACTGGAATAATATCTCAATATATCAAAACTTATCCCAAGATTTCTAAGACCTGGTACCAAGGAAGACAGGATTGGGTAGTGATGCTGCACCGGGCCATAATCAATTATTTTTGGTTACTTTAATTTTTCAACCATGTACACTTTAGTTGGAAACAACAACAAATGAAAGATGACAATGAATTAATAAGTATTCCACAGCTGGAGGCCTTAATGAGAACAAATTCTAACTATTTTTTGGCTGAAGGCCCCAATGGTAATAATTTAAAAACTGTTTTACAGCTGGAGGCCTGAATAGCAATCTTTTAAGAACCAGTTAACTTCTTCAACTTGCAATTACAGTTATTAAAATATTTGTAATTTTGAAAAAACAATCATCACATCTGACCAAACCAAGAGGGAGCAGGGGGCCACAGACATTGCTCCAAGGTTCGAACTTCGTACTGAACCTACGTAACGTGCGATGATCAGTGCAATGATGGAATAACATATCCGAGCTACAACAGGTGGTCAGCACTATGTCTTCAGACTCCAGTGTTCAGAGCATCCGGAAGCAGAAAGGAACCACTACTACCAGAGTAGGAAAAATAAAAAAACACACCAGCTGGCCCACATCAAGGAAGCTGTCAAACTGCCTGCCTTACCAGACGGCAGTGGTAAGGCAAGGAAAAGTACACTGCTGTAACATAAACTAAGCTCCAGGGCAGGTAAATGGGGTGTTAGAGGCCACTAGGCAGGAAAAATACTACTGGTTGAACTTCACAAATAATAACATATAGAATGCAACAATTAATAACAAGAAGTGGAGGAGGGCTAATTATGTTCGCTTTCCCCAAAAGCTCCACTCGCTGCTCTTCATCTCGGTGACACTGTGAGCACCAACACGCAACCAAATGGCGAGATCTAACAATGGTGGAGGTTTCACTACTTGAATTAAGGCCCACTCAACTTAAACTTCCTGAGGCCGGTTGACAACGAGATTGTACCCCTCACAACTAAAGCCCTTCCATCCAGCACTCCAAGCATGCTGTTAGTGGTCCCGGCATATTCTCGAGCTGCGCAGACCTGGCTGCTCATCTGTCCCCAACCGAACCGCGGGCTCACATGACACAGAAACACCACAATGTCACTCCAAAGATAGAACCACCGTTACCAGATATCGATAACCGCCACTGCTTCCACTAGTGGACAGACATCACTTTCAAATGGAGTGGCGCCAAAGAATACAAGAAGAAGACGACAAACGTAACTATACCAACTAAACGATGCCAACCTAGTAGCAGCACCAGCGCGAACCTCTGCACTGTTCAATTTTATGTGTGAAATTCGAGATAAATTGATTGGGAAAATCTAGCGTATAATCAAAAAGACGTGAAATATATATATACACTCCTGGAAATTGAAATAAGAACACCGTGAATTCATTGTCCCAGGAAGGGGAAACTTTATTGACACATTCCTGGGGTCAGATACATCACATGATCACACTGACAGAACCACAGGCACATAGACACAGGCAACAGAGCATGCACAATGTCGGCACTAGTACAGTGTATATCCACCTCTCGCAGCAATGCAGCCTGCTATTCTCCCATGGAGACGATCGTAGAGATGCTGGATGTAGTCCTGTGGAACGGCTTGCCATGCCATTTCCACCTGGCGCCTCAGTTGGACCAGCGTTCGTGCTGGACGTGCAGACCACGTGAGACGACGCTTCATCCAGTCCCAAACATGCTCAATGGGGGACAGATCCGGAGATCTTGCTGGCCGGGGTAGTTGACTTACACCTTCTAGAGCACGTTGGGTGGCACGGGATACATGCGGACGTGCATTGTCCTGTTGGAACAGCAAGTTCCCTTGCCGGTCTAGGAATGGTAGAACGATGGGTTCGATGACGGTTTGGATGTACCGTGCACTATTCAGTGTCCCCTCGACGATCACCAGAGGTGTACAGCCAGTGTAGGAGGTCGCTCCCCACACCATGATGCCGGGTGTTGGCCCTGTGTGCCTCGGTTGTATGCAGTCCTGATTGTGGCGCTCACCTCCCCGGGCCAAACACGCATACGACCATCATTGGCACCAAGGTAGAAGCGACTCTCATCGCTGAAGACGACACGTTTCCATTCGTCCCTCCATTCACGCCTGTCGCGACACCACTGGAGGCGGGCTGCACGATGTTGGGGCGTGAGCGGAAGACGGCCTAACGGTGTTCGGGACCGTAGCCCAGCTTCATGGAGACGGTTGCGAATGGTCCTTGCCGATACCCCAGGAGCAACAGTGTCCCTAATTTGCTGGGAAGTGGCGGTGCGGTCCCCTATGGCACTGCGTAGGAACCTACGGTCTTGGCGTGCATCCGTGCATCGCTGTGGTCCGGTCCCCAGTCGACGGGCACGTGCACCTTCCGCCGACTACTGGAGACAACATCGATGTACTGTAGACACCTCACGCCCCACGTGTTGAGCAATTCGGCAGTACATCCACCCGGCCTCCCACATGCCCACTATACGCCCTCACTCAAAGTCCGTCAACTGCACATACGGTTCACGTCCACGCTGTCGCGGCATGCTACCAGTGTTAAAGTCTGCGATGGAGCTCCGTATGCCACAGCAAACTGGCTGACACTGACGGCGGCGGTGCACAAATGCTGCGCAGCTAGCGCTATTCGACGGCCAACACCGCGGTTCCTGGTGTGTCCGCTGTGCCGTGCGTGTGATCATTGCTTGTACAGCCCTCTCGCAGTGTCCGGAGCAAGTATGGTGAGTCTGACACACCGGTGTCAATGTGTTCTTTTTTTTATTTCCAGGAGTGTATCACATACACAAATGCTATTTCAAGATTTTATAATTGAATTTAAAGTTGAAGAGAACTGGAAAAATGTTTTAAGTTGTCAAAAATTATCTGAATCATTCATACAAAAATTAATGAAACCATGTGAAATAGTGGAGTAGCTTTGGTTTAAATTTCCTGAATTAGAATATCTTCACAATTTTGATGTCTAACATCGATTCTACACAATTTTCTTTATGAATTTCCTCATTATGCTCTAGTGTCATAATAACTATGTTGATGAAAAATCAAATTAGTTTAAAAGGACTTAAATTATGACTGAATGTTTGAGGAACAACATGAGCTAATAAGGTATCTATATCTTTGTTTCTTTCTTGTACTAGTTCTAAAACATTATCAATTATCCCATTTGAATTTTCCATATGCTCATCCTTAATTTTGTTTACATTTTTCCATGTGAGTCATGTGATCTATCATTTTATGTTCTCCATGTTCACGAATTGGTGGTAAAACGTCTCATAAACCAAATATTGGATATCTTCTTGTAATGTCGTTTTTTATTTCATGATTATGAACATAGACCAGCTTCAGTAATAAAATTTGGGTCTAAATGCAAGTGTAACGAATCGTTATGCTTCAAATTGTTATATTTTTTCCTACATTTTTCTCTAACATGATGTGGCATTGCTTTGCTTCTGTTTGTAAATTCTAAAAGTTTAATAACATCTTTAGCCTTAAACTGTAGACTATTCTTTTCATCAGTAATCATAAACACTTCATTACTATAATGAGTATCTGTGTTGTTCATGAGATGGGCTGCATTTTTCTTCTTTTCCTGCTGTTGTTTATTTTGTAAGATTTGTGGTGGGTCTTATACCGGTACTAGTGGGATATTGCGTTCCTGGCCAGTATAACAGGGCAATATTTTGCCGACCCCAATACACTGCCAGATGAGTATTACCTTTATCCTCTTGGTGTTCCAGATCCTTCTGTGCCACCCCTTGTCTATCCCAGTGTGGTGAAGATCCATGGAATGCTTCCTCAGGTTCTCTCTATTGCGCTAATAAATAAATAGCCACACTTCTCACAAACAGTGACAATTTTGCCTAAAATTTCCATTATTACTTTTCACAACATAACTAACAATTGGTATGGTAATATCACTCTCTTCAGTACATTCAAACGTTTGTAGATGCATAGTGTAGGACCTGATAGAAAAACCAGAAAAAACAACTACCACTCTTTAATTGTTCATTACGCCCTTGTTGATGCATAGTTTACTCGATGGCCCTTGGATTCAGGCACTTGCTGCACCATGGCACAAATATTCCCAGACGACCAGTAGCTGTAATATTATTTTTACTGGCCCCCTTCTAGCTAGCTCCACCAATGCTCCACATTCACTGAATATAAGAAAGGAAAACACACCGTTTCCCTTTCCCATGACACATGTCCTTATTCAATTTAGTCATGAGCATCTCTTGTCCATGGCTTTCCAATAGTGTGTTGGAATGTTTACAGACATCCTGAAACACTACAGAGGTCGGTGAGTTCTAGTGCCCCCAAAATGACAATTATTTTCAACTAAAATTTTATTTCATTCTGTACAGATTTTAATTTTTTAGTACACTCAGAGTTGACTTGGTTTATATATGTAGTTGTAAGTGGACACATTAAGCACACTACTCATGTTTTTAATGTGTGATCTTACACTCCTGGAAATGGAAAAAAGAACACATTGACACCGGTGTGTCAGACCCACCATACTTGCTCCGGACACTGCGAGAGGGCTGTACAAGCAATGATCACACGCACGGCACAGCGGACACACCAGGAACCGCGGTGTTGGACGTCGAATGGCGCTAGCTGCGCAGCATTCGTGCACCGCCGCCGTCAGTGTCAGCCAGTTTGCCGTGGCATACGGAGCTCCATCGCAGTCTTTAACACTGGTAGCATGCCGCGACAGCGTGGACGTGAACCGTATGTGCAGTTGACGTACTTTGAGCGAGGGCGTATAGTGGGCATGCGGGAGGCCGGGTGGACGTACCGCCGAATTGCTCAACACGTGGGGCGTGAGGTCTCCACAGTACATCGATGTTGTCGCCAGTGGTCGGCGGAAGGTGCAAGTGCCCGTCGACCTGGGACCGGACCGCAGCGACGCACGGATGCACGCCAAGACCGTAGGATCCTACGCAGTGCCGTAGGGGACCGCACCGCCACTTCCCAGCAAATTAGGGACACTGTTGCTCCTGGGGTATCGGCGAGGACCATTCGCAACCGTCTCCATGAAGCTGGGCTACGGTCCCGCACACCGTTAGGCCGTCTTCCGCTCACGCCCCAACATCGTGCAGCCCGCCTCCAGTGGTGTCGCGACAGGCGTGAATGGAGGGACGAATGGAGACGTGTCGTCTTCAGCGATGAGAGTCGCTTCTACCTTGGTGCCAATGATGGTCTTATGCGTGTTTGACGCCGTGCAGGTGAGCGCCACAATCAGGACTGCATACGACCGAGACACACAGGGCCAACACCCGGCATCATGGTGTGGGGAGCGATCTCCTACACTGGCCGTACAACTCTGGTGATCGTCGAGGGGACACTGAATAGTGCACGGTACATCCAAACCATCATCGAACCCATCGTTCTACCATTCCTGACCGGCTAGGGAACTTGCTGTTCCAACAGGACAATGCACGTCCGCATGTATCCCGTGCCACCCAACGTGCTCTAGAAGGTGTAAGTCAACTACCCTGGCCAGCAAGATCTCCGGATCTGTCCCCAATTGAGCATGTTTGGGACTGGATAAAGCGTCGTCTCACGCGGTCTGCACGTCCAGCACGAACGCTGGTCCAACTGAGGCGCCAGGTGGAAATGGCATGGCAAGCCGTTCCACAGGACTACATCCAGCATCTCTACGACCGTCTCCATGGGAGAATAGCAGGCTGCATTGCTGCGAAATGTGGATATACACTGTACTAGTGCCGACATTGTGCATGCTCTGTTGCCTGTGTCTATGTGCCTGTGGTTCTGTCAGTGTGATCATGTGATGTATCTGACCCCAGGAATGTGTCAATAAAGTTTCCCCTTCCTGGGACAATGAATTCACGGTGTTCTTATTTCAATTTCCAGGAGTGTATTTACAAATTAATTAAATTATTTATTTTATATTATATTTCAATAATTAATTAAAACAATTATAATATATATATTATTACATTTTATTTATAAAGATTTTTGGTACAAAACAGCGAATTTGAGGCAACCTATTGTACAAAATATAAAATACTATAATTAATTTATTTACTATAATATAGTATGATATAATTAATTTAATTTATAAATAACGTTGTGCATTAAAACTAGTGCACTCAATGTACCCAATTACTACTATAGAACTCATAACTTCATGAGATAAAGAGCTAGTTGCATTTCATATGAATGATATTTTCTGATTCCAAGTTGACTAATTCTCAAGCAATTCTTTTTCTTCACGGTAATCCATAATGTTGGAACACAGTATATGTTACAAAAACGTTGTGCAAATCGACGTTAGTGATATTTGTCTGTAACTCAGTGAATTATTCCTGTTCCCTTTCTTATTGATGTGGCCCACACAATTTTTTTGTCTTTAGATCTTTTGAGAGCAAATGGTGGTGTACGATTACTAAGTATGGAGCTATTATACTGAAGAGAAAAAACGTTATGACCACTTGCTTAATATCTTGCCTGTCTGTCTTTGGAACAAAATACTACACAGATTCTGCATCTCACGGACCAGATAGTTTATTGGTAGATTTATAGAGGTATGTGTCATTAGCTGTCTGCGCAAAGGTCATGTAATTGGCATAAACAACGCGCGGCTCATTTGTGTACACAGTAATGGCGTCCGAAAGCTACCCAAATTGCTTCCATGGTATTTACATGAGGCGAATCTGGCCTCCGAGAAATCAACCTGAGTTCACTATGGTGCTTCTTCAACCACTGTAGCACCGTTCTGGGTCAGAGACACGAATAATTATACTGATAAAAGATGACAACGCCATCGGGGAAGACATCAAGCATGCAGGTGGTTTGCAGCTGTCGTGAGTCTTCAGTAACTACCACAGATCCCATGCAAGTGCAGGAGAATGTCTCCCTTAGTATAATACTGCTCCCACCAACCTGCGTCCATGGTACACTGCACATTTCGAGCTCCTGTTCAGCTATATGACAGTTTTTTGTGGAGACAAACAGCGACCTAGTGTAGCAAAAATATGATTTACTCGAAGAGCTGACATGTTAGATTGATTAATGGTCGAGTCCCGATGGTCCCATACCCGGATGCTCTGCTGCAGAGCTACATGTTCAACAGTGTACGATGAATGGGGTGCTCTGAAACACTTTTGCGTGCACTAGCATTGTGATCTTTACGGCGGAGATGCCACAGATCACCATCTGGACTGCTTTACAGAGCGGACAAACCTCCAAACCCGACATTCTGTGAAGAGTCGTGAACGTCCAACCATTCAGCGCCCAGGGGTAGTTTCACTATCGTTTGCCTCTTCCCCTCGATGCTTACGACAACAGCACTTCAACATTCGACCATCTTCGCCAGTTTCGAGATACTCATCCGCAGGCAGCGCATAATAATTGTGTGCCCTTGTCGAAGTGGCTTATCACTAAGGATTTCCTCATTTGCAGCCCGTATGTTTGCTAGGGTGATCGCCCTCCCGTATCTACTCCACTTAGATTATTTTGTTACTGTGTCACGTGCCCACACGCCATCACGCGGCCTCAAACGTCGCGGTGGGAGGTGGTTAAAATGTTTTGGGTTGTCAGTGTATATCAATGTACTCTGGAAGGTACCCACCTAGTACACAGTGGGAACTGGAGGCCTTGCCTTTATTAAGTGATTTAACCTGCTTCGCTACGCTGAGGATATCTAAGCTACTAATGTTGGCAGTTGCTCTTGATTCCGATTCTGGAATATTTACTTTGTCTTCTTTGTTGATGGAATTTTGCAACATCGTGTTTAGTAACTTTTCTTTTTTTGCACTGCCTTCAGTAGCACTTCTATTGCCATCGTCCGGTGAAAGTATCGTTGGCGTCTTTGCAACGGTACTTTCGCTTTCTCGTCAATACGGTACCAGAAAGTTGAAGTTCTACCACTGTAAAGGCTGAAGATCCGTGACTCGGAATGTCAGAACTGTGCAGTAACTAGTGGCAGGAACACCACCACAAAATCACGCAGCACTATCACTCCAAATCATCGACTCTCAGAGAGAGATTTTAACCATGTTCAACCCAGTGGTAAAGTATCGAACTATTTTTCTCCGAATCATACAGCTTGGGGGGCGGGGGGGGGTAAACTGTTTCGCTTAATAAAACGGTCGCCAGCCCAAATCGGGCACAGTGTCTACACAAAAAGATGCAGTCAATTTTCGACACTGAATAAATAACTACTTTCACTTACTACGGTCACTTGGCAATAAGTACTATTAATGCCACTTTCTGTTACTTATGGAATTTATCACTATACTTCAGCAATTATTTAAAGAAGACACACATATGTTTCAACAAGGACACAAAAAAATATTAATCTTACAGCTGTCACTCATATGACCAAAACTCTTATTTAACACGACTAAATTTCATTTCTTTAACACTGTTATTTGTTAACGTTTTACTAACACCAATATTTGTCTGGCTTTCTTTGACATGGAGAAGCAACACGGACAGTTACTGTTAAGATTGTTGCAGTTAAACAATTATGTAACTTTCAGAAATACTATTGAAAACTTATCCTCATGGTCATTCAAAGCGGAGGCCCTTAAACTGATACGTGCAAACTTTAGTATTTAATAATGATTTTCAGAATTTACTACCAAAACAGTACTATTTCCAGTAATTTACCATTATTCAAGCTTGTATAAACATCAGGATACTCGGAATAAATTCGTTTAGGTAAGGACCCTACTGAGGTATATGACATAGAAAAATCACGGTTAAACACAAAGGCACATTTAACACATATATTCCACTGATTGAAGAGGGATGGTTCATACTGTGATAAACTTCTAAATACAGTACTTTGCCTGTTACTGATGTCGGAGGTGGCGTGAGGCGGTATTGCATAGTAACATTGCGCAGGTACGGCTCTTGATGTACATAGCTCTGTCTTCCTCTTGCTAGCAACAATGAAATTGCAAATTTCTGAGCTATTAATTTATTGTCGTACTGCGCCAATCATGTAGAAAACGTCCGAGGCCAAAAACCCAGTCTTGCAGGTAAATTCGGAGCCTGTAGCACTAGACCAAGGTAATGCGTGTTCATTACTTGCAGCGTAGCTACCGACTGTGTTCTACTCGGGCGCCAATTCTCACTCGGGCGCCACACCACTTTTTCCATTCCACTACAGAACGGAGTTCCGTTCTACCAATGATCACTACACCTTTTCAATTTACACTTCTGCCTACAAAAACCCTAAGTATGAACCATCTACAATTGCATGACAGCATATACATACAAAATTGACCTAATTAATTACAGTTGTTCTTGCAATTTTACATAATTATATAAAAATAAGTTTTAATACATTTAGTCCATCTACGTCAAACAGGTGATTTTAAATAGATGAACCACACTTAACAAAAGCTTACCCTCGTTATAGCATTTTCTAAATTTTTCAAAATTATTATGGGACAAAAAAAATTTAAAATATACAGATTGATGGCAGTATTACATTTACAATAGCTTTACATCTTACTTCTGGCGTATTTTACACACCAGGTTTTGTTGATTCTCGCATTGGATATCGCGCTAAAATTCGAGCTTCTGTAAAACTTTAGCAATCTTGAGGAATCTGGGTTCTTTTAAATTTGTCATGAGTTCATCGTTGCTTCTGCGTCATTTTCTGATCTGTTTCGTGTACCATAGGGGATCAATACAACCTGTTACTAATTTATTTGGTATTAATCTATCAATTTCCGTAGATAATATTTCCTTACTGCTAAATCAAACTGGTCTACATGTAAATAGATTGGGAGAAGTGGAGAATGCCTCTTCGGAAGGCGCCGAACAAATTATATATATATATATATATATATATATATATATATATGTGTGTGTGTGTGTGTGTGTGTGTGTGTGTGTGTGTGTGTGTGTGTGTGTGTGTGTGTCTGTGTGTGTGTGTGTGTGTGTGTGTGTGTGTGTGTGTGTGTGTGTTGGTTTTTTTTCGGTGTTATGCTATTCAGTGTTGCTACAACGGCGCTGTGGTCACTAATCCCAGTATCCGTCACAATGTCTCCTGTTTGTCGAGGATTATTCGTTGTTAAAATTACGTTTTAAGAACCATTTACACTTCGAGTGACCCTCTCAAATATTTGTTCAAAATAATTTTATGAGAAAGACTTCAGAACGATTTCTGTAGGCGCTTTATTCCTACCACCGAGTTTAAACACATCAATTTCCTTGAACATTTTTTAGAGATTCATCACTCTGCATCGGCTAATTAATAATTGGGGTCTGAATTTCTCGTATCATAAATACAAAAAAAAATTAAAAATCCTTTGGCCGTTTGGTCTGCTTTTATATGCATACAGTTTAATCTGTGACCGACGCTCACTGTTACAATTTATCTCTGATGTACGTGTGTTTGCACCACACTACTGTGTTAATTGATTTAAAAATCTTGAAAGCGACTCACCTTCACAATGGCTCTAAGGTTGTCAGCCGAAATGTCAGAATCACTTAATTATATCCCTGTTGCACACTCAAAAGCTAGTTGTACATTAAACCATGCTAATCCCACACTGTCTGATAACAGTATGCACTACAGTACCCAAGTATGCCAATATATGTCAATGTCCTGTTCGTCTCAAATCTGTAACGGACAGCCTGGCAAACAACACTGATATTAATAAAATGAGTATTTATTGTTTATGTTTAATTAGTTATTTATTTACTTTATTTATTTATTTATGCAAGCAAATCTCATTAGGGCCATGGGGCCCTCTCTTTCATTGCACTAGGGTTTCGCATACAGTACCTTTCTTACATCGTAGATGCCTGAGAAATAACAATTTTAATATGACAAGTGATATTAAAATGATTTGAGTGTCTGTAGCATCAGTGTAAATGAATAAAGCTGACTATAAATTAATAAGGTTAATGCTGGCAGTACTTCTACTACTGCTTCTGCTTCCGTTAATAATGATAATAATATAATAATAATAATAACAAATGTGATACTGGTAGATACAAAAAGAACTGATAGTTGTACAAAGAATTTTGATATTTCGAGTTCTACACAAAGGAAATTTAAGGAGACTGCATCAGCTAAGGATACAGGAAAATAAGGAAAATGTAGTTTGAATGAAGTATGTAAAAGGAAACGAGTGCTTACAGGGATAATCATAACCATCATTGTTGCTTTAGTAGATATGTTATTAACTGCTTCTGGAGCTAGCGATGTTATTCAATTCTTCAATATAATGTGGGACGTTATCCCAAAGCTTGATTAATACTTCTTGTAACGACGTCGGGAAAGTGGTTAAACAATGGATTGCACAGAATGGGTTTTGCTCTGATGGGAACGGATATTTCTGCCACGTAGCTCAGCCAAGAGCATTAAGGTAGAGTAAAGATGTCAGGGACAGTGCACATTGATAAGACAGTAGAGAAGACAAAGGTTATGGAAATCTCTGCGTTTGTCTGCACGCAGCCGAGATAGCTGCCCATATATTTGTGAAATATGATCAGAGAGGTGAACATCAAAGACATATTGAACACAGACGTTCATAACCAGTTCCAGGCGCGATGGGTTTTTCTGAAAAAGATCTTCGAGGATAACATCGGTGTGACGCCGGATGCAGCAAACGCTTGTATTCCATTAAGCTGCATAAAAAACAGATCAACAGTTTTGAAATCCGCAAATGAAACAACTTACGTGTGACGACCACCTCCGCTTAGTAATAACCCACAGAAATGGCTGGAGCGGGTTGTTCGATTTATTGCTGTAATTACAGCCTGCGGTTGACACCTGTTTCGCGAAGGGATATTAATGGCAGGATTTCCGTTTGAGTTAGACCGTGCTCAGAACACATAAACTCGTTGCACGGCTCACAGAGAATTAGCAGCAATAACTCCCAGAACGACAATGTCATTCACCGTAGATTATAACGGCCAAACATGCCTTTAATGGTGAAATGGCTTAGAATATTCGGATCAGTACGCGGTAGATGAAGCTGAACTGCAATGTGGCTGACAATAAAAAGGGAATACAGAGGCATAATTTCAGTGTGATTGGTAAATTGGATTAATGTAGTCAATTAAAGCGAGATGATACGTATACACGAATGTGAGAGAGAAACATTAGAAAACATCAGTCTTTTCCAAACGAAAGAAATACTGACCACTTAATCAATCACTTTTTCCCGTAAAATCTCGCTTGTACACAATTTAGCATGAATTATTTCACTTAAAAGACCATATCATTCACACAGTTGTTTCAAAGTAGATCAGGCATTAATCATAATAAGATGCTTTGAACTTTTAATTGCTTTTCAAATTTATGGATCAACGAAATACAAATATTTAAGTGAGTCACATGGTGATTCCGACATCCCTTCATTTATAATGTAGGAAAACTACTTATAGTTACGAGATGTGTCTGGAAATTAATGAAAATTTCTTGTTACCTCCCATTTCACACACTACTTAGATTAAATTATGTCCTGTACTCATAAACAGTATGAGACTTTTTCAGTTTCAGCAACAATGTAGGTGTCTGAATTGAAGTTATATTTGTCAATTTTCTTACGAAAGCCGCTCCTTCAAATTCTATTTGTAGTTTGGCGTATGATGCATTACAAAGGACTTGCAGAAACATTCCCTTTCCAAGACAAACGTTCAGGTGGCACAAGTTCGCTTTGGCACTCAGAGGAGAAGTCGATGGCAGAGCTCGTCTGAATAGAATTTCAGCCTGAAGTACAAGCAACCACGTGTAAATAATGAAGTGTCTTACGATCTCAACCATCTACTGGTGGTGAGAATCGTCAGTAGTGTGTTAACTTTAATCACGCCAAGTGCCAAAAAATTTTAACATGGGATTTGGGTCCGAAGAATCTCCAAAGAATTGGAAGAATGTGTGTCTTGATCTTCTGGACCACTTACAGAGGGAACCAGAATACTTCATTCGCCCAATAACAGGCGACGAACCATAGATCTTTAAAAACTATTCCATGATAAAATGCGAAATTTGGAAGTGACACAATATAAAATCTCCTCGTCCCAAGGAAGCGAAAATGAGCAACCCAAAGAGTTAACTCACACTCACTTTTTTAACCATCAGGAGTTCTACCACAGAAAATGTGTGCAGCTAGGGCAAACACTGGTTCAAACTATTTATCGGGAAGCCCTTCAAAGTCTTAGGAAAATGGTGGCTCGCGAGCGGCAACAATACACCTTCACATCGAAAACGCTGCAGGAGCGTCTTTGGTGCGGCAGAGTATTGACATGTTGAAGGAAGCGCACAACTCTTACGTTATGCAGGCTGCAACAAATCAGGTGGAGCTCCTGACCACGCACTTCACACCTGACGGGAGACTCTGCTGTTCTGACCATTTTTACGTGTTCAGTGTGCGCTCAGCACAAAGAAGCGCAAGGTGATGCGATCGATGGCCAAATTAGAGACACTACACAACAGACGAGTGCAACGCTTTGTCGGATTTTCACTGTGGTTTTAATTTCACACCCATAAGAGCTTGAAAAAAATAGCTGTCGTATGTTCCTTACCGTGTCACGTACCCACAATGTACGGGCGGCATTTATTCCAACGGTGCGTCGTGGTCATAATGTTGTGGCTCATCAGTGGATATCCCACGAAAAGAGAAATACGAGTTTATAATAATAAATACTAACATCAGGCATCCCACGCATCGTACTCTGCTGGAACAGGGTAGAGGAAAGTGAAAGTGTACACCAAGTACTCTTCGCTAGACATGACCACGTTTCTTTTGGAGAAAAGATCTACGTGCATAAAGTAAGAGGATTTTCACACTTAGAATCATAAATCACGTTTTACTTATGTGCATACGGTAATGCTGATGCTGTATCAGTAGAATTACTTGTGCAGAATGGGTGCACAGTGCTGCGACCATTTGCAGGATGGCAGCTTAGTTTATGTTGTAAGGAGATGTGTTGTGTAACGACATGCAGTGGTAGAAACTGATTTAAGATTATGGAGCAGTTAAAACTAATCGTGAGAGCGTAGGCTAGTGAAGACTATTTTACTCGTATTAGTGAAGCACAAGCGTTAGTGTGAGTAATGACTTTCGAGTACAATCAGCGTTGTCACAAAAAGTTACATGAAGGGCTTATTTCAATAGTCGTACAAGTCCATTTTTGTTCATATTGAGATACAGAGTCCTAAAGTTAAATGAGCGCTGAAAAATCTGCAGTTGAGATATCAGAAATATTCAAGCATATGACTTCTTGAATGACATTTTTCACTCTACAGCGGAGTGTGCGCTCATATGAAACTTCCTGGCAGATTAAAACTGTGTGCCGTACCGAGACTCGAACTCGGGACCTTTGCCTTTCGCGGGCAAGTGCTCTCCCAATTCAGCTACACAAGCACGACTCACACCCCGTCCTCACAGCTTTGCTTCTGCCAGTATCTCGTCTCCTACCTTCCAGACTTTACAGAAGCTCTCCTCCGAGCCTTGCAGAACTAGCACTCCTGAAAGAAAGGATATTGCGGAGACATGGCTTAGCCACAGCCTGGGAGATGTTTCCAGAATGAGATTTTCACTCTGCAGCGGAGTGTGCGCTGATATGAAACTTCCTGGCAGATTAAAACTGTGTGCTGGACCGAGACTCGAACTCGGGACGTTTGACTTTCGCGGACAAGTGCTCTACCACCTGCCCGCGAAAGGCAAAGGTCCCAAGTTCGAGTCACGGTCCGGCACACAGTTTTAATCTACCAGGAAGTTTCATATGGCTTCTTACTAAAGATGAACCTTTCTTTCTGTTTGTTTGGCTCATTGATTTCAGAAGCATTACAGACAGAAAAGTGGAGGTAATGGACTTGTACCACTATTGAAATAAGCCCTGAACATAATACCCGGTAACCGAACTGTTAGTGAAAATGGCTTAACGGAAATACGATTTACAATGGCCACGTAATTACTTAGATCAGTGCAAAGGTTCTTCCCTCGAGAATAATTTCAGCGAAGGGTATATTATACGACTTACCGTCCAAATTATAGTTGGCGAAGTGCTGTTTTCACCCTTTCGGTGCTTGCGACATGCTCTAAAATATACGCTACCTACTAACTACAGAGTTTCATGGGTTCTATTTTTCTCAGCAGCTCTGGAACGCTTATGCTAGTCGGTTCCCTCTTCTGGATATGCAGAGTACAAAAGTGGCACATATTTAAGTTGATTTTTAGCTGAGAGAATAACTAGGGATTGAGATCTTGCGAACGGTGGGTCTGAGGAACAACTGGACTGCAATTTGGTGCCAAAAATTGTTTGTTGGTGATTAATCACCCAACATGCAGTCCAGAGTTTGCTCCTTCTGATTTTCATCTCTTCGCTCATATGAACTTCTGGCTATGAGAGCATTTTGACAAGATAGCGTGCTGCAGGCCAGCGCAGGGAATTGATGGAAAGCACAGGCGGCTGCCTTCTAGGAGATGGGTAATGGATAGCTGGTACCACGTTGCAAATAACGTCTAAGTTGGAGCGGCGACTATGTACAGAAATAGGTGGAAGGTGTAACTAAATCTTTCAAATAAATCGTTTTTCATTTCCACTGTTGTTTCCTGTTAGTGACAGACCTGAGGTTGAAAAACAAATTGCGCTCGTATATAAGAACAGCAAAGTCGAATGTGGAATTGTCTTAGCGACAGTAGGGGCGTCATATTGGGTACTTCACTGATATTATCGTAAGTGGATTTGACAAAGAGCAGACTGTTATGGCCTGGAGTCTGGAAACTAGCATTTCACAAACAGCTAAGCCCGAGCCAATTCGCGTACTACTCACGCGAGTATCTATAAGAGGTAGATAGAAAGAAATTAATGACGTTTACCTGCTAGTGCCCATTGATTTACGCTAATAAAGAAAGCTGAAAATAGATGCCGAACCAGGATTCGGGTGTCCTATTCAGTAAGAAAATGCTCTGACCACTAAGCTATCCAGACATAGTAGTCACCGCAAACGCCTGACAGCAGGCGTGCTAGGGTAGTCCATGCAGAGTCGATGACCAGTGTGTCTGGATGGCTTAGTGGTCAGAGCATCTGCCCACTGAGCTAGAAATCCAGGTTCCAATCCCGGTCCGGTACTAATTTTCCACTTTCCTCATTGATGTAAATTAATATCCACTAGCAGCTAAATGCCATTGTGTCTTGAACCTTAATGCCTGCAGGTTCAGAGTAGTATCGAATATGTACGAAAGAACAGACATCACTTAGATGACTATAGAATACGGTCGAAGGACGATGAAACCGCGAGTAGTCATCATCACAGAACTTTGAGGTTGTAGGCCTCCTCCCTGTTAAGGCAGGATAGTCTGAATTAGGGGCCATTCTGATAAGAGGCTATAATAACTCTGCAGGCTCAAGTGTTTTGGAAGACAATGTTCATATTGTTGAACATGGGGCTTTGCAGCAGACGAAAGCTTCGTACTCTCATTTTGATCCAACAATGTTATCAGTTACGACTCCCGTGTATATGGGTTCCCCGAGTTTGTAAAAAACAACAGCATGGTCGACCTGCATTTAAACAGTGTATGTGCCCTTGTAATGAACTGGCGACAAAGCGGTGGCCTAAAGCCGTTATGTCACACTGAATTACTCGAAGTATGCTAGATAACAGCGATTAATTCCACACATGCGATTCTGAGGCAAAAAAAAAAAATATACTGTGCAACTCAAAATCAATAGACTTGTATTAATGTGCTCGCCCTACAACCTTACTGAAAAATGCAAAATCCAGTATTAGAAAAATTAAATAAATATAATTCTCTGGTATTAAATATAGTTGCCACAAGCACATAGGCCCAAAGCTGAGGATCAAATAGTATACATCCATCCACAAATGCATTCGGTTACTCTCAATACACTACTACGTCCAAAACATCCAACTCGCAGTAGGAAACACGAGTACACTAGTTTCCAAATTCGAATATTGCAGGCGCTACAAATTTCGGCCACTCAGAAGAAAGCAAATGTATGATAAGTTTGGTGCACAGATTATAATTACGGTTTGTAAATCTATTCACTTTAGAAACGTATTTTTTATTACGCGAGAAATGACCACTATTTTAAAATTTATATAAAAATTTTAGGTACAGATACGAAGCAAACGCTACATTTATACGTTGGTACTGTTGCTGTGATTTTGTGCATCTAGAACGTACAACATAACAACCGAAAATACGTTTCATTTAAAGAGAGAACGATACACAAATTCTGTAATTGAGAGCCAGATCTCTTCTACAGTCAGTTTATAAATTCTTCCTTCTGGCTGTACCTCACCTCGTTGCAGAATTCCGAGACAGTGTGGTGACGATGATGCGCGATGCTGGCATTTCCCGATCCTGCGTTGAAAATAATGTCACCAGATCCGTTACATACCTGCAGAATGTAATGAAAAGACTGATGTACTAATACTATCGCAGCTATCATTGCGAGCCGGATGTCGTGGGACTGGACTTCAAATCTTCAAATGTGTGTGAAATCCTATGGGACTTAACTGCCAAGGTCATCAGTCCCTGGGCTTACACACTACTTAACCTAAATTATCCTAAGGACAAACACACGCACCCATGCCCGAGGGAGGACTCGAACCTCCGCCGGGACCAGCCGCACAGCCCATGATTGCAGCGCTCAGCTAATCCCGCGCGGCTGCACTTCTAGAGTGTACACAGTTTGCAGCGCTCGGCACTGCCGAATTTACGGGTCTGTACAATGGCCTACTGCTGGGACCCGCGAGACAGTTTCAGTGCAATGTTTGTACATTTGAAGGCATACTCACATCAAAGCTCAGTCATCGAAATGTCCAAACCTAATATCATGTAAAGCATTGTTCCACCAGCAACCCACAGATTTACTTGCGTTGCAAACACGAGAACTGTGCGTACTTAAAATTAATCCAACAATCTTACATCACGTTAACAATGACGTCTCTTATTCATCAACGCCCTTCCACTTCATTGTTGCGTCTCGACAACCTAAGGCGAAGATACATACATATACCGCTAAGTGGAAACATTTATAATCTTGTAATGTTTTAATGTACTGGGTGATCAAAAAGTCAGTATAAATTTGAAAACTGAATAAATCACCGATTAATGTAGATAGAGGGGTATAAATTGACACACATACTTGGAATGACATGGGGTTTTATTAGAATCAAAAAAATACAAAAGTTCAAAAAATTTTCAGCAGATCGCGCTTCATCTGATCAGAATAGCATTAATCAGCATAACAAAGTAAGACAATGCAAAGATGATGTTCTTTACAGGAAATGCTTAGTATGTCCACCGTCATTCCTCAACATTAGCTGTAGTCGAGGAATAATGTTCTGAACAGCACTGTAAAGCATGTCTGGCGTTATGGTGAGGAATTGGCGTCGGATGTTGTCTTTCAGCATCCCTAGGGATATCGGTCGATCACGATACACTTGCGACTTCAGGTAACCCCAATGCAATTATTCATAGTTGGACTGAGGTCTAGGGACCTGGGAGGCCAAGCATGACGAAAGTGGCGGCTAGGCACACGATCATCACCAAACGACGAGCGCAAGAGACCTTTCACCCGTCTAGCGATATGCGGTGGAGCGCCATCCTGCATAAACATCGCACGTTCCAGCAGGTGTTTATCAGCGAGGCTGGGGATGATGCGATTCTGTAACATATCGGCGTACCTCTCAACTGTCACGGTGGCTGTTACAAAACCAGAATCACGCATTTCCTCGAAGAAAAAAGGCCAGATAATGTTAGATGTGGCAAATCCAACCCATACCATGACTTTCTCGTCGCGCAATGGAGTTTCCACGACAGTTCTAGGATTTTCGGTAGCCCAGAATCTGCAGTTGTGGGCGTTGCCAGACCCTCGGAGCGTGAAATGAGCTTCGTCGGTCCACAACACGTTACTCAACCAATCGTCATCTTCGGCCACCTTTTGAAACGCCCACGCCGCAAATGCCTTCCGCTTCACTAAATCGCCAGGTAACAGTTCATGATGCCGATGGATTTTGTACGGATAGCGTCGGAGGGTACGCCTAAGTGCCAACCGAACAGTAGTGTATGAATTGCCGGAGTGACGTGCGACTGCACGACCGCTGACTTCCCCGTGCATATACGAACAAGCTACATTCTCCGTTTCTTTCTGAACTGTCTCAGCAGCATTACGCCTTGTGCTCGGTCGGCCACTACGGGGTCTCTCGTCTAAACAACTCATGTCTTCGAACTTCGAAATCATTCTCGCCACAGCTGCATTTGTCGAAGGACCTTTACCAGTTCGAATCTCCTTCCTATGGCGATAGGATCGTAACGCTGAACTAGCACATTCCCCATTCTGAAAATACAGCTTCACTAACAGCGCCTTTTCAGGTAACGTCAACATCCTGCGACTGCTGGCGCATCTGATTCTCTCTCTCATTACAGCTCCTTTTATACACGATTGTCATGCGCAGTCACTGGCGTTTTGCTGTCCTTCGCCATCTGTCGGACATTTTTTGAACTTTTGTATTGTTTTGGTTCTAATGAAACCCCTTGTCATTCCAAGCATGTGTCTCAATTTTTACCTCTCTGTTTACGTTATTGGTTTATTAAGTTTTCAAATTTATACTGACTGTTTGATCACCCGGTACTTACATAGACAGCGAATAAAACGAAATAGTAAAAGGAAAAATAATAGAGGTTCCACAGAACCCGATCCCTCCGTGCATGAATGGAAATATGTCGTCTGCTCAGATGAATCACGTTTCTTGTTGCATCAGTTCGATGGTCGTGACCGGATACTTCGCCAGCCTGACGACCATGCTACGGGCGCTGCCCAGCAGTAGCAGTGTCACCATATGGGACATTCTCCAGGGCTTCGATGGGCCATGCGGTGGTAAGTGAAGACTCCCTGATAGCTGTCGACTATGTGAACATCACTGAAGACTGCCTGCATCTATCCATGCTTTTCTCCTCCGACAGCGAAGGCATTTTTCAGCAAGATAATTGATCACCACACTCGCCTTATTTGAATACGAGATCAGTGACGCTACCGGAGGCCAGTTCAGCGCACACAAACCACCGATCACGAGAACTGCGTTGGAAATCTGATGCAGAGGATATTCGGAAGTTTAGCAAGGACTTGTCGAATCCATGCCATGCCTAACTGCTGCTGTTTGAGAATCAGCATGCTATGAGGCAGACGGTCATGAAGTTTTTGGATCGTCGGTGCATGGAGGAAGAAGCGAGGTGCTGGTTTACTAAACTACGAACAAACGCTCTCGCGATTTTGACGGTAAATCACGTTGTTCTAGAGCGCAAGTAGTGGAGTTGGAAGAGCTTCGCTCAGAGTCAGACAGTGTTTTTGCTGCTCTTCATTTGATCTTCTCTCAGATGCTACCACAGAAGTGTCCCAGATTGAGAATCAGTACTTAAATGTCGGTCGTTTGAGGATTTTTGAGATACTTGCTTCGTGGGGTGACCACACTTACTGAAGATTATTCTAATGAATCTCAACCTGTTATTCAGCTTTCCTACGACTGGTGTTACGAGTTCGTACCACTCGAAGCTGCTACGTACGCATACGATCGAAACTTCTAGAGATGACTGTCAATATCACATTGATTATTCGGCAATTGTGTAATACGATACTACATGTACATCTGCACCCACACTCTGCAAAGCACTGTGGAGTGCAAAACAGAGGGTACTTACATTTTACGTGCTATAAGGGGTTCTTCCCGTTCCATTCGAGTAAGGACGGCTTTGTGCGCGCCGTAACTTACCTAACCTCGTTCTCGTGCTCCCTATTGTGTGATGCGTAGTTAGATGCAATATATTCTCATCATTAAATGCTGGTTCTTGAAACTTGGAACTATTGTTCCTCGGAATAGCTGACATGTATCTTCAAGTGTCTGTTTGCCAGTTCAGTACCTTCAGCATCTCTGTGGCACTATCCCACGGTTCTAACAAATCTAAGACAATTCCTATCGCCCTTCTATGTACACGTTCAATAGACGCTATTACTCCTATTTCGTCGGGTCTCGCACTTGCCCAGTATTCTAGAATGGGTCACAAACATTCTTGTAAATAATCTCCCATGAACCATCGACCTAGACGTTGGTGGGGAGGCTTGCATGCCACAGCGATACAGATAGCCGTATTGTTGGTGCAACCACAGTGGAGGGGTATCTGTCGAAAGGCCAGACAGACGTGTGGTTCCTGGAGTGGGGCAGTAGTCTTTTCAGTAGTTGCAGGGGCAACAGTCTGGATGATTAACTACGCTGGCCTTGTAACATTAACTAAAACGGCCTTGCTGTGCTGGCACTAACAACTGCTGAAAACAAGGGGAAACTACAGCAGTAATTTATCCTGAGGGCATACAGCTTCCCTGTATGGCTAAATGATGATCGCATCCTCTTGGGTAAAATATTCTGGAGGTAAAATAGTCCCCCATTCTGATCTCCGGGAGCTGACTACTCAAGAGGACGTCGTTATCAGGAGAAAGAAAACTGGCGTTCTACGGATCGGAGCGTGGAATGTCAGATCCCTTAATCTGGCAGGTAGGTTAGAAAATTTAAAAATGGAAATGGATAGGTTAAAGTTAGATATAGTGGGAATTAGTGACGTTCGCTGCCAGGAGGAACAAGACTTTTGGTCAGGTGAATACAGGGTTATAAATACAATATAAAATAGAAGTAAAGCAAGAGTAGGTTTAATTACGAATTTAAAAAATGAGCGCAGGTAAGCTGCTACCAACACCATAGTGAACGCATTATTGTAGTCAAGATAGACACGAAGCCCAAGCCTACCACAGTAGTACAAGTTTATATGCAAAGTAGCTCTGCAGATGATGAAGAGATTGAAGATGTGTATGACGGGATAAAGGAAATTATTCAAACAGTGAAGGGAGACGTGGGGGACTGGAATTCGATAGAAGGAAAAAGAAGAGAAGGAAACGTAATAGGTGAATATGGAATGGGGGTAAAGAATGAAAGAGGAAGCCGCCTGGTAGAATTTTGCACAGAGCATAACTCAATCATAGTTCACACTTGGTTTAAGAATCATGAAAGAAGGTTGTATACGTGGAAGAGCACTGAAGAAACTGGGAAGTTTCAGATAGATTTTATAATGGTAAGACAGAGGCTTGTTAAACAGGTTTTAAATTGCACATGTGGATTCTGACCACAATCTATTGGTCGTGAAAAGTAGTTTAAAACTGAATAAACTGCAAAAAGGTGGTAATTTAAACAGAAGGGATCCGGATAAACTGAAAGAACCAGAGGTTGCAGAAAGTTTCAGAGAGAGCTTTAGGGAACGATTGACAAGAACACAGGAAAGAAATACAGTAGAAGAAGAATAGGTAGCTTTTAGAAATGAAATAGTGAAGGAAGCAGAGAATCAAGTAGGTAAAAAGACGAGGGCTAGTAGAAATCCTTGGGTAACAAAAGAGATACTTAATTTAACCGATGAAAGGAGAAAATATAAAATGCAGTAAATGAAGCACGGAAAAAGGAGTACAAACGTCTCAAAAATGAGATCGATAGGAAGTGCATAATGGCTAAGTAGCGATGGCTAGTGAACAAATGTAAGGATGCAGAGGCATATATCACCAGGGGTAAGATAGAGACCGCCTATAGGAAAATTGAAGAGACCTTTGGAGTGAAGGGAACCACTTATATGAATATCAAGAGCTTAGATGGCAAACCAGTTCTAAGCAAAGAAGGGAAAGCAGAAAGGTGGAAGGAGTACATAGAGGGGCTATACAAGGATGATGTACTCAAGAGCAGTATTATGGAAATGGAAGAGGACGTAGGTGAAGATGAAATGGGAGGTACTATACTGCGTGGAGAATTTGAAAGAGCACTGAAAGACCTAAGTCGAAACAAGGCAATGAGAGTAGACAACGTTCCATTAGAACTACTGATAGCCTTGGGAGAACCACTCCTGACTAAACTCTACCATCTGGTGAGCAAGATGTATGAGGCAGGCGAAATACCCTCAGACGTCACGCAAAATTTAATAATTCCTACCCCAAAGAAAGGAAGTGTTGACAGATGTGAAAATTACCGAACTATCAGTGGCGACAAAATACTCACACGAATTCTTTACAGACGAATGGAAAAACTGGTAGAAGTCGATCTTAGGGAAGATCAGTTTGGATTCCGTAGAACTGTTGGAACACGTGAGTCAATACAGACCCTACGACTAATCTCAGAAGATAGGTTAAGGAACGGCAAATCTACATTTCTAGTATTTGTAGACTTAGAGAAAGCTTTTGACAGTGTTGACTGCGATACTCTCTTTCAAATTCTGACGGTGGCAGGGGTCAAATACAGGGAGAGAACTGCTATTTACAATTTGTACCGAAACCAGATGGCAGTTATGAATCGAGGGGCATTACAGGGAAGCTGTGGTTTCGAAGGGAGTGGGACAGGGTTTTCACCTATCCCCGATGTTATTCGATCTATACACTGGGCAAGTAGTAAAGGAAACAAAAGAATAATCTAGAGTAGGAATTAAAATCCATGGAGAAGAAATAAAAACTTGGAGGTTTGCCGATGACAATGTAATTCTGTCAGAGACAGCAAAAGACCTGTTGGAGCAGTTGAGCGGAATGGATGGTACTTCAAAGGAGAATATAAGATGAACATCAACCAAAGCAGAATGAGGATAATGGAATGAAGTCTAATTAAACTAGATTAGGAAATAAGAAACTTAGAGTAGTAGATGAGTTGTGTTACTTAGAGAGCTAAATAACTGATGATGGTCGAAGTAGAGAGCATATAAAATGGAGACTGGCAATGGCAAGAAAAGCGTTTCTAAAGAAGAAAAATTTATTTACATCGAGTATAGAATTAAGTGTGAGGAAGTCGTTTCTGAAAGTATTTGTATTGAGTGTAGCCGTGTATGGATGTGAAACATGAACGAAAAGTAGTTTAGTCAAGAAGAGAATAGAAGCTTTTGAAATGTGGTGCTACAGAAGAATGCTGAAGATTAGATGGGTAGATCACGTAACTAATGAGGAGTTACTGAATGAAATTGGGGAGAAGAGAAATTTGTGGCCTTGACTTGATCGGTTGGTAGGACATGTTCTGAGGCATCAAGGGATCAGTATTGGAGGGCGGCGTGGAGGGTAAAAATCGCTGAGGGAGACCAAGAGATGAAACACAAAGCAGATTCAGAATTACAGAAGGATGTGTCGTGCACTAGTTACTTGGATATGAAGAACCTTGCGCAGGATAGAGTAGCATGGAGATATGCATCAAACCAGTCTCTGGACTGAAGACCACTACAACAACCATCTGCTTTATAGCCTACCACTATTTCCCTGGTTTTCTATCGATGAACGAAAGTTTTCACTGATTTGCCTACGCCTAATTGTGACTCGTCGGTATTTTTATCGGGGTTACTTCCTTTTTTCAATCGTTTTGTAATGTGAAAAATTTTACTTTTCTTAATACTTAAACCTAGTTGCTCATCTTTGAATCACTTTGAAATCTTATCAAAGTACGACTAAACACTGCAGACTTTTTCATACAGTGCCTCATAACAGATAACTGTGTCATCTGCAAAAAGTGTGACGTTGCTGTTAATTTCGCCTACGAAGTTCATTAATATACAGCGTGAACAGCAGGGATCCTAGTCATATGGAGATATGGCACATCTGATGTTACTACTAAATCTGTCGATGACACTCCATCATAAATAGCAACTTGCCTACTCACTATCAAAAAATCTTCAACTCGTTAACTCACTCATTCTTTTGGCTTCTTTGGGACGTAAAGATCTCACGCTGCTCTCGCTGTCTGAGTACAGTTCTTTCTGTCTCACGGCCCTTCTTTCCATCCAGAGATACTCAGCTACCCACAGACTGAGGTCACCTCATCTTTCCATCTTAATCTTGGCCGTCCATAATGTCTTGAGCCATCTTCCTGTCATATATCTGATGGAATATTCTGCTGGGGTCCTTTCTGACAATATGGTCTGCCCATAGGGAACTACTAGCCTTGACGATGTTCACCACCTCAGGTTGGTTGGCCAACTTAATTAACTCTTCATTGGATCGCCAAACAAATCTTTTTGTTGATTGGTCAATTGTTGACCCAAAGATTTTTCTGTACACTCTTTTTATAAGTCTGAGATTTGGTGCTCCTCTATTTTGGCCATGCTCAATGTTTCCACTCCATACAGGAGCACTGACCAGAAGATTGCACTGTAGTTTCAGACTGGTTTTGTTGTTCAGCATTTCGAAGGATATAGGTTTTTGAAGGGAAAATAAAACTTTTTTCGCGTCCCTTTGTCCAATTTCTTATTCGGCTTTTCTTTTATTGCAATTTATATCTACACCAAGATATTTGGTGAGTGTTCCTGAAAGTGTCGTTTTCTGTATGAAAGTCATCAAGTCATTCTGTAGTATTTTCTCTGTGTGTGGTAACGTGGTTTGTCTTCCGGTCACAAATTTCTCTTGATCATGATACGGCCATAATTTCAGTGACAAGGGTAGGTGTAGTACTGCGTGAAATGTTTTCGGAAATCAAAAGGCACTGCGTCTACCTAACTGCCTTGTTCCATATGGGAAAAGTTTGAGCTGCGTTTCATGTGATCGGTGTTTCCGGAATGTATGCTGGTTGGCCTATAGGAGGTCATTCTGTTATAAATGCATCATTACATCTGGGCTCAGAATATGTTGTAAGATTCTACAACAAATGGCTGTCCATGATACTGACGGTAGTTTTATGGACCATTTCTTGTTCCCTTATTATAAATATTGATTTTTGCGACCACTGGACATGACTTTTTGTTTGAAGGATCTACAATAGATTACCGTTAAGAGAGGGGAATATTCCGCAGTAAATTCGGAATAGAATCTGACAGGTATTCCGTTGGGCCCTAGACATTTGTTCAGTTTCACAGTAAAATATGTATCATTCTGCTTTACACTGGTGTATGAATTAAATTGGTGCAATACCACAGAATTTTCCTTTGAAGAGGAGAGCAACGGGTTTTTTCATATATTTATGCTCATTACGTTACATTTGTTTACGTTGACAATAGATTAACAACCCCTGCAGCAATCACTAATTCTCAGTAAGTATTTCTGTGTTTCACTAAAATTTTCTAGTTTTACGACTTATTTTTATTCATTCTGAATTGATAACAGTGACCTTCACTCTAAGTATGCCTTTCAACAGGAAGAAATGCACAAACTGATTACTTCCAGCTGAAGCAAGTTGCATCAATTCGTGCTAGGTGATAGACTCTAACGAGACCAAATCATAGCAGAAACGTAGAAGGATGTACCAGACTGAATGGAGTTAATGTTTCACAATGAAATTTAAAACTGTTGCTAATTTCAATGCAGTTTCAATGTAGTTGTTAAGTATAATTTATATCCGCAATGTATCTTAGTATTTCGATCGGTTGATAGAAGTTCTGATAGCATATATACTTTGGAAAACTGAGAGTACACTATTTATTGGAGGGTAATACAAAGGTTGAACACTAGATGTTTAATTTGAAAATGCTCCACAATATCAGCAATACCTCTGGCTGCTGAGAACTTAAAACTTTATAACATATAACATATTTCTACTGTTTATGAGGTCAAGGGCTGAACAATCATGTAGGTGAGAAAGCGACTTATTAAATCTCTTCGTCTGTCTCTATAATAGGGTTCCAAGTCATAGATGTTCTTAATTGGTAATTTGTTTCTCTTTTTTCGAGCAGTGTAGTTTTGTTAGCCCACGCTGGGAAGCGATAGTTAACAGCAACTTCAGCAGGACCCACACTAGGAATAAATACATGGTGGCCCTCCTACCGATCACTTTTTTGATGCTTGATGGAAGCCACGCTACTGCAGATAGACCACACTGCTGCAGACAGATCGACAAAGCAAATCTATAGATACGGGAACAGAGTGCAAGGGGGAAAAGTGCGTAGTAGCGCACCAATTTCTTTGCTAAAAGACAAATTGAGCTTTAAGTATTTCACGTGAATGCCTGAGTCCTGTAATAAAGTGCTTGCATCGTCATGGAGTCATTATTGTCATTTAGTAGTTAGTCTGTATGTAATTTGTTAAGACCTCAGAGTAAAAGACATTTGCCTACCGTGTGGTCTGCAGTTCGAGTTGTAGAGCTGCGTTTCTGTTTTGCACCACAGTGACATCCATCAAGATCGTGAGCATATGAATGTTAACAGCTACACGGCATCAGTAACTCGACTGGACTACGGGATCTATTCCAAATGCCCCTATGGGATCTATTCCAAATGCTCCCCTTAATTATTACTGAGAAGTAATTATATATATAGGCCACGACATCTTGGTAGATGATTGTTGCAGTGTCTGTGTATTTATGGGTTGCATTTTTTCATATGGCTTGTCAAGCCAATGGCAGCACGACATCTCTTGCCACAATCGTCACAAGTGTATCTGGCTGCTAAGGCAGGGGCAGTGGTGGTATTGCGAAGCTTTTTCTGCCTTAATCTGTCTAACAAGCCTTCATCATGTTTCGACATTCCAGATGATATATCATCACGCCACTCTGGTCTCATGCTAGCCCGTGCCTCCCATCAGTTTGTGTCGATTCCAAAGCTGTCCATATCTCGTTTACAGGAGCATTTAAGCTCTCAGAAAACTGCTGTTTTCTCCTAGCCACCACCATTCGCTCTCTTCATTTCTTGTGGAACGCTTTTTGAGCGTATACTGTTGTCCGTATTGAAAGTATCGTACCGCAAAGTAACAGCAAATCCAGTGTGTCCAGAGATCATGCTTTAAGTGCTTCGAACTTGGTTCCATTTCAGTAACATAGTTCTACAGGGCCACACGGGTGCTTAATTGGTACAGTTGCTAGACTCAGCCTCCCAACAGTTTAGTTCTTAGAAGAGCGTGTTGCGGGAACAACGGTGGGGCAGCCTGTGCGGAAGCAGAAGCGGAGCAGAGCAAAGCAGGCGCGAGCGGGGATCACGCCGGCTTGGGATTCCAAGGGTGAGCGGGGAAGGGGAAGGTAGAGAGAGGCAGAGGCTAGATTTACAGTCGCGACATCTGCTGAGTGGGTCGTTAACTACAGTGGCGCCACGAGATTCCCTGGCGGGGGCGGATTAAGACAATCTCTGGGGCCGGCGGGGAAGGAAGAGATAAAACCGGCGCCCTGCTCTCCGCTTCCAGCGCCCAGCACCCAGCCGTGATTTAGGATAATCACCGCCAGGCAGCGCGAAATGACAACACCCGCTTCGGGCGGTCTGCAAATGATCTTCTCAGGTGGCAGCGGTGGAGAGCGGCAGCGCCGCTCGGAGATTACGAGCAGACTACCTGACAGAATAGCGACATTAATGAGAGGCGTTTAAGGGGACAAAGATTCTGCATTCACATACCATAGCATCTACTTTGCATGTTCACAGCATGTCATTGTTTATTTTCGTGCACCGTGTAAGGAGTTGACGCGACCCGCCACGATATTATCTACTACCCTCTACGGCTCCATTTAATAACATAGATATTATTCCGTGGTGTCTTTCAGGCGTCTATCGCCAAGTCCCTTCGTTTAGTTGGTGTTTTCCGTATGTTTCCTTATTCGTAGACTCTGCGGAAGAATTCTTATTTCTTATTTTATCACCCACTTAATATGAAGTAGTCTTCTGCAGCACCATCCCAGACAATACTACTCTCTTTTTTTCGGTTTCCCCACAGCCCGTGACTCATTTCGGTACAAAGATGTGCGCCAGACGTGTATGATCAGAAAATTCTGTCTCTGGTTAAGGCCTTCGTTTGACGGGAGTAGATTTCTTTTGGAGAAGAATGCTCTCTTTACATTCGGTAGTCTGGCTCGTCCTTCATCTGTTAGTTTGCTTCCAACTTAACAGTATTCAGTCATTTCGGCTACTATAAATTACCTAATTTTATGGTTGAGTTTGTCGCTGATCTCACTGCTACATTGTCTCAGTACTTCGGTTTAATCGGAATACATATTCTGTGGCCAGAAATCTTAATATCATTAGCAGGACCTGTATTTCTTCCTTTCTTTGACAGAGGACGGAAAAATCATCATACACGCATATCAACGACTTATTTCATTTCCTTCATTGGTTCTTCGATAGGCAGAATGAAGAGCAGAAAAAAAGATTAGATGCTTATATTAGACCCTTCTTAAGCGCGGTTATGTACCTCTCAAATGGTAAGACAGAGTTATTTGTCATAAAGTGTACTCATCATCTTATCATAAGTCCGCAGCTCGTGGTCTAGTGGCTAGCATTGCTGCCTCTGAATCACGAGGTTCCGGGTTCGATTCCCGGCCGGGTTGGGGCATTTCTCCGCCCAGGGACTGGTTATTTGTGTTGTCTTCATCATTCATGGAAGTGGCGAGACTGGACCAAGTAAAGATTGGGAATTTGTACGGGCGCTGATAACCGCGCAGTTGAGTGCCCCACAAACCAGACATCATCATCATCTCATCATATTGCAATGGATCCCCTGAAATAATAGCCACGTTTGTCATTTTCCTACATAAAGGTGTAAAATTCGTCCTTCCGTGAAGGTGTTGCACAACGTTTTCCTGACTGTAATGAATTTCAGCTCTTTTTAAATGCTGATGAATGCTAAAAATCTATTGCTGAGAGGAATAATCTGATGGATTCGGACTACAAGATCAATGGTGAACATCTCGTTTGAATAATTAGTTGTGATACTAAGAAACTATGTGACATGAGGGGTGGGGTGGGGGGGGGGGGGGGGGGGGAGCACAGTACTTTCGCTGGTAGGAAGATTCAGATTTGTTGGAAGAGTTCAGAAAAAGAGGAGTGCATCCGCAAAGGAAATCGGATTTAGAGTGCTAGTGCGACCAATCCTAGAATACCGCTGTGACATTTGGAGTCCTCTCCAATTAAGCGTAGCAGAAGGAATCGAACTAATTCAGAGACGAGCTGCTAGTATTGTAACAAACCGGTATAGGTCTTACGAAAGTACAACACAGGTTGTTACCTGCTTTACATGTCTGGCGTAGGAATAATGAGGATAGCCTGAGACAACTCAGGGCGCGCACAGTTGCATAAAGACAGTCTTTGTTCCCTAACTCAGTACAGGAATGGGGAAAGACAGGAAATCGAAACTATTTGCACGAAATACTCTCTGTCACCCACTGTAAAGAGTGTAGCAGAGTATGTATGTGGTTGATCACACCTGTGCTTCCTCTGCTCATTTTTATTCTTTTAACCTTCGTGTAAGTCTTAGTCTCTCATCTGTCCTATAGCATCCCTTAACAGCAACAAGAAATCTCATTCCGCTTAACTGTACTCTCGACTCGAAACTTTTGTTTTCGTGACTGTCTACTTTAAACTTCAAGTAACAATAAAACTCCTGCAAGAAATCATAATCTTCCAAGAAAACGATGAGTGTTTGATGATTTAAGCAACTCACTGATTTAAAACTGAACCTTAGTTCGGAATATTTATGCTATCTTAAAATTAAGATAGGTAAAGATAAACATTGACTCTTTCAGAAAGATTCTGATACAACACTGTACCGGTAACCTGCAAAGAAAATTGAGTCATTTAGTTTTTGATTGATATGCTTTTCGGGTACAGTAAAGTAAACTAACTTTTACTACGCATCATGAGCTCGTTACTGTTCAGCTTCACTAACTGCAACAATATTATCAAAACAAATACAGTCGCTAGATGCTTCATGACTAAAAATTTGAAATGAAACGACTGCACATATTTGGTTGTACATACATCTACCGCCAGAAACTGTTTCAGGTTACTAAAAAAATAACTGTTGACGACAACTATACTCAAAGTTAATTGGGTGTGCCAGATAATTCAACAACGAATACCAACACACCAGGAAGAAGTACAGATTGTCACAGAAGTAGTCAAATGTCCGAGTGGCATGTAATTGAACGTAGCATTATCTCGCTAAAATACATTTACTTTTATATACGCATTTGAAGAAGGAACTTCCAGTTGCAGCATCAAACACCTTCCGTGTGAATTGACAACCTATCTTTGGGTGATGTGAATAACAACGAGCCCTGAAGGTTTTTAAAATTTATCTAAATTGCACTTGAATAAATTTTGTAGGTTATAATACTCCAAGATGTATCTTGGCTTTTCCGGACGTGCTGGATGTGAGCTATGAATAAAGAGTGGGATCTAGTTTTCATACTGAGACACATCTCGGTTGTTTGTAAGATGGTGGTGGGCATATATGTTCTTAGTCGCTGTCTGTCAGTTTGCGCCATGGGGCTGTTCCTGCAGGTCAGCATGAGAAACGTGATCAAATTCGTGGGGATGTTAGTAAATGTAATGAGCTGTTACAATTTTAAACTCAAAATGTGACTTTTTGACTGCGAAATTTATGCTAGTCCTTGGCTACTACCCGGAAACAGTTGGAGTCACTTTTTCATTGTGTGGGCGATCATGGATTCGAGAATGGTTTGCTGGAGTATTTTGGAGTTGGCCGGATAAAGTATGCAAAACAGAGAACGATGTTGTGGATCAGATAGCGTTAAATGCTCATGACTGGATTCGATTCCCATCTAAATTGCAGGAAATTCATACAGGTAAGCTAGAAAGGCAAAAAATATTTAGACTGCCTATTATTATACGAGATTTGGATTGAACCCACATAGAAATTAGAAGACGAGCACTACATGCTGATGAATACATCAGTCCCAAAGGTTGTGGCTTTATTAATGAACAGGCCATCGTAGATGATGATGAGAAATTTACTAGCATAAGTACAGAAAGGTTTGGAATTGAGCGTGATGCTAGAATATGGAGAAGTAGCCCAATTAGAAATATAATTTCAGTGTACAAAAGGGACACTTGCTTACTTGGTGAGTCAGAGTATGGAATACCTCCAAGATTAGTCACTCCATTTAACCCAGAAATAAATGATAATCAGTAACGATTCAATCTGCTCCATACTACAAAACTACGGATAGTGGAGAGAGTCGTTGGTCAGTTGAAGTCACGATTTCTGATCATCGGTAACAGTGTAAGACTTTCTATAAAGAGAGTTCCCAAACTAACAGTAACGTGTGCTGTACTGTAGAACATCTCTAAGCTCCTGAAAGATCACTTTCAGCAATATATGGAGGACGAGAAACACGCAAAAGAAGACGAGAACGTCGAAAGTAAAAGTCATGATGGAGAAGTGACATAACAACCTCAGAGTTAAAGAAAATCACCTTGGCTTATCACCTTTGCTTTGAGCAATAAGGCAACATCACTCTATATTTTGTAACAGAAGACCAAGTCTTACTACAGCCAGTTAGTTATATCACAGCAAGTTGGAGTTACTACAGTAGTCATCGCTACGAGGGCATCATATTCTAAAGTACACAACACCGAGACTTGCTACCAATTTTAGCCTAGCTGTGTATAGACATGATTATTAAATTAAGAAACAAATCAGCTCCAAAATTTGGAGACATCGTCAAAAAATTCTGTCACCAAAAATTAAACACACGTGGAAAGAAGCAATAAGCAAATTTATAAGAAATGGAAATGAAATTTGAATGCAATATGCAGCAATACTAGCAAGATCTCGTCGCAACAAACTCTATAATGTCTGGACGTTCGTAGGTACACACATATCAAAACAGATATATTTCATTTATACACCAAAATGTACTTAAAAAATCAATGAAAGTTACACTGAATGCGATGTTGCTTGCAAAGAGACCTTAGTTTATGAATTTCATGCAATCTGATGGCATGCTTTGAAACTACGAAGGTAACTGGGACGAAATACAGGCAGCAAAAGATTACTTACAACAAGTACAGAAACTAGCACCAATTACAAGAGTCGAAGGACATGAAAGGAAAGCAGTAGTTGAGAAGAAAGGGAGACAGGGTTGCAGTCTATCCCAGTTGTTACTCAGTCTGTACACTGAGCAATCAGTAGAGGAAATGAAAGAGAAATCTCGAAACTGAATTAAAATACAGGAGAACAAATTAGATCTTTGAGGAATGCTGACGACATTGTAATTCTGTTTCAGGCAGCAAAGGACTTGAGAGAGCAGCTGAACGAAATAAATGTCCTGAAAAGAGGTTATAAGACGAACAACTAAAGTAAAATAAGGACAATGAAACGTAGTCGAATTACAGCATGCGATCCTCTTTGAATTAGATTAGGAAATGAAACACTAATACTAATAGATGAGTTTTGCTATTTCTTCATCTACGTAAGTACTGATGGAAGAACAAGAGAGGATATAAGATTCAGACGGTAATAGCAAATAAAGCACATCGGATTCAAATGGTTCAAATAGCTCTAAGCACTATGGGACTTAACATCTGAGGTTATCAGTCCCCTAGACTTAGAACTTCTTGAACCTAACTAACCTAAGGACGTCACACACATCCATGCCCGAGGTAGGATTCGAACCTGCGACAGTATCAGCAGCGCGGTTCTGGACTGAAGTGCCTAGAAACGCTCAGCCGCAACGACTAAGTATATCTGAAATGAGGACTTTGTTGATATCGAACATAAATTTCAATCTTAGAAAGTATTTTGTGAAGATATTTGTTTGGAGTGTAGCCTTTTGCAGAAGTGGTTTGTGATCGATGAACAGTTCAGACAAAAACAGAAGCTCTTCAGACGTGGTGCTACAGAAGTACGCTGAAGATCAGATAGGGAGATCGAATAACTAACGAAGAAATATTGAACCAAATGAGAAAATGAGATTTTTATGTAATACTTGACTAAAGTAACAGATCAGTTAAAGAATACATTCTGAGGCATCAAGGAAATGTCAGTTTGGTAATGTTGGAAAGTGAGGGGAGAATGGGGTGAATTGTAGAGGGAGACCAAGGATTGAGCAGTAAACAGGCTCAAATAGATGAAGGTTGCAGCAGTTATACAATGATAAAGAGCTTTGCTCTGGATAGACCAGTTTTCAGAGTGAAGACCCCCAACAACACACTGAAATGATAGATTTCAGAGAAATACAGAGTCAAAACACAGTAATTTGTATAATCAATAAATGTGCTTATAACATTTCCCAGCTCAGCGCAGAAGAAAAGAATAATGACTAGGGACAATTTAAATATGAATTACACACATTTAATCAGTATTTTTTACTGTATATTACGACTTCGCCGTCATTTTCGTGCTTGTTTCGAATTTACAGAATTATAAAGTGGCTATAGCATTAGTGACGTGCAAGTACGCAATGGAGTTGTCAATTCTGCGGAAAGCACGCCTTTAATCAATTACGCCGAGATAATGTAGGAGGTCACATCGTTCTAACATCACCGGAAACATGCTGACGTCCTAATTGCTGTATCTAAAGTCATCTTTTATCGTCCAATCAAGTATGCTCTATACAAGAAGTAATCTGTCTTGTAAATTACAGTACAGATAGCTGTGTTTCCAATATTGTCATCAAAAAATTATTTATTATGCTCTAGTGTCCTTCATAAGCAGTGGTCACATTTCATATCTCCTTAGGTTCCACAGACTAATGGACTCAAGCTTTGTGTCTCATACCCACCAGCTACCTCCATGTAAGAGTATTGTGGTTAGTAGAGCTCCTTCCTTCCCCAACCGTCCGATCCACTATCTGCTCTTTTACGATATCCTTGTATCTAGTTAAAATATAACTAACTCATCGCCCATTTTAAACCTTACGTGTTAAAAAAGGTTTCGTATTTTGAGCGAAACAGTTCTAATATTTGTAATTCTGCTATCGTATTGTATGGTCTCATAGTTTACCTCATGAGCTACACAGGTGATTAAAAATACTGCATTCAGCGCCATATTGTGGGCGGGCATTAACTTGTTGCATTGGCTTGTTTCAAAAAGAAAAAGTTATGACGAATATCTGTTTAACTTCGTATTGACCCTAGGTTGAAAAATAGTAGGTCCCAAAAGAATTCTGTGATATAAATATTTCTTGGATGTAACAAGAATTTACAAAATCAAAACGAATTTCATATTAAGGCTATCTGTTGATCTGACAAAGAAATGGTCCAGTCCCAGTTGAAGTCTACCATGAAGATTTTCGTAGAAGAAGAATACACCAAAAAAATCCAGTGTCAAAATTTTTGCTGCTACGACATACTGCAAGTATTTTTTTAAAAAAATGTTGAAGTTACTCGTTTTTGCCTTACGAAGAACCGCTTATTACAGCGGTTTTTACAGCCCTTACAGACTAGTTCGGAAAGCGCGAATAATTAGCAACAGCTGTAACAAGAGAACGTAGCGACGAGAAGTGCGAAGTCCAAAGTCCACTTAAACAATACCAAAATGGTTGAAATCATTAATTTTTGGACCAACTTGCCGTTTATATCGGCAGCTAAATTGTTACAGATAGAATTGTTACCAACAGACGAAAGAATAACAATATAGGTATGATGTTACATTACAGATGACATCAATCAATCATGGATTCAATCTGTTGACTTTATAAGAATCCCTATAGCACAGTTATCGTGATAAATTTTCGATAATGTGTATTTTACAAATAATAAAACAGTTCTTTGTTTATTCCCTGTAGTCGTCACAAAAATGTGAAATGTTTACTGGATGACAAAAATAAACAGTTTCCTTGCACCAGGCACCCCTGAGAAAAGAAATTTTAATGTGTTCAACCACTGCTTGGTAATTACTATTTTTATTTAGATTGGATTGGGTTGTAGTAAGAAACGATCGCATCTGTTGTTTTGCATATAATTATGTGTGCCAGGTACAACTGATCAAATTCGCAATTCTTTATTGAAATGCTGACACAGTTTCGGCTGGAACCTGAATTATGTTATCAACCCTTTCGTCGTCGTCCTGAAGACAGAGGTGTCGTTGTGTCCAGACCAACACTCCAACAAAAGTAATGAATTATTTTCTGCAACTGGTAAGAAGACGTTTCGATTGTAATTCTGGAACTTAATCCCGGATATTTTTTCCAGATTTTGCTGCTTCAATTACAAGATTTTTGTACCCACACATTATTTTCTTTAATTTGTGGTCTAATTTATCTTGAGGTACCTGAAGAGAAATATTAAAGCTGCGTAAACAGTAGTCCACTGATATTTATCAACTGCACTGTTGTATAAAACTATGTAGTGGTAACTCTGTGTTTTTTTTATCTACTCATATCCTCTGCTCGTTTGAATGAAGTAAACTTCCTAATTTTGTGACATCCCTTTCTGTACAGTTTCCTGAATCTGTTCTACCAGGTTAAAGGACCTTTGATATCAGTCATGTTCAACTCATTTGCAAATTCAGAGGGCCCAGTTTCTTAGCTCTCCCTCGGCAACAGTGCACTGACTCTCAGGAGCAGTTCCGAATCTTTCAAATAACTTTTCTTTCACACTTTTGCTAGTTTCATTTACATGCATTTTTTTACGCTTCCTGTAAATCTTTCTTCCATTCATACGTTTCACGTTCACATTTTCGAAAGGAAGCCGGCTTTGCACAATGTATAACTTTAATCGTTTTCTCCCTCCTTCGTTTAACTAAAAAATTACAGTCTTTTCTTTGTCGCTGAAAGCTGTTACCGTACATGTTTTCTTTGGTCTAGGAATGTACCGTATTTGTGTTCGAATCACAATTCACGGAATAGTCAGAGTTATCTCCAGTCTCTTCTAACGTTTTCTAACGAAATGCCGACGTCATCCGCAAGAATGTCCAACAAATTAACTTATAAGTAACACATAAGTAGGTCTTCAGGAGCAGGAGGTGATTTCAAGTAGGTGCTTTCGACTGCACGTTCTTCATGTATCATCTTTGCAAGATTGAAAACGTTGTTTGCACATCACATTACCGTGAATCTCTGGAACCTGCACAAAGACAGAAGAAAACACAAAGAAAATTAATTCAGTTTTATGTCCATTGATAAGGGCGATACTGTAAAGGGATATTAAATGACTTGAGAATTCATGCAAATAGTGACTAAACAATTGCGACAGAGGAACTATCTTATTTTTAGATTATTCGTATCGTGGTGTACAACGCACAGCTTTGAAATATAAAGCAAACGGTGAAAATTTAAGTGACGCATCCCCATCTGGCATAAAACTGACCCACAAAATCCAGAAGGTTATACTAGTAATTTCATTACAATTTTTTTTTCCTGGTTACCTCAAGATATTCAAAAATTATCTAGAAAGCTATCCAATACTAAACCAGGTAGGCCGGCCTCGAAAATAACGGAGATAATTTTCCACATGATTCCTTTACCATTTTCTTTATTAATCTCCAAATTACAGAAGGGTCCACAGAATGTACACTCTGCGTCTGTTTCCCACTGAATAAATACGTATATTCGGTGCTGAAAGCCAGATTATATGGAAGTCAACATATTGGACACGCTCTACTGAGGTGAGTCTTCAAACTCCGTTTGGCCTTTGTGACAAAGGGTTTTCGTATTTTCCTTAAATCTCTTCAGGCAGGTACCATAATTGTCCATAGTTGTCCAAACAAAGTAGCCAAACATCTGTGACGATCTACTGGCCTTAAACTCTGATCTTTATATGTGAATCTTTGTAATAGACGGCTACAAGGACTCCGTCTGTTCAGTATGTAACACAGCAGCGGCAACCATATCTTTTGCTTCTAATATGTTTGCGCAACCAGTTTCGGTGTTCCATCGCACCATCTTCGAGCCCTTTGTCAATGTAAACTGGGAGGAATGACTGCACACGAGATTGGATTCCTCCAAATTTATGTTGGTTGAAGAGCCTGAAGATGGTGCAATGGAACACAGAAACTCGTATTTGCGTAAATCAACTAAATGCAAAAGATACGGTGCAGGTTTTTAATTTTAGTTTCATTTCAACCTCTCATGATACATTGGTACCATTTTACTTGTCTGACTCATAGAATGTTACCAGCCTAGTTAATGACACTTTCATTTTAAGTGCTCCTTACTGACTGCAATTCTCAGATTATCATTCAAACGTTGAAGGAGGAATATCTGACGCAACCAAAGAAGTCTAACTCGGAACAGTGCGCAGCAAGCTATGAACACAGCTTGCATTTTGACTCTCCCTTGCAGCTCACTTAATTCGGATTTGGGATGGCCAGCTCACCAGCTATCAGCTGCCTAGGAAAGCGAGCACCTGCAGCCCAAAGCATCTTAAATATGTCAGTGGACATTCCACGAGAAACCGGCTCTTGCCTCTCTGTAAGCTAAATGTAATGCGTCTGCGGGGCAAGGCTCAAACGAACGTAGAGTAATTGTCCCAAATGAGGTACAAATCAGACAATTATATCCTCTGAACATTTTGCTCTTCTTGGTATTAAATGATACATTACGACGGTATATTTTGTATACATGATGGGTAAAAGAAAATTAGGCTGAAAATATACAGCGCAAAAGAATTATAGGGTCATTTTTTTGAAAATCATGAAATTTTCCCGCATTGCGAAGCAAAAGTGAGTCATTTGGCTCAAAGGTACCTAAAACCTTCCTCCCTCTGGAGTGGTACAAAACCCTGGCGCCCTGCGGCGTCAGCCTCCGGCTCGCCGAGGCTTCAAATTGCAACGTGTCGACACCTACAAAAGAAGGGCCAGAGCTCAGAAGATGTTGTGAGATCAGACTGTCACCAAATTTCATCATAACTGTGCCCACCGTGAACGATTCATAGCAAGGGAAGGTTGTCAACCACATTTCACTCCTTCCGTCGATGCCTCTGCGATGACGGTCAGAACAGCGACGCCCAGCGTAGAAATCAGGCAGTTTCCTTATGGGTGACTGAAGAAAACATTTGAGGAATGCCATCTTCAGAATCGACAAGGAAATGCCTGAGGAGGTAGTGTAAAGAGCGATACTGAAACCACCCCATCCCTTGAGACGTTCATTTACACACATTTCACTGTTGAAAACGACAGTTTATTCTGCAGTGTCCAACAGAACGAGTTTCTTAACGACTTTTGCCTTTGACACTGCCGACGTCTCCGGAACGATTCACCCCTCCCCTAAGGATGTTACGGGACAACAACCCCATTGAAAGCGATGTGACTCCTTTGGGGTGTGGTGCAACAGCAGGTTTTGTTCTGGTATACAGGGTGGAACCGCTAGGGATCTCTCAAAACCTTTCAACCGAATGTGAGCGTGATAGCGTGATCCGAAGCAGAAAATGGCGTTTACGCTTTTTTAGCACTCCTGCTTCGCGTCCTCCTATGGTTTGATCAATGGAGGTGGGGGGAGGGGGGGGGGGGAGGGGACACGACATTGCCACATGTATGAACAAAATGGAAAGGAGTCCGTCTAAGACCACCCCCCCCCCCCCCCCACCACCACCACCACAGTTCACGATGACTCTCTCTGCCTCCTCCATACCTTTAATCAGCAGTTTAAAAATGTGTCTGTACAGAGATAACGATTCATAGATTCCTAGTCACAGACAGGCAACCCCTTCGACACCTTACAGCTAAGTGGCGTTAGGTCGCTACATCTGCTCGCTGGTAGGCAGAGACTGAGGGAGTTCAATGGGTTGCGTGCCCGCAGGAGCCTAGGAATCCGTCAAGTGTGGTCTATATACAGTTGTATTTTTACAGTGTTCAACAAGGTTGCTCAGGTAGCACCGAGGGAATTCCCGAACTGGGGATGGGGGGCTTAGAGAGGTCTTTTGCCATCTTACTCACGCATATGTCAATGTCGCTCCCTCTCCCAATGTGGTTATCACAACGCTGGAGGGCGTGAATGCGAGAACTGAAAAATATTTGCAAAAACGGACATAATGTCTGCAGGGATACCGTAATCACTTTTTATACACTGTTACTTATAATCCGTCTTAATTTCAAAAATGTTTATTCACATGACCGGTTTACATTCCTCTAGAACCATCTTCAGATCTGAAATGACAATGATATTAATTTACTGTTTCACAAATGTAAGCCTATTTCTTCCAACTCGATCATCATCAAATGTATCAGAACGTACCTGCAATTTCGGTTACAGGAGTAACCCGTCCCCACTCAGCAACCTTCAAATGCTGCCTCACATTAAATCGGTTGGCAGAATGCACGTCACTTACATAAATTATAAATCTCTTACCGACAGGTGGAGTCTGGTACATTTGTTACACTGCATATGCACATATTAGTATTAAGTAGATTTTTCTTATTTGCTTTTATCTCTAAAAATACTTGGTTAAGATCTATAGTTGTCAAGGTTAAAATCTTTACTTGTCAAAATTAAAATATACAATAAAATTATCGTTTTTGTACGATCGATTTCTATATCCATGGCGCTGGTGTAGACTTGTTTTCCTCCATGGTCTGCTTCAGTGGTTGCCGCTATTTCTGGGTTGTGCCATCAGCCGTTCAGACGTCTGATGTCCATCGCCGTGAGTAAGAGGGCTGTGCAGGAGGGCCTCGTCAACGGCGCTAGGCGCTGCACTCATCTTCCAGCTGTTTTACCGTCCAACATCTCTGACCCTTCGGCTTGGGCTTCTACACGCAACAGTGATCATTTCAGTAAGTCGTCATGAGTACTAACACGGGCATTATGATTTTACTCTCTTTGCTCGTTGAGGATTAAATCCGGGTCTTTCTTTTTGTGGGTGTATATTTCAACTTCTTCTAAAATGTTAAGAAACCGTCCCTTCTGAGCTCTATGTAGGATTTCTAAGTTTTGTTCAATGTTCGGGACTGAGTGCTTTAAGGCAATCATATGCGCCCCAAACGCTGTTTTGTTTTGGGAGTAGGTGTACTCCCTGAATCAAGTTTCAAAGTTCGTTCCAGTCTGCCCTATACTTTGTTTACAGCAGTCATCACACTTGATCTTATGTACACCTGAATCCTGACATTTATTCCTGCTTTTACATATGTGGCTGTGGGGCGGCGGGTGGAAATATTTGTTATTAATGGATGTAATGTAGAAAAGAGGCATTTCCCGGCCAACTAGCAAAGTATGTGGGGCGGTGGGTGGAATTATAACTGAATAATAAATGTTTGAATGTGGAATGTCTTTCCAGGCACATGCACCATATGTGGGGCGACAGGTGGAAATATTTGTTATAAAATGTGGAATGTTCCTATGATTTATTTGAAGATGTTATTTGCCGTTCTCAACACTGGCTCTCTAACTACAATATTGGCAACCAGAAAGTGATTAACAAAACGTGAAGCCTGTAATTACAATTCCTAGTGCCCACTTCATCTGAGAAATGCACTTACAGCTACAGCTTATAGCTCTGAGGAATTAGGAGATTGTCTGGGATTCATAATCAAAAACGATTCACTCTAAAATGATCACTATATTCTGAAAGTCACACACCAAAAAGAATCCACACAATCCAACTACCAGAGCAGTTCAGAATCTAATGCGCTGATGCAACTATAACTGTTCAAATTAAATGTTCAAGTGAATGCTCGCCATAATTTGATGATAATGTTCATCAAATGCCTCGCTAAATAATGATAAAATGTTTGTCCCGCGGCGGCACGTGAAAATACGACATACGCGAACTGAAGACAGATCATTAAAGTCATCCCTGAATTAACACTTCACTCGAAAACGATTTCATGGTTACACGTATCCCGATTTACTTATTATGGCTTCCGAGGCTGTTTATAGCAATGATACCGACGCGACGCCATCCTGGCACAGACGATGCACTAATCAGCGTCTGGAGAGAACTGGGGCCTTTCTTTCTCGCTCAGCGTTATTATATATAAAGCCGCGGTGCGGACGGCTAAGGGAACGACTGATTGAATCCGCTCTTCCGACTAGTCGCTGGGCTAGTAATGCACCACTTTAAGTTATTGAATAAATCATTGCTTCCTTTGCTGATGGCCGATGAAGCTCTCAATTTAAATGTGCAATCAGCACACAGGTAAGTAATCATAATAAAAGTCTGACGTGGCTAAGTCAAATATTTTGGGCGAGAGAATTAATTTAATTACACTACATGCAGTAGACAAGCTATGAACTTGCCCTTTGGAGACACGCTATCGCTATAGTTTCATAGTTATTCAGTTGAAACTTCTCACATCTTTATAGCGGATCTCCCTCCTACTTAAATTTAAACATCCTAGCTTTATTTATTCACCTACTTAATCTATCTTGCTTCCTTAATTTTTAAGACAAAACCAGAAAAATCATGAATTTCAACTAAAATTTTAATTTGTGAGATCCAGAATACTGTTTCTACTAAATTATTATGCAAAAGGAATCTAAATATAATTTTTTAAGTTTCTAGCTCTTTTCTGTTGCGCCAATGATTTTTACAGAAAAACTTCCTGATTTCGAAAGTGGTTAAAGTTATTGAACTGATATTCAACACATACTGATTTAGTATTACTCCTGACACGCTAGAAACGTTTCAGGTTATTTACTTGATTTTTAAAGTATTGCGCAACATTTATGACGTCAGAGCTAGTTACAGCGGACTGGCTGGCACACAATGGAAAGACTGATGTGAATTTTATACGGCGTGAGTAGGCTGCTTCTCTACATGGGGTCTGGTACATTTGTTACACTGCATATGCAGTGTGTTATTTGTTTGGAACCCTATTTTAACGTTGGATTTACGAAAGCATATTTCAGTAGTATCTGTAATTCTTCCACTGTCGGTGAGAGCCACATATTTTATCTTGTTGTTCCTCTTAACTGCAACTTGCCTTCATTTTATTTGTTTCATTTGCCTCTTCTTTATCTTATTATAAATATTCATCACTTCCTCACTGGTATATCCGTTCGCTATGGCCACTTGTTTCAAAATACTTAGTTCTTTTTCTGCTTCCTGTTGGTTTAGTGGCAATCTTAGTAGCCTGTATACCGTTGAAGTAAAATATTTCCAAATGTATCGCAGTGGGTGACAAAGATAATGAAAGAAAACAAATGACAAAATAAATAATTTTTAATTTGACATAGCTGTAAATTAACAGTTTTCGTATTAATTCTTTGATGGTAGTGTAAAAACTTATTTCTTGGCAATGAGAAGTAGGGGAGGGCAGGGCTAGTTGAGCATAGGGGTAAGATGGGTAATGGAAATACCTCGGAAACTGTTCACCGCATGCTAAAGCATCAATGTGCAAGTCTGATTTTGAATAGAAAGACTGAGTCTAATTCAAAAGTTAAGATACGTTAATGTTTCGGTGATTCTACTTTTCGTTTATTATTAAAAGAAAATTACTTTTAGTTTTACTGTTACATCATTAAAAGACTATAAATAAAAAGATGATTGTCAAACAGAAACTTTATTTGATGGCTAACTAACATTGAACCCATGGTTTGGCTAGATTTCTAAGTGTTGAATTTGCCCCACACCGTTGCTCAACTTACCTCACCGTGATTGGATTGTTTGCATTTAAACAGCTGTAGCTCTTAAATGCGACTTGTTTGAAAAAAAGTTACTATGGACACGTTTGCAAACGGATAAATTACTTACCCATCAGTATGCATAACAAGATATTAAGACTTACCGTTGAGGAGCCATAACCAATCAAGTGAGCAATTCCTCAACTAGCCCCACCCTACCTTATTCTGTAGATTTTGATGACTGAATCAACATCAAAAATGTGACAGATATGGACATATCTTTAGATTACATTGATTTAGAAGCTTCAGCTTTTACGTAGTGAAGGGACCTTAATATGTGATCTAAATTTTAACTTAATTCGTCTACCCGTTCCTCAGGAAAAAGGTTTCGAACAATCGGACAGACAAACGGACAACAAAGCGATCCTCTAAGGGTTTAGTTTTTAGCGATTCTGGTACAAAAACCTAAAATTGAGAATGTTTGTACAACTGAAAATATCTATGGAAATCCCAAAGTGATGGTGAGACAGGTCAGTGTGGGATTGCAAAATAGTTATCGAGCTATACTGGCTGAACGAAGTAAAAGGGAAAACATTGTTGCAATTTGCAGAAATCAGAATTTATTATTGTATTATAGCGATTACGGATGATGGATGTATTGTGTATGCAGATGGGAACAGGTGGATTATAGCATAAGGCCTCTCAGGAAACTGGATGTTTAAAAACTAGTTCATCATGTTTAAGGGGAATAGGACGTCAAACGGGCCGACTTGGAGCAGGAGAGGCACCACAGGACATATTATTTTCTGCTGTCTATACTTTTAGAAATAATTTCATAAAACTTTGTCAGCATGACCAGGAAGGATTCACACTCATAGCAGGGGAAGATCAAAAACATAACAAAATAAATTTTTTACATGTGAAATTTCATCATTTTTTCGCTTACTATTGGCTGCATTTGTCGCTATAGGCTCATTTTTCTTCACAAGTAAGAGAGATTTTTTGATGAATTTTACACAACATACAAACCATACTTACAGGTGCATGAAACTCTAAAATTTTCCAAATCTATTAAAAACTTTGGTAAAAATTGAGATAATTAACTACAAAATTGGATTTTTTTCTAAACATAAAGTTTAAAACGTAACAACTCATTCATTTTCTCATAAATTAAATAGATTCTAGAGTTTCAGACACCTGTAAGTAAGGTTTGTATGCTGTGCAAAATTCATCAAACAGTCTCTCTTACTTATGAAGAAAAGAGTACGTATAGCAACAAAAGTGAGAAAATGATGAAATTTCACATGCAAAAAAAAATTATTTTGTTATGTTTTTGAACTTCCGCTGCTACGAGTGTGAATCCTGAATCCTTCCCAGTCATGCAGACAAAGTTTTATGAATTTACTTATAAAAGTATAGACAGTGGAAATTAAAATGTCCTGTGGTGACTCTCCTGCTCCAAGTCGGCCCGTTTGGCGTCCTACCCTTGTTAATGATAGAGATTACAGAAATGTTGAGGTTGTGCAAATGATAGTAATATCCACTAAAAACAAACACTCAGTTTGCTGTTTCAGATCTTCTAAAGATTTCTGACGACAGCAGAGGGAGAAAACGGCGCCTCTTTGCTTGGTAGCCTCAGTAAGCTTACTGAATTCGCACGACACAAACCTTCCAATGAAGCAGTTGCTGCTAAAATAATTCGTGCAAGATAATCCCTTATCTAAAAAGCAGCAGCGCCTGCAAACAGGAGCGTCGTCGCTTAACATTTCCGCCTCGCAGGAGCGTATGTCTGCCCTGCGCTGTTCGCTGCTGCTTCCTTCCCTCCGGAGCCTTCTGTTTGCGAGACCCGCTGTTTCTAAAACATGAGTGCATTTATTTCTTGGCGCTAATCCCGACTGCGGCCCATTAAGAGATCAAAGTGGGAGATAGCTGGGACAATAAGCAGGATAAAGTGTTAATGTATGGAAATTTGGCGCCGGAGACTGTCTTCCGGGGCAGCGTCCCGCTGGCGGGGCGCGGTAATCAGTTCAGCGCCGGCCGAACGCTCCATCAAGCCTAAGCCGGCGCCCGCAGGATAAGCCGTGCCGCGCTGCGCCGCGCCGCGCCGCGCCGTCCTATCTGCCCACCAGGACGGCGGGGGCGGTCTGGGCCCGTGGTGCGTCGCCCGCGCAGGGTCCACGAAGGCACGCCAGGCCGACTCACGTATTCACAGGTCCACATCACTGACTCTTTAAACAAAATGGAGCTGACTCGAATCTAAATACATAATACAATGAACTCTACGGCAACGTGCATATGTCCGGATAACTGTTCATAAGCCAACAAGCATTGCTGACTGTGGCTCAGTAAACCACTTTGTCGGTGAACCCTGTGGATACCAAGAAACAGAGCAAATTCTCACTCTAATATTCACCAAATCCGAGCAAGGTACTTTTTGGGCCGATAAGTTGGTAGAATGAAGACTCACACTCGCGCTCAAGATCATGTTAAACTGATACGTTCATTCCCCACACAACTGACAGACCTTGTCCTTGGATGGTCGTTCTGTAGTTATCAATAGTAAACGATTGAGAGCGAGCTCACATGCTCCTTTGTTAAATCAGCACGGCGTTATGTCCATTGAAGGATGAGAAAGAGATGGTGACTTAGCGAGCAAAGAGATTATCACACGCTTTCGATATCACATCAAAACAAGCGAAGGTCATGAACATCACACAGCTGATGGAGACAGGTGCCGTGTCCATACTGGCACTGACCTGTTGGAAATAACACAACTATAATACCAGCTGTGACCTGAAGTCATGACAAACATCGTGTGCCTCTCCAGCATTGCATGAAACGGGCATCTCCCCAGCTCATCCCCATACTCGCCGATCCTGGACATCCAGGATAGCGCAAACAGGGTGACGTCATTCATTAGAAATCAGCACTTACCACTCACGGCACACTCCAAACGTAGCCAGTTCTTTTATGGTGTTCGCAGCTGCCTACGCACGACACAGCAGTTCCCTAACCCGCCCGCAGCTAATCTCAGAGCAATGATGCAGGATCACAACAATGCTGCACGAAGTACATTACATGAAACTTCTTGGAAGATTAAAACTGAGTGCCGGACCGAGATTCGAACTCGGGACCTTTGCCTTTCGCGGGCAAGTGCTCTACCATCTGACCTACCCCAGCAATACTCAAGCCCCGTCCTCACACCTTTACTTCTGCCAGTACCTCGTCTCCCACCTTCCAAACTTTCTCTCCTGCGAACCTTGCAGAACTAGCACTCCTGCAGGAAAGGCTTAGCCACAGCCTGGGGGATGTTTCCATAATGAGATTTCTCACTCTGCAGTGGAGTGTGCGCTGATATGAAACTTCCTGACAGATTAAAACTGTGTGCCGGACCGAGACTCGAACTCGGGACCTTTGCCTTTCGCGGGCAACTGCTCCACCAACTGAGCTACCCAAGCATGACTCACGCCCCGTCCTCACAGCTTTAGTTCTGCCAGTATCTCGCCTCCCATCTCCCTCCTCCTTTCCCCACTTTCTGCCGCCTTCCACCTCCACTCTTACCAATCGTTCACGCGTGTGTTCTCCTCAAAAGCTGAAGATAGACTCTCCTATCTCACAGTACCACCTCCAGAGGATACTCGAAAATATCCTACAGCCACTCCCCAGTTTCTGTCGCCTCCGCCCACCTTCCTGCCAATTTCTGAGTTTCAGCTGTTTGCCTAGAGGCGTTGCCACAAAAAAATTAAAGAGTCCTACAGCACAGAGTTCTACACTACATTTCTGAATTTCTGAATGGAGTAAGATTATTTTTTATGCTAAAGTCAGTGACGTTATTGCACTAATTTGTTTGTTTTCATTACTTTTCGAAGCACAGTCCTATAATGGGAAACCCACACAGGTGTCTAAGTACAAACAGGGAAATCAGAACAATTACGTAGTTAAAAGTTCTTCATATATTTCGAAACCTACAACACAATCGCGAAAACAACACAGACACCCAACAGGTGACGTGTCTAAAAGATTCTCCTAAAATTCGAAACACTGTCCTACAGACGAGAGAAATGTCCGGAATTTTAGGTTAACTTTCGATGTCCTACAACTGTTGATATGGAGATACCTAAAGACACAATTGCACGTAGTGGGAGTGGGGCCAGCGTTCCATCTGTCCAAACCAGAGGAGTCTGGTCGCGCTGCAATTAGCTCCGAACATTCGAACAAACAAGACATTACGTGACTGTCTGGCGTTGTGGAACTTCTTGTATATTTCTTGTTCTGCCTCGGTCTTGATCGACCCAGTCTGGACAGATTCATTAGCCCCTCACAAAGAATGTATTGTGACTGTCTGAAGTCATAGAATTTCCTGTGAATGGATCATCTGGATTGATTCTTACTGAATATATCTGTCAAAATACTGCTGCTGGTTTGGGAGTACTGTCTGCCACTTTCTACAGAATGTCAAATTACGAGAATTTCAGCGGAAGCTATTTTATACAAATCGAAATTGCATTGACAGTTAAATCCAGCAAAACTGGTCTATATATCATGAAAATAAGGAGACTATTTCCTAAGGCACTTACTCAATTACACTGCTCTATTACTGTCAAGGAAATGTTGAAATCTTTAGCGTGAAACCGATCTCCAACCAGGCTATATCACCACAACCGATTCTATCATCACACACCATATCGCTGTAATAAACACAATTCGTATAATGCACCATACAAATTCATCACTTCTGCATCCTACATACAGCTATCAACAACTAGACACTCATATACACTACTGGCCATTAAAATTGCTTCACCAAGAAGAAATGCACATGATAAACGGGTATTCATTGGACAAATATATTATACTAGAACTGACACGTGATTACATTTTCACGCAATTTGGGTGCATAGATCCTGAGAAATCAGTACCCAGAACAACCACCTCTGGCCGTAATAACGGCCTTGATGCGCCTGAGCGTTGAGTCAAACAGACCTTGGAAGGCGTAGACAGGTACAGCTGCCCATGCAGCTTCAACACGATACCAAAGTTCATCAAGAGTAGTGACCGTTACTTGGCCACCATTGACCAGACGTTTTCAGTTGGTGAGAGATCTGGAGAATGTGCTGGCCAGGGCAGCAGTCGAACATTTTCTGCATCCAGAAAGGCCCATAAAGGGCCTGCAACATGCGATCGTTCATTATCCTGCTGAAATGTAAGGTTTCGCAGGGATCGAATGAAGATTAGAGCCATGGGTCGTAACACATCTGAAATGTAACGTCCACTGTTCAAAGTGTTGTCAATGGAAACAAGAGGTGACCGAGACGTGTAACCAGTGGTACCATATACCATCATGCCGGGTGATAAGCCAGTATGGCGATGACGAATACACGCTACCAATGTGCGTTCACAGCGATGTCGCCAAACACGAATGCGACCATCACAATGCTGTGAACAGAACCTGGATTCATTCGAAAAAATGGCGTTTTGCCATTCGTGCACCCAGGTAAGTCGTCGAGTACACCATCGCAGGCGCTCCTGCCTGCGATGAAGCGTCAAGGGTAACAGCAGCCATGGTCTCCGAGCTGATAGTCCATGCTGCTGCAAACGTCGTCGAACTGTTAGTGCAGTAGGTTGTTGTCTTGCAAACGTCCCTGTCAGTTGACTGAGCGATCGAGATGTGGCTGCACGATCAGGTACAGCCATGCGGATAAGATGCCTGTCATCTCGACTGATAGTGATACTAGGTCGTTGGGATTCCGTATCACCCTCCTGAACCCACCGATTCGATATTCTGCTAACAGTCATTCCATGTCGACCAACGCGAGCAGCAATGTAGCGACACGATAAACCGAAATCTCGATTGGCTAAAATGTGACCTTTATCAAAGTCGGAAACGTGATGGTACGCATTTCTCCTCCTTACACGAGGTATCACAACTACGTTTCACCAGCCAACGCCGGTCAACTGCTGTTTGTGTATGGGAAATCGACTGGAAATTTTCCTCATGTCAGCGCGTTGTAGATGTCGCCACCGGCGCCAACTATGTGTGAACGCTCTGAGAGGCTAATCATTTGCATATCACAGCGTCTTCTTCCTGCCGGTTAAATTTCGCGTCTGCAGCACATCACCTTCGCGGTGTAGTAATTTTAATGGCCAGTAGTGTACATACCGCGGAGACATATAGATCCCTATGTAAGTAGGCTGTTTAGGTTTTTTTATTGGTAACGCCGCCGCCACGTAGCGCTCTGTATAAAAATCACTGGCTGTGCCGTGTGCAGTCTGTGGCTAGTTTGCATTGTTGTCTGCCATTGTAGTTTTGAGCAGCGGCAGCTGGATGCTAACAGCGCGTAGCGTTGCGCAGTTGGAGGTATGCCGCCAGCAGTGGTGGACGTGGGGAGAGAGATGGCGTAGTTTTGTAATTTGTAAGACTGGATGTCATGAAGTATCATATATATATTTTGACTATTAAGGTAAATACATTGTTTGTTCTCTATTAAAATCTTTCATTTGCTAACTATACCTATCAGTAGCTAGCGCCTTCCGTAGTTTGAATCTTTTATTTAGCTGGCAGTAGTGGTGCTCGCTGTATTGCAGTAGTTCGAGTAACGAAGATTTTTTGTGAGGTAAGTGATTTGTGAAAGGTATAGGTTAATGTTAGTCAGGGCCATTCTTTTGTAGGGATTATTGAAAGTCAGATTGCGTTGCGCTAAAAACTATTCTGTGTCAGTTTAAGCACAGTCTTGTAATAATTGTTCAAAGGGGACGTTTTATATGTCGACCCTTAGCCGAGGATACCTCACTGGAATCTTCTGATTTTTTTCTTGTAGTTTGTGTAATTAGTGTAGGTTTTGTTTATTGCTAGCGCGTAATTGAAAAGAGAATCTCCTTTGTAGTTGTAGTCTTCCATTGTTGTGCAGTACAACAGTTGTGGCATGCATGTAGAGTTGCACCAAGTATTTCGTAGCTGCGCTTGCAATTAACTAGATATTATTTTCTATGTTAATGTATTCTCTTATTTTTTCTCTTCAAATTGTTTTTTTCTGTTTTCAGTGCTATGTTAATGTGTTTTCTTATTTTGCTCTTCAAATTGTGATTTTCTGTGTTGTCATGTGAAATATTGTGACAATAATGGCGTGTGAAAAACGTAATACTAGGCTCCAAAATAAACTGAGAAATGACAGTGAAGACGAAAGCAGTGTGTTAGCGCCACCGAGTAATGAATTAACTAATGTTCAAAGTAGTAATATGGTAATTGTACATAGGGAAATGGAGCGGGCTGCAAACAATGGTGTAGACAGTGAAACAAGTAGTGAACAAGGAACAATTATCGATCGATCAGTCCGCAACAGCTCGCCTCAGGATTCCGAAATGACAGGACACATTCTTGCAAATACTGTAGATTCAGGTTTTGCGTCCTCACCGTTTTCTCAAATAAGTCAAGACACATTTTGTGTTTTTCAAACTGCGAATATTGCCGGTTCAAATGCATTGCCGAATAGCACTAAGGAACATGTTCCAGACACCATTACAATTAATGCAACAAATGGGACAAAACCTTTAAAAGTTAGACACAATGGAACAAAATCAAAGACAAACACAGCAAAAGCTTCAAATGTTAGACACAATGGAACAAAATCAGAGACAAACACAGTAAAAGCTTCAAAAGTTAGACGCAATGGAACAAATGCTTCAAAAGTTAGACTCAGTGGAACATACACTTGAACAAACACGTGAAATTTTAACTACTGAATTACATAAAATCGAATCGAAATGTCAAAAAGTCTGTAATGACGTAAAAACACAAATTTGTGAGCATTTCCAACCTATTTTTTCGCGGCATGAAAATGTATTACAGAATCACGAAGCAGCCATAAAAGAACTGCATACTATTGTTCATGAAAATCATGAGACCTTGCAAGCTAAAATTGACTCAGTTGCATCTACCGATTCGGTTACGCAACTTGCAAAAACTCAAGCGAACTTAAAGGACACAGTAGATACTCTGAAAATTGGTTCAGAAAGACACATGGAGGATATTAGTTCGTTATCAGAGAAAGTAGTTGAACTTTCGGATCAGCGAAATAATTTATCTACGAAGGTAGATGATAATCTGAATGACACAAAACCGGTAGTCTTTAATGACACGGAAGAGTTCGAACAAATTAGGAAATTCAAACAAAATCACAATCAAATTAATACACAACACCAAAGAGAAATCTGGGAAGTACAAGATCAGCTGACACAGGTAATACAAGAATTACGTATTTCAGAGGACACTCGCACTCCAATACGGGAAGAGGGACATAAAAATACGGAACTGCCACAAAATAATAACACAGGGCACTTTGGAGATTATGAAAGAAATTGGCAAGGTGCACCGAATTTTGAGATGGAGCTGCCGACACGACATAACAATGAACGATATGCTACCCGCCGACACGATGATTTTGACTATAAGCTGTTCATTACTACACGTAAATTCGAAACATTTAAGAATTCTGGCAACGACATTCATCCACAAGCGTGGCTCCATCAATTCTCTCAATGTTTTCCTCCCAACTGGTCACTAGAGCACAGATTAGAATTTATGTGTGGCTACTTAGAGAATGAACCAGCTGTAAGAATGCGATCGGCCATTCACGACTGCCGCAGTGAAGGAGAATTTTACCATGCCTTCCTCTCATCATATTGGTCCCAAGCCACACAAGACCGAGTAAAACATGGCATCATGATGATGAAACATTTCGAACACTCTGAATTTTCCAGTCTTGTGAAATATTTTGAAGACATGTTGCACAAGAATCAGTACCTTTCAAACCCATACAGCCCGTCAGAACTCATCCGCATTTGCTTAATCAAATTGCCTGAACATTTACGGCATATTATTTTGGCAGGCCGTTGCAAAGACGACATTGAAGTTTTTCAGGAAATCTTACAAGAATTAGAAATTGACACTGACAATCGGGGAACGCGAAAACAGGAACACAACAATTACAGGTCACATCCGTCGCAATTCCGCGATGAAATAAATAATAACTGGACACGACAAGGCAATTCCCACAACACAAATCGTGACCAAAAGAGACACCAACCGTATGACAACCGTTGGCAGAGTAGTAATAGTTACAAAGGAAGATCACATTTCCGTAGTAATGAATATTACACAGACAGTGATAGAAACAGACAATATGGAAACCAAAATAATTATTATCACGGAAATAATTATTATCACGGGAGACAGAATAATTTCAGACGCAAGGGTCCACCGCGCCGTGATAACTGAGGGAGAAATTCTCCACCACTTAACCGACAGGAAAGAAACTACAGGAACTACCGACATGACGACAGACGATATAATCATAACGACAGACCGGAATTGCATCAGAACTGGCGGGATTCAAACAGAGCAGGGCCCTCTGGGCAAGGTGAATTTGTAGAAGTTAGGTCTCCTAATCCCAATAACGGCGCGCGCCAACGAAGAGAGACAATGACTCGCACCGCAGGCAGACGCGTGCGCCGGCTGGCTCAGAGAAAAATAACATAGACGCTAATCTTGAGAAAAATTCCAGTATTCTTTACCGACGTATACCGCATGATAATTGCTTTCAAGTTAACTCTGAGCACTAGGAAGAGTAAAGGATTATACTACATCTCACAGGTAAAACCGTTTATTGAAAGATAATCCGCTTTTTAACTTTTCCTTTCCCATATAACTTTTCACTTTACATTAATAGTATGCTTTGTCAGACTTATAAACTGTTAATATGCAACAATGTTTGAAGTTTACTATCCAGTCTAGAACCTACGGAACATATTTAGACAGTATTTACGAGTGCATTGTTATAGTGAACAGACGACACAGTGTTGTTATTTGTACATTCTTGCTTGTTAGTTGCACGATTACGTAACGACTATAAGGCCTACATACTTAGAACATATACTGTTAATGAGTTTTAATGCAACATTTTGGTTTAGTTGAAAAGACATTCTTTATTTGAAGTACTTTCTGTGAGATTAAAGATGACTTAGCGTTTGGTTTCTTTGATAGCTACACGATTATATCACGACGCTACTAATGTGTGACACAATGTACATTGTGCTTTTGCGGTGTATCTGTTTTATATCTGCACAGTTTTTTCTGAATTATTCTGGAAAGTAAAACATGTTTTAGTGGTAACTTTTGTGGTATAGCTACAATTAGACAGTATTTTCCATAGCACAGCAATACGTTACAGCACAGTACTTTCTTCATCACGGCAATAAGCGTAATAACTAAGATATTTATACGCAAAGCAATTCACTTCGTTTATTACGAGGTAAGTACATTGACTTCAGCAGAACTTTGCTTACAGAGGACGATAACTACGACACTTCCACATAATTATCTTACAACAAGACGCACAGTTTATCGCTACAGGACACGTATTTGAGTGATTAATTTTGTACTTAAAACATTTATTTTTAAAGATATTTGAAGTACAATGATACAAAGGTTTTCCGTGATACATTTCATTCCATTTCTGTAATCTGTAACACCTGAGGATATAATTACATTAATCCTCAGGGGGGTACACGCTTACTTTGTGTACCATGTGTGTGGCAAGCACAAGGAGCCCTAGCTAATATGGTATTTGCTTATACAACTTTACACATCGGTACCATATTTCTCCAACACAGAATTACACAGCTATCTGGTTACTTAACAGAGAAACAAACATTTTTTTTTGCTACATCAGTGACAGATGTTTACGCAATTACACAGTTGGATAACTTCACACTTACAAAATTGTATTTTGTCTGTACTTTGTGAACTGTTCATATTTTTTCGTAACCATTGTGATACTATGAGAGCTTTGAATGACATATTTGGTATGAGATCGTGATTTTTAAAGTACGTTTGAGGTAGATGACACTTTTGACATGAGCAGGGAATTTTTTTTAGGTTTTGAAATTATTGGAGGAAGCTACGACGATTTTGAGAGTTGACTGAGATGTTATGACATTATTACGACGACAATTTGTATTATGCTGTTGCGGTATGTTTATGATAAATAAACTGATGCTATTTGATTATGCTACGTATCTGTTATGATGAAAAATTGAAGAAGTGTCGACGAATAAGGTAAGGAATAATGAGTAGTGGTTAGGGACTCTGGTTTGTGAAAAAGGTTGTTGGAAACCAAGAATCGTACTTTAAGAGTTATGAAATGTATCTAAGTGCGTGAATGTATTACAATGCCGACGAAAATTTTTTGGACACTGTTATATTTATAGGATTTTATTTTCTACGCGTTTGTAACGCAAATTCTCAACCTGTGAAAATATTTTTATATGAGACTGCCACTGTAGCGGAAAATGGTGTCGTAAATATTTCGATAAGACAGTTAAGTGACCACCTGCATGTAATGCGTCGTGGGCACCCAGCTGCGCGACAACCACCTGGCAAAAAGAAAGCCATTAGTGTGTGCCTTTCAGGTAAAAAAAAAAAGAAAAGAAGCCATTATCCTCCCTATAGACATTCATTCCTTTGTAGAAAGCATCGCAAATACGACACGCTCAAACTTGAAAACATTTGAATATACTGTGGAGCTCTTAATTTATGATATTTACTAAAATGCCTAATGAAACGATGAGAAACATTACACGGCTATTGTCTTGCTAGTTGAGAGAAATGCCATATGGATTGCTTTATATGTTTATTTACTCATTTTGTTTAATATCTAGTTTCTATCTTCACTGCAGCATTGGTTAAAATACAATTTAATAGATGTACTAATATAAATATTTTATACCTACAGATCGAGTAAATAATAACCTTATGATGCACTTAAAAAAACGAAGGAGCTCAAAAAGACATTTCCCTGGACAGGAACTGCAAAAATAATTTTTTTTACGATTTGGTAACTTATCAGCGTATGTTCTCGTGATGCATCACTCTAGTGTTAAGATTTGACATAGGTATTAAACATTTTTACTGTAATATTTTTTCTGCTTGAGCTTTCTCATGTTTAGTTATAAGCTATTGCATTTGCTGCTGCTGTGTACCAGGCGTAATGTTACTGAATTTGACTTTGTATTACTCTGTTAAGCCCGTTTTACTAGGGATTAGTTTCTCTTGTTTGCTGCACAGCGCCTTATATTAGTTGTAATATTGCAAATGCTTTACCAATTTCCATTTTTTTGGGGCATTGCTGTTTGTATTAATTTGTTTTGTGCTGCTGCTTTGCCTCGTCCCTTAGTTTAGCATCTGAGCTCAGTAGATTTAAGTTAGCTTAAGAGGGGGTAGACTATATAAGAATCTAACTATGATGAATTGGAAGAAAAGCATTGAGAAGCTATAAGAAAATGGTTTGGCCAAAAAAGTAGTTTATAGTGGAGAAAAACTTTTTTGACAGAGGATGTGAGCATAATACAGAAAGCAGGCTTCGATATGACTTTTTGGAAATAATGAAGAATGAAGGGAGATCTCTGAGAAGTAAAGAAAGTCTTGTTTGCAAAATACTGCAGTAAAACAAACCCTGTCCTTTCTTTGTGTTATCCCACTATGTGTTTGTGTATCCTTGTGTATTTGTTTTCTTCCTGTCTCTGTGTACTGTTTCATAGAATTTTTTCTCTTATAATTCTAAGCTACATTCACTATGATGAAGAATACTGTTATCCTCAAATATAATTTGCATTAATAACATGTTATTTACTTCGTAAAGATGTTTACACATTATTTATTCTGTTTTGTTCTAATGCTCATGTGTGAAGTTGATGTTTCAAAAGTTATTCTGATCTTTTATGTATGTACTTATAATTTTTGCAACACTGATGCATGTGCTATTTCGATTCTTTTGTAAAGCCTGCACTACTGTATTGTTATGTTCTTTAAAGATGTATTTTGTACCTTTGTTATTGTATTCTTATGTTATAAAATTGTAATTGACACCAGTTCATCAAATTAAGTAACTTGTAAATTACATTTCACTGCACACATTTCTGTTGGTCATAGTATATGGACAATATGTGAGAAGTAGGGACTGATAGTGTTTGCACGTGTGTTAATAATTCAGTAAGGGAATGGATAACAGCATTGCTGGTTCTAAGAACATTTAAAAAACAATTTTTGTGAGTGCACAAGTGGTGGTTATGGACTTGCTATATTATCCGCAAGACTCTTCAATGGTGATTGTGCGCCTGCACAGTCAAACAGATGGCTGCTGGCCATCTCTACAAGGACTACAGTGGGTCTACACCTTTGATGACCCACCAATACCATTATTTCTACAAGGACTACAGTGGGTCTACACCTTTGATGACCCACCAATACCATTGTTTCTACAAGGTCTACAGTGGGTCTGCATCTCTGGTGACCCACCATTACCGTAATCTCTACCAGTACTACAAGGGGTCTACTCTGTGATGACCTACCTACCAATAATCTTCAAAACTTCGACTGACTCTGCTGTGGGTTTGCTCTGTTGTGGCCCATTACCTGTCTGCATGTCAAGAGTCAGCACTGTCTATCCATTGGAAGGACAACATTACTTCTTCAAGACTGTATGGAAATCCACTACTTCCGTGTGCATTTTCTTTTACTGCTCAGACTTTGAGAAAAACACTGCAATTTTACTTTGTTGAATGATCAGGACTGTCTTTATGGACTGTGAGAAAATTTTAGCTTTTGACAAACTTTGTATCGACAAGTGTGTGCATCTCATTTCTTTGTCATTGTAATTATGAAAAAAATTTTCAAATCTGTATTGGCCACTGCCCAAAACAATTTGTAAATTTTTTTTGTGGGGAGCATGGGGTCTATGTAAGTAGGCTGTTTAGGTTTTTTTATTGGTAACGCCGCCGCCACGTAGCGCTCTGTATAAAAATCACTGGCTGTGCCGTGTGCAGTCTGTGGCTAGTTTGCATTGTTGTCTGCCATTGTAGTTTTGAGCAGCGGCAGCTGGACACTAACACCGTGTAGCGTTGCGCAGTTGGAGGTGAGCCGCCAGCAGTGGTGGACGTGGGGAGAGAGATGGCGTAGTTTTGTAATTTGTAAGACTGGATGTCATGAAGTATCATATATATTTTGACTATTAAGGGAAATACACTGTTTGTTCTCTATTAAAATCTTTCATTTGCTAACTATACCTATCAGTAGTTAGTGCCTTCCGTAGTTTGAATCTTTTATTTAGCTGGCAGTAGTGGTGCTCGCTGTATTGCAGTAGTTCGAGTAACCAAGATTTTTTGTGAGGTAAGTGATTTGTGAAAGGTATAGGTTAATGTTAGTCAGGGCCATTCCTTTGTAGGGATTATTGAAAGTCAGATTGCGTTGCGCTAAAAATATTGTGTGTCAGTTTAAGCACAGTTATGTATAAATTTTTCTAAGGGGACGTTTCACCAAAAACAGAAGCACTTGCACCACATATAGTGATGTCACATTTCTGTGTCGGGGCTGGAGACTGTATATCCCCTGTCGGTCGGTCATCCATCGTGGCCAATGGTCGTGGGACAACTGGACCCGCATGCACTCGTCTGTGGTGTGCTCGGGCCGCCCTCCACTGCCATGGTTTCCACAATGATTTACGACCGGAGTTTACATGAATATTTACTTTTTAACCTCTTTTGAAGAGAAACACTAAGTCAGTCACGAATTGTTTTACCGATATCGAAATCGAAATGAGCTGCAATATCCTTTAGACGACAAAAACAATATGTGTGACACTTTTATGCTAAAATCATCGAGTAGCATATGAAAATTTCTAGAATTTCATGCATATTCGATTGGTTTGCTGGATTATCACACCACTAATGGGACTGTTGTTGGTATAAACGTCATTATAGCATGCTACCGATGTCTTGCACAGTTTAATTCCGAAGATAAAGAGCAGAAATTATATCTCTAGAGAGCCGAAATTTTAGCGAGGCTATTACGTGGGAGGTGCTGCAAACCACTGAGTAACTGGAAACGTACATCCGAGAAGATTTTTACGTGAACACTCGAAAATAGAGGAAACAGGTAGTTCTACTCGTATTTTTAACGAATACCGACGTCTATGATATAACAGATTTCAGATCATCCTTCTACTTTACAAAGTCAGCTAAAGCTTTAATACTAATGTGTTCTCAAGTCTAGAGAACAGGCAAATGTCTCTTGCACCGGTCTTTCACCATCACTATGCAAACAACACATCACGGTTGATGTTCTCTCAACCAAATAAAGACGGGAAATGTATAGAATGGCAGTATACCTCAAAGTCGAACAAGAGACCTCTGCAATTCTCAGATCTGCTGGACCAGCGACACACAAACAGAGACTTGTATCAGATTGCCTCACTACAGTCTCCAGCCCCGACACAGAAATGTGACATCACGGATCATATACCTCACAGTCAAACAATGGTCTCCGGAGCTTTCATTCAAAGTTTCAGTCTCGTTGGGTCCTTAAAGTACTCTTTCCTCTTATCACTCTGGCCGTACGTGAGGCTCAGAAGCCACAAACACCGTTACCACCACAGCCAAGCAGTCAGATGATCAATTTACAATGGCAGATAGGTGGGGGAGGGAATAATTGTGCAGCATAAACTCTCATCGTACTGAATCTTCTCAAATTTCCACATGAAAATCGGAGAATATTCGCAATGCATGCGATCATGAACGTTGCCTGACACATACTGACTATTAGTTCGCATTCACCTGCCCAGAGGGCGAATAGTTTGGGCAACTGTACTCTCGCATCTCGCCTGTCATTTTCGGGAGGCTCAGCGATGGCTCGCAGCTTAATCCAGAAATGTCCATTCATTCTGACCACCAGAAACCTCCGCCATATTCCTGGACGCCAAGCAGCGTTGTCTTAGGAAACCAGTCACATATTCATGAATGTAATTACAATTATATTACGATCGCAGATCCACTCTGGTGACATTTGACAATGAGCGAACTATTGGAAACACCTCTTCCTTAAGTCTGTGGTTCTGCAAATACTAAGTTCCCATGTAAATCTATACACTCCTTATGGCTGGACACAATTTTCCACATAAAATCTTTCATGCTCCTTACCGCTATGCACTGAAAGCACAGTTTTCCACATCAAATCTATACAACCCATATGGTGATGTAGTCACACCCACATCATTTTCTTTTCACATGTCGGAACAATGAACACAGTAACGGCACAAACCAACACATACACATTTTCAACAAGTAGGGCTGCTATCTTTTATATGTTTACTGCGTAGTATATCCTCACTCATATGGTTGGTTGTCTCAGTTCTCCCCAACTCTAAGAAGTTATTAACCATTTACGTCTTCCAGCCATTGAGATTTGAGAATAGGCTGCAGGTACTTCCAGTCAGTACTTCTGGAAGGTGCTGCATCCCGCCTATACTCCCTCAGACAAGTGCTGTAAATCACAGGCGTTCAGCATTATGTGAAAATCAACAACGCCCCTGCGGACTAAAGGGTTCGAAAGAGATCAATTATTTGAGTTGGTTTTCTGTAATAAACATCGCTGTCGACAGCGCGACAAAGAACATGTGAGGATCTGCTTTGGAGAGCCAATTATAGGACGTTCTGTGCACCCGTGAAGTTACAGATGTATTAGCTACCCTGTTTGTGCACTGTAGCAAATCCAGTTGATCCCTTGCGTTGCTGTGTTATGCAGCTATCTACAAAATGAATCTCTCGCCCCTTAAAGTCGAACATACTCGTCAATGCAATGAAATCCCAATTCTGCACGTCAAATCTATTCTTTTCTTATGGTTAGACATACATGAGTTTTTACAGGGACAGTAGTTTGTAAGTGTACCACAAACGTTTGTTGATATATCTTAGCAGTAACCACGTTACCTTAGCATAAGTTTCACTACAACTAGCGTAATTATCATTTATAGCTGGCTAGCGTCTGAAAAATTACGATATATCCATACTAATACTAGCTGTTTGTCGAAACCACACTATCTATCAAATCTTCCTCCCAGATGGTCGGTATCACAGATTCGTCAAGGAATAAAGGTCATAACTAAAATTAAAAAGCTCTCATGTTTCATTTATGTTACGTACGTTCTTGCACGATAGTAGGAGTTTACCAGAAGAATTGATACCCCCAGCCAAGTCGCAGACTCCTGCTAATTTTCTCGAAACTCTATCACGTTCCGGTAGCGCTTTTGCTACCTGCCTAGTTGTCCACCCGTCGCTGACTAGGTAAAGAGCTATCACAACAAGAAAAATAGCACACTAACCTACAGAAGGAAACTCATAACTCTGCAGAGTATAAGCAGACTACACAAAGATATTTAGAAGTGTAACACTCGCAATTCATCAATATGGAATGACTGTCTATAAATATCCGACTAACATGTCCTAATCTCCTGTATCACGTTCCTATGATTACCATGCTAGAAATCCGACAGTGTAACGGTCACAGAGTTTTCATTGACAGCTCTCTCTCTCTCTCTCTCTCTCTCTCTCTCTCTCTCTCTCTCTCTCTCTCTCTCTCCCCTCATTATTATTGTAATATCCAAAGGAGCAAAACTACGAACTATAGAAACTTAGTTAACGTCATCTGATATAGAACTCCACAAGATTTTATCGCATCTCTCTCTTCCGACGTATCAGAAACAAATGCTGTCTGCATGTTGACATCGACCATATCTGGTGACCCCATTAAGTGCACTTGTATTGTTCCACTGGAGCAGGCGCCCACTGACCGAAGAAGCTTCCATGGACCTACGTAAAGTCTTGTCACCCTTACTGGAGGAAGGCCATATCCCACAGACTTTCAGTCACAGGAGAGGCTTCTTGTATTGTTGTTTCTTAAGCAGTGTGATAGATTGTTTTTGCTGTAACATCTACATCTACATTTATACTCCGCAAGCCACCCAACGGCATGTGGCAGAGGGCACTTTACGTGCCGTTGTCATTACCTCCCTTTCCTGTTCCAGTCGCGTATGGTTCGCGGGAAGAACGACTGCCGGAAAGCTTCCGTGCGCGCTCGAATCTCTCTAATTTTACATTCGTGATCTCCTCGGGAGGTATAAGTTGGGGGAAGCAGTGTGACTACAGTTAGGTACATAGAAATACATTTTGTTTTCCTACCATGACTTTGAAGTCTGTGTCATTTGCTAAACCAACATCAAGATGTTTAGATCCAGTGGTTCTTACAGGAATTTGTACTTAGCATGGTGTAAATTAAGCTGCTGCCACAACACACAGGATGGTCGAAAGAAAAGGAAGAGGCGGTGTTTCTCATTGAGAAAAATGTGGAAAACTTCACAGGAGCAAGGTCATCAGCCTCATCAGATTAGGGAAGGATGGAGAAGGAAGTCACCTGTATCCTTTCAAAGGAACCATAGTGGCATTTGTCTGGAGCGCTTTAGGAAAATCATGGAAAATCTACATCAGGATGGACGGGGGCAAGTTTGAACTGTCGTCCTCCCGACAATGTGCCAGCTACTGCGCCACCTCACTCGGTCCAAACAGCTGTCCAAAAGAATGATAACTTCTACATTTAATGTCATCTTCCACAGTGACAGTGTAGAAGATGTCTTGGTGTTCCGTTTCGTAAGATAACTAGAGCACTGATTCATCACATTCGTGACGATTATTGCACCCAGGTATATTATCTCACTTTCGGTGTCGTAGACGGTAGTCATCCCGGCCCCCAAATCTTTTGACACAACGTTTTTCATTCTTATGACTTACAATGAATAACCACATGTTGAAGAAGGAGTTATTCTGCAGTACCATCAGTTGTCAATGCCAATTACTTTGACACACCCGAGTGAGCACGTAAGGACCCTCATCCCTCCACATTTTTGTAGTATTTTCGTCAATTTTTATGTATTTTCTATAAATTTTAGTAATTTTATCAGGTTTTCCGTATTTACAACGCAATTTACCCAATTACTCGACATAGAAACTACCATTCTGGACGATTAGTTACGTCATCTTGCGATTCTATCAGCCAATTACATTGCAGCATCGTTCTCAATTTCTGTGTCATTGCTAAACCACCCCCTCCATTAATTTGCTAGGATCATATAAATGTGGACATATCGTGAACCCTGTTACACTGCCTTCATCATATGACACAAATATTGTTTCTTAGTGTAGAAATAGCCATCAGAACCAACAAACTAATCATATCTATTGAAGCACTTACCTTATATTTCAAAACAACCTGCCTTTTAGGTCTCCAGATTTTACCATGTGTGCTGCGTCATACACGATCTCTCAAGTTGCATGCATGACGAAGAGATTAGTACTCCTTACGGGTGCATAGTAGATGTGAGTCTGATGCATTCAGAGTGTTGTGGTGATATAACAGAAGAGTGAGAAGAAGAAGAAATGTATGGTTTATCCAAGATGGAGTTCCAGACGGATGGAGTTTGTAGAATTTTACGGAAATCACTTGTGCTATCAATTATGTAGTAGTGCAGTAGTTTTTGGATTCCATACATGCACTATATAGCTTTCACAGGTGTGTAGCGCCAACTATTCACATCCGATTACGGTTCGGAAATCATGTTGTGCTCACATCAGTCCTATAAAATGATCGTCAGCAACGGAAAATACAAGAAACAACGACGTCTTTTGAGGAAATAGTCAAACGCATAGCAGCGGTGTTTGACATGTGAAATTACATACCGTGCTACATAACTCCATGAACCAAACGCAGTTTCTTCCACACACAGCATCAGTCAAGCAAATGTATACACAGGGATAGCAGTATCTTACAGACCCAGTCACTAACTTAGAGTTACTGCAGTTATGAAACTGATGACTCGACTTATGTCCAAGATGTGGCAGAAAAATAGAGTTCTTGTCACACATCTTGGTCGTCTAGAGGAGAGTGCTAAAATAGTTTTTACATCGGCTTGGTGGACATGATTCATCACACATGCGTTGGAAGTTCTCTGCTGATTGTGGTATGGAAAGGTTTGCTGTTGAGGATCGTTGGTAGATAGCGCTCTAAGTCACACAGAAGCTGGTTATACTGCACAACTGATACAGTCCTAGAGAACAATGAAAAAAGTGGTTAAAACTGTAATAAACGACCTGCCACAACACCACCCTCTCTTTAGAATGCATGATCAATCCACCATTAAACCACACCTCATTACAACCCCTCTCAACCGATTATTCCATCTACTTTCTAACATCCTTTAATGTAGAGCCATCTCAATTTAGACACAGATGGTTCTCTTTTCTAGGAAATCATCGAAGACAGCAGTCAACTTGTATGTATCCCTGTTGTCACAATAGACATACAGCAGAATGCTGTTAAAAATCATGCAGAAACAGTTATGTAAGGTATACGTCTGCTGACACTGCGTGGTTGTGAGTGGCGGAGGATACAGAGAAGCATATTGTAAATACAGTTTGTTAGAGTTTAAAGCACATAAACAATCTTGCACAGGGTTGTTGTATATAGCGCTCCCCAAGGTGGTAGTAAAATCCTTGTTAGCTAACGACACTTTATAAAAATGTATAAGGCGGTTGCAGGCAACTTTGGAATCACACCTACGCTTGTGACCCAACATATATAAATTTGTTACTCTACATTTGGTCTTCATATCCGCTAAACTATCTATTCCAGCTGTCTTATCTTTGTCCAAAAAAAATTACTGTTTCCCTGGTTATCAGTGTTTCCATGTCAACTGTTTCTCGTATTCCCCTTACTATTACATACTCAGTCCCATACGCAAGAACTTCGCCGCACCAAGCAGACACATAAGCACTCCCTCATTCAACCTGAAGTTGCCCATATTTTGGCACATTTTCCGTCGATTTATACGTATTTTCCGTCAATTTTCGTAATTCTACCGATTTCATGTCACACTCACGTGATCAAGACATCACTTCCGGCCACGTGTTCTGAAACCGCTTGTAAATGTAGAACAGTTGTCAACACCTAGCACAACTGCACTGTTTTTCTGTATGTGTGTGTGTATGGGGGGGGGGGGGGGGGGGATATCGAGGGAGAGTGAGGGAGAACGTCTGTTTGATGCTGATGATCATTTTACAGGACTGATGTGAGCACAGCATAATTTTCGAACCGCAGTGGGCGTTAATCACCCCCGGAAAGCTATACAATGCATGTATCACAAACAATCTACGTTTTGGTTGTTTTCCACCTTAGTATAGAAAGTAGCTTAACGTTTCTCACCATAGTGAGTGGGTGTGTCAAGTTTTGTGATTGTGTCAAGTTTTGGAAATGTTTTTACTGCATTGAGGTACATACAGCGTTTCATTCCACACGAATAATGTGTCTGAAACTACAGTCCTTTAACATTATAGCAAGCTTAAGTGTAAAACTGTGTAGCCTTACAAGTGTGTGTTTATGTTGTATGATCATTTCTCTCTTCCCAGTACGTTCTCGGTATGGAATCCAAACACTTCAACAATATTACAGTATTGATAGCATAAGCGATTTATGTAAAACGTTTAAAACTCCAACCGTATGGAACTCCATCATGCATAAACCATACAATTCTTCTTCTTTCTAATCGCCTGTTATATCACCACAACACTCTGAAATGTATCAGGCTCATATCTACCACACACCAATTAGGAGTGGTAGCCTCCACAGCACGAATGCATCTAGAGAGATCGTCTATAACGAAACATCCGTGGTGGAGGCCAAGGGACCAGCTCATTTCGAAATGCAGGGCAGACTGCTGCTATTTAAATGATAATTTGTTGGTGTGGTAATCATCAAAGGTGAGCGAACGGCCGGTGTGGCCCAGCGGTTATAGGCGCTTCAGTCTGGAACCGCGCTACCGCTACGGTCGCAGGTTCGAATCCTGCCTCAGGCATGAATGTGTGTGATGTCATTAGCTCAATTAGGTTTAAGTAGTTCTAAGTTCTAGGAGACTGATGACCTCAGATGTTAAGTCCCATAGTGCTCAGAGCCATTAGAACCATTTTTTTTAGCTCTTTCAATCCCCAATTTTATCCTATGAATGCGAGGATACTTTGTGATGCCCATCCACATAGGGGGTAGGTGGCAAATCGTAATAATATCTTGCCAAATTTATAAAGCGTTTCGGCTAACGAACGTAGTTTCAGCACCTCCTTTCTGCTGATGGATATTTCCTACACTACGAAACACAGTCTGTGCCATGTGATGTAGACAGTGTAACAGGGTTCACGATATGTCCACATCTATATGACCCTCACAAAGTAATGGAGGCGGAGGTTATCAATGATACAGATATTGAGAATGATGCTGCAATGTCATTGGCTGACAGAATAACAAAATCGACATTATGAGACTTTTGTTGACGTGACAACTCGTCGTGGATGGTGGTTTTGACGTCGGCCAACTGGGTGAAAAGCGTTGTAATTACCGAATACGCGGTAAAATTACGAAAATTGATAGAATATGCGTAAAACTGATGAAAATACGATAAAAATGTAGAAGTATGAGGGTCCTCATATGCTCAGTTGGGTGTATCAAAATCACTCCATTCCTCCATCGGTGGGATTGACAACTGTTGGTACATACTGTCCGTGCTCTATGGCCTTAAGTCCAGCAGCATAACCCCTTGTTCCACATGCGGTTATGCGTTGTAAGCCATAAAAATGAAAGACGCAGTGTTCATAGATTTTTAGCGCAGAATGACTATCATCTAGGACATCGACGCAGCGATCACATACCTGGGTGCAATATGCGTCAATAATATGAGGAATCAATGCTCTGGGTCTCTTATAAAACTGAACACTGAGACATCTGCTGCACCATCGCTGTGAACTTTGAGATTAAATGTAAAGAGCATCATCCTTTGTGCAGCTATCTGGAAACGCACCACAATGCCACAAAGTCTGCCAGTTGCGATGCGTTACGAAATCTTCTACATTTTTGTCATCAAGAAACACTGCCTCTGTCTTTTATTTCAATCATTCTGTGTCTTGTGGTAACAGCTTAGTTTACACCACGTTACGTTCAGCTTTCTGTGAGAGCGAGTGGAGTGAAACATGTTATTGTCTACTTAACACCTGTAACTGACCTCAAATTCATGGTAGATAAACAAAATGTACGGCCATGTACACAGCTATAGTCATACGCTGCTTTGATACAATACAGCAAAAAAACAGTGTATCAAACTGCTTACGAAATAATAACATAAGAAACCTCTTCTGTTATTGATAGTCTGTGGGATACGGTCTTCCTCTAGTACAGGCGACAGGAGTTCACAGAGGTCCATGAAAGTTTCATTGACCACTCGGCGCCTGTTCCAATCGACCAACACAAGTACATTTAGTGGGATCACCACATATGTCAACAAGCAGACAGTATTTGTTTTTGATATGCCAGAAGAGAGAGTCCCAGAAAAATCTTATTGAGTTCTCTACCGGTGACGTTAATGAAGTTTCCATAGTTCGTAGTTTTACTCCGTTGGATGTTACAGTAATAATGCGAAGAGAGGGAGAGAGAGAGAGAGAAAGACACAAAGACACGAGCTGCCATTGAAAACTATGAGACCATTACACTGTCCATACCTAGCGTGGTAATCATAGGAATACGGTAAAGGAGATTAGCACATGTATGGCGGCGTGTTTATAGGCTTTTATTCGATATCGATGAATTGTAGGTGTTATGCTTCTGAATTTCTCTGTTAGGTCCGTGTAGACTCTACATGGTTGTGAATTTCCTCCTGTAAGTTAGTGTGTTATTTTTCTCGTTGTGATAGCTCTCTACCCAAACAGAGATGGGTAGAGGCCTAGACAGTCTTCTAACTATGGAAAAGTTATGTCAGAAGATGAGGGATTTCGGGAGAATTAGCAGAGGTCTGTGACTTGGCTGGGGGTATGAGTTCTTTCGGCAAACGCCGACTATCGTGAAAGAAAGTACTTAAAATGAATGAAAGACCTGACGGCCTTTTAATTGTAATTACGACATTTATTCCTCGACGATTAAGTGACAACCACGATCCGACTGGACGGTTTTGCTACTGGAAAGATATGATAGGCTCTGTGAAACGATATGCAGCTCTTATGAGTGTAGACACACTGTAATTTTTCTGAAGTTGCATACCAGTAAATAATAATCATGCTACTTGTTGGGAATGTTATGCTGGTCCAACGTGAAGTCACTGTGGTTAGTGCTCCAACATCACCAGACGTATGTGGTAAGTGATCTGACTACTACTCGTGCAAAACGTTATGTATGTCTAGTCATAAAGGAAGAAAAGCCGTAAAAGATTCATTTCGTAAACAGCTGCACAGTGTAACAAAGCAGAGGTTCAATGGGATCTGCTATTGTGTACAAACAGGGCAGGCAATATGGCTGTAACACGCCTATGAGGTCGGTTACGGAGGTACTGCTAGGGTACCTGTTGGAGTGGATCCGCCCTCACAGCAGAGGCGGAGGGCCAATGCTGGTAACTGGTCATCTGGCCTTGCACATTCACACTGTAGATGTAAAGATAGCCACTTCTCAAGCAGGGTCCAAGCAGGCGCATTGGGGGAGTGATTTACTAAATGTCGGGAGCTGCAACGTTAGGCATGTTATGGGACCCTTTAGTCACACAGCGTTCATGGCCAATGTGCACTCGATTTATCTGCTGGAAGGTCTCATCCAAGATGCGAAGGCGCCCTTGCATGCTGCCATCGAGCATGCAGTATGAGTGATCTGCAAGTTGTGGTTCACTTCAGCACCAATGGAGCCTGTCGCATGGGTTCTGAGGCCATCTTCATTTGATACAGGCGGCTGGCGGAGAAGGTGAAGGCTGTTAGTCTCACACATGGGGTATAAGCAGAGCTCGCAATTTGTTGCGTTGTCCTCAGGGTTGATCGTGGTCTTTTGATTTGGAGCCAAGTGGAAGGCCCCAACCAAAGGATTTATTGACTCTGCAGTGATCTTGGCTGCAGATTTCTAGACCTGGATTATCGGTTTGAGATCTGTAGGACTCCCCTTGCAGCGTAGGGATGGACTGCACAAAGCAAGCAGCTCACGGGTTGCAGAGTATTTGTGGAGTGCACATGAGGGTTTCCTAGGCTAGGCAGTAGTTTGAGATACACTGATGAAAAGTTGTTAGGCACCAAGGGAAGTTAGACTGTGTTCAGAGTAAAGACATTTATACTGTCAAAATTTTATCGGTAAATGATATTCGTAACAAAAGTTCCCAAATTTACTGCACTCCAGGAAAACTCTCGCGTTCAAATTCCTTTCGGGTCCGAGAACTGGCTGAAACACGAAATGGACATCTCTTATACATTCAGCGGGTATTAATGTATATCGCAAAGACAGGTTAGAGGGTATGTTTTCACCGGGCACACAATTCTGTTGTGACAGTTCTAGAGTCATTCACAGTATCTCTTTGGTTATCAGTGTACAAATACCCTGATCATACATTACTATTTGGAGACAAATTTAAATCACCGAGTATGTATTGCAATGTCTGTGGATTCACTGCAGACAATCCTGTGAAATACTTTTGAACACGATTTCCAAAATCTGTCTTGACAATGGAAAAGTCTTAGACTTTGTAGCTGCAAACAGGCCGGACTTTCTCGACAACGTCAGTATAGAAACGGGGATTAGCGATCATGATGCCGTTATAGCAACTACGATTATCAAAGTTAATAGACCAGTATGTCTGCTAGAAAGAGCAGATAAGCAGCTGTTAGCATTTCACTTAGACAGTAAACTGACATCCGTTAATTCCAGTAACATGGACGTAGATGAATTACAGGCGAAGTTCAAGCAGATTGTAAATCGTAGTCTGCAGAATTACTTGCCTTGTAAGAGGATTAAGGAGGTAAAGACCCACCATGGTTTAATAACGAGATTCGTTAAATACTGAGGAAGCATTTCTGTTGCACGCTAGGTTCAAAAGAGAACGTGCAAAGGTTAGCAGAGATTCGTGCGTTTGTGAAAAGGTCTATGCGAGAAGCATACGACTACTATCACCATCATATCTTAGCAACGGATCGGGCAGAGAACCCTAGAATATTCTGATCTTATGTAAAATCGCTACGTGAGTCTACGGCTTCCGTCGAGTCGCTTTTTGATCAGTCTGGTGTTACAGCTGCAGACAGAAAAACGAAATCCAAAGTTTTATTTTTCACGTTCGTGAAATCGTTCACGCAGGAGAATCGTACCAACATACCGACGTTTGACCATCGAACAGACTCCCGTGTTAACGACATGGTAGTAAGCAACAATTGAAGGAGTTGAAAGGAAATAAGTCAGCACGTCCAAATGGAATCCCAATTCAGTTTTTCAAAGAATACTCTACGCACTGGACCCGTACTTATCTTCAATTCATCGTGAATATGTAGCTCAGCGTAAAGTCCCAAGCTACTGGAAAAAAGCGCAGGTTGTAAGTAGGCTGTTTAGGTTTTTTATTGGTAACGCCACGTAGCGCTCTGTATGAAGATCACTGGCTGTGCTGTGTGCATTCTGTGGCTGGTTGGCATTGTTGTAATACTCGCCATTGCAGCGTTGGGCAGATGGATGTTAACAGCGCGTAGCGTTGCGCAGTTGGAGGTGAGCAGTGGTGGATGTGGGGAAAGAAATGGCGGAGTTTTGAAATTTGTAAGACTGGATGTCATGAACTGCTATATATATTATGACTTTGGATGACTATTAAGGTAAATACATTGTTTGTTCTCTATTAAAATCTTTCATTTGCTAACTATGCCTATCAGTAGTTAGTGCCTTCCATAGTTTGAATCTTTTATTTAGCTGGCAGTAGTGGCGCTCGCTGTATTGCAGTAGTTCGAGTAACCAAGATTTTTGTGAGGTAAGTGATTTGTGAAACGTATAAATTAATGTTAGTCACAGCCATTCTTTGTAGTGATTACTGAAAGTCAGATTGCGTTGCGCTAAAAATATTGTGTGTCAGTTTAAGCACAGTCATGTATAATTGTTCAAAGGTGACGTTTCAAGGTGACTCCTGCATATAAGAAGGGCAAAAGAACTGACCCGAAAAATTGCAGACCTATATCCCTAACATCGGTTTGGTGCAAAATCCTAGAACACGTTCTCAAAACGAATACAATAAATTGTCTTAAGACCAAGAAGCTACTGTCCACGAATCGGCATGGTGTTAGAAAGCATCGCTCGTACGAAACTCAGCTTGCCCTTTTCTCACATGACATACTGAGTACTGTAGATGGAGGACAACAGTCAGATTCTATATTTCTAGATTTCAGGAAAGCGTTTGACACAGTGCCCCACTGCACGCTGTTACAGGAAGAGGTCCATAGGCAAGTGAGTGGCTCGAAGGCTTTTTAAGTTATAGAACCTGGTCTGTTGTCCTCGACGGCGAGTTTCCATCAAAGAGAAGCATTTCCTCAGAAGTGCCCTACGGAAGTGTGGCAGGACCGTTGTTGTTCTCTGTACACATAAATGATCTGATGGAGAAGGTGAGCAGTAATCTGCTGCATTTTGCTGACGATGCTCTGGGGTACTGCGGGTTGTCGTCGTTGACCGTAGGACACAAAGTGAGACGATTTGTAGTTGGTGTGATGAATGACAGCTTGCTACAAATGTTGAAAAATGTAAGTTAATGTGGATGAGTAGGGAAAACAAACCAATAATAATTGGAGACAGCGTTAATAGTGTCCTGCTTGACATGTCGTTTAAATATCTGGGCGTAACGCTGAAAAGCGACGTAAATAGAACGAGCATTTGAGGGTTGTTGTAGGAAAGGCGAATTGTAGACTTCGGTTTGGGATCCGTATCAGGTCGGATTAAAGGAAGACGTCGAAGCATTTCATAGGTGGATTGCAAACTTTGTTACTGGTAGGTTCGAACAACACGGCAAACCACTGAGATCAAAAGTAAATTACCTTGTAAGCCCAGAGTCTGGAGATGGTCGCAGCTCGTTGCAGCAACAGCGCCAGCAAGCAGGCTAGACTGGAAACAGTAACGTTAGCGGACTCCTTTGTGTCGGAAGAACCAGCCCAGCCTTTGTACACCAGTTCACAGAGTGGCAACTGTCAAAGTGGGGCGCCCCGAACAAGCACGAAGCAAGCGCATGTGGGAACAGTTGCCCCATGGCCTTTGGCCATGATGGATCACCGACCAACCTCACAGGGGAAATGTATCACTGCGACTATACCGGGTGATCAAAAAGTCGGTATAAATTTGAAAACTTAATAAACCACGGAATAATGTAGATAGACGTCTTGCGCGTCGTTTGGTGATGATCGTGCGCTCAGCCGCCACTTTCGTCATGCCTAGCCTCCCAGGTCCGCAGACCTCAGTCCGTGCGATTATTGGCTTTGGGGTTACCTGAAGTCGCAAGTGTATCGTGATCGTCTGACATCTCTAGGGATGCTGAAAGACAACATCCGACGCCAGTGCCTCACCATAACTCCGTACTTGCTTTACAGTGCTGTTCACAACATTATTCCTCGACTACAGCTATTGTTGAGGAATGATGGTGGACATATTGAGCATTTCCTGTAAAGAACATCATCTTTGCTTTGTCTTACTTTGTTATGCTAATTATTGCTATTCTGATCAGATGAAGTGCCATCTGTCGGACATCTTTTGAACGTTTGTATTTTTTTGGTTCTAATAAAACCCCATGTCATTCCAAGCATGTGTGTCAATTTGCACCTCTCTATGTACATTATTCTGTGATTTATTCAGTTTTCAAATTTATACTTACTTTTTGATCACCCTGTATAGAGTGAATGTGCTTCTATTTTTTGGATCTGTGTCTTTACGGTATATGTATGAGAGTCAAGTGGTCGACAGCTATATGCAGGATGCAGAAGCGATGATTTTGTATGGGGCAGGATACGAACTGTGTTTACTACAGCGATATGATGTGTGGTGGTACAATGGTTTGTAGTGATATAGCCAGGTTCCAGCATTTCATGTATTTTCAAATGGTTCAGCAACTGGAGGGAAAGCGACTTTCTTTTCGTGGAACACTATTGAGAAAATTTAGAAAACCAGGATTTGAAGTTGACTGTAAAACTATTATATTGTCTACAACATACATTGCACCCAAGGACAAGGAAGATAAGACATGTGAAATTAGGGTTCATACGGAGGCATATAGACGCTCGTTTTTCCCTCGTTTTATTTGCGAGCGGGCCAAGAAAGGGTGGTACGGGGTATACTAGCTGCGCGCCTTAAGATGGATCGCGGAGTATCCATGTAGATGTAGATGTCGATGTAGATGTGACAACATGGATAAACAGAATGTTCTTCCATTGGCTTCCCGAAGCAGATCCTCACATGCTCTTTGTCGCACTATCAACTGTGTTGTTTAGTACAGCACACCAACCCCGATCGGTGATGTTTTTCCAATCCTTTTGTCTGCACGAGCGCTGTTGATTATCACCTAGTGACAGACGCCTGTGCTTTGCAGCACTTGTTTGAGAGTTGTGGCAGGATGCAGCACCTTTCGGAAGTGCTAACCGAAAGCACCTGCAGTCGATTATCGAATCTGATTGACTGGAAGATTTAAATGTCAAATAATTTTCTAGAACTGAGCAATATCAAGATGCCTAGGCGTTGTGGATGTGGTCATACGTCAGTTTTGTCGACCCTACACACATATAAATGATAATTGCACTACTTGTCTGAAATGTTCATGTGTTGGTGGGTAAAGTAACTATGCTGAGTGCTCCAATACGAGCAAAGAAAATGATGTTGGTGGAACTACATCCAGTCATAAGCGAGGCATAGGAATGATGGGGAAAACTGTGATTTCAGCTCATCAATGGCTGTAAGGGATATGAAAAAATTATGTACAGTAACAAGAAGGATATAGATTTACATTGGAAATTGGTATTTCCAGAGTCACAGTCATTAGGAGGAGATATATCCAGTACTTTGCTCGTTGTCAAATCACACCACATTGGCTCTGCAGTCATAATATTAACTGTAATTACTTTGTACACTGATAAATATGTGGCTGACTTCCTAGAAATCCGGGTTTGTGGAAGAGGTAGCCGGTGGCCAGAATGAATGGACATTTCTGGCAGCAGCAGCTGAGCCTCCTGAATCAAACAGACGGGGTACAAGGGTGCACTTGACCTAATGATGTCGCCCTCTGGGCAGGTGAATAGCGAACTGCTAGTATGTGTTGACCAGTCTTCGTAATCGTGTTTGTTGCGGGCATTCTCTGAGTTTTATGTGAAATTTTGAGGATATTCAATATGACGAGTGCCTGCACTGGACGATTGTACCCTCCCCCCTGCCCCTCCAAGTAAACTGAGTGGCGCTCATGGTAACACCTTCTCCGGCCCCTGAGCGTCCGGTATGGCCAGTGTGTGAACAGGAAAGAGTATTCAGGAGCCAATGAGATTCAAGCTAGGTAAGAAAGGTCCAGAAAAACTGGTTTCATTGTATGGTGTTTGCTCCATGACTCACACTTCCTTGCTGGGGATGGAGTCTGTAGTGAGACAAATCGTTAACTGCTTCTTTGTTCGTCACCAGTCCTGCAGGTCTGAGAGACCAAGAAGCCACTTCTTCAACTATATACTTCTATTCTATACATTTCGCGTCTTTACTTGGTTGAGAGGACATCGATTGTGATTCTGTTTGCATCGAGATGGCGAAGTGCCGGTGAATGAGACATTCGCTGTTTCTCCAGACATGAGAAACACTTTTAATTATGAGTAATAAAACGTTAGCTGACTCTGTAAAGAGCAAAGATGATATCAGATGAGATAAGTTTCCAGTTACTCAGTGGTTTGCAGGACGTCCCGTGTATTGACCTCGCTGAAGTTTCGGACCTCTTGAAATATAATTTCCACTCTTTATCTTCGAAATTATACTGTGCAAGAGATTGGTAACATACTGCTATGTGGTTGATAACGACAACAGTCGCGTAAATGGTATTATATTCCGGCAAAGCCATTTGAAAATACATAAATTTTTTGAAACTTACATATGCTGCACGATGATTTCAGCATAAAAGTGTCACAAATGTCACCTTTTTTTAGCGAGTAAAATAGAATATAGAAGCTGATATCGGTTTCGAGTTGTAGTTGTTGTTGTGGTCTTCAGTCCAGAGACTGATTTGATGCAGCTCTCCGTGCTACTCTTTCCTGTGCAAGCTTCTTCATCTCCCAGTACCTTCTGTATCTGTTTAGTGTATTCATCTCTTGGTCTCCCTCTACGATTTTTACCATCCACGCTGCCTTCCAATACTAAATTTGTGATCCCTTTGTGGTGTCACCGCAGACACCACACTTGCTAGGTTGTAGCCTTTAAATCGGCCGCGGTCCGGTAGTATACGTCGGACCCGCATGTCGCCACTATCAGTGATTGCAGACCGAGCGCCGCCACACGGCAGGTCTAGAGAGACTTTCTAGCACTCGCCACAGTTGTACAGCCGACATGGTTCACTGACAAAATACGCTCTCATTTGCCGAGACGATAGTTAGCATAGCCTTCAGCTACGTTATTTGCTACGACCTTGCAAGGCGCCATTATCAGTTACTATTGATACTGTGAACCATGTAATGTCAAGAGCGTGCCTTTCGGCCTCCTCTAGTGACACGGTGTTGGCTCTCCTGCCAAACACAACACCCTTGATACATCAGAATATGTCCTACCAACCGCTCCCTTCTTCTTGTCAAGTTCTGCCACAAACTCCTCTTCTCCCCAATTCTGTTCAATACATCATTAGTTATGAGATCTGTCCATCTCATCTTCAGAATTCTTCTGTATCACCACATTTCAAAAGCTTCTATTCTCTTCTTGTCCAAATTATTTATCGTCCACGTTTCACTTCCATACATGGCTACACTCCATACAAATACTTTCAGAAACGACGTCCTGACACTTAAAACTATACTCGATGTTAACAAATTTCTCTTCTTCAGAAACGCTTTCCTTGCCATTGTAAGTCTCCAATTTATATCCTCTCTACTGCGACTATCATCAGTTATTTTGCTCCTCACATAGCAAAACTCCTTTACTACTTTAAGTGTCTCATTTCTAATCTAATTCCCTCAGCATCACCCGACTTAATTCGACTACATTCCGTTATCCACGTTTTGCTTTTGTTGATGTTCATCTTATATCCTCGTTTCAAGACACTGTCCATTCCGTTCAACTACTCTTCCAAGTCCTTTGCTGTCTATGACAGAACTACAACGTCATCGGCGAACCTCAAAGCTTTTATTTCTTGTCCATGGATTTTAATACCTACTCCGAATTTTTCTTTTGTTTCCTTTACTGCTTGCTCAATATACAGACTGAACAACATCGGGAAGAGGCTACAACGCTGCCTCACTCCCTTCCCAACCACTGCTTCCCTTTCATGCCCTCGACTCTTATAACTGCCATCTGCTTTCTGTACAAATTGTAAATAGCCTTTCGCTCCCGGTATTTTATCCCTGCTACCATCAGAATTTGAAAGAGAGTATTCCAGTCAACATTGTCAAAAGCTTTCTCTAAGTCTACAAATGCTAGAAACGTAGATTTGAATTCCTTAATCTTCCTTCTAAGATAAGTCGTAAGGTCAGTATTGCCTCACGTGTTTCAGTAATTCTACGGAATCCAAATTGATCTTCCCCGAGGTCGGCTTCTACCAGTTTTTCCATTCGTCTGTAAAGAATTCGTGCAAGTATTTTGCAGCTGTGACTTATTAAACTGATAGTTAGGTAATTTTCACATATGTCAACACCTGCTTTCTTTGGGATTCGAATTATTATATTCTTCTTGAAGTCTGAGATTATTTCGCCTGTCTCATACATCTTCCTCACCAGATGGTAGAGTTTAGTCAGTGCTCTGTCAAACACTTCACGCAGTAGCGTATCTCCGGTTTCATCTTCATGTACATTCTCTTCCATTTCCATAATATTGTCCCGAAGTACATAGCCCTTTTATAGACCCTCTATATAATCCTTCCACCTTTCTGCTTTCCGTTCATTTTTAGAACTGGGTTTCCATCTGAGCTCTTGATATTCATAGAAGTGGTTCTCTACTCTGCAAAGGTCTCTTTAATTTTCCTGTAGGCAGTATCTATCTTACCCCTAGTGAGATAAGCCTTTACATCCTTACATTTGTCCTCTAGCCATCCCTGATTAGCCATTTTGCACTTCCTGTCGATCTCACGTTTGAGACGTTAGTATTCCTTTTTGCCTGCTTCATTTACTGCGTTGTTATATTTCCTCTTTCATCAATTAAATTCAATATTTCTTGTGTTGCCCAAGGATTTCAACTAGCCCTCGTCTTTTTACCTACTTGATCCTCTGCTGCCTTCACTACTTAATCCCTCAAAGCTACCCATTCTTCTTATACTGTAATTCTGTCCCCCATTTCTGCCAATTGTTCCCTTATGATCTCCCTGAAACTCTGTACAACCTTTGGTTTAGTCAGTTTATCCAGGACCCATCTCCTAAAATTACCACCTTTTTGCAGTTTCTTCAGTTTTAATCTACAGTTGAAACCAATAGAATGTGGTCAGAGTCCACATCTGCCGCTGGAAATGTCTTACAGATTAAAACCTGGTTCCTAAATCTCTGTCTTACCATTATATATTCTATCTGATACCTTCTAATATCTCCAGGATTCTTCCATGCATACAACCTTCTTTTATGGTTCTTGAACCAAGTGTTAGCTATGATTAAGTTTTACTCTCTGCAAAATTCTACCAGACGGCTTTCTCTTTCATTTCTTACCCCCATCCATATTCACCTACTTTCACCTACTATGTTTCCAACTCCCCCTTTTCTTACTCTCGAATTCCAGTCACCCATTAGTATTAAATTTTCGTCTCCCTTCACTACCTGAATAATTTCTTTTATCTCAGCATACATTTCATCAATTTCTTCATCATCTTCAGAGCTAGTTTCCATATAAACTTGTACTAATGTAGTAGGCCTGGGCTTCGTGTCTATCGTGGCCACAATAATGCGTTCACTATGCTGTTTGTAGTAGCTTACCCGCACTCCTATTTTTTTTCATTATTTGATTTTGTATTTATAACCCTGTATTCACCTGACCAAAAATCTTGTTCCTCCTGCCACCGAACTTCACTAATTGCCACTATATCTAACTTTAACCTATCAATTTCCCTTTTTAAATTTTCTAACGTACCTACCCGATTAAGGGATCTGAGATTCCACGCTCCGATCCGTAGAATGCCAGTTTTCTTTCTCCTGATAACGACGTCTTCTTGAGTGGTCCCCTCCCAGAGATCCGAGTGGGGGACTATTTTACTTCCGGAATATTTTACCCGAGAGGGCGCCGTCATCATTTAACCATACTCTAAAGCTGGATGCCCTCAGGAAAAAATTACGGCTGCAGTTTCCCCTAGCTTTTAGCCGTTCGCAGTACCAGCACAGCAAAGCCGTTTTCGTTAGTGTTACAATGCCAGGTCAGTCAATCATCGAGATTGTTGCCCCTGCAACTACTGAAAAGGCTGCTGCCGCTCTTCAGGAACCACACGTTTATCTGGCCTCTCAACAGATACCCCTCCGTTGTGGTTGCACCTACTGTATGGCCATCCGTATTGCTGAGGCACGCAAGCCTCCCCACCAACGGCAAGGTCCATGTTTCATGGGGTTTCGAGATCGGTATATTAATTAGCGATTGACGAAGCGTTTTTCATTGACAGAGATAAAAAGTCAATGATCTTGTAAGCCCAGAGTCTGGAGATGGTCGCAGCTCGTTAGCGGATGCCTTTGTGTCGGAAGAACCAGCCCAGCCTTCGTACACCAGTTCACAGAGTGGCAACTGTCAATGTAGGGCGCCCCGAACACGCATGAGGCCAACACATGTGGGAAAAGTTGCCCCATGGCCTTTGGCTATGATGGATGACCGACCGACCTCACAGAAGAAATGTATCACTGAGACTATACACGGTGCATGTGCTGGTCGACAGCTAAATGTAGGATGCAGAATGATGATTTTGTATGGGGCAGGATACGAATTGGGTTTACTACAGCGATATGGTGTGTGGTGGTACATTCGTTTGTATTGATATATCCTGGTTGGAGATCGATTTCACCCCTAAAAATGCAAGATTTATCCGACAGTAGCAGAGTACTGTAATTGGCCAAGTGTATTTGCCAATAGTTTCTGTGTTTCATAGGCTGTAGACCACTTTTGCTAGGTTTAACTGTCAGTTTAATATGACTGTTGCATGTTTCTCGTTTCTCCGTCTGTACAAATAGTTTTCCGCTAAAATTCTAGTAATTTGTCCATCTGCAGAAAGTGACGAACAGTTCTCCCACGCCAGCAGGAGCATTTTGGCAGGTAAATTCTGTAAGAACCAATCAGGATACTTAACTCACAGGAAGTCCATGACGTCAGGAAATCACAGGACATCCTCTATGAGGGGGATAAGAGTCCCTGCAGACTGGTTTGATCAAGACACTGGCAGAACAAACCATCTACGAAAAGTTCTATGACGTCAGAGAATCACGTGACGTCTTCTTCGCTCTAGTGTTCAGAGACAAGTCCATTCAGAACAGGTCCCCCAGTTTTGACAGGTGGTATGCTGTCCCCAGTCCCCACCTACCATTGTGTCCTTAGAGATCTCCTGACCAGCATTTGTGGGACATCGAAAGTTCATCGAAAATTCCAGCAATTTTTCTCATCTGTAGGACAGTGCTTTAAATTGAAGGAGACTTTCAGACGTCCAACCTATTGTGTGTGTGTTCTTTTCGCTATGTGTTCTGGGTTTTAAAATATGTCATGAACTTTTAGATATGTAATTGTTCTGATGGTGCTTGAAAACCAGTGTAGGTTTCCCATTGTAGACAGTGCTTCGAAAAATGAGGAAAATAAAAAAAATCTGTTCCTTAATAGGGGGCAGTAGAAAAGTGGGGTGTTACCTGCAGGATAGTTTCAAATATTTTCTGGTGGTAGTGCTGTGGAATATGGCAGTCCATCTTATGGCAGTCCATCTTCAGTCTCTGAAACAAACAGGCACACACATGATCAGTTAAAGAGGGGGCAGAGGGTGACAGAAAATGGGGCGGGGTGTGGCAGATAGTGGAGAACAATCCACCAGTACGATAACACCGACAAGAACACATTTACTACCAAAATCAATAAATAAATACTTTATGTCCTTCCTCTCCTGCAGCTCAGATACAGACCAAGTCTTTTCCCACCAATTCACAAGTTGCGGAGGGGGTGGAGGGAGGTGGGTGATGTCATAATAGTGGGGGAGTGGAGGAGGGGAGGGTGGCCCAACTGACCTATTTCCCACCAAAAAGGGAGTTTAGGGTGTGTGTCATCATAGGGGATGGGCAAAAGCCAGCCACCATTTTAAGCAAATTATTTGTATCAGAACCTGCTTTCTCCCACAACTACTGTTCCCCAACTATGGATCGCCATTTACATTCTGTATATAAGAAAAGATTACGCAGTGGGTTTCTTCTTAAGAAATTGCATTTGTATATAGATATTTCCAGAAAGGTCATGTTAGGTCTCATGTAAGTAGGAGAAACGTGATCAGCATATGCCCTCATTCAACAGCAACACGATAAAGGACTATCAGGTCTGCAGTTTGTTGTTCCATTATACTGCTGGTCCCAGTGGTCTGTATTTTATGACTGTCATGCAAATTGGAATCGATGGGTTCAGGAGATCTTTACCCAATGCCATATATGATCTCACCCATCCCACATGACTATAACCTGACAGGTATACTTTTCGCTCAACCATGAAAGATCGTGCAGCAGCATTAAGTACCTTGAGTTGGAAAATGGGTTTGTTTGCAGCGATACAGGTTGCAGCGGTACAGCTTTAGACTTAATTGGTTTCTTTCGTTTCTTTTGTACACCGTTTAAGGTTAGTTGACCAAACCCCTCCTGATCATTCAATTTCTATGTATAAAAATAGTGTGATGATATCTCATTATCACAGACTTTCAGCACAGCGATTTTTCTTATGGGTTCCCTTGATGTGGCAGTAGAAGATGCACAAGAAAAGTGCGGCATCCAGCGGCAAAAAAATGGTTCAAATGGCTCTGAGCAATATGGGACTTAACAGCTGTGGTCATCAGTCCCCTAGAACTTAGAACTAGTTAAACCTAACCAACCTAAGGACATCACACACATCCATGCCCGAGGCAGGATTCGAACCTGCGACCGTAGCAGTCGCGCGGTTCCGGACTGCGCGCCTAGAACCGCGAGACCACCGCGGCCGGCATCCAGCGGCAACACTGGCCACTGGAGTGGCAATGTTTCATGTTTCCAGTCGAGCCTGGTTCTGGATATAACATCATGGTATGCACAGCTGTGCTCTGACGAGAGCTAATATTACATCATGGCATTCATCGTCATACTTGCGGTGGTGCTGTGTGGTTCCGCTGGGTACACAACACCAGTACCTCTGGTTCACATAGCCAGTAATTTTCACAACAGCCTTTAAATTTTTGGAATGTTAAGATCATTGGCTGTGTCCTGTCTTCAAGGTCTCTGTAACGTTGCTATCCGTTATAACAACACAGGACTAGGTGTAGACTGTGCTAACCAGACATACCTCGATACAGAGGACGTAGAGCTGTTGACCTGGTCAACAAGTACACCAGATATATTAATTATTCAAAGCATCTCGTCATGATTTCCGAGTGACTGGAATGTCACCATGCATCAGATATTACGAATGATGAAATCCGGCATGTATACCCTAAGACAAAAATAAATGAAATATGCACCACGAAAGAATTATCCGAATGGGATGGAAATCGGTAGATGTTATTTACATGTACAGACAAACAAATGACAAATGATTACAATTTCAGAAAGATTGTATGAAGTATTTAAGAAAAAGAGCTTCTCAAATTAACGCAGTCAGTAACGCGTTGGTCCACTTCTGTCCTTTATGCAAGAATTTATTTGGCTTGGCACTGATTGACAGTGTTTGAAAGATGGACGTCTGTGATTCTGTTGTGTGCATACACAAACTTTGAGTGTGAGATATTATTATCGCGTGTAGTAGCGAGCGAACAGTTGTCAACCGGAGTCAGCAGTGGTTGGACGCAGCCTGTTGGTAATTTGCCTTTTTGCTGAACTTAGCTGTCGGTTGCTAGCGCACTGGAGGCAGTTTGTCAGATTTGTGTTTGCATACAATGGGAATAATATTCGTATTTTTGTTGTGGTCTAAAACTTGTTTATTGAGTATAGACATTATGGAACAATTAAAAGTCTGTGTATAGTTTGTCAGTCTTTAAATAATATTTTGTAGATGTAATACACTGTATACTTTATTAGCTTCTTTCATTTCTTTTGTACATCGATTAAGGTTAGTTGACCAAACCCTCATGATCATTCAATTTTACGTATAACAATATAGCAGTAATTGTTACAGTTAGTCCATGCATTGAGCTCTAGATGGATCGCAGTGTTGCTTTTGAAACACTGCTGATCACAAAGTTGCTGCGGTAAGACGAGGTCAGTTATCTGTTGCGTCCAGTAACATTGCAGTTGCCCAATGACAAGAAGAAAAAACATCATCACCTTACAATCATTAACTTAACGTGATAGAATCGGGACTGCATCACCGCTTTAGCAGAATCATAAGAGAAAGTCCAAAATAAAAGTGTTTAAACAGAAAAACACTAAAGTATTGAAGTAATTTATTTTAGGCGATTATTTACAATATGCATAAAAATGTAGCTGATCAACTTGCATCTAGGCGTAAAACTGATACACGCTAAAAATAAAAGGTTGTCAAAGCCCAAAATACATAACATACGTATATACACGTCATGGATCATTGTTTTCAGCACGACTGGGTATTTCTGGAATGTCTAGTTCTCCATAACAAACCACTGCAACGTTCGTAGTGTTAGAATGTAACTCGCTCGGTACGTACGTTATTTCCGATCTGAAAAACATCTCTTAGTTTCTACAAATGCGTGGACTTCTATGTTCTTTTTATTACTTCTACAATAAACAAATATTCTATTATGATCATGTCTCATACAAAAAATAATGTATAGTCAGTGTCAACAGTAATATGGAGAAAAACAATTTTATTTTTTTCAGAGACAATTTCATTCCACAACTTCGAAAATTCGTTTCACACATACCCCACGTACATCAGCAGAGAAAAAAAGTTTGTAAAAGTATCCATGCTCATTACTCGGCATATATATCCACATACTCGTTTTTATCTGCCAATAGGTCAAAAGAAAAATGTCATTTGCAAGCGGTAGTGTTTCATACCGGTAAAAGTTACGTGTTTTCTACAGTTTACAATGTTTATAGCAAGGATAATTTGTATCTCTAATTGTAATTCGTTTTCTTTCCATAATCGATAGCTCTTAACGTCATAATACATTTCGTCTGTAGCGAAAAACCTTCAATATTACTGTCCTCTCAGAAATCCTTCGATGACAAAGTAAATCTCTTATGAAAATATCGCTGTGATTCTACCTTCGAATAAAGTATGCACAGACAGAACCTCCATGTATGTAGTGCACCCGTGGCTTGCTTTGAATGAAAAGTGTACATTCCATTCCTTGTCTTGTTCCATAAATAGCTGCCAAAAAAAAAAAAAATGGTTCCCCACTAAATCGTATATAATGCCTCTTCTGTCTTCCTCAGAACAACATATTTCATTAAGCTTCAGCATAATATTCTACGAATCCTAATCGACTTTAGATAATATGCCATAATTGCACCATAACTGCAACAGTTGTACCAAAACAACCATAGTAACATCATAATTCTCACATAGCAATCCTAAAGCAGAATTCCTCATCATATTTCATATCTATATCGCACAGTATTCCCTAGCTTCATCATGTGTACGCAGACAACTCTGAAATTATCACTCTTCAAAATACTTCATTATTAGCAGTACAAGCATCAGTCAGAAATGTTCTTAGTTAAACTATTGCCTATCAGAAATATCTTTCTCAGTTCGGAACCACTCATACGCAGTCTTTTATACAAAATTGAGTCAGCAGCTATACCTCTACAATTCATGTCCTACATTACAAAATATGTAACTGCAGGAAAAAAGTCATCTCATGAACTTTACTCAGAAATAACACAGTGTTCTGTCTCATAAAGGTAAAACAAAATGTACATCTCACGTTACCACAAGACTCAAGAAACTTCTGTATATATGCAAACTATCTTCCTGGAAAAAGAAAATAAATACCTTAGACCTTCAAAACTAAGTCTACTCTACGACACCAAGATCTCAAAAGCAAAATTACAAACACACGAAATAAGATAACAGCATTATATTTCAGTCTGATACCGCACTAGTAAACTCAGAATAATGTCAGCTGAATTCATATTGTTCACAAATGTGTTATCATTCCATATTGCCATTGTGCAAATACAGATGGAAAAAATTGTCTGTTTCCACTGTCTTATCAGCTTGTCAGACTATTTTTAGCCAATTCAAAGTACTTTTCTTCACACAGCACAAACCACAGATCATCACTATTCTTTAAAATTTCGTATAAGTAGACTGACAGTGAGAGCTACATTAACAGACACACAGATTAGTTGAAGAGTATGAAACAGTGCTGAAAGGTAAAGTAAGAAAGTAAGAAAATACACTGCTGGTGCACCTATGTTCGCCACTGCATATGGTTACCAAAGTACAGGAAACCCCTTAGGTACTATTCTTTGTAGACTCTGATGTTCCATACGTGATTAAGTTCTCATGATTTATGTGTGCGTATGGTTTCAAGTTCCACAGTATTTGCAAGTGAATTTCGTTGTATGCGAAAAGAACCTTCATACACCAAGAAAAACTTGCTACTTAAAGACATTCCTTTATGAGATAAACCATACAATCTGAGCAATACTTCTGACCTACCTGTAAACTCTTGATGTTTACTCGTGGGCTCCGTAGTTTCTTCCTTTTCTCCGCGGCTTTCTTGATGTTTTCCAATACTGAATCAATAATTTCAAGGTGCCTTAAAAGCCATTGTGCCAGGAAGGCTACTAAATGTTTTTTACGATCTGGTGGTGGTTTATTCTTTAATAAAGGAGTGGAGGTAAAGTTGTAGAATCATTCGGTAGGTCGTTAACGATATTTTGAAAATCAGATAGCTGTGCAACACAATGTCTGTGTTTACGGTAGTAACACAATCTACAACGTTTCCCTAATTCTTTCATAATGTGTTCTGAGGGGTTACAAGATGGCATAAAACGTGATATACATATTGGTCTTGTTCTTCTACCGCTCAAAGTTTTTTGCCATATATTAGAACTAAATTGTGGGTCAGTTCTTTACGAATGCTATAGAGACAGATTTTGTAGCAGCTTTCCGAAAAGATGTAAACGACACAAATTTAGAGGTACGCTCAACAGCTACAAAACACAAAAAATAACAAGGTTTAGATCTCGTAACGGAACCGAAAGTGTCAATAGCTACTAATTTTCTTAGTTTCACAGGAATTATCGGAAATAGATGTGTACTTTGCGTAATGGTAGGAGGTTTTGCCCTTTCGCACGACATTCATTTTGTTAAACTACAACGATTTCGCACTTCCATATGTCCCGTAATTTAACTGCGAGAAAATGTTTGTGATCAAGATCATCATTTTTCTGAACAGATGAGTTTCCTCTCATACCGTAATTCGCATTCCAATCAATGTGTCCTGCAAACAAATCACGTTTACGAGAGAAATGATTAGCATTTCCGTTCATTGTGATATCCAATATGATAATTGTTGAACCTACTGGTATCGTTTTCGCAACCGATTCTTTCTTCGATGTTGGCAAGCTGTTGCTGCATATTTCTCACGTCACGTTTATTTTGCAGATTAATCGTCATCTGCCATTCTTTAAAACGTTGCAGAGACTGAAATTCTTTGGTATCAGTGAGATGAACAGGCTGAATATCAGCTGACCTTTTATCTGAATCATTGTACATTTGCGTTACGCTCTCTGGTAATTCTTCGGCTCGTTTTGCAACAGTCAACAACTGATTTTGCGTCTTCGGAACTTCATTGTTAGTCTGTAACTGTAATTACTCGAACTTCTGTGCTAATTCCTCTATTTGAAATTTCTGTTATGATTTTTTGACCTCGCCACGAAGTTCGTCATTCGATATTTTAATCTCACCAAGTTGAGCTAGTGTTAATTGTGTAACGTTATTACTAAAAGAGGAGAAGACCGAATTACTTTTCTCTGTAGAAGTAGAAGCAGTACCTGAATCTCTTATAACAAAATCGGATTGTGTCACGGTATTTTGATCTCCTGAACTGCGTGTAGTTCCCTGCAGTTCATCATGCATGACTGGCAAATACTAGTCTACAGTCCTATTATTCACAGTATTGTGCGAAAGTTTCCTGACGAATATTCTACACCATGTATCAAACTTCCTGAAACTCCTTTTGAAGCTCCTTCTACTGTCTTGTCCAGTCCTTCCTGTGTTCAAGTTTACTTTGTCGTTGTACCAATAAAGAAACTACCACAAAAATGCAAAACAATTATCTTAACACAAAACTGTTAACTTCACTATTACAAAATAAATGCTGAAGAAGAAAATTGATGAATTAAAGGGTTTTGTACTAACACAAAGCAGCGTGCAAGCAACAAAAAATGAAGTGCAGCAACACTTGTAAGGTGGCAGATAAATGAAGGTCAATTTCGCACCTTGTGTAAGAGCTTTATTCATTATAACTTACTTCAGCAGTAATGACCAGATTTGAGTGTAAGTATGTAATGCAAAAGGGATGAAACTCAATCGACGGTATTAACACACCACTCCTATATAACGCATGTCAATGAGCAGAAGGTGAAACAAGCAGCGAGGGGAAACGTTTTGTGTGGAAGCAGGCACGGGCAGAAGCAGAAGCTGCACCAAAGGTGCCACCACGGAAACCTCCTAGGGGGCATCCAGCGGCGGGAGCCAGCATACTGGAGACCAATTAATGGGCCACAAGGTGTAGGACAGAAAGAAGCCGGCCGGAGTGGCCGAACGGTTCTAGGCGCTATACTCTGGAACCGCGCGACCGCTACGGTCGCAGGTTCGAATCCTGCCTGGGTTATGGATGTGTGTGATGTCCCTAGGTTAGTTAGGTCTAAGTAGTTCTAAGTTCTAGGGGACTGATGACCTCTGGAGTTAAGTCCCATAGTGCTCAGAGCCATTTGAACATTTGAACATTTTTTCGACAGAAAGAAGCTTTAGAGAACTGTGTTTCGGAATTCCAGATCGATACAAACAAAGACAATGAGACAGTTTATTATGTGAACAGCGAGTGGTACACATGTAACTTTTAGTCTTCTGGAGTGGGCACAAGATGTCCGATTGGCGGAAACGAACTAGGAAGGAGTAAAGAGGCAAGATTTCGACGCAGTTTAATGGTAGGGCCCTTGCGATTGGCAGAGAGGGTTTTCACAAAATAAGAGGAACGTTCATATTGGTCCAAAAAAAACGTGATGTCGAGAACGAAAGAACCCAGGTGGGGAGACAATTCGGCTACGAGAAAGACAAGAGTGAAATTTTCGGGGTCTCTTCTCTGAACTGGCGTCAAGTGCAGAATGCGGCACATTACGTTCTGTACGACGCACAGGAGAAATTTGTGTGAACACTGAATTCACTGTGGCTGACATTCAGCTAGATATTAGCTGTAGCGTCACCACCGTTTATGATGGGAAAATTTTAGCTTCATTGCAATATTTTAGAGCGCACAAGTTACAGTTAGGCGCGGGACTGTTGACAGTAAGTTGCGCTACCAGTGATTACAAAGTAGAATGGAGGTCACAGGGCCATAGACCCCATGAAAAGAGTAAACGCACCGGTTTTCATGGCGTGTGTTACAGGCAGAAGGGGCCCACTGGCTCAACCCAGGGGTTATGAGTACATGACTGAAAGCGGCGTGTTAGCAAAACAGAGGTGCACAGCAGCATATAAATAGGCGTCAGTTCACTAACAAGACATTCAAGTATGACAACTGTACTGGACAGTGGGGTGTGTCACACCACCATCTATACGTAAGTGTATAGCAGAAGGGGCGCCATTGTTCCAGTCCATGGCGGGTCGCTGGTTCGAACCTCTGATGCTAATGTGGGGATTCAAGTGTGACAAGTCTCTTTGGACAGCGGGGCATGTCACACCACTGGCTACACGCAGCAGTAGATGGGGCACCAGCATTTCAACCATGGTGGGTTGCTAATTCGACCCTCTGAGACAAAGATGGGGTCTGCAGCCAGCCAGCAGAGGGCCACGCCACGGCTCGCTACTGCAGGCAATCTTGTTGGCCCCAACACACACACTAGAGTCATCCCAAGGTGAGGGCCACAGATTTGGATGCTGGATCATGGGTGCCTGTTGTCGCCATGTTCTTAGCCACACTGGTGGCTGCAGGTCGCCTTATTGCCTTACAGCAGGCAGTGCTGAAGCAGGAGGGACGAAGACTGCTGAGCCGACTGATGGCGCATTCTGACGTCACTACAGCTCCGCGGCCGTATGAGGCTGACACACAGCAGTGCGCTGCTTGGGTCGCTGAGACAGCCATTCCACGCCAAGCTATTTCGCAGACAGCGAAGTGGTCTACTCAGAATTGCGGGACCAGTGATGCAGACCAGTAGATATGGGGGCACTGTCGCTATAAATAATAAATCTCTCGGAAAACTCAGACGAGTTTTAATATCGTGCATCCTGACAGCCCATCCTCATCCAACACATCTCTACATTCGGTGTCAGAATATCTGGCGTCATCTGTACAGTATGATGTTCCCGCCCACAGCCTGAATTACGGTAACAAAATGACGTGAGTGTTGACAAATTTTTCTTTTTGAGTGTTGGACGTTTTATTTCTTTTTTTCTTTGTGTTTCGAGTATGGCTCCTGGCAGGCCATTTTAGATATTTTGCATAGGCATATTTTTTTGTCAGCATAAGTGTTAGTGTGTATGGGTAAGTAAGATCTTGTACTTCATGGCATTTGATTACTTTTGTATTGGTGTATGATGATACTGAGTATGATGATATGGAGCTGTAGGAAGTCAGGTTATTCTTGTACTTAAATATTTTGTTTTGGGACTAACTGGGAACGATAGCAATACAGCAGTAGAGTCAGGGACACAAGATGTTTCAGAACCAGATGCGGTACGGATTTTGTTGGAACAGGTAGCACACCTGACAGCAGACAACATGCAGATAGGGAGTGAATTAACATCTAGAAGTGAGCGGGAACACATCGGATCAGTCATTTTTGCCTAGGGTGCCACAGCAGGAGACTGATCCAGCCACCTCGAGTTTGATTATTCCATTTTCCGGCAACGCACCTGAGGATGTGCGTTTCTTTTGTGTAGGACTTGGAAACTTCAGCTGTGATGAATGGTTAGTCTGATGAGCAGTTGTTACATGTAACCAAGCGAAGACATATGTAAGGTGTTCTGAGGCCTTAAGGAAGCTGGAAAAGTCCAAGCAGTTGAAGCAGGATCTTTTACAGAGGTATAAGTAACAGAATGGCGCTCGTTACTACAGGGAGAGGTTGAGTATAATGATGAAGAGGCAGGTGAAGACAGCAGAGAAATTTGGGTACAGGGTAAGAGAAATTAACGAGTATACTTACGAGTTGGGTGAGAGCGATGAGGCGAATGGTGTTGTGCTGCAGGAGGCCGAGCAAAGGACAGTTAATGTATTTTTGAGGGGGTTACCGGCTCATATGTCGCGGAAACTGCGTGAAGGGACTCCGAAAGATTTTTATTTGGCTATTCAGCTGGCAATCCTGTGTGAGGAAATATACGTGGTGACAGGGGTACGTGAAAGACAAGCAGTGTTTACAGCAGGTATAAAAATGTTACAGGTGTGGTCGCACGGGACACGTGCAGTGGCAATGTACCCAGTCACCGAGGAATAGAGCAAGGGACGGAAATCAGCAGCGTGGATGATGGAGAAGTGGAGTTAGTAGAGGTGGACAATAGTTACGTGCCACTGGGGGGGGGGGGGGGGGGGGGGGGGCAAGACCCACCTAAAGGTGTTGCAAATACATATGCAGAGGTGGAATGTTCAGTGGTAGGATCCATAGGAACTAACACGTTTGACACTTTTTGGACACAGGGGAGCAGGTGTTAGTGGCAACTAAGAGTTTATTGGGATGAAGGCAGTTAGATCCATAACGTTAAAGGTTGCATGGAGTGGGGGATAAGGAGTTCATATCTTTGGGGCCAGTGGCAGTTGACTTTCGCATAGGGAAAGTCCGATTTGATGCATGCATGGCGGTAGTACCATGGGTAAGTGAGGGCAACGACATGATACTAGGAGTAGATTTCTTGCTTCACCATCATGCCAAAATTGACCTTGGACAACGAACTGTGGAACTTGGTAGAATGTTATTTAAGCTAGGTAAAACTGTTGTCGATGCAGAGCCGTCATGAGGGGCGTTCGACGTAATGAACAAACCAATTGTACCGTGTACATTAGTATTAAAGCTTAATTCGCATGAGTGTGTGTGTCTAGTGCCACTGGGAAGTCGCTTTGAGTAAGTGTAGAGTCAAATTTACTTGTGGGGACGGTATGTGTTATTGAACCATTGGAGGATAATGAATTTTTGGATCCATTAGGTTGTTTTGTGAAACGTAGTATACTACACGTGCAAGAGGGAAACGACGGGCAAGTAGTCTCCGTGAACGTGGATAATTTTAGTGCTGTAGAGGCGTATTAGGGAAAAGGAGTTTTAGTAGCGAATTTGGATGTACCATATGGGAAAGACTGGTTTTCGAGGGGTAGGCATAGCAATCAACCACCAGCTGCCGATAGAACTGCACTGCGTAACAAAGTTAAGCATTTGAAAGGAGGAGAAAAAGAGCATATGGAAGAATTGTGGGAATTTAAGGATTTGTTTTTTTTCACTAGAGCCGTTAATAGCAACTCCTTTAGTTCAATATAGGATACCAACAGGGAATGAAGCACCTGTAAACCATAAATCATACAGGATACTGAGATATTTGCAGACGATTGTGGGAGATTTCATTGAACAGTAGCTTGCGGACGGTATTATAGAGTATAGTAATAGTTGCTGGGGAGCGGGCATTATCGTTGTACCTAAAAACTCTGTGGATGGAACTAAGAAATACAGGTTCTGTTGTGACTGCTGATACCTCAATAATAAGACAGTAACTGACGCATACCCCATTGCAAACGTATCGGAGACTTTGGATCAATTAGAACAGTGCCAGTACTTTTCTACAATGGATTTGACAAGTGGTTATCATCAGTTAGAGGTGGCTCCAGAGGATCGTACAAAAACTGCTTTCTCTGCTTTGAGAGGCCTTTACCAGTATTTCAGAATGCCATTCGGTTTGAAAAACGCTTCAGAACGTTTGAGAGATTGTGTTGAGGGGTTTGAAACCACAACAGTGTCTTGTCAATTTGGATGACATTATAGTATCTCCACGTGGTATGGAGCAGCATAGACAGCGGTTAAGGGAAGTCTTTATGAGGTTAAGAGCAGCTCGTTTGACGTTGAGCCGGGCGAAGTGTCATTTTGCGTTGGAAGAAGTGAAATATTTAAGTCATATCAGCAGTAAGGACGGAGTGTGAACAGATTCTAAGTTGGTACAGGCTGTAAGGGATTTTCGGAAGCTGAAAACAATTAAGGAAGTGCACTCATTCGTCGGAATTTGCAATTTCTATCGAATGTTCGTGAAGAGTTTTGTAGAGTTAGCACAGCCATTGATGCAATTGTTACAGAAGGGTGTGAAATTTGAGTGGACAAAAGAGTGTCAGAAAGCGTTTGACAAACTGAAAGAAATCTGGTTCTTGTGTTTCCAGATTTTGAAAAGGAATTTATTATAGCGTGTGATGCATCGAATCAAGCATTAGGAAGTGTTCTTCTTAGTCAGGAAATTGATGGGGAAGAACATCCTGTATCCTATGCGTCTAGGCAGTTGAATGCAGCAGAGAGGAATTACTCAAAAGCTGAGAGGGAGATGCTTAGAGTAATCTATGGAATCACATATTTTAAATGTTATAAGATTTCGGGATGTGACAGATTAAGATGCATTGAAGTGGTCGTTGGGGTTGAAGGATCCGTCCACTAGACTCGCTAGGTGGGCTGTGAGGCTTAGTGAATTCGACTACAAGGTGGTGCACAAGCCTAGGTAGAAGCTCGGTAATGCAATTAGCCATTTATTTTCATTTATTGTATGTGTTTTCGAATACTGTAAGCCTGCTAGTGACAGAATTCTTTTTGAAGGTGTGATGGTGACCCCTGTCCTTAGGTCACTGAAAAGGGGAGCGTTCAGCAAGCTGGTAGAAGTAAAAAACTGAGGAGGTATTGCTGATCTCGGCAGTTAACAGCTGGTAAGCCGATGACAAGGAAGGAATTACAGAGCTACCATAGAGGGTAGGTAATGGTGTGTCCAGCCATGGTGATAAGCAGCAATCCAGGCACGTGCATGGTACAGTTATTTTTAGCCAGGAGGGAAGAAACACTGTCCCAGGGACTTCATGGAACCAAAATAGAGCTTGCAACGTATCGGGATGCACTGGATCTTCTCCACCTACGAAAAATTAATAGTAATAGCGAATTGTTTTGAGCAGGGTGTATTTGCCGAAGCGAAACGTATAGTGCTCGAGGGGAGTAGAATTTTGATCAATGGAACTGCGTGCAACATACTAGGACCAACCATGCATCTGCCAGCGTCAGTTTCAGGAATCACGCAATTGAATGTTTCACAGCCACAGCTGTACTGGCCAGAAGCAACTTTAGAGTTTGCCGAGGCATCATCTGACCTTGTTGAATCAAAATCTGGAGTCAGATGTGTTGAGATCCATAAACCAGTGCATTTCAGAACAAGAGGGATGCACATCAGCCGAACAGCTTGTGCACCATGTCATTCAATATAGAGAAAGGCGGCGATCATCTTGAGCACCTCTGTGCCAAGTGCCATCGCAGCCTTAGTTCCGTTGTGTGTTGTTTTCATTCTGATCAGGTGGAGAGCCAATCCCAAGAGGGAACTGACAGTAGTCCAAATCCCAGTGGTTTGGATTTTGAGGGTGTAAGGCGCGTAGGTAAGGGGTTGATGGAGCATTAAGTGGGGTGATCATCCAGTAAGGAACGTTTACGTTTTGTCTCATGTCATGTGGCTTAAGAGGACATGACCACATCTAAGTTTTCTAATAGTAGGAAATATATCCTAAGTAAGTGCCGACCCAAACAAGTTTAAGAGTAGTTAGGAATCGACCTGGGTGCGGGTCTTTCCGAAGGGGGGGGGGGGGGGGGGAATAATGTAGTGGCATCACCGTTTAAAATGGGAAAAGGTTAGATTCAGTGCAACATTTCAGAGTGCACAAGTTACAACCAGACATGGGACTGTTGACAGTAAGTTGCACTGTCAGCGGTTGGGAAGTAGAATGAAGGCCACAGGGTCGTAGACCCGCTGTAAAGAGTAAATACAGCGGTTTGCATGGCACGAGTTACAGGCAGAAGGGGCCCACTGGCTCAACCCAGCTTTTATGAGTGCATGACTCGGAGCGGCACGTTAACAAAACAGAGGTGCACAGCCGCGTATAAATAGGCGCCAGTTCATTAAAAAGGCATTCAAGTGTGACAGCTCTCCTGGACGGCAGGGCCTGTCACACCACCGGCTACACACAGCAGCAGATGGGGCGCCAGCATTCCAGTCCACGGCAGGTCGCTGGTTCTGAGACCAACGCGGGGTCTGCACCCAGCCAGCAGAGGGCCACGCCTAGACTCGTTGCTGTGAGCAGTCTTGTTGGCTCCCAACACACACCGGAGGCATCCCGAGACGAGGGCCGCAGATTCGGACACCGCATCATAGGTGGTCTTCGTCACCACTTTCTTTGCCACGCTGAACAGGAAGTGCATCACGGGTCGGCTTGCAGCAGGCGGCGTTGAGGCTGCAGGGATGAAGACCACTGAGCTGACTGTCGGCCCATCCTGACGCCGCCACAACTCTGCGGCTGTACAAGGCCGACACACAGCAGCACACTGCAAGGGTCACTGAGGCAACCATTCCATGGCAAGCGGTTTCGCAGACAGCGAAGTGGTGTCCTCAGCATTTGAGGACCCAGTAACGCTAACCGAGAGGTACGGGGGCACTGTAGCTGGAAATAATGAATCACTTAGCAAACTCAGACGAGTTTTAATAAAGAGCATCCTGACAGCCCATCCTCGTCCAACAAACCTATGCATAGCTGTAGCGTCATTGAGCTCCAACTGTGGAGGAATGAACCAACCAATTTAGTTAATTGTTCGTGTGAGTACAGAGAGTGCAGTTTAACACGCTCACTGCTCCAGCCATGCCCGTGCATATCGCCATATTCGAAGACTAGGGATGAGTACATGTTTTCTTGCATAACAAGAAACATAGGGAGAGTTTCTGCTGGAAAAATCAGCAAAGGCTTAATTAGTTTTCATGGGAATTTCAGAGGATGAGAGCAGAGATGCAGATGACAGCTCATCACATCTAAGGTAAGTACTGCAAGCAGAGGTGTAAACTTGTTGGTTCATCAGCTTGCATCCACTGTAAACTCGAGCTACCTTGGGTAATCTCTTGCTCAACCTGTCACAAAACTAACCATCCACCATAGACTTGATTGTTATCCTAAATAGTACCAAACTTTGAACCGAAATCGGATTTATTATTGTAGTACTGACCAACACCACGTAGTAATCTAAGAGGAGTTTTGTAACGAAACTTCTAGTTAAAATTTACAACTGTTGTAACATTGTCACATTGTAAATTGTGTAAATGCGTGTATTTCTGTGATTAGACTGCAACGTTAAACCAAAAATACTTACAGCTTACACTGTTGTCAGCCAGTCCTAAAAACCTTACACACAGTCTAAGCACCATTCCATAAAATTTTGCAAATACAGTAGCAAAACGAAGCAATTCTAACTGCAAAATCGTCCAATGAAACGAAATGTGCGCAGGGTCGCCAAGTGAAACGTTGTTAATTATTTTGTAAGACTTCTGGAAATTAGTGTTAAAATCTGTCACTGACAGTAATGGAATTCTGATTAAAAACAAAAAGAAACAGAAAATTAATTGCTTCTCTTATATAATTATAGAGAAATCAGTTCTCAACTATCTGAGTGTTGTGTTGTCGTTGTTGTGGTCTTCAGTCCTGAGACTGGTTTGATGCTGCTCTCCATGCTACTCTATCCTGTTCAAGTATCTCCATCTCCCAGTACCTACTGCAGCCTACATCCTTCTGAATCTGCTTAGTGTGTTCATCTCTTGGTCTCCCTCTACGATTTTTATCCTCCACGCTTCCCACCAGTACTAATTTGGTGATCCCTTGATGCCTCAGAACATGTCCTACCAACCGATCCCTTCTTCTGGTCAAGTTGTGCCACAAACTCCTCTTCTTCCCAATTCTATTCAATACCTCCTCATTGGTTATGTGATCTACACATCTACTCTTCAGCATTCTTCTGTAGCACCACATTTCGAAAGCTTCTAGTCTCTTCTTGTCCAAACTATTTATCGTCCACGTTTCACTTCCATACATGGCTGCACTCGATACAAATACTTTCAGTGCCAGTAGGACCCAAAATTACTAATGTTGTGTAGGTCGACAACGCACAATTTTTAAGCTACAGAAACTTGGCGCCATGTGTTCTAATTGGCCGCGGGATTGCCCTGTTGCTGGATGCTCTGGACAACGCATGACCATGAATGCTTTGCGTACTGGAGATCGCGATGTATCCAAGGCGGCCAGCGCGTTCGGTGGCAGCGCGCCACACTTCCACTCTGGGGTCCTGGGGCGAATCTACAGGGGTCCCGACGCATCCACTGTAGTTTAATGATAAGACATACCGGGAACAAACCCATCAACAGCTGTTAGTTTGCGTACAGAAAGTCTTTTACAAATTGTGAAATTGTGTCGGCCCTGAAAAAGGGCCATTTTTGTAGCTAGGGCATTGTTTACTTAACCAGCTACTCTAACTGGCCATGCTCTGGCGCGACACGAGATTGGTAACGTCGAACTGAGTTTTGCTGGACTCTTTCAAAGATTCCTGTCATTGCCCTGATGTGACTCGCTGCATGCTGAGTGCGGTCAATTAATTCCTCTTTGTTTATAGGTGGTTTGCGTCGCAGTGGGTGAACTTCAACCTTGAAGAATCTTCACAGAAAAATTCCGGTGGCGTGAGGTCTGGTGACTGTGAGGGCCATGTCCTACGATTACCTCTGCCAGTTATCTGGCCATCAAAGAGTTCACTTAAATATCCACGCACAGCACAATTGTTATGTGCGGGCGCCGAATCATGCTGCAACCACATTTATAGCCATACGTCCAGGGGAACATCTTCCAGCAGGCCAGGTAGATTTTCTTCCAAAAAGTGAAGTTAATTTGCCCTGGTAAGTCGTAGAGGTAGATGACCGACCCAGTCAAATGGTCGCCTACAATGTCTGCCCAAACGTTGAGCGAAAATCGTTCCTGGTGTCCGTGGATATACGTGACGTGAGAATTTCCCCTTGCCCACTAAGAACTTTTCGAGTGCTGTAAAGTCCATCCATCAGTAAACAACAAAATGGCGGGGAAGCTGAGATCTGGAGCAACACATCGCAGAAACTATCAGCAAAACCCTAGCCTGTGTTCATAGCCCGCCACAGGAATCAGGTATTGGACAGGATAGAAATTAAATGGATACTGGCCATCATCCCTCAAAGCCTCCCAGACTAACGGATAAGCGACCCCCATGTCATGTTCAACCTCTTGAGCACTTGCCGTAGGGTCGGCAGCTCGTGGTGGTGCGGTAGCGTTCTTGCTTCCAGCGCCCGGGTTCCCGGGTTCGATTCCCGGCGGGATCAGGGATTTTCTCTGCCTCGTAATGACTGGGTGTTGTGTGATGTCCTTAGGTTAGTTAAGTGTAACTATTTCTAAGTTCTAGGGGACTGATGACCATAGATGTTAAGTCCCATAGTGCTCAGAGCCATTTGAACCATTTTTTGAACTTGTCGTAGGTTCCTCCGTGAAGCGATCCAGAACAGTCTCTTCAAATGCAGTATCCCATCGTGTTCGAGGTCTTGCAGCATCATCATGATATCCCACTAACGAGTCTGTTTAGCCAAGTCGCCGGTGACCTGCTGTAAACTTTTGCGGGTGTGCGTGGCCTTGTGCTGGGTACTGTTCCTCATACAACCGTCGAGCTCCATGAGCATTACCGTCGGCTAGTCCATAAACAAAAACCATATCTCGTTGTTCTTCACACAAACACTGTGCCGCTATGCTTACTGTATGACTAAACCGCAGGTGACGTTTGTGTGCACCGAAGCGATGCTTACATGTGAATGGCTCCGACGTGAGGTGGAGACAAACAGTAAGACCTATTCGACACCTGTGCGTATCACGTTGCGGCGATGGTCGTTTGTACGAGTATGTGTGAGCCGACAACCACAGCGCTGCCCGTCAACCGAGAAACAGCGCAATAGTAAGTAATCTTGGTTCCTGCTTGCATCAGCTATCCAGGGTTCAAATTTCGTGTCACAATTTTTCTCCACGCTGTATAAAAGTATGACTATAATTGCTGCAATTAGTCCCTGCATTGCACTCTGCGTGGGTGGCAGTATTGCGTTTGAAGGACTTTAGCTGACGATGCAGTTGCAGTGGTAAGACGAGATAGTTATCTGTTGCGCACAGGAGCATTGCAGAGCAGTTATTTTAAAACTCACAGTTAGATAGTTGAGAATTGATTTCTTGAAAATTCGTAGGAGGAATGATTAATTTTCTTACTGGAGGATTAAATCGTCAAGTTCCCAAGCAGTATGCAGGGCTTTGTCCATAGTGCTCCAGACGTTCTCAGCTGGAGTGAGATCCGGCGACCTTGGTGGACAAGGTACGGTTTGACAAGCGCGATGACAAGAAGTAGATAGAAACGCACACTGCGTGCGGGTGGACATTATCTTGCTGAAATGAAAGCTCAGGATGTCTTGCCTCGAAGGCGAACAAACCGGGGCGTATAATATCGCGGCGTACAGCTTTGCTGTAAGGGCTCCACGGACGACGACCAGAGGGATCTTGCTGTGAAGGGATTCTGGTCGTCAGGCGGTGTCACACCATTGTCCGGGTCGTCTCCAGACACGTCTCAGCTGATCATCAGGACTCAGTTCGTAGCAGAATACATCACTGAAGGCAACTCTATTCCAGTCGGTGAGACTCCAGGCCCAAGAATTTGTGACACTCCTTCTCTTGAATAAATCGTCCATTTTTTCTGAAATTGTGATCATTTGTTTGTCTGTATATTTACGTGACACCTACTGATGTCCTTCCTACTCGGATAATTCCTTCGTGGTCTGGTGATTTTTTTATCTTAGAGTGTAGTTTAAGCAGTATGGATTGAAGTACCCTCGACCGTTCCCCATATTTAATTGAACCAACCAGATTAGAGCTGTTGCTGCTCTTACAAAATTTTTCACCCTGTTACCACAAATCAACAGATTTAATCATGCGTCCTTCGTACTATAATGTAGACACTAAATTTACTAAAGCGCCAAATTTTGTTTGAGTTGTTGTGGTCTTCAGTCCTGAGACTGGTTTGATGCGGCTCTCCATGCTACTCTATCCTGTGCAAGGTTCTTCATCTCCCAGTACTTACTGCAACCTACATCCTTTTGAATCTGCTTAGTGTGTTCATCTCTTGGTCTCCCTCTACGATTTTTACCCTCCACACTTCCCTCCAGTACTAATTTGGTGATCTCTTGATGCCTCGCAACATGTCCTACCAACCGATCCCTTCTTCTGGTCAAGTTGTGACACAAACTCCTATTCTCCCCAATTCTTTTCAATACCTCCTCATTAGTTATTTGATCTACCCATCTAATCTTCAACATTCTGCTGTAGCACCGCATTTCGAAAGCTTCTATTCTCTTCTTGTCCAAACTATGTATCGACCATGTTTCACTCCCATACATGGCTACACTCCATACAAATACTTTCAGAAACGACTTCCTGAAACTTAAATCTATACTCAATGTTAACAAATTTCTCTTCTTCAGAAACGCATTCCTTGCCATTGCCAGTCCACATTTTATATCCTCTCTACTTCGATCATTATCAGTTATTTTGCTCCCCAAATAGCAAAACTCCTTTACTACTTTAAGTGTCTTATTTCCTAATCTAATTCCTCAGCATCACCCGACTTAATTCGACTACATTCTATTATCCTCATTTTGCAACCGAGCGAGGTGGCGCAGTGGCTAGCACACTGGACTCGCTTTCGGGAGAACAACGGTTCAATCCCGCGCTCGGCCATCCTTATTTATGTTTTCGGTGATTTCCCTAAATCGCTCCAGGCAAATGCCGGGATGGTTGCTTTGAAAGGGCACGGCCGACTTCCTTCCCCGTCCTTCCCTAATCCGATGAGACCGATGACCTCGCCGTCTGCTCTTCCCCAAACAACCCCTCCCTCATTTTGCTTTTTTTGATGTTCAGCTTATACCCTCCTTTCAAGACACTGTCCATTCCGTTCAACTGCTCTTCCAAGTCCTTTGCTGTCTCTGACAGAATTACAATGTCATCGGCGAACCTCAAAGTTTTTATATCCTCTCCATGGATTTTAATACCTATTTCGAATTTTTCTTTTGTTTCCTTGGCAGTACTGCTTGCTCAATATACAATCTGTATATTGAGACTCCTTTAGGTAATATTTTATTCTTTGCTGTAGTTTTAAAGGCAAGCAAAGGAGCGTCCTCTAAATTTACTAAAGCGCCAAATTTTGTTTGAGTTGCTGCTTTTTGTATCTGGAGGTAAGCCAGATTTTGCACGCTAGCCCGCGAATGTGGCACTTCATTTTAGAGTCACAGGCTATAGCGCTCCAGCGGGCCAGTACCGCGGCCCGGGTCCCGGTAAGGCGATCCGGCCGATGCGGCTGGCCGCAGCGCGGCCTGGCTTGGCTTGGCTTGCGTTGCGGGGTTATTAACAGCAGGGGGCGTGCCTAATGAAGGCTCCGGCGGCCGATCTCAGCGCTGTGCCATCGACCCCTAATTAAGGTAATTAAAATGCCGCAGCACTCGCCCCTCGCGGGCCCGTCGGCGCTGCCGTCGGCCCAGCCCCGTCACCGACCACACCACACTGTGGTGCGCCTCACGGGCGTGTCTCATTAGAGTGGCGAGTGGGGCAGCGAGCGCCGGAGTGCACAGGAGTAGCGTCGAGTGCTGCTTCTTTAAAGCAAGTGCCGAGCCGAGGTGGCCGCGCTGCCCGCGCTGAAAGGCCGTCAGAGTTACTTCGTTTGTGGCTTCCCCGTTTTTATCCTTCGCCCACAATCGATGGAGAACTTTCCGCAGAGGTAGCTTGTTCCCATCTTAAAAAGAGCAGTGGCGGCAGGGTTCATCAACGTCCCCGTCGTTAGTCCTTCGCATCCTGCTAAGGGTTACAGCTATTCGGTAACCTACACCCCTCCTCATCTCTCGTTTCCCTTCCAGGTTCGTCTTCAGTAAACTTCCCTTGCTCCATCTCGGAGGTGATTACTTTCTTTCGCGCGTAATATGGTCATCCCTCCTCCCCCCACCCCCTCCAAATATTTCAGAAACAAATTCAGGTATCAAATTTAGAATTCCGCCAAGTTACACTATAGAAAGTACGTTGCTTCACGATTAAATTTATAGAGGGTTTGAAATACAGTAATCTTCTCAACGGCTGAGCAATTCAGAGAAACACAGCGATGCAAAGGCTCGTGCACCGTATATCTCCCGTCAGTATGAGACGTCTGTGTGGCAAATCAAGCGACACTGCCCTCTTCTGGCTGTCTTTCAAATTTAGCGCACTCCCCACTTCCTGCTGAAAAATATTTTGCCGTAAGACTAAGACCCGCTGAATGACGCACAAATACCTCGAAAGACTATGTTATCCATGATCCACACAAATTAGTTCCCACGTCCAATTCTTCTATTCGGCTGTAAATTTTGTCATTAGATTTGAAATAATTGTGGGATGATTCTGAGTCTATCAAATCGGCAAGGTGAATCATTTCTCCTACACTACTACACTACTTTCTCTACCAGCGTGTTTGTATACAAAGACTAAGCCCTCCTTACATCAGTCGAAGTAATGGGGCTCCCGTGCTATAGCACATTGTATATATTTTCCTACCGTCCCACGTAACTTCAGCTCTGCGTTCAAGTTCTTATGGATTCATTCAAATGGGTATATTTTTCTTTTTTTCCTTGGTTTCAGTTAATACGTATTTGGAATTTATTTCATTAATATCTACCACAATGACATCCTGCTGCAAGTGTGACGTAAATTTAATTACTACAACGAAATATTACTAGTCTGTGTGGTTCAAACAATGCATCAAAATCCATAAATTTATTCACACAAAGAAACTAAATAAAAATGAATGAACACATCATCGATCTGTGAGTAATTTACTGCTGTTTAAGCATTCGCGAAAAAGCCGATACATCTCGTTATATTGATAGTGTGAACACGAAAGTTGAAGAGATAGCGGAAACTTCTCAAACTATAAATAGATGTAAATAAACAGTAAACATACCCAAAATTAGAAAAACCTACAGTTCCGAAATTTAAAGAAAAAATACATGTAGATAATACAATTAACTGCAACCATATAAGATTGAAAAAATGAAACTAAGGAATCATTAAGTAGAACATTAAGATACATCATTCCAGATTGGACATCAAACTGGGTATAACTGAGCACAACAATAAAGAGTAGTTTTTCATAATATGAGAAATGTATATGGGAAAAATGAAATATTTATTGTATCAACGTTGGTGTCAGATTTTTAAGTAACAATACAACTTAGATATATGTTTACAAGATTTTTATACGAACAAAATGGACCTGCCAACATCTAGTAACAATACTAAAAGAAAATGCATTATTTCTAAATAACAATTTTCTAGGGACATTAAGATTTCATAATTGCAAATTAAGTAAATCCGCTATTGTACTAGTTAACATACACCGTTTAACTGCTCTGGACGTGTCAACGCAAACGTGTCTACGCGTAGACACGTTCAGAGTACCAGCTACAAGGACTGGTGGCTCGTGTAAACACGTTCAGAGCACACAGGGATAGGTACAAAGGCGCGCCCTTTAACACGTCCAGAGCAGTTAAAGGGATACGACATGTTTATAATAAGTCAGTCTTTAAATTAGAAATATCTGATTTTAATTTCTGTGCATTAGTATGGTTTGAATCGAATTCTGTATCTGTTGCATAAAGGTCTGAAAAAAGATTTCAGTAACAATTAATTCCCTGAAACTTCCTGGCAGATTAAAACTGTGTGCCGGACCGAGACTCAAAATCGGGACCTTTGCCTTTCGCGAGAAAGTGCTCTACCAACTGAGCTACCCAAGCACGACTCACGCCACCGTCCTCAAAGCTTTAATTCCGCCATTGCCTCGTCTCCTACCTTCCAAACTTCACAGAAGCTCTCCTGCGAACCTTGCACACCTAGCACTCCTGGAAGAAAGGATATTGCGGAGACATTGCTTAGCCACAGCCTAGGGGATGTTTCTGGAATGAAATTTTACTCTACAGCGGAGTGTGCGCTGATATGAAACTTCCTGGCAGATTAAAACTGTGTGCCGGACCGAGACTCGAACTCGGGCCCCGAGTGAAAATTTCATACTAGAATTAATTAGTTACATAAAACTGCAGGTTCTCTGTGTGAGTGCATGTATAGCTTTTAGCAAAACCATTTTTCCAGTGAAACCACAAAACGAATAAAGAACGAAACAAGGGACAACAACTTGAACCATTCGATATTTTAATATAGAACTTTAAGATACTATTAACAACATGCGAAAATATTAACTTCTTTCTTCCGTCTGACCTGGGTAATCAGTAACTTAAAATTAGTCTATTACTGATGGGTTGATAATTCGGCCAAGTTACAGATATAAATTGTAGACTGGAAGGACACAGTACAGAGGTATGTCTGTTCAATTCCTAGGGGCATTGTACGTACTACATGAAATCTGTAAACACCAAGACATAAAAGTAACTGCCCATTGCCACACTGGGTTTGTGTATGAGCCATTGTATGAAGCACCAATGCACAATATATCACAAAAACTACAAATACTGCCAAACCATATAAAACGATGTAGACAGGGCAATAATGCAGTTCCCCAAGGCACTCCAACATAACAAAACATGACGCTCACCAGAATTATGACAGAGAGTGGAATTACAAATATTAATAATCATTCTCTCTAACGGAAACAGGAATACACAAATTAATCTGTAGCTGACTATTAAAATGATACGCAACTAAATTCGATATGGCGCCAACTAATGGTAGTGGAAGACAGAACTCTACGTCGAAACACAAAGGAAATTAAAGGACAGTTTATTCTGCTGAGGGTTAAAACTCCAATGTTCAATGATAAAACACTTGAATAACATAAAACTAAAGCCTGTAAAGTATAACATCAAAATGGGAGTGAGGGACGTTCTATGTCTACTATTGTCACGAAAGTAAAACGTAACGAATAATCTGTCTAGACTAGGAAAATCGGTACATGTACTTGACTTTAGGAGTATAGTGTGATACTTCTGCAGCTACATGGATACTCTGCAGATCACACTTAAATGCTTGTCAGAGGGTTCATTGAGCCCTTCGCAATAATTCTCTTTTATTACTCTCTCCAACAGCGTGAGAAACAAACGCCTATAACTTTCCGTGCGAGCCTTGATTTCCTTTACCTTATAATTATAATCGTCTCTTCCTCTATAGGTCGGCATCATCAAAATATTTTCACTTTCGGAGGAGGAACTTTGAGATTGTAATTTCATGAAAAGATTCCGCCGCAATGAGAAACGCCCTTGTTTTAATGTCTACCTCAGATTCTCTATCATGTCTGCGACACTCTCTCCCCTGTTTCTCGATAATACAAAATGTGCAGTTCTTTTTTTGAATTTTCCCCATATACTCCGTTAATCCTACATGGAAAGGATCCCACATCGCGCAGCAGCGCTCCAAAAGAAGACCAACAAGCGTAGTGTAGGAAGTCTCTTTAGTGGATCTGTGTTGTCCCAATAAGACGCAGTCTTTGGTTCGCCTTCCCCAAAACATTTTTATGTATTCTTGCCAATTTAAGTTGTTCATAATTATAATTCCTAGTTATTTATTTGAATTTACGGCCTTTGGATGTGATTGATTTGTGATGCAACTGAAGTTTAACGGATTCCTTTTAGCACTCACGCAGATGACCTCACGCATTTCAATATTTAGGGTCAACTGCCGATTTTCGCACCATACAGCTACTTTCTCTAAATCATTTTGCAATTGATTTTGATCTTCTGATGACTTTACCACACGATAAACGGCAGAGTCATCTGCAAACAACCTAAGACGGCTGCTCAGATTGCCTTATAAATCGTTTATATGGGTAAGAAGCAGCAGAGGTCCTATAACACTACTAAAGGAACACCAGAAATCACTTCCTGTCAGTTACTATAAACTGTGACCTCTCTGACAGGAAATCACGAATCCAGTCGCTTAACTGAGACGGTATTTCATAAGCACGCAATTTAATTACAACCCGCTTGTGAGGTATGGCATCAAAAGCCTTCTGCAAACGTAGAAGTACGGAATTAATTTGAAATTCCTTGTCGATAGTACTCAACAATTCGAGTGAGTAAATAGCTAGTAGTTTTATGTCTTATAATCGGTGTTGACTACGTGTCAACGGACCGTTCTCTTCTAGGTAATTCAGTGTTCGAACACAATATATATTCCAAAATCCTACTCCATATCGAAGTTAATGATATGGGTCAGTAATTTAGCGGTATTCTTATTGCCTTTATGGAATATTCATGTAACCTAAGCAACTTCCCAATCTTTGGGTACGAATGTGTAGTCGAGTGAGAGGTTGTATGTGGTTGTTAAGTATGGAGCCATTGCAGCAGTACACTCTGAAAGGAACGTAACTGGTATACAGTCTGGACTGGATACTTGCTTTTATTAAGTAATTTAAGTTGCTTCACTACTCCGAGAATAACTAATTCTACGTTACTCATGTTGGGAGCTGTTTTGGATTCAAATTCTGGAATATTTACTTCGTCTTCTTTGGTGAAGGAATTTCGGAAGACTGTGTTCAGGAAATCTGTTTTAACGGAAGTGTCATCGATAGTATTTCCATTGGTATCGCGCAAAGAAGGCATCGATTGTGTCTTGGCGCTAATATACGTTACATACGACCAGAATCTCTTTGGATTTCCTCGCATTGAAATCCTCGCTTGATTTAGAGTTTCTGTAAAAGATCGCTTATCTTGGGGATTTTGCGGTGGTTTACATTTGCCATGCTTCTTTTCGTTGTGTTCTGACCTATTTTGTGTAGCAAGGGGGATCAGCTCCGTTGTTTGGTAAGTTATTTGGAATAAAGCTGGGCACTGTTTCTTTGAAGTCAAGCTACATCTGTTCTACACTTTCAGGGTTAATTTGGAAGGAGTGGAAATTGTCTCTTAGGAAAGATTCAAGAAATTTTTTTCTGCTGTTTTGAAAATGTTTTAATTTCGTTTATTTTTGAAAGATTTAAGAGTTACAGTATTCAGTCTCGCTACGACAATATTGTGTTCATTAATCCCAGTATCCGATCTGCAGCTCGTTATTAGCTCAGAGATATGTGTTGCTAAGAAGTGTGTTTTTACAACCGTTCACCACTCTAGTGATCTCGTGAACTAATTGCCCGTAATAATTTTCAGAGAATGCGTTTACCAAAACTTCGGATGATGTTTTACGCGTACCTCCGGATTTAAACATCTATTTTCGCCAACATACCGATGGTAAATTTAAGTCACATCCAACTACAGCTGTAAGAGTCGGGTACGTGTCTGAAGGCAGACTCATGTTTTCTTTGAACCTTTCAGCAATTGAATCGCCTGAGTTGGGAGGTCCGTAAATTGACGCTATTATTATTTTATTCCGGTTGTCAAGAATGACCTCTACCCATACTAGCTCACAGGAGCTATCTACTTCAAATTTGCTACAAGATGAAGTACTTCTAACAGCAACAAACACGCCACCGCCATCTTTATTTGGTCTATCCTTTCTGAAAACCAATAGGTCCTTCGAAAAACTTTCTCCGGCTATAGCCAGCTTTCAATGCCTATAACGATTTGAGCATCAGTGTTTCCTGTTAGCACTTGGAGCTATAGTACTTTCGCAGCACAGCTACGACAAGGTACTACTGTTACGCCGATGGTTCCTAGATCTACGTTCTTCCTATGTTCGACCCGTACCCTTTATATGAGACTGAAGCCCTTTTTGTGTTTCTCCGAGACACTCTATCCTAAAAAGCCACCTAGCCTACTTCACACAGCCCCCGCTACCCGTGTAGCAGCCTTCTGCTTGTAATGGACTCCTGACCTATTTAATGGAACCCGAAAACCCCACTACCTCATGGCGCAAGTCGAGGAAACTGCAGCGTATACGGTCGCAGAACCTCGCCTCTGATTCAAACACTCCACCAGTCTCTGTACCAGAGGTCTACAGACGGTTCTGTCAACTGTGCTGCAAATGGTGAGCTCTGCTTTCATCTCGCAAGCAAGACTCGTGGGCTTTAGCATTTCTGATAGCCGCTGAAAACCACAGAGTATCTCATCCGTTTGTAAGGTGTCAGGCAAATCCAACACCTTCCATGAAAACCCTCGCATGATAAGCAAATCCAGCAGTATGTCACATAGCTCCGAATAAATCGTGACATTAAATTAACCAAAGTAATACGAGTAACGAGTGAGCAAATGGAATACCACAGACTAACACAAGAATGCCTAAATGCATGTCATACCTTCCCACCGTGAGACAGACGCAGTTCCGAGGGGAGAAAGGAGAACAGAAGCCGACAGCAGAACCGTGTTAAGCTAGAAGGCCCTACGATAAGGGACGGACACCCACGTCGCCAGCCAACAGCCAGGACCACCCGCCAGCCCATGTTAAAAGATAGAGCTCTCCAGAAGAACAGTATAGATCTTATGATAACACTAAAAGGGCCACACCAGCTGCAAGTTTTAGCGTGAGACTTTTTCGCGTCTCTTTTACGTTGCAAACGTTAAAAACATTGCCCCACCACGAAAAGTTTAACGTTTCTCATTGGATAGACAGATTTTTTGTAGGCAGAGCTTAAGGTTAACATTGAGACCCTGATTGGTCAGATGAAAACACAGCCAGATAGTTTTTTTCTAAACCAACTTCGGTAAACTGTAATAAAGAGAAGTTAGGAGAGAGGTGCTTCCGAGACGGCGAGCTCTATGGAGCTGCACCGCCCGCCGCCCCCTGACACTGCCCAACCAACGCCAAGGTAATGAACGCACACGATGCCACATAACAGCGCATACAGCTTCACTCAGAACTGCAGAAGTCTCATCTGTTACACCCCCTTTTTGTGTAATACTGGTGTCGATCGTCAATTAAATTTCATGGTGTTCACATTTGCTACTTGAATTAAAAATCTGAAACACGATGATTTTTCTGTTATATCATTATTGAGAAGCCACATCAGCCACTGTAATTTACGACAAGTTAGATAAGTAGTTACCATTTTAATAGTTTTCTCTTTTGTGAAACTTAATTTAAACCTAGATTATAGATGTGATATGGCATAGGTCAACCTTCGATCCATTGTAGAACTTGGAAACCCACTCAAGTAATATTCGTTCACATTTTTGTTGAACGCAGTTGGTTTTTATCATCCTGTATTAAAATATTTCCTCTTATCAATAGCGCAATTTATAAACAATGTTTGGTGAGTAGAATAAAATTTCCAGTGGTAAACTTAACTGTTTTTTCGACGTTATTTTACCAGCTAACTAAAAATAGGAAAGCCTTGAACCCCTTCCACTAAATTTAGTTAGTATTAAGATTCTTTTACAGGGAGTGCAGTGGAGCTGACGCTGAAATCGTTAAGTATTTGGTTGTATCATCGCTAGTCTCACTGAACTCTTCTGAATTCTACATGTCATGTGTGGTCTGGCGTCTCCTTACCAGCAACAGGTCCCAGGTTCAAACTAGTCAATTCCCTAAAAAACACGCTCAGAGCGCCGTTGCGCGAAAGTGGTAGGGAGACACGACTTAGAACAAACAGACACCACGTAGAATGTTAGACGTTCCAAAGCGACGCACATCACTGGCACCGACGTGTGCCACCATCTGTAGTTTGCTGCACGCCCTGCTCTTCTTGGCATCCGGAACGATTAGTTCCATGTCCGGAATGACTCCACACTGTATACACGTAGAGTGTGTATTAGTAGTGCTTTAATAAATTGGTAAGATTTTGCACGTAACCACATGTAAACATGCTGTTGCGGAGCTACGTCAATTTCATGGCAGCCATTTCATATAATTGCGCTAACTATTTCCTCAGTTTTATCAGTTTTCTATACATAATGAATGTAAAAATGTAAAGAGTACCTGCAGACATTTTCTTTTCCTGCACTTATTAAGTAGTCCTTAAGGTCTCGTCAAATTCTACATATGGGTAATTATTGCCACTGCAAACTTATCTTATAAAATGGTTCAAATGGCTCTGAGCACTATGGGACTTAACTTCTAAGATCATCAGTCCCCTAGAACTTAGAACTACTTAAACCTAACTAACCTAAGACCATCACACACATCTATTCCCAAGCAGGATTCGAACCTGCAACCGTAGCGGTCGCGCGGTTCCAGACTGTAGCGCCTAGACCCGCTCGGCCTCCCCGGCCGGCACTTATAGAATGACCACAAAACCATCTATACAAATTAGGAATTTTGATAAACTAACAGTGACTATATCTACTACACTCATAGGTGTGAATCTTCTCACTACAAAAAATATTTACTTTTAAAAGCTTTCTCGCTAAAAATGAATCTTTCACTCTACATCCGAGCACAATGAATATCTAAACGGTGCAGATGTTAATCACTGATAGTTAAACGAAAGCGTACACAAGGATAACTTTTCTGAGTGCTTGAATGACAATCCCGTCGTCTACTCTATCGTTACCTGTATTTATCTAATCAAGCTTCAAACATTCTAATAGTCTTGTGATGTTAGCGAGGAATTGGCACTTACCTGTCATTCTAATAGCAACGCGCTTCCAGAAGGAAAGTAATGTTGTGCTGCACCCTGTAACCAATAATCGCCCTGTGGACTGAACTTGGTCCTATGCACGTGATTACCATAACTTCAGCACCGCCTATACCCGGTTCAGAGTAAACAAAGTGACTGACATTCATGGAAAGTGGCGATCTTTTCGGTTAGATTGTTACATGCTCGCCAAATGTGGCTGCGTCAGCAACAGCTGTTCCGTTCAATACAGAATTCTTTCGAACGTTGACTTCAGCTTTAAGCTACAGACTTTCTTTTGTGTATCATAAAAAAGAAAGAAGTCATATGACGAAACCAAATCTCACCAGTTACGATAGCAGCCGTAATTGTCATCCGCAGAGCGATATGGTAATGGCGAACAAAACAGGAGGCACGGCGAAGCTCATGTTCTGGTTGGTTGTTGCTGTGGTAATTTTGTAAACAATTTGCTGTCAGTCACTTTGTTATTCTCATCTGAGCATAGTACTTATCCTTTGGACGTAATGGCTTGTATTCAGAAACAAGATCTGTTTTATTAAATCAGAAATCGCAGCTGGTACTTGATGATCAATTACGAAACAAATCAAAAATTTAGATTTTACAAAACAAAAGAGGAAAATGTGAATCGATACAGCTCTATATACCTTAAATTACAGGCACATGTGTTCGTCACACCTCACATATGGTTCGCCCCACGACAAAGCATTCAGGAAAAAGAGATATCCCAAACCACAGCTCACAAAGTTATTTTTCACTCAGATTCTGTGTTCGAAAAATCGAATTAACATCAGAATATCACGATAGATAAGCGCAGATAATAATATAAGGCGGTCCTATGCCGCACTCTACGCTTACTCGCCGTGCAGGCCTCGGTTGCCAAGAATTAATGGGATAAAAACATCTCGAAGCTGAATCAAATAAGCATAGCGTTCAATATATAAGAGAACTTTCCTGCCTTGTAAAAGCCGCACGGATTCTGACCTCATTAATTCAGTAAATGAGAGTTTTCCTATCCTGATTCTGACCTCTTTAATCACCAATTGATCATTCAAAGGACTTGGATCTCATTAGTCATCACTAACTAACCTCATTAATTCAGTACATAAAAGAGTTTTTCCTTTCTTGATTCTGACCTCTTCCGTCACTAACTGATCAAGCAAAGGACTTGGGTCTCATTACCAAAAATTTACTTTCCATAGAGTAAAAGTTATCTTAGTAATAGGATGGTCGTTATTCATTAATGGTTTAGCTCACTCGTAGTGTAAGCTATTTGTGAGATTACATAAACTTCCAACACAGGAATTCGTAATCTTTGAATATAAGAATTTGACTGCGGGAATGTATTGCGAAATCTCACTGCGAGAAAGTAACTTGAAAGTGCCTATATGGTTTCCCGTCTGTTTAAAGATTCGTAATGGAGTGAATTCAACAATGTGAATCCTGAAGCTTTTGAACTGATGAATTGGCTATAGAAAAACTCTATGTTCATTTTTTTGAAATTCAATTTTGTCTTACCTGTTGCACAACGCAAACACCGTGATACTGATCTTGTCTTGGAAAGCGCGTCGCATTTGCTGAGCTACAACTAACCACTGAGACTTGCCTAGCGGAGTACGCTCTGTTTTAGAAAAAGGTAAGAGGTTCATAACAGATCTGAAAAAGTAAAAATGATAAATCATGATTTGGTATGGACTTTTCATGCGGACAGTGACTTCGGATCAATTACAACATCAAATGTAATTACTTTTCTGATTATAAAAGTTCTTATTGAAAAATTATCTCTTTCTTTGCTTCACAAACATTATCACACAAAAAATTAAAGTTCTTGAGTGGAGAAACGTAAGCAGTCTTTAACATCAAGTGACATCTTTTCAAATATTCCAACTCGTAAAAATGACGTTAAATATTCAACAGTTATTCCTACCCCCCAATTCAAATCGAAAATTATGCACGGCTGTTTATCTTTTCCTATTCTCAGCCTATGGATGCTGAACCAAGAACGTGTAATTACAAACTGCAATAGAGTACAAAATCTTCTGTTACATATCAAAATAATCATAATAAATATTGTTATCAAAATGCTTCAGTCTCTTTCCTCATCTCAAATTGATCAGTAAATCCACATGTTCCACTTCCTCAGAATATAACTGCAGCTGTGTCACTCGGTCTATGCCGTACTACCAGTTATGACACACCACTACCGACTACAGAGTACCTCATATCACGATTAACAGTACGCATCATCTCACGAGCATCTTGCAAAAGCAGAGATGGTCCAAGCGAGCCTCCAGGCGACGCAGCATCTCTGATGGCACTGCGCGCATATAATTTCAAACAGTAAAATGGCGGTTACGCGTTCATGACATCCAAAACTCGAGAAACAGCTACCGATGAAATTGTCTGCAGATGGTCCCGGCGGAGGTTCGAGTCCTCCCTCGGGCATGGTTTTGTGTGTTTGTCCTTATGATAATTTAGGTTAATTAGTATGTAAGCTTAGGGACTGATGACCTTAGCAGTTAAGTCCCGTAAGATTTCACACACATTTGAACATTTTTTATCTACAGTTCCCTATCAAGAGACAGTACCACACCGCACACGTATGTGCAACAAATTCCCGAATAGTCACAAAATACGTAGCCCAGAAGCGAACCCAATAATGTTATGTAAAAATACAAAAAGGAACAGACAAATAAACTTCATCCAAGGTTTGGTAGACAAATTTACGAAACATTGCGTATACAGAAAGACATAAAACACTACAAAGCAAAAATATGTATGAAATAGACGACCCAAGTAATAATAAAACTAAGCATAGGCTGAGAATCACGTGGGTTTTGATGACATCTCACTCAAAAGATTTTAATTATTAGCTTCAGTACGGACTGATTCCAGTTATTAAAGGAGATACGTAATGACCAAAGTTTAAAATCAATTCTGGTTCTCTCGCGCAAGCAAAATATTACCCCATCAACACCAGTAGCGCCGGCAACGAGATCCATCTCAAGCAGCGTCCATCACTCTGTGTCCCCCAACTGCCTCCAGTAGACTGTGTTGGCCAATCTTTGTTCACCCGTTCCAGCTAAATTCTTTACTTAATTATCCCACTTGACCACTGGTCACAGATACTGCTCAGCACTACGATCACTTCTCCTGTAAGGTTAGAATAAAGGAAGATTGTGTTAACTATGCTGAGAACACGCAATGACTGAAGCTAGGGGACGGAGCAGCATTTCATCTTTTTAAGACAAAACCAGGGGTTTTGTGAGTTAGCTTGCGTCATGGGCACTATGTGTAAGTTGCGGAAAAAATTGGCGTTATGTGTAAGTTGCGTGAATCTCACTTTGAATAAGAAAATACTATCTGACATAGAAATCAACGTAAAAGATTGGGTCGCCACCGACTCTAGCCACATGACAAATAAAGGGTTCGGCTGGATCGCAAAATTAATTAATTTAATCATAAGAAAAAGGACTCATAAGAGAACATTCATTGTGCTGCCACTCGTAAAGAATGGGATGTAATTACTAGTTTGGTTCAGGCATTGTTCACGTGAATCAAATATTAAAATAAAGTAAATTATGCGTGAACACTGTGCATAAGAGCAGCTTGCAGCAGCACTCCTGAAAACAACATCTATTGTAAAGAAATTGTTTTAAATTAAAAGGTAACACTAATTATTGGACCTGTGCTCTCGGAAACGCTATGGATGGGCTAATAGGAAACTACAAGGTAAATTGCGTAGGTAACAGAGACGTAACATCGGTACACAGGATAGGAGTGGTGGCAAAATTTTTTATTCCTTAAAACGTTGATGTGATGCATCTACACAACTGCTGCTGCGTGGTAACTACATACAATTTCTTGTGAAACGGTACACGATTCACAACACACTCGCATGTCCACGTGGTTTGCGGAGACACAATTTCTACATACCGTGGCCAAGTTCAAACCACATTAAACCACGCAGCCGCCATCAATTAACATTCTTCAGATGGCACATTTGAGTGGACAAAGTGTGATGGCAGTGTGGCAACAAACTCTAATATTAAGCCACGTGGATGGCTTCCAACGGACATAAGGTAAATGAGACAAAGAAAATTCACGAGGAGGCAAAATTATTAAGGTTCAGGAATGATTTTATACAGACGCAGTTGCAGCAGACAAACATTCACACAACCAGGGGCGCACTTCTTACATACGCAACACCTTTGTGTTACGTTCTTCTTACAGATCAAAGTCTGCATTTGGAATGAATCTGAAAGTCTGCAGTAGGCTTGCATTCCTTGCTGCGACAAGGTTAAACAATCTTTATAAGACGAGACGCGAGGCCAAAAGCTAAAAGCTCCTCTCTCGCTACGAGACAACGCGCCACGCGGTCAAACCAACTCACCGTCCTTCGAAGAGAGCTGGGCTGCAGTTCCTCGGTGCGCTGGAAGCAGACTCACCGTCTCACACACTCCAACGTCTCCCACGCGATTCCGTGGACAGGAAACCCCAGAGATGAGGCTCCCACCACCAACCTGACACAGGTAACTTCCACACAAGGAGAACAAACCTCTCTGCCTACCTGAAAACTACAGGAGATGGCCATTCAGTACGACTACCGCTGACTCTATGCAGCAGACTCAATCACCGTATAGCAACATGAAACACACCCACATTCATTCACTCATACCTGCCAGAGAGTTTTGTATCACTGGAAAGTAAATAAAATGATAATGAAATGGGACTACAGGACCCTTTCAGTTTTACCCTTTAAATTCTGTGTCAAATTTGCCCTCTCCACTTCAAGGCACTGAATCGACAGTCACATCTGTTGTATCCTGCCTATTCGTCAAATATACTGTGCCTAGGAAACCTGCTTTCTCGGATCGCTGGACAACAATTCAAGCAAATCGTATTAATGAAGTTTATTACAAAAGGAAATGATTACAACTCTAAACTTTGTGTTAAACAGATGTGTCGAAAGCAAGAGGGCGACATGCAAAATAAGCAATCTCTTCAGTATATACAGTTCATAATACAAGAGAAGTAATACAGATCCTAAGTGACTGCTATACAAGTGCATGTTCTCGATGCAGTTGTCGAAGTCGGCGAACTGCTAGTCTTCAACAGGACCGTGCCCAGGCGTCATAACAGTTATGTCCTCTTCGTGTCAAGGGCGCTGCCATCGGTTGTCGTCCTAGAAAGGGGTCGGTCCGTGTACAATTGGCTGACGTCTTCTTCACAGCCCTCTCTGCACTAACGTTCAAGACCGAGGTGCCGGCTCTTGACTTTGGGCCGGAACAACATCTTTTGCATGTTCTTAAATACGACACACACTCGTGGTGGAATACTCATAAGCAGGCAATTGAGAATTTAATTTCTTGATGCGAATTTTCATTTGTTGAGCATTGACTACATAGCGGCAGAACAGTGATCGTTTTAAGTTGTACTCTTAACTGTACGAGCGGCACAAGATTCTCCCGATTATTTCACTACCAAAGTGAAGAATTTTCAAACTATAAGCACTGAAATGACGCTTATTGAACAGAGGAACGACCCCGCCTTATAATGGGCTCCTTCAGTGTCGGGCGGGAGGGTTTGCATGCTCCGTTGAAGTCGAAAGCTGTGCCGGCAGTAGCGTAGCCAGATTGGCCTCGAGTGAGAAGAAACACGAATTGTGTCCCATAACATAGGGCAGGGAGGGTTCTAGAGACGTAGTGAAGCCAGCTCCGTAGTAGGAGAAAAAATCGTGGTTCTCCAGGCAACTGAGTTGGTTTTCGAAAGGGAAGCTATAATTAACAAAGCGACAAGTCTCTTGTCATCATCAGGGGTGGGGTTGAGGTTAGGAAGCCTCACTGGGCATAATGATACAGATATTACGGAAATTCAAGAGAAGCCCGAAATAGCGAATATGATGGCTAGAATACGTGGAGAGACTGGCAGACGATCGAATTTTTTTTTTAAGACAGATGTGATACATTCAGTTAGGCGTAAAAGGAGACCTAGAAAAAATGGACTCATGACAGAATAGCGGATCTCACCAATGTGGGAGTCCGGGGTTGGATAAAGGCAGCAAACAACCGAGAAATGTGTAGGAAAATTGTTGAAGAAGCCAAGGCTCACCAAAGGCTGTAGCGGTACCAAAAAATAAGAAGACGACAGTCATGTGTAAAAATTGCGATTGAGTTTAGGTGCAACTAACAATTACCACTACCATCCAACGCTTACATTCAAGGTCAACTGAAGCTTATCCTCGTCTCTCTCTCACACACACATTTTCCTCTTCTAACAATATTTACGTCATTCTAACACTATCAATTTCGTTTGACAATTTTACACAATCGGGAATATATATGTTTCAGTCCTGATTTTTAAAAGAAGCCTATCTTTGTCTCTCTCTTACACATTTTTCCCCTTCTAAGAGTTTCACACAGTCGGGAACATACATTACAGTTCTGATTTTACGTTATCATTACAATCAGCAGTGTACACGTATTGAGTTATTATGTCTGTAAAAGGAAACTTCAACAGCAAACGGGCTCCACATGTAAATGAAAACTTTATAAGTTCTTTGCGAAATTAAGTCTTTCACAGACAACAAAAACTTGCAACTAATTAACCAGTGCACTTTAATACATATCTAGTTCACTGTTCTTCAAAGACAGTTATCTCACTATTTTTGCATTCACTGTTTTCTGTGAGAAAAAGACTTTCATCATTCCCACTGCAAGAGCCATCCTAGACTGTAATAACTAGTGATATTATGTAAGCACTCGACTTCAGAAATAAAATCATGTCCAAACGCTTATAACTTCACTAACCATTAAATCAGTGGAATTCTGTGTGTGTGTGTGTGTGTGTGTGTGTGTGTGTGTGTGTGTGTGTCCTCACTCCGGAAACCAAATGCCCCAATTTGCTACCGCTTACTGTTCTATTACCTATATAACCCTAATATAATCATATGCTCTTATGCTCTTGCAGAATAAATGTTAAGTGTTGATTCGAATATGTCAAAGCTGTGCCACATTTTGTAAGAACGACAGCAGAAGTTGCTGTGTTGGCAAACTGACGTGAGAACTGCTCATTACTCTGGATACACTGATAAGCATTGAAATACTCATCACTTTTGTAGGTCGTTTTCTGCAATGTCTTTATCACATGATTCAAATTACTATTTCTCCGACTGAGGCAACAGTCTGGCACTGAAAAAGCTTAATTTTAACCCTGTTTTGGGCGTTTACTTCACACATCATTTACAGCTTTATCTTTTACTCTGAAGGGCCAAATAAAACGGTACATGCTTGCGTATCGTAATACAGAGATGGGTAAACAGGCAGAATATGGCGCTGCGGTCGGCAACGCCTCTATAAGACAGCAAGTGTCTGGCGCAGTTGTTAGATCCGTTGCTGCTGCTACAATGGCGTGTTGCCAAGAGTTAAGTGACTTTGAATGTGGAGTTATATTCGGTGCATGAGCGATGGGACTTGGCATCCCGAGGCTGCGATGGAGTGCGGATCTTCCCGTACGAGTATTCCACGAGTGTACTGTGAATATCGGAAATCCAGTAAAATATCGAATCTCCATCATCGCTGCTGCCCGAAAAAGATCCTGCAAGAATGAGACCAACGACGACTGAAGAGAATCTTTCAACGTGTCAGAAGCGAAACGCTTGTGCAAATTGCTGCAGATTTCAATCAGCAAGCGTCAGAGTGCGAACCACTCAACGAAACAACATCGATCTCGACTTTCAGAGCCGCAGGCCCATTCGTGTCCCTTGATGACTGGACGACACAAAGCTTTACGTCTCTCCTGGGCCGTCAACACCGACATTAGACTGTTGATGACTGGAAACTTGTTGCTTGGGTGGACGAGTCTCGTTGCAGATTTAATTCAGCAAATGGACGTCTTCGAGTATGGAGACAACCTGATGAATCCATGGACCCTGCATGTCAACAGGGGCATGTTCAAGCTCATGCAAGCTCTGTAATGGTGTGGGGCGTGTGCAGTTGGTGTGATATTGGACCCCTGATACGTCTAGAAACGACTCTGACAGGTGACATGTACGTAAGCATCCTGTCTACTCACCTGCATCCATTCATGTCCATTGTTCATTCCGACGGGCTTGAACAATTACAGCAGGACAATGCGACACCCCACACATCCAAGGGAGGTGTATTTTAAGTTCCTAGTTCTCTTGAGGCAGCTGTAAGCTACGCTGTCTTCCAGTATAGTTATTAAGTTTTTAACCTTTGAGATGAGTCATGCCTCCATGTTGTTTTAAGTGCCATCTGTTTCCAAATTGTAAGTAGGCTGTTTAGGTTTTTAAATTGGTAACGCCACATAGCGCTCTGTATAAAAATCACTGGCTGTGCTGTGTGCAGTCTGCGTCTAGTTTGCATTGTTGTCTGCCATTGTAGTGTTGGGCAGCTGGATGTGAAAAGCGCGTAGCATTGCGCAGTTGGAGGTGAGCCGCCAGCAGTGGTGGATGTGGGGAGAGAGATGGCGGAGTTTTGAAATTTGTAAGACTGGATGTCATGAACTGATATATATATATATATATATATATATATATATATATATATATATATATATATATATATATATATAATGACTATTAAGGTAAGTACATTGTTTGTTCTCTATTAAAATCTTTCATTTGCTTATTATGCCTATCAGTAGTTAGTGCCTTCCGTTGTTTAAATCTTTTATTTAGCTGGCAGTAGTGGCGCTCGCTATATTGCAGTAGTTCGAGTAACCAAGATTTTTGTGAGGTAAGTGATTTGTGAAACGTATAGGTTAATGTTAGTCATGGCCATTCTTTTGTAGGGCTTTTTAAAAGTCAGATTGCGTTGCGCTATAAATATTGTGTGTCAGTTTAAGCACAGTCTTGTTCCATTGCTGTTTGTATTAATTGTTTTGTGTTGCTGCATTGCCTCATCCCTTAGTTTAGCATCAGTGCTCAGTAGATTTAAGTTAGCTTAAGAGGGGGTAGACTACATAAGAGAACGAGTTGTGATGAATTGGATGAAACGCATTGAGAAGCTATAAGAAAATGGTTTGGCCAAAAAAAGGATTTTGAAAGAGGATATGAACAAAAATTAGGGTTTAGGGACAACAGGTTTAGGGAAGATTTTCTTGGAAATAAATGATGAGGTAAGATAATGGAAAATAAATAATGAGGTAAGAAATATGTGAACATATAAATACAGAAAGCATGATTGGATAGGATTGTTTTGGAGGAAACAAATGTTGAAATAAGACGAAAGATCTATGGAATGACGTTTCGGGTTGGACTGCAGTACCAAATGTTACACTGAAAACTAACCCTGTCCTTTCCTCCTGTGTTATTCCGCTATGTGTTTATGTATCCTTGTGTATCTGTCTTTTTCCTGTCTTTATGTGTTTAGCTAATAAGATTTTTGTTGTAGAATTTTTCAGATACTAAGTTATTTTCTTTGTAAAGATGTTTAGACATTATTTGTTCTGTTCTGTTTTGATGCTCATGTGTGAAGCTGATCTTTCGAAAGTTATTCAGCCTTTTATGTATTTACTTATGTCATAATTCTTGTAACACTGATGTACATGTTTATTCCTATTCTTTTGTAAAGCCCCTATTACTACAAATGTTTTCTGTATTATTATGTTTTTAATTATGTATTTTGTACCTTTGTTATTGTATTCTTATGTTATAAAATTGTAATTGACACCAGTTCATCGAATTAAGTAACTTGTAAGTTACATTTCACTGCACACGTTTCTGTTGGTCATAATATATGCACAGTATGTGAGCAGTTGGGACTGTTAGCGTTTGGACGTGTGTTAATAATTCAGCAAGGGACTGGTTAACAGCATTGCTGGTTCTAAGGACAATTAGAAAAATACTTTGTGAGTGCACAAGTGGTGGTTTATGGACTTGCTATATTCTCCGCAAGACTCTTCGATGGTGATTGTGCACCTGCACAGTCTTAACGGATGGCTGTTAGCCATCTCTACAAGGACTACAATGGGGCTGCATCTTTAATGACCCACCAATACCATTATTTCTACAAGGACTGCAGTGGGTCTGCATCTCTGGTGGCCCACCAATACCGTAGTCTCTAACAAGACTACAGTGGTCTGTTCTGTGATGACCTACCTACCAATATCCTTCAAAACTTCGACTGACTCTGCTGTGGGTTTGCTCTGTTGTGGCCCATCACCTGTCTGCATGTCAAGAGTCAGTACTGTCTTTCCTTTGGAGGAACAACACTACTTCTTCAAGACTGCATGGATATCCACTACTTCCAAGTGCGTTTTCTTTTACTGCTCAGACTTTGAGAAAAACACTGCAATTTTACTGTGACGTAAGATCAGGACTGACTTTATGGACTGCGAGAAAATTGTAGCCTTTGACTAACATTGCATCGATAAGTGTGTGCATTTGATTTCTTTGTTAGTGTAATTATGAAATTTTTTTTCAAATCTGTATTGGCCACTGCCCAAAACAATTTGTAAAACTTTTAGTGGGGAGCATGGGGGCTATGTAAGTAGGCTATTTAGGTTTTTATATTGGTAACGCCACGTAGGGCTCTGTATAAAAATCACTGGCTGTGCTGCGTGCAGTCTGTGTCAAGTTTGCATTGTTGTCTGCCATTGTAGTGTTGGGCAGCTGGATGTGAATAGCGCGTAGCGTTGCGCAGTTGGAGGTGAGCCGCCAGCGGTAGTGGATGTGGGGAGAGAGATGGCGGAGTTTTGTAATTTGTAAGACTGGATGTCATGAACTGATATATATATATTATGACTATTAAAGTAAATACATTGTTTGTTCTCTATTAAAATCTTTCATTTGCTAACTATGGCTATCAGTAGTTAGTGCCTTCCGTAGTTTGAATCTTTTATTTAGCTGGCAGTAGTGGCGCTCGCTGTATTGCAGTAGTTCGAGTAACCAAGATTTTTGTGAGGTAAGTAATTTGTGAAACGTATAGGTTAATGTTAGTCAGGGCCATTCTTTTGTAGGGATTTTTAAAAGTCAGATTGCGTTGGGCTAAAAATACTGTGTGTCAGTTTAAGCACAGTCTTGTATAATTTTTCTAAGGGGACGCTTCAAAATATTAATTAATTATTTGTTCATTTGTTGAAGCGTTTTCTCAGTTGTTTTTCGTAAAGGTGAAAATTTTGAGTATGAAATCTAAAAAATGCTTTCAGGCACAGATTTTGTCTTTAATTATAACTAAACTAAGGTGTATAATGTCTTAAATTTGAGATCTATCGGATTCTAGTTATTTTCCTTAAAATAAAACTTTTGTAAGCAATGGTGAATGATATGAACCCCAATCCGTCCTGTCCTTCCCTTTAATTTTCTGTTTGCCTGCCGGAGCTTTGAGTTGCCTAGTCATAAAATTCACTTCCTGATTCATGTCAGACGTAAAAATTTAAACAAATACACAATGCGTAGGCAGCTGCTGTGACACCAATTGCCAACAGCAAAGAAGAACATGTTTAACCACAAACTCCGCCACATAAATATGTGCATTCCCTCAAACATTATGAAAAATTTGATGCAACTTACATTCTGCATGTATGATAAAAAGGAGGGGAAAATGCAGGGCTCTGATATGAATACAGGCGGCTGAAATTTGATCACAATGAGCTCCATGGAAACGCTGTGAACATGCTGTGCTGTGGTTTACTGATGTGCTATAGTTCCTGACATTGCCTTCATCCAAAAGGTTTTCTTCGCAGCTCGTGGTGGTGCGGTAGCGTTCTCGCTTCACGCACCCGTGTTCCCGGGTTCGGTTCCCGGCTGGTTCAGGGATTTTCCCTGCCTCGTGATGATTCGGTATTTTGTGATATCCTTAGGTTAGTTAGGTTTAAGTAGTTCTAAGTTCTATGGGACTGATGACCATAGATGTTAAGTCCCATAGTGCTAAGAGCCATTTTTGTTTTCCTTGAATTATTGTTTGTTAATCTGCGTATTGCAAGCGTAAGAGTCAGAGAATGAAAACATCGAAACGAATAGCCCATATTTGAACCAAAAGTATATTCGCTAAAGTATTTACCAATAGAAAATAACAGCACAGTTTGCCGGCTGTGGTGGCCGCACGGTTCTAGACGCTATGGTCTGGAATGGCGCGATCGCTACGGTCGCAGTTTCGAATCCTGCCCCGGGCATGGATGTATGTGTTGTCCTTAGGTTAGCTAGGTTTAACTATTTCTAAGCTCTAGGGGACTGATGACCTCAAAAGTTAAGGTCCATAGTGCTCAGAGCCATTTTGACCAGCAAAGTTTCCGCTTCTGTTTATGCATAATCAGGTACAAAGAGTAAATATATCGCACAATTTTTTGTTGCGTTTCGATGGATAACATACAGTGCATACATGCTGCTCACAATTCTTTGGTGACAAGCATGATGAAATGTGTAAGTCACTAGCTTCAAGTTTTCCGCGTTCGATCATCTCCATAGATTCTAACTCCTTGCATTTCTCTTACTGAACACGACTAACATCTTTGACCGAAGCGGAAGCTATAGTATGCGCGAGAAGTTAAAGAATAATCAGTAGTTCTACATTCACGCTGACGAGGTCGCAATGGTAAAAGTCAGACATCAGGCGAGGAATGACTTTATTGCTCATATGACGCTTTTCGGAATTTATCCTTAGTCAGATACCCAGGAGCGATTGCTGCAAGTGTATATATTTCACAGTTGTATGCGAATATCTTTGTTACATACGAGGCCTCCTATTTTTTTATAAGTACATAGACCTGTTTATTTCTACAATGGTTTACATCAGTTTACAGCTTGAACATTTAGCTATTTTTCGACATAATCACCATTTTTGTAGATGCTGTTGCACTTTTTGTATGCCCATGTCATACCAGCTCGCCGCCGTGCTGTTCAGAAAGTTATGAACCCCTTCTTTCACCTCGTCGTCGGAGCTGAATCGCTTTCCGGCCAAATGTTCTTTTAACCTAGTGAACAGGTGATAGGCCTTGGGCGCCAAGTCAAGACTATAGGGTGGGTGGGTAACTACGTTCCATTGAAACTGTTGCAGGACAGCAACGGTTTACCAAGCGATGAGAGGGCGAACGTTGTCATGGAGAATGTGTATGCCTTTGGTAACATTACTCTTCTCCTGTTCTGAATTTCCCGTTTCAGTTTCTTCAGAGTCTCACAGTACCTGTCAGCGTTAATTAATGCTAATGCTTTGCTCAGCCTTCAACACTGTCTCCTCAGAAACTGACGGTCTCCCGCACCTTTGTTCGTCGTGAATTTCGGTCCGATCAGCTGCAAACTCTACACCACTTACGAACATTTTTGACGTCCACGCACGACTCACCATACACTTCCGTCAACTGGCGATGGATTTCAATCGGCGCTGTGCCCTTTACATTCAAAAACCGAATAACTGCGTGCAGTTCGCTCTTGGCGGAAGCACCCAACGGGAGCTCCATTCTCAACGGCTGCCAAGCCAAGACGGGCCTCAGCGCGGCGTGCGCATGTTTACACCCAGCGCTTGAAGCACTCTTCATAACAGTGTGACCAACTGCCACACAAACAGTGTTCTGTACTTATAAAAAAATAGGAGACATTACTTTTTGGATTACTCTCGTACAATTGGAATCTTTATATCCACGTGCAACAATCCCTCCTGGATATCTGATGATGGATAAATTCCGGAATGCACCAGTCAGCAATAAAATCATTCCTTGCCTGATGTCTGACTTTACCATTTCAGTCCAGTCAGCCTGAACGCAGAACTACTGCTTATTATAATAATGATCACCTGCTCCTGCGTGTTATTTTTTCGCATTTGTATTAAGCCTTCCTAAAAGACAATTTCCATTCCTTCCGAACTGACTATGCGAATGTAGACGAGATGTGGCTCAAATTCAAAGATATAGTAGCAACAGCAATTGAGATATTCATACCTCATAAATTGGTAAGAGATGGAACGGATCCCCCGTGGTACACAAAAAAGGTCCGAACGCTGTTGCAGAGGCAACGGAAAAAGCATGCGAAGTTCAGAAGAACGCGAAATCCTGAACATGGGCTAAAATTTACAGACGCGCGAAATTTGGCACGTACTTCGATGCGAGATGCCTTTAATAGGTTCCACAACGAAACATTGTCTCGAAATTTGGTAGAAAATCCGAAGAAATTCTGGTCGTATGTAAAGTACACAAGCGGCAAGACGCAGTCAATACCTTCGCTGCGCAGTGCCGATGGTACTGTTATCGACGACTGCGCCGCTAAAGCGGAGTTATTGAACGCAGTTTTCCGAAATTCCTTCACCAGGGAAGACGAATGGAATATTCCAGAATTTGAAACACGAACATCTGCTAGCATGAGTTTCTTAGAAGTAGATACCTTAGGGGTTGCGAAGCAACTCAAATCGCTTGATACGGGCAAGTCTTCAGGTCCAGATTGTATACCGATTAGGTTCCTTTCAGATTACGCTGATACTATAGCTCCCTACTTAGCACTCATATACAACCGCTCGCTCACCGATAGATCTGTACCTACAGATTGGAAAATTGCGCAGGTCGCACCAGTGTTCAAGAAGGGTAGTAGGAGTAATCCATTTAACTACAGACCTATATCATTGACGTCGGTTTGCAGTAGGGTTTTGGAGCATATACTGTATTCAAACATTATGAATCACCTCGAAGGGAACGATCTATTGACACGTAATCAACATGGCTTCAGAAAACATCGCTCTTGTGCAACGCAGCTAGCTCTTTATTCGCACGAAGTAATGGCCGCTATCGACAGGGGATCTCAAGTTGATTCCGTATTTCTAGATTTCCGGAAAGCTTTTGACACCGTTCCTCACAAGCGACTTCTAATCAAGCTGCGGAGCTATGGGGTATCGTCTCAGTTGTGCGACTGGATTCGTGATTTCCTGTCAGGAAGGTCGCAGTTCGTAGTAATAGACGGCAAATCATCGAGTAAAACTGAAGTGATATCAGGTGTTCCCCAGGGAAGCGTCCTGGGACCTCTACTGTTCCTGATCTATATAAATGACCTGGGTGACAATCTGAACAGTTCTCTTAGGTTGTTCGCAGATGATGCTGTAATTTACCGTCTAGTAAGGTCATCCGAAGACCAGTATCAGCTGCAAAGCGATTTAGAAAAGATTGCTGTATGGTGTGTCAGGTGGCAGTTGACGCTAAATAACGAAAAGTGTGAGATGATCCACATGAGTTCCAAAAGAAATCCGTTGGAATTCGATTACTCGATAAATAGTACAATTCTCAAGGCTGTCAATTCAACTAAGTACCTGGGTGTTAAAATTACAAACAACTTCAGTTGGAAGGACCACATAGATAATATTGTCGGGAAGGCGAGCCAAAGGTTGCGTTTCATTGGCAGGACACTTAGAAGATGCAACAAGTCCACTAAAGAGACAGCTTACACTACACTTGTTCGTCCTCTGTTAGAATATTGCTGGGCGGTGTGAGATCCTTACCAGGTGGGATTGACGGAGGACATCGAAAGGGTGCAAAAAAGGGCAGCTCGTTTTGTATTATCACGTTATAGGGGAGAGAGTGTGGCAGATATGATACACGAGTTGGGATGGAAGTCATTACAGAATAGACGTTTCTTCGTCGCGGCGAGACCTTTTTACGAAATTTCAGTCACCAACTTTCTCTTCCGAATGCGAAAATATTTTGTTGAGCCCAACCTACATAGGTAGGAATGACCATCAAAATAAAATAAGAGAAATCAGAGCTCGAACAGAAAGGCATAGGTGTTCGTTTTTCCCGCTCGCTGTTCGGGAGTGGAATAGTAGAGAGATAGTATTATTGTGGTTCGATGAACCCTCTGCCAAGCACTTAAATGTGAATTGCAGAGTAGTCATGTAGATGTAGATGTAGATGTAGATGAAGTTAAAGAATGTTTACGACTCATTGTTATTTCTCTCTGCTCGCTTAAGCCGTATATAAATGTGACTTGTATTAAGCTAGATAAAAATACTAAATAATATGACATAATAGTCTAACTATACGGTGTTACTTAGTCATCTTCACATAGCAGGGATTTTTCACAGTACACAGCTTTCAAGACGTGTGTTTTAGTATAGTCACACAGAGGTGAAGAGGCCTGCAATGAACTACATCAAAACATATTCAAACAGATCATCACAGCAGCAATAACTCTATTTTGCAATGAACAATAGTGGAATTTCTCATTTAATAACATTATATATAGTCTGAAGCAGTGTACTGTTTTAAGAATTGTTTTATTAGTGCAAGCTAAATCTAGCTTGTCCTAATAAAAAGAAACTGTGCCTTATAGCAGTCCCAGTAATAAGTAACTCAGAAGAAAACGTAATCTAACAAAGCAACTGAAGGTGACTGAGCAGTACACACTTACAGAATGCACGCAATGTAATAAACGGCAGTCATAGTGTGAATAATTGAGCTTCATAACTACACCAAACTAGTCTTCAGACAGAAGATCACAACAGCAATAACTATCTTTTGCAGTGAGCAATATTTGAGTATCTTATTTTATAACATTATATATAGTTAGAAAGCAGTATATTCTTTTAAGAAATGGTTTATCTAGTGCCAACGAAACCCAACTTGCTCTAATATGAAGAAACTATGCCTTATAACAGTCCCAGTGATAGCATAAGTAACTCAATAATAAAACGTAATCTGACTGGAAAGAATACAACAACCGGCAGACATAATGTGAAATATTAAACATCTACCATGAGAAATCATTTACAAATCCGAGCAAGGATGAATATCCAAAGTTTATAAAGATCGGCTAGAAAACATTGGAAAAATCACTAATTTCATGGTTAGTTGTGAATCACTGGGAAGACACATTTCCGTAAAATATACACAGCGTCTCTCAGAGCAGCACCTGCATCTAAACGTATCTTTTACTGAAAGGGCCACGGAAAGAACTGGAATATGTAGTATTTCTCATAAGGGTCTCTATCTGAGACGTGAAAGATTAATCCTACGTTGGCAAATGCATCACTTATCGGCGATTAGATTACAAATGGCAGTATCAGTTTACGTAATGCAAGTCATAACAAAGTTATGCTCTTATGGTAAGCATAAAATCAATTACCTAGGAAGTTGAAATGACAGAAAGTTCGTGATTTACACGTTATGTAATTAACTTCATGTTTATTGATGTTCAGTTTATTATACTACGAGGGTCTTGTAAGTGAGTACTGCTTAGTCACCTTCAGCTGCTTTGGCAATCAGATTACATTTTACTATTGAGTTACTTGTATTATTACCGGGACTGTATAAAGCATAGTTTTTTCCACAAGAATAGAAATTTTGTGTCATCATCTATTTACGAATGAAGGCGCCAAGGTATTTCTCATTTGTAGAGACTGTAACATTGTCTAGAAGGCGTAAATAATTGAACTCGGTTTGCTCATTCAATAGACAGTAGCCCTTAGCAACATAAAGAGACGTGGCAAGTAACTTGGATATGTACGCATCGTGTGACCCAAAATTGAAAACGTAATTGATAGTTAAAAGTGGTTTCTTAGCAGATTTTTTAAATTCTACGGTATAGGTTATTTATTCTGTCAATTTGGAGTTATTTATACGTTTTATCAGCTTTTCAAAAGATTTTCTGGTTTTTATGTGTATCAATTAACACAGGATCTTTTTCTGATTATTTTCTAAGTTTCTCTATTGTATTAACTAACACACTACTTTGCTTTGTTTCAAAAACTTCATTATCTTTGTATGACGAAATAAAGACAAACAAGGCAACATTGGAATCATGACATAAAACCATAAAAATTATCTTCGGTGAAAATTTTGACACAGTTTCGCTTACATTCTACAACATTCTTTAGGACAGCGTTTACAATAATTATGAGTAAACATATAACGGATTTGAGTTATGTCCACAGGAACAGGAATTTGTGTCCTTACCTATCTAAAAGCGGTAAATAATTGAGCTGAGTTCGTTCATGCAGTAGTGAATGTGGGTATACGCAGACAAGCCAGGTCCCTACAGCACCCAATGAACAACGTACATGGACCGAAAAGGAAATGACGTAGGTAAAATTTCTAATGTGATAAGCAACATCTGTAAGCAAATGATTACTCTGTGTTTTTCTATGTCCGACTGACATCAGGTAGATGTTTCTTCAGTCAAAAGAAGAACAAACAGCCATGACGAAGAGTAGGGTTTATAAATTGATCTGCAGAGAGTGTGAGTCCTGCTGTATTGGACAGACTGGGAAGTCCTTCTGTACTATGCTCTGTAACGTGCCCTGGCAGCACACACACTGTTAATAAACTGAAATGACGTTTAACTGTACTATGTACGCCGCTATGAAGCCATGCGTATGTACTGTAATTGTGTAACAAAAAATATTATTTAATTTTGTATAACGGACGTTGGTTATTATTGTAATATTTTCTGTAATAATATTCTCGATGTATTTATGATTGTAATATTTCTATACTCATAATGTAATTACGAAATATGTTAATATTTGCGATGAAAAAAATGTAAAATATAGCCACAGAGGAAAATAATGTTGTAAGACTACAAAGAGACATAATAATCAGCAATAGTATAAATAGCACTACATAATGTGCATTCTTTGTCGTCTTCCTCGAGAGCTGAGAGAGAGAGGAACCTGTGACGTAGCATTATATGCATGAGTATGTAACACCAGAACTTTAGTACTTTACTGATTTAGTTTGCTTTTGTTTCATTTAATAATACATCGTTAAGCGTCTGTAAATGTGTTTGATTGAATAGATAACACAAAATTGTATACTCCTTTCTTTGTGCAAACTTTGATGTCATGGTTTGGTTCTATGCAAAGTAGTGTATCCGTCATTTCAATTCTTTGTCCCATTTGGAGGGAACAAAACTTACTGTATATAATTGTAACTTTGTGTAAATAATTTTTTGTAGCAATGCCAATATGTGCAGATATTCTGTTTTATTTAATGTATTTGTTTACTGTTATGTAAACTTCTGATCCTCACTTAGGGTTCTTAGTTAGTTTGTATGTAAAAGGAGTAGTGGTTCCCCTCGGAAACGGAACTGTGTAGCGAACGCAAATTGTGGTTGGCATAGGTAGAAAATGTGGAACAAGAGTCAGGCGGGACGAGTTACCAGTCGGGGACGAGCTACAAAACTGTGCACTGCCATGTAAATGTTGCATACCGTGCTGGTTCTGAGAGAGGCTTTTTCTGCTACTTTCCAATGCCTCGGATGGATGGATAAATAGCTGGAATTATTCTGGAATTTGTATCTATCATCGCCACCAAGAAATGACAGAGTCCAGCAATTCTACTTGCAATTCCACCTACCGACATGCAATCGCCACCACATTGCGCAATCACTGTATCGGAATGCTATAATAATGTACAGTGAAGGACCAGCTCATCGGATGTTTTAGTATGCACAAATACAAGGTAACTTATAACTGAATTTGTGTGCCTACCTTGATTTTTTCCTTATCATAACACCTCTCAGGTTCCTCTCCGTTTGAACTAATGTGATTACCGAGTGTCCCTACTGAAATAACGTTAAAGACCAGTGTTTTTGCTAATTAATGCCTCTTGAACATAGTAAAAAGGAAGTTAAAGTTAATGTGGCAAGAGAGTGAATTAAAGTTAATGATGCTTGCTGAAAATAATTTTTCTAGTAAAACTGCTTATTAATGTATTGTTGCCAACTTCAAATTATGAGTTCTTAAAACTGAGGCTTATAAAGTTTTGCTTAGTAAATGATCACATTACTGCATGTTGTAAATCGCAGAAGGTGAGTCAGTATCTTACATATATGTTAATTCTGTATCTCGCTGTAGTAAAAGTGGAAAATTGCAGTGGTGATACGTTGTATGCTCATGTTTACTAAGTGTTTGTCACTCTTGTGTTTGTGCTGCTCCAGTTGTTAGCTTCAATCTTAACGTAAACATATGTATGTGTCATAGTTCACTGCACTCGCGTGTGACAAAGTATAGGTTGTGTTTATCCATTAAAGTTATTAAGAACTATATTCTTGAACGAGAATGTTAATCATTCTCTTGCCTAGTTAGGCTGGCGACCGTTTTCTTTATCCGTTGAACAGTGCAGGTAGGCAAAATTTTATTTGCTACTGTTCAAATATTTACGTAATTCTGACTTCCACTTCCGATAAGCCACCTCCGTTAGGTACAACACGGTCAACATAACAAAATTCCTCTGAGGGTAACACTGCTCTGTTGCTTTATACCATAACTGCTTTAACAAGATAGTTTTATTTCACGACCTGCCTACAACTTTAAGGTTATGGTACAGCAGCAGCAGACGGTAGTGTTATAAGTAGACTTCTTTCGTCTGTATCTGTCTCTAGCCGCCATTAGAGGAGAAATTATAAAGGTGTGTAATTTTAATTATTTTGTGGTCTAAACAAATTATAATTTAGCAAAATTGTGTATTACTAATGTAAATTAGCTTGCCCATCTCATCTATAATATTTATTTAAAGAATTTTCAGCACTTTTAGCGATTATCGTTGGGGTTGCTGGGCTGTGCCGCGACCGAACGATTTGCAGAGGCGGCACATTTAAAAAAATTGTTCCGCTATAAAATTAACCAAACCCGTAAATCGTGAGCAGGAAGAATTAGCAGTGAATTACGAAATATTTTTCTTTTACAGTGATCCTGAGGCTGACTGAATTTATTACTGGTTTTACATTTGTGCATTCATAGGCAGATAATTAAAGTTGAAGTTGTTAATCTGTTGGTTCTTTCAGTTTCTAAAGCAAATAACTTAAACTTATAGTGAAGTGTGTTTTGTCACTGATAATTAAACATTCAGGTCGGCTTGGCAATATTTAACCATTTTATGCTAACAGAGACAGTCTTGTGTTCCATAGCTAACGCCGGGAAAGAATTCAGTAAATATTTAAAAACCCACTGCATTTAGAAAATGTGTGCCAAGACCGAAATACGTAAAAAAATTTAATTTAAATAATTTCAAAGTCGTAAATGTTATTAATCAGTTAGTTTGAATTTATCAGCATGAGAGGGTTGCTAAAATTCACGTAATTTTAAATGTGCTTAATTCTGTCTAAATGAATTTTTATCACCACACATAAAAAAAGGGTTCTACAATAAAGTTCGTACTGAAAGAGCAAATAACAAAAATATTTAAAGCCATTTCTTCCCTATTTTCATCCATTCATTTTACATTATATATATATATATATATATATATATATATATATATATATATATATATATATATATATATATTATTAAAGCTCAGAGTACATCATTAAACTCCTCGTAGGAGAGGCCAGTCGTCCAGTGTAAGGCTTTATAGTTGCGGCCACTTCGACTTGGGTGTTGAAGAGAACACCATACAAACTGGAGACTGAAGGAGCCAGATTCATCCTTTGCGGAACACGTAATAGAGACAGAATTTCTACACACAGAGGAAAAGCGGTGCAAAGCGCACTCGCTTAATAGTCAAAAAATAGGCGTGAATGGTCCCCTACTTACTACTGAACGAGAAAACTCAGTTCACTTAATCGCTCTGCTGCTTCAATTTATAAGTAGATGATGATACGAATTCCCATTTGCGTCGACATAGCTCCACTCCAATGTATGTTTATTCGTAGCTACTGTAAATGCTCCCTTACTGAATGTTTATTAACGGAGATAACTCCTATAGTTTTGTGTCAAGAATCGATATATTAAGAAATTAAGTGTTTATCTTTGGTTGGCTGCCATCTTTAGAATCCGTTTGCGCTAGAAAATGGGCTCAGGAACCGAAACCAAGGTCGTAGAATAACAATAAAGTTGGTGAAACAAGGAAAAATAGAGTTTCGTTTAATTAATACAATAAACGATATTTTACCAAGGTGCAGCTGAATTAATTAAAATAGGTTTCGCTATCTTGTTTACAAGGTTTTTTAAACCAATTACTTGTCTGTGGTTCCTTACCCTTAAACTGTAATTTCTAAACAATACTTGCATAATATTACCGCAATTTTTTGTATGAAGTCAACTGAACACATTTTAGCATCGCTCTGCTTATTTATCTCAACCCAGTCTACTCCACTGTATCAGAAAGTTTGAATGATTTGAACTTTTTAACGTATATTTATAAAGTCATGATTTGAGGTTTGATGAGAGTACGATGGTTAAACAAAAGGAAACAACGCATGAAATGCGTACTTGAATATGAATGGAGATGCTAGCCGAGCCCGCTGGCGGTGCTGTTGTGTTTGACGGCGAACGGCACCTGTGCGGTGCCCCCAGTGCACTGCAAACGTCAGTCAGTGTTCAGAGATGAGTATCCAGTGTTCTGCGTAGTTGCGAGTGCGTCATTTCCGAGCTAAGTGAGTCTGATGGGTGATTCCGTAACGAAGGCAGCCGAAGTGTGTGGTGTTTCAAGAGGCACTGTATCGGAAATTTACACCGCATACAGAGAAAGCAGGAAAACATCATCCGTGAAGTCACGACGAGGACGAAAATGCTGAGTGATCGTGATGGACGTTCGTTGAAGAGGACCGTGACGAAAAATAAGGGGACAACAGCTGCCGAAGTTCCTGCCGAACCGAATGTCGCACTCGCGAACCCAGTAAACATCGGAACAACGTGCAAAGAGAAGCACTAGCTGGGAATTGCAGGACCAGCTGGAATTCCAAAACCATACATCAGTGATGCAAATGACCATAACAAGAAAACGTGGTGCCAAAGCCATAAAACCTGATTTTTTGAGCATTGAAAGGACATAATTTGGTCGCATGAGTCTTGTTTCATTCTGTTTTAAACTTGTGGTCCAGATTACGTCCGGCGTGGATCGTTCTGAGCCTACGGTGCAGACTGCTTGCCGCCAACAGCGAAACATGACGCGGCTTCTGTCATGATTTAGGCAGTTATACAGTGGTACTCCATGGGCCCCATGGTTGCTCTGCAAAGTCGCAACAACACGCATCGTCCACGACTGGTTTTCTCAGAAGGAGCTTGAACTGTAATATCTTCCCTGGCCAACACGGGTCGCATTACACACAGCACGCATCGTCCAAGACAGGTTTTGTGAGCACGAGCTTGACTGTCATATCTTCCCTAGCAACCAGAGACAACAGATCTCAATATTATTGATACTTTGTGGTCTCCATCACCGTTACTGGAACTTGTAGAGGAGAGACTTTCCTGTACCTACCAGAAGGCGTGCGTAAGAAATAACTCCTGCCCTGCCTAGCTACCTGAAAAGAGGGAGTGATTAAATAAGTATAATTTACACTTCCGATCGCAGAATCGTATTGTGCACAAAGTCACGAATCGACTGACGTAGGACACGGGTTGATCTGATTATTATTTCGAAAATTGGTTGTATTAATCATTAAATAAATGGTACCAAACCAATTTTCCCGGGAATTAATTGTTAAGTAAATGGCGTCAAATCAATTATTTCCGGAAATTGGAGATCCCCGCAGGCTTATCTTGAGAGGCACCCACATGCCTTGCTCATACTGTGGCATCAAGCATTCAGGCCTGCAAGATGAGTGGTCTGCCGAGCGATTGGATTTATTCATTTTTATCGCAAAACATCAATGACTGATTGTGAGCTCTAGTGCCCACAATTAAGCTACAAATTATTCTCCTGTTTGAATATTACGCAATGGAAACGGATAACACACATTTGACTATTAAAAATTTACACAACTCTGATTGTTCACAACGCACTGGCAATGCCACATTTTCTTTCTCACCCAACGGCTTTGCTCAACACGTGGCTATCGCACTGAATATGAATGGCGCACACGTTATAAATTCTGGATATCATGACTACACACTATTTGAAGAACAAGGCCAACAATCTTTTTCTTTTCACTATCCTTTTTATTCAGAAAAATTCTATTATGATTCACAGATAACCTAAAGACACCATTACATTTTATACAACAATTACACATGAGAAACTCCGCCCAGTGGGCATGGCTTTACATTGCTGATTATCTTATGGTCTCGTAATGATCTAACGCTACAGTGCACTTTCTGGATAGGATGGTGGATTTTTGGCTATATCTCACACTTCGACTCTCACGCCCATCATCAAGAAAATTTCCTCCGGACCGAGCGGTACAAAAAGGAACATGCATAAAATGGCTCTGAGGACTATGCGACTTAACTTCTGAGGTCATTAGTCGCCTAGAACTTAGAACTAATTAAACCGGACTAACCTAAGGACATCACACACATCCATGCCCAAGGCAGGATGCGAACCTGCGAGCGTAGCGGTCGCTCGGTTCCAGACTGCAGCGCCTAGAACCGCACGGCCGCTCCGGCCGGCGAACATGCATAACCCACTGCCCCTGAACCTATCTTGCTACTCTCCCATGCAAACCACACATATTTAAATTACATGAAATACGTCACACTGGCAACATAGGGTACATCACAATGAATAGTCAGAACGTTAGAATCACTTCACTTTCAGCTTTCCCACTTCAATTAGTATTCATCCCAGTTTCACACGACAGTGCCCCACTTCGTAACTTTCTTTCCTACTACGAACTCTGGCGGATATATGCACGACTTTCTGTGCAATGCAAGCCAAGTGGCGTTGCTGGATAGACAGCTGACTCACCTTGCTTCTCTCTCAGAGTATTAGAGTTTGAAACTAGCGTCACACGGAAACAGAACATGCAAAGGTAATACTAAGATCGTATTCATCTTTCCTAAGACGAACTCTGGAGGATATATGCACGTCTTCCTGCGCAATGCAAGCCAAGTGGCGTTGCTGGATTGACAGCTGACTCAATTTACTTCTCTCTCAGAGTATTAGAGTTTGAATTTAGCACCACACAGAAACATAACACGCAAATTAATATTAAGATCATATTCATCACACACGCGAGTCCTCGACTGATACCATGGACGAGTACTTCTCTTTATCCTTTGTCTCACACACAGATTGAGACTCTCACAGTACTCACCACTTGGAAGTACTGGTCTCTAATTTCAAGTCCTGCTCACGCCATTTCTTAAATATTTCCAACTTATAGTAAACACGACAGTAATTCAGCTTAACTTTAGCACTTAGTAATACCACTCGCAAGTATTTCAACTAATTGATACACATTGTTTCATTGTGACCGCTGGTCATTTCTGAATATTACTATGATCCCCTTAATATTACCTGCCTCTCGTATAATTCTTCCCCCAAAGGTTCCTGAAATAGAGAAATAATTATTCCAAACTACTCTTAAGTATTCCACATGCATACCATTCTCTCCATTCTTTTGACTTTACGGAGTACTCCTAAGACAGGTCTTACCAACACAAGATCCAGCGCCAGAGTGCTGAAACATGGCCGTTCTTCAGGTCATCTGGCACCTCCACTGAGGTGGGGGAGCACCTTGCTATCGTATTGGTTAGCCACATTTCAGGTGCTCAAAGCTCTGGTAAATTTTATCTCTTTGGTTCCACCAAAGTTGACCAAAGGACCGTCTCAAAGATGATCATATATTACACATTCACTATCTGCGGTTAGCAGACGACCATACATTCATTCATTTCGCAGATCTCACCAAATTGGATATAGGGATTTATTTTGTAGGAGTGCTCATGTGATCAATTAAATAAATAAATTGTCATTCTTTCCTACACTGGTATCTGGCTTCGGTGTATTAAGTGAAATTGAGTTATTATTACAAAAAAAATTGTTGCTCTGACAAGAATAACGAAGAATGTTGTACCTATTTCCAATGTCGGGCGGTACTATACTCCTTCAATCTAATCACAGTACTGTCACCTCATGGGAGCAGAGTAATTTTCCGAACCCGGGATTAATTATTCATGATATTTTTCAAAATGGAGAATGTCAGTAAAGGCTAGTCGAACCGGTAGTTTTGAATTCTTCGGATACTTCACTGAACACTGGGCCCTCCCATCCGTCTCAGAACTGCCACCTTTCCAATATTCCAAGCCTCTGGGGTATGAGTCCTGGATTCGCTGGCCAGAACAACTCGTAACAGCTATCCTAGTGAGATTGGCCACAGGTCGTCTTTCTGCTGGCTGCCACATACTTTGGTAAGGTGTCCGGGCTGAAGTGTCGAAAGAGGACTAGCCGTGTCAGTTGGTAGCAGTTCTTGGTTGAAGCAGGTCGTTATCCTCACTAGGTCGAGTGTTGGGCTTGTCGGTGTGTACGCTTCCTGTTGTTGGTAACTGCAGTGCAGTGAACTGCACAGCATGGATTGGAGCACCATTTCCCTGTAATAGAGTTGTGACTGTTTCTGTTATCATGTCACAATGGTGCCACCGCTAGCATCCCAGCCGGTAGAATTGACAGAGCCAAGTAAGTTTTCCCTATAGGTAATTTCTGCTGCCCCTGCCTGGGCTTCATTCATCCATGTTCATTTTATTATTAATCATTTAACGTAACTCTCCGTGCTCTTTCTATCTCTGTCAACAAGAGCTGGACGAGTTATTGAAATGGTCGTTTATGTTTCAGTTACTTGATTTATTTGGCTTGACATGCTGCAAGACATTTTCATGACATGTTTGATATAAATATGGACATACTGAGCACTTTCATGCTGTAAAAGACTACCTCCCAAATCAGTGTGTTTTTTGAACAGCATATATTTTAATTTTTACCTGATCTATCTTAGTAAGTGCAGAATCCCCGAATTTCCTCCTAGAAGAAGATGAGTCCGATACTGGGCACGGTCCAGGAAATAGCGAGTTAACAGGTGTTAATAAGTGTCACAGCTAATTTGTATATCAGGGGACAGACAGCGTCATCATTGTTATTGCCAAGTTCACTTAGCAAACTTACCAGTATTTTGCAGGAAAAATCGTATAAGGTTCCGTTGCAAACCATACAGGAACTGTATTTATCCTTTCCGAGACGACTGGTAGCTGTTTTGAATGTAAACGGTTTTCCTGCGCCGTATTAGGCGTGGTAATGCATTGTGTGTTTGGTATTTCCGTACTGTCCGCCACCTGTATGGAGGAAATTAAATAACACTATAAAAAGATCTGTTGGACTCCAGTCTGGTTTTCTAAACAGCAGCTTAGAGCACATATTCACTTAGGAACAAGCAGGCGCAAGGCTCGACATAACTTGTTCCTGGGGTCGTGGCAAGCACGAGAGGCGCCAGCGAAGCGTGGCCCGGAGCTTCCCCCACGTCTGCGGCGTGCCTCTTTAAGGCTGCGTAGGAGCCTCGCCGCTCGTCTGCGGGAACGGCGACAAACCTCCGCCTGCGGCGAGGAAGGGGGTGGACGGGCAGAAGGTTGGGGGGAAGGCCCCGATAAACACCGGCGCCTATCTCTGCCGCGTCATTATTCTCTCATTCCCTGCCGCGCCGAGGGGCGGAAAAGAAAGTCGCGTCCTCGCGAAACGAGGCGGCCCGCTCCGGAGCTGGCGAATCGGAAACGAGGCGGCGGTAAGAGAAAGGGACAGGCGCCAAGGACGCGCCCGACCCTTCTTTGTCTGTGGCGGCCCTGCGCGGGGGCGCTCCCTTTGTCCACCGCGCTCTCAAAGGGCGGCCAGCCACGGACGGCGGAACAACAACAACATTTAGAGAGCATTTCCCCGGCAGGCTTCATTACGGAGAACGGCTCCGGACAGGGCGGGACCCCGCGGCAAAATGGGAACGCCGTGCACCCGTCCCAGCTCGGCCCGGCTCGGCTCGGCTTCCTCCCGGGCCGCCACAAGAAAGGAAATAAAGAAGTCGCCGCCCGGAGCGAACTAGTTAAGCCCCCTTAGTCCTGCACTCCGCTGGAACCGCCGGCGGCGCTTGCTGCGCGCACGCGCTGTCGCCAGTCTGCCTACACTCTGACCTTCCGTGCGTGTCTACCGCTGTTCATCCAGCCTCCTTCAAAGCTGAAAAAAGTGGAATTACTTTCCTTTGAGAACGGCTCGTGCTTCATTTGGCACGAAATGCAGGTCTCCATGACCAGTGTTTCCATCCTTTTCTGGGTGAGGACTGATCTCAATTGGGACTTCTTCCCAACGTAGGAGGCTCGTCCACAAAGAAAGACTATTCTGGCATAACTAAACAGAAAAGAATGATATTACTATGAAACTTTACTTACAAACTCATTGGCAGTAGAGATGGACACAGCAATGAGGATCTCAAACCAGACTAGTACTGCTAAAAAGGCCACTTTACTAGCATCAAACATAGGCCTTAATTTGAGGAAGAAATTTCTGAAAATATACGTCTGGAGCACAGCATTTCATGATGGTATGGTATGAAACATGCATTTGGGAAAACAGGAACAGAAGAGAATCGAAGCATTTGAAATCTGGTGCTACAGACTAATGTTGAAAATTAGATGGACTGATAAGATAAGTAACGAGAAGGGTCTGCTCAAAAGCAGGAAGGAAACCAATATATGTAAAACACTGACAAGAAGAAGGGACAGGATGATAGGGAATCCGTTGAGACACCAAGAACCAACCTTCACGGTTCCATAAGGAGCTGTATAGGGTAAAAATTGTAAAGGAAATTAGAGATTGGAATATATCCAACAAATAAGGTAGGGTGCAAGTGCTACAGTGAGATGAAGAGACGAATTCGTGGCGGATCGCCTCAAATCAGTCAGACCACTGACGACTTAAAAAAAAAAAAAAAAAAAAAATACGGTCCAAAATGATCATGATATCGGGATTTTTCCGTGGCTCATACCTCGCGTCCTGCTGGTAATAGAAAGGTAGACTCCAGCGCTTTCGATAGCCCTTGAGCTAGGTAGGAACCATATGTGTACCCAACAGAAGGTTGCGGGCTTTCAAATGGAAAAATGAGGTGTTGTGGCCCTCAACTAAGTACCCTCCGACTCAGAGTTGAAATATTAAAAGTTTTGGCTGGTTTCTCGTCTAGGGACTGCGATATGTAGTTGCTGCATTACAAGCCAAATATTGCTGAACCTACAGTATACAATATGAATATGCACAAGAATCGAATGGTCGAAAGTTCCTACCGCTCGGCAATTGCGAATTTTGAACGCAACATAAACATTTATAGATGAAAGATTGCAGTTAAATAAATTCAGCGGGTCCTAATTTAACGACTTTAAATTATGAGTACGATAGCAGAACTACCTTTAATAATGCGCTTTATTTCTGTAAAACACTTATTGGTGTCAATGGTCCAGCAGTTAAATAAAATATAAGTTGAATAACAGGGAAACAATAGATTCCTACTTGACGCAATTAGTTATGAACAACAACATAGCTCTTGAGATATTCACTTCTAAACGCGTACTACATCTTAAATGCAGAAGCCACGGAAATCTCACAAGTGCACAAGTCGGCACTCTGAAATATTTCTATCTCTCGTGACCACCCGCGAAATGCTCCACAATCCAAGTCTTCGCGCCGTACTCTCCAGGACTCTCTCGTGTCCTCTCCCATATTGTCCCTCCCGCCGCACTGTCTATCCACGTGTCCTTTTTTGGAAACGATCGCTGTGATTGGCTAGAGCACTCCGGCCCTGTCTCCAAGCCAACGCACACTCACAAACATAATGCAACACATTCGAAATATTGGATTTACATTTGAATAACTTTAAATTAAATAAATATTCCTACGGCTGGACCGTAAACACGCTCTAACATTATTAAATACATAAACAAATTAAATAAACATATATCAAAGGAATAGAACAGAAGTAAGCCAGTAGCCAAATGTCTCTGTGCTCTCTAAAACACACTAAATAATTGACCAACTTCTTCATGAATGGCTTATATTGGATATATGTAAAGACGTAGACGAATACACATATTTATGAGCATGCTTCTACCATTTTTTCGTGTAACCGTGCAGTACTTATGGCCTGACGCGATCGATAGTATTCGGCCACATTGACCTCCAATAACTCATGTACTATTCAAGTTACATGCCTATAATTTATATCAATTTAGGTTTACACTAATAGCTTTCTAAAGACACATAGATCGAGAAAATCGAATGAACCGTTTAGATTTTAGAAATTTTTTCTGGGTGTTAGTTGTATAATTTATTGTCAGATACAAAACTTTAAAGTAATAAAGATATTGAAAATCTGATTGCACCATCAGAATCATAGTGCAAATAATGTTAATGTACATGTTTCTTTTTGAGGTACCATGACTCATCTGGCTACTATTAATTTCTATACGAACTATAAAATGTCTGCCATTAAGGTTTCACAAAGTCCGCCATCTTTGGCACTCCCAGCATGTCTCATTGACACAGCATCACCATGGAATTCCCAGCCACGTGGTCACTGGACCACGTGATGGGGCTACCCCTCTTGCCCCGGCTAACGTTCGGCACCACGCGGTCGCTGACGAGAATGCTGAATATCTGCCACGCCGGACATTTGCCACACTTGCCCTTCGCCAGGTAGCTTGAGTAGCGATCCCTCAGGTAAGGGACGCCCTTCCCCGCACTACCTCTGTCCGCTTTCAAACCGCCGTCTCCACATCTTACTCGATACAACCAGTACGTAAGGAACCTTCTTCTTCGACATCTTGGCCAATTACACAGCTTCTCTTCCGAAATCAAAATATTAATAACTTTTGGGATACGAAAGCAATACCGACGATTATGTCAGTATGTAATTAGTTCTGCCAAGTATAAATATAGATTCCTCTGTCTGTACGGTAGCTCCTTTCACGCTTACTGATTGCGATAGAAACAGTCCATCGGCATGGGAGCAACAAGAAAGGAACGATGAAACGAGAATACAAATGTACGCTAATCATTTCTTTTTTATCACTGCATTTGTGCCTACTTTAATTACTACAACTGCATACCCAAAAGACAATAGGGTAGGAATAAATGGATTCGTGAATGTTTCAAAAGAAGAACGACATACTCCATATTTATTTCATCTCTAAAAACATTAGTTAATAAAGTGTATGGGGACAATGTTCAAAACATAACTGAAAACACGTTCACTAAATAGAGATAAGAACATGTCATCTAAAGTCGACTTACAAATTTAAAATGTTAGAAATAAATAGAAAACAACTCCTGTAATTGTCCTAAATACTTTTTTAAAACCATTTTTAACAATTAGTTGACGAGCCCATTCAAATTGTAAATGGTTACGGAAACACACTTGACCCTTAGCCAAAAATAATCCTGAGCATCACGACGGATACAGGAATTACTGAACACGCAGTCGTAGAGAGGCTCACTTCCATAACAAAGAATTTCACCAAATCTAAACGCGAAATATATCTATTTATAAAAGCAGCTAAAAATTCGAGTGACGTCTTTCTAAGAGAAAGTCTCCAATCCTTCCAAACTATGTAAATGAAGACCTTATGTGGCTTAAGTTCAAAGAAATAGTAACAACAACACTCGAGATATTCATACCAAATAAATTACTAAGAGACGGGACTGAACCCCCATGGTACACAAAACACGACAGAAAGCTGTTGCAGGAGCACCGCAAAGGCACGTTTAATTTAGACGAACGCAAAATCTCCAAGATTGGTGAAGTTTTACTGAGGCTCGAAATTTAGTGCGGATTTCAATGCCAGATGCATGTAATAGTTTCCACAACGAAACTCGTTCTAGAAATGTGGCGGACAATCCAAAGAGATACTGGTCCCATGTTAAGTAAAGCAGAGGAAAGTCTCAGTAAGTACCTTTACTGCGCGACAGCGACGATAATGTTACTGATGACAGTGCCACTAAAGTGGAGTTACTAAATGCATTTTTCGAAATTCCTCCACCAAACAAGACGAAATGAGAACAGATGCCAACACAATTTAGTAGCAGATATCCCTGGTGTTGCAAAGCAACTGAAATTACACTATCTGTAACAGAGGAAATAATCAAATATATTTTCAAAAAGTCTCTAATGTATAAGAAAAGTAGGTCTAATACGTTTGTTTCTGATGTTCTTTAGTAACAATTAATGTTCAGTAGTGAGCTCCTTGCTTTTACTGACCTGTTTAAAGATAATCAACAATTTAGTAAGAAATTTTAATTTTTAAAGGATTACATCTAAATGTGTGATTCATGATGGCGACATGTTTGATCGCCGAAATATTGTGCCCGTTGGACACTATAGACCGGCAGTACACCCGTGGATATTTTGATACATCTAAATGTACTTAAGTAGATTTACATCTACTATAAATTTTTGCAGTTAACTTAAATAAAAAATATTTGAGGTGCCAAAATTGTCAACCTCAGCATCAGATGAGTGGGCTGTCAATTTTAGGTGCAATTCAAAGGTTCAGTTCCTATTTTCATTTACGAAAGCGTATACTATCAGTTTAATGAACCATGATATTTTAGGTGATAGTTGCGATTCTGAAGCTTCAGAAAATTATTTTAGAACTCATAATTATGTAATAGTATGGCCATAATATTGGAAGGTAGAAAAAAATTATCTTAACGTGACAACAATAGGAATACTTTTGTGAGGCTTGAAACACTTCTTAATTTTTACATTAAAGGCTGATTCGCATCACACTTTGCACAGGCTTTGGACCGTGAAAATGATAAATGACCATCTACCATTCTGGCGTGTGTAAAATCAACCTAAACACGCTGAACTAATGTAACTCTATTTACAATTACGACTTAATATTAGCTCCGATAATGCTGCTTCATTGTTTTAATAATTTTATCTCACTAACGTGCGAGGACTCAGTGGTCTTCATAGTTTTTAATATATTATTTTTAACGTATTTTAGTCCAGTTTGTGAATATGGGCAATGGCTTTCAAGCAAGGCATAATGTTGCTAGTCTCTTCATAATCCTTTACGATTCTCTCTTTCCTGTCGTCCAGCTTCAAGTACTTCTTCTTCCTCTTCTTACCTTCAAGATTCATTTCCAATTTCATATACATGCAGTTTGTGAGCTGTGCTTCCTTTTTCAAGCACTCCACCAAATAGTTGACTCTAGGGTGAGGGTTTCCACCCGTCAACAGCATTCGTCGTTCAGTGCCTTTTTCCATAACAGTCCCACATTTCTGTTGCGATATCCTCATTCTCTAGCCAGTTATCCACAAAGTAGTCCAAAAATTGAGAGAACCTTCCTTTATCAGGAGCTTCCGCATGAATCTCAATCCGTCCGTTGCTTACGTCCTCTGCACACATGCTTACGTGAAGTCTTAAATCCTCGTTCTAGCGGTACTCCTCAGTTAGACCGAGAACTGGAGTTCTTCTCCATAAACTCTTCTTCATATGGAAATAGAATCCATTTATATCAGTTGTGGGAAAAACTTGACGAATGGCCGATATCGCAGCTGCCTCAAAGTCTACCTTTACTTGTTTAGGTCACCACTCAGAGACTGCCTGTTTCATCAGACAAAACAGAGAGCAGTGCAAATACAGTAGGAAGAATGTTGGGCCTTTACTCGGGCCTCCTAAGTCTACGTGTATGGTGTAGATCTGTGCAAACTGCTTGCTGCATCTCTAAAATGTTCCATCCATTAAAAATTAGGAACATGTTTTTAAACTTCGTTTTCCTTTGCTTCCACTAAAAATCATTATTCTCACCTCTAATCTATCGTCTTCCAGAAGAAAACTACTGCCATCTCCCATGTTTAATAGATCTTCATGAAGATCAATTTCATAAGTGTTCTTAGGCTCTTGTTGGTTCCCCCACTCTTGACTCCATCGTCGACACATGGTTCTCTTCATAGATTCTGAATTAGGCATCACTGTAACAAAGTCATAAAGTTTATTATGTAGATTTCCCATTTCATCCGCGTATATCTCCGATAACTGTGTAGTTTCTTCTCGAGACCTCTTCGCTGTTTCCACTTGCTTTCTCACTTTCAGAGCTGCATCGTCAGGTGGTCCACAGAGATGTTCTAATACGCTCAACACTTTTCCATTCCTCGAAAGGAGCTTTCCCTAGCAATGATCTGCTTTTTGGCGTAAGCACATCCATGTAACAACACCTTCGTTAGATTCCCTCTGTTTAAGAAGGACGTAACCTTTCTAATAAGCAGAAGGCCCGCTCTTGTTCATTGTAATAGCTTCCATACTGATCATCACGTTAGGAGCTTCGAAAGCGAACTTGGCGGGCGGGTGAGGAGGAGGAGGAGGAGGAGGAGGAGGAGGGGGGGGGGGGGGTGAGACAAGGGACCCCACCCTTCAGAACAGGTAAAACCGTGGCAAATGTCCGGAGTGGCAAATGTCCGGACACGCGCTGACGAGCCCCGGCTTGCCGAGCGGCCCGTGCAGCCACACCAACTCCAGACTTAACAATATTTTCAGGGCGCCACACCTTGCCCGTTACCTCTCAAGATTCGTCTTACTGTAACGAGGCCACAGTACACAGTAAATTTTTTCTAATGTTATACACTTTCTCCAGCTTAGGGAAATGGAGTAATTCGGTTGGTAGTGATTGCATTATGTGTGGTCTATGGTCCACCTTAAGGGGCTTACAGAAGCACCATCTAGTTCGTGGGCAGCTGCTGAGAAACCCGAAAAACACGGTTGCTGGGTACCAAAACCGAGTCGCAGATTGCAAGACGGCTATGCACGGTCAGTGGCTGGAATTTTTGCGATATATTTCAAAGATCCAAATCTCGAACAAAGTTCAAAATTTGCTTGATGTCTTTATCCTTTTCCGAGATACAGACTTCAAATATATATTCCTGGTACACGTAAAATACGCACATAATATCCGGCATGAGGCGAAAACGTAGTTTGTAAAGCGACGTAGAAGGCAGAAATATGCTGTAAAGTGTCTCTCCTTTATCTGGAAATCTCACGTCGTAGATTTGAAACATATGCTACATTTTTGTGCACATAAAATCAGGTCTGAGGTGTAAAACTGGTTTTGTGTTATTTCAGCTTCACATAAGTAAAATATCGAAATTTTACTGACCCAGTAAGTTCTTTCAGTATGCAGTAGCAGAGAAAAGCAGCGAACCAGAGGAAGAACTCTCCTATCGGAGCACAAGAAAGGTTAATACGCTCCTTTTTTTTTTAAAAAAAAAAGACTCTGACTAACTAGTGGGGTACCAGATGCCTCATTCTATCTCCTTCAGCACCTTTAAAAACGTTCCGAAAAATTTAGCATGCAAACGTTTTGCGCCTTTTTACAGTGGGGAGGAGATCGGAAAATAATAAACACTGTAAGATAGCACACATTTGTTGCGGTAGAAAGAGCAAAGGAGACAATGGTAGTGTGAGAGAACGAGTAGGACGCAGTGACAGTGGAACATAGTTGACAGTGGCAGTAGAGTGCAAGGAAAAGAGTGGAGAAAACAGTGGTAGCGGGAGAGGAATAAAGAGGAGGGGAGAGTGGAAGTGGATGAGATCCATTAATAATCAGAAACAGATTCTATGACAACGCAACGAGGAGGAGAAAGACAGTGGCGATGAAACAGTCAGAGAAGAGACAGCAGTGTGAATGAATGAACGAGATAGTAGCAGTAGGAGCAAGAGGGAGATCCAGGAGAATATGGCAGTGAGAGAGGGCAGTAGTAGTATGTCAGACCAAAGGAGGCTGTGGCATATGCGACAATGACAGAGGCACAAAGAGATAATGACAATAAGTTAGACTGAATGAGTGAATGAGAATGGACAAATTGGAGTGGATAGGTATGAGTGACTTAGAGCTATGGACTAGGGGATGTGAGCGAGTTGCAGTTAGGGGTAGGAATGAGATGTGAGTGGCATGTTAAAAAGCTAAAGTACTTGGGCAAAATTTGAAAGGTGCGGAAGGTAGAACGAAGCAGCCTGTACCCCACTTTCCAGTCAGCACCTTTTAAAATAGGGACATATTAACCTTTATTTGTAATCTGATAGGAGTATTTTTGCGCTGGTTCTACCTTAACCTATTTTTCAGTGTAGTCGACATAATTGTCAAGGCACTTATTGTAACACAGGACCTACTTTTCGATTCCCATATTGTACTCCTCTGCTGTCAAAGATCTGAGCCAGGATGTCGCTGCTTGTTTGAGGTCTTCATCATATGCGGACTGTTTTACACCGAAAAATTCCCTTAGTTTCGGAACTAACGGAAAAATCAGTTAGTGCCAAGTCGTGGCTGTAAGGATGATGTCCAAAAATTTTCCACTTACGAGGAAGTTTTTGCTGTGGTTGAGCTGATGCATGACGCTGCACACTGGCATGAATCAAAAACACCGTTGCCGATAACATTCCAGGTCATTGAAGACTCGTTCATTACCGTATCACCATAAACATTCTTTATTTTCCTATACATTTCGAAAAGCTGAACATTCTATGCGTTCAGAAAATGAATAACATTATGCACTTCACATTTAGTGGGATTTTCAGTGGGTGTCGCTATTTCGAATGGTACATAACAAAGAGGCGTGACTGCTCGGTAACAAAATAGTTCCGTTTGCGATCGCAGTGGTTGGTGATCGGAGTTGGTATGGTACACCGTCGGTCTTTACGTTGTGAATGACTCTGCTTTCCCCTTCTTATTCTTTGATTTTGGTTTGTCTTCATGATGGACCGACTCCTTTGGTCTCTACTTGTGCTAATATCTGTTGACGAGCAACAGATCCTGCCATCTCGTAGACACTCGAATATGTATTTTGCATCCTAGCGTCTGATTTGTTGGGTTTTGCGAGGATTGCGTCTGTATGTAGAATTTCACGCGAATGTGTCCATGGAGACACTGAACGTCAGTTGTTCAGTGTACAACCTCTAATGGAGTGTCTCTCCACACGTTGAGCTATCCACAGCGTTTGATTCTGCAGTTTGGACTTTCAGATGCTTCGTCCCATGCAGCCGCATCGTACTCAAGTAGGGGCCAGAACAGCTTCTTGAATAGTTCCACTCACAGGTTTATGGACAGTGCTGAGCTGGGCCTGAACACAGGGTACCAAATGGTTAGCCTTCCAGTAGCCTTTTTCTTGATGTTGGCCCTGTGCTGTCGACACGTTAGACGTTTGTCCAGTGTGACGCCTAGGTAACGTTGAGTGTTGCTAAAGGGGATTCGGGTGCCTGTTGTGCTGACCTGCTGTAGGTCTACTGATGCTCATCAGCGGCTGGGAATCAGGCTGTGTTGTAAGAAATACTTCTGAGCCTCATGTTTCGTCTGCTGCTGCGTGAGAAAATACAGAAACACAAAAACAACTTAAGCAGAAAATAGGAGGGTCTCAAATCCAGCTGATTATGTAACTACCCGACCACTGCGTGCTCGCAAACAGTTCGGCAGTTTAAGCTAACGAACAGCTACAGTGTTCATCACGGTTTAGGTTGGAAAAACAACTACCCGCAGTTCCAGTGTCTCTATGAATCACCCAGCACCAAGAGACTAAACCTCTAGCACAAGTCATGCATTTAACCATGCCCTTCACTTGACGTGTTGACTTTATTTGTTCTAAAAACTAAAATTTGATTCCCAGAAGCTGCTAATGTGAACAATATCTTCCAAAGAGGATAACATTTTACTGTAGCTCCCATTTGTAATTTTTGAGTACTCTGAAAACTAATGATATTGTTTTGTTACCTCCAGGTACTGAAGCTTTTGTATGGCAGATAAAATATATGCTGTTTATCGTATTCATATAAAACGAAGTCCCCACAATAGGTTGTAATGAACATTGTAAAAATGACAAAACAAATTTTTAACGGTATTTATTCGGCACTATAGACACATCAGTTATTTACACTGTTGTATCAGTTAGTTATTTCTGTTGCTAGTAGCTCAGATTCTGTGCTGCGTGTGTGGTATACTGATAGTTCTGAGCGCCGCCAAACAAAGGTTTATTGACTAAAGAGCAGTCTGACTGCTGAGGGAGTGCAGGTGAACATTGTTTCAAAGCATTTACCGAGATATATACACCTCGATTAAAATAGCTGTATAAATGACGTATGAGCCAGTCGAGTGATGGGGGACAGCCACCAGCCAATCGTAGTTCTTTCCCGAGCACCACGAGCTCTGTGTGTCGCTTCTTTTGCTCTTTACTGCACAGCCTTGTCAACGTCACACTAGCAACACTGACACACGCCGCTTCAATCTGCCAGTCACAAAGTTAATTATCCGAGATTTAATAGCTTTGTGAATCATCAGTAACAGTTTACTGTTGCCAGTGATCCTACTAACTGAAAGGTTATGTGGAGCGACCTCTGGGCGAATAACCTGCAGAATGATAACTTCAAGGATTTATTAATTAAAAACATGCGTTGGCAAATAAAATGATCTTTTAAAATGAGGTTTATCTTTCCAAGAATCGTGGCATCACGAAACTGCACTGGAGCCATATGATGCCGTAGACCTGAAGATGGCTAGCACAAAAGGCCTAAACTGGTCATCATTTTTAAATAAATCAGTATTTGAGATCTTGTCTGTTTCATTAAATGACCAGTGATTATTCTCACAATGGTAAGTAATCGTTTCGCTGTGCACGGGTGTATCAGACTCTCTGAACTAGGATGTTGGGGAACAATTAGAACTGAATTTGGAACGTCACACCGCGTGTTGTTTTAAGTGGGAGACATCGATGAACAATCTTCAGTATTGTGCGGCGGGTGTGTAATATCCAAAAGGAAGTGCGAAGCTCCGAAAGTTCATTTCTGACTCCAAAGTGGTGCAAGTATACGTGTGTATGCAAGATTAAAGGCTTCGTGAAATGATAGTTTCCGTCTAAATAAGTGGGTGTCGTTCTTCTGTGATTAACCTGGCCTAGCGTAACATGTCTTCATCCAAAAACAGCCGGACGGGGTGGCCGAGCGGTTCTAGGCGCTACAGTCTGGAACCTCGTGACCGCTCCGGCCGCAGGTTCGAATCCTGCTTCGGGCATGGATGTGTGTGATGTCCTTAGGTTAGTTAGGTTTAAGTAGTTCTAAGTTCTAGGGGACTGATGAGCTTAGAAGTCCCATAGTGCTCAGAGCCATTTGTGTCATTTGAACCATCCAAAAACGGGTGGGGACCTTTTTTGGTCCAGTGGGTAGTGGTGCTTTTTCCTTTAGAAGTTGTATTTCTTGGAAAAAAAAAGACCAGTGGTATTGTGTAGTCTTAATCCAATAGAGTCGAGCTGATGTGATTTCTTCAGCGGTAACTTCTCCATGCGAGTTCTCTTTGTCAGTCAGTCCTCTGTCAAATCGAATCACGTGAGCCGTGACTCTTAGTAGTTTCCAGTAAGAACTAAATCTTTCAACATTTATTAGTGGTTGGGGCGTTTCCGCAGTGAGGAGCTGTGGACCCGGATGAATGTTCTTAGTTTATGGCAAAGCTGCTGGTTCAAGATACTCATTTGGCCAGAGACTGCGCCGTTGCAATAACCGAAGTAGATCGTGCCACCGTATGTCCATCATATGTAGGGTCTGAGGCATTGTTCGTCTAGATAGATGATCCGCAGAATTTCCTTTACCTGCACAATGTTTCCACCGGGATTGCGAGGTGTAGTTTCGAATTTCCGTGACCGTGTTGCACACAAAGGTTTTCCAGGTATTGGCATTACCTTTTATCAATGTACGTGTCACCACGGAGTCCGTCCAAAGAGCTGCCATGCTCATATCTGTGTTGGTAGCCTCGCAGTAGTAACGTAGGAATCTCGTTCATATCAATGCTGCCAATAGTTCCACTCGGGGCAACGTAGCCGTTTTATGGGTGTTAGTCTACTTCTGCTACATATTAATGGAACATGGAACTTACAAATAGCGTTAACCTAATATACAGGACTACGCCGTATGTTCTCTCTGAAGCATCACAAAAGACTTGAGTGAATGCGGTCCCGGAGTCTTGTACCCATCTTTTTACAAAAGTGTGTCATCGTTTTGCAAGAGCTGATATCCAACGATGCCACAGATAGGTAAGATGCTGAGGCAGAAGTTCAGCCCACCCCAGCCCAAGTATCCAAGTATCTTGAAATAAAATCATTCCTGTTACGTATACTGGGATTACTAAGCACGGAGGTGCATAGAAACCAGCGGTCAGCTGTAGTAAGTTACTTCTGGTGGCTGCGATCTAAGATATCTTGTCGATGAGCTATTGTTTATCCGTACATTACGTATAGGTTACCGTTTTTCATTGAACTCCCAACATTTGAGCAGTTTTTTATGAGCTCTCGTACTTCCGATTTCCACACTGCAACTACATGCTCAGAGTTTGTTGCCCACTTCGACAAAGGCGGTTTAATTTGACTCATGAGTGCGGTCAGTTCATAATAAAGAGTTGTCGCCACTTTGTCGTCTGCAGCGCCTCCTGAAGAATCGTCCATACAAGTATTACCGTCTAACAAGGAACGTGCGGTACGAAACGGTAAGAACATGCTTGCCAATTCTCTCAGGAGCGTTCGAAGTAAGGACGGACTACATTTTAAGCTCAAAGGAAAATCTTTTAAATCGGTGCGAGTCATCCTTCGGTGGTCAGATCTCCGCCATCAGGACCGAGGAGTAATTGTAAAAACGCGTGGCTAATAACTGCGATAACGGCAAAAGGTCGCCGCGTTCGAAACCCCATGAGTACTGTGGTTGCTTCAGGAAGCAGGCTAGGTTCGGTTTCTAAGCCATTTTAACTAAAATAACTCAGAAGAGACTGTTCTGAAAATGCAGCTGGATAGCAGAATGTGGATTAATTTTGATTTTCAGATATATTCTGTGTATTACCCTACTCGTGAAACATCCAAGTTTTAGATGTTGTCCCCCTTGCACGGTATCCGCCATCTTGTAAAACCGCTAAGAAATGACACTGTTTCATCCTTTCCTCAGTAACTCGTTTCCATTTATAACACTATTGTCTGCTACTGCTGAACCATAACCTTAAAGCAGGTTGTGAAATAAAACAATATTATTAAAGCAATTATGTTATAACGCAACAGAGCAGTGTTACCCTCTGGGAGGAATTTTGTTCTGTTGACCGTGTTGTACCTAACGGAGGTGGCTTATCGGAAATGAAAGTCAGAATTACGGAAATATTTGAACAGTAACAAACAAAATTTTGCCTATCTGCACTGTTTAACAGGTAAAGAAAACGGTCGCCAGCCTAACTAGGCAAGAGAATGATTAACATTCTCGTTCAAGAAAATAGTTATTAGTAACTTGAATGGATAAACACAACCTATACTTTGTCACACGCGAGTGCAGTGAACTCTTGACACATACATATGAGTACGTTAAGATTGAAACTAACAGTTAAAGCAGCACAAACTATTTGCAAAATTATAACAGATACTGAAACACACTATTACTTTCAGGGCTTACACAAACTGAATGATCTGTATAACATTATTACTATTAACTGCAAAATCATTAATTGGATATAGGTTAAGTCTCTCTCAGTTAAGTACGTTACCATTTAAAATGAAAGTTAATTTTAATCCACTTAAAGGTTGCTCCTCACTATCATTTGACTAAAGAAATTATGGTTTTCATAATTAATGGTCTTTCCGTTACTTGTTACCGAGTATTAACCCAATAGACAAACTGTGAATCCTGTTATATTTTTAATAAGCACTTCTAATACACAGGAGAGACAAACACTTAGCAAACTTGAGTATATAACGTTCCACACTGCAGTTTTCCACTTTTACTACACTGAGACACAAAATTAACATATATGTAAGATACTGACTCACCTTCTGTGATTTACAACAGGCTGTAATGAGATCATTTACGAAGCAAAACTTTATAAGCCTCTGTCTTACGAACTCTTAATTTGAAGTTGGCGACAATACATTAATAAGCAGTTTTATTAGGAAATTTACTTTCATTAACTTTAACTTTCTTTTTTTTACTATGTTTAAGAGGCATTGATTAGCAAACACACTGGTCTTTAATGTTCTTTCAGTAAGGACACTCGGAAATCACTATAGTTCAAACGGAGAGGAACCTGAGAGGTGTTATGATAAGGAGAAAAATCAATATAGGTACATAAACTCAGTTATAAATTACCTTATATTTGAGCACACTAACACATCCATTAAGCCGATCCTTCTCTGTGCATTGCTATAGTGCTCCATTACAGTGATTGCGCAATGTGGTGGCGATTGCATGTCGGTAGGTGGAATTACAGGTAGAATTACTGGACTCAGTCATTTCTTGGTAGCGATGATACATGCAAATTCCAGAATAGTTCCAGCTATTTATCCATCCATCCGAGGCATTGGAAAGTAGCAGAAAAAAACCTCTCTCGGAACCAGCACAATATGCAACATTTACATGGCAGTGCACGATTTGGTAGCTCGTCCCCGACTCGTAGCTCGTCCACGACTCTCTCTCAGTTCCACCTTTTCTACCTATGCCAACCACAATTTGCGCGCGCTACACAGTTCCGTCCCCGAGGGGAACCACAACACCTTTTACATACAAACTAACTAAGAACCCTAAGTGAGGATCAGCAGTTTACACAACAATAATCAAATACATTAAATAAAACAAAACATTTGCACATACTGACATTTCTACCAAAAATTATTCACACAAAATTACAATCATATACAGTTAATTTTGTTCCCTCCAAATGAGACAAAGAATTCAAATGTCAGATATACTACATTGCTTAGAATCAAACAAAGACATCAAAGTTCTTACAAAGAAAGGAGTATACAATTTTGTGTTATTGATTCAAACACATTTACAGAAGCTCAATGATGTAACATTAAATGAAACATAAGCAAAATAAATCCGTACAGCATTAGAGCTATGGTGTTACACATTCCATTTTAGGGGAAAATGTTCCATTATCAATTTTAAAGAGCGTCGAATTTCCTGCAATTTTCATACGTAACGTTGCAACGTGACAACTAATCGTGAAGACGTAATTGTGGATTCCTCTTTTAGGTGTGGGTGGTACGACTGGACCTGTTAGGAGGGCAGTTGTCGTTGCTTTTCTGTCCTACAGCTCCTGTAAGCTACCGTCTGTAGTAACTGGATTCTCAAGTTCGTGTGGTCCACGAAATCACTGGCCCCTTACATTTATTGCCGGGTATTAATAATTTCTAGTGGAAGGTTTTGACCAACCAGTAAAAATTAGCACGCAACGGATAATGCATTATTTCTTTTTTGAACGACTACAGAAGGTACCTGTTCAGGGCTTACCAGGTAATATTTCATTTTCTTAATTTCGTTACCCAGGATTCAATTGAGGTATTGATGTTGAACTATTCTCTATGATGAAGGAGTAAATAATTAGCAAACATGGATTAAAGGATATTGAATAAATAAATAAATAATAAATAAAAATAAATAAAAAATAAATAAGCATCAATGGCGTTTAAACTACTGGACTTTTTTCTGTTGAAATGAATAAGATCACAATTCGTTTCACTAGTTAACATCGATCAGTTCCTCCACGTAATTGTGGAATGGGAGACTGGAGCGCTGACCTGGCTTCAACGTAATGTTCTACAAACACACAATTACATCGAAACCCATGCTTATTGTATTAAATTGCTATTGGGCACACAAAACAAGTTGAGCAATGACGCTACAGGTGAACTAGGTTAGGGTGGAAGAGAATTTCAAAGGCCTTTGTCAAGTCAAAGGGTATTAAAATCAGATCCTTTGCTAAACGCACGAGTTTAAACAGTGTATATTCCGTAATGCACAACAGTGCCAACAAATCAAATAGTTATGGGGGACCACAAGAAATATTATCACTTCACAGGTGGCCAAGTTTCAGTGGACAAAAAAATCCAGAAAAATACGGAAACACAAGATTATTCTTTCGCTATTTACACTCGCGCAGAATCGTATGGTTATCCATCGTTGACAATACATTTTCAGTCCGAAACTACATTGAATCAATGTGGCTTTTGATCCGACCTACCACATGGTGCGAAAACAAGTCCACAAAGGAAACGCATAGAAAATAAATAAAAATCTCCCAAAATATTACTGAAAATGAAAGAGCAGTTTCAAATACATTTGATGAATGAATTTACGTTATGCGGAGAGCAATAATAATGACCGTGAGCTTAAGGCCCATGGTGCTGGCGTGACCAAAGTCCAACCGTAAAGTTCAACTGAAATGTGAATAAATTGTGAAAATAAACTCCCTTATGGGGGTTTAGTGGTTATCTTGCATCTGATTTGAACAACTGGACTCCATTACTGAACAGATTTCATACAATCTAATAGCTTTGTTACTTTACCAAATCGAGAGCTGCGTCTCCACTTCTGTTCAGTGTCGGGTCCCAGGAGCAAGAGACGACCGGACACCTCGCCTAACTGAACTTCGTTCAAGAGGTGGTGGGGGAAGATTCGCCAATCTAACAGAGTAGAACAGCGATACTTCGCGAGCTCTTTTTGGCCTGACGTGCCCTCCATCTTTGCTAAACTTGCTCACGTTTAGGGGGTTGGTCCTATCCTACCACAGAACCACTCTACACGTGCACAGCTACGACCTTTGACCAAGCTTTCTGCTACATCATTAACTATCTCAATCACACAAACCAGGTCGCATAAAGGAATGGCAACTAGTAAATGTGGCACTCATGAAATGAATGACTGAATAAATAAATAAATAAACACTTGGTCCATTCTCTTCTGTATGTTACCCTAGTAATTACTTCTGCTGATTAAAAAAGCACTCGTATAAGTTCTCATGTGCCAGGATTTATTCAAGAAAATATGGAACGCGACAACAAGTTCCGTTTCATCGTGCTGTAAAATTCTGAACAGTTGCCAAAACACGAATCTATGGAAATATCAAAAAATGTCAAGAAGTCGTAGTAAGTCGTATGTCAGTGGATTCGCCTCAGTAACTTTGGTTTAGTGCAGCTTCGTCCACAAAGCAAATTAACCAGCGTCGTAGAAGATATAATTTCCTTCAAGATTCATACATAATAACTGTAATTACTACCTATATATGACGAAAAATGTGAAACAGGACTCGAAACTGAAATATAATCCTCAGACAAAAATAGTATTGATGAATGTAACAATGTAATGTCGTCTTTAAGCCATTATGTATGCAATTTATACATGTACATCATGAGAATCATTTAATTTCTGGGGAATAAGTACTTTTGAAAAAGAAAAACACAAATTTTCAATAGTTTTACATGTACTCATATTTCAACAAACTACAGTTTAAAAATAGATCTTGCATTTTTTATAATATGTACAAAATTTTAAGTCAAAAGTTCTTCAATTTTTATTGTTTTGGAGCATATGTGTCTCATGTGTAGAGTTCATGACTTCTACCAATATGCAGTGAATCATCTAAATCGTCTTCTTCCATGTTTATTTTCACATTATTACGTGATTCGAATCAACAATGAACACATATAGTGAAGTATCGAAGTTCAGCAATGGCTGTGTAACTGGTTCTTTATTCATTGGTAATGGAGTTAGACACCAACACCCTTGTTCCAACCCCACTTGAGGGCGTCTTTTTCATACCCCCTTCACGTCTGAACCTGCAGTTGTATATCCATCACATCGAACTTTATCGCTTTTTGAAGGTATGCAAGTGAAATCGAATTTACTGTTTGTACAGAATTCTGGTGCGCTGACTCGTGGACAAGGTATAACGGGCAGCGTTCTCAATCAGTGGATTCTGGGGTTGGCTGCATTACAAAATGTCTGTGCTGAAACTGAGAACTTCCACAGCTGTGAATCGGCTACTGTGGAAGAACGTAATGGCATGAGACGTTTCCAGGGATAATACTGACATTAATAAACTAACTCAGTGGTTTTCGAATCACAGTCTTTTTCCAGCTGTTAAATACTTAATGTCAATAATTAGTGGAGTGATTAGATGTGAGAACATCAACTGCCATCTGCCCTGGAAGGTTGATTCTATAGGTATGAATAGAACTGTGAACATCAGTTCTGAGAACATGAATATCAAACGTAAAAATGCAGTAGTGCCTCTGCCCATCGTTGTTAACAATATAAACACGAAGAAATGGTAAGGGGCCTTCGATCCTCTCAATCGTCTCTGAGTACTCTGAATGTGACGTGAAAAAATACTTCGAGTGCTCACTTGCTGCCATTCAATTGTCATTTTTTTCTGAGGAAGTTATTCGCGAAGCGACGAAGTTCACATTTAACTCTGCCTTTACGCCCTTACTAAGTGTCAAAGGAGTGGGAAAGAGCAAAGTTGATGCAGTATATTATTGCTGTCTTCTACACAGAGCTCGCTGAAATCGGTAAGAATTTTTTCCTGCTACTTTTAAAAGATTTGTAGCCTACGTACAGCGACATCATTGTCAAAATTCTGCGGAAGTCTTCTATGGGTACCGGACAGAAGAAGATAACAGGAACACAAAAACTACCGAAAGAGCTTGTCGTTCCAGACTGTAGTCATGTGCAGAAGTTCTCATTAATGCTACCACTTAACCGTAGATGTCTAAGAATCAACTGTTATCGAATGAAAATGAAAAAGTCCCGCTTTAGAAGGAATTTATGCGAGCACAAATGGTCATCAATCGGGCAGTAGAAGAACCTGGCTTGTTAACTATGAAAAGCGCCATTTCATTGTGTTCCGTCGTTTCTGTTTTTGTTATTGGAGGAGACATTAATCCTTTCGTTTTGGTGACCGTTTTGTCACCAGATAATGTGTTGTTTTGCAAATATGGAAGGGGTAACTTAGGAGACGAGCGTTATTTCAAAACATTCTTCAAATATAAAGATACAGTGGAAAATGTTCTATTTTACGATGCGATACTACCTCCGCTCTGTTTTGTTCGGGTAGTCATGTTTTGCATCACATTTGAAAGTGACGCTTCTCACAATAAAAATGTTCCTATTTTCAAAGGTCCAGATGCAGAAAAATTGAAGATCGGGGAAGTAAGTGAAAATTTCCTTGCGTCACTTCACGGAGGTGTCTCGAAACTTCTGTAGATGAGTTGCGATTTCTTCGTTTTTCTAAAGCTGCTACAAACACGAAATTCGATTTCACTCGCATACCTCCAACAAGGGATAAAGTTCAATATAATTCATATAGAACTGGACGTTCAAACGTGAATGGAATATGAAAAAGACCCTCTCAGGTGGGGTTGGAAGAAGGGTATTGGTGCCTAACTCCAGTGGCAATGAACAAACAACCAGCTACTAGCCATTGCTGAGCATGATTTCATGCGAATGCAAAAGATACTCGTGGCATCACGTGCACCTGCAAAAAATAGAGTTCCATCTCCATTGTACGTGTTCAGTGTGGATTCTAGTCATGTGTTAATGCACCAGATGTTTAATTCAACATGGAAGAAGATGAGTTAGATGATTGACTACATGTTGTTCGAAACGCTGAATTGTATGCTTTGTGAGCGTACAAGCTGTGGCGGGAGCTTAGAGCGGCCGTTTCTTGCCACAGAGCACGTGGCTGTCGGTTGCTGCGGGGCCGTACGACCACCTAGAGTTTACGCAGCCTTGGAAAAACCCGAGCAGACGCTTGACAGGGCTGTATATGGCCCTGTTTGCGAGCTTGGGGAAACTTATATGCCAGCGAAGAATTCATAGAAACAGAACTAAGAGTGACACGGAGATGCGAAATGTCACTCATAGGCACAAAAATATGTAAAACTAAATTATTTAGATGCGCCACAAAAGTATATAATAGTTTAAAAGTTATTGTCGTCCTAAAAATTGTAAATTTATGAAAGTTCAAAAGCTAATGTCTCGGCAATTCTTTGGCCGGTTAATATGAACAAAGTGTTCACAAATGCAGCTAGTACAGCTTCGTCGAGCAATCATAGCCGATTTAGCTGAATATGTACCATTTTTGAATGAGAGGTCGGAATGTGCGATTCGACTGAGAGAAAATGTGTTTTTAGTAGTAAATAACTATAAAGAGACGAAACGAGCGACAGCAATCTAAAGTTTAAAGAGGTAAATGAGTAATTAAGTACGTATTTTTATTTGTTTATTTACGTTTAGTATCAAAAATCTGGGAAAAGCAGCATCAAGCCACAAGAACATTAATTGTGAAAAAATATTGCCAGATACAGAACATTGGACCTTCAATTCTTATCGGCCGAAAATTTTTCTATGTATGATATGTGCTGTTGTGTATGTCTTTAGAAATTCGTAATTCCTTTTGCCAAACATTGTTTTGAGTTTGACAGTCGTTTCGAGCGTGCATAGGGCGGCCATCTTTGACGTGAGTAGAGTTGTCTTTGAGCGACGTTAAGAGCCGTACGTGTCGCACATCTGGGGCTAGTAGTGGGTTGGTAGCCACGTTTGGGGACAAGTATGTATGTAGCGACGCGACGTTCGAAAGCAATCAACCAGGGCGCAATATAGTTGTTTAGGACAACAGTGTATTTTGTAAATTGTAACCAGACTGTCGTGAAGTGTTGTAGCACCGGTTATTAACGGCCGCCCTTGCGTAAGAGCCCTTCAGACTGCATTTTAAGTTTTTAGTGAAATATTGAAGAAAAATAGACTACTTGTTCAAATTATAAATCAACGTGAGTGACTCAATATTTTAAATTTCACCGCAATACCTGCCTGCATTATTCTTTTATATTTACTTTCAGCTCAAAAATTGAGTTTACGACAGGTGTGAGCAGGCACCCTATGACGGAAAACGCAGCCAAACATTGAGACCAGCCACATCTGTGGGCCGCTCAAATAAACTGAGTATAGCATGTATATTTTCGTGCCATAGCACGTGGAGGCTCGAGCTAACCATCCAATTTACAGTGCGTAGTGCCCAGCTTCAACCACATCTGCTCCAAAACAGTAGAAGTTGATGAATTTTTTAGATAAAATGTTTTTTTACATATTATTAAAATAAAATTTAAGATCTATTTTAAAACTGTATTTTCTTGAAATGTAAGTATATGTAAAAGTGTTGAAAATTTGTGTTTTTGTTTTTCTAAAATAGTTATTTCCCTGAAATTACACGAATATCGTGAGTTACGTGTATATATTGCATACATAGTTGCTTAAAGATGATATTACATTCATGACTACTAATTTTGATGGTATTTCAGTTCCGAGTCCAGTTTCACTAAAACTGTTAATGTCGTAATGTATAGGAACCAATTACAAAGATTTTAATGAATCTTGAGGGAAACTTAGTTCTCTCCAACGCTAATTAATATGCTGTGCGCACAGGACAGCACTATAATAAGGCAGAACCACAGACACTGAGCTGGTGCGCTGCTGGGGCCATCTCCATCGAATGCCGGACATTTGCCACGCCAGACATTAGCCACGCCGGACATTGCCACACTTGCCGCTTCGCCAGGTAGCTTGAGTAGCGATCCCTCAGGTAAGGGACGTCCTTCCTCGAACCTTCTATCCACCTTCAAAGCGCCGTCTCCACATCTTACTCGATACAACCAGTACGTAATTGACTTTCTTCTTCGACATCTTGGCGAAATACAGAGCTTCTTTTCCGAAATCGAAATATTTATTTGGGAAATGAAAGCATCACCGACGATTATGTCAGTATGTAGTTAGTTCTGCCAAGTATAAATATAGATCCCTCTGTCTGAACGGTAGCTTCCTTTCACGCTTGCTGATTGCGATAGAAACAGTCCATCGCCATGGAAGCAACAAGAAAGGAACGATGTATAGAGAATACGAATGTACGCTAATCATTTCTTTTTGAGCATTGCATTTGCGCCTACTTTAATTACTACAACTGCATGCCCAAAAGACAATAAGGAACGAAGAAATGGGTATGTGAATGTTTAAAAAGAAGAACGACATACTCCGTATTAATTTAAAATCTCTAAAATCCGATATCCCTTGCGGCGAAACATTAGTTAATAAAGTGTTCATACTTAATAAAATGTTACGGGATAATGTTCAAAACATGACTGAAAATACGTTCACTAAATAGAAATAAGAACCTATGATTGACATGTCATCTAAAGTCGACGTACACTTTTAAAATGTTACAAATAAGGAAATAAAGTAATACAGAATGCCATGCTTGTAACGTACTTTGTTGTTCTACATTGTTTAGTTCTGGTATTTACAGGGTCACAGAGAAAGCATCCTAGGTTTTGGAGGGAAAAACTGTAATTTTTTTGATCTGAAGTACAACAGAAACAAGAAGCACAACTTAAGGAAAATTAATGTATTGTGTGTTAGAATGGGCAGAGGTTATATTCGACCACCGGAATAAATTAATAACTGGCTCCTTTTACCGACCCCCGGTCTCAGTTGAAACAGTTGCTGAACAGTTCAAAGAAAACTTGAGTCTCATCAGAAATAGGTACCCTACTCATACAATTATAGTTGGCAGTGACTTCAATCTACCTTCCGTATGTCGACAAAAATAAATTTTCAGACCCTGCTGTAGATAGGAAACAACTTCCGTAATTGTTCTAAATGCTTCTTTTAATTATTTTGAACAATTAGTTCACGAGACCATTCAAATTGTAAATGGTTAAGAAAACACACTTGACCTCTTAGCCACAAATAATCCTAAGCATCACGGCGTATACAGGGACTAGTGAGCACACAGTCGTAGCAAGGCTCAATTCGGTAACAAAGAAATTCACCAAACCTAAACGCGAAATATATCAATTTATAAAAGCAGCTAAAAATTCTTGACGTCTTTCTAAGGGACAGTCTTCAATCCTTCCAAACTATGTAAGTGAAGAGCATATGTGGCTTAAGTTCAAAGAAATAGTATCAACAGCACTATACAGATTCATACCATTTAAATTAATAAGAGACGGAACTGATCCCCCATGGTACACAAAACACGACAGAAAGCTGTTGCAGGAGCACCGAAAAAGACACGTATAAGTTAGACGAACCCAAAATCTCCGTGATTGGCTAAGTTTTACTGAGGCTTGAAATTTGGTGCGGATTTCAATCCGAGATGCATTTAATAGTTTCCACAACAAAACTCTCTCTATAAATGTGGATGAAAATCCAAAGAGATCCTCGTCCTGTGTGTAAACCACCGGAAAGGCTCAGTAAGTACCTTTACTGCGTGACAGCGACGGTAATGTTACTGATGATAGTGCCACTATATTGGAGCTACTAAATGCAGTTTTCCGAAATTCCTTCACCAAAGAAGACGACGTAAATACTCCAGAATTCGAAATGAGAACAGCTGCAAACATAATATAGTAGGAGGAGGAGCAGGGGGAGGGGAAAACAAGGGACCTAACACTTCGGAGCTGGTAAAATCGTGAAATGTGCGCACACCGTGCGAGCGACAGTGACGTGTTGGCTGTGTATGTGTGCAGCGTGGCGAGTGGCCGACTCGGTACGACGGGGGAGCGTGTGCAGCTGCTGCGGCGTGCTGAGCCGTTGAAATGCTGATCCGCTGCCGACGGTGATTGGGATTTCCTTCAGAATTGAAGAACACATTTCCTTCGTGTCTGTTACATGTTTCTCAAAGTGAACGAACTGGAGTCGTCGAATTGTACCTTGGTGGGATCTGTTCATGTCAATTGAATACCCGAGTGCACTGAAAACTATCTTGCTTGTTTCAGTTACTTGTCACTGTGTTTGGTCTGGCCGCCTGATATGTTGACGTCTTGTAAGGGAGTGCTAGCTACGCACAACAAATAGACATAAAAACCGTGCTTAATGTGTAGCTAGAGGTCATACCAAGTAGTGCGCAAGTCTGTGCATGGCATTCGGGAGCGGGCCGAAATAATTTTCCGTATCTCCCTTTTTTATGTTATTATTTTATTTGTTTGCTCTACAGAAATGACCAATCAAATTTTAAGAGCCGTCGCTGGGCAAGTGGGTTAGTTCTGCTTGGGTTCGTTTTGTGCAGTGTATAAGGTTCAAATGGCTCTGAGAACTATGGGACTTAACATCTGTGGTCATCAGTCCCGTAGAACTTAGAACTACTTAAACCTAACTAACCTAAGAACATCACACACACCCATGCCCGAGGCAGGATTCGAACCTGCGACCTTAGCAGTCTCGCGGTTCCGGACTGAGCGCCTAGAACCGCTAGACCACCGCGGCCGGCCAGTGTATAAGTTAAGGTTTATTTATAACCAGTTGCGCAGATATGTTTTGTGTATCTGATGCGCCAGAATTTTGTCTGCCGATGTCACGATGGAAGAGGGAAATTTAAGGACCTGGATCGGTGTTTATTGTTACTTCGTTAGTGTCCTGCAATTCCATTTTTCAGGTGGAGCGTTGTGGTTTTCCGGAAGCTTAATTGTAGCGGACCAGAACGACTTCCGCCAAGGGTCCAGCCAAATTTGAAAGGCAACTGAGAGACGCGTATCGTTCTTAACCATGTTCCAGTAATGATCTGCTCCGATTAGTAACTCGATGGGAATTTTATCGTATCCTTCTACTGTGTCGGCCAGTCGGACATTAGTAATGTGTTTACCTTAGAATTCTTGAGGCACTGGCTGATGGTTTGAATCAGAATGAAAATTCTCAAATGGCTCAACGCGCTTCTTAGTGTCAGTCGGATTAGACGTCGAGAGTGTGCTATAGGGAATGAAGACTAGAGTGCATCAATTTTTAGTGGATGATTTGCAATGACTTGTTTTAAGTTATCGATCAGCGATCTACTTAAACAATTAGACTGGCTTCCACCATCTCGGATACAGCGTGTGAGTCTACTTACTGTGGTGGGCCCTATTCAAACATTCGAACGGTCTGAAGGTATGTGTACTCTGGAAGCATAGTGTTCACGTTGTCGACGGAAGTTTGTTCGGTAAGAGGAACTGGCCAATTGGAATGTTCTCAATGTGTACTAACTGACTTATGATGACCTATCTTGCAGAAAACGCTTTTTCCTTTTCTTCCTGCAGTCTTTGCAATATGGCCCCGGTTAAGGCAAAGAAAGCACCTATTATTGTGTCTCAAAATATTGAGTTTGTCATGAACATTCTTTACTGTCTTGCAATCTTGGATCCAGTAATAAAACTGCTCACAAAACGCACAGTAGGTGCCCTTCGTACTTACTTACGTATTGTGTGCCCTAGCTTTGAACGGACATAGAGAGTTGCGATAGACGGTACAACGCTAGTTAATCTATTAGTTTCCCATCGAATGATTTCTGGCATCAGCGCCTGGTCTATCTCTTCTGAGAAGTATTCCATCAGTTTCAGAATGTTCCCTTCTGACATCAGTACGTTCTTGGTATGGATTATACCTCGCCGACATATGTCCTCCGGGAAAGCGCGAAGTATTATAGGAACTAACAGACGACCATAAGATTCTATGGTCTTCCCTTGCTCCTATAGAACCTCGATGCGCTTCTTACATTTTAAGTTGGGAACTTCTGGAGAGTCGGATGACACATGCGGGACGTCTTCCAGATAACCAAGATCTGCCTGAATAATTAATGCTGCCTTTGTCACAAAACTCTTTAATGTGCTCGTAGGAAGCTACAGCTATAGCGATTCCTCTTGTCCCCCCCCCCCCCCCCCCCGCTCCGAGATAGCCTGCTGAAAGAAACATGTATTTAGTGACAATTGACAATTATGGGTCTGCGTCGATGGAAGATTCAGACTGTTCCCAGAAGCGAGCCCAGTGTTCGATGTTACCAGAGAACGGCAGTGGAAGTCGAACACTGTCACGCGGCTGCGTAGAAAACGCTGAATCCGTCCTGACCGCCGTGACGTCAGACATTCTTCTCTCAATACCGTGTTCTGCCTTCAGGATTTCTGGTTTCGCTGAGTCTGTGTATTCTTCGCTCGCTGAGACATCGGCTTCCTACCCTAAGTTGTCGACTAAGTCCTGAATAATGTTTTCCAAAGTTATAAAATTAGCTGAAGTCTCCTGCAGACGATTACAAACAGATTCCATCTCGTTTCTGGGCATGGAGTCGTTAAACGAAATTATTTCGCTGACGAAGCGAATAAAATTGGAATAGTAGGTTCCCCTACGTCCTACTCGACTATTACTTCAATTACTAGTAAGCGTGCATTCATGTAGTATGTTTCAGTAATGAACAGAGATAAACGGAGTGCCCCAATGCGTTAAAGACTTTCCTGGAGGCGCGAGATCCCGTCGTGCAGTCACCGCATAGTCGTTCGAAATGGGCGTGGCCTCGCTCAGCTTATCGACGCCCGCGGGACTCTGGAAGTTGCCGTCCGTGTCGCCGCCTCCCAGATTTCGACACCAACAATGTTGAGGCACAAATACAATGCAAATTTTCAAGTCAAACACAAATAACTTTTTTTGCACATTACTTCTATATCACAGAGAGATTACATAACATGTCACAATTCACAGATTCTTTATTGAACATAATGAGAATTACACACACGAAGGAATTGTGTTTATCTCCAAGCCCTGTTTTTCCATGCAATCTCCATTCCGTTCCAAGGCCTTCCTGCAACGCAAAACAAGAGCGTGTACGCCCTGTCGGTACCAATCCTTGGCGTGGTGGCGGAGCCAATGCTTCACTGCGTGAACTTCCTTTGCTGATTGAGAGTGTAAGTAGGCTGTTTAGGTTTTTATGTTGATAACGCCACGTAGCGCTCTATATGAAAATCACTGGTTGTGCTGTGTGCAGTCTGTGGCTGGTTTGCATTGTTGGAATATTTGCTATTGTAGTGTTGGGCAGTTGGATGTGAACAGCGCGTAGCGTTGCATAGTTGGAGGTGGGCCGCCAGTAGTGGTGTATGTGGAGAGAGAGATGGCAGAATTTTGAGAGCGGACGATCTGGACGTGTGTCCATCAGACTCAGTAAATCTGTAATACTGGATATCATGAACTGATAAATATATGATGACTTTTGAACATTATTAAGGCAAATACATTGTTCTCTATCAAAATCTTTCATTTGCAAACTATGCCTATCAGTAGTTAGTGCCTTCAGTAGTTAGAATCTTTTATTCAGCTGGCAGTATTGGCGCACGCTGTATTGCAGTAGTTTGAGTAACAAAGATTTTTGTGAAGTAAGTGATTCATGAAAGGTACAGGTTATTGTTAGTCAGGGCCATTCTTTTGTAGGGATTATTGAAAGTCAGATTGGGTTACGCAAAAAAATATTGTGTTTCAGTTTAGTGATGATCAGAATAAGTAGAGAGAAATGCCTGAGTACGTTCAGTTTTCCTCGGCTGTTTGAAAATCAAATAACATAAGAGATTTTATCAGCAAAGTCATTTCATAATTTTTGTAAGAGGAGTGTCAGGTGTGACAGTCGTGGATGGTCTCCGGGATCGCTGAAAATCGTGGAGCTCCACCAAACCGCAGTCTGATGACCTCACCCTCAGTGTCCAGCGACTAACCGTACTTCTGTAGACAGCAGATACACTTAGCACAATCGTTTTTGAATATTCTTCACAATTTCTTTCTCTGCAATGATAAATTCAATGGCGGCGCTTTGCTTGTAACGTACATCACCTCAGGCGCCATTTTGAAGCTGTACTGCAGCTATGCTACCTGTCGGAAGTGACGGAAACTTGGCTTGCTTACTCAGGAGACTTCAAATAACACATACGAGTAACGTTTCGCATTCGTAGCACTGTTTTCGGCTGAGAAAGAAAATGTTGTGCATTACTTTCTGAGCAACCCTCGTATAAAGCATCGCGGAAGCGTGGTTTCTGCGTTTCTCCACAGAGGAGATGAATCTGCGTTTACGTACGCGAGACTGACACAGCAGGATCAGCTTAGTTATAAGCTCACGAGTAATTATAAAATAAAAGTGAATTTAAACTGCCGGCCTCGGTGGCCGCGCGGTTGCAGGCGCTCCAGTCCGGAGCCGCGCTGCTGCTACGGTCGCAGATTCAAATCCTGCCTCGGGCATGGGTGTGTGTGATGTCCTTAGGTTAGTTAGGTTTAAGTAGTTCTAAGTTCTAGGGGACTAATGACCACAGCAGTTGAGTCCCATAGTGCTCAGAGCCATTTGAACCATTTTTTTTTTTTTAATTTAAACTTTCGTATCCTTTCTTTTTGTGGTGGGTTGATTCATGTACAGACATAAGGTTTATGCTTCTCTCCGTGAAGACCGCTTCTTGGGTACTTGATTAGTTGTGTGTTGCCCTACGGAGGATATTAATGTACAGTAAAGTAAAGGGAGATCCAGGGCGAAAAATGGTTCAAATGGATCTGAGCACTATGGGACGACATCTGAGGTCATCAGTCCCCTAGAACGTAGAACTACTTAAACCTGACTAACCTAAGGACATCACATACATCCATGCCCGAGGCAGGATTCGAACCTGCGACCGTAACAGTCGCGCGTTTCCGTGATCCAGAGCGTCAGTGGACATAGGGCACATAACGCCCTTAACAACACAGGAAGCCGTGAGAACTTTGGAAATTCTGCTCCGCGTATTAATTCTGTTGTGTACAGCATCATTCACAAAGCATACGCCGATAACAATGGTTCGTGTCTAGTACCTGCCCAGCGCACACTTACAGAGATGTTTCATTGAAGATTTATTCCATGACTGATTAAAATGTGTTGATGTCTTTAGAGGCATTGTTACTGTAAACCGAACTGTTATTGATGAAAAACTGTATCTGGAACGATCCTGTATCTGCTGGTAACACAATTCTCTTATTGTAATTAAGAGGTTACTTTCAGCGTCAGACATTAAAAATCACGGGACCCTGCTCCACCCAGAAAGGACATGAAGTAAGTAGTCGGTAAGGACACCGGTGAACGCTCTTGAACATCGACTCACGTTGGAGTACGCTTTAAAACGGCGTGTACGCCTCCTCCAGTTGTGTGAAAGGAACCGCATACACAGTGACTGTGATTGTCGTCCTCACCTAGACTGTGTAAAGTCTCGTTTAGAAGCCCTAAAGATCCTGATGCTGTAAGAGGAATATTAATTACGCGAGCGACTTGGGGGAACATAAACTGCGACACGCTGACGACAAATTTTGGTGCATAAACTGACGCAGAGCTTGAAAGAGGTGGCATGCATTATTTATCACTTGGTGAGCCTTGAGTAACGGGGTTGTTGATGACTCTGAGCAATTTAACGTGAAATACGCTGCCGGAACTCCTTTTGGAAGCGGGCGCAAGGAAATTGCCTACAGTCTCAGGAGCAAATAGCAACCGGGCTCGGGATTTCGCGATGAATGAGGATAAAGAGAATTATAATGGATCCTGCACCCAGAAAATATAAAAATATAAATCGATCTCAGATTCCACCTTCCATCTGCATACTTCCTGTAATGAGGCAAAAATTACTTCCAGTGATATACACTAGGTGGGACAGAGTTAAGTTTAACAGCATGAGCCATGGATGTATACTGCTGTCATTTACAATTGTGTATCTACTTCCCGCATAAGTTTCATCACATTTTTATTCTCTCCTGGACGGATTGTACAAATACTACTGTTACGAATTAAATACACAGTACAAAAGAAGTAGGGGAACACTTGTATGTAAATTGGGCTGTACTTGTAGACTTATTGCATGGCTTGAGGTCTTCACATTCAACGGAGGCGACATTTAAAATAATTCTCCATCTACTGATTGTGTTATGCATTACAATGTCAGGTGACCCTTCAGAAGGAAATGAGTGCCGGCGCTCCAGTGTTTTCTAATGGGGTACACAGATGGCCGTTATCATTTGTGGACGTTGAATTCAGCAGAGCACATTCAATGAGACATATTAATGGCGTGCGAGTTTCAAGGATGGTCTGTTTGATCCAAGAAGTATGCGCTTCCCGTCACGTTGCTGCAGATGGCAGTCCCTCTAGATGTGTCATCCAAGGTTGTGCACACGTTACGGGAAGAAATGTCAGCACACAAGGCGAGCTGGGCAAGGTCGCTGACCGATATCTGGCCACGTGTCCGATCAGACTGTGTCAACAGATTACGAGACAGGACCTTACGACCCAGCTCGCCGTCACTGCTGCCTTTCCCAACTAGCCACTTCGTCACTGGCAAAATGCGTTGTTCACAGACGATTCCCTGTATCCTCTGATGTGAGCAGTGCTTCCCAGATGCCAAGGAAACCGACAGATTTCCAGGGTTCTGTGATATTCTGGCAAGGCTTCAACGCTAGCAACCGTACGGATCATGTCACTGTTCATGGCCGCCTTACCGCCAGGTAGTGCATCGAACAGATTGTGTAAGAGAATGTGGTGGCTGTTGCGGTGGTGACCTTGAATTCCTTCTAATTCCAAGGCCTATGTGGCAGGCGTCAGCAAGGATGTCTTGCGAAACCTGGAGATTGAAATGATCGAGAGGTGAGCTCCGATCTAAACCCCATCGTAGATTTGTGGGACATGCTTGACATTCGTATTCGTTATCGTGCTGTTCCACCACACACTGTCCAAGAACTCGGTCGGGCTTTCATCGAAATCGAAAAATGGGAACGAATAAGACAGGATGACCTCTGTAGACTTACACGGAGCATGCCATGTTGCTGCCAAGTAGTGATCAGCGCTTATGTTGGGTATAAATGTTATAGAAGCTCTCAAAAGCCACTGAAAACCACACAAGTTTTCGACACCTGCCTGACATTTCAGTTCTTTTTATGTTAATGACAGAGGATGTAATGGTGTCTTATTATGTACTTAATTTGTAAAAGATAAGCATAATTTGGTAACATACCCATTCCTCAGTTATTGATCAAAGGAGTATGGGAGGCCCCAAAGTCATATTTTCCCCTAATACTTTTGGAAAGTTTATGCTCACAAGAGGCAGTCAGTCTTTACTGAAGCTAACCGCAGACGAGTGGCACCGGCTCACTGTGCTTAAATGTCGGTAGTAAGAGACCATCTGCTGCCATCACAAAGCACGTGAAACCGAACAAGACTGAAGAGCTCGTCGGGTTTTGCGACTTTCTCTACTGCAACAGTACTGAGATTTCGAAGGAGTCCGAAGTCATTCTTATCCAGAACATTTCCTCAGGGTCATTTAAAACTTTTTTTTTTTTACTTAAGGTTTGTAAATGCACTATCTTCCGAATCAAGACTTTAGCTGCGCAGATTTTTTGACTGAGTGGTGTCTGCACTGGAGTAGATTGCTAGGTAGCACTGTAACGGTATCATGGAATAATATAAACAGGCACAGGAAGTTATCCATTCAACATCGTTACTACAGTACAATTTACTCATTGTCATCACCTGTTGTGACATATCAAAACTATTTTGTCACTCACTGCGAAACTGACATAAGGTAGCCCCACCCCCCTCCTCCTCCTTTTCCCATAGCTCAGATCCTGCGTACGCTCTTGGTTACACATATAATTCTTACAGACAGCCTTGGAAATATAACCCCACACGTACTGTCTGCGTAGCAGACTTTAAAAGTATCACATGATACAATGATTTTTGGTTATTGTTTTGTTTTAGTGAATGTTATGTAATCGTTGTATACATGTAAGAACCCTGGAGATACTAAAAGGTATCAGATAGACTATATAATGGTAAGACAGAGATTTAGAAACCAGGTTTTAAATTGTAACACATATCCAGGGGCAGATGTGGACTCTGACCACAATCTATTGGCTATTACCTGTAGATTAAAACTGAAGAAACTGCAAAAGTGGAAATTTAAGGAGATGGGACCTGGATAAACTGAAAGAACCAGAGGTTGTACAGAATTTCAGGGAGAGCATAAGGGAAAAATTGACTGGAATGGGGGAAGAGGAATGGGTAGCATTGAGGGATGAAGTAGTGAAGGCAGCAGAGGATCAAGTAGGTAAAAAGACGAGGGCTGGTAGAATTCCTTGGGTAACAGAAGAAATATTGAATTTAATTGATGAAAGGAGAAAATATAAAAATGCAGTAAATGAAGCAGGCAAAAAGGAATACAAACGTCTCAAAAATGAGATCGACAGGAAATGCAAAATGGCTAAGCAGGGATGGCTACAGGACAAATGTAAGGATGTAGAGGCTTATCTCACTAGGGGTAAGATAGATATTGCCTACAGTAAAATTAAAGAGACCTTTGTAAAAAAGAGAACCACTTGTATGAACATCAAGAGCTCAGATGGAAACCCAGTTCTAAGCAAAGAAGGGAAAGCAGAAAGGTGGAAGTAGTATATAGAGGGTCTATATAAGGGCGATGTACTTGAGGACAATACTATGGAAATGGAAGAGGATGTAGATGAAGATGACATAGGAGATACGATACTGCGTGAAGAATTTGAAAGAGCAATGAAAGACCTGAGTCGAAACAAGGCCCTGGGAGTAGACAAAATTCCATTAGAACTACTGACGGCCTTGGGAGAGCCATTCTTGACAAAACTCTACCATCTGGTGAGCAAGATGTATGAAACAGGCGAAATACGCTCAGACCTCAAGAAGAATATAATAATTCCAATCCCAAAGAAAGCAGGTGTTGACAGATGCGAAAATTACTGAACAATCAGTTTAATAAGCCACAGCTGCAAAATACTAACACGAATTCCTTACAGACGAATGGAAAAACTAGTAGAAGCCGACCTCGCGGAAGATCAGTTTGGATTCCGTAGAAATACTGGAACACGTGAGGCAATACTGACCTTACGACTTATCTTAGAAGAAAGATTAAGGAAAGGCAAACCTACGTTTCTAGCATTTGTAGACTTAGAGAAAGCTTTTGACAACGTTGACTGGAATACTCTCTTTCAAATTCTGAAGGTGGCAGGGGTAAAATACAGGGAGTGAAGGGATAATTACTATTTGTACAGAAACCAGATGGCAGTTATAAGAGTCGAGAGGCATGAAAAGGAGGCAGTGGTTGGGAAGGGAGTGACAGGGTAGTAGCCTATCCCCGATGTTATTCAATCTGTATATTGAGGAAGCAGTAAAGGAAACAAAAGAAAAATTCGGAGTAGGTATTAAAGTCCACGGAGAAGAAGTAAAAACTTTGAGGTTCGCCGACGACATTGTAATTCTGTCAGAGACAGCAAATGACTTGGAAGAGCAGTTGAATGGAATGGACAGTGTCTTGAAAGGAGGATATAAGATGAACGTCAACAAAAACAAAACGAGGATAATGGAATGTAGTCGAATTAAGTCGGGTGATGCTAAGGGAATTAGATTAGGAAATGAGACACTTAAAGTAGTAAAGGAGTTTTGCTATTTGGGGAGCAAAATAACTGATTATGGTCGAAGTAGAGAGGATATAAAATGTAGACTGGCAATGGCAAGGAAAGCGTTTCTGAAGAAGAGAAATTTGTTAACATCGAGTATAGATTTAAGTGTCAGGAAGTCGTTTCTGAAAGTATTTGTATGGAGTGTAGCCCTGTATGGAAGTCAAACATGAACGATAAATATTTTGGACAAGAAGAGAACAGAAGCTTTCGAAATGTGGTGCTACAGCAGAATGTTGAAGATTAGATGGATAGATCCCATAACTAATGAGGAAGTATTGAATAGGATTGGGGAGAAGAGAAGTTTGTGGCACAACTTGACCAGAAGAAGGGATCGGTTGGTAGGACATGTTCTGAGGCATCAAGGGATCACCAATTTGGTATTGGAGGGCAGTGTGGAGGGTAAAAATCGTAGAGGGAGACCAAGAGATGGATACACTAAGCAGATTCAGAAGAATGTAGGTTGCAGTAGGTACTGGGAGATGAAGAAGCTTGCACAGGATAGAGTAGCATGGAGAGCTGCATCAAACCAGCCTCAGGACTGAAGACCACAACAACAACACATGTAATCGTTCGCTACCGTAAGTACTTCTTATAACAACGCTGTGGCAGGGTGATGCCATATGTTTTTAAAGTAAATGATGTACCTATTACCAAGTATGATACTACATTCAATACCTCACAAATAAATATGTGCTTGATACAGTGAAACTGTTCAAACATGTAAAATAGTAATGGGAATATGAAATCAATAATGGCAGCATAGAAGAACCTTGAAACAGCAGATCGTAAACTGAGGAGGAATTATCAGCGAATACCATAAGCACTGTTCGCTCTCTCGCACAACAGACGTCTTCTAGAGGTGACTGAATCGTTTAGCAATCGTCACCAGAAGAAACGTCTGAAGAAATCGTTTCGAGAGATGAAGTCGCAACGGATGTTGTGATACTTCTTGTTGATCTCTGCTGAGAATGAAATGGCCTTCGCGAATTTAGCTATATCAACTAAAAGAGAAGGTGTGATGACTTTTTCGCAAATTAGCAGCGGTAACAACAGAAATGTCAACTAGTTCAGAAGTTTATTGGACACCTAAAAAGAAAAGGCGGGAACGAATTCCTGTTCGATCCATCGTCGTTGCAACAGATAAATTGTGGTGAAAATTATGATGGTCCCAACCACTTACTTATAATCGTCCTATGTCTGCAAATGTAGAATTTTATTCCCGTTCCCTTTAGTGCTGGTCCAGTACTTTAATAAAAGTCATCAATAACGACTATGCTTGCTGTAAAGTTAGTAGATGTACACACCAGCTTATTCGATATAGAGCATATTTAAGTAAGTAATATCATCGTGACGTCTTTAATGATGCCATTCTAATCAAGCTGCGGAGCTATGGGGTATCGTCTCAGTTGTGCGACTGGATTCGTGATTTCCTGTCAGGAAGGTAGCAGTTCGTAGTAATAGACGGCAAATCATCGAGTAAAACTGAAGTGATATCAGGTGTTCCCCAGGGAAGCGTCCTGGGACCTCTACTGTTCCTGATCTATATAAATGACCTGAGTGACAATCTGAGCAGTTCTCTTAGACTGTTCGCAGATGATGCTGTAATTTACCGTCTAGTAAGGTCATCCGAAGACCAGTATCAGCTGCAAAGCGATTTAGAAAAGATTGCTATATGGTGTGTCAGGTGGCAGTTGACGCTAAATAACGAAAACTGTGAGATGATCCACATGAGTTCCAAAAGAAATGCGTTGTAATTCGATTACTCGATAAATAGTACAATTCTCAAAGCTGTCAATTCAACTAAGTACCTGGGTGTTAAAATTACGAACAACTTCAGTTGGAAGGACCACATAGATAATGTTGTCGGGAAGGCGAGCCAAAGGTTGCGTTTCATTGGCAGGACACTTAGAAGATGCAACAAGTCCACTAAAGAGACAGCTTACACTACACTCGTTCGTCCTCTGTTAGAATATTGCTGCGCGGTGTGGGATCCTTACCAGGTGGGATTGACGGAGGACATCGAAAGGGTGCAAAAAAGGGCAGCTCGTTTTGTATTATCGCGTTATAGGGGAGAGAGTGTGGCAGATATGATACGCGAGTTGGGATGGAAGTCATTACAGCATAGACGTTTTTCGTCGCGGCGAGACCTTTTTACGAAATTTCAGTCACCAACTTTCTCTTCCGAATGCGAAAATATTTTGTTGAGCCCAACCTACATAGGTAGGAATGATCATCAAAATAAAATAAGAGAAATCAGAGCTCGAACAGAAAGGTTTAGGTGTTCGTTTTTCCCGCTCGCTGTTCGGGAGTGGAATAGTAGAGAGATAGTATGATTGTGGTTCGATGAACCCTCTGCCAAGCACTTAAATGTGAATTGCAGAGTAGTCATGTAGATGTAGATTACTGTTTATTAAAAGTGCTTTCTAGATTAATTCTGTAGAAACATTAGCAGTTTAATGAAGTTAACTATGTGAGTGAAATACTTGAGAAGATATGAATGTAAGATTAAGACGGTTCTAATTTCCAAATCAGTGCCATTGTATAGTCCGCCTCGTGTTCGAGCTTCTCTTTTATGATACAGCGTTGTGATTGCCGCGTTGCTTCAAATTGTGTGAAAATTAATTAAATGATACAATACTGTTTTTAGCTAAATATTATTGATCATTGTTTAAGACCATCTACACTGCGGGCCATTAAAATTGCTACACCACGAAGACGACGTGCTGGGGATGTGAAATTTAACCGACAGGAAGAAGATGCTGTGATACGCAAATGATTAGCTTTTCAGAGCACTCACACAAGGATGTCGCCGGTGGCGACACCTACAACGTGCTGACATGAGGAAAGTTTACAACCGATTTCTCTTACACAAACAGCAGTTGACCGGCGTTGCCTGGTGAAACGTTGTTGTGATGCCTCGTGTAAGGAGAAGAAACCATCAGGTTTCGGACTTTGGTAAAGGTCGGATTGTAGCCTAACGCGATTGGGGTTTATCGTATCGTGACATTGCTGCTCGCGTTGGTCGAGATACAATGACTGTTACCAGAATATAGAATCGGTGGGTTCAGGACGGTAATACGAAACGCCTTACTGGATCCCAACGGCCTCGTATCACTAGCAGCCGAGATGACAGACATCTTATCCTCATGGCTGTAACGGATCGTGCAGTCACGTCTCGATCCCTGAATCAACAGATGTGGACGTTTGCAAGACAACAATCATCTGCACGAACAGTTCGACGACGTTTTCAGCAGCATGGACTACCAGCTCGGAGACCATGGCTGCGGTTACCCTTGACACTGCATCACAGACAGGAGCGCCTGCGATGGTGTACTCAACAACGAACCTGGCTGCACGCAAGGCAAAACGTCATTATTTCGGATCAATCCAGGTTCTGTTTACAGCATCATAATGGTCGAATCCGTATTTGGCGACATCACGCTGAACGCACGTTGGAATCGTGTATTCGTCATCGCCATACTGGCGTATCACCCGGCATGATGGTATAGGGTACCATTGGTTACACGTCTCGGTCACCTGTTGTTGGCACTTTGAACAGTGGACGTTACATTTCACATGTGTTACGACCCGTGGCTCTACCCTTCATTCGATCCCTGAAAAACCCTAAATTTCAGCAGGATAATGCACGACTGCATGTTGTAGGTCCTGTAAAGGGCCTTTCTGGATGCAGAAAATGTTTGACTGCTGCCCTGGGGAGCACATTCTCCTGATCTGTAACCAATTCGAAACGTCTGGTCAATGGTGGATGGTAGCCGAGCAACTGGCTCGTCATAATACGCCAGTCACTACTCTTGATGAACTGTGGTATCGTGTTGAAGCTGCATGGGCAGCTGTACCTGTACACACCTTCCAAGCTCTGACTCAATGCCCAGACGTATCAAAGTCTTTATTACGGCCAGAGGTGGTTGTTCTGGGTACTGATTTCTCAGGATGTATGCACCCAAATTGCGTGAAAATGTAGTCACATGTCAGTTATAGTATAATACATTTGTCCAATCAATATCCGTTTATCATCTACATTTCTTCTTGGTGTAGCAATTTTAATGGCCAGCAGTGTATATTACTCCCATAGGTACACACTCTGCTATAGAATCGGATTTGCAGAGATTTCTTTCGTAGAGGTACTCTGATGGGGGAAAGATTTGGATCATTTTGGCATTCATCGGTTTTACCGTCACAGTCTATGATGAAAAGTGGTGGCCCTATTACATCTTAAAGGATCACCTCGTCTCATACTTTCAATACAGTTTTTATAAGTGTACCCCTATATTCGTATATATCCCATTATGTTCGTCTCCATTTCTGTATCTTTCTTTATCTGCTTTTACTTCATACAGCTCACTTCAGTAGGTATATAAAGAGAGGATGGAACAGATAATTTCGTTCTGACATCGGACGCTTGCGATACTCTCGCCGTATGAGAGCTGAACTGATCTGCTTCTTACGCGCGCAGAGGAGCAACAGCTGTCCAGAATGAGAGCTGCAGCAGCGAGCCGGAGCGGCGCGCGTCCTCTGAGGAGATTGCAGTTTGTTCTGGGCGGGAGGAGGCGCCCGGCCCCTGGAGCGCCACCCCCCGTGTTATTGCATTTTTCGCGATGACGTGAGTGGTCTGCGCTATCCATATTAGTCGCATCCGACCGCGTCCCAGTTCTGGGCGCAGCCGAACGCGAGGAATATATTAAAAGTGCCTCCGGAAACAGAACTCAGACTCACTTACATTTCTCCGAGGTTTCCTGGCTCCCAAAAAGAAATGTAACTTTTCTGGAAACATCCCTGCTACTGATATTAGAAACAGTTCTGAATCTCTACATACACATAGTATTTTAAATTACATTTTATTTCTTCTATAAAATTGCTAAATACGTACCACTAGGATAACAGTTGCGTGGGAAACAGTGTCCTTATATTCAACACGGAATAATCTCATCTTGTCGAAGGGTAAAATGTAAGTTGAATGGAAATATTTTCTCTGATTAATTACCCATGATGATCATATAAATGATCGAGATATTCACTACTTACCTCTAGTCTCGAAATTTTATGAACACATCCCTTATCAGCTAATTAAATTTCTGTATGAAGTGCATGAAATGCGCTCGCAGTTGCCAATACCAACAACGATCAAATGGATAAGCGAATGACGACAGTGAAAATTTTTGTCAGACAGGGTTTCGAAACCGTATTTCCCGCTTTACGCTAGCGGTCGTCTTTACCATTTCGTCTGTCCCTGCACGACATCGGCTAAACCCAAACTTCCATATGTCATCACGAACTATACTCGAACACACATTTCGTAATTCCTGTACAGAGAAGAAAATTTTAACTGAACGTCGCTGCTTGGTTTCGAGGGATAAATGCGGTACTGCAGTGCCTTTCTTGTTAAGAAGAACGATGCATTTTAGGTGCAGCACTGCATCGTTCTTCTTAACAACAAAGGCACAGCAGAATCGTAATCCAATTTTAAATCCAGTTTTGCTAGACATCTCAATTTATGGATCCTGCCAAATTCATTATTAAAATACTGTAGGAGCCAGGTGCTCCCGGTCGCCTACGACGTACTGGAGGCCGAGCGGTGACCTTTCCAGTTGTCAGGATGCTAGGAAATGACTGCAGACGCGTCAGAAACGCCAAAGATACATTATTAATTCATAACCCCTTTATTCATGCCGAGTCCAATGTGGCTTGGTGATATCAACGACCTTCCCCGAGTCCTCGCTGACTCCTAGCAATGACACCAGCTCCGGGCCGCACAGTCTTGCAAGCGCAGCGGAGGAATGCCCTTACTTGGGCCGCGCGTGGCTGGTGGCGTCCGGCTGGCCGACCGTCTCGACTGCGGGCAGCAGGCCGCTGTGCGTGGGTGGCTCCGGGTTGGAGTCCCGGCGCTGTCGGCACGAGAAGCGTTCTCGTAGTGTGGAGTGTACTCTATCCCTTCCCGTCTTCTTCCCTGCTCCTCCGCGGTGGACTGGCTGAACGGGCTGCAGTCCCCCAGCGTCGTCGGCTCACCCGGTTGTGACGGCGGATGCACAGGGCCTAGGCCGAGCGCGACCTCGACGACGACTCACTGATGTGGTCAGCACTGCCGGCGAGCGATTCTGCCGCGATGCCTGCTAATCTTGGGTTGATGATTGACAGCGGCAGCAGATAGGTCCAGAGCTGGTACTGTCCCCTCACATCTGCTGCTGGATGGGCCGCCCTTACTGCAACATCTCCTTAATAAAGGTTAACATGTCGATCACCGAGCTGAGCGCTACGCAGCGACCCAGTACACATCTAACTGCAAGTGTAATTGCGAGTGCCTTGTTACTATCAAAGCTGGCGTATTTAAAGGAAGCACGAGCGACGTCCTGACGTCATGCTCGCTTGTAATGAATGCATTCATTCCACTTATCATGCTGACTTATCTGTCGTACTCGCCCCTTAGGTGTTCTTGTGACAGAGTTACGTGTTGTTACGGCAGACTTACGCGAAGTTGTGAACTGCTGTACAGCTGACACTATACCTCTGTCTTACACTCTACGAAAGTCTCCGTCCAACGCAAACCCGCGTGTTAAGCAATTCTCTCTCGTCTGTTGTGTGTAACCAGGCCATTGCCCTTGCGTGACACATTCCGATACAAGCGCAATCCTCTTACCTCTTGGCTAACCTACTGCCTCTGGCTCTCGGCTTAGGCAGTGAAACTTTGACAATATTCCACGTTTCCAAGTCATTACTATTCCGCAACACTACAATACTCGTATTTGGTTGCTCCAAATCCTATCAAAATGTGTTCATGCTATCCGAGACACAGACTCTTGTAATGACACCACTTTATTTGATTCTGTATTATTTAGCCTCACTTATGTCCACAGTGTTTAACAATGATACAATGTCTTTCTTCTTTCTTAACTTATGAAGCACTCTTTGATTAATGGACATGAACATTTAACAACCACGTTTGAAAGAAACAGTATAACAATTTCTAACACACATTTCATTTCGAACACAGCAATGGATTAAAACACGTTTGTGACACGTTTACATAACAAGAATCTCTAGTAGCCGTAAAGAAAAGATCATAAAGCAGTAATAGTGTCATAAAGTGAGTTGCTGATGTTCACAATTCTTAATTGTCAATGTCAAAGACTTATAAGGCAAAGCGAAAACGCAATAGAAAAGACGATCAAGCATAAACTCTGTGAATTTAAATAAGGCAGACAGGTAGAATATCCGAGAATCGCTGCATAGTCTCTTGCTTCCTGCTTTTTTTGCGCATGAAGAGCAAGACGATTCTATGAAAACTAGAGGGCGAATTTGCGGATACAGAAATGCAGGAAATTCAAAGTATAGCGAAATCACGTCGCATGCGCGCCACTTGGGAAATAAGGTTGCTGGAGCACCTGAGTATTTCATTTCAACGTCCCTTTGCCTGCAGGAATTATATGGCATATTAGTGCCGCGCCGCTGTGCAATGGACAAGGTAGAAACAAACGAATGGCACGGTAAATAATTATTTCCAATTCTGCTCTTGAACAACACGCAGTGATAGTAACAGTTCAGATCTATCACGTATTAAATACCAACCAGCTTGGTTCAAACGACATAAAACCACATACTAATTTTTCACAGACTTCCACAACGAGTTCTTCATAATGTAAGCACCCAATAATCCCACCCCAAATTAGTTAAAGAATCGAACTCCTTTGCATAAAACACTCAAAATTTTGATTACTTTACAGGTGAGTTAACCCTTAACTCACGGGGTGGCTTTTCTGAAACATATACTACGTGGTTGGGTCTCTGGGTCCCTTGAGTTTATCACGAGATTTAAGGCACAAATCATTTGAAATTTATAATTTAAGTTATGTATAATTATTTTTACAACTATTTAAGTGTTCATTATATTCTATTTGTTAATTTAATTGCGTTACATAATGCCGGAAGATTTTACTTTTATCACAGAAAATTAAAAACTTTTGTGATGTTTTCTTTAAATAGTTCGTATAAACGATCTGTTAGACAACTGAATTTAGCCCTCTGAAAAATTGTAGCATATCTGTACCAAGTAAATGTTCACAGAAAACTAAATTCCATGGTTTAAATTTGCACATAAAAATTATACTCCCTGGGTATAAAAAGAAGCTGCAAAACTGGCATTCAGTGCTGTGATCTACATTTTTCTTTATCATCACACAGTACACATTTAATATTAAATTAACACTTCAACTACTTCATTCGAGAAATAGAAAGATCCCTGTCACAGTTGTTCTTCTTCTGAGAGAATGTCTTGTTCGCTATGAACTGTGATCACTGGCTCTTGTAAAATCTTCGCCTTTTTCGTCTGTTTATTGATCTATTGAGATCTCCCTCCATCCACCGAATAACATATCATCAAAATTAGCATGGTTAAAACTGACGTGTTACTGCTGACACATTCTGTACTAAAATAAAGAAACGAGGTACGCAGTTCACGAGGTGTGGTCTAACAGACCCGTCACGTGTGAACAACGCGTGTAAACAACAAAGAAAGCAATAATGCAACCGACAGCAAAACATAACAGGATTGGTGATTTAAGGAGGCTAAGGGAGGCTTAGAAGCATTCCGCGAGAACTGAACTTGCAGAGGGAGATCGAAAATTTTCGCGCGGTTTGAGAGACCACACCTCGTGAGTTAAGGGTTAATGCTTTAAATATTTAACGTTACTCATGTAAGATGTTTATAGTTAAAGACGTAGAATACTAATTCTGTCGGTTTTATTAGTTTCGGATCAATAAATCACGGAATAATAAAAAAAATTAGAAAAGCTTAAAATTATGTTTAAAGTTTGTTGGAAGCCTCTAAGTGCTCTCACTATCAAACACTGTTTGAGTATAGTCTGAGCAGTTTGCGCTGCTCTTTAAGTAACGCTAGTTCTCTCCACAAATCTTAATGTTTATGTTATCATATGTCCCGAACCGTATGTCGTACAATGATATAATTCTGCAGGTAAATTCTGTGGTATATGTCAGCACTGTCTATAAAATGTTTTGCTAATGCAGTTTGAAGAAAGGATGTAGTAAATTAAAACGTCGTACCAGATGCTTTTTCCCTTTCATTTATTTTGAGGGGGGCAGCTTGAAAGAGTTTCAAATGACGTGTAAAATCGGGTAGAAGCCGGCAAGTGCTCTCATTCTCAAATACTGGATGAACACAACGTGGGTAATTTGCGCGGCGTCAGTTACGCTGGCTTAAGACGTATAGAAGATGTCTAACATAAATACTCGACTTACTCGGCTTAACCTTTATTGCATTATTATACCCCTCAATTAGCAGGTATGACAGGATTTTTAAGTTTTTAAATTCGGTGCATTGTTATACGAACCACAGTTTTTTTTTTTTTCCCTTGCTATGGAAGCCGTTACATAGGCAACCAACAACTCGTAACTTGCAACGGCTTGGCTGTAACGTAATATAGTACATCCCATGTCGTTACTGGCTCTTTTAGTAGCCACAGATGCTCACGAAACTGAATATTATTGACGTTACACGATTGACGGTGGCACTACGACATTTTTTCCTGTAAAAGTTTTAAAAGGATGCGTTCCATTCCAGCTTGTTCTTAGTTACCTTCATCCTGCACCACGGTTGATGTAGTTGATGTGGGTTTGTGGATGCTGAACTACGAGGTTATCAGCGCTCATACGAAAATAGCAGAAACGTAGGAAGTATGTCAGAAGAAATAAAAATCTACCTGACATAAAGTTGCACTCACTTTTCTTGACTGCACCCATGATCCAACAATCACTCTAGCACACACAAGATGGTGTTAAAATGGTCAGATGTTCTAAAACGTCCAATTGTAACAAAAGTAAGACAACAAGAAAAATAAAATAAATTCACAGGAATAGGCAGCTGACTGATGACTTTAAAAACACCAGGATGAGCGTGTCACCCTGCTAACACATAAATTCGCCCTAAAATTTTAAGTAACAAGTCGTACTCCGCACAGACATTCGCCTCATTGTTTAAAATAGAAGGTGACTCGGACGACAGAAGAGGAGCTGCCCACTTTTCTGCTGTTGTGGCTCAGCACCTGAAAAATAACTTGGAAAATATTTCGAGTAGATGTCCCCACCATGTTATAGTTCTGGCTGGAGATTTTAATTTGCCGGATATAGACTGGGAGACTCAAACGTTCATAACGGGTGGCAGGGACAAAGAATCCAGTGAAATATTTTTAAGTGCTTTATCTGAAAACTACCTTGAGCAGATAAACAGAGAACCGACTCGTGGCGAAAACATATTAGACCTTCTGGTGACAAACAGACCCGAACTATTTGAATCAGTTAATGCAGAACAGGGAATCAACGATCATAAAGCGGTTACTGCATCGATGATTTCAGCCGTAAATAGAAATATTAAAAAAGGTAGGAAGATTTTTCTGTTTAGCAAAAGTGACAAAAAGCAGATTTCAAAATACCTGACGGCTCAACATAAAAGTTTTGTCTCAAGTACAGATAGTGTTGAGGAACAGTGGACAAAGTTCAAAACCATCGTACAATATGCGTTAGATGCGTATGTGCCAAACAAGATCGTAAGAGATGGAAAAGAGCCACCGTGGTATAACAACCGAGTTAGAAAACTGCTGCGGAAGCAAAGGGAACTTCACAGCAAACAAAAATTACGCGAAGCGAAATGTAGTGTGAGGAGGGCTATGCGAGAGGCGTTCAATAAATTCGAAAGTTAAGTTCTATGTACTGACTTGGCAGAAAATCCTAAGAAATTTTGGTCCTATGTCAAAGCGGTAGGTGGATCAAAACAAAATGCCCAGACACTCTGTGACCAAAATGGTACTGAAACAGAGGATGACAGACTAAAGGCCGAAATACTAAATGTCTTCTTCCAAAGCTGTTTCACAGAGGAAGACTGCACTGTGCTTCCTTCTCTAGATTGTCGCAAAGTTAACAAAACGGTAGATATCGAAATAGACGGATAGAGAAACAATTAAAATCGCTCAAAAGAGAAAGGCCGCTGGCCCTGATGGAATACCAGTTCGATTTTACACAGAGTACGCGAAGGAACTTGCCCCCCTTCTTGCAGCGCTGTACCGTAGGTCTCTAGAAGAGCGAAGCGTTCCAAAGGATTGGAAAAGGGCACAGGTCATCCCCGTATTCAAGAAGCGACGTCGAACAGATGTACAGAACTATAGACCTATATCTCTAACGTCGATCAGTTGTAGAATTTTGGAACACGTATTATCTTCGAGTACAATGTCTTTTCTGGAGACTAGAAATCTACTCTGTAGGAATCAGCATGGGTTTCGAAAAAGATGCTCGTGTGAAACCCAGCTCGCGCTATACGTCCACGAGACTCAGAGGGCCATAGACACGGGCTCACAGGTAGATGCCGTGTTTCTTGACTTCCGCAAGGCGTTTGACACAGTTCCCCACAGTCGTTTAAAGAACAAAGTAAGAGCATACGGACTCTCAGACCAATTGTGTGATTGGATTGAGGAGTTCCTAGATAACAGAACGCAGCATATCATTCTCAATGGAGAGAAGTCTTCCGAAGTAAGAGTGTTTTCAGGTGTGCCGCAAGGGAGTGTCATAGGACCGTTGCTATTCACAATATACATAAATGACCTGGTGGATGACATCGGAAGTTCACTAAGACTTTTTGCAGATGATGATGTGGTGTATTGAGAGGTTGCAACAATGGAAAATTGTACTAAAATGCAGCAGGATCTGCAGCGAATTGACGGATGGTGCACGGAATGGCAATTGAATCTCAATGTAGACAAGTGCAACGTGCTGCGAATACATAGAAAGATAGATCCCTTATCATTTAGCTACAAAATAGCAGGTAAGCAACTGGAAGCAGTTAATTCCATAAATTATCTGGGAGTACGCATTAGGAGTGATTTAAAATGGAAGGATCATATAAAGTTGATCGCCGGTAAAGGAGATGCCAGACCGAGATTCATTGGATGAATCCTAAGGAAATGCAATCCGAAAACAAAGGAAGTAGGTTACAGTACGCTTGTTTGCCCACTGCTTGAATACTGCTCAGCAGTGTGGGATCGGCATCAGATAGGGTTCACAGAGAAGATCCAACGGAGAGCAGCGCGCTTCGTTAAAGGGTCATTTAGTAATCGCGAAATCGTTACGGAGATGATAGATAAACTCCAGTGGAAGACTCTGCAGGAGAGACGCTCAGTAGCTCGGTACGGGCTTTTCTTAAAGTTTCGAGAACATACCTTCACCGAAGAGTCAAGCAGTATATTGCTCCCTCCTACGTATATCTCGCGAAGAGACCATGAGGATAAAATCAGAGAGATTAGAGCCCACACAGAAGCATACCGACAATCCTTCTTTCCACGAACAATACGAGACTGGAATAGAAGGGAGGACGGATAGAGGTACTCAGGGTACCCTCCGCCGCACAACGTCAGGTGGCCTGCGGAGTATGGATGTAGATACAAGATGCAACCTAGTAAAATGCGACGCACCGTGGTATACATGCCAGGAGCAGCGTACACTGGAGTGTCTTCCCACCGGAGCGAGAAGCCATGCGTCAGAGAGAGTGAGAAGGACCTAGTGCCGTCTGTTTAGCAGAAAGAAGGTCCCGGTACACCATGGTCTAACTAAGAGAGATGTATACTGTCATCCGTAATGAACGTCTAGAGGCCAAACAGATCATATGCAGAAGCTGGCGTTCTGTCTGTGTCGATATAGCCTTACCAGTTGCCTCCACAAAGCATAAAGACTGTGAGGCCTGTTGCATTCTTCTCGGGATTCTAAGGTCTATAATTTGTAGCTAATGTTCTTAAGTGGGTTCTATTGAACGCAAGAGACCACTACGAGGCAGCTCTTCAATGTGCTGCGTCTCCTGATGGTAGCTAAACCTTCGAAAGATGTCCCTATGGTGTACCCCAATTTTTTAAGCGCGAAGTAACCTAACACCAATTTTACATGTCAAGCCTATTTTTGCTTCCACGTTAGTAATATGCTATAGATAAATCTTTAACTTATTAGCTGCAGAATACAAACTGTAACGGAAACACATCTGTGCTGCAAGCGACAGATAGCTAAATGAAAACAGTAAGTGTTATTCAGGGATATATTTGGTTAAAATGTTATCATCATTGAAAGGGTCCTGTAGTCCCCTTTCATTATCATTTTATTTGCTTTCCAATGATACAGAACACTCCGGCATGCATAAGTGAATGAATGTGGGTCTGTTTCATGTTGTTATACGGTGGTTTAGTCTGCTGCAGAGACTCGGCAGTAGTCGTACAAAATGGCCAATCCCTGTACTTTCCAGGTAGTCAGAGAGGTTTGCTCCCCTTGCGTGAAAGTTACCCGTTTTAGGTTGGTGGCGGAGGCCTCATCAAATGGTTCAAATGGCTCTAAGCACTATGGGACTTAATATCTGAGGTCATCAGTCCCCTAGAACTTAGAACTACTTAAACCTAACTAACCTAAGGACATCACACACATCCATGCCCGAGGCAGGATTCGATCCTGTGACCGTAGCAGCAGCGCGGTTCTGGACTGAATGCTTAGAGCCGCTTGGCCACAGCGGCCGGCGAAGCCTCATCTCTGGGTTTTTCTGGCCACGGGGTCGCGTGGGAGACTTTGGAGTGTGTGGGACGGTCAGTCTGCTTCCGGCTCCCCGAGGCTCTGCAGCCGAAGTCTTCGAAGAAGGCTGACTTGATTTAACCGTGTGGCGCGTTGTCTCATGGCGAGAGGGCAGCTGTTAGCTTTTGACCTCGCGTTTCAACTTATAGAGATTGTTTTTCTGGGTCGCAGTAAGGTATGCAAGGCATTTGCAGACTTTCAGTTTGATTCCTAATGCAGACTTGACTTTCATCCTTAAGAAGAACGTAGCACAGAGGTGTTGCATACGTTGAAGGGCCCTCGGTTCAGTGTGAATGTTTGTGTCCATGCAACTGCGCGTGTAAGCATTCTAGTCTTGGTAATTTTTGCCCCTTTGTGAATTTTCTTTGTCTCATTACTCTATGTCCATTGGTAAACATCCACGTAAGTAAATATTAGAGTTTGTTGGCTCTCTGCTATTAACCTTCGTCTATTCTAATGTGTCCTCTGTAAAATGTTAATTGTTTGCGACTGCGTGGTTTCATGTTACTGAAATTTGTCTCCGCGAACCACGTGGGCACACGAGTCTGTTGTGAAACGTATAGCGTTTCACGAGCAATTGTACTTAGTTACCAGGCAATCGCAGTTGTATAGATTCCTTACATCAATGTTTTAAGGAATAAGTAATTTTACCTCCAAACTTATCCTGTGTACCGATGTTACGTCTCTGTTACATACGCCATTTACCTTGTAGTTTCCTTGTTAGCCCACCCATAGCGTTTCCATGCGCACAGGTCCAATAATTAGTATTCCCGTTTTATTCAAAACAAATGCTTTAGAATAGCTCTTGTTTTCAAGGATGCTGTTGCAAGCTTCTCTTATGCTCAGTGTTCACCCACTCTTTGCTTTATTTGAATGTTTGATTCACGTGAACAATCCATGGATCATATTAATAACTACATCCCATACTTTATAAATGACTTTATAAGAAATGTTCTTTTATGAGTTTTTCTTATTAATAAATTAAGTAATTTAGTGTTGTCCCAATCTTTTACGTTGACTTTAATGTCATATAGCATTTTCTTACTCGAAGTGCGGTTCACGCACCTTACACATAGCGACCCTTTACGCATGCTACTTACTGTATTATGACTTCAGTCCCAAAACAATATGTTTTATCAAGCAATGAATTCGACAGAAAATTAAAGGGAAGATGCGGGAAACTACAACGAAATATTTTTGGGTGAAAAAAGAAGATAATTGTGTTGTTCACGGCAGAATCCATTTCGAATAACAGAAAATCTAGAACAGAATAGAGCTTAAGGATAAAATAGCACAAAGGCGAATTTTATGACGATTTATAGAAAAGAATAGCAAAATCAAATTTATGAACGACGCAGTAGAAAAAGAAGCTGTATAAAATCAATATTACAATAATGGTAAGAACAAGAAATTATAAGAAGTGTACTGTCACAGGCGAAGAAAACAATTATCCATGAAACAGCTCCACTGACATCAGATACTGGTACAGAAAGGAGGATGAAGATCCTGGAAGTGTACGTAAGGAGTTCAGCTTTGTGTGGAAATCCAAAAGAGAAAGAAGTGGAAGTAACTGAAATGTTATCACGAATGTTTAAAAACTAAGTTGACACGCCGACCGCGGTGGCAGAGCGGTTCTAGGCGCTTCAGTTCGGAACCGCGCGAATTTTACGGTCGCAGGTTCCAATCCTGCCTCGGGCATGGATGTGTGCGATGTCCTTAGGTTAGTTAGGTTTAAGTAGCTCTAAGTTCTAGAGGACTGATGACCTCAGATGTTAAGTCCCATAGTGCTCAGACCCATTTTTGAAATAAGTTGACAGTCGAAGTTTCGAATGAGATAGCAACAACTCGAGTAGGTTAGGGTAGAAGTCTATGGAAAACACGACATGAAGGAGCAAGTTAATATAACTTATGATGTGGTATACAGGAATATTTAAGATCCCTCTGGAAGGAGCAGTAGAAGAGAAAAGTGTGAAAAAATTCTGAGACTATGTTAAGTAGATTACATAAAATGAAGGATTTAGAAGTTACGTACAGCTGAAAATATTGCCACGCCGTAACACGATACGGAAAAGAGCATCAAAGCAATCGGGAAAATATTTGAGTTAAGAAAAGACTGCTAGAGCCGCCCCGGTATTTTGTATTCCATTTCACCGAAATTGAAGTTTAGATGAGATCCACATAACAGCTTCTCTAGCCTTGTACTCCGAGCATCAGCTCTTTGAGAGATTATTGCGACTTAGTGAGGACGTAACTGCCTACTAGCGTTGAATCCAGTCTAATATTTTGGAGTTAGCAGGTGCCCATCTTATGTGTGGATTACCACACGGTAATCGTCTTGTTCCTCAACGTATTTATCGGAAGAAATTGCGACCGAATGGACCCCGACAGGAGGACGTTTGTAGCAACGGATCGTGGTCTCGGGGACTCTTAAAGCTTTCTACTTGCGTCTGGAACAGAGGTAATTCTACACACAAGTGATTCTACATGCAGCTGACAAACGTATAGCAAACGTAAGACAAGTAGCTACAACGAATAACACGACTGTCAGGCAAGTGTGTCATGATAAGCTGCTGTTATTATCACAGCTGAAATTGTGGGTGACGCGTATCCCGGCACTATCAGGGTGGCCAACTAGCGGTTCTTCTCGGTCTGGTTCAGGTTTGTGAAGCTTACTAATGTGACCTCCCTCATTAGCAAGAAGCTGGGGCATGGCCTGCACACCGGATGAAAATCGTCGCTTCTCGCCACTGTGATTAGGACGCAACGGCAGCGGCGCATTTGAACCATATCATACTGGCATGTACCATGTACTCTGCCGCAACGCGGTATTGTACAAGAAATATGTTGCGATGGTGTACCCCCTCATCCCTACAAGTGTGAGTGCTTTATTTCACCGGTTTGATATATATAGGTATTATTTGCTCGCGGGCTGTTTAAAAGACTTCGGTATCCAGCTTTGACCGATGAGTTGTCTGCACCTTGTCCTCCCACTGAATCAGTGTAGTTCGAAAACAGAGGCGTCTGTTTGTGTTTTTATCTTTGCACACGACGCCAATGTCCAGTTTTTAATTATAATTAACTTTCTATATCTGGAATCCAAAGTCACGTAGAACTTTATAAAAGACATCATATTTACGCCAGTGACTGTAACACAGTTACTGTTACAGTCAGTGGCGTAAATGTGATGTCTTTTAATTATAAGTTTCTATTTATTTAGTTATTTAGGCGTCAATTTTCGCAGGACCAAATTGAGGAGCAAATCTCTGACGTCATGGAACATGTCAGTACGTGAAATTACAACATAAAAGTAATAAAAGATAAAAATAAAATGTTTATGAACTCAAAAAAGTCAAGCCATAAGTTTCAGTAAACGCAGTCAACAATATGACATAAGAATCAGCTTAATTTGTCAAGGAACTTCATAACAGAAAAGAAGGAGTGAGCCATCAGGAAACTCTTCAGTTTCGGTTTGAAAGGGCATGGATTACTGCTAAGATTTTGGAATTCTTGTGGTAGCTTACTGAAAATGGATGCATCAGTGTACTCTACACGTTTCTGCACAAGAGTTAAAGAAGTCCGATCCAAATGCAAGTTGGATTTCTGCCGAGTATTAACAGAGTGAAAGCCGCTTATTCTTGGGAATAAGCTGATACTATTAACAAGAAACGACAGTAAACAATATATAATCACAAAATACCCAGCCTAATGAACAGGGGTCGACAAGAGGTTCGCGAACTTACATCAGTTATTGCCCGAATAGCGAGTTTCTGAGCCAAATATATCCTTTTAGAATGGGAAGAGTTGCCCGCAAAATGCACAATTCAAAAGTGTTTTGCTTTACCTCGGTTTCAAGAGTTGCGGAAACTGTGCAGAAAATTGGAATAGAGTTCAACATAAACATCATTTCCGCCCTTTTTGTTGCATGTTAAGTACCACCATACATCGAGACCTTCAGAGGTGGTGGTCCAGACTGCTGTACACAGCGGTGCCTCTAATATCCAGTATCACTACCTCTTGCATTAATGCATGTCTGTATTCGTAGTGGCATACTGTCCACAAGCTCATCAAGGCACTGTTGGTCCAGATTGTCCCCCTCCTCAATGGCGATTCGGCGTAGATCCCTCAGAGTGATTGGTGGGTCACGTCCTCCATTTCCATCCATCCCAGGCATGTTCCATAGGGATCATGTCTAGATAACATGCTGGCTACTCTAATCGAGGGATATCGTTATCCTGCAGGAAGTCACTCACTTGATGTGCACGATGGGGGTGTGAATTGTCGTCCATGAAAACGACTGTCTCGGCAATATGCTGGCGATATGGTTGCACTGTCGGTCGGAGGATGGCATTCACGTATCGTACAGCCGTTACGGCGACTTCCATGACCACCAGCGGCGTACGCCGGCCCCAAAGAATGCCACCCCAAAACAGCAGGAAACCTCCACCTTGCTGCACTCGCAAGGCAGTGTGCGTAAGGCGTTCAGCCTGACCGGGTTGCCTCCAAACACGTCTCCGAAGTTTGTCTGGATGAAGGCATATGCGACACTTATCGGTGAAGAGATCTTGATGTCAGTGCTGAACCGACCACTCTGTATGTTGTTGGACCCATCTTTACCACGCTACATGGTGTCGTGGTTGCAAAGACGGACCTCGCCATGGACGTCGGGAGTGAAGTTGCGCATCATGCAGCCTATTGCGCAAAGTCTGAGTCGTAACACGACCTCCTGCGGCTGCACGAAAAGCATTATTCAACATGGTGGCCTTGCTGTCAGGATTCCTCAGCGCCACAATCCGTAGGTAGCGGTCATCCACTGCAGTAGTAGCTGCCTGAGCGAGGCATGTCTTCTCTCTCTGTATAGATCTCCATATCCGAACAACATCGCTTTGGTTCATTCCTAGACGCCTGGACACTTCCATTGTTGAGAGCCCTCCCTGGGACAAAGTAATAATGAAGACGCGATCGAATCCCGGTATTGACCGTCTAGGCATTGTTCAACTACAGACAACACGAGCCGTGTACCTCCTTCCTGGTCGAATGACTAGAACTAATGGGCTGTCGGACCCCCTCCGTCTAATAGGCGCTGCTCATGCATGGTTGTTTACATCTTTGGGCGAGTTTAGTGATATCTCTGAACGGTCAAAGAGACTGTCTGTGATGCAATATCCACAGTCAGCGGCTATCTTCAGAAGTTCTGGGAACAGGGTGATGCAAGACTTTTTTGATGTATGTATAATACCGAACGACATAAGCGAATGAAAATAAGCTAAGTAGACTAATTTTCGTATCGTGCGATCACTTACTTCGGATACCGTTAGAATAGTAAAAACGGCAGCTTTAAATCTTTGAACAAGGTCCTGAACGTGGACTTTCCACGACAGTTTACTATCTGTATGAACACCTAGAAATTTGAATTGTTCAGTTTCACTAATGGTATGCCCATTCTGTGAAACGTCGGGTTTTGGTGGATTATGCTATAAACTTCTGAAACTGAGTCTTTCTGTGATTTAGCGTTAGTTGATTTTCTACAAGCCATGAACTTATGTCATGAACTACACTATTTGAAAGCGAGCCCCTCCCGTCGGAGGTTCAAATCCTCCCTTGGGGATGGATGTGTGTGCTGTTCTTAGCATAAGTTAGTTTAAGTAGTCAGATGACTACAGCAGTTTGGTCCTTTAGGAATTGGCTGGCTCTGAGCACTATGCGACTTAGCTTCTGAGGTTGGCGCAAATGTCTCTGAGCACTATGAGACTTAACATCTTAGGTCATCAGTCCCCTAGAACTTAGAACTACTTAAACCTAACTAACCTAAGGACATCATACACATCCATGCCCGAGGCAGGATTCGAACCTGCGACCGTAGCAGTCACGCGGTTTCAGAATGTAGCGCCTAGAACCGCTCGGGCACCCCGGCCGGCCCTTAGGAATTCACACACATTTTTTGAAACCGAGCCAATGTTACACACAACAGCCTTACTTAGCTGTAATATTATAGGGCACATCATTTATACAAATAAGGAACATGAGTGGCCCCAACACTGATCCCTGGGCCGTCCCCCATTTGACTGTACCCCACTCAGACCCCACATCACAGCCATTCTCAACACTGTGAATAATGACCTTTTGCTATCTGCTGTTAAAGTAAGAGGTGAACCAATCGTGAGCTACTCCCCTTATTCCGTAATGGTCCAACTTCTGGAGCAATATTTTTTGATCAACACAGTCAAACACCTTAGTTAAATCAAAATACACGCCAGCGTTCGATACGTTTTATTTAACCCATATAGTAGCTAACAGAGAAAAGAGAATATACCATTTTCAGTTGTTAAACGACTTCTAAAGCCTAAATATACATTAGACAGCAAATTATGTGATATAAAATGATCAACTATATTTACATACACAGCCTTTTAAAAAGCTTCAGCAAACACTGATGGCACACAAACAGGTCTAAAGTTCAACTATTGTAGTCCTGTCTTCCTCAGTTGCTTGTAATATCACGGTATATTGATAATTTTTACTTATGGGCCGTCTGAGAGCAACTGAATAAAACACAATTTTAGTGCCATACGTGTTTCACCTTTATTTTATGCAAGGCATCACCAGTGGCACGTTGCGTGGACGGTTTGTTACATATTACGCTCCTGTTGCATTTTTGGTGTTGTTCTTCTTCTTATGAATGTCAATTTCAGGTTTTTTCCCACATTCCACATCACTATGAACTGAACGCTTGTTTCAAATATATATATATATATATATATATATATATATATATATATATACTCCTGGAAATTGAAATAAGAACACCGTGAATTCATTGTCCCAGGAAGGGGAAACTTTATTGACACATTCCTGGGGTCAGATACATCACATGATCACACTGACAGAACCACAGGCACATAGACACAGGCAACAGAGCATGCACAATGTCGGAACTAGTACAGTGTATATCCACCTTTCGCAGCAATGCAGGCTGCTATTCTCCCATGGAGACGATCGTAGAGATGCTGGATGTAGTCCTGTGGAACGGCTTGCCATGCCATTTCCACCTGGCGCCTCAGTTGGACCAGCGTTCGTGCTGGACGTGCAGACCGCGTGAGACGACGCTTCATCCAGTCCCAAACATGCTCAATGGGGGACAGATCCGGAGATCTTGCTGGCCAGGGTAGTTGACTTACACCTTCTAGAGCACGTTGGGTGGCACGGGATACATTCGGACGTGCATTGTCCTGTTGGAACAGCAAGTTCCCTTGCTTGTCTAGGAATGGTAGAACGATGGGTCCGATGACGGTTTGGATGTACCGTGCACTATTCAGTGCCCTCGACGATCACCAGAGGTGTACGGCCAGTGTAGGAGATCGCTCCCCACACCATGATGCCGGGTGTTGGCCCTGTGTGCCTCGGTCGTATGCAGTCCTGATTGTGGCGCTCACCTGCACGGCGCCAAACACGCATACGACCATCATTGGCACCAAGGCAGAAGCGACTCTCATTGCTGAAGACGACACGTCTCCATTCGTCCCTCCATTCACGCCTGTCGCGACACCACTTGAGGCGGGCTGCACGATGTTGGGGCGTGAGCGGAAGACGGCCCAACGGTGTGCGGGACCGTAGCCCAGCTTCATGGAGACGGTTGCGAATGGTCCTCGCCGATACCCCAGGAGCAACAGTGTCCCTAATTTGCTGGGAAGTGGCGGTGCGGTCCCCTACGGCACTGTTTAGGATCCTACGGTCTTGGCGTGCATCCGTGCGTGCGTCGCTGCGGTCCGGTCCCAGGTCGACGGGCACGTGCACCTTCCGCCGACCACTGGCGACAACATCGATGTACTGTGGAGACCTCACGCCCCACGTGTTGAGCAATTCGGCGGTACGTCCACCCGGCCTCCCGCATGCCCACTATACGCCCTCGCTCAAAGTCCGTCAACTGCACATACGGTTCAGTCCACGCTGTCGCGGCATGCTACCAGTGTTAAAGACTGCGATGGAGCTCCGTATGCCACGGCAAACTGGCTGACACTGACCGCGGCGGTGCACAAATGCTGCGCAGCTAGCGCCATTCGACGGCCAACACCGCGGTTCCTGGTGTGTCCGCTGTGCCGTGCGTGTGGTCATTGCTTGTACAGCCCTCTCGCAGTGTCCGGAGCAAGTAAGGTGGGTCTGACACACCGGTGTCAATGTGTTCTTTTTTCCATTTCCAGGAGTATATATATATATATATATATATATATATATATATATATATATATCCGCAAGGATCTCCTTGAAAAACAGCCAGCTGTATCCTGGTAAAGGAAGCCTGTCAGCTGTGAAATTATTTAATTGGCCAACGATATACCAATAATTTCAGAATGAACATCTATAAGCAGTTTACTAGCTTTATCTCTAATACCTCTTACATTTTGATGAAATATGCTAATTCCTTTTCTACTTGGAAACATGACGTCCTCTGAAGGTGACTTCGTTTAAGCATCTATTGGCTGACTTCAATCTAAAAAAAGGTGCAGCTCTAACACCAACTACTACAGGAATTTTTCCATGAGTGACCCCCCTTCACCCCCCTCCCCCCCTGCTACACTGTCATCTATAAGCTTTGCCAGCCTCTCCTTCCCACACTTAATGAGATGCAGGCCGTACGTAGTGAAACCCGATCTCCGGACAGACTCTACTGGCACCACTGTAATGTGATCCGTTCCGTTTGCCGTCAGTGCCTTCTCCAGCCCTAAGTTAACGCGCGTAACAACCGCATTAAGATGAGGCCTATCATGACGCTGAAACAGTTGCAAGAAATGCACATTAGTGCCACCAGTTTGAGTAGCTATCCTTACCAGATCACCACCTACATCATATTCCCCATCCCTATCAGGACTGTTCCCTGCTCCACCCTCTAACACTACCTGATCCTCCTTCATAAAATTCCTACATAACTCCCCTATGCTGTCAGTCACCTGAGCCAACCCTTAACTAGGCTGAACAATGCTGGTGACCGGGTACTCACTCCCCAGCACTTTCTACGATTGGTGGTCCACACCTCTACCGTATGAACTACCTAGCATCAGAACCTTCTCGTTTCTGCTAAACTTTGCAACTCACCTAGGCCTCCTAATTTCTGAGACTGCTGCATGTTTCCTACAACTACAGCTACAAGAGGCTTCTCTCAACTCTGACAGTTGGTCAAATCTATTGGATCTACGCAAAGTACAACTGTCTGAATACCTCCTCCTCTTAGCTGCCTTATAGCCAAATGCCAGTTCCCATTCCCCAGCACCCTTCACCCTCCTCAGTCTATCTAGATCCTCATTTGCGTATTGTAATTGCACCTGAAAGGCACAGATCTTACGCTTCTGCTCCTCTATCAACTTATTTCTACTACAGATTCTGAATTCCCAGGGGAGGATCTCACTAGAATGCCAACTAGCTTCCCCACAGCAACCTCCAAAATGAAAATACTTTGTACAAATCCCACACCATAACCTACTACTCATAAACCTACGATAGAGCCCAAGCTTTTCACTCATAGTAAAATTTTACAGTTACTGAAAACAGCTAAATGTCTACGTTATCTAAGTTCCGTTAGATCAATAGAACTAATTATATAACTAGCAACAGCGGTCTGTAAATTCTCTATCTACTAAGAAAGCAACAACATATAATAAACTACTGAACAACAACTAATACCAATTGCAACATAACGTCACAAAATATTTTAGCTAAAACCAAAAATTGAAGCGGTCACTGGAATACTCAACAAAGTTAAAACAGTGAATCAAAATTTTACTGAAATGTTTCACTAGAAACAATAAGAAACGCCAGCTGAAAACTAAAGCACGAATTTTCTAAACGATTTTAACGCGCATAAAATTCCACAAAAAACACACACACAGCGAGCGAAAGTTTCCAAAAGTGTCTTAAATCGTTATTTCGCCACAAACAGCACGAAACACCGTTGAAAACGATTAAATTTAATAACTGTATAAAGGTGCATGAACAACTTTGCCAGTACTTACCTTCATAATCGCTACAGCTGCAACCGCACGCCACGAAGTGTACAATACTGCAGCGTGAGACTTGGGTGAACGACGTAAGCACACTCCCGAACAACAAACCACACAGAGAGAAAGACTGATATTAATGAAAATCCACTAATAGGTTACTTTTGTAGCAAATATTAACACAAATTAACTTTAAAGCAATTAGCTGAAGACTAAAACTTTATAAAACATTGACGAGCATTTTCAACAGCAGCCACAACACGTGACGTCACACTAAAGATCAAACGTCACTTGTTACTGGTTAATAACTCGTAAAAGTCACAAAATCGGTTACTCCCCTGTTGCTACGTCTGCTTCTGACTCGGCCGGCTGCTGCTGCGTGACTGTGGACGTCTGTCCCATGTGGGATCTGCCCGGTTCGAATCATGAGTCGTAGGTCTGTACATTTAATTTATATTCTGAACTTACGTCTGTACTTCTGACTCTTATTACTGTTCTACTGTGAAAACTGAACTCATGTTAACTTAGCACTGTTGTAACCGCGGCTGGCTATATAGTGTTCGACTTTTAGTGTTTAGGATCTTACGTTTGTTCGTCGAAGTTTTTTTATTGTTCTACTGTGGAAATTGCAATTACGTTAACATTGCTCCTTAGTAAATACTGTTCTGTATGATTCTGTGGCCCAAAGCCAAAAATCAATAAAAATAAGAAAAATGTCCTGTTACCAAAACATTTAGATCGACTGTAAACCTTAGCAGCGGCTGATTTTCTCGCCCTGGTATATTTCTGCGAATAGCGTTCTGACCGCTCTCATACGCCCCACGTCAGATCTAGTACCATTCGAACGCCCTAGCTCACACCTTTGAATAAGAGGAATAGCGACGGGACGCGCCGTCTTATTCTGGAACAATTGAGCGAAACTACTGACCTTGTAAACGAGAGACAGGTGATTCCTAACCCGGAAATACCTGTGGTTGTTTCCCAAGACGTGCTTGCTGTTTGAGCCGTAGTAATAGTTGCAGCCGCATCCGCCACGACAGCTCCGTGGTCAGCGCGACGGACTGCTCTGCGAAGGATCACGGGTTCGATTCCCGGATAGCCTTTCGGCACGCTAGCGGCACGGACGTCTTGTTTACGTCCTCGCCGCGCAGCTCGCTCGCGGAGTTGTTTACGTGATTCTGCCGTCTTAGCGCGCTATATTTCATTCGACAGAGAATGGCTTATGCCCACCGAAAATCGACACTGAAGATTAGCTTTGCACCTGAATATGCCCGACCAAAAGCACTGGAAATCGAACAGTTTATCAGAGATGAAGTCAAGATTGACTGCAACGATCTTGTTGGCATCCACCTTTCTATAGTGAGCAGTGTGGTATACGTGAAATTGGTCAACGAAGACATATGTGAAAAAATTCTAGATGCAACTCGAAGTGGTCTTAAGTTCCGTCACTCTGATGGACACATCGGTGACGTAACTGTGGAACATGCGGGACTTGGACTGCGCACGATACGTGTTTTTGAACTCCCTTTCGAGGTGCCTTCAGAGGTAGTGGTATCTGCATTCCATCCATATGGAAAAGTGATTAGCCACACAGCTGAGAAGTGGGTTCAGTTCACTACATACCCGGTTCTCAATGGAGTACGGCAGATCCGCATAGAACTAACCAAACATGTGCCGTCCTACTTATATATTGGTGGCTGCCGTGCAATTATTATTTATGATGGACAGCCGAAGACATGCTCGGGATGTGGCAAAGAAGGACACCTCCGTTCCAGCTGTCTGCAGCGCAGAATCACACAGTTACCGCCTGGGGACCTGCCGGCCACGACCGCTCCGACGTCGCTACCGCTGACGTTTGTCGAAGCTCTCCATAGCGACCCCCGACCGCGAACACCACTGGCTCCTACTACTGGTACATCGTCGTCTCCGGTACTGCCTCAGGCTGTTGCGGACGGACCGACGCCCTTGCCTCCTCCTCCCGACGTGTGCAGTGGTGAGCAATTTCAAGGACAGGGGATGGCCCTTGACTCCATGATTGTGCCTACCGATGCTTTTGTGTCTGAACATCCGGATCCCCAGGCGTCTTCGGACACTGAAGATCACGTGCGCAAGCAACGGTCGCCGAAGAGACGTCGGAAACGGCGGATCGCCCCGTCTGACACCTGCAGGACGCAGTCTCAAGACGCTGAAGATCAAAATTATCAAGTTGTTCCTCCGAAGGACGAATCTATGGTGGAAGCACCAACTTGCACTCCGTCGGACGTACAACCATCCTTGCATGCACCAGGCGCTGTACCTATGGACGTTGAACAACAGCTGAGCCAGGACAACTCTTCCACCACCGACGTGACACTGCCTTCGGACTCTGCTGGTACTCCACTGGACGCACACCATCCACGCACCCTTGCGTGGTCTGACGATGTAGCCGACGAAACACCAACTAGTGAGACAGCCGCGAATGCCGCTGCTCCAGCCCACGACTCCTAATCGACAGGGTTACAGGATGGGGATGTGCAGCCTACTGGGACAACATTCTTGTTCGCTGCTGCTCTTCGTGCCTCCATGAGCGTCCCTGTAGTCCCAATTCTACGACAAGCTTACAGGATTGGCTCCATCAATGTCAACACCATTGGCACCCCTGTCAAACTACAATTGCTCCGTGATATGTTGAGGGCGTCGGACCTAGATGTTGCCCTTTTGCAGGAAGTTCGCCTGGCGACGTTTCCTAATGTCTATGGCTATGTTTCCTACCTCACGCCGTGTGCCGACGGTGGCAGTGGGACAGCTATTCTTTTAAAGGAAGGCATTGATGTAGATGACGTGATTTACCTACCATCGGCTAGGGGTCTTGCTGTGACTTTCCACGGTGTTCGAGTCATCAATGTTTACGCTCCCTCGGGCACGGCCAAGCGACGGGAGCGGTCGCGATTCTATTCAGAACAGATCGCTCCTTTGTTTGTCGGACGCTACGACCATATTGTTCTTGGCGGCGACTTCAATTGTGTGTTATCCCAAAAGGACCAACATCCCCATTTCACCACATGCCAGGAACTCAAGCTGCTTGTGCATGAACTGAAACTCACCGATACTTGGGACCGCGTGCATGGCGATCGACCTGGGTATACGTACGTCACCAGCCATTCAGCAAGTCGTCTTGACCGTGTCTACGTGTCCCCAGGACTCGTAACTGCCACGCTTGACGCTGAGTTATGGCCTACCGCCTTTTCCGACCATATCGCCTACATTTGCACTGTTTCGCTCCAGAGACAGAAGGTGTGGCGCGGTCGAGGCCTGTGGAAGCTGAATGTGGCCCATCTCAAGGATCCGGAATGTAGGCAGGTCGTAGAGACGACGTGGAACAACTGTGTGAGACGCCTTCCAGCGTATCCTTCAACACTTCGGTGGTGGATCGACTGCGCCAAGCCTGCTTTACGTCGTTCTATGATGAATTACGGTCCCGATAAAATGTTATGGCACCGACATACCATGGAATACTATTTCACAATTCTCCGGGAACTCTCAAACCTTGCCCCCTCAGTTCAACGACAGGTTGAAATTCAACGTATTAAGGCGAAGATAATTTCTCTTATGCGTCACCGCCTTGAAGGCACAGTAGTACGCGCAAGATGTCACGAATGTGTACCAGGAGAGCTCCCGTCCATGCATCATGTTATCCGAGAGAAGCAGCGGTGTCGTAGAAAGTTGATCAACGCCCTCGACATGCCAGATGGTCGTCGATTGACGTCCCAGAATGACATCGTAAGAGCCTTTGTGGATCACTACAACGAGTTCTATGCAGCAGAGGACCGGAACGTGGCGGTAATGTCTGATGTCCTCCGTTCCTTGACAGATACCCTGGACGAGTCTGCTGCGGAGATTCTCACGGCGACAATTACGGCTGATGACGTCGCCGATGCTCTTCATAAGGGTGCGGCAAACAAAGCCCCAGGTCCAGATGGGTTCCCGCTGGAGTTTTACCGCACATTTCATGACATCATGGGCTCACGCTGGACTGCGATGTATGAAGAACTGATGAACCCTGATTTTCCTCTCCCACCCGAATTCGTAGAAGGCTTGCTTATCCCGATCCCCAAGCCATCGGGAGGTCGAGGAGTGGAACATTATCGGCCGCTGACCATGTTAAATTGTGACTTCAAGATTTTTACCCGGATTCTTGGCGCTCGCATTAGGCGCGTCGTCCCTCAAGTTATCTCTCTGGATCAAACGTGCTTTGGAGGTGATAGTAACATTCAGACGGCACTCAGCGATTACCGTGACGTTATAGCCCTGACCATGACCTGTCGCAGTCGTGGTGCCTTAGTGACAGTGGACTTCGACCACGCCTTTGATAGAGTGAGTCATGACTTTCTCGAAAACGTACTTCGACGGATGGCCTTTCCCCACAGGTTTATACACCTCGTCTTGCGGCTTCTCCGAGGTGCCACGTCGCGGGTGCTGGTCAATGGCCGTGTGGCGGGCCCTATTAACGTCATGCGGTCGGTCCGTCAAGGATGTCCGCTGTCGATGCTGCTTTTCGCCATTGCCCTTGAGCCACTATTACACGGTTTGAGGAGCCGGTTGACAGGCATAACAATGAGGGGGACTTCTTTCATCTGCCGCGCCTATGCAGATGACTTGGTGTTCTTGGTTCTATCGGAGGATGAAGTGCGAGAGGCACTGGCGTGGATCAACCAGTACGGGGCTGCTGCGGGCAGCCGTGTGAACCTGACGAAATCTAGTGCTATGTCCGTCGGTAGAGGCCTTCCAGCTGAGAGTGTGGCACCATTGCCATTAGTGGACAAGCTCAAATGTTTGGGGATCACCTTCACGCGTGATATACAGCGCACGATCTCATTTAACTACAAACGCCTGCTTCAAGCTATCCGCACGAACGTTCGTGGCAACCTCCTGAGAGCATTGGACATGTTACAAAGGGTGGATTTTGTTAACACTCATCTAGTCTCGCGACTACCCCATTTAGCACAGATTTTACCGATGCCAAAGGCAATGGCACACAGACTTCAGGCGGCGTTCGGCTACTTTGTTAGCGCGGGTCTTATCTTCAAAGTCCGCTACGACACGCTGACACTTCCTCCTCGAGATGGCGGCCTCGGCCTTGTCAACGTCCGAGCGAGAGCAGCTGCCCTTTATGTAAGTACGATGGTTAAATCGTGGATCCGCCGCCGAAACGGATTATCGGGAAGCCTGATTGATGAAGTGGCCCCTCCCTCTCGAGTGGCACCCGTTGCAGTAGCCCATATTTCTTCCCCTCTCTCACATATCCGGACCTTTTTCATCGAATACAGTTATGTCCATGCCGACTTGCCTAGTACCAGACCCCCTATGGCACGTGATGTTTACCGAATCATGATGAGAAATCACACTCGGAATGTTGTGGAAAGGCGATATCCTACGATCGCATGGCCCGTGGTATGGCGTTCTGTACACCATATATACCTAGACACGAGCGCACGTGCGACCTGGTATTTGGTCGTTAATGGAAAATACATGACACAACTTCGTCTACATGCCATAAAAATGACAGATTCGCCGCTGTGTCCTCGCTGTCAAACGCTTGATACGGACGAACATCGACTGATGTGTGGATCTTCTGCAGAGGTGTGGCAGCTGATTCAGAAGATGCTTGCCTTTCTTCTACGTACGGCTCCCCATGCCATTACACCGAAATCTCTTCTGTTCCCAGATGAGACATACTTCCCAAGTACGAAGACCAACGCTGTGATCTGGATAAAAGGTCTCTCGATCTCTTATTTGTTCCATGAAGGTGATAAGAGTGTTCTTGATTTTTGGACATTCCAGCAAGATCGCTTTACTCTTCTCATGCACCATCCGCGATACCGTCAGTACTATGCCAACTTTTTGGGTAGTGCCTTCTTCGATCCCCCCTGCAGCTGGGGTGTCCCAGGTATGAGAAGATGACTTCAATGAGAGTGTGTAATACCAGGACTCAGTCCCATGTACCGGAAAATGCAATATTCTTCGTGAAGACGTGCCTGGAACATGCTTGACTGCCTTGGGATTCGGTGTGCGTCTACCCACAAGTTGGCGGGACGCGGATGCTGCTTTGTCTGTTCTGCCAGGAGGGCGTTTTCTTTAATTCCTATAATTCCCTTTAAACATTTAAAAAAAACTTATAAAAATGCTTTATTGACAAAATTTCACAGGGTAATCACCAGTCGCTCCAATCTATAAATTGATTGTACTATTCTAGTTCATTTTACTGTTTAATTTTATTTAAATCAAGGCTATTGCCTAGGAACTTGTTTTTGTTGTCTGAATACATGTGTTGATACCACTGTGATACTGTTATGTTGTGGTAAATAAACTTTGTTCTCAAAAAAAAAAAAAAAAAAAAAAAAAAAAAAAAAAAAGGCGCGCAGTCCGGAACCGCGCGACTGAAAAAAAAAAAACAAAAAAAAAAAGATGGGTCAGATATTTTCTCTGCTCGGGGGCAGGGTGCCGTGTTGTTCCAATCATCATTGTCTCATACCCATCGATACGCGAGTCGCTGAAGTGGCGTCAACTAAAAAGACTTGCACAAGGCGACTGGTCTAACCGACGGGAGGCCCTATCCACACGACATTTCCATTTTCCAGTAATACTAGTAGTTCTATTCGTCTGTAGATCTCTTTTGCAACAATATTAGATATGTTGTGGTATTACAATGCAAGGCCATCAGAAAAAAATACAGTAATTTACAGAGTGAGATATTTGTCTAGGATGATTAGGATGAGACCAGTGTCTGCCGTAGCCATTTAGTAGGAACCATCCCGGCGCCGCCTGAAGTAATTTAGTGAAACCATGGAAATCCTAAATAAGAACCAGTAGAAACCTAAATGCATAATGGAGCCTTCACCCTACCGCATGCAAGGACATTCTGATTCAAACAGCTCTAACCGTTCATTCGATTTGCCCCCAGCATACAATACTGTTTTGCAAATTGGTTGCGTATTTAATAACGAAAAAAGCTAATGCTACATTGTTTATTCATTTCTCACTCGCATCCTCCGTACATGCGTTGTTTTATAACGCTACACACACTAACAGCTGATTTCAGGAGCATTTTGTTTCGAATACGGTGCAGAAATTCCTCTGAGAAGCCCTTACAGTTCTTCCATTCATTTTCCATCCCTGCCATGCTATTTCCATACTTTTGGAGCCCTGAAGAAATGTATTCGTGGTCGTTGGTTTGCTTTTGACGAAATGGTGTACATCAGGGTACAACAATGGTTTCGTAGGAAAACATTTTTCAGTGAAGGCATTGGCCGCCCTGTCTCACAATCAAGTAAATGTATTAACAGCTACAGCCATTACTTTTGAAACAGTAAAGAGTCTACTGACTTTACTCATCTCTCTAGTTTTCAGCCGGCCGGAGTGACCGAGCGGTTATAGGCGCTATAGTCTGGAACCACGCGACAGCTACGGTCGTAGGTTCGAATCCTGCCTCGGGAGTGGATGTGTGTGATGTCCTTAGGTTAGTTACTTTTACGTAGTTGTAAGTTGTAGGGGACTGATGACGTCAGAAGTTAAGTCCCATAATGCTCAGAGTCATTTGAACCATTTCTAGTTTTCATTTGACTGCCCTTATATTTACATTTTATAACTCACTTTCTACGGATCCTCATAGTACATCAGCGTCGGTAAACACAGGAACAGAAAGTACCACTGTGCCACATACGTTTTCTCAGTGAGCATAAGATGAATGATTGGCCTTAATAGCACACGGGGCCAAGTGGAAATGTTCCCGTATGTGGCGTAAGCCACACCGGACACTACGATTCACCTCTTTCCTTAGCGAAAGCAAAGAATCTAACAACTTGCTGGTGATATCTGTATGCGCAATGCTATTTGCAGTTACTATTTCCAACAAACACTGAAGAGCCAAAGAGATTTGTACACCTGTGTAACATCGTGTAGAGCCCCCGCAAGCACGCACAAGTGCCGCAAAACCACGTGACATGGACTCCACTAATGTCTGAAGTCGTGCTGGAGGGAATTGGCACCATGAATCCTGCACGGCTGTCCATAAATCCGTAAGAGAACAAGGGGGTGGAGATCTCTTCTGAACAGCATGCTGCAAGGCATCTCAGATATATTCAGTAATGTTGAAGTCCGTGGAGTTCGGTGGCCTGTGGAAGTCTTTAAACTCATAAGAGTATTCCTCAAGCCATTATGTAGGAGTTCTGGACGTGTGGGGTGCCGCATTGTCCTACTGGGATTGTCCAAGTACATCGGAATGCATAATGGACATGAACAGATGTAGGTAATCAGAAAGGATACTTACGTACTGTCATCTGTCAGACTTATCTAGACGTCTCATATCATTCCAAATGCACACGCCCGACACCATTACAGAGCCTTCATCAGCTTGAACAGTCCCCTGCGGACATGGAGGGTCCATGGATTTATGAGGTTGTCTCCATACCCGTACACGTCCATCTGCTAGATATAACTTGAAACGAGACTCGTGCGACCAGGCAAGATGTTTGCAGTCATCAACAATCAAATGTCGGTGTTGAGGGGCCCAGGCGACGCTTAAAGCTTTGTGTCGTGCAGTAATCAAGAGTACAATAGTGGGCCTTCGGCTCCGAAAGCCCATATCGATGATATTTCGTTGAATGGTTGGCACGCTGGCACTTGTTGATGGCCCTGCACTGAAATCTGCAGGAATTTGTGAAAGGGTTGCACTTCTGTCATGTTGAACGATTTTCTTCAGTCGTCGTTGATCGCGTTCTTGCAGGAGCTTTTCTCGGCCGCAGATTTGTTGTTTTACCGGATTCCTGATATTCACGGTACAGTCGTAAAATGGTAGTACGGGAAAATCCCCACTTCATCGCTAGCTTGGAGGTGTTGGGTCCCATCGCTCGTGCGCCGACTACACAATGTTCAAAGTCACTCAAATCTTGAGAAACAGCCATTGCAGTAGCAGTAATCGATTTAACAACTGCGCCAGACACTTGTTTTCTTACATAGGCGTTGCCGACCGCAGTGCCTGTTTACGTATGTCTGCGTTTGAATGCCCGTGCCTATACCAGTTTCTTTGGCGCTTCAGCGTATAAATTAGAAAACGTGTAAAGCGCTGTGTAGTGCGTTACGTCACATAGCTTTTATGTAGGCCTATTTCGTTCCGATGGATAATATTTTTAATTTTTTTCCGTAGACCGTATACAGCTATGAGTACACCACAGCCACTGCCTGTTTATTAGTTGTTTATTAATTTATAGGTCTGTTTTTAATCATAAAAGTTAGGGACGCTAATGCTTGTTAGAAATTAGCATAAAATTTGTCCTAATGCAGTTGTTGATTATCGTGTTGCTTAGACAAGCAGCAATTATGTTTAATAGAGCGCTCACCTCAGTTTACTGCATCTTTTTATTTTTCGCTATTACGGAAATGAAGCATGTGCTTCCAAAGAAAACGTAAAACAAACTCTTTGTAGTTTTATCTTAAATTGTTCCTACTGTAAAATTATGAACATTCACGTATCACATATTATAATTATTATAAAAAGCGTGGACAAAAATGTGGAAAGACTACAACATATTACTGCGCGTAATACGTGCAGGAAACACTTTGGCATTCAAAGCGGCTTTCAATTGTATCGGAATATATCAATACAAGTCCTGTATGGTTTTCAAATGGATGTTATACCATTTTCCTGCAATACATTGGCAATAGCTAACGATTATGAAAGTTGATTGCGATCACGCACACTTCTCTCCAAAGCAGACCACAAGGCTCGTGGACACTTGCGACTGTGGTGACCGTGGGAGGTGCCACAGTTCAACCTCTCGCTCTCAAAACCAGCCCCGGGCGATGCGAGCTCAGTGCACGGCAGCGCTGTCGCCCCGGGATCCCTGTCGTCACCATTGGGGAACAAACTGTATCGAGGGACGCACGTTATCAGCCAAAATGGTCACACAATCATTAGCAGTAATGCGACCTTTCAGAGCAACAATGGTGCTTTCGGAATACCCTGGATATGGCTGACCCCGCCATGTTTCATTCTTGGGATGTGGGCATCCGACCTAATGAAATTCTTCCACTACTCCATTGTGCCGGTTTTATGACTTCGGCGCGGTGTTTTCGTCATCACTGATGAGTGGTTCTGGAATTCTAGTTCGCTCTGCTTCTGGAGTTCCTTTGGTGCTGACAGGTTTCGCGAGTGCGCCATTCAGTTACACAGAAACTTCTGCAGCTTGAAAGGTCCCTGTTGGATTCCTTTCATGTTAATTTCTTAAATCTGTTGTCATTTACGGCATAAATTGCTCTTCTAAATTTACTGTGGTGTTTCTGACTCTATCTGGGAGGACACTGAGCAGTGGAACGTGTTACTTTTACACATAAACAAGAACGATCTGTCACACTACTACACTTTAAAACACAGTTTATATGTAATTCATCTCACAGTTTCATACGGAACCTACATCTGCTTTCATTTATATACTGTATATGATAAGATACTGTCACCCCATTCCCTTCTGTGTGAGAGAAAGAATGAGCAATGTATTTCTAGTTGCATGCTTGATGGTAGCAGACAAGCCTGTCTACTACAGAACGGTAGGACCAACATCGGAACAGGTAGCTATGCTTTCTAAAAGCAAAGATATTTCTATTCTTGGTATGGTCCCGTCCGTCCCTTGTCATGTTGGTATAGGAAGCTGCCTCTCTGGTCACTTCCGTTTGTATCTGTGCGGTACTCTCGGTAAGTGCCCACGACAGTCAGTCCGCGGCGAGCGTCTGAAGTGGTAAGATCTCAAGCTAAGTGCGTCTCTGCTAAGTCCGTAGGACAATGGATTTCTTAAGTTCAGCCTAACTGAAAATTTAATCACCTTTATTTCAGATTTATATGTAAAATATGTCATCTTAAATTACAACGCAGTGTAATTCGAGTATTAAGTTCAGAATATCTTCCATTAGTAGCTTTGTCACTACTTTGTGAGTAAAGTGGAACCACGTGATAAGGATCGGTAACTCTAAGATCATCAATCTTAAATGCGAATGTGCGTGAAATTATAATGTCTCGTCTTGACAATATTTTTCAATATAGCAACTTTTCTTTATGTTCAACGCACGTGGGGTGTACTTTGTGAGACAAGTACCACGTGCTTATACAATTTTTTGACCCATCCGGTTAATAGTAAGATGATAGTAATCAGTTCAAGGTTTGAACCTTCCTGGCAGATTAAAACTGTGTGCCCGACCGAGACTCTAACTCGGGACCTTTGCCTTTCGCGGGCAAGTGCTCTACCAACTGAGCTACCGAAGCACGACTCACGCCCGGTACTCACAGCTTTACTTCTGCCAGTATCCGTCTCCTACCTTCCAAATTTTACAGAAGCTCTTCTGCGAGACATGCAGAACTAGCACTCCTGAAAGAAAGGATACTGTGGAGACATGGCTTAGCCACAGCCTGGGGGATGTTTCCAGAATGAGATTTTCACTCTGCAGCGGCTGTGGCTAAGCCATGTCTCCACAGTATCCTTTCTTTCAGGAGTGCTAGTTCTGCATGTCTCACAGAAGAGCTTCTGTAAAGTTTGGAAGGTAGGAGACGGATACTGGCAGAAGTAAAGCTGTGAGTACCGGGCGTGAGTCGTGCTTCGGTAGCTCAGACAACAGTCGTGTTCCGGCACTCGTCCAGTGCACATCGCGCGGTGACGGGCGGTAGCGCGGGCCAGTGTTTACGTCGCGAGCAGTGCTGAGGTGGAGAGCTGAGCAGCGTGTGCGAGCGCTGTTAACGTTTGTTTCTGTATAACTGTTGTAAGTAAGATGTTGACAATTAACAGAGCGAACAGCGTTCAGTGTGTTTTCGATCGCGCTGCCTTGCGACCGACGGCGTTTGAAATTCATGAGTGGATCTTTGAGGATTTGAAATTGCCTGAAGATATAGTCGACACATTCCAGTTGGACTTTGTGCAGTACTCGTTATTTATCAAATTTATTTCGAGTGACACTTACGAGAAATTCGTTGAGGAGCATGTTGGTGTGAGACCATTCCGTCATAATGATGGCAGTATTAGTTATGTGCAAATCGTGCCTTCGGGATACGGAGTAAGAACCGTCAGGGTATTTAATGTGCCACCTGAGTGCCCTAATGATCTTATTGCACGTTGTCTGTCACTGTACGGCGCTGTTTTGTCAGTTACACATGAAAAATGGTCGAGTGCCTATCGCTACCAAGTTAACAGCGGGGTGCGCAGTGTACGTGTAGACTTGAAAAATCATATACCTTCGTATGTTGCCATTGGCGGCTGTCGTGCACAGGTAACTTACATTGGTCAACCCCCTACCTGTTCGATCTGCCATTCAACTGAACATCTGCGGATGAACTGTACACGTCGACGTCCATTTCAACTTCCACGGGAACGTCCTGCAGACGGTAGTGAAAAGCTAGTACCACTATTGAGTGAGGTGGTCGCGGGGACTGTACCACCACCCCGGCAGACGGAACATGTCAGCGAGGCGGAGGTGCCAGTTCAGGTGGGATGCAGTGCCAAAGACATTCGCGGTAGGACGGACGTCGATTCGGCATCGTCATCCTCACCGGGGCAGTTACCGCTGGATACCAAAGATGCGCCAGCCACCTCTGAATCTAAGCCGAGTGAGATACAGGAGCGGGTGCAGATAAGTTTGCCTGAACCACCCCTATCGGTAGAGACTGTAGCAGACACGAAGAAAGGCCGCCGAAGGAGAAGCAAAGGGAATAGTAGCAAAGAGGAAAAGTCGAATGATTTAGGACCCGTACACATGTCAGAAAGTGGCAGCGAGACTGAACCTCAATCTTCTTGCTCCGTGCGCTGCGAGGACACCGCGAGGCAAGAACGCATTCGTGAACAAACCAAACACCTGAAGGCACTACTGAGCGCTGAAAGGGATCAGAGCACCGTAACGGCCAAGAGGAAGAGCGAGCAGAGCAGCGAGCAGCTGCAGCAGCGCTCCCACAGGAACTCGCTGACGTCAGTCGCAGCCCTGCGTGGTGGCCAGGCGGATGCGACCACGTTGACAGACTCAACCGGCGGTGGCGGGCAGGGCGGCGCGCGCACCGCGCAACACCCCGACAGCAATGAGCCGTGGTGGCAGCAGAACGAGGAGATGCAGCAGTAGCTGCTCTCGCGCATGACCATCGCGCTGCGACCTTCCCCTCCCTGACCCGTTATTGGTTTTGACATTTCGTTCGTACTCCAAACGTTACCAACGAGTTTGGTTCAAAGCCGGAGAGAAGGACGATGCGAAACTCACAGCTCATTGTCCTCTGAACCATCATGGGTGACAGCCAAACCTACAACATTACCACACTTAACGTCAATAGAATTCAAAGTGCGGTGAAACTCCGTTCGCTAAATGATTTCTTGTGTGGTACCAGCGTTGACATTGCCCTCCTACAGGAGGTAGTCACAGCCTTAGAAGTGCCCGGTTACGTTCTTATTGATAACATCAAACTTCAGGATGCTGTAGGCACTGCCATCCTTTTGCGCGACGGTATACCCTTTACGGATGTGCAGCGGCTGCCCAGTGGTCGTGGCATTTCTTTTCGAGTGAATGGTGTGCAGTTTGTTAACGTGTACGCCCCCTCAGGTAGCACTCATAAGAGAGATCGTTCAAAATTTTATAAAACCGAGGTTCCCATTCTTCTTAGCGGTTATCGTGAACATCTCATCCTTGGTGGTGACTTCAATTCTGTGCTCAACGACAGAGACCAAGCTCCTAACACGAACAGATGTATCGAACTTGAACATTTAATTCATGGCATGCGTCTTCACGATACATGGGAACAACTGCACGGTGAACGGGTAGCGTACACCTTCGTAACCAGTCATTCTGCCAGTCGGCTGGATAGGATCTATGTGTCCGATGCCCTCCAGCGACACACTGTGAACTGTGACATAGCTCCTGTCAATATCTCCGACCATTGTGCATATCAGTGTTATCTCAACCTACACCGCCAGCCAATTTACCGCGGGAAGGGCTACTGGAAATTGAATGTCAGCCTTCGGCAGGATGCCCAAATTGAAGAGGAGGTGAACTTAACGTGGCAACAGCTCCAGCGACACCGACGTCGTTACGCTAGCGTTCTACAGTAGTGGATTCAGTGTGCTAAGCCTAAATTACGCCTGACCGTCATGAGCTACGCCCGACAAAAAAGCTTTTGGCAGAAACAGACTATTGAATTTTATTATCGCTGTTTGAGAGAACTGTACAGTCGCACTAACAATCCTTCTCGAGACATCGACGTAAAGATCAAACGATATAAAGCGAAAATCACGGCTATACAACGCCAACGAATGCATGGCATCATCGTGCGAGCCCACCCTAAGGACGTTGCCGCCGAAGAACGGGCCTCTCTGTATCACATCCTGAGAACGACGAAACGGTGTAAAGCCATGTTGATTGAAGCCGTCGTTGATGACGCTGAGAATGCCATCACGAAGCAACGTGACATCATCTCGCACGTCTACGACTATTATAGTCAACTTTACAAGAAGCAACTCGTTGATGAACACTCGTGCGAGGATTTTCTTAGGACCTTGAGCTGTCGCTTGTCACAACAGGATAATGCAAAGTTGGAATCTGTTTTCACACAGGACGAAATCCGACTGGCGGTTCACAGTGCAAAGAAAGGGAAATCACCAGGACCTGATGGTCTCAGCGCAGAGTTTTACCAGCGATACTGGAACGTCCTCGGTCCGACACTCCTCGAGATAGCGAATGAACTATGGCACCTGGAAGTCATACCCAAGGCATTTACGGAAGGTATCATCCAGCCCTTACTGAAAAAAGGGAACAGCAGGAAGGTCGAAAACATGCGACCCATCACACTCCTGAATGCCGACTTCAAAATCATCACCAGATCGATTAAGGTAAGGATGCAAACCGTTATGTACAAGGTTTTAGGCAGTTACCAGTACAGTGCAGTGCAAGGTCGAAGTGCAATCTCAGCTGCCTGCGATTTGAGGGACATCATCTGTTCATATGCTGAAACTAAAGGACAGGGCGCTCTGATCTTTCTAGATTTTGAGAAGGCTTATGACCGTGTACGTCATGATTTCCTCTTTCAAAGCATGAAGAAACTAGGATTTGGACCTCATCTCATAGAATTAATTCGCAAACTTACTACAAACGCCTCTTCACGGATTCTCATTAATGGCCATTTTACAAAAGAAGTTTCCATCGAGCAATCCATCCGCCAAGGATGTTCTCTCTCAATGATTTTGTACGCCATTGCAGTAGAGCCGCTCCTGAACAACTTAGTGCATAGCGGGATCAGGCTTAGCGTCGAGTCTGTCACTATCCCATGCATTGCGTATGCTGACGATATATGCGTAACTGTGTCATCATCACAACAACTTCTGTCAGCAGCAACTCTTCTACAAACATTCACGTTTCTTTCAGGAGCAATACTCAATAGAACTAAAACCACAGTTTTGCAAATCGGTGGCGGTATCGGCGACATATCCCATGTTACCTGGTGCAAGGTAAAGGATTCTCACACAACCCTCGGTGTTACTTTTGAAGCCAAACCAGACAAATTCCTGACGAAGAACTGGTCACACATGCTTAATAAATTACGTGCTGCTTTGATGCTTCACTCCGACCGTGACTTGAACATAGTACAGAAAGTTAAGACCATCGAGATCGCCATTACGAGCAAGATGAATTATTTGGCGCAAATTCTTCCAATCTCCGACCACCTAGCCAAGAGTATACAACAAGCGTTATGTTGGTTTATTTTTAGGGGGCATATTTTCAAAGTTCAGTTCGATACCTTAACCTTACCTTCGTCCAAAGGTGGCCTTAACCTCATTAAAGTACACAAAAAATGAGTCACCCTGCTCCTAAATCGCATCAGGAAGGAGTTTCGTACCCGGAGGACCAGTCTCATCAGAAACCTCATTCAGCGGTGGAAACCTCATATCTTGGACCCACCCGTTAATATCGCCGGCATACCACTTTCTTACCGACATGTGCGACTATACTACATGGAAATGAGCTACATTCGACACAACATCGTCGATACCGGAAGCCTGACGAACAGGAAGCTTTATGACCTTCTCATGACAACAAACCACAGGAATCGTCTCGAAGAAAAATATCCACATACACATTGGAGTATAATATGGCGGAATGTGCACAACGACATGTTACCATCACGCGTCATAGCCGACTGGTATCTCACAGTCAACGATAAAGTAGCAACGAATGAAAAGCTACATAAAATAGGCCTTCAACCAACGCCCAACTGCGACGCATGCGGAAGAGTCGATACGCTCCTTCATAGGTTCACTTGCGGACATGCAGAAGAAATTACAACCTTTCTTCGTCAACGATTGTCAGTGATAGACCGTACGACGCCCAGTGGTGTAGAACTTTTAGAGATCACTCAGCCACAAAAACTGAGGTATCCACGAGCAAAAAACAATGTATGAATCCTATTTGCTTTCTGGGACTTTAATTCTTGCCGGAATTTTAAGATAATATTCAGATGCTCACCAATGCAGAAGGCATTTTTTTTCCCCCTCTCAACATTTCCTTCTCTCGCAGAGCAGCGGAGCAACTTTCCTTTCGACAATGATGTGATAGTCTTTTGTGCACCTCAAGAAGACATTTCCTTTCTTTTCTTATATTGCGCAACGGCAACCTAGAACTCATATATACTATGTTCATTCTATTTTCATTACAAACCGGAGCACATGTTTATTTTCCCTTCAAAAAAAAAAAAAAAAAGACAAATAAAGACAAAAAAAGACAAGAAAAGAGGTTAAGGAAAAAAATAAAAAAAAGAGATGGTAGAGCACTTACCCGCGAAAGGCAAAGATCGTGAGTTCGAGTCTCGGTCCGGCACATAGTAAAAAAAAAATAAAAAAAAATTTAAAAAAAGTGGGCAGAGCACTTGCCCGCGAAAGGCAAAGGTCCCGAGTTCGAGTCTCGGTCGGGCACACAGTTTTAATCTGCCAGGAAGTTTCATATCAGCGCACACTCCGCTGCAGAGTGAAAATCTCATTCTGGAAACATCCCCCAGGCTGTGGCTAAGCCATGTCTCCACAGTATCCTTTCTTTCAGGAGTGCTAGTTCTGCATGTCTCGCAGAAGAGCTTCTGTAAAGTTTGGAAGGTAGGAGACGGATACTGGCAGAAGTAAAGCTGTGAGTACCGGGCGTGAGTCGTGCTTCGGTAGCTCAGTTGGTAGAGCACTTACCCGCGAAAGGCAAAGGTCCCGAGTTCGAGTCTCGGTCGGACACACAGTTTTAATCTGCCAGGAAGTTTCATATCAGCGCACACTCCGCTGCAGAGTGAAAATCTCATTCTGGAGTTCAAGGTTTGTCTTTTGTAAATTGCGTTTCGATGTAATTTATTTTAATTATCAAAATTAATGTGGAGCTACACTCTTTGTGTAAACCAAGTCGACCACGTGAAGCATGTGGTGTAATCATCAAAGTGGCCCTCAGCTATTCTTTTCGGGAAGATAACACAGAGAGTTAGTATGAATTTAGTATACCAGTGTGTGGTAATTTCATGACAGATGGCGCTACGACCCTAACTTCTTTGGGTGAAAATTGAATCGGTTGGATGTGGTTAATTTTCTCTTGCATATGTTTCAACATTCTTCGTGTGTTATTTATGAATGCAGTGTTGTATGCAGTCTCCCAATCTTGGATCCATATTTGATGTGTTCCGTAAGATTACAAACTCACATTTTCACAATCCTAAATAAGGCACTAGTTTAGTTATGAATCAAGTATAACATGCTGAAATTTTAACGGAACAATGATCAATGTTAAAATAAATGTCCAAATAAAACTGATTTATTTCTTTTTATTTAAATTCTCGATTGTCGTAAGATCACTATTAAAAGATTATATTTAATGTTAGTCTGGTTGGGAATTTGGTAAGCTAGACTGGATACCTGGTGAAACAGTTGCTCAGTAATGCAAGATTAACTTCCCCAGATAGCTCACGGCTTGTAACCCGCTTTTATTGTCTTGAATATCAGCACCGATTTCAGAACGAATTAATGTATCAACATTACAAGCGGTCGTTCCCTTATTGTAGTCATGACATTTTTTAACGACCGTCTGTCAGGATCATTCAACACCCATTTACATCCACGTTGTGACTCAGCGGATGATGTTTTTCCGCTTTCTCTGTATGCGAGGTAAACCGCCAATACGGTGTCTATTGAAACACCAAACACTTGGACTCACTTAATTACTAAGGCACCCACCACACGAGCGCCAACAATTTGTCCACGTTAGAAGACACTTAGCAGCGACATATTGCACTCACAGTTACACAGAACGTTGTTCTCACCACGACTCACATTTACAACGTATTAAGGACTTTTTGAAAATGCTATTCCTGGTCAAATACAACACCGCAACCTACAGGATTGGCTAGCATCCGCATTTATGTTCAAGAACGCATTTCTCGCCGTGTTTACATATTTTTGTCCAACGTGTAACATGTAGGTGGAAAAGTCCGCAGTAGTACATCCCAAATACCGTATTACCACTAATGTTCAGGTATATGGTCTGCTGAAATATCTTGAAATCTTATGTCGTACTTCAAAATGGCACTGCAAACTATTTTCACAGTAATGTGGAATCTCCACCGTTTTAGATTTGGCCTTCGAGTAAACTAATAATGACGATGATATTTTATAACCACCGCCCAAAAGCAATTTGTGCGCGACATCGAGCTAGGTCTTGCTTAGACCGCAATAATAGTGGCTAAAACGGGAGACTACTCATTTTGTGCATAACATAGTCTGGAGTTACAATAACTAGGAACTAGTTATGATACAGTAGCTTACTTATAACCTATACATTACGAAGCACAGTTATTACGTTGTAATTTGTCACCCTAGAAGGGAAATTGAAATTACAGGGCCACTGTTCAAAAAATAGTACAACATACATTTCTTCAAGTACTTGTTATGCTTTAACTTATTTTGTTAGAACGAAATATTTAATTAGCACAGGTCAAGCAATGTTTAAATCACTAGAGACTAAAGTAAAATGTCCACTTATCCCTAAAGATTGGGAAATCTCCACACTTGATTTTACGAGACAGGCAATATGGGAAACAAAAATAAACAAATAACAATAAAACTTAATAAAATGAACTTTTGCAAAACAGACAGGAATTGGCGTCACCTAGTTAAATTATAAAATCGGTATAAATCATACGAAGTGATTATGAATAATTTTCGCGTGTATAATTGAGTTAATCACCGTTTTAAACACAAGTCTCATGGATCCATTTGTACCCCTGGCCAACACATTTCCCCACTTCTGTCCAGCAGTATCATCATAATAAAAAACCACGACATTCACCACAGTAGCTCCCTTTGTCCTTGAGATCTGCAGACGATCATGCTACATTCTTCCCTGAACGTCGATCTGATTCCTGTGTGGATGCTTTCTCCCGAAGGTGTCTTCGGTGATTTTCGGATGTGAGAACGACAGATTCTTGTTTTCTAGACAACTTTCTTCCAGAAACAGTGTTTTGTACATCTGCACTGGATGATATTTCCGCAAATGGCGACTGAGTAGGTAATGGCTGGACGGAGTCATTATCCACAGCGATGTCATATCATACTCTATGTTGAACAATACCGTGTGGTATAGTGACCAACTCATATTCAAAGACACCGTCAGCCAATACGTCTGGATTATATGGGTAGATCCCACATTTTCTAAACCTTCTCGCTAGATTGCCTGTGGTTGTTAACTTGTCCCCAGCTTGTTTGAGTAAATCGCCTAAATCTTCTTTTGTGATGTCCATTCCCGCGTCATGTTTCGGCACGCATCATGGTAGTAGTGTTTAAGGCTGACGTTTATGTATGCTGTGCGGAAAAGACAGAGCACCTCAACACCTAACTGTGATGCTTTATCCAACACGGTGGGTTCTTTATACTGGGAAGCGTGACCATCAAAACAAGCAAAATGTTCCCTTGAGTTTTGTTTTTGTTCAGATGTTCCAGAAAGGAATGACCATGTATCCAGATTCTGACATCTGAATCGATGATCCATGTGGCAACCCTTTCGAACATGAGGGTTTCTGTCTAACGCCCTTCATGATTACAAAAGGTGCCATAGGAATCCCCGTCGCACTGCAGTAAACCATTACAGTCATATTAGAACCCTTCCTCCCGTAGCAACGTGATACGTGTCCTTCTTTCCTCTCGGAGAAATGACCTTTCCCGTTTTGAAAATGAGCTGAAGTCCAGTTTCGTCCCCACTGAAAATTCTTCCTGGACATTCTCATAATCAAAGCGTATCGCACATAGTCCGGAGATTTGTAAAAAAATTTTTCGCTTCTTCGTTACTGAGTTCCCTTGAGTGACAATAAGATAGCCTCTGAGCTTTCCCCACACTGAAATTTGGACATATTTCTAGGAAATAATAAACCCAAACACATCCTGCTATTTATTTATAACAATTAATATGACTAATGCTCGCTTATTTCATCATATTCGAAAGCGATTTATCTGACGTGAGTCACAGTTAACCCAAATTGTTTGGCATCCAGCCGTAACAAAAGCCCTACGCGTTCGTCCTCTACAGTTAGGGTGGCTCCATTCACATTATGTCGATTAGACACGTTGCCATTCAGAACTCCGTAACGCAACGTCTTTCTCGGTACCGACAATCGTTTGATATCATTTGCCAGGCGCACTTTGCTGTCTCTTACTTCTTGAATAGCGAATACTATAACCTCCAACCTCACGTTACTTCAAAGAAGGAAATCCGAAATTTTGGGAGAAGTCGACGTTTCGGCACCACATCATGCGAGAGTGGCGAAATCTGACCGAGCTATGCAACTGAATAAGAGATAACATTGTAATCAGCCAATGAGTCGCAGAACTTTCCGCTTCCGAAACAAGAAAGCTAACAGCACGCACGCACCGGATTTTCTTCCGAGTCTTCTTTTCGTCGTTTAAACTCGAAAAGCAAACAATACACATATATTAAAACGAGTTGTCCCACTACTGAGAAATGTACTTCTATTCTTTTCTGCTGCAGTGCACTGCCTTCTAGGTCAGCGTTATGTTAAAAGTGTCTACATCTCCCAGCAAACGAGATATCCCAAAATTACCTTAGGTGAAAGCAAATGCATTATATTGGCAGATAAATAGTGTTTATCTTGCAAAGTTGGTGTCGGCGTCAGGGCTGGTTCCTTTTTTCCTGTATAACCTACCGAAACGATTTTGTCCAGGGTCAATAAATGTCAAGTTGTTGGAACTTTACATCTTATTTAACCATTTCATCTTTTACTTCCATGTTCTTGAAACACAGTTTATCATCACAAATGGTTCAAATGGCTCTAAGCACTATGGGACTTAACAGGTGAGGTCATCAGTCCCCTAAACTTAGAACTACTTAAACCTATCTAACCTAAGGACATCAAGCATACCCATGCCCTAGGCAGGATTCGAATCTGCGACCGTAGCAGCAGCGCGGTTCCGCACTGAAGCGCCTACAACCGCTCGTCCACAGCGGACGGCTATCATTATATATTTGACACTTTTCAGATATAAGTTATGCAACTTGCTTCAGTTATAAGAGAACATAATCGATGAGAAAACAACGTGTACCAAACTCAATGGATGCTAGACCCTCTTTTACTATCTGAGCCTACTCTGACGCTATCTGAAGCTATTCGGGAATGCTTGACGCTAAAAATGCATTCTGTGTTATAGAGTCGAGCTTCCAGTACCTTGTAGAACAGCATGTAGTCCTAATTAGCATTAACGTAACTGTCTCATATGAAATTCTTTTGCAGATTTAATTTTCGTAATATTTTCTGAAAATAATTATTTAAGTGAAGATTGATAGGCCTAATGATTAATAACAAGAGCTGCAAATTTTGACAATTTGAAAAATAGATGCTTCCTGTAATTTTATAAAATAGATTTCATTATCGATGATAAAATTAGGAAAGGAAGATAGAAATTTTGTTTGCGTCAAAACTGAAGCAAAACAGTACTTTGTTTCCTGAAAATTAGATTTTAGATCATTTGAGTTGTCAGTTGTGAGTACTAATTTTCATGGTATAAGAGAAAAAAAATTTTGGTAATTAAATATGTTCAGAGGTATCTTCAGAGAAGAAATATATAATTTAGGTAAGAAGATTAAACCAAGTCTGGCGACAATTTATGCGGAATCGAACATTTCGGTTTAAATACAAAAGTTCGAAGGTCGTAAGTTTCGTTACATAGCACATATGTAACATAAATCATGACTTCTTTACCAATAAAATTATGAGCAGAAAATTTTCGTACGAATTATGAAACAAGACATTTCATATTTAGTTTGTAAGATCTACGATGGTTTAGTGGCGATTTGATTTTTTTCTCCTTTGAGTGCTATATGTTTGAGCAGAAAAGAATAAAAAATTATGCTCATTAATAGTTTAAAGCGTTTTTAGCTAATGAGCGTATCTTGTACATCTAACTGTGATGCTGCAGAAGCTTGTCCATGAAAAACAAGAGTCTGCTAGTATTCAGTCACAAACGTGGAGTGACAATTTGAAAACTCATCATTCGTACTGAGAGCTCGTATTATCCACGTGGCATCATGTACCATTACCAACCCTTTGCCGTCAAAGTTCGCGGTGGAATTACAATTTTCCATCCGAGGCCGAGAGCAGTCATACTGGATCCGGCGGAGCCCATAAAGCCACACCTCCGGTGGCTCTGGACTACGGGCGCCCTCTGCAGCCGCAATATAGCACGGCTGACGACAGCCCACTCAGACTCAGAGCCTCATCGCTATGCAGGCGCCGAATAGTCACAGTTTCAATGCCTTCGCTAGTGCTTTAGTTCAGTGAGCCTCATCCTTGATGATTAGAGAGTTGGAATTTATTCCTCAATGCATTATTTGTAATGAGTCTGGTAGGATTCCTGCACTTAACTTAGGACTCACTTAGCAACATAAATGCACGAAACTCTCCGTTACAAAATTTACCTTTATTGTAATTTTGATTTACGTGGAAGGCATAAAAACAAACATGGAGGCAAGATGTACGCATCTAAAGGCTACTTAAAAAGGAATCGGTTCTAGGCGCTACAGTCTGGAACCGCGCGACCGCTATGGTCGCAGGTTCGAATCATGCCTCGGGCATTGATGTGTGTGTTGTCCTTAGGTTAGTTAGGTTTAAGTAATTCTAAATTCTAGGGGACTGATGACTTCGGAAGTTAAGTCCCATAGTGCTCAGAGCCATTTGAATCAGAAAAGGAATAAAATCACTTAAATTTGTTTCCAGAAAAGGAGAATACAACATCCCAAATCGGACCTCGCTAACACTTACATCTTACTGACATTAAATAGAACAAGGTAAATAATCATACATGTGACGATAGCTGACGAATAACACCGTCAATCTTTACAGATGAGAATACGACTATATCCACAAAGGTTCGCGCCCTGCCAAGGGAGATACTTAACTTCAACATATAAGGTGATTACAGTAAGCCCTAATTCCACTCGACAAACGTAGTAACGATGTAAGCCGGATAAATGTACTGAAGGAGGAAGTCGGAGGTGCCGCAGTAAAAAGGGCCACTATCAACCCCGTCAGGACGCGACCCCGTGAACATGTCAGTTTCAGCTACCTGCAACATACACAGAGTCATTTGTAGCTTCTTAAAATCAATTAACATGAAAAGTCACAACGCGTAACACACTAATAAAATATAAACAACTTCTTCATAGAACTAGCTCCTCATTAGACAAAGCAAACAGCAGAATATTAACAAGACGTAAAATACTTCTAACGTGTAAAAAACTAAGGTACCACGTCATAGAACATCGTCTTGAGCTCATAGAACACTCAGTTTGACTTACCTGTTTATAGGTCTTACAACTCAACAGTGTGAGCTTAAGCAAACCCACAAATACAAAACTGCCGGCCGGAGTGGCCGAGCGGTTCTAGGCTACGGTCGCAGGTTCGAATCCTGCCTCGGGCATGGATGTGTGTGATGTCCTTAGTTAGTTAGGTTTAAGTAGCTCTAAGTTCTAGGGGACTGATGACCTCAACATAGTCCCATAGTGCTCAGAGCCATTTGAACCATTTGAATACAAAACTCGAAATATGACTGAAATAATGATTGAAGCCACTGACAATGCTAGCCTGCCACAAAGAGGAGACAATAGTAATTTACAGCGGCAAACAACTGACCTTACATCTCCAATTTAGTATAGTCAGAATAAACAAGTTTGTGTATAATAATTACTTACAGTACCACGACAACCTCCGAATAAACCTTTTTACCCAAGGTAAGTGCTGGTATCGAAAGGCACCTTTAGTAATACAGAGTTCGAGTGTATTCACTTTTTGGAAGGGTTTCAACTTTACATGCCTTTCCACATAGCTCTCTGTTTACACACTTCTATAACTTCTGCAACTAAAGAATGGCATATAAATGCACATATAACTGACACTGATTTAAGCAGAATAAAACGGTACCTTAGTACGGCGCAAATGGCTTCATTTGCTCTACACGTGGGATATCCTCACCATTCAGCAATTTCCGAAATATATTCAACAACGCGTGAGAGCAAGACGTCGCCGTGGTATCAGCTATTTACTTCACATAATTTCCTGCACAGACACAAGGCAGACGAAGCGGTTTCACATGCAACAGCGGCGAGTATCACACATTTCCTCCTCCACGCCATAGACACATCTCAATTTCAATGGCCAGTAACAAGAGCCTATACATGCCTCGCAGCAGAAAAGCCCCAAAACACAACAGTGCACCACCGCGATACCAAACCCGAGGTCCCATCACGTCACAGCCGGGATCTCTCGCTGACCCTGCCCTTTAGCGTAGAGGCTTCGTACAACAGGCCACCTCCGACTATCGAATATCCACTCCGCTGTCCCTTTTCTCCGCTGTTAACCACCCGACCTCCGGCGTGAATCGCGGAAGGCAAACATGGTGACCCTATAATCGATGGCACCGGTGCCATTTTAAGTGCGAGAACACTGGCGCCAGCCGCGCCACGGCTCAGAGTCTTCGTAAACTTGCACAAATTGTGAAGGCATTGCTAATTACGCATATAAATTTTTTTGTGATTTTCTTTAGATTTCTATTCTTTTTCTTCTGTTCATAGGGGCATTTCTAATTGTGATTATGTAACATCCTACTATGGTTTTTAAATGTAAAGATGTAATTATGATTATTTCGTTTGCCAATGGATAAATATGTTTCTCACTTTGTACCTGTGGTAAAGTTTGTAAAGTTCTCTTATGGAATGTTATTAATTGCGAAAAACGCAGTCAATAACATTTATGTAATTTACGATAACGATATAACATCTATAGACAGGGGACAGCGATAGTGATATCGAGAGTCGAAAGGTTGTTGCGTAGTGGAGGGGATGGTGGATGGCGTGTCTGTGAAGCGTGCGCAGGAAAAGTAGTACTGTGTTTCATGAAAAGCATACGTAATTGTATGGGCAGTGATACCGAACTATCAGATTGTTAATTCTCTTTACCACTGCGGTATGTAATGCCATCGCCAGCGAACTTTAAGAGCAAATAAATCGGACTGTGAAAGTGCCGCTAACATTACTTTGTTGTGGCCGACACGAACTGTCCTTTTATGCGAATGAACTTTGCTGGTATTGGTTTTGGGTGGTGGGACTGTTGTCTATCACATTCTATCAAGCCGTGAAAGTGAAAACTAATTAACTGTGCAATATAAATGGCTTTCAGTGACGTTGTCGAAGTTTGAAATGCGAGAACAGAGCGGACATTGTTTACTGTGTGCTTCACACACAAGAACAATTCTATGAACTGTGTGTTTGTGGCTAAGACTATATGAATGTGACGAACCGTATAATTGTGGACGATAGTGTCACGCACAGGGCATAAAGTGTAAAAACGAGCGATATCTACGTCATGTACGTTGAAAGAGAGGACATGTCAAGAACGTTCGTATACTGGCGTTTCGTGGTTTGTTAATCACCACGGGATTAATGATACAGCTGTGCCAGAACTGTATTTGCGTTTCGTCGGAGAAGATTAATCAGCGGAACTGCCTGCATCCTGCTCTCGTCATCGTAACCCGCAGACATCGTGCTGCCCAACGCAGCGCTTCGTATGCAACAAAAAGTTCAGAGATTTCGCCGAACGCTATCCCCTGACCTAGAAACTTTCTTTCTCTATTAAAAGTATAAGAATTACAGACTCTATTTAATTAAATTCTTTGTTTAGTTTATTTGCTTTCTGCTAACGAAAATAAAATTACAATCAGTGAATTAAAAGTTGCCTGGTAGTCATTGTTGAAACATCAGTAAATATAAACTTCTTCCTCTCATTAGAACTAATTCTCCTTGCATGTCAAAATTATTGTACTTATTTTATGTAGTTTTGTGTATTGTTATGAGACTAGACATATGACAGTGACTAATAAGAGTATTTTGTCGCGAAATATGGCTTCGCGTCATAATTACGGCAACCGCCATAATTGCTTGGTTCTGACCAATAACGTAAAAGCTGCTATTCCCATATTGGCGCTTTCCTGGCGTGAGCGGGAATTATAAATGTCAGCTGTCAAATCACGTAGTGTCTGTTTACCCAGTAATGAAAGTTTTTGGTATTGTGTTGCTACGAGTCGTAGTATTAAGAGACACTGGTTATACTCAAAAGTGGGTAGATGTATGGTGAAACCCCCCAGTGTTCATGCAATTGTTAACAGTATTGTGTGTGATTCACGAAATTTTGTCACTTTTTCTAATTCCTTTCAGATATTGTCTTGGATGTCTTTGAAGTTTCAGAGAATATATACACAATTTTGTCGGTTAAGGTTAATTTCAGAGGAGTTTCTCGTGAATATTAGAGTTTTCAGTTCATAAACAAAGTGGGATCGTGACCAATTGAGCAGTCAAAGAGTGTGGTTTTCCAACTAGAAATTTGGATGACTTCAGAGTTCAGATTTTGATAGTTATTTTTCCTGTGGGTTGAGGTCATCACCAAATACAAGATAAGTACATCTTCTGTTTACTTTGTTAACGTGTTTGCTAATCGCTTCTGCTCCGATCCAACAATCCTACAACGACAATTGTCGCACTACTCTATAGCCCATCTCTCCTGTGACCGTTGTGTTCGAACAACAATCCGCTCTTCTGTCAAAGAGCGCGCAGCATCCACTCTGGAATCCAGCGGCAGACCTCTGCAGGTAGTGATTGGGCAGCAAGAAGCAGTGTGTTGACACAGCACGAGCGCTGAGCGGTTGTCGCATCCGGGCCGAGGTGCTCTGCTGGGGTAAGGTACAGGAACGTCGGAAAGGAGCAGCACGGGCTGGCAGAAAGGAAAGAGGAAGGAGTGGGAAAGGAGGCGAAGCGAAGGAAGGAACCGAAAAGGAGGCGCCGAGACGCGTCGCGGAGGTGTGTGCGGTGGGCGCCGAGACGGCACGGCACGCGGCGCCGGCGCCGGCGCCGGGCGTCGGAGCGCACAGCAGGCTAATTAAGACAAACGCCGCGCACCGAATAAAGCAATCTGGCGGGCGCGAGTGGGGGCGGCGCGGGGGCGGCACAGCCCGCCCTGGAGTGGGGAACACAAATATTGGCACAGCGGGGCGGCGGCGGCGGCGGCGGCCGACGAGTCGCCTGATAAACCAATAACCGCGGCGATACACGGCCAGCGCGACAAGAGGGCCGGGCCGGCCTCATTCGATTAGCCGGTAATTAACAGTCAGATGGCGCGGCGTAGCCGGGGCCACAATAGCGCCAGTGGGCGGGCGCTCGGCGGCTTCCGGCCACGTGGCTGCGGCGGTTATTGCTCCCCCGCCAGCACCACTGAGAGCACCACTTGGACAGAGATTCCCACTGTGGAAATATTAAAAGAAAGGCGTAATGCAATCATTACAACAGGGCTGCGTGGAACGGTTTCTGTAATCGCACAACTGAAAGCAAAAAATGCTGCGCCCCTCAGCATAGAGTAGGTAAATGCGAGGATACTACACCACTGGCCATTAAAATTGCTACACCAATGAAAAACGCAGATGATAAACGGGTGTTCATTGGAAAAATATATTATACTAGAACTGACATGTGATTACATTCTCACGCAATCTCGGTGCATAGATCCTGAGAAATCAGTACGCAGAACAAACACCTCTGGCCGTAATAACGGCCTTGATACGCCTGGGCACTGAGTCAAACAGAGCTTGGATGGCGTGTACATGTACAGCTGCCCATGCAGCTTCGACACGATACCACAGTTCGTCAAGAGTAGTGATTGGCAAATTGTGACGGGCCAGTTGCTCGGCCACCATTGACCAGACGTTTTCAGTTGGTGAGAGATCTGGAGAATGTGCTGGCCAGGACAGCAGTAGAACATTTTCTGAATCCAGAAACGCACGTGCAGGATCTGCAACATGCGGGCGTGCATTATCCTACTGAAGTGTAGGGTTTCACAGGGATCGAATGAGGGGTAGAGCCACGGATCGTAAGACATCTCAGATGTAACGTCCACTGTGCAAAGTGCCGTCAATGTGAACAAGAGGTGACCGAGACCTGTAACCAATGGCACCCCATACCATCACGCTGGGTGATACACCAGTATGGCGATGACGAACACACGCTTCCAATTTGCGTTCACAGTGATAGCGAAAAACTCGGATGCGACCATCATGATGCTGTAAACAGAACCTGGATTCATCCGAAAAAATTACGTTTTGCCATTCGTGCACGCAGGTTCGTCGTTGAGTACACCATCGCAGGCGCTCCTGTCTGTGATGAAGCTTCATGGGTAACCGCAGACCCGGTCTCCGAGCTGATAGTCCATGCTGCTGCAAACGTCGTCGAACTGTTCGTGCAGATGGTTGTTGTCTTGCAAACGTCCCCATCTGTTGACTCGGGGATCGAGACGTAGCTGCACGATCCGTTACAGCCAATCGGATAAGATGCCTGTCATCTCGACTGCTAGTGATACGAGGCCGTTGGGATCCAGCACGGCGTTCCGTATTACCGTCCTGAACCCACCGATTCTATATTCTGCTAACAGTCATAGTATCTCGACCAACGCGAGCAGCAATGTCACGATACGATAAACCCCAATCGCGATAGGCTACAATCCGACCTTTATCAAAGTCCGAAACGTGATGGTTTCTCCTCCTTACACGAGGCATCACAACAACGTTTCACCAGGCTACGGCGATCAACTGCTGTTTGTGTAAGAGAAATCGGTTGGAAACTTTCCTCATGTCAGCACGTTGTAGGTGTCGCCACCGGCGCCAACCTTGTGTGAATGCTCTGAAAAGCTAATCATTTGCATGTCACAGCATCTTTTTCCTGTCGGTTAAATTTTGCGTTTGTAGCACGCCATCTTCTTGGCGTAACAATTTTAATGGCCAGTAGTGTAGAATTTACGGTAGAGATGACGAGATGTATGCACAGTAGCAATCCGCGCCGCTGACGTGAGACTGGACCCAACCACCGCTCAGTTGCTCGCAACTGCTATGACATACTGTGTTGTAATTAATTTTACGAGCGAAACTAAGGCTGTTTACGGCAGGGTGAATTTTTATTAGTGACTGGCGGTTGATTTCAAAGTTACGCCGTAATTATCAGTGTATAGAGGAACTCTTTAGAGTAAGTTTTTAGTGAAATATAATGGTTTGCAGCTTGATCTCCAGTTGTACTAACCGTAATAGGCAACTAAATAAGTTAGAAAAAATGAATTTAGTGTAAACATGCAAATTTGTTTCGAGCTCAAAATCCTCTTGTCTGCTCAATATTTTTGAGTAATTCGGATTATGAGAGGGATTTGAAAAGTGACCTGTTGAATATTCCATCGAAAAACAATTTGAATAGAGGTGCTGCTTCAACTTTAAAACTAACATCTTCCGGTGATGATTTAGTAATGAGCCTAATAATGAGAGGAATTTATGAGCACAAAAACGAAGTACAGTAAAGAGTAAATATATTAGCAGCTAATGAAGAATTTACTACTAGACAATACATTAACTGTGAGAACAAACGCTGTTGTAAAGGCGACGATACGTGCCTACGTCAACAACTAGAAATTACGGAAGGAGAAATAAAACACCTTGGGCAAAACATGCAGGTTTACAGAATCATCTGAGTTACATGAAATTAAAACATGTTCATAAAGTGATTCAGCGCTCTCTTTTTGCCTGTCAACAACAAGTGCTTATGAAAGGACTGTGTTCTAAATGGTTAGCTGAGGATACTTGAAAGGTTGCGACTTCACATTGCCTATCTTATTAGGCGTTATCTTTTGAAGCGACGAATTGAAATATCCTCGTCCTAGTGAAATCACTATCAAAAAGAAGACTCAAGCAAATTAGCTTACCGCCAGTTTTTATTGATTAAAGCCTTAGTGTTTTGAAAACTAAAAGCTGTTAGTAAAATTTGAAAAAGACTTAGAGAAAATCGAACTAATTCATATCTGCGCATGAGTCAGACGTGAGTGGGCTATGCACCTATAATCTTCAATGCAGTACGGCGTGGCGGGAGGGTTCACGGTGACGTCACAGCTCACGGGCTGTGAGCCTACGAGTGACCCTACCGTGTATTCTCGTATCCGTGAGGATATCAGTGGAGCGATCATACGGCACTACACAGGTCTCCAACTTCAATTTGGGATTGTTGCGTGACTTCCTTACACGCTGGATGTTTATATTTTGCGCTAAGATCGAAACTTTAGTATCACACGAACTTGCTCTGTTTTTACATCTTAATTTGTTAGCATCAGCAACGGTCTACAAATGTTGCTACCACGGATGCGCACTCGAAATAAGTTAAAGGAGGGAAAGTTGCTTTTCATATGTAAGTACCTCAAGTATCTATTTATGATTATTAAGAGGAACTTAGCGTGTTGGAAAGTATTGTGAGATCACAGTGTTTGATAAACAGGGTGATTCTTAATACCGCTTAAAAAACCCCGAAGTGACTTTGATCACTCTGAGACAAGTAATTTAATATAAGACACATGGGACCGCGAATGCCGAAAAATACCCCAAAGGCGGATGACAAATGTAGAATTTCCGACTTCGCCGTACGTGTAGGTGCGTGCGTGAGTGCGTGCGTGTGTGAAGGGATGATTGAGTGATACAGTACTTGCATTCAAGCAAATGACGCAAATTTCGAATACTTTTTGTAAAGGTGATCTACTGTAAATATGGAAGTCACAAAATTATTGCCCTCACTGTAATCAAGTAAAACCTCTTTTCGTTTCATGTTTCTTTTCTTTTGTCTACTCTTTTCGCAGGCTTTATTTAGTGTAGAAAGCGTATGTCATTTACTGGAAGGACGCCATTCGAAAGCTTGTACTCATTTACTTATGACGCAATACCGTAGGTTTTTGACGTACTGTACTTTGCAATAAAGCAGCGGAAACTGCAAGACTGGCTGGCAAATAAAACAATAAACTTTACCTCAGTGTAAACACATAATTGTCTAACACAATGAAAAAGATGCTGCCTGCCAGGCGCGAACCCTGGAGCCCTAGCACGGGGGTCGCGCAGGTAGGTCAGTCGCCACACCGACGTGACTACTTGACACTTGGGTTGGGACGATCAGGTGCAACAGACCGACAGGCGAGGCAAGTCGTCTGGTGACGTCACATGTTCGACATTTGTCACCCACTTTTGGGGTATCTTCCGAAATTTGCGGTCCCATGTGATTTATACACTACTGGTCATTAAAACTGCTACACCAAGAAGAAATGCAGATGATAAACGGGTATTCATTGGACAAATATATTATACTAGAACTGACATGCGATTACATTTTCAAACAGTTTGGGTGCATAGATCCTGAGAAATCAGTACCCAGAACAACCACCTCTGGCCGTAATACCGGCCTTGATACGCCTGGGCATTGAGCCAAACTGAGCTTGGGTGGCGTGTACAGGTACAGCTGCCCATGCAGCTTCAACACGATACCACAGTTCATCAAGAGTAGTGACTGGCGTATTGTGACGAGCCAGTTGCTCGGCCACCATTACGGGACGTTTTCAATTGGTGAGAGATCTGGAGAATGTCCTGGCCAGGGCAGCAATCGAACATTTTCTGTATCCAGAAAGCCGGTACAGGACCTGCAACATGCGGTCGTGCATTATCCTGTTGAAATGTAGGGTTTCGCAGGGATCATATGAAGGGTAGAGCCACGGGTCGTAACACATCTGAAATGTAGCGGCCACCGTTCAAAGTGCCGTCAATGCGAACAAGAGGTGACCGAGACGTGTAACCAATGGCACCCCATACCATGACGCCGGGTGATACGTCAGTATGGTGACGATTACGCGCTTTCACTGTGCGTTCACCGCGATGTCGCCAGACATGGATGCGACCATCATGATGCTGTAAACAGAACCTGTATTCATCCGAAAAAATTACGTTTTGCCATTCGTGCACCCAGGTTCGTCGTTGAGTACACCATCGCAGGCGCTCCTGTTTGTGATGCAGCGTCTAGGGTAACCGCAGCCGTAGTCTCCGAGATGCTGCTGCAAACGTCTTCGAACTGTTCGTGCAGATGGTTGTTGTCTTGCAAACGTCCCCATCTGTTGACTCAGGGATCGAGACGTGGCTGCACGATCCGTTACAGCCATGGGGATAAGATGCCTGTCATCTCGACTGCTAGTGATACGAGGCCGTTGGAATCCAGCACGGCGTTCCATATTACCCTCCTGAATCCACCGATTCCATACTCTGCTAACAGTCATTGGATGTAGACCAACGTGAGCAGCAATGTCGCGATAAGATTAACCGCGATCGCGATAGGCTACAATCCGACCTTTATCAAAGTCGGAAACGTGATGGTACGCATTTCTCGTCCTTTCACGACGCATCACAACAACGTTCCACCAGGCAAAGCCGGTCAACTGCTGCTTGTGTATGTGAAATCGGTTGTAATCTTTCCTCATGTCAGCACGTTGTTGGTGTCGCCACCGGCGCCAACCTTGTGTGAATGCTCTGAAAAGCTAATCATTTGCATGTCACAGCATCTTTTTCCTGTCGGTTAAATTTCTCGTCTGTAGCACGTCATGTTCGTGGTGTAGCAATTTTAATGGCCAGTAGTGTATTAACATGTCTCAGCCTTATCTACGTCGCATCGAGGGTATTTAAACATTAATAAGAACCCCCTGTGTAGACTTCCCCATCAGCGCCAGTAATCTTTGTGTTTGATTTCGTGGGAGATTATACAGGGTGGCGCAAACGTCATTGGAAACTGAGCACTGTAATAAACAAAAGATTCAGTTTATGTTTTATTACAGATACAAACAATGCTTATAAATATTTTTATGTTCAAATTGTTTCCTGTCTTCATTAACACATCTTTGAAGTCTTTTTGGAACAGTGTTACATACTCTGTGGCACAGAATGGTATCACTGTCCAAATCATGAAAAGTGTCGTGTTTGAAGTTCAGCAACGGTCTGAAGCTTTTGAGAATAAACGGGGTCCCATAGGAAAAAATCCATGAGTGTTATATCTGGTGAACCTCGAGGAATGTCAGTCTCTGTCATCCGGCCAATCACTTTTCTTTGGAAAGTTTCGTTTAAATCATGGGGGACGGCTCTGGTATAATATGGTGGAGCAGTATCTAGTTGAAAGTAAATTTCCTGAAAGTTTTCAGCACACGTCATAAGTCCTAATGCAATGTAATTCTGAAGCATATACAGTTGCCTCCTGTCACCGTTCCATCAAAAAATTTGGTCCAAGTACTCCAAATGATGATATTGCCCCCGAAACAGTCACATCAGGTTGATGTAAAGGTCGTTCTAAGAAAAGATTTTGATTGTCAGTCTACCAGGAAGTGTGGTCTTGTCTGTTGGCTTGTTCACTTAACTTAAAATTGGCCTCGTCAGACCGCACAATTCTACTGAATAGATTAGGGTCATGTTTCTGTTGGTCAAATATCAATTCAGAAAACACAAGACGTCGATCTGGATCATCTTCAGGTAACCCATGTCGTAAATGTGGAATGTATAGACTGTGCTGTTTTCTAGACAGGGGAGTGGGATTGGGTTCGGTTGTTTGGAGGAGGAGACCAGACAGAACCATTTTTATATAATGCTTATAACCCGAAAATCCTTTCTGCCTTGTAGAAAGCTTCTTTTGCTGCCATATTTGTGTTCTAGTGCCGCCCGTCAAGCAAGTGCGTAATTAATAATCGTGTAATCATGCACCTTTAAGGAACTACAGCGGTAAAACCACCTTTCCTGCTATCTGCGATATTTTCAGTTACACCTTTCCTAACATATGCCTTAAAAGCTACGAGCACTAGTTCATCTTCGCTACTGTGAAACGCATCTCCTCTACTGCAAGCAATGTGCTCCTACGAACGACCTACACAGCGCAAGAAACAGATGAGAAAATATCATTTTGTCACCGTGAAACAGCAGTGCTTCTAATGTAACAAGCTTGCTATTCCATCCGACCTGCATTTGTGAGCCATCACTAAAGGACGTGTTCAGTATAAACGTAGTAAGGCATGCTTCCTTCCAGCGTGCATTCAGGAGGACGGCGGTTCAAATGCGCGTCCGGCCATCTAGATTTAGGTTTTCCCTGAATTCCCTAAATTACTCCAGGCAAATGTTTGGATAGCTCCTCTGAAAAGGACACGGCCGATTTTCCTCCCCATCCTTTCGTAATCCGACCATGTGCTCTCTTTCTAGTGACATCGTTGTCGACGGGACGTTAAAATACCTGGGTTGCCCAGAAAATAATGCACCGCTTTTTTAAAACAGTTCTTAATTGAACATAATGAGAGTTATACTCACGAAAGAAAGCTGTTTTAACTTCACATCCTATTTTTCCAGGTAGTCTCCATCTCATTGTATGGCCTTCCTCCAGTGCGAAACAAGGGCATGTCTGTCCTCTAGGTACCAATTCTTGTGCTACTGGCGGAGCCAGTGCTTCACTGCGACAGTCACCTCGTCATCGCCCTCACAGTGTCTCCCACGAATGGCATCCTTTAACATGCCTGCCCTCGCGAATGACAACACAGTTCGCTTCAACGTGTCACGTGTAACAGCCGTGAATGGTCTCCCCGGCCGCTGCAAATCGTGGAGCTCCGGTGAACCGCCTTATGATGACCTCGCCCTCCGTGCTCAGCGACTAACTGTACTTTTGTCGACGGCAGATACTCCAAACACTTCGCGCAAGGGTTTGTGAATATTCGCCGCAGTTTCTTTCTCTGCAGTGAGAAATTCAATGCCAGCACCTTGCTTGTAACGTACATCACCTACAGATGCCATTTTGAAACTGTCGTGCAGCTACGCTATCTGTCGGAAGAGACGGAAACTTGGCGTGGGCACTCAGGAGACTTCAGATAATATACGCTCAACGTTTCACAGATGTAGCATTGTTTTGAGCTGAGAAAATAAATGCGGTGCACTATTTTCTGGGCAAACCTCGTATAGACTTTCTTCCTTCTGTCCGGTGTGTTTGAGAATCACCCAGGTTTTCACGGATGCGCTTGCAGGCACTGATGATGTATTCCTGTAGTATTGGTATACCTTTAATGGAGCTTGTATACACCAAAGATTTCAAGTGTCCCCAAAATCAAAACTCCGAGGGGTTAATACAGGGGTAACGAGATGGCTAACGTACTGAACCTGCACGACCAGTCTATCGCCTGTTAAATGCCGTTAAATGTCTTTTGGGATTTAAAAGCGACGCCTTGTTTGTATTAAATACTTTTCTATGGGAACTGGGGAAAGATTTCTCAACAAACAAACTTACAAGGGGAGGCCGCCAATTGTGAAATTCAGATTCGATTCATACTGCGCATAATAAAAGCTCATGGCCAGAGGTGTAATGTGGCAAAGCAGCAAGATGCACTTCTCAGCCGTTGTCGAGAAAATCGACAATTAGAAAAAAACCGTTGCGGTGAAATACTCTCTACGATTAACAATTCTTTACAGCGTCGTGGCGCAGCGGTAAGCGCTCGTGTTCGTAATCCGAAGGTCGCCGGATCGAATTTCGCGCCCTACAACTTTTTTTTTATTAGTTTTTTGTAATTCAAATGTATACACACACACACACACACACACACACACACACACACACACATAAACTATTAATGAAGCATGTTGGTGAAGGTGGATCGCTCTCCAATTGTACCGCCTCCATTTTTCCGATAGTTTAATTGGGTGTACCAAAGCTCTCACGTCCGCACTGATTTTCGGACGATGTTGTAAGTTTCGCTAGGGACCGCATCTACTTTCTTTCGAAGTTAGCAGGCAACTACACTGTAATGCAGCTGCCCGTTTCGGCCCATTCAACATCTGTCCTTCAAGTGTAACGAGGGAGTAACGGAGTTTATATTTCATGCCTGCCACAACAAATTTGTGTTCGTGGGGTCTCTATTCTAATTCGAACGTTTGGCTTACGCTGTACGTATTCGTTTCGGAATATCGTTTCTACGTCTTCCATTAACTATACGTGGTTAACATTATGAAGACAATTAATAACATTTGTGATATATATATATATATATATATATATATATATATATATATATATATATATATTTGAATTGCAAAAATCAAATACTAAAAAAAAAGTTGCATGGCGCGAGATTCGATCCGGCGACCTTCGGATTACGAACACGAGCGCTTACCGCTGCGCCACGACGCTATAAAAAATTGTTAATCGTAGAGAGTATTTCACCGCAACGGTTTCTTTTATCTGTCGATTTTCTCGACAACGGCTGAGAAGTGCATCTTGGTGCTTTGGCACATTACACCTCTGGCCATGAGCTTTTACTATGCGCAGTATGAATCGAATCTGAATTTCATAGTTGCCGGCCTCCCCTTGTTAGTGAACAGCCGATAGATATTTAATTCAAACTGTCTATTACTTACTGAGGATAAGGCAACCAACTTTAATCACATCAAGTGCAATTTTGTTCATGACTTGCAGTGAGCCATGATATTTCCCTTATACGGAAGGGAAGAATTTGATTTTGTTATCAGCGGTTCCGTAAGTGTAATGGTCGCAACGGGTCTGCGAGAGCGAACTGGCCCCAACAAAGAAAAGCGCGAGATCTGCACGACCTTACGGAGACTAACTAAGCAAAGCATTTATGGATTAGTTAATTTGCTGATCATAAGGGTTAACAAGGCGTTACTAGCTGCTCTTTTGTGGGAGGAGAGTTTCATTGACTTGATGAATGCAGACAGACATTAATATGACATCTTTATTACAAAAAGAGTGTCAGCGAGAACTTGCATAAAAACAAAGAAAATAATGTAGTTATTCACGCTTATACAGATACTACGAGGGTAAGTCAATTATTATCCGCAAAGTACTCATAAAATTTTATTGTAATCAAATAGGAAACTTACATCATTTTTCGACATAGTTTCCTTGCGTTTCAACGCACTAGGTCCATCGTTATACAAGCTTCCTCATAACCTCATAAAAGAAGGTTCGCGGTTGAGCTGTGAGCCAGTAATGCACCGCTTCTTTCACTGCTTCGTCCGAGGCAAATCGACGGCCTCTTAATGCCTGTTTGAGTGGACCAAACAAGTGGTAGTCAGAAGGGGCAAGATCAGGACTATATGGAGGATGATCCAGCACTTCAAATTTGAGTTTCTGGAGCGTTTCAGCAGTGTGGGCAGCCGTATGAGGACGGTCATTGTCGTCCAACAACACACCTTTTGACAGCAGTCCTCGGCGTTTGCCTCGAATAGCAGGATTTAGCCTAGTAGTAAACATCTCACTGTAAAGTACACTGTTTATTGGTGTGCCCTCTTCCCCATAACGTTCCAGTACTGGACCTTGTGCAACCAAACAAACCGTAAGCATCAGTTCTCCTGCGGAGTCTTGAACTTTTTCTTACACGGCGATTTGGATGTTTCCATTCCATACTTTGCCGTTTACTCTCCGGGTCGTTATGATGGACCCATGTTTCGTTACCAGTAATGATCCTGTCTAAGAAGATGTCCCCTTCGTTACCATAGCGATCCAAATGTTTTTTGCAGATGTCCAAGCACGTTTGTTTATGCACTGTGTGAGTTGTTTTGGGACCCATCTTGCACAAACTTTATGAAACCCAAGTCTGTTGTGATGATTTCGTAGGCAGAACCGTGAGTAATTTGCATATGATGTTCCACTTCGTCAACAGTTAATCGTCTGTCTGAGAGAATCATTTCACATGAACGCGCAATGGTTTCTTCATTTGTGGCGGTAAACGTTCGTCCGGCTCCATCATCGTGCGTAACACATTTTTCAATCCATTCGCGGACACTCAATTGTGGCAAAACACTGTTCCCGTACTGTATCGAAAGCCTTCGATGAATTTCGGCCCCTTGATACGCCTTCCGACCACAAAAAACGGATCACTGAACGTTGCTCTTCTTTGGGGCAAATAGACAGCCAATCAGCTATGATTAATAGCAAGGCAGCGATAACGAAATTTACCTATCACCTTTAAAATTGCCAAGATATAACAACAAATAATCGAAGCATGCACGATCAACGTAAAATGACAGCACTACCAAAATAAAAAAACACCTAACTGAAGATAATAATTGACTTACCTGGTATTGAACTTAATTTTTAGGGAGGAAGGAAAGATAGATTCTGGAGTCTGCCATCTCCACAATGGCGAAGAAAGAGAAGTGGCGGGAAGAGGAATAAGTGTTCTGATCGTTCTGACTAAACGAATACGGTACCATTTTTACGAGAGAGTTGAATTTCTAGCATGCACTCACCACTAACATAGACTAAACAGAGTATGGGATAAATACCAGAATAAGAAAGCAACTCAAGTGAATATCTGCCATAGCAACACTGGTTTAAGCGAAGAAAATAAAATCACTGCAAGGCTAAGAAGTTGCTATAGGATCAGCAGTCCGCAAGACCAACAGCTCGTGACGTGGTCGCGTATCCTAGCACCATGAGTCCATTCCCCGAAGTTTAGAAACTTAAATCCACATACGGATAACAAGAAAAAGACTAAATAAGACATGCTGAAAGCGATACTGCAACTTTGAGGACTAGAATCCTTACGCTGATATGGTCCATAGCTGTCCTCGCGCTCATAACGGACAAAGATCAGACTCAAAGTCCAGCATTACTCACGAATAATCGAATTTACGAAACAAAATTTACGAGTAACGAAAAGAAAATTGTATCCGTACTAACGAATCCCTCGTGCTCTAAGCGCATTGTAAGCAACTAAGTTGGCATCACTGAGTACAGCCATGCTTACCGACATCAGCAACGCGACCTCGGGCCTCCACCAGCGAGCAGGAACACGTCAGAACTGACCGAGGTTTCACATCTCCCAGCAATAGCTGGGAGTGTTGAGTCGCGAGAGTTGGTGCGCTCCAAATTCGGACAATCAGAGACCACGAGAATGCCGCGAAACACGATGCTGTTATGGCTAGCCGCTCGAACACCGGAAAATGACTCGTGATTCGTTAGAGATAGTCAGAAGGAGCAAGATCGGGACTATATGGAGGATGATCCAGTACTTCAAATTTGAGTTTCTGGAGCGTTTCAGCAGTATTGGCGGTAGTATGCGGACGGGCATTGTCAGGCAACAACACAGCACCTTGGGCTAGCCTCCCATACCAGAGGGCTCGGGTTCGTTTCCCGGCCGCGTTGGAGATTCGAGCAAAGCTAACATAATGTGATGCCGTTGTGTCAAGAAGGAAAGATACATTACAATCTCAAAAATGGGGAAGGAAGTTATGGGTATAGTTGTATCAGCCAATCAAGACGACACTCAGTCGTACAGAGAGGGCGCCTAAACGGCAAGGCCAGAGTCTCGAGAGGCGCAAAATAGTTATGTCCATATGCCACAGAGGACGCAAATAGCACGAGCTGAATTATACCTCCGCCTTACGGCACGCAGACAAATCCGAAGTGAACGTGATTCCGGCAAACGGGCATATAAGCAGACTAACTGTTCCATTCCCACAGAGAGTATCGACAGATAGTTCGTATGAACACCAAGCCTGAAGATCGCATCAGAACCCACCTACAGTCGCTGTCTACAAGAATCCAGTTTTTGTACTAGTTATATGAGTCGTAATTAACTGGATTCGATAACTGACAAGTGTCCACAGAAGGAAAAAAAATAGAAATGAGCGTTTGGTTTCATTGGCCGGGAGGCCCCTTGCGGGGCAGGTCCGGCCGCCTTGGTACAGGTATTGTTACATTCGACGTCACATTGGGCGACCTGCGCGCCGGATAGGGGTGAAATGATAATGAAGACAGCACAACATCCAGTCCCTGAGTGGAGAAACTACCCGACCAAGCCGGGAATCGAACCCGGACCCGTAGAACGACAATGAGACGCGCTGACCACTCAACTATCGGGGCGAACATCCACAGATAAGTGCAAGTGAATATTCAACGACATTGTCATGCGTCATCTTCACATATAAAACACTTAATGTGTATTTTCTTTCTATAAATTACCGCAAATTGTTGCTAATTTTTCTTGCCTTCGATTTCCAACGCATTTGGCCCTATGACGAGGTTGTATGGTTCCTGCGAGCAAGCGGAGCACCAGAATGACGGCTAATACTTTCGCTGGTGGAGGTTTCTGTTTCTGCCAATTTTATGTCTGACACCAGACGTATTTGGTAAACACAACAAGTACAGAGAGGCAAGGGCGATAAATAAATAGAGGTGTTATAATTTGATATACTGTTAGTATTGTGTGCTTAATTTATGTCAGTGTATTATTATGCTACAACATGAGTTGATTTTAATTTAACCAGTACAAATTGACGATATTAGCTACGCTGTAATACTCGTGGGAATCTCTCTCTCTCTCTCTCTCTCTCTCCTCTCTCTCTCTCTCTCTCTCTCTCTCCCTCTCTCTCTCTCTCTCTCTCTCTCTCTGTCTCTCTTGATTTATGCAGTTATTACATTATCTGCATTCACAAAAATAGTACAGGAGTGTTTAAAACTAGATACCTGAAAGTGAGGGTATTTTCTATGGTTCCAGTACAAAACGGCCATATTATATTATTTTGAGCTCGTATTTGCGCCCTTGTCTTATCTCTTCGTTGAAAACTATAGATCGTTTAGTGGTTTTTCTCGACACTCGTACTGATTTGCTGACACCGTGAAATAATTAAAAAATTAATAGATATATAAAAGACGATGCTACTTTCATTCATTCTGGATTCTGCATTCAATTGTAGTTTTCTGACTTGTTGATGTTGTTACGAGACACTAAAATAAGCAAGGTGAATTCTAGTGTATCCATGTACATAATTTATGAAAATGATACGGCTATTTTTCAAATTAATAAAGAAGTAATGAATTCTGTTTTACTAATATACGAAGGAGAAAGAATAGTTAATCTTATAATGTATTGTTTCAGAACTTTGTAGAGTGTTGCGTATTATGCTTATATCTGAGATATTTACTTTTGACGGTCATTAATTATCATTTTTTTTTTTTGAGCGACATAGCTCCCTGCATTTCCAATAAAAAGTCTGTGCCAGCGATTAACGGCAATTTTATTTACTAGCAAATTCAGATTTATTGTGTATGTATGCCACATAGGACGAAGAGCGTGCAGTGCCGCATATTTTGTAAGGTTCATGCATACGTACGCTATACCGCACATCACCGAAATCCTATGGAAATAAAATGAGCTCGTCTTTGTCAACGCCGTGAGACTCAATTCAACTTTAAGTCACACATTTAATCTAGTTTTCAAATTGCAGCTATAAGTTTCTGTTCACTAAATATCAGAAGGCACGTATAAATAGTTGACGTTGTTTTATCTGTAGTTTTACTGCAAGTAACAAAGTAGGCGTACAAAGTAAATACACTCCTGGCCATTAAAATTGCTATAACACGAAGATGACGTGCTATAGACGCGAAATTTAACCGAAAGGAAGAAGATGCCGTGATATGCAAATGATTGGCTTTTCACAGCATTCACACAAGGTTGCCGCCGGTAGTGACACCTACAACGTGCTGATATGAGGAATGTTTCCAACCGATTTCGCATACACAAACAGCAGTTGACCGGCGTTGCCTGGTGAAACGCTGTTGTGATGTCTCATGTAAGGAGGAGAAATGTGTACCATTACGTTTCCGACTTTGATAAAGGTCGGATTATAGCCTATCACAATTGCGGTTTATCGTATCGCGACAAGTCAACAGATGAGGACGTCTGCAAGAATGGCGGCTGCAATGTAACACGTGTTAAGTTCGGCTCGCGAAATTTAGTCGAATTCGAAGGGGTTCTCGCAGGTGGTGTTTTCTAGTACAAGTGGAAATCGTGTAAACAACAGTGTTCTGTGCAGTAGCGCTATTTTTTTCTGTGCTCCGCCAATATCTGCGAGAAAATGGTAAACAGAAGAATCAACAGCAGCGCGTCCAGCAGCGGGGAAGCAGCAGGTGCGGCGGTCCTGCTCCTGGCGGAAGGTGCGGCCGCGGCTCCCGGTATAGCGGAGCTGGTCCGCTCTGAGGTAAACGCTGCGCTTCGCGATAAAAACAATCTCGATCTGATAGCAGGCACCATATCAGTTACTGTAACGGCAGCAGTATTGGCCAAAATGCGTGAAACTGTTGAGGCCAATACTGCCGAAATTACAGCACTAAAAAAGTCTGTGTCTGAATACGAGAAAAAGGCACGAGAGTTGGAAGTGAAACTATCTGCCGCCACAGACGAGCTAGAACAGTACCAAAGGCGAAATAGTCTACGAATGTTTGGAGTAGCAGAAAATAAAGAAGAAGACACGGACAACCTGCTTATACAGGTTGCGCGTGAAAAATTAGGCGTCGAAGTGACCAAGGCAGACATTGACAGGAGCCACCGGGTGGGACGAAAACTACCAGGTGCTACCAAACCTCGTCCAATAATAATTAAATTTGTGTCGTACCGAAAAAGGGCTGAGATCTTTACCCAGAAGAAGAAGTTAGCAAGGTCAGGGATTACAAAAGGGAAGATCTGACACACGAGCGGCTAAAGATTTTAAACAGTGCCATATCCCATTTCGGTCTTCAGAATGTGTGGACTCAGGATGGCAGAGTAATCATTAAGACTGCAGCTGGAAAGAAGACAGTCACAAACATGACAGAACTAAATAGTATTAAGTGAACCTAATCGAGCCAAAAGTCAAACTTAACACCATTTGCAAATTTTAACAGTCCTATACTCAGATATAGTCTTGTAATTGTATTAATTTTTAATTATTTGTACCTTCAACTAATTGTTTTTGTAACTGTATTAACTTTTTAATTATTAGTACCTTCAACTAATTGTTTTTGTAACTGTATTAACTTTTTAATTATTTGTACCTTCAACTAATTGTTTTTGTAACTGTATTAACTTTTTACTTTTTGGTGTCTTTAGCTGTAGCCATTGCTTAGTTTTAGTTACTGCTAATACTTTTTTTCATTTTCTCAGTTTATTCTCTTCCATTCTGTATTAGTTCTATTGCAATTATTAGTCTCTCCTTTAGTTCATTAGTCAACCATCTCTTCGGTTTAAATTGTTCATAACAAAAATCACTATCAGTATCACTTTAGCAAATTTAAATCTAATTGTAGCTTCCTACGATAATCACTACCAGTATCACTCTAGTAAATTTCAATTTAATTCTAGCTTCCTACGATACTCTATTAAACATTAAGCTTACTTCTCTCTGCTGGCAGCATCGGCCTCTTAAATCACTCCCCTTTCCCTTATTTCCACCCTAAGCTGTTTCAAATACTCTAATTACATTTTTCCTCTTACGACATAGGATACTCAGTGACACACAGCCGTCACCATTTTGGTCATATTCTCCCTGCACCGAATACCACTAATCCATTTTCTATACTCCCGCAACCTCAGGAAATCTCTTGCAGTCGCCTTTCTTTCGGCTCTCGCGGAGTCACAAACAGGGCGCGCAAAATCTCGGACACCCCTGTAATATGTCACTTGGCGGATCACCGGCCAGTGCCCCTCGCGGCAGGTAGTGCCTAACAAATGGACAAACCAGTCTGCCACCTACTCCAGGCTGCTCAGCGGAACGCGTCCGAGCTTTTAGCAGCTCACTGCAACATTCAGTCTTTACCTGCGCATTACGAAGAACTTAGCCTCCTCTTCAACCAACTAAACTACCACGTAATCCTCTTATCCGAAACGTGGTTGAAACCACACATATCCTCTGCATCTATTCATCTCCCAGGGTACACATTTCTTAGGGCAGACAGACAAAAAAAGCGAGGTGGCGGGGTCAGCGCATATATACGAACAGATCTCAAAGCGAAAGTCTTATGTACGTCAAATCCTGCTGAAAAAAAGAGGCTGAATTCATGTCCATTGAAATAAATATACAAAGTCGGAAATTCTTGACTGGCGTCGTGTACAAGCCGCCAAAAATAAGCTCAATGAGTTCCTTCCAGTTGGAATTACATTCACTTCAGTGTCAATACGAACATGTCATCGTAATGGGTGACTTGAACATAGACCTGCTAAGAGACACTCCCTCCGCAATAAACCTAAGAAGATTGTTTAGTTGCAATAGCATGAACATTCTTCCATTACAACCTACACACCATACGGCGCACAGTCATACTCTTATAGACGTGATCGCAACGAAACAGACTGACAGAGTAAGAGATGTTGGTCAATCATCGGCCCCTGGCCTCTCAGCACATGATGTAATATTCCTGGCCTACTCTGTGCAGCCCCCAAGGATCAAATCGCGTTACATAACTTGTAGGAACATGAAACGTATTGACCTTGACGCTCTAACAGCCGATTGCTCAGAAATCTCATGGCATCAAATAATCAGAGAACCTACAATCGACGGCAAAATTAATGAACTTGGTGATAAACTCACTGCCCTCTATGACAAACATGCACCTGTGCGCACAGTCCGTGTAAGAAAATCTCCTGCTCCATGGCTGACAGCTGAATTACGTCAAATGATGACTAATAGGGATGCTGCCCACAGGCGTTTCAAGGCAGATCCGAAACCCGAGCGTTTCGAAGAATATAGAAAGCTACAGAACAGAGTGAAACAATGCATTCGTAATGCCAAAATCAGGTACGCTCGCTCCCTTGTATGCAGCGATCTGACACCCACGACTCTATGGAAGAATCTCCGTAGCTTGGGGGTCGGAAAGGCAAAATCGGAAACTACTTTTCATGTGTCAGCTAACGAATTAAATGAATTCTTCTCTGCACCTCTGAATACCAGCACGGCTGATAATTACCGTCCACAAGAATCCCCAAACAGGATAACTAACAACGATACCTTCCATCTAAAACGTGTAACAACAAATACGGCAAGAAAAGCAATAATGAGAATCTCTTCTGATGCAATAGGCAACGACAGTATCGGTATAAACATGATTAAGTATGTTGCCGATATCTTAGTACCTGTCTTAACTGACATATTTAATTTTTTCCTCATGAACGGAATATACCCCACTGCATGGAAAAGAAGCATAATTCGACCCATCCCTAAGATCGAAAACCCGCAACTGCCTAGTTATTACCGACCAATTAGCATACTGCCTGCTGTTTCCAAAGCACTTGAATATATTGTTCATGACCAAATCACTGAACACTTGCATGAATTCAGTCTATATGACAAATTTCAATCCAGTTCCGTAAACATCACAGCACAAACACTGCTCTAATTAAAGTAACTGATGACCTGAAATATGCCATCGACAATCGAAAGGCAACAATATTGACGCTACTGGACTTCAGCAAAGCTTTTGACACTGTTAACTTTGACATATTACTCAGAAAAATGCAACAGCTTAATTTCTCTGATAGTGCAATGAGATGGTTTGAAAGCTACTTAAAAGACAGACAGCAATGTGTTGTCTGCGCAAATGAAAAATCTTCCTGGAAACATGATTCTTCGGGAGTGCCACAAGGATCAGTCTTAGGACCACTTTTGTTTTCTTTATATGTCAACGATATTTCGTCGTTTTTGTCCTCCTGTAAACATCATTTCTATGCCGACGACCTCCAGCTCTACCTAAGAGTCAGACCTGAAGTCGTAAACACTGCAATCGCTCTGATGAATGATGATCTGTCTTCAGTAGTGACATGGGCGAAAAACCTGGGGCTTAAATTAAATGCAAAAAAGACGCAAGTAATCTTAATAGCCCATCAGAAATTCATAAGTTCAGATTTCCGCGAACGGCTACACTCCTATTCTGCTCGAAGGTACTCCAATACCATATCAGAAAACAGTGAAGAACTTGGGTGTAACTTAGGATGAGCATCTCAACTGGGCGGAGAACACAGTCGCAGTGTGCCGAAAGACGTCTGCTTGTCTCTATGCTCTCGAAAAGTTTCGGAACATATTCCCACAGGACTTGAAACGCCAGCTCGTGCAAGCACTCGTTCTACCGAACCTCCACTATTGTGATATGATTCAACAAGGCGTGAGTAGTGAAAACAAAAGACGGCTAGAGCTAACCATGAATGCCTGTGTGCGTTACACCTGCAACATTCGCCGATATGATCATGTTAGTGCTTCATACTCCGAGCTAGGGTGGCTGCGGCCGGACAAACTGCGTGACTACCACACTCTATGTCGACTTCACCGACTCCTCATCGCGCAAGCACCCCAATACCTAGCTTCAGAGATTAAAAACCTGTCATGCCATCATAATCGAAACACGAGGTCACTCTTATCTGGTATCCTAACTGTGCCCACTCACAAAACAAAAACTTTTGCAAACTCCTTCTCAGTTGCCGCTGTCCGCCTCTGGAACAAACTGCTCCTTACCTTGACGAAAATTCAATCTCCTGTTGCTTTTAAGAAGAAGTTGAAGCATTTCCTACTGTCATCCGCATAAAATTCCCCACAAAATTAATGTGCAAGGCCAATCCTCTAATCTGTCAAATAGCAAAGCTAGCGTCTCCTATCTTGCTCCTGAGATGCCTTCCTCTTCATCTATTCTCTATTAGCCAAGCAGTCTCCTTTTCCTTTATATTTTCCTTAATTATGTTTCATCATGTCTCTCTATTCTTCTCCTCCCTTCGCCATGAGTCTCTCTCATACTCCCTGCTGCCAGCACTCCTATCTAAAATCTTTCTCTTCAATAATGTATTTTTCGAGGTGTACCTTTCTAATTGTTTATCTCACTTTTTGTATTAGATGTAGTTTAACATGCCTACTAAAACATATGATTGTAAAATAAGTAGAATGCCTGGTTAGATGTAAGAGAGGGCCTGATGGCCCTAATCTTGCCAGGTTAAATAAATACATAAAAACAACCATCTGCACGAACAGTTCGACGACGTTTGCACCAGCATGGACTATCAGCTCGGAGACCATGGCTGCGGCTATCCTTGACGCTGCATCACAGACAGGAGCGTGTGCAATGGTGTACTCAAGGATGAACCTGGGTGCACGAATGGCAAAACGTCATTTTTTGGGGGGATGAATCCAGGTTCTGTTTGCAGCATCATGACGGTCGCGTCCGTCTTTGGCGACATCGGAGTGAACGCACATTGGAAGCATTTATTCGTCATCGCCATACTCGCGTATCACCCGGCGTGATGGTATGGGGTGCTATTGGTTACACGTCTCGGGCACCTCTTATTCGCATTGACGGCAGTTTGAACAGTGGATGTTACATTTCAGATGCCTTACGACCCGTGGCTCTACCCTTCATTCGATCTCTGCCAAACCCTACATTTCAGCAGGATAATGCACGACCGCATGTTGCAGATCCTGTACGGGCGTTTTTGGATACAGTAAATGTTCGATTGCTGCCATGGCCAGCACATTCTCCGGACCTCTCACCAATTGAAAATGTCTGGTCATTGGTGGCCGAGCAACGTGCCCCTTCACAATATGCCAGTCACTACTCTTGATGAACTGTGGTATCGTGTCGTAGCTGCATGGGCAGCTGTACCTGTACACGCCTTGCAAGCTCTGTTTGACTCAATGCCCAGGCGTATCAAGGCCTTTATTACGGCCAGAGGTGTTTGTTCTGCGTACTGATTTCTCAGGATCTATGCACCCAAATGGCTTGAAAATGTAATCACATGTCAGTTCTAGTATAATATATTTGTCCAATGAATACTCGTTTATCATCTGCATTTCTTCTTGGTGTAGCAATTTTAATGGCCAGTAGCGTGTAAGTGCAGCGTCGGAGCAGCATACACTACGTCCCACGCGGACAGAAACCTTGGGCAGTACAGTCCAGGTCATGTCTGTTAATACGCAAGTTCGTCGTAAGAAATCACTTAACAGTCCTTATCGGCAAGCGGAACCTTCACGGAGCGCGAACGATACAGGAGATTCCAGTGCGCGATCCTGGCGTGCGGCCGTCACAGCTCGGCCGGCGGCTGCGCTGCTAGCGAAGCCTGCAGGCGCTCCCGCTTCGGTCTGTGGCCGGCGGCGCACGTTGCCAACACTGCGGAGGTGGCGGTGGAGGCGTAGGTGGAGACGTCGCTACAGGCAGTACTGCCTGGGCCAATCTTCGCAGCTTGTTATAATCATATGACCTTGCTCCACTTGTTTATCACGTGATAAGCAGGATCGTGCTCAGATAAGGATCTTCAGTTCGTAAAAATTGTTAGCAATGTAGTTTGAGGTATCTTTGAAAAACATTTCATGAGAATTGGGTTGACATATTTTCCATCAGGCAAACTACGATTAACAGAGATGTAAAACAATGTTTCGTAAATGTATTAGCAAAGCAGGTAACTTCTGCAATGTTTGCAGTCAAATGAGATTTGACTCGAGATAGTCTTCAACTGCATTTTCTATACACATATATTCAAATATCAGAGACATTCTGATAGGAATAGACTGTACAAATTACCAGCAGGAAGCTTATTGCACTTTTAAAGTTATTCCTGAATTATTAAGATGACAGTTCTATTACTCCAATTACGGGCGGGTAGTCTTACATTTTTAGTTATCACATCGAAAAAATAGCGTTTTATAATTATTTTTTATTTATTTGCATCCAGTTCATAATCTTTCCATAGATTTTACTAAAGAATATGATTTGGTATTGCAATCAAAATTGTACAGAATTATTTTGGATCTTGGACTACCAAAGAAGTATGTTAGACTTATAGAAGTGAGTTTGCAAAACATAAATGGTAGAGTACGCGTGGGGGGAATTGGAGTCAGAGGAATTTGTAATAAAGAACGGACTTAAGCAGAGATATGCCCTGTCTCCGCTACTTTTTAATTTAGTCCTAGAATATATTGTACGAATGGCAGCAGGTAATTCAGAGGGTGCGGAGTTAAACGGAAATATTAAGATATTAGGGTATGCAGATGACCTAAACATCATTAGCGATACGAAAGATTCAGTAACAACAAATGCGGATGCGTTAATCAAGGATAGTGAATACATACGTCTAAGTGTAAGTGAAGACAACACCAAATACCTGGTTACTACTAGAATGCCAACAGCAGTAGATCAGGAAATGTTCAGAGTTGGAGACATGCCGTTTGAAAAAGTGAACACATTTAAGTATCTAGGCGTGGACATTATTTCGAGAAACTGAACTGAAGAAGAGATTACGGGCGGGAAATTCGTGCTACTTCTCACTAAATAGATTACTTTCATAACGGATATTGTCTAGGAATTTAAAGATTAGAATATACAAAACTATTATTCTACCAGTTATGATGTATGAGTGTGAGACTTGGTCTCTCACTGTGCAAAATGAAAAGCCGTTTAGAGTATTTGAAAACAAGATTTTGAGGAAAATGTTTGCAGCAAAAAAGGATGACATCAGCGGGGAGTGGCGAAAATTGCATAATGAAGAGGTTCACGAAATCTATTCCATTCCTGACATAATCAGTATTATTAAATCACGTAGGCTGCGACGGGCGGGACACGTATCTCGAATGGATGAGGGCAGGGCAGCGCGCAAAGTACTAGTAGGGCACCTAGAGGGAAAACGTCCTGTGGGGAGACCGAGGCGTAGATGGGAGGACAATGTGAAGGCTGATTTGAGTAGCCTTGGTGTTGAAGGTTAATGGAAGGAAATAGCCCAACACAGGGACAGATGGCGAAAATACGTTGCTGAGATAATGGACTCTCGAGTCCGGTATGACCGGTGAGTGTGTGTATTTATTTGCAAGTATAAATGTGACATCCCGCTACACATTGCAATCCCAGTGTCCCAATATCGCAGCACACCTCTAGGGGACCCAAAGGAAATTGTTCCATCCATCCATAAAGTGGAACACGTATGAAAGGCAGTGAAAAGTCTCAAATATCACATCGAAAAAATATATTTACTTAATCTGTTCTCTGATTTTTTTTGCTGATAAATGTCTACAAGACTGTTACACTGGAAATTCCCTTGCATTAGGATCGTAGTATGGCGCGAGAAGAACCAAGAAAAATGGTGCTGTTCATCTTCAGTTCATAAATATTTTCAACATTTCGCAACCCTGTCAGCAACTGTATAAATATTAACTTTAATTTTAAAAACCAACAGCCTCAGTTGCAAAGGTTACCTAGATATACCTAGGTTTCAGTCGGGATGACCCAACCTTCTTCAGAATAAAAGTAACTACCGTTTGTCCATAGTGGACTTCGTCAAGCTAAAACTACAAATCCATAAATTTTCGTCAGGCTCTAAAACCTTCACCGAAACTGCCTCGGCCCCACTTCGCGACCGCGATGCGGCAGCCACGAGTGCCGTACTGTACACTATGGACAAACGGTAGTTTCTTTCATTCCGAAGAAGATTGGGTTATCTCGACTGAAACCTAGGTAAATCTAGGTAAACTTTGCAAATGAGGCTGTTGGTTTTTAGAATTAAATTCAGCTTCAGTTCAACTGAAGATTGGAAACTGGGAAACGTACTGAGTGTCTATTCTTCACAAAACGAGTATTCAGTGCTAGTGTGTTCTCGATACTCTTTTTTATGTCCCTAGAGTTGACCTAGGTGCCAAATCATGGTTAAAGTGTTTCAGGCGTGCGTCAGTAGATAGCGCATGGTCTACCTGCCTGTAACTGCCTCGCTCGTGGGTTCCCGCCGTTTCTAATGACCACGTCTACGACGGGTAAATAAACTGGAATTTTCCTTCTTTCGAGTTACCAGCCCCATGAGTGAAGATCTCTTTCATTTATACCTTGAAGAGAACACGGAACTTTTGGTGAGTGGGCACAGCTTTTTGAGCTGCGATAGAGATTTTGCAATTATAGAGAAACGAAGTACGGTTACCATAGGCCTTGCTCTGCAAGATTCGCACAAGACTGTTGAGTCAGCAAAAGATACACGCCCGTACCATGTTATTCCATCGTGTACAACTGCTTTTAAGGGTTCTGCTGTTGTCAGTTCTGGCGTTTAAAATCTCCAGATGCAGTATGATCTAAGTTTTTCATACTCATTCATCTCAAATAGCTATTAAAGATTCGTACTCGGAAACAGGAGACGGAAAACTGTCAATATATTCAAAAGAGGAAAGTCCACGGGAGACGCATGCCATGTCCTAGTTCATCTCAAAGACTAACCTTGTTTATCAGTTGCCATTTCTTACTCAACAGCACAGGGAGTTGAAGAGTACACTTTGCAATATCTGATCCCAAGAACCATGTTGTGTACCAAACAGAGATGAATGCTCAAAGTATTTTTTCTTGAATTTTGTTTTGTTATTGTCATGTAATAAATTTAAAAGTTACGCGATGTATGTTTCTTGTCGACTACCGTCCTACTAGTTAAAACATGACCATCTTATTTCCATACGTATATTATTATAAATAAAACGTAAAACATTAACTTTCCGCCATCTGTGGAATTTTAAAAGCGTTTGTATCTAGCACGTAGCAGATTTTAAGGGTTTTGAAAGGAAGATCTTTTATCCTTTTCGTTAGTCCTTGATACGGATATTTTAGGAACTGTACTTACACCTCTGTGTTGGTCTCAGATGCCACATTCATAGCCTTGCGTGCCATCAAATTAATTAGATTCAAGTTATAGAACCAGCTCAGTAACTACGTTACTATTACGCGCGACGACGAACAACTGGGATAAAATTGACTCTATCCGTGAGAAGCAAATGGAGGAGGAGGTGGAAAGTGGCGTTACGGAAGATGTGACTTTAAATTTCCTTATTGCTTGTTAGTCATTGACTCTTTCTCAGTTCCAGAATCTCAGTTAGACGTGGTGCTCATAGACACGTCGGGGCTTCATGAAGTAGGAAATAAGGTGACGCAATGTGCGATATATTTTGAACAGATCGAGGTTCTATCATCATAACATGCATTTCTTAAACAAGCTAGTATCAAGGAGCATCTCTCTACCAATCATACTTTTATAGGCTAAAGATGTACTCTGTTCGACAGATAGTTCGGAACCGCGCGACTGCTACGGTCGCAGGTTCGAATCCTGCCTCGGGCATGGATGTGTGTGATGTCCTTAGGTTAGGTAGGTTTAAGTAGTTCTAAGTTCTAGGGGACTGATGACTACAGATGTTAAGTCCCATAGTGCTCAGAGCCATTTGAACAATTTTTTTTGTTCGACAGACATCTCGATTCTATAGTAAATCTTTCCAAAAAGGATCCCACAGTTAAAACTTAGGTAATGTAAATCGTTAAGACAATTGAGGATACATAAACTGGCTTGGCCTGACTTTAGAAAATGGGAAGTACGTACTACAGAGAACAGAGAGCACTCCAGTCACTTAAATATGCAGAAGTCCAGCATCCCTTACTCCGCAACTTACCATCATTGAACTGACCAGAGTTTCATCGAGAGTGTAGAGGATTTAGATTAGGTATGGAGAGGGGTCTCCACAATTAATATGCAAAAAGAAATAAAAGTACTGGAATCAGCAACTGAAAGAATTTTTCCACAGAAGTTGGTAGTCATTTTGCTTTATATACCGTATACCTGATGTTCTGAGCGGCAGATAGACATTCATGTCTTGTATAGGTATTCGTTTGGCTCTACGTTACACCATTTAACTATAACAACGACCTTTCGAGAACATGGAGAAGTTAAAGGTCAAATGTTTCCCCGCGGGACACAAAACTCTTCAAAATATTCGAAAATCATGACTCACAGATGAACATGCGGATTATTGAAAAATGGAATTTCATTATCAACTCATATGTTAAGGATACTTCAACATTGTAGGGAAAAAGCACAGATCTGATGGGTATACTATCAGAACAAAAGGTGTTACTTCAAGTTGACACAAACACCCGTAAGTATGCGGAAGTTTAAAGGTAAAAGAGACCACGATACAGAAGTAAATGAAGCTGACCATCACCTGAAATTAAACTTAAGTATCATTAATACCTTTGTCCATTTACCAGTGGATCACTAATTCAAGCTTTCAGTACTCTTAGGATTCAGCGTAATGCTGGCGGAAAGTGCCTTGTTCGGTCTGTCCATCCCACGACCAATGGTGGAAGATATTACTATCAGAGCAGCGGCAGAATACCAATTGCATCCCTGTGGTGTAATAGCATGACTACCGCTCTGTCACTGACCGATCATCTGCGAAGTTAGACTAGTAATGCGATCCCACATTTCCATTAAGTCTCGCCAAACAGCACGCATCTTCAAAATACTCTCATACTCGCAGTGATTCACAAGTGCATTTACAGGGAACAGTGGAAATGAAGCGGGTTCTGCGGTGGTGAATAAACAAACAAAACCGCTCCTCTCTTTTCAGAGACTATATGTTACTGCGACAGAGTGAAATTTCAAGTGGGCTAAACACTATCAGCATCTTAAAGCACCATACACGCTTAACAATTGTGAAACATATTTAGTTGACCAGTTACAGTTGCTCTCGTTGGCTTCAGAGTGCGAATGTTGTCTCCGAATTTTCATGTACGAAGAAATCTGAAGCTTTCCAGGATTGTAAATGTTCGATGGATCGCTGACAACGAAATAATAAATTCCATCATTTCCCATGAGCCACAATCTCCAATTGAATATAAAACATATCTACTGTTTACAAAGGGCTTGACGCAACTCTCTGTTAGTACTACTCTTCCCGACAAGGGAAAAAGAAGAGTGATTACATTTGTTGGCAAAGAACCTAATTATACAGTTCACAGGGAAAAAAACCATTATTTGATATAACTTTCACACATTCTTTTCGTAAAGATTAAAACAATTATCGGAAATGTTGTAAATAACTATATAAAATTTACGGTTATGTTTCCATTCACATGGAGTGTAAGCAGTAATGTGAAAAATACGACATTTACGTAAAAACAGGTCTGTATGACGTTATCGTCTTACAGATGAAAAGATCGGTAACCACGGGTATCAAAGAGTTCATAATGTGCATTAGGTTTTTTTACATCAGACTCTTAACATCAACTGAGGATACAAATTGCGTTTGGCGTAGCATGTGGCTCAATGTGTCGCATGTATTAACGAGCATCTGATTTAGAAATAGCTGTTGTGTTTGGGAGAGAGAGGGGAGGTGGAGGGGGACCTCCTGCAGCAACTGCTAATGAATTACTTGGGCGCTTCACGAGACGAGGTTCTTGTCAGACCTCGTCAGTTCGGCGCAGTACTCGAGTGCACGATGGGCACACAGCACGTTATGAGCGTATGTTGAAGCTACTCTTACACGGACGTAAGGCACGCTTCTAAATAATTTTGTTCATATTTTTGTATAATTGTGAATTACTTAAGAATAACTATTTCAAATGAATAAGTAGCGTACTAAGAAATTCTAGGCGTAAGAAGTTACAGTTACGTCAACTTTTGTTTTGTGTAAGTCTATAAATAGTCGAGACAATAGTGTCTCGCTCTCTTTTTGTCATTTTGTCTCAGCTCGTCTAGTCTCCGTTGTCTGAGCGCTTATGACTTTTAATTGCAAAAATATATAGGGTGAAAGTGCTCCGAAATATCTTCCCCTTATCTGAACGTAATTGTCTTTTTGAAAGGGATAAGTTCTGTTATTAAAAAGAACTAATAATGTTGAATTCAGGGAATTGAGATAGGGAGTTTCAGTTGATGGGAATTAATTCAAAATTGAAACTGTGAGAAGTTTAATTATTTTTGATCACTAGATTACGCAGCGCAGCGATCCACATTTTTCATCAGATCGAACGATAGTTAACACTGGCATAGGATCTTTGACTGCCAGCGTTAATGAACACTGACTTTGTAATAACTGACAAAAATAACATTTGATTTGAATTTAACTTACTTGGAAGAGTTTAAAATTAATTTGGACAGGACGTACTTAACGATTAATGTCTCTGTTCATTGATTAAAGAGACAAAAGTATTACGAAATATCCAGTTTCACTATGAATCCTGTTTTAGAACAAAATTTAAAGACAGTAAATTCTGGTGCCTTCTCACAAAGAAAATTAGCAATTATCACACCCTGAGAGCAGAAAAAAAACAATATTAACAACGACTAACCACTACCAACTCGTCAAGAAATACCAAGATTACGAGAGTCGCCAGAAATAGGCCCAGCACGGGGAACGAACGAAGGATAAGACAAAATTTGGAAATTTGAGTAAGTTCCTATAGGACCAAACTGCTGAGCTCATCGGACCCTAGGCTTAACACTACGTAATTTAACTTAAACTAACTTACACTAAAGACAACACACTCACCCATGCCCAAGGGAGGACTCGAACCTTCGACGCGGGCAGACGCGCGAACCCTGGCAAGGCGCCCAAGACTGCGGGGTTACCCCCTCACGGCAAAGACAAGAATTGGAGACCACAGTTAGCAGATTAACGTGGGATCCAAATCAAAGAGCGAACAGTTAGGCAATTAGTGCCAATTGAGACTTTATTGTGTTATCGATTTCCTAGCAGTAATTGTGAAAGTCTGATTAACTGAACTGTGTAGTGTTATAATTATTTTCTGTTACACGTACCTGTTTTATTGATTGAATCTCATTGAGAGAGAAATTTTTATCGCTGTGGCCATCTATGAGCATTGATGTACCCTAGAAGAGCTACTCAGGTCTACAAAATGGTAAACACGTTGATATTTGCAATCTTGCCTTTTGATGGCGCTTTATGCTTGATGAGTAATAGAGCAGTAATTAGTTTGGTTAACTAAGTCAAGATATTTTGTATTTTGCAATAGTATATAGATTTGTGTGATTTCATCATTTAGGGTGCATTCAACAGTATAGGAAGCTTCATTTACAGGGAGCATCTGTAGAAAATATTGTGATCTGTTTAAGACGATCCCATTAGTTTTGGTAATGTTATCGTGTTTTTATCGGCAATGGTAAGAACACATAAGGGAACAATAACGTCTGAGAGATTGATTGATCTTGGATCACTGGATAATGTAACCGATTTAGAGGACATAGAGGTGAAAAATATCCCAATGCCGATAAACAGCAGATCTGACAGTCTTGAGTCTTCGATCTTACGTGCCTCTGAATCAATTATTGATCACAACGAAGCATGTCCTGAAGTGATTTTCCATCAATGTGTTGATGAAACAGTAGAATCTATAGTAAGACTGGAAGAGGACCCACTTGGAAAGTGACTTCTGACACATTTACTGTGCTTTTACTGAGATTAGATGAGCGAGGTAAGGAAAGGGAGAAGAGAGAGGCGCGGAATGGATAAGCAATTAATCGCTGACCTTGAGGAAAAGGAAAAAGAAAAACGAGATAAAAAATTAGCAGAAACGGATAAACGACGGGAGGAAGAGGGAAAAGGACGAGAGAGACTAACAAAGAGGGACAGAAAGATTTTGTATGATTTGGAACAAATTCATACCAAACTGGACGAAACGTAAATACGAGAGTTTGCCTGATCTGGTCGCTCGATTAAAGTTAAACTTTGGAAGTTTCCATGGAAAGGAGACCAAGATCAAAAATCCTGTAGAATCATGAAATGTTGCTTTTTGAATAATTAATAAAATATGCCACAAACGTTTAATTAAGGCTAAAAGACATTAAGAATAAATCTTCTCTGTGTACATAAATCTGTAAATTAAGGAGAAAAGGTCATAATTTAATATAAAAATTATATTTTTTACTGTTCATATAAAGAATGTTCCAGAGAAATATTTACATATCGAAACTTTATAAAACACATTCCGTAAATCAAGTTGAAGGCAGTCGCCGTCAGCGACTAAGTGTATGGTCAATGAGTCGGCTGCGAGTTTTGCAACTGTGAAATACTTTCCTACATTATAGAAGCGAATATTAAATTTGAACTAATATTGCGAAAATTTTGTACTTGGATAGCTTACAATTAAAATCTTTCTGTTTATTGCCAAGGAAAACAATTGATTTTCTAAAAATTGTCATACACAACTTCAAACAGGTCATGTCGACCAAATCATGTTTAAGAGCTGACAGTGACGTATATTGTAAGGCAGTAAGATCTCTTGTTTTTTGGTGTGGCAGTTGTCGATAGCCATTTCTAGGCGCAAGTAAATGAAGAAAGGCAGCGCGGTTTTGTTATCAAGTAACGTCTTCATCAATTACTTTAGTTTTAATGTAATCTACGAGTTATTACTGATGTTTCATGTTAACATGAAAAGGATTCCGTAGTCAGGGAAAGAACCTGTTCTTGGGAAACTACTTCTCTAATGACCAAAAGGCATCAAATGATCTTCAAGTACAGTGTTCCAGCAGCGGTATGAAGAAAATGATAGTAATAATGACGGTAATAATCGAATTATACGGTAACTTCACACTTACCAGTGGATTTTCTCAAACTACGCTCCAGTCCCTAAACCTAGTTACAGAAATGCGAATCAGACGCATTACGTATTCCAGGCCGTACCAGCCGCGACTTGGAGACACCAGCTATGGTCACTTCCCAGCCGGCAGTAAGGTCACAACAGATTTGGCAACAAGGCAATGTATGTTTGGCAACTCTGTGATCGGCGAGTTACTTCCTGGTGTGCACGGAATTAAGCCTCAAAGTTCACTTGATTTTACCTTTCATTTCTATTGAATAATCTGAGTTATTATCGCTTTAGGTGTAACTAAAGATTGTAAATTTACGGTTTTCATCCCAGGAAAGACGTTGCACGTGGAAATCTTAACTAACCTCGTCCTTCAAATAGCGGTTTACGAGTTCTAGCCAGTATTGGTCTCGTAAGAGGAAGCTAAGACACATGCTTCTTCGCCAGCTATGTGGTAACGTGCTGACCTGTGGAAAGGCGTCTGATATGGTTTGCAGTTCCAGTCTCACTGAGTGTACCGTTTTTATCCCTTCTGTGAAAGAGCTACAAGCAGTCAGATCAAACATCATTAAGGAAATCGCAAGAAAATACTTTCGGCTCATAGCGCAATGGTGAAAAACTTACAACGCTGCTGACAAGCAAATTTTGGGTTTCTAGGAATACATAACTTTATTTATGAAATGCCACATTTGCATACCTCTTGAGTATGACACAGCATACCAATTAAACACAGACCCAATCAAAATCTAAGTGAGTAGTATTTTACCAATTCGTGACGATAGAGGCACGCTTGTGTACAGATACTCAGTTTTATTAAAACAGACTTTCATCGTAAGGTTATCGTGGGTTGTTTTATTTCATTTTTTATAATACAGTTCACAATTTTCGGAAGGTTTCCTTTAATGTTGTTAAAACAATAGTAAACATGAGAGAGAAATTAATCATCAACGATATATGTGAATTCTCTGATGTCATCTATAACAGTCTGAAAATGCACATGCAGTTTATTGATTACTTGCATGTAGAAAACTTGTTCTGAGTTAAAGCTGTCAAACATGGTTTGAAGATGAATAAAATGGCGCTACCAGACGACAGCTAATGTAGAAAATACTTTTCCAACCTATTTTGGCACTATGCGCTCTACCCAAACATAATACAAAAGTTTCGAGATGCATATATTGTCTGGCTGTCTATTAAACCTGAAATGAACAAAATGTTGCAGAAGTTAGCCCTTTTTCCATATACGACTATTTTGGGCTGAGAAGTGAAGGAAATTATGTTACAAGATCGATTACATTGATGATTTTAGCAGACAGCAGAATTGAGTTTTAAAAAATATAGCAGAGAATGTACTCTAACTCGCGACATCAAATCTTCTGTGCACAATACTTACCAATACGCCATTAGCTGACACATAGCTGTAACAGCTCCGGAAGTCAAGAACAATTCCTCCAGAACTTCTGCATTCCACAGCGCTATGAAATAATGCATATCGCCAGATCAATACTTATGAGACACAAACAGTTATACCTTTTCTTTCGCACTGCACGACGTTTTCAACAAACCGATAGCGCAATAGAGTAGCACAAGTGGAAAGGATAGCTTCCTATTTTAATTTATGCATCCTACACTGTTGGCAGTTCTGTGTTGGTGGCAGTTACGTGATTTTATTTTGGTGATTACCAAATAAAGATGAATGCACGCACTGGGAAGCCGAGGCAGCTAGTTTATGGTGATTCTGTCAACCAATTATATGAATTTACTGAACATGCTGCAAATTGATACAGGGAGCCTGTGTGTCAAAATTCTCAGACAGTGTGGTACAACGGCGTTATAATAGAAAAATGAGCTCCATGAGAAGAGGATTTGGTAGTCAGTTGGGTTGATGATAGGTTGATATATCTATGGTCTGGGTTCGAATACAACTTCGGTCAAAGATTTTAGATAGGGAGAGACAGATTCCATTTTCTTCTGACTACACCAAGTGAAGAAGATATAATGGCATTGTGGTCTGAAATTCACATTAAAAATTAGAAGATATAATGGCATTGTGGTCTGAAATTCACATTAAAAATTATATTCCTTCTCTACCAAGTAGACGTTAGGTTGAGCCACAATAAAGTCAGGAGTGGCGACATGTAGAAACTCTATCACCAGTAACCTTTCTTATGCTAGTTATTTATTTCTAGTGACGAAACAAACGTTATGTAGGCTCACAGGACACTTATTCCACATTTTATCTGAGCTTCTGTATGTCGATAAAATTGGTTCTGAACTGGGAATGCAACTCAGACCGTCCTTATCCCTTCGTAACAATACATCTCGGCTACAGTCTGTTGTTTGTTCAAAACTCCAGATTCCTCAACATCTCCACATATTGCGCGTGAATGGGTTCGAATCCTGGCCCGGCACTTAAGATGTCATTATGTATTATGAAGCTCTAGCGTGAGAACACCTACCTGCTGGTGGATAATAATTTCGATTTTTAATATATTTTCATTCGTTGTCAACACTAAGGATATTTGACGATTTGACTCCCAGTGAGACACAGAACTATTTGCGAGATCACTGCAAGTTCAAGATGTTATTCCGAGCTGCTGGTGGAGAAACATTCGGTAGCTGACGTCTCTTTGTGTATAGTCAACAACGATATATGTAGGGCTCTATTCCCAGTGTTCATTGAACTCTTCGTCATATTATTTCTAGTCCAAACATGCTCACACGTCGCTGCTGGTGCAACAAACCCATATTTAACGTTCGTTTTCTCTTAAATATAACAGCGATAGGTGCAGGGTTGGAGCCCTGGGAAGGAAAAAATTAATGTTTCGTCTCGTCATTTCAGTTAAAACATCTAGCTACTGCCGAGAAAATCCGATATGTCACAGTTGATTGTGTCTCAATATCTATCTTATTACGTTCTGAGTTCGAATTCCTGTCCAACTCAAAGCTTAACCTCACGCCATTTCAAATAATTTCTTGTTAGGAAGCAATATTTAACATCTCTCGTAGTTCGTTAATAGGGACAATAGGTGCTGGGTAGGAATTCGCGTCCGTTAAAAATGTTTGCATTCTGTAATTTAAAGTTGGTATTTGCTAACTGATACTGTCTAAAATCGAGGTATATCACTCTCTGTATGCCTGTATGAGTGTTAGTTTCCGTCAGTCACGAAATCTTTGCTTAGTCTGCCTGACCTGAGTTTGAATCCATAGTCAGAACGAGATGGTTCATACATATTCTCAACTATCTGCTCCTGAATAACTTAAAATTTTAATGTCATTTTGTGTTAAATAGTAAGTACGGTATGTTTATGTGGAGAGGAAATCATGAATACGTCGAACTTACTACGTGCATTACCTATCTGGCGTAATAATGAGAGTGGTAACATTTCAGGTATGTCATTTATTGAAATAAATGTGAGCTAACAGGCCTTAAGGACAGTCTTACCTGTGATAAGGTGTTCCCTGATATTTGTAGTATCGTAGTATTACTTTACATCTCGAGTTATTGCGATACAGAGCAGTGTTTTCTAGTGGTGACTTGTTGGAACCATTTTCAATAGTCAAACGACTGTACCAAGGAGCTATTAGAGGAGCTGCTAGACAGCTACGTTATGTGAGTTGCATTCGAATCAGGCGAAATGCAATTTAGGTCGTTCGGATACTTTTGAGCACGCCTGCAGAAGTCTGGGGTGCGGGTCGGGGTGGCAGAGCGGTTCTAGGCTCTACAGTCTGGAACGGCGCGACCGCTACGGACTCAGGTTCGAATTCTGCCTCGGGCATGGATGTGTGTGATGTCCTTAGGTTGGTAGGGTTTTATTTTCTGGGCGACTGATGACCACAGCAGTTAAGTCCCATAGTGCTTAGAGCCATTACAACCATATCTGGGGTGTATAGCATTGTACGGAAGCGAAAACTTGGATGATAAACATTTCTGACAATAAAAAATACGAGCTTTTCAAAAAAAGGTTCAAATGGCTCTTAGCACTATGGGACGTAACATCTATGGTCATCAGTCCCCTAGAACTTAGAACTACTTAAACCTAACTAACCTAAAGACATCACACAACACCCAGCCATCACGAAGCAGAGAAAATCACTGACCCCGCCGGGAATCGAACCCGGGAACCCGGGTGTGGGAAGCGAGAACGCTACCGCACGACCACGAGATGCGGGCTACGAGCATTTGAGATGAGGTTAGTTACGTACATCGAATAAGTAATGAGAAGGCACTGAATCTATCAGAGAAATATTAAGTTATGGCTCAACTTGACTAAAAGAAGGAGTCTGTTGATGGGACACACATTGAGGCATCGGGGAATCGGTAGTTCGGAAATGGAGGGAAGTGGAGGAGGGGGTGAAGGGGTTACAAACTGCAGAGGAGGGCCAAATCAAAAGCAGAGTAAGCAGATTCGAATGGATTTATGTTGAAGCAGTTATGGAGAGACGAAGAGGACTGCATAGTATAGGTCTACTACAGACTAGAGCGAAGTGCTGCATCAAACCAGATGTCGGAGTAAACACCCAAACAGGCTTAAGATTTACACTACTGGCCATTAAAATTGCTACACCAAGAAGAAATGCAGATGATAAATGGGTATTCAATGGACAAATATTTTATACTAGAACGAACATGTGATTACATTTTCACGCAATTTGGGTGCATAGATCCTGAGAAATCAGTAACCAGAACAACCACTTCTGGCCGTAATAACGGCCTTGATACGCCTGGGCATTGAGTCAAACAGATCTTGGATGGCGTGTACAGGCACAGCTGCCCAATGCAGCTTCAACACGATACCACAGTTCATAAACAGTACTGACGGGCGTATTGTGACGAGCCATTTGCTCGGCCACCATTGACAAGACGTTTTCAATTGGTGAGAGATCTGGAGAATGTGCTGGCCGGGGCAACAGTCGAACATTTTCTGTATCCAGAAAGGCCCATACAGGACCTGCAACATGCGGTCATGCTGAAATGTAGGGTTTCGCAGGGATCGAATGAAGGGTAGAGCCACGGGTCGTAACACACCTCAAATGTAACGTCCACTTTTCAAAGTGCCATCAATGCGAACAAGAGGTGACCGAGACGTGTAACCAATGGCACCCCATACCATCACGCCGGGTGATACGCCAGTATGGCGATGACGAATACACGCTTCAAATGTACGTTCACCGCGATGTCGCCAAACACGTTTTGCCATTCGTGCACCTAGGTTCGTCGTTGAATACACCATCGCAGGCGTTCCTGTCTGTGATGCAGCTTCAAGGGTAACCGCAGCCATCGCCTCCGAGCTGATAGTCCATGCTGCTGCAAACGTCGTCGAACTGTTCGTGCAGATGGTTGTTGTCTTGCAAACGTCCGCATCTGTTGACTCAGGAATCGAGACGTGACCTCACTGTCCGTTACAGCCATGCGGATAAGATGCCTGTCATCTCGACTGCTAGTGATACGAGGTCGTTAGGATCCAGCACGGCGTTTCGTTCGATTCCTGGCGGGGTCAGGGATTTTCTCTGCCTCGTGATGACTGGGTGTTGTGTGAGGTCCTTAGGTTAGTTAGGTTTAAGTAGTTCTAAGTTCTAGGGGACTGATGACCATAGCTGTTAAGTCCTATAGTGCTCAGAGCCATGTGAACCATTTGGACGGCGTTTTGTATTACCCTCCTGAACCTACCGATTCCATATTCTGCTAACAGTCAGTGGATCTCGACCAACATGAACAGCAAATGTCGCGATACGATAAACCGCAATCACGATAGGCTACAATCCGACCTTTATAAAAGTCGGAAACGTGATGGTACTCATTTCTACTCTTTACACGTGGCATCACAACAAAGTTTCACCAGGCAACGCCGGTCAACTGCTGTTTGTGTATGAGAAATCGGTTGGAAACTTTCCTTATTTCAGCACGTTGAAGGTGTCGCCACCGGCGCCGACCTTGTGTGAATGCTCTGAAAAGCTAATTATTTGTATATCACAGCATCTTCTTGCTGTCGGTTAAATTTCGCGTCTGTAGCACGTCATCTTCGTGGTGTAGCAATTTTAATGGTCAGTAGTGTACATTATACATTTTCGTCCTTACGTTGATGCCGTCGTATTCACTTTGCCTCAGATTGTCAAGCTAAATGAAGGCAGTGATTTTGTAGTGGAGGACTCGGTTTTTGTTAGGTGCCTTCCTTGTGAGACGCGTAATGTTTTGAGGCGTAGCGCCTTGCATCATTCCTACAGAAGTCAGACGATAACAAGTAGCTTCATACAGACGATGAGTCATCGTTCAAGTGCTACAGGCGTAAGATTACGATCGAACAGACTTGTTAGTTCCAGGTACTAGCGGCTGTGACACACTAAGAAATCCTAAGTAGCAAAAACATCGTCGTTTGGAAATAGAAACTTCAGTGAATATTACTTCTTTTATTAATTATTCCTGATTTACTATGTTTAGTTGCTATTGCGCACGCGCTGTGGATTCGTATTCTGGAAGGGAGGGGGGTGGGGGAGAGGAGGGAATCGGTGATGGATTGGTGAACCGACGGCTGATGCACAGGCGCTTCGCGCAAGGTTCGGTGCCGCCCTGTACCGGTTTGAAGGTGGCCTTCACACTGCATATAGCGACATAAATCTCTGGAGTGACGCGAGAGATTAATTCACTGGCGTTCGACATAAATCGCAGTGGATGTGCTGAGGTCAGTGGTCGCCGCATAACAACCGGGGAGATCGTCCGCAGTGGACTGGCTCCACACGTGCGGTCCATTTCTACTGGGTGCGGTCTGTTCCACCTGTGCAAAATTGACTGGAGATCAGATGGATAATATTGATGAGACCGCTTTTCGTTCAACGAATAGTCTATTAGCGTCTTTTAAGTGACAATATTAGTGGTAATATCGGCGCATATCTTACCGTTAAAATGAGAAATCCTGTTTCGAATGCAACTATAACTGACACCGTTGAAAACGTTTTTAACATTATGGGCAGAGCCCTGGTTTGACGATCTAATGCGCTAAATCGACAGACTTTGGCAAGATACCACTTATGAGAACATCCAACAACTCTACTTTTTGTTTTTTTAGAGAATATGTTTGTATGAACGCTATGCCCTGCAAGTAACAGCTGACAATCAACGAATGGAAGAAGGTTGAAAATACGACACATTAATATTCTTAAGCTATGACTAGCTCGTCACTCCAATAAAACATGTAATTAGAAATATTTATTATATTTATTCTTATTAATTCAATGTTACTTAGGCTTTTGGCATAACATTAGCGAAGCACTACTACAGCATGGCATATACGTTACTGCTATGAATTTCGTGCCCAAACATCACGCAACTGTAGCTTTAATGAGAGTATAAACTTTATTTAAGCTTTGAGGGCAGAAATGGATTACAGCAAGGCTACCATTTAACACGATGTCATAACACTGTGCTTATTCGTCTGTATTCCATCAAGTCTCCATTAGAAACGTCCGCTTGTTTAGCTAGGTGGTTACGTGTTTGCCTCCCATGAAGCGGGCCCGGCTTCGATTCCCGGCCGGGTTGGTGATTTTCTCCGTTCGTGGTCTGGGTGTTGTGTTGTCCCATCACCATTTCATCCTCATCACCGGCACGCAAGTCGCCAATTGTGGGGTTGACTGAAATAAGACTTGCACTCGGTGGCCGAACTTCCCCTAACGGGGCCTTCCGGCCAACAATGCCATGCGCTCATTTCATTTCATTTTGTGAAGGCATTGCTAGTTACACATATAATTTTTCATCGTGATTTTCTCTAGGTTTCCATTCTTTTTCTTTTATTCATATGGGCATTTCTAATTGTGATTATGTAACATTCTATTGTGGTTTTTAAATGTAAAGATGTAATTGTGATGACTTCGTTTGGCACTGGATAAATAAGTTTCTTGCTTTGTACCTGTGGTAAAATTAGTAAAGTTCTCTTCTGGAACATTATTAATTGTGAAAAATGTAGTCAATAACATTTATAAAGATTTGTGTAATTTGTGTAATTTACGATAACTATACAACATCTATAGACAGGGGACAGCATTACTGATATCGATAGTCCAAAGGTTGTTGTGTAGTAGAGTGGATGGTGGGTGGTGTGTCTGTGAAATAGCACTGTGTTTTATGAAAAGTATACGTAATTGTATGGACAGTGATACCGAACTATCAGGTTGTTAACTCTCTTTACCACTGCTGTATGTAATGCCATCGCCAGCAAACTTTAAGAGCAAATAAACCGGGCTCTGAAAGTGCCGCTAACAATATTTTATGTGAATGAACTTTGCTGGTATTGGTTTTGGGTGGTGGAACTGTTGTCTATCACATTCTACCAAGCCGTCAAAGTGAAGACTTTAATTAACTGTGCAATGTAAATGACTTGCAGTGACGTTGTCGAAGTTTGAAATGCGAGAGCAGAGTGGACATTGTTTACGGTGTGCTTCACTCACAAGAACAGTTCTATGAACTGTGTATTTGAGGCTAAGACTATATGAATGTGACGAACTGTGTAATTATGGGCGATAGCGTCACGGACAGTGCATAAAGTGTAAAAACGAGCGATGTCTACGTAATGTACTTTGAAAGAGAGGACATGTCAACAACGGTCGTATACTGGCGTCTTGTGGTTTGTTAATCACCACGGGGTTAATGATACAGCTGTGCCGTATTTTCTTTTTTTGCGTTTCACCGGAGAAGATTAACCAGAGGAACTGCCTGTATCCTGCTCTCATCATCGTAACCCGCCGACATCGTGCTGCCCAACGCAACGCTTCGTATGCAACAAAAAGTTAAGAGATTGCGCCGAACGCTATCCCCTGACCTAGAAAGTTTCTTTCTCTATTAAAAGTATAGGAATTACAGACTCTATTCAAATAAATTCTTTGTTTAGTTTATGTTTGCTTTCTGCTAACGAAAATAAAAATACAGTCAGTAAATTAAAAGTTGCTTGGTAGTCATTGATGAAACGCCAGTAAATATAAACTTCTTCCTCTCATTAGAACTAATTCTCCTTGCATGTAGTTTTATGTATTGTTATGAGATTAGATATATGACAGTCATTAATAAGAGTATTTTGTCGCAAAATATGGAGGCGCGCGAAAATTACGGCGACCGCCATAATTGCGTGCGTTCTGACCAATAACGTAAAAGCTGCTATTCACGTACTGGTGCATTTCCTGACGTGAGCGTGAATTATAAATGTCAGCTCTCAAATCAAGTAGGGACTGTTTACCCAGTAATAAAAGTTTTTGATATTGTATTGCTACGAGTCGTAGTATTAAGAGACACTGATTATACTCAAAAGTGGGTAGATGTATGGTGGAAACCCCCAGTGTTCATGCGATTGTTAACAGTATTGTGTGTGATTCACGAAATTTTGTCACTTTTTCTAATTCCTTTCAGGTATTGTCTTAGATAGATGTCTTTGAAATTTCTGAGAATATATACACAATTTTGTCGGTTCAGATTAATTTCAGAGCAGTTTCTCGTGAATATTAGAGTTTTCAGTTCATAAACAAAGTGGGATAGTGACCAACTGAGAAGTATAACAAAGAGTGTGGTTTTCCAACTAGAATTTTGGATGACTTCACAGTTCAGATTTTGATAGTTATTTTTCCTGTGGGTTGACGACATTACAATTTTCATTAGAAACTAACGCCACCAAGGCTACACGGGAAGTAAGACGAACCACGACTCTGCTGGAAGTGAGGTATAGCATATCTCTCTCTTGGAAACGATAACGAATGCTGCGAAAACGCCACGTCCTGCTAGATTGGTTGGTTGGTTTTGGGAAGAAGACCAGCGTGGTCATCGGTCTCATCGGAGTAGGGAAGGATGGGGAAGGAAGTCGGCCGTGCCATTTCAGAGGAACCATCCCGGCATTTGCCTGGAGTGATTTAGGGAAATCACGGAAAACCTAAATCAGGATGGCCGGACGCGGGATTGAACCGTCGTCCTTCCGAATGCGGGTCCAGTGTCTAACCACTGCGCCACCTCGCTCGGTCGTGCTGCTAGGTAAGTGCTTCATCCTCAGACGCTGCCTACTTTTGCTACTACATTTAACAATTTTTTTTCACATTCCCTTTCTCTATAATGTCAATCGGTCTTTCCTTGATCTTCAGTTTCCACTTCAGTCTTATAAAATTTAATTCTAGTTGTATCTCACTGACTATCTAGCTCTGTTTTCTTATCTACAGGGACACAATTTGATGTGCACTTTCAGGTAGCCACATCCCCTTTCTTATGCTCACTGGTAACAATGTTCTGGCCTCAGGACGACTTCCCAGAACGTGCGTGGTGTCTTTGCCCTTTAACCAGAGTCTCAACCAGACCAGCTCTGCCTAGTACGAAGGGCACAGGGCACAAAAATCGACTCCCTAGAATCTTTAATTCATTTTTCATAGTTCCACAGGGGGGATTGTATCGTTAAATAATATACCTTAAATAATAGTTACTTATAATATACTTTATCAGTGTGCGAGAATATTTATCTTAGAGTTGAGTGTAGTATAGATCGACTGGAGTTATACCGAACCGCACAAAGACAACCTATGATATGGTCAGCAGAGCAGATACCGAAACAGAGTACAAGTCCTAAAAACAACGCACAGATTCAGTTGGATGACTTGGCTGTCTTCGGTGTGGAAACGCTGTCTGATACATCGGTGCAAGGCCGTGTCCACTATCATTCACGCAGCAGTGCATAAGAATCATGTCTGTCTGTTCACGGAATAAGTATCCTCCCTTGTCCCTTCTTTGACTGGAGAATTTTCAGTTAATTCACTACCTGTAGTACCTGTACACAAAGGACATGATAAAGACAGACGATGAAGAGCATAAACAAGTCTCCCTGGAAACATAATGACCTGTAGCGTAAAATGAATCAAACGAATCCATAGATAAATGAAGTTGTTGGGATGTACTTTTGAAGACGTTGAGCATCAACTTTCATTAATAACTCAAAAACAAAGGATTTTCTGACATGCGTTTTTTTTTAATTTTTTTCTTCATTTAGTGTAAGGAACCTGTCCCTTAAGTTCGTAAAAGTATTTTTTCAACACCCTGTTTGCCGGCCGCGGTGGTCTCGTGATTCTAGGCGCGCAGTCCGGAACCGTGCAACTGCTACGGTCGCAGGTTGGGATCCTGCCTCGGGCATGGATGTGTGTGATGTCCTTAGGTTAGTTAGGTTTAAATAGTTCTAAGTTCTAGGTGACTGATGACCACAGCAGTTGAGTCCCATAGTGCTCAGAGCCATTTTTTGAACACCCTGTTTACCGGCTGATTATCTTGTGTTACCCGATTACCTAAATCTTTTATTTGACAGGAAAGGAATGAAATGCACATATATCGTAAACTGAAAGTTTGTATATTTATATATTTTTAAAGTTACAAACAAAATTAAAAAATTACAGAATGAATCAAGTTACAGATGCCCTACACTATTAGTTTAACAAGACTTTTGGTTGTAAACAACATTTTTACTTTCTTCGCGAGAAGCCAGAATGAGCAAATTCATCATCAGAACCTACAAAACCGAAAACTATGGATATTATACTAGTGGTGGTCGGTTTTCTTTATTTGTTACATGTTACATTTCGCTCTCCTCTCCTCTCGTGCTGTCCACCACGGGCCTATTCTCAAGCTTAAATCTGCTAACGAGGAATTCCATGCCCAACTTATTTAACAACCTTTGTCGCTACTGACGTACTTCTCGTGGATCATTATTTCAATGCTTTCTTTACTATGCTTTATCATTTCCCGCTGGGTCAGCATAGCTCAGACATATGTTATTCATTTAGGCTGTGTTATAAACTTGTTGATTTCACTGTGTGTCCCACACTTATAGAATTTAAGTCTTCCTCGCAATGGTTCTATATACAGTACATGAGACGTTACACATCCTCATGGAATGCTTGCGCCCTCCGACATGCGTGGATGTCGACGACTTCATCCTTTGTACAGGGTGGTGAAAATAAAAGTAGCCCGGAGAGCAGAGTTCTAGGGTATGAAGAGACACAGCAGAGGAAAGGAAATAGAGTACCAGCTTGACTACAGCAGATTTTGAAAGTGACCATCATTCATCTCTTGGCACTTTTGTGTTTGGGTCAGCAAATTGCTGAAAGCGGATCGAATCTGGATTGCTGGAATTGCTGCAATCTCATCCGAAATGTACTTGAAGACACTGGGGGGGGGGGGGGGGGGGGGGTTGTGATACACCGTAGCCTCGGGGATTCCCCACACAAATTAACAAATTAATCACACACTGACAGATCGGGTGACCCGCGTGGCCACCTAAGGTTGCAACCAGACTAACGTCTGCTAAGAAATCTATCAGACATGAAGATTGTGTAAATGTACTCCAAGGTTCGGCCAGCTCTATGGGCAGTTCCTCCGTCAATGGTTTCAAAATGTTGTCAATGTATTGAAGCCAGAGTCAGATGAAAGAAGACGGGACCAACAATGCGGAGTACAGATACTGCACACCAAACCTCCAACTTCTGATCATGCAGTGCTGTTTCGTGGGTCCGCTACCCAGAACCTGTGACTCTGTAAGTTGACATAACAATTCAGGTGAAGCCAGGCTTCTCCTGACACACACATGGTGAAGCTATTCATTGTTATATCAGTGAACTTGAGGCGCTGAGCAGCATCTGCCGGTTTAATGGGTGAACCCTCGGTAGGGATGGATGTGTAGGTCCAGGTGAAGCATTCGTTTGCATGATCGACGTGATATACCGGTCTCTGGATTTGGTAGGACTCCGAAGTGTTCTCTGGTGAACTACAGTCACATTTTCTGGTACGCCGGCTCGTTTCGGAATGCATTTTGACTTGTTCAAAACATATCACGTCTGACGCGGACTAAGAGTCCACCATTCAACTTCTAAGGAAACAACTGACCACACAGCGTCGACGATTTTGTTGCCACGTAACTTTCCACAATGGACACCAGCTGCTCCACTGTGAGTGCCATCGTGCCCTTTGCACTGCTCCAGTTACACTGACACAGCCCGCTCTACGCTCTGAACCGGTGTGGATCACGTAGCGGGCGTACAGGTGGTGCGCGCGGCATGGGATTTAGTCGTATCCTTTCGTCTGGGCCACTTTTGGTTGCCCCACCCTGTATTTCACGGTACAACTGACAGTTGTCTCCTCTCAATACTGACTTTCCTTGTGCGACGGCTTCGATTCAGTGTTCCTTCGTATCGTAGAATCAAGAACATCTTTTGTCTGTAGTGGCGAGCGGTAAACGATTTGATGTCGGATCTTGCTTGTAGTGCCAGGATCTCAGCTGAGAGTGGCCGCATGTGAGCAAGAAAACTGAGTCTCTTGTCTAATTCCTCTGCTTTCTGGTTAGTGGTATGTTTTCTTTCTTCAGAAACCTAATTTCTCTTTGTGTTTTCGGTAAATAACATGTATGGCATGTCCAACAATGACACGTGCTAAGCATAGAATGCCAGAATTACTACTTAACACGGTATCACTATTTATTACCCAATTTAATAATCATATAGATTTCAAACTGGATGATTAATAAGTAAATTTTCAGTTGGAGAAATTATTGATGAATAATACATCTCTTTCTAGAAGTTATAACTCTACAATATTTGTGCTGATAATTTATGCAATTCTGCAATGCATTATACCAGCATTACCCCTCCCGCAGGAGCCCACTATTCCTTTGTCAATTACGGTCTCACTCTTCAGCATCAGAAGAGCTACGCCTAATTACCGTTACCAAAGTAGTTAGGGAATGACGAATACACTGTAACTGACAAGTGCCTAGCTACTTACCTTTCAAAACATTCTCCTTCCTTTTCAGTGTTACAGCGCACTCACGGATGACAAATGTAGGCTTTATTAAGCGAAGTGGCATTCAGCGGCTTCGGAACGAAACCGTCGAGCGACGGAAAATCAGCATTGAGAAGAGGCAGCTGTCAGTTGTCGGGTGAAATACGAGGGACGTGGCCGTCCATGTCCGCGCATGTCGGGAGGCGCGAGCAGATCTGGCCACGAACTCGCGTTTCTTCGCCACAATCCATAGTCGAAATTGCCAGTAATAACTCCTCACCACGACGGGGATCGCCGTAACGGTCTTCTGTCATGCAACAAACGAGCTTTAGGCAATTTCCTTAGCCTCTTCCGTTGCATGTTTCTCCGGCTTAGCACGAACTGCGCTACCCGCTACTATAATTGCCCTCGCAGAGAAGTTGGGTTCGTTCATTTCTTCGAGCCTCGACTGCCATTAGCATCACCGGAGGGGGGCGGACATTTATTTATTAACACGAAGGCCCCCGGCTAAAGCTGCGTCGCGTTTCTCGGTAATTGTAGAGCCGTACACGGCATTCCGCAGCTGTTAATGTGTTTCTACACAAGCTGGTGTTCCGTTGCACAGTGTTTCGGCAGAATTGTGTGCCAGGACACGTATGGAATTTCCACTACACGTAAATAATAACAGCTGAGGCGGTGTAAAGCCAGCCCACAAATAGAATTGATGGCCTCTTGGTGTTTCACGAGAATCCACTTGTAGCATATCTCGAAGAAATGTTTATATGACACTCTAATAAATGTACTATCAGATAAGATGCAACCAACACTGACGTAGTATCCCGACAGCATGATTCCATATTGACAACCCTATTCAAATGGAATGTTGTTGTTTGTCTGTTCCACTTGTACTATCCCCCCTCCTTCCTTCTTCCATATATTGTCAACATTAAACAATGCGTAGTCCAAATAATTAATAAGTAAAGCCTGTATGAAGATTTGAGAGGAGCGAAGATTACAATAAACTTTCAAGTTTACTTAGCTCCATGTAGAGGTGGCTCCAGTTCTTCTTGTCTAGGGGTCTGATTCTTCAAGCTGAAAGTTTAACATTAGGTCCTCACGGCTGGTTTGAACTAAATTAGTCGGAGGATTGTTGTTGCAGAATTTTTTCATCTAAATATATTTTCCACTGATTTTCCCACATTTTAATGTATCATACAGTATTCTGATTTTTCACATTAACAAAGCCGAAATTACATTGTTCACACCTATTATACAATCCGATCACATCAGACACAAGCTTACGACTTTCACACTCTGCAGAAATAACAATATTCCAAAGGTTTTCAAATAACTTCCGGGAATTCGGCCAGGTAACACTTTCAGCGACCGCCGATATTTCGGCGGGAGAACACCCCGCCATTTTCAAGACAAACTGCAACGGACAGGCGGCGTACATGCAAATTTAAAACCTCGGATCTCGGACTGATGCAGGAAAGATAACACACACACTGAGCACTAGTGCCACCAAAGATGACCAAAGTCAGAGCTATCGATAGTGAGACTATGAATTCGCAGGTGAGGTAGCGTTCACTCTGTCCCTCTGTTTTTTGACAAGGGAGAGAGCACGATTCCAAACAGAGTTTAAACAGAAACCTCCATCCCTGTTAACGAGGTTGCTCGCTAATTTAATCTCAACTGCCTCCCTAATAACACTGTCCCAATAGCTGGACTTGCATGCCAATATCTCGGTGATATATAATAACATGGGGTGACCAGTGTACAAGCAATGTTCGGCAATAGAAGATCTACTTGGCTGCTGTAATCGTGTGTGCCGTTTATGCTCAGTACATCGGTCCTCCAGGGTCCTGATAGTTTGACCAATATGTGCCATGCCGCAGCTACAAGGAATACGATATACATCCGCCTTACGCAGTCCAAGAGCATCCTTAACGGAACTCAAATGTACTCTAATTTTAGATGGAGGTCGGAAAACACATTTCACATCGTATTTCCGTAAAATACGACCGATTTTGTTGGACGTGTTTCCTAAATAAGGCAAAAAGGCAGTAGACTTAAGTGTTGACTCAGAATTATCATCAATCACCCGATGTACGTTCAATCTGTCTATCACTATAACCATTTTGACGAAATGTAACTTCAAGATGGGACAGCTCAGCTGGCAAAGTCTCAGCGTCAGAAACGACATGTGTCCTGTGTACCAAGGTACTTCATCACGCTGAGCCGGATCGTGACAACTATTAGCCTTTTAACAGGGATGGAGGGTTCTGTTTAAACTCTGAAGTCCGGCTCTCTCCCTTGTAAATAAAAAAAATAGACAGGGGGACAGAGTCAGTGCTACCTCACCTGCGAATTCATAGTCTCGCTATCGATAGCTCTGACTCTGGTCATCTTTGGTGGCACTAGTGTTCAGTGTGTGTGTTATCTTTCCTGCTTCAGTCCGAGAACCGAGGTTTTAAATTTGAATGTACGCCGCCTGTCCGTTGCGGTTTGCCTTGAAAATGGCTGGGTGTTCTCCCGCCGAAATATCGGCGGTCGCTGAAAGTGTTACCTGGCTGAAATCGCGGAAGTTATTTCAAAGTTGTATACGCCAGAAGAAACTCAGGTCTCACAATATTCCAAAGGGTTTACAATTTTTCTTGGAAAATGAATTCCTACTAATTTTCGTTAAATTATTAATTCCAATTTTTTAGCTTAGATGAATACAGAAATAAACATATTAAACAGTACAGGATTGCGTAATTATAATAGACATTTTAAGTGTGCAAATTATTCGTAATTTCAAATGTTTCTAAAAAAATAATTTTTACTGTACGTTCAGAACACGTACTTACTGATTATATCATCGAAACTAAAATATTTTATAAAGTAATTCCTTTTCATAAACTTTTTAGATTGAAATATAACATACTGTTGTAAAATTACGTGCAAGTTTTCAGAAAAGCAACTGAGATAATACTGACCAGTCCAAAATTCGAAAAATAATACTAGTATCGACAACTACTGTTGAGGAAAAGTAATGATGCAGGAGGATGTCCCGTCACACACTCTAAATGTCATCAGATTTTACTACCCGACCACGATATTATTGCATCTGGACTCCCGTAGCTATTATAAGAAACACTAATGACGTTACAATAAACAAGTACAGTGGTGACTAAGGAAAGCGGTTGATTTCAAGACAGTCTTGCATATACTATCAAGTGGTTCAGTGTTCCACGTGAAGTATTACGATGGTAAGCTGACAGAAGCTCCCTCGTTTCGAGGGGCAGTAATGTTGTGGTCGACTAATTTGCACAAGACACAACAGTTGTTCTTGAACTTACCATCGATTAATTCAGTACAGTCTATTTTAAAGCTAAATCATTTAATCGTAAAGTAGCTCCTTAATAAAAATTATTGTTATGAACGACATCGAACCCCTGAAAGTGAAATATATTTAACGATGCCGGTTTCGGCTGAATGAGCGACTATTTAATTTTTGATGTATGTGCAGAGAACATGTTAACATACAAAGCGAGGGCCATTGCAAGATTGTTAACGATTTTTCAGTATCTCTTATATTTGGTTGCTGACTTCAGGTTAATGGTAGGCACCTAAGCAAACTCAGGAAATAGGTAGGACGTATAAAAGGTTGAAGATCGTGACGTGTGATTTCTGGAGAGGGAATCTTTGTAATGAAAAATGGCTGACAATGACAATAACGATTTCCATTTCAAAAAAAGGCATTGGTGTAGTTTTGTAAGCCAACGCCCTTGCTGCATTGGTAACACCGGTTCCCATCAGATCACCGAAGTTAAGCGCTGTCGGGCTGTGCTAGCACTTGGATGGGTGACCATCCGGTCGGCTAAGCGCTGTTGGTAAGCGGGGTGCACTCAGCCCTTGTGAGCCAAACTGAGGAGCTTCTTGATTGAGAAATAGCGGCTCCGGTCTCTGAAACTGACATACGGCCGGGAGAGCGGTGTGCTGATGACATGCCCCTCGCATCCACTAACGCCTGTGGACTGAGAATGACACGACGGCCAATCGGTGCCGTTGGGCCTGCCAAGGCCTGTTCGGACGGAGTTTAGTTCAGTAGTTTATAAATAAGTACAGAATGCAACATAACAAATAAAAGATCACTGTATTATCGCACAACATCTGTTTCTTGCTGAGATACAAATATATCCGCTTGATAGACGCTAAATCAGATCGTCATATCTTATCTGTTTATAACAAATATTATTCTATAAATTTAACTATAATATGCTTTCAGAGTAATAATGTTTTGCGATTAATTCTCTAAGTACTAATACAGAGCTACTTACTATCCAAATTTATCACCATGCTATCGTAACCACCATCTATTTAATTTCGTAGTCTTTCTTTTACTGATCTCCATTGCTTTCATCCTGTTTTACAAACGAGTACATGTACTAGCAGTAACAATGTAGTATATAGACGTATAATATTCATAAATGAAGTCGTCACTGCACTCATAAGTAAAGGGACGAACGACTGCCGTGCAACCCTTAGCCAATGGCGTCAGAAGATGCAATATGGAAAGGCGTGTGGCGACCACACCTCTCTCTTGGTCAATGTTGGGTTCCTCCACCAAAGAACCACTACCAGTGTGTCAAGTATCGCCTCACTTGGTCTCATGAGGCTGAGTGCACGCCCTACCAGTGTTCCCACCAAAGATCACTCTACCTGAATACCAGGAATAGAACCCTCCCCCCCCCCCCCAACAGGCACACATGGGCAAAGCTCCCAACAATCTCAACAACGATAAATGCCAAGCATGGAGCCCCTGCCCAATGGAAAGTGCACCCACCAATAATAAGTCCTTGGCAGTAGTAGAAATAGAGTCCCCTTTTCAAATGTCCAGTAGCCCCAACAATGTAAATCCCTGGCAGTACTGACAATAGAACCCATTCCCAGGTGCCCAAAGTCAATGCTCCCACCAAGAGCACCAAGGATAAATCCCTAGCAGTACTGGGAACAAGATACCACTCCCACATGGCCAGTGCTCCCAACAACTATAAATCCCTGACACTACCAAGAATGGAACCCACCCCACACCCTTTTCAGTACTGAGAATAGAACCTCCTCCCACACTCATGGCCAGTGCTCCCACCAAGGATGAATCCCTGGCGGTACTGGGAATATATTCCCTTTCCTCCATGGCCAGGGCTCCCAACAAGGATTAATCCCTGTCAGTACTAGGTATAGAACCCCCACCCCATTGCCGATGCCGGCAGAATTGAGAACAGAACCCACCCCCAGCTTCCCATGGCCAGTGCTCGCACCAAAGATAATTCCCTGGCAGTACTGGGACTAGAATACCACTCACTCATGACCAGTGCTCTCACCAAGAATAAATCCATCACAGTACCGGGAACAGAACCGCTGCTGCCATGGTCAGTATTCCCAACAAGTATAAATCATTGGCAGTACCGATAATAGAGCCCAGTCCTTCCCACTCATGGCCATTGCTCCCACCGAGGATAAAAGACACATTCACATGTAGCAGGTTTAAATTTTACAACTTCACTGCACATGTAGTATATAGTCACATCCACTGCTGTACACTAAAACTGTAGCACCAGGAAGGATAACAAGTAACGAAATGTTACTTATTATCGTAACAAACAATTATAAAGATATTTTACATATAGTCAACAGTGATAACGCTACTGGTCGTCCTCTGTATATACGAGTCATCCTGCCATACTACAAACTCATGATAAATAAAATTTCATGATTTGATATCCTTACCTCTTCGACAGTACAATAAATCAATACTGCATAGCTGTTTATTGACTGAAATCTTTCCAGTACTAGGCTACAGGGACTCAGCCATGTCATTAGGCGTATCTGTAAATAATAGGTCAGAGTGTCCATGTCAAAGCTAACATCAGAGGCAGCACATCCGCTGTTCATGTGTTATCAGGCTGAATACCCGAATGTGTCCGCTCAACAAGCACCTTTCGACTGTAATAAACTTAAATCACCGTCATCCTGAATGCACCAGTGGGAGAGCGCAAAGCGCAAGGTGCTACTGACCGAATGTTTGTGTAGTGTTAACACGTAACAAATACCCGTACAGAGCGCCAACGCGTCCCAACTATCAACATTAACCAGAGTTAATTCTGCTTGAATGTCTGGTGATAGGTGTGGACAGTGGTTGGCGACCTACTGCACAACTGCATGAATGTAGTTAGCTGGTCTGGTCTAACAATATCATCACTTGCAAAGCAGGTTAGAAATCAGATTAATAATGTTGTTCAAGCAGCATATGTTCGCTTTATCGGGCAACGACAAAGTTATTGACTGTGGATGGTATCGCCAGAATGGAAATAATGAAGTCACTGTAAAAAAGTCATTAATTTTGGCACTTATCTTGAATGGATTCCTACGTAGATTTCGTCGAAGTTGTTATGGCTCATCTTGTTGATTCTAGGGTGATTCCACTTTGATTGCTAGAAGGGGCCAGATCTGTATGTTTGCAATATTTGAAGACCTAACAAATGCATTTTTCAGGAAATTCTTAATTATCAAACAATCCCAGATCAGAGCAATGGTATGGTAGAAACGATTTTTGACTTGGTGTTCACGACCCACAGTTTTATTAAACTTCTTGTAAATTCGCATATACTTGTTCTTAATTGTCACATCATCAGGAAAACAGTTTTGTATCAATCTTCATATATTTAATTTCCACTTAAACCAAACACAAGACTTGACTGTTCTTTTACAAAGCGAAATATCAACTTAACTTCTGCAAAGTGAAACAAAGACTGCTCTGTGCTCATTCGCGCCAAAACGGTTACAAGTAAGTCAAAGATTATGACAGTCTCACAAAGATGAATACATACAAGAACCATATCACTGTAATACATCGATACATCGGAGTACCTATACATTAATAAAACCAAATGTGAATATGTCTGTTACTTCGCAGAAAAGTAGTACGATATTACTGGTATCGGGAACTGGGATTGGGGTGCCGTAATGGTCACGTAAATAAAGAACCATTACACTGGTAAAGTTGTACTTGGAAAGCAGGTCAGTTATAAATAGCTCCCACATCAAATGACATCAAGTGAAAACCTAATAGGGGTAGTGGCCATCTTAGACTTCATACTTTGCAAAATTGGCCACCTTGGGTTTTATACTTAGCACAGTTAGCCATCTTGGACGTAACAAGTGTCCATTTAGATCCTGAACTTACTTCTACTGTGATGTCAGGGAAAACTGCGATAGGACAAATGGACTAGTTCCGCGTCTTGATCTTCGTATTGGTGCCATCTTTGATTTTATACTTACCACAAGTGGCCATCTTGTATTTTACAAGTGATCGGGGTACAAGGAAGGAGCCTCCGAAATTAGCATTCTATAGCAATATCAGCAGATTATACCATGCCGGCCTCTCTTGGAAACGTTATTAATAACGATAACGACCAGTCCTTCCACCACCGGAAACCTTGAAAGAAGGTACCAAACAGGCACTTCTCAGAGCCAATCCTGACGATTGTAAGCCTAAACGTCGACGGAATTACAAACAACAAACAATACATCTTATTTGAATTCTGCCAGACTCATAAATGGGATGTATTATGCATCCAAGAAGCCCACAGAGCTGCAGAAGCAAAAACACCTGAAATACAAGGAATGCGACTAGCTGTGGAAGCACCACATCCTAAATACGACAATGCCATATTCGTTAGAGCTGAGATGACGGTGACTTCTGTCGGGAAATCTACAGCCAATGATATCGAAATACTAACAGCTGAAATTGGGTGCTTTACAGTAACATCCGTGTATAAAGCTCCAGGAAAAATATTTGCTTCCACCCCGCCAAAAAACTTCACAATCCAAGACACCAAATTCATTGTAGGAGATTTTAACTGCCACAGCACCACTTGGAGATATAGTGAAACAGACGAGAACGGACACCTGTTGGCGGAACGGATAGAAACAAGAAACCTCAGTATCCTCCATTATCCAAAACTTCCGCCCTCCTTCACAAGTAAAATATTGAAACGTGGATATAACCCCGACAACTGCATTACCAGCTCAGACATAAAAGGCTGCTGTACTAAAGTAGTATATCAACCTACACGTCGAACACAGCATAGACCAGGGATACAGGTGTTTACAGCAGTCAAGACCACTACACCACAGTTTCGCAGAAGATTTAATTTTCAAAAGGTCAATTGGGAAACTTTTACAGAGAAACAGGATAAAGCCATAGTAAAGCTCGCCCCAATCCCAGACAACTAGCAGGAGTTTGTGCGAATGCTAGAGAGAATCTCCAGACAACATTCAACACGAGGCTGCCGACAGCAGTACATCCCAGGTCTCTCACATGACTCCAGGCATCTCTTAGCCTAGTACAAGCAATTATACCAAAAGGACCCCTTTAGTCAATAAACAATAGCATGTGGTACGGCTTTAAAGAAATGCTAAGTGAAGCTCGGCAACGTAATTGGATGGAGACCCTACAGAGGATGAATATGACACATAGCATCAAAATAGCCTGGAATCTTATTAAAAACTTGACGGAGATCCAAATGGTCCCAAACAGTCTGCCACGGCAACACCTAATAAAGTGGCTCATCAACTGCTCCTGAATAGAAAGACTAATACAGAACAACAGAATGTTACAATTAACAGGATTTTAGAATCAGAAAATAATGGGTTTTTAAAACCCTTTGCAATGAAGGAATTCAACAAGGGTCTTAGCAATATGAAAAGCGGCAAAGCAGCTGGGTGGATGACTTGTGCACGGAGCAAATCAAACGCTTTGGACCGGAGACAAATAACTGGATCCTGCGACTTTTCAATCAATATCGCGAAACTTGTAAGATCCCCTAGATGTGGATGAAGGCAAAGATAGAGGCACTCTTGAAACCCGGGAAGGAATCTGATTCACCGAAGAACTATCGCCCAATATCTTTCCTAAGTTATCTTTACAAACTGTATGAGAGACTTATTTTAAATAGTATGACAGACTCTATTGAGATGAAACTTGTTCATCAACAAGCTGGTTTTAGACCTGGTAAATTATGTAATAGCCAAACTCTGTGCTTACCAGAACACATAGAGGAAGGATACGAAAATAAAAAGACAACCAGGCTAGTCCTGGTCGACCTTAGCTTCGCGTATGATACAATTAACCACAGGTTGCTGCTCCCGAAGCTCTATAACGGACTAAGACACTATATTTGTTGAGATTAACGAGTCCCTATCACAAAATAGACAATTTTATGTTGTCCTCAGTGGGAGAAAGAGCAGATAGAGAAACAAGAAAAATTGTCTGGTCCAAGGCAGCGTTTTGACGCCCTCCCTATTTAATCTGTACACTAACGACCAACCGATGCCTACACATACAAAACATTTTGTGTATGCGGATGACATGGCAATTACATCACAGGAGAGGACCTTTCAGGATGTAGAACAGAAGCTGGACAAGCTCCTGGACAAGCTCTTAGGGAAATGTGAGAGTACTATAAAAACAACTTTCTTAAATCAAACCCGTCCAAAAAATAAGTCAGTGCCTACCATCTTGGATCCTGGCAGGCTAACGGAAAACGTAACGTCTCGTGGAATAATACCACACTGGAGCATACTGACAGACCAAATTACCTGGGCGTGGTGCTCGATAGATCTCTGACATACAGGTCCCATTGCGAAAAAGACGCGACGTAACTGCTAGAAGCAATATACTGCGGAAACTACCCTTCCATATTAAGCCTCCTGTTTCTCTGCAGCCGAATATGCCTGCCCAATATGGTCTAGATCAACCCATGCAAAGAAGGGATGCATGAAACCTACTTCCCTACCAAAACTACACAGAGCTGCCGGGTTTGCGAATCCCTACCTTCGGAGAACATCACATGAATTCACAGACAGGCTCAGACAAAGTATTGACGATCGGCTTGCCCTTTTTGGCAGTGAGTGTGAAACCGGGCCCGTATAAGGTTCTTAGCCGCTATTATAGAAGAACCGCCAGCTGATTACCCACCTGCACAGGAAGTACCAATCCTGCAGCTTGACAGTTTTCTCAAGTGTTCAGTGCTGTTACCAAAGACCTCTTGGCTCCCTCTTGGCTTCAGCAAAAACTGGAAGACATGGAGGACAATGAATCGAATAAGGACAGAGGTGGCCCCAGTGAAGACAAATATTATTAGAAGGGGTCTTGGAACCACGGATGATAAGTGTGACTGTGAAGCTGTGCAGGACACGGAGCATCTGCTCGCCTGCCCAAACTACCCTTATAGGTGTAACCTCGACGATTTATGGTTGGACAAGAAAGAAGCATTGGACGTGGCCCTATACTGGGCTGGAAGACTGTGACCTGCTTTCCGGACACGAAAAAGTAAGTACAAGTGTGCATCTTCTATTCTTTACTCAGCTCAAGTGGCCAACTTCCGCTGTGATATCATGGAAAAACCCAGTAGGAGCGACGCTGTGGGAGCCAAGAGGTCTTTGGTAACAGCACTGAACACTTGAGAAAACTGTCAAGCTGCAGGATTGGTACGTGGTGATTACTCGTTGGTTCATTTCGATGAAGATGACCAAACAGCGAGGTCATTGGTCCCACTGGCTCAAATGAGGAAATGCCGCTGGACCTGATGGGATACCAGATCGATTTTACACAGAGTACGCGTAGGAACTTGCCCCCCTTCTTGCAGCGGTGTACCGTAGGACTATAGAAAAGAGTAGGGTTCCAAAAGTTTGGAAAAGGGCACAGGTTATCCCAGTTTTCAAGAAGGGACGTCGAAAAGATGTGCAGAGCTATAGACCTATATCTCTAACGTCGATCAGCTGTAGAATTTTGGAACACGTATTATGTTGAAGTATAATGACTTTTCTGGAGACTAGAAATCTACTCTGTAGGAATCAGCATGGGTTTCGGAAAAGACGATCGTGTGAAACCCAGCTCGCGCTACTCGTCCACGAGACTCAGAGGGCCATAGACACGCGTTCCCAGATAGACTTCCGCAAGGCGCTTGATACAGTTCGCCACAGACGTTTAATGAACAAAGTAAGAGAATATGGATTAGCAGACCAATTGGGTGATTGGATAGAAGAATTCCTAGATGACAGAATGCAGCATGTTATTCTCAATGGAGAGACGTCTTCCGAAGTAAGAGTGACTTCAGGTTATAACATCCCAGCTCCTCCACCAAATTATAACATTTCAGCTCTTCAACACCAAATTAAAACGTTGCATTAGGAGGTGTCTGCTTCGTGCGAAAGGTCTTGAGTTCATATTGACGACAACAAGTAATTCTTCATTACAGACGTTTATTTTCAAACAGAACTGACAGACTTCACAGACTCAACAACTGACTCTCAGAGCTAACCGCACTGCATATCCGAACTGGCAACTGACAACTCCTAGGTATATTAATATCTTTCCAAACAATGAGAGTCTTTGACAATGTTTTGTTTACAATACGATAGCAATTCACGACTTAAAACTAAATTAGACATTACAGAATTTTAGTACAGATTAAAGTAAGTAAAAGGATCAGTACATATAAATTCTTACAAGCATAATTTCCAAATAGATTTTATAACATTTTTCTACCAGCTTCTGGATAACCTTCACCAGATTTGTACCGATGTTTCCAGAAATATCTTGACATTTGATTCTGGATATTTCTTGAGTGATTTAGAACAACTATTTATATGTAAAATGATTTAAATCGTGTTTCCAAACGTAAATAAATATTTTTAGCAATATTTCTTGATACAAATCGTCTTTCGAAATTAGGTTATGAAACAGTTTTCACAAGTTTTCGTATTTTTGCGATCATAATATAGAATTTCTCCATAGAAAGTTCCAGAAGTATGCATTAAACGTTCATTTACAGACTTTCTCTTTAGCTGGTGAGTTTTTGAAAGTATCTTGTCCATATTATACGAAATAATTTAGCTCAAAACTGATAATTTATACAAGTAATCAGTGCTACAGCAAACAGTGAGTCTTTCTTTTACAAAATGAAATATAATTACAAAATTGAATGAAAATAGGTTACTAACACTAATATATATTCACATTAATTCTATTTTTGTTCTTTCTGTGCAAAATGTCCTAATATTGACACAGTACAATATTTAAACATCACCAAAGTTTCCCTTTAAATTTTGCATATCTGTATCGACATCCCCTAAAAGTCTACAGTATCGAATACTTCAATATGTCCCAATATGTCCTGTAATGTTACAAGGTGTGCCGCAAGGAAGTGTCGTAGTACCGTTGCTGTTCACAATATATATAAATGACCTTGTGGATAACATTGGAAGTTCACTGAGGGTTTTTGCGGATGATCATGTAGTATATCGAGAGGTTGTAACAATGGGTTCAAAAATGGTTCAAATGGCTCTGAGCACTGGGACTCAACATCTGTGGTCATCAGTCCCCTAGAACTTAGAACTACTTAAACCTAACTAACCTAAGGACATCACACACATCCATGCCCGAGGCAGGATTCGAACCTGCGACCGCAGCAGTCGCGCGGTTCCTGACTGAACGCCTAGAACCGCTAGACTGTAACAATGGGAAATTGTACTGAAATGCAGGATGATCTGCAACGAACTGAAGCATGGTGCAGGGAATGGCAATTGAATCTCAATCTAGACAAGTGTAATGTGCTGCGAATACATAGAAAGAAAGATCCTTTATCATTTAGCTACAGTATAGCAGGTCAGCAACTGGAAGCAGTTAATTCCATAAATTATCTGGGAGTAGGCATTAGGAGTGATTTAAATGGAATGATCATATAAAGTTGATCGTCGGTAAAGCAGATGAGATTCATTGGAAGAATCCTAAGGAAATGCAGTCCGAAAACAAATGAAGTAGGTTAGAGTACGGTTGTTCACCCACTGCTGGGATACTGCTCACCGGTGTGGGATCCGTATCAATAGGATTGATAGAAGACATAGAGAAGATCCAACGGAGAGCAGCGCGCTTCGTTACAGTATCATTTAGTGATAGCGAAAGCGTTACGAAGATGATAGATAAACTCCAGTGGAAGACTCTGCAAGAGAGACGCTCAGTAGCTCTGTAGGGGCTTTTGTTGAAGTTTTGAGAGCATACCTTCACCGATGAGTGAAGCAGTATATTGCTCCCTCCTACATATATCTCGCGAAGAGGCCATGAGGATAAAACCAGAGAGATTAGAGCCCACCTGGAGGCATACCGAAAATCTTTCTTTCCACGAACAATACGAGACTGAAACAGAAGGGAGAACCGATAGAGGTACTCAAGGTAACCTCCCGATTGCTAGTCCAGTGTGGTAACCACTGCCCCAGAGTGTATGTGGGTGACAGAACTTGTAACACCTAGTCGTATTGGGTGTGTTGTCCGTTCTGCAGCTCTCGCGAAAGCAGCTTGCAGGCGTTCAGTGAATTTTGCTGTAAAATAGTGTTGAAATGGGAAGTTTGATACAGTTTTTGGTGTAACATGATAATCCAACATTATCGTTTTGGTGGTCCAGGTGTTATGGTGTGGGGAGGCATAGTGTTGCATGCATGCACTAACTTCAAAATAGACTCCTGGAAATTGAAATAAGAACACCGTTAATTCATTGTCCCAGGAAGGGGAAACTTTATTGACACATTCCTGGGGTAAGATACATCACATGATCACACTGACCGAACCACAGGCACATAGACACAGGCAACAGAGCATGCACAATGTCGGCACTAGTAGAGTGTATATCCACCTTTCGCAGCAGTGCTGGCTGCTGTTTTCCCATGGAGACGATGGTAGAGATGCTGGATGTAGTCCTGTGGAACGGCTTGCCATGCCATTTCCACCTGGCGCCTCAGTTGGACCAGCGTTCGTGCTGGACGTGCAGGCCGCCTGAGACGACGCTTCATCCAGTCAAAAACATGCTCAATGGGGGACAGATCCGGAGATCTTGCTGGCCAGGGTAGTTGACTTACACCTTCTAGAGCACGTTGGGTGGCACGGGATACATGCGGACGTGCATTGTCCTGTTGGAACAGCAAGTTCCCTTGCCGGTCTAGGAATGGTAGAACGATAGGTTCGATGACGGTTTGGATGTACCGTGCACTATTCAGTGTCCCCTCGACGATCACCACAGGTGTACGGCCAGTGTAGGAGATCGCTCCCCACACCATGATGCCGGGTGTTGGCCCTGTGTGCCTCGGTCGTATGCAGTCCTGATTGTGGCGCTCACCTGCACAGCGCCAAACATGCATACGACCATCATTGGCACCAAGACAGAAGCGACTCTCATCGCTGAAGACGACACGTCTCCATTCGTCCCTCCATTCACGCCTGTCGCGACACCACTGGAGGCGGGCTGCACGATGTTGGGGCGTGAGCGGAAGACGGCCTAACGGTGTGCGGGACCGTAGCCCAGCTTCATGGAGACGGTTGCGAATGGTCCTCGCCGATACCCCAGGAGCAACAGTGACCCTAATTTGCTGGGAAGTGGCGGTGCGGTCCCCTACGGCACTGCGTAGGATCCTACGGTCTTGGCGTGCATCCGTGCGTCGCTGCGGTCCGGTCCCAGGTCGACTGGCACGTGCACCTTCCGCCGACCACTGGCGACAACATCGATGTACTGTGGAGACCTCACGCCCCACGTGTTGAGCAATTCGGCGGTACGTCCACCCGGCCTCCCGCATGCCCACTATACGCCCTCGCTCAAAGTCCGTCAACTGCACATACGGTTCACATCCACGCTGTCGCGGCATGCTACCAGTGTTAAAGACTGCGATGGAGCTCCGTATGCCACGGCAAACTGGCTGACACTGACGGCGGCGGTGCACAAATGCTGCGCAGCTAGCGCCATTTGACGGCCAACACCGCGGTTCCTGGTGTGTCCGCTGTGCCGTGCGTGTGATCATTGCTTGTACAGCCCTCTCGCAGTGTCCGGAGCAAGTATGGTGGGTCTGACACACCGGTGTCAATGTGTTCTTTTCTCCATTTCCAGGAGTGTATTTGAACACGATACTCTCATTGGTCAACGTTATTGGGACTCTGTACTTCTTTCTCGTGGGCGCCTTTTCCGGGTTTGTTTGGCCCTAAAATCTTTTTTATGGACTGCAGTGTGTGATTGCATCGAACGGCGTTCCTGGAGGAGCTGTTAGAAAGAGAGATCTTTGGCGAATGGACTGGCCTGAAAGTTCCCGCAACTTGTATCCCACAGAACATGTGTGCGTTTTGGAGGCGAATTGCAACACTTCCACATGCACCAACGACCAAATAGCAGTCGTCAACCATCATAGTGGATAAATTGGCAGCTCTCCGGCAAAAACGTTTTACCAAACTCGTGGCTAACACTGTAACACGTTGCAGGATATGCACTACTGTCTGTCACACATCCTAATAAGAACCATTTTCCACCTTCTGTGATGTCCCTCATAAATAGTGTTGACATTATGTAGTTCCTGTCTTTAAATAAATGTGTAATTTCTGCTCGTCTCATTGCGTGTATCTTTCATCTGCCTTCTGTACTGTGCTGTGCTGTAGTATACTGTAGCAGTGCTCTCTGTGCATGGTCCACTTTTATCGAGCTCTGTTATTTGGCAGTGACTCATCATACGAAGTTATTTTCGACCTTAAGTTTTGCACACCAGGGTAGTATTTGCCTCTATGTAGATCTGGTTTCGGAAAAGGAAATCTGGGTTTCAACGAGTCGTTGACGTGCAACAAGTTACCCTTAGCCACCTGAATTACAGAGAAAGTGTAAAGATTGGCGAGAGGCACTGACGAGCAGTACTGGAGAAGCAAATGAATATTTTCACTATAGGCCAGGACGGAACGATAGTAGTACGTTGGAGATGACAGTTGAAATGATCCAACAAAACTTTGGATTAAAAGCACAGGCTTTGCAAAAATTTGAGAAAATGAATAGAAATCTTTTTAGAAATAGGCATACTTGATAAATAAGTTTTTATAATTTGGGGACAAGTGGGCATAACACAGCAGCAACGAAAGTTGATGACATATAGTTTAATTACTAAGACAATGTGAGATGGCCAGTGAGATACAAGGACACAACCAAAGCAAATTTTGTAAAACGTTAAGTAAATTAGTTTCCTCGTGTCGAATACTTTGCTGCGAGATCTTCACTATACACTCAGCGCTTTTATATGTCTTTCGTGTTGGACACGAGCGGTGACAGTAAGTGGAAGAGATTGGTGCCAGTGTCTGAGACAGATCCGATCACCACCTTCACGCAGTGCAAGGACACGCTGCTTGCCTGTTCCCACACACATGAGCCAGCATGTCGTCGAAGCACTGACTGCTAATGCTACTCACGTAAAAGGTCCGCCTTCCAATCTTCTAGTTGTCTCAGAGCAATTACAAACACTCTTAAAGGTGGCACTGAGACAGTTGCCTCAAATGGAATATCATTGTAGTTTTCTGATTTATCTTAATGTGTGGTGGATAGCTGTTATTCGTTTTACAATAGGTTTTGAAAAATTGTGACTGGATCAACGTAGCCGTGGTTCAGAATGAAGTTTTTTTTTTTTAAATGAAAGTGACATAAGTGTTTTCTAGTTACACATTTATAGCTGGCGCACTTAATCACATTATGTTATAATAACTGTAAATGCCATTCTCCAAATTTTTATAGCCAATGAGTTCAATGAATACAAATTGGCTTTTCCATGTGAAAGATGTAACAAATCTATCACTATTAATGAATTTCCGAGGCTGGGCTAACAACAAAATTCACCACTACAGTGTCATCAGAGATGGGGCATTTTAGTGCATGTTGCTTTGTAAGAACGTTCAGTTTTAACATTTCTCCACATTCGCCTCCTCTAAACTGAAACAATTAATGAGATCTGACCTTCTTCGAATATCGAGCGTTGAGTAGCGCTGGACGCTGATACATTCTCTCCTCCAAATTATGAAGCGGCCATACTCCGTTGGTGTTGCCAACAGGAAAGCTTTTTACCCTTCCCTGGCACTACGTGTCGATAATCCTCAAACCGCTCAACGCATCCCTGTCGCATTTTCTATCCGCAAAGACGCCTCCCGACGAGAAACAAACTACAGCTCAGAAGAGACTGTTAAAGAAGGATGTCTTGAAGACATCATCCAGGCATAGTTTGAGACAACTACAGCTAACGTATACTTTGAGACTGTGCTTAAGAATCTACAAAAATATCATTAAGTTTACAATGAGATAACTAAAGGTGTGACACATTTCATTCCCCACCCCCACATTCCCATCATCAACATTAATATCTAACTAAATTTTAGAATGACATAGAATTTCCTTTGAACACTTTTATTTTTAAAATAGTGAATGATAATGACATTTTGGTTTTTAGGTGTTTAATTAAACCATGAAGTAATGAGTCAATGAGACAACAAGTCTAAGTGCATTGCGAGTTCCACCTTCAGCTGCTTCTCAGAAATGGAAGTTATTCCCATTGAGGGTAGGCACCTGTTACAAAACATGGTTCCTCTGCACCACTCCTCTCCCTAGCGACATTTGTTCCACACATATCCTTCACCCTCATTTAAAATCGATCAAGTTTAAATGTGTGCACTATTCTTAGTTTGTAAGTCACTTGATTTCTTATATCCTTACTTCTGATGTGGCAAAAATTGGACGACATCAGGCTGCCAATGCTTTGTGCCGAACCACTATCACCAATAATAGTAATAATAATTATTATTAATAATATTATTATTATTATGCGGTGTAGGCCTTACAGCAGAACAGTATCCACTGCATAGTTAACATTGTGCTGTGCTATCAGTTAGTTCGTTTATCTGATGCAAAGTAAATGATGAATCAATTTCTGATTTATTCTGAGAGCTACCTACAACTCGGAGAAGGCATTTTCGATAGATACTCAAGTGTATGTGATTTTTATGTCACAATTTTATTATCATAGATGCAGAGTATAACGTACAAAATTTGTATGTATTTGATGGACTGTGTAACCTCCACCATACTCTGTCACTAGTTAATGCTAATATTTGAAAGAGCACGTAATTGTTGATCACTTGCGTAATCAGTATTACAGTCTTGTAAAATAGTGATAACAGCGACGATCTTTTAAATGTAATTTAGTTTCGTGGCCGAAATACAAGCCTTTTGTTTTTACCCCACAGAAAATTTCGTTTTACCTCTGAGGGGATAACTGAGGAGCTGACACGCAGAGTCGAACATGTCCACAGTTTAAAAAGATGAGATATGGAATGGAACGGTACATATAGGGTAAATAGAATTTAAATACATCACGCAATTTAAAATAAGGCAAGATACAACCCTGTGAAGACACATAGTTCAGGGCAAACACATATACATTTCGTCCAAAAAAGGTCTAATACGTTACGGCCAATAGGAAACACTGATTTTAGTCACACGGTTTCCATTGTATTCATGGTCAGATATTCCCTTGCAGAACAGCTGTTAGCATCAATTTGTACTCTTATGCTCCCTCATAATAATACTGCATAGTACTAAGATTAATAATTATTATTACGAGAATACAGTTACTTACCTGTTGACCGCATTTTCGGTACAGCAGACACCTCTGCGAAAAATCGCAACAATTGGAACAGAAGACTAATATAATGAGGTTAGCCCTTCAGAGGGTGAAGTAGGAAATCTTGGTGAAGATAGACGTAGAATCCCTGTCTAAAGGCCTACGAAATTTAGATCACATTAAATGAAACAAATTTTCATATTCAGGTACGAAGCTGTGGGAAACACTCATGTTGATGTGGAAGCAACTACATTCCACAGGTCGCTGCAAGATGTATAAGAGCGAAAATCTCTTTACAAACGCGAATGGACCATTATGAAACTCTTTTCTTAACCACGAGCAGCCATACAATCTCAGATGACAAGAGAAAAAGATGATGATGGTTTACTGTAAATTATTTTTGGCGATGTTTGTCAAAATCAAGAGGATTTTGGTTGGTATTCGTCCATCACTGACGGTATACCTGCGTTGTTCAATAAAGAGGTTGAGGAAATTGGCTGTGATTGTTCCGAAGATGTTTCTCATTTACATGTATTACAGTTTCCGCAAAAACCCATTCTAATAATAGGTAACGCCATTGTTATATCTTTCTATGCTGTTTCTTGGTTCAAAATGGTTCCAATGGCTCTGAGCACTATGGGACTTAACTTCTGAGGTCATCAGTCACCAACAACTTAGAACTACTTAAACCTAACCAACCGAAGGACATCACACACATCCATGCCCGAGGCAGGATTCGAACCTGCGACCGTAGCAGTCGCGCGATTCCAGACTGAAGCGCCTAGAACCGCTTGGCCACCATGAACGGCTGTTTCATGATTTGAAATATTTTAAATAATTGTGAAGCAGCACTAAAATCAGAACTTTCGGTAAAGCACTGAATATCGATGTTACAACTGCCAGTTTACAACTTTTTTCCATGATTTCACGAACTAAATTGTCACAAATACATGATACGTCATAGTGTAGCAAGCAAATCATTCGAAGCCGAACAAGTCCAGTTGGTTCATGCAAATGAGATAACGTCCATATTTAAATGCATTTTTAAAGGAATATTGGATTTTGTAGATTTTATTTGCAGATACAAAATGTCTTTGGCAATGCGTTTGCATTGCATTATGTTATTTTCGTTCTTATTTATGCTAAAATAAGATTTATGTTGATTGCAAAAAGAACTGCATTTAGTGGACATGTTCATCTACACATATCACCTCCTCAGTTACCCTCAGGCTGCGAATACCTGTATCATTAGAATAGAAGAAATTATTGGTTAGGATATGGTCCGACATCGAAGACTAGCAACCACTTTAAATTTAGTTCCCCATTGGACAATCAAGCTTGTGTAGCGGTGCACCAACGACCGGCAAAGCGATCGCAGGCAAAATATTTGAGTGCGCGCTGCGGTCCTGTGCTGGTCGCCTGCCAAGCGGGGAGGGAGGCGGAAGTGACAAACGGCGATCGCGCGGCTCAGCGCCGCCTCGGCCGACAGCTGCACCATCTAGCGGCGGCGCGCCGCACTGTGCCACGCCACCGGAATTTACTGCGGCCGGTCCACAAGCGGCCTCCATAAATTCTGGGACAGCTCCCAGGAAATTCCGTCGCCCTCCCTACCCATCCGAGGCACGCTTGGCTGGCGATACAGTTGATCTTAAAGAAGAGGACAGTTCAGAGTATTCTGCAACCACACTCGCCCAATAGGTACCTTGACAGATTCCGCTTTTCGTTATGTTACACATGAATGTGGCAGAGGACAGTTACAGTCCGATTAAAATTACTACACAACTGACACTTGACACTTTGAAGCTGGTTTCCTCAAATTAGAGCGCTCAACGTCACGGCCTAACCGTTTGCCATATCAAAACTTCCACAGTAGGTCAGTTCATTTCCAGTGCCTTATCTCGCCTTCTTTTTTAATGTGTTTGCATCCTGAATCCTGGATCTGGCCCTTTTAGTTCATATTTCAGCACACATGATAGCCACACCAAAAACAACACACCCATACAACGATGCTAACGAAATACACACCTTTCAAACACAGCTCTAGCCAGACACTACTATATGACGCTATTCAGTACCACAACTATTTAAAAGAGAATGTTATTATTGGTGACATATAATCAGTATTATAATCGCAGGAATCACCTTACATAAGATACATTTCCCTGGAGACTGCAAGAAACCTCACTTTGGAAGGCTGCAATTCATCGTTAGAACTGGGTGACATCAGTCATAACATAATACTCTGTTGCAGTGTAGTCACAGCGCAGTGATCGGCCGATAAATCCAACGTCCAAGAAAGTCGTAGGTTCAAATCTCGTCGGCTGTAGCGATTTTTTTTAAATTTCTAAATCTACTCAAACGAATTAGATTATTATTTTTATTCAGGTTTAATTGCATTTTTTTATTTCTGATACTTTACCGTATCATTTTCATCTTCGTGTTGACATTTTTATTTGTTCTTATTTTTCTTCCCATCTTTCTCTTTCCATTTGGAAGTAACCAGTATCGCCTGTGATCTGAAGCCAAGTGTCAGTGAGGACTGCTTACGGTTTGTAACGCCACACGCCACAGCTCGTGTAGCTATTGTGAGGATATTTTTAGGTAACCAACAATGGCAAGAAATTACAGTTTTCTTTTAGAGTTGAGACTGAAATATTTTTGTCATGAGTTTGCTCATAGTGGTTAGCTTCAATCGTTCTGATCAAAGCGATCGTGATTTTAGTTCTGCTGCAGACTGCCGACCGCCATTTTCTCGGATACTTTGCACATCACAAGGTTGTGGTTCGGTTAAGACATGAGTTTAAACTTAAGGCTAGGAAACGCCTCGTCTGCCGCAGTTCAGCCCCTGGTCACTTGAAATCGGCTGTCGATAGAGCACACCGCATTCCAGTCATATCTCGCGGCAGCTGCTTCCAACCATTTGTGGAGTAACTCGCCGTGATTATGTGTTGCCTACAACGTAGCAGTTGCCGTCAGCCGCTGTGAAAACACTGTAGTGGCAACGTCAGCTGTCACGTAATTTTAAGCGGACTATAATTGCTGTTATTTTTACTACAATTTATAATTACGCTCGATACTGAAGTGATATACGTGGTTTACTGCCTAAAAGCCAGTCTTGGAAGCATCTGGAAGCATATTTTCACAAGATCTGCCAAGAATATGCCAAATATTTTCCACAATTGTGTTGCACTCTCTCACGAGACTATCAACCGTGCGACCATTTTCTCTGTCTGGTTTTGTAGATGTACCGTACCTCCACCTCAGCCCAGCGTGAGACGGATTCCATGAATTTGGGAAATGTTTCAGTGTTTCAGTGACGAGACCGATTCCAGCTACTATTCATTAACTGTTCACAAGCCAGTCACTGTTCGTTCAGTGTGTACTATCACAATACTTACAGTGAAGGCACATTGGACGTATAGGATGTGGGTATACCATAAATGTACTGCAGTACTTTCTGGACACATTACTCACTCAGAAAATATGGTACGTGGACACCCACGTAGGAACTCATTTTGTACAGTTCCCCATAGTTGATTAGTGACGGAAACCATACGAGGACAAAACTAACCAGCATCACACATGAAAACTTAGAATGAAATGCCCAAATTGCAATACTTTCTTGATGCCAAACGCATCATCTGCACTCTGGACACGGTGTTGAACACCTGGCTCATTCCATACAAGGGCTGAGACTTCCACAGTACGGTGGGGGGGGGGGGGGGGATAAATCAGTCTCCATAGCGTAGTGGGTCGCGATCCACAAGAACTTCCAAATGACCCAGCAGCTCAAAAAAAAAGTCATATGAGTTTACGTCCGCAGAACGTGAGGTCGTTTGGTGGCGAGGTTCCCTGGTTTGAGTAAAACCGGTATCTCAGTATTACGAAGATACACGCCAACCCTAGAACTGTCAGTCTCCCTATTCCGTGCAAGGATATCTGAACTCAGAGAAAGAATTTGACCCCGTTTTTTATGTCAACCCGTGAGTTGACACCTTTACACAATTTACAATGAACTGAATAACCTCCCCCCAAAACATGTCATTAAATGCAGCCAGCCGCTGTAGCCGAGCGGTTATAGGCGCTTCAGTCTGGAACCGCGCTGCTTGTACTGTCGCACGTTCGAATCCGGGCATGGATGTGTGTGATGTCCTTCAGTTACTTCGGTTTAAGAAGTTCTAAGTCTAGGGGACTGATGACCTCAGATGCTTAGTGCTTAGAGCCAGCTGAACCATTTTTTGATTAAATGCAGTGTACTCTAATAAAGTTCTATAACTACCGAACTAATACCAAGATTTAGTATCACAATGAGATTTATTAATGTAAAGAAAAATAAATCGAATGTTGTAATATTGTGACAATACGTGGCTATTCAAATACATAACAAGTAGAACAAGTTTCCATGAATAATTAGTTAGACAAGCTAACTGGGAGCCTATCAGATCATTGTAGTTCCCTTTCCTCTATTGTGAATGAGATGATTATCCTAAAAGATTGCTAATTCGCTATCTTGGGGAACAAGACTCAACTATGGTATCCCACCTGTAAGTTACATCCGACGTGGGCACAGTGTGGGATGCTGGGGGCGTCAAAAACAACTCACTGAGTCCCCACTTTGCCGGCGCTGCCAAATACTTTACTAAACGCCGTGTTCGGTTCGTGTTGAGGTTTTGAGTCAGCTATTAGCGATGGATTGCACCGCAGGCTACAATCAGAACTGCTGACCTCTCTGGCGAGCTGCGGTCGTGGACGTTCTTCCGAAGTCACGACACTGAAACGAGTTATGCTGACCGACGGTCCCGATCAGCACTTACAAAACTCTGTACGGGCTACTGCCACAGTGAAAATTTTTATCTCGTCTGTGTGTCTGGTCTCTACTCCAAGTCTTTTCTCTCTTATGGTCTGTAATAGAGCGCCTCTAGGTAATTCACTTCTCTACACAAACTACGAAAAGTTAAAATTCGCCGACCCTCACCAAGCTACATGGCAGTCGAGGATCTTAGAGCCAATCACTCGTAAAAGAACTGTTGCGCAACTACCCTCCACAACACCACGAAAAATCATATCGAGAGCTTGCCGCCCAAAACCTAGAGGTGGTTTCTTACGTGAGCTAGAGTTCAAATGGTTCAAATGGCTCTGAGCACTATTAGACTTAACTTCTGAAGTCATCAGTCCCCTAGAACTTAGAACTACTTAAACCTAACTAACCTAAGGACATCACACACATCCATGCCCGAGACAGGATTCGAACCTGCGACCGTAGCGGTCGCGCGGTTCCAGACTGTAGCTCCTAGAACCACTTGGCCACCCTGCTGGCTGAGATAGAGTCGGAAACTGTCTGCCAATCAGCTTGTTCTTTTAAAGCACGCGTGGGAAGGTCGAAACACGCGAAGAGTAACCAACATAAAGCAAAACTGTGTCTGCGTGAGGCACCAACTTGTCGGACACCTCACAGTGACCGAGTCATGATTCAAGAATGCATCGATACAGTGCCCAATCGCCCTAGCACAGACGCCATGGTGTCACGCAGGCAAATTCTATGCTCTCCCTGGGTGCTAGTCTTCAGTTGTAAACCTATTAACGCGGCATTTTGTTGGCATGCTCATTGGTCTACATAAGTCTCGTTGCCTTTCATACAGCCAAGAGAGCCGATGGTGCAGCCAAGGACGCTTCTGAAAGACACGCCACCCTCCATCCGCACCCCACAACCGCACAGGGCGCCTTGTCGCGGTCCGTGTGGCTCCCCACGTCGGTCGGAGGTTCGAGTCCTGTGTGTGTGTGTTTCTATAACGTAAGTTAGTTTCAGTCAGATAAAGTAGTGTGAAGGCTTAGGGACCGATGACCTTACCACTAATTCCAAATTCCACACCACCCACAACCCCCCCCCCCACCCCCCCACCCCACCCCCCCCCCACCCGCCGATACTGCCACCTGACCTGGGACATATAGAATCATATGAATATTCCCATACAGGTCAGACGTTGTACTTGGAAGTCGCTTGCCCGATCGCCTTACCATTTGACACCATTTGACTATCTTTGCAAGGCTCACGGACAGACCCAAACTTCCATATGAACATGCATGCATCTCCAAAGGAACTTAGCATCGTAATTACAATAGGACAGGCACTGCAGTATCGTATTTATCTGCCGATACCGGGCAAGCGACTTTCAAGTACAACGTTTGACCTGTACGGAAATATACGTAATGGATGTACGAGTACAGGTCGTAGACGCATGGTTGACGACGATATACGGAAGTTTAAGTCGGGCCGTGAACCGTGCACGGATATCCAAATGGTATACAGTCGCCTTTCGGCATGCTAGTGGCACCAACGTCTTGCTTACCTCGCTCGCGGAGTCGTTTACGTGATTCTGCCGTATTAGCACATTATATCTCCTTCGAACGAGAATGGCTTACACCCACAGAAAACCGACACAGAAGATTAGCTTTTCACCTGAATATTCCCGACCAAAAGCACTTGAAATCGAACAGTTTATCAGAGATAACGTCAAGATTGATTGCAACAATCGTCGAGCGACCGTACACTTGTTCCACCTCCCGCCAGAGGGCGGCAGCGATCCAAACAGCGCGCCAAACGGAAAGCGCCACCGCAAACACTAGACGCGAAGCGAAAGCACTCCGCCTGGCGCGCTTTTCGAAGAGCCGGACACAACCACGGCTCAACGGTGTACGAATCATCAATGTTTGCGCTCCGTCGGGCACGGCCAAGCGACCTGGACGTTCGTGATCCTATTCAGGTCGCTCTTTTGCTTGTGGGCCGCTACGACCATATTATTCTTGGCGGCGACTTCAACTGTGTGTTATCCCAGAAGGACCAACATCCCTATTTCACCACATGCCAGGAACTCAAGCTGTTCATGCATGAACTGAACCTCACCGATACTTGGGACTGTGTGCTTGGTGATCGACCTTGATATACGTACGTCACCAGCCATTAAGTAAGTCGCTTAACGTGTCTACGTTTCCCAAGGAATCGTAAGTGGCACGCTTGACTATGAGTTATGGCCTACCGCCTTCTCCGACCATATCGCCTACATTTACACTGTTTCGCTCCAGAGGCAGAAGGTGTGAAGCGGTCGAGGCCTGTGGAAGCTGAATGTCGCCCATCTCAAGCATCCGGAATGCAGGCAGGTCGCAGAGACGGCGTGAAACAACTGTGTGAGACGCCTTCCAGTGTATCCTTCAACACTCCGGTGGTGGTTCGACTGCACCAAGGCTGCTTTACATCCTTCGATGATGAATTACGGTGGCGACAAAATGCTGTGGCGACGACATACCATGGAGTAATTTTTCGCAATTCTCCGCAAATTCGCAAACCATGCCCGCTCTGTTTAACGACAGGCTGAAATTCAAAGGATCAAGTCGAAGATAATAACTCTTACTCGTCACAGCCTGTAACACCATTATAAATTGTAAGTAGTTAATACAGTGTTATTATGTGTATTTAACTATGAAGTGATTGATCTGTACTAGTTAAGATCTTTGAATTGTCACAAGGAAAGTGTAGGTTTATGATGTATATATTGTAAAGATTTAATAATGAAACTTCATAAAATATGTATACTCGTAAAAGAGATATTGTACTTTGAAAAATGGTTCATATTTAGGGGAGCTGTATTATATAAAGGAAAAAGTGTAGGGAATCCCCTCCGCTGCGGAAGGGGATGGCGTGAGGGAAAAGGTGGATTTGGCCATCAGTCTGGGCGGCAAGAGAGAGAGCACATTACGCAGTCAGTGGCCAGCAGTTGTACAGTCAACACCGTAGGTGCCAAGTGAGGCATTCGGAAGCCGATTTATGTTGAAATTGCCTCGGATGTGATTTCGGCTGCAATATGGTGCTCTTTCATTGTGGAATGGTTCTGAAATAATTAATACGTCGCCAAGAAGAAATTTGGAAAGAGCCTTGAACTGCAAGAAGTGAGACCAGGTAGCCGCCACGAGCTTGCCACCACTATTGCCCCAGTGCTCCGCCAACTTCAGCAAATCACATATTTATCTTAGTAAGGACCAGTATGTTTGTGTGTGTGCTTTTTCAATAATAATTCAAGTGATAAAAACAGGTGTGTGAACTTTGAAATTGTCCTGATCATAAAACAGTTTTAGGGTTCTATCCTGTTTTTGAACACTGAATTGTTTATAATTTGAATGTGCCAAAGCTCCAGTGTTAAAGTGAACAAAAATTGCTAGTTAAACCACTTGCTTCACAGGTAATGAAAAAAGGCACTTAATTTGACTTACAGGAAATTTGATTTTGTCTTGACTATTACCATAAACTAATTTCTGAAGTTTTATTTGAGAGTAACATTTGAGTAAATTGCTAAATAGTATTGAAATATAATCAAATTCAAGTGGGATTACAAATTTACATAAGTGTAAGGAAGTTTGTCTCTGAAATAGTTACAGTATTTGCCTGTAGAGTATATGATAATTTTTGGGCCCCACTATATTCTTTTCTATTATGAGGAAGTTAAATTGAAAATCGCTTTGGCTAAGGAATCTGAAGTATTTCCATAGAAGAGAGAGTATGAAAAAGCGTTTGTACAGTGTTATTTTATTGCATTTGTAATGTTAATGTGTTAGTTAAACCAGGACTCCTGTCACGCTCCACTTAATCTCGTGATGTCTTCGATAACGTTCTGGAGCTGAATTAATTAATGATTGAGATGGTATTATTATCAACAGCATTAAAATTCCACTTATTCTTCTGTTACTGCTAATTTATGAGAATGATTATTACTGCTAACCACAGTTCAGTTCGTCTGATGTTGTGTGTGTTCATTGCACTTTACAAAGAGAGAAGTCCTTTTTGCAAAATTATAATTAAACTCTTTGAACTTAATGTTCCCACATTATGATGCCTGATTAGCCTGGCGACAGTTTATTATTTCGTTTACGAAAACTTTCACTACTTTCATTATTTCCTAAATTAAAGTCTTTCAGCTTTCTATTAGTTTCCATAGTCATGAAATTCATGTTCAATACCCTCTATCCATTATGTAAACACACGGTCAAACTTCAAAATCCTCCCAGAGCGTAATACTTATTGTATTTTAACGTAATATTTGGCACAACATATGTAAATAGTTGTTATACACCTTGAAGGCACAATAGTACCTACAAGATGTCACGATTGTGTGCTAGGAGAACCCCCGTCCATGCATCATATTAATCGAGAGAAGCAGCGGTGCCAGATGGTCTCCGACGTCCCAGAATGTTATTGTAAACACCTTTGTGGATCACTACAAACAGTTCTATGCAGCAAAGGACCAGAACATGGCGGTAACGACTGATGTCCTCCGTTCGTTGACAGGTACCCTTGACGGCGCTGCTGCGGAGACTCTCACTGCGACAATTTCGGCTGATGACGTCGCTGAAGCTCTTCATAAGGGTGCGGCGAACAAAGCCCTAGGTCCCGACGGGTTTCCTCTGGAGTTTTACAGCGCATTCCATGACACCATGGACTCACGATGGACTGCGATGTATGAAGAACTGATGAACCCTGACCTTCCCATCCACCCAAATTCGTAGAAGGCTTGCTACTCCCGGTCCCCAAGCCGTCGGGAGATCGGGAAGTTGGACATTATCGGCCGTTGACCGTGTTAAATTGTGACTGCAAGATTTTTACCCGGATTCTTGCCTCTAGCCTTCACGCGTCATCCTTCAAGTCATTTCTCTGGATCAAACGTGCTTTGGTGGTGACAGTAACAAACAGCGATTACCGTGACGTGATAGCCTTGGCCATGACCTGCCGCAGTCGCGGTGCCTTAGTGACATTGGACTTCGGCCACGCCTTTTATAGAGTGAGTCATGACTTTCTATAAAACGTACTCAAACGGATGGCCTTTCCCCACAGGTTTAAACACGTCGTCTTGTGGCTCCTCCGCGGTGCCACGTCGCGAGTCTGATCAGTGGCCGAGTGGATGGCTCTATTAATATCACGCTGTCGGTCCGTCAAGGATGCCAGCTGTCGATGGTTCTTTTCGCCATCTCCCTTGAGCCACTGTTACACGGTTTGAGGAGCCGGCTGACAGGGATCGCGATGAGGGGGCATGCTTTCATCTGCCACGCCTATGCAGATGACGTGGTGTTCTTGGTTCTACCGGAGGATAAAGTGCGAGAGGCGCTGGCATGGATTAACCAGTACGGAACTGCTGCGGGCAGCCGTGTGAACCTGACGAAATCTAGTGCTTTGTCCGTCGGTAGAGGTCTTCCAGCAAAGAGTGTGGCTCCATTGCCATTAGTGGACAAGCTCAAATATTTGGGGATCACCACGAGTGATATATAGCGCACGATCTCATTTAACTATAAACGCCTGCTTCAAGCTATCAGCGAACTTTCGTGGCAGCTTCCTGAGAGCATTGTACATGTTAAAACTGGTGGATTTCATTAACACTCATCTAATCTCACGACTACCCCACTTACCAAAGATTTAACCGATGCCCAAGGCAGTGGCTCACAGACTTCAGGCGGCGTCGGCTACTTAAGCGCGGGTCTTATTTTCAAAGTCCGCTGCGACACGCTGACACTTCCTCCTCTAGACAGCGGTCTCGACGTTGTTAACATCAAAGCGAGAGCTGCCCTTTATGTCAGTACGATTATTAAATCGTGTACTCGCCGCCGAACCGGATTATTGGGAATCCTAATTGACGGACTGCCCCCTCCCACTCGAGTGGCACCCGTTGCCGATATATGTTCCTCCCTCTCCCATGTCAGGACCTTTTTCATCGAATACAGTCCATGCCGACTTGCCTAGCACCAGAAACCCTACGGCACGTGGTGTTTACCGCCTAATGATGAGACATCATACTCGGAATGTTTTGAAAAGCTGATATCCTGCGATCGCATGGCCCGGGGTTTTAACGTTCTGTGCACCATGTCCTCCTCGACGCGAGCGCTCGTGCGACATGGCATCTGGTAGCTAATGGAAAATACGTGACACACCTTCGTCTACATGCCATAAAAATGACAGATTGACCGCTGTGCCCTCGATGTCACTTTGATACGGACGAACATCTACTGATATATGGATCTTCTACAGAGGTGTGGCAGTTGATTCAGAAGATGCTTGCCTTTCTTCTACGTACGGCTCCCCATCCCATTATACCGAAATCACTTCTGTTCCCAGATGAGACTTATTTCCCTCTTACGAAGACCAACGCTGTAATCTGGATTAAAGGCCTCTCGATCTGCTATTTGTTGGATGAAGGCGAAAAGAGTGTTCTTGATTTCTGGACGTTCCTGCAAGATCGCTTTACTTTCCTCGTGCACCAAACGCGATATCGTCGGTACTGTGCCAACTTTTTGGGTAGTGCCTTCTTCGATCCCTCCCGGCAGCTGGGTGTCCCAGGTACGAGAAGGTGATTTCAGTGTAGTTGTGTAATACCAGGACTCGGTCCAATGTAAGGGGCTAAATGCAATATTCTTCGCGAAGACGTGGCTGGAACATGCCTGACTGCCTTGGGATTCAGTGTACGTCAACCCACAAATCGGCGAGACGCGGATACCATTTTGTTTGTTCTGCCAGGAGGGCGTTTTCTTTAATTTGCTTTATATTTCTTTGTTATTGATGCTAATTACAAATGGTTCAAATGGCTCTGAACAGACTCTGCTGTCATCAGTCCGCTAGAACTGAGAACTACTTAAACCTTAGTAACCTAAGGACATCACACACATCCATGCCCGAGGCAGGATTCGAACCTGTTACCGTAGCGGTCGCGCGGTTCCAGACTGTAGCGCCTAGAACTGCTCGGCCACTCCGGCCGGCTGCTAATTACACATAATTATTTTTTGCCTGGAGGGCATCCTATGTGATGTAAATAATAAATAAATAAAAATTAGTATGATACATGACAAAAGAAAGAAAATCGTAAAGCGACCGCTAGCCAAGCAGTCTAAGGCGCTGCAGTTATGGACTGTGTGGCTGGTCCCGGCGGAAGTTCAAGTTCTCCCTCAGGCATGTTTTTTTCAGTATCTGTTCCTCTGGTCAAGCATGTATGTCCAAAGGAACTTTGCATCGTAATCAGTATAACACAGGCGCTGCAATATCTTATTCCTGGGACTTGTTGGATGCGGCCACGCACAGCACCCCTCTCCTGCTAGCCTCTTCCACACAGAATGTCCATCAACATACCTTGGAAAACAAAGCAAATGGAGTAAGGACATTCACCGCCTTTAATTCGAGCAACGTGTAATTAGAACCCTATCAACTTCCTATTGTCACCGACCGAGAGAGAAATTAAAAAAAAAATGAGAGAAGAGAATCCAAAAGGGTTGGGCATGTCTCATCTGGCCCACTCCTTCTTATGAATTATCACCCAGTGGAATGGACACTGCCAATGGTGCCAAGAGTCACAATTTAACCAGGCACATGCAAGGGCACTTTCTGCACGTTTCATTTACGAGTTTCATGTGGTATATTTGTACGTTCTGCTCCTTTTTATTTTTTGGTTAATATTCAGTAAACAATGGCAGAAAGTGAATTCTAACATAGTAATTGTATTTCACGACCCATGTTTATAAAATTTTCCTCTAAGTTTTTCACGCCTTTTTAACAGAGGTGGCTAATCCACTCCTGCGAGACGAACCTCATCCAGTTAGAATCCTGATACTAGAAATACTTACACCACCAGTACTTGGAAGCAAGGGGAGAAGAGGTGGTGGTGTAAACTTCCTGGCGACCAAACTATGCGCCAGTGTCCACGATTAAATACGAAACTAGTCCGCGGGATCTGGTGGAGCAATGGCACCAGCTCACACCCTCTTGCCACAGTCCATTGTCAACACGGATACCTAGAGCGGTGCACGACATGCTTTTGTCACCACAACTTTTACAAAATGACAGTGTGTGGAGGCTACATATGGAGATGGTGATCAATCCACTGGATGAGAATGTTAAGTTCGGTGGACCTCTTTCAACTATTAGAGTTGAATAGGCTGTATGCCTGCATTCAGCCCCTGTCCTCTCGTAGCATCATACATGACAAACACAACGCCACATTACATACGTCTGCCCACGGTCACCTGCTCTTATCTGACCCATTCAACAAAAAAAAAAAAAAAACCTCACATATCACAGGGACGTGGGTGGGGGGGGGGGGGGGGGGGGAGGACGAAAAAAATCTTTACGGATTAGGCAGCTGAGTCAATCCCTCGGGGTCTTATAACTGACCATGCCGTATGACTCTGATTTTCTGCCTTTTGTGTATGTGAACAAGACTTCCCACTTGGACCATGATGAACAAAACACATATTGTGTCTTGTGTACATGTATTCCCCAGAAAATCATAAAGGACTTCATGGTGTTACAACTGAACTGATTTTCGACAACCATTACTATCTGTAATGTAGTAGGGCCTTGGTAACAGAACAGTGTTTGATCTTGATGTGCACGTTTTTTGTAAAGCTAACTAATTTTAATTATATTTATTAATTAATATTATCATTTGAGTCTCCCATTAGCATTTAGTAATAAGTAAAGAATTAGATATGCAAGGTACAGATGTGTAAATAGAGTCCATTACAATTACTTATATTGTCATACAAAATAACTGTTTTGAAGTATGACTAGATCAGTTGCAATTACCCTTTACGGAACTTATTCTCTCATACATAAAATTTTCCAATGAAAGAGGAAAACAATAATATTACTTTAGTGAATTATTATCTCAGTTTTAGTTTTTCTGTGAGGTTAATTATTGCTCTGACGCAAAGCTAACAGTTTCACATAGATTTTTACAGGAGTATCTGGGTTCATTTTAATGCCAAGCTGTGAACAGTCTGTCTGTAGCCTAGAGCGCGTACCTCTAGCCGGCCAGGGTCTTGTCCAACAGAGACACTAGAACAAATAAAATATTACATTTTCAAATCAGTAGTTTTGCTATATGTGGCAAACAGTTGTTTTTGGAATGCATTTGTGACACTGTTAATGGATATGCAAAAAATATGTTCTACCTTTTGTTGTTTTTTTAAAAGGGATGCCTGTTAATGTGGGTGTGGCGGTAACAATCGTTTAAGACTGCTGACTTTGTTGTGCATAAATCTTAGTTGATGTCTTTTTGTAGCACTGAAACTGAAATCAAACTGTTAAGCAGAAGCACTGAGGCCACAAACTATAGAGACTAGCAAATTTGGAAATCACAAAAACATCAAAAGGACTTTCTTGAACGGTTTTTCAGTTACTCTCAACTGATAGATTCGTCTCACATAGAACGGCACAAAGATGTTAAAATTTTTGCTGTGCAGTTATTGCTAGCTTTGCTAGTCCATTAGCTTTGTTTTTGAGATAGTGTGATAGCATTTTGCAATATCGACGTTACCCTTAATGTCAGCGTTTTTTACCGAAACTTCGATTCTATGCAACTAATGAACTGCTAAAGAAAGGATACTGAACTGGATAATTAGCTAATATCCCAGCAGTTACGTCTCACGAAACACCAATTACACACAGTTGAGACAATAAAAGTGACAACGCCTTTATTTTAGCGAAGCCGATGTTGACAATTGAATAGGAGTCTTACACTCTTGTGCCTCAGTAACCAGAATAGCTTCAGACTTGATGGAATGTGTAAGGTAACAGTTATTAACCTTTTCCAGGATGATTTTGCAGTCGTATCGTGTTTTAGTTAGGGGGAGGTCAAGATCCTGTCTGCCGAATCATCGGCAACCACTTTATGATCGTAAGCAGTACAGTCTATGTTGAAATTACTAACAACGAGCGACTAGGTTCTTCATCATCACTATGATCCTACAGTCACGCCGCCATGCTTACCAATTGGCCACGATAAATATCAACATGGTTAGCTCGCAAACCAAGATCCCGAGAAAAACAATACAAACCGCAGAAGCTGACTTTGCGTACCTGTGAGAAATTCGAATGAAGGCATCCCCAGACATTTGTAGTTAGGCAACGTACGAGTTGCCTGATGGTTCCGCAGACATCGTCGTGGCGATCGCATTGCAAACAGTATCGAAATCTCCACAATTGTGTATCGCCCCTTCGTTCGAGGATTAGTGGTAATATGACTCGACAGTGAGGCGCCAGAAATATCGTGAACGGGCAGGTTCTACTCCAGGGACATCGCCCCCATTTTACCAGTATTGTATGAACACAGCATCTTCGCTGGCTACTTTAATTGCTTCCTTCACCGCAAGGACCAGATCTAGCACTATAGGCCATATCCAGAACTGGGAATGGTTGTTTACAATATTCTCATGTGCGAAACGTAGGAAAAGGCACATAGCAACATCTCTGTACACATCTATCTTATCAATCATTCGCGAGACTATTGGACCGCATATCTTTGTCACAAGATGTTACTGAGGGAGAAATGGCCGCCAAACGACGGCCTTCGCCATTTCCGATCACAACACCTACATCAGCACGATGCATATCCACCCCAACAAGACGTGACCCAGGCAGCTGTCGTCCAGTCGCCTCAACGGAGGCTGTGAACAACATTCCTACCGATACCCCTAGACTTGTGGCGTGGTGGCTCTGTGCCAGGCCAGAAATCCGCACAACACTTAAGCAATTTGGCAAGGACTCGGTTGATTGGCACCATAGACTATGCAGCCCTAAGGGGCCTCCCATTGCTCAATAGCGACCGCCTCGACGTACTGTCTGAGAACGACGATCGTCTCCATAGATTTCGATCGGGCATTCGACAGAGTGCACCATAACTTCCTCCCACAGATGATGAACCATATGGGATTTCCCCAGAGCCTCATGAGCACCATGCGGCGCCTTTTGGCAGCAACCAGCTGTCGAGTCCTGGTCAACGGACGAACAGTGGGCACAATACCCATCAAGAGATCTCTGCGACACGGTTGTCCCCTTTCCACTGCCTTTTATGCAATCACTGTCGAGCCATTACTCAGGGGTCTCAACATAGAGCTAGCTAGCATCACGCTAATGAGGGACGTCGCTTTCCGTTGTAGGACGTACACTGACGACCTCTACTGCTAGTATCTTCCAACGATGAAGTCCACAGTATACAAAATTCCACAGAGTGGTAAGGACAGGCCACGGGCAGTCTTCTCAACATCAACAAGTCACCAGCGCTCGATATCATGTGGTGTCTCGGGCCGGTCATTGTCCCCCCCCCCCCCCCCCCCACTCTCCCAACCCCCACTCGCCAGTTAAGAAACTGAAATATTTAAGTCACATTTACGAACGATGTGTGCGGAACGACCATGTCAAACTAGCGACGGTTGCGTTTGGAATAACAAGAGAAATTGAACAGAGAGTATGCTCCCCCACGAAAAATGTGACACAATACTGCTCCAGAAGTTGAACCAGTAGCAAACTCTACACGGTCGAAACTCAGTCACGTATCTCAGGTCCTCCTCGTACCGGCGTTGACAGGACGCAGACTTCACGAGGTCTCCGGCTACTACCTATCCACAAGGATACGTATTCAAAGTACATTACGACACTCTCAGCTTTCCCTGCGTGATGGAGGGCTGGGACTGGTTAACGTCTAGGTACGGTCATCAGCCCTCTATATGAGCAATACGTGGAAACGACGAACCAATGAACATGCCTCCCCCTTAGGTCTTCCATTGCAACTTCTGATGCCTGCCTCTCATGTCCTGGCAGTGTTGGTGGTGCACAGTTCTCCCATGTATCGACATTCATTCTCGAAGAATACAGCTATGTGATATCGGTTCTCTCCGCAACGTGACTACCAAAGGCAAAAGATTTTTGAACCACCGTTCTGGGGGGGGGGGGGGGGGGGGTTCCACGTAAGGTGGTAGAAACCAAGTACTCAACTGTCCATAGAAAAACGAAACATCTCTGCTTTCTGCTCGCCACCTTCTAAGCGGCGTGATATCAAGTCATCAACAAAAAATATACGATGAGACACCGTCTCCGCGCAATTCGATTAACAGGTTTTCCTTCCTTTGCCTTGACTGCCGCCTCCTGTACACTGATGAGCATCGCTCCACGCGCTTGTCGTTGTCCGACGTTTGGCTTGTTGTTTCCGCATCACATATGATGTGATTGAACCTCAGACTCTCTCTGTCTGGATGACTATTATCCCCAGTTTCACACACACATGCTTCACAAGATAACCAAAACACTTCTTAAACCGTAAAAGAACACATGGGAACTAGATATAATTGAATTGTTATTGAAACTGAATACAAACCAGACACCACAAACAAGCTCAACAACAACATAAAAATGGAAGGTCATGAAAGCGGCCATCCACTTAAGAGCACAACCAAAGGATCTAGAAACACAGACAACACGGCAGACTACGCCACATCAGGAACAAAAACGGATGGTACACGGTAACATGCAATAATAAAATAGCATATCGAGTTGGAAACAAACTGAAAGAGCAAGGGATCTCAGTAACATTCTGAATGAACAACATTGTTCAAAAAAGGCTACGATCAGGCAAAATAACACCAGACAAATTCAGCAATACAGAAATACGAGTGCAGCAACTCACATAAACTCCTGTCAAGCCCAAAACATAGGACAAATGAGCAGAAAGTTTTAAACAAGACGCACAGGACGCATGAAAGCTCTCAAAATTGACAGCACACATTCCACTTACGCAGAACAACTAATGAATAAGAACCACCACTCCACCAATATCGAAACTGATCTACACAGCAGTAGTTTACACCGAAAGCTAACAACAGAAGAAAATTATTATATCAAAACGCTATACAGGAAGGGAAAAAGGTGATAAATGAAAACACAACAGTTTTCAACAACACACTCTTTACGGCCCTAAGAGAACTGACACAGGATACAGAACAGAAATAACACACACGCTCACACACATAATCAGTTCCCCATCACGCACAGACACATAAATAAGGAACAGAAGTCATCAGTAACCACGCGCAGTTTTCAAAACCTTCTCGCAATATGCGATACATTCTCGCGACACACGTGGACATCAGGAAGGCGTAATGTTTCGAATTACGAACAAGCTGCAAAAGCTATGTTTCTCTGTGTTTAAAAGCAACTGCAAGTCGACCAAGGAAAGTGAATACATGATAATTTACGTAACAACGCAATGCACACCAAACTGTATCCACAACACTACCACGATACGCAGCAGCATAATAATGGTGTCTGTTAGTTCACTTTGCATATTTGTTAATAACAAAATTGAATATATGCCGATGCTAAATGCTAATAACAGCAACAAAAAACACAGAAATTATGTCGGAAATAACAGATAACAGCAACATACGTAAACTCCATGCTGTGACTTGGAGTATATAAAATATTTCACAGACTATAATATTTGAAACCAAACAGTAGACACGTAAAAACGTTCTACAGCGTTTCTAACGCTACTATTTTTGCGTGTTTTAGTATACAAATACACTGATTGCGACATTGTCCCCCAAATTAGTTTGGGAAAGAGAATGAAGTAAATAAAGTATCTTGCATCAAGGCGGACCCTCAATCCCATATCGTTGTTTCCATGCAAACACGAACCAGTGGGAGATAAAATGTATCAGAGCAACTACAGTGAAGCGGCAGAGAAACTGGTATAGACATGCGTATTCCATTACAGATGTATGTAAACAAGCAGAATACAGCGCTCGTTCTCCAACGCCTATTAAAGGCAATAAGTGTCTGTCACAGTGGTTAAAATCGGTTACTGCTGCTACAATGGCAGGTTATCAAGATTTAAGTGAGTTTGAACGCGGTATTATAGTCGGAGCACGAACGGTGAGGCACAATATCTCCGAGGTAGCGTTGAAGTTGGTATTTTCCCGTACGACCATTTCACGAGTGTACCGTGAATATCAGGAAACCTCTGACATCGCTGCGGCCGGATAAAGATCCTGCAAGAACGCAACCAACGACGATTGAAGAGAATCGTTCAACCTGATAGATTCGCAACCCTTTCGCAAACTGCTACAGATTTCAATCCTGGGCCATCAGCAACTGACAGTGTGCGAACCATTCAACGAAACATCATCGATATGGGCAATCGGAGCCGAAGGTCCACTCGTGTACCCTTGATGACTGTACGTCACAAAGCTTTACACCTCACCTAGGCCCATCAACACCGACATTGACCTGCTGATGGCTGGAAACATGGTTCGGACGAGTCTCGTTTCAAATTATATCCAGCGGATGCACTTGTACGAGAAAACCTCATGAATCCATGGACCCTGCATATCAGCAGGGAAATGCTCAAGCCGGTGGAGACTGTATAATGGTATGGAGCGTGTGCAGTTGGAGTGATATGGGATCCCTGATACATCTAGATACGACTCTGACAGGTGACACGTACTGTTTGATCAACTGCATCCATTCATGTCCATTGTTCATTCTGACGGACTTGAGCAATTCCAGCAGGACAATGCGACATCCCACACGTGCAGAATTGCTACAGAGTGGCTGTTCTGAGTTTAAACAATTCCGCTGGTCACCCGATTCCACAGACATCGACATTATTGAGCATATCTGGAATGCCTTGCAACGGGCTTTTCAGAAGAGATCTCGACCCCCTCGTACTCTTACTGACTTATGGTCAGACTTGCAGGTTTCATGGTGTCAGTTCCCTCCAGCACTCCTTCAGACATTGGTCGAGTCTGTGCCATGCCGTGTTGCACCACTTTTGCGTGCTCACGGGGGCCCTATATGGTATTAGGCAGGTGTACCAGTTTCTTTGGCTCTCCAGTGTATAAACTAGTGTCTTATACCAATGGTAAAGTTCGATATGAACTTTTAACTCTGACAAGGATATGAACTGAAGGAAAAAATTGCAACACCAAGAAGGAGTTGTGCAACATAAACGAAAGCTGGTAGGCGTGTTTTATATGAAAGTTGATGTCTGTTCAAATTTCGTCCCAATCGCATAAGACTGGCTCTAGTAGCGCTGTAACAGTCGTAAGAGTTAGTTACCTTTGACAGTGCAGGCGGTGGGTTGATATCAGGTAAGAATGCCTATAAGGCACCTTATTAAGTCTGAACGACGTCGTGTAATAGGGCTAGGAGAAGCTGGATGTTCCTTCTGCGATACTGCAGAAAGACTTGGCAGGAATGTAGCCACTGTACATGGTTGCTATAGAGGTGGTCAGCGTACAATTCACTGACCCCGAACCACTACCGTTTGTGAGTTCAGTAGTGAGGCGGTGTAGAGGTCTATTGCGTTTTCGAATGAGAGCTGATTCCGTTAAGGTGCCACAGATGGCCGTGAGTTGGTTAGCTTGAGGACAGTTCAGGGCCTGCACCCAACCTGTCTGCGTGCTACACACACTAGACCTGGAGTTACGGTCTGGGGTGCGATTTCGTGTGACAGTAGGAGCTCTCTGGTTATCTTCATGCACCCTGACTCCAGAACTATACGTCAATCTGGTGATTCGACCTATTGCGCTGCCATTCATGTACAGCATTCCAGGAGGTACTTTCCAACAGGATGACGCCTGACCACATGTAGTTATTGTAGCCCAGCATGCTCTACAGAGAGTCGACGTGTTACCTTGGTCTGCTCGTTCAAGGGATCTGTCTCCGGTCGAGCAAATATGGGACAACATCGGACGACAACTCCACCGACACCAACAAACAGCTTTAGCCGTCCTTCTGCTGACCGACAAGTGCAACAGGCATGGAACTCCAACCCACAATCTGTCATCTGGCACCTGCACAATACAGTGAATTCACGTCTCCATGCGTGGATCCTACATTACGGCGGTGGAATCTGTTATTAGTCTATCAGCATCTCGCGTCTGCAAAGACTTATGTCGCGCTTACATAAATCTGTGATCTTGCAGTGTTAAAAACGTCACCGAGACAAATGTATTCCAGAAATTTTGTTACTATACATTAATTAGTTTTTGATGTTGCGATTTTGTTCCCTTAATGTATATGGCTGCAAACATGAAATTCGTTTCTATTTCTTTCAGTAGATGTAGAATAGATAACATACGGTACTTATCTTATTTTTTTCTTTTTTGTAGAAGCTGTATATTTATAAAGAAAAGGTAGGAAAGAGGAAGAGATTTTTTTGTAGCTATGAATGCTGAGGAATTATTGTATTGAAAGAGATTTTATTAGAAGGCGTAAGTGACGAAAGACACTGTTATTACATTGTTTAACATGGCGTCAGTCCTGAATTTTCTGTAAAGCTGTTATTCAATGGGAATAAAGTACGTGAAAATTTAATACACACCCATTTCACAAAACCTCGTATTGTTATTTTACGCGATTTACTTTTTTCGATTGTCCCTATTGCAAATTCACATTCTTGAGACTGCATTAAATTTTTAACAACCTACATATACAGTATGTTTGAAAAATAAAGACGTGATTTCAAAAATCCATATTGATAAAAAGATGCTACAAACATGCGATGGATTGCGAAATACCCACAAAATCTTTTTTAGCTGTTCTATTACAAATTCTTTATTTATTCACCACCAGCAGCACGAACATCATCCTAGTTGTACAGGAATTATGGCGGCTGTTATTCTATTCTTCACTTCTTCTGTGTCACGGGGTAAAGAGGGGAGATGAACACACTTTCATTCACATATATGCACAAGAAAAGATCACATGGGTCATGTCTGGTGATCTAGGAGTGGGACTGATGACCTCAGCAGTTAAGTCCTTTAGTTCTCAGAGCCATTTGAACCATTTGTGGTCTTGGAATATCCCGGGGTCCCGTGCACTCTGCCCAGAGTTGAAACAGAGTGTCACTGAGAAACTGATGTACGCTGTTGTGCCGGTGTGGTGGAGCTCAATCCTGTTGAAACATAAAGCCGCTGGAGTCGTCCTGAAGTTGTGGAAAGAGCCAGTTCAGAAGAATTTGAAGATAGATCATTTTTCCTCAAAAAAGAAGGAACTGTACACTTTATCACGAGAAATGCCACAAAAAACGTTCTAATTAGGTTAGTCTCTTTCGTGCTCAATAATGTCACGAAGGTTCTGCAATCTACATACGAACACGTTACCACTAACGTGAAATGTTTCTTCATCACGCAGAATTAAACCTGATAAAAATGTAAGAAGATGTTTCTCGTGCAGCCGGCCGCAGTGGCCGAGCGGTTCTAGGCGCTACAGTCTGGAACCGAGCGACCGCTACGGTCGCAGGTTCGAATCCTGCCTCGGGCATGGATGTGTGTGCTGTCCTTAGGTTAGTTAGGTTTAAGTAGTTCTAAGTTCTAGGGGACTGATGACCTCAGATGTTAAATCCCATAGTGCTCAGAGCCATTTGAACCATTTATTTCTCGTGCTGCCCCTGGTGGACACATAGAGTATTTGTAATGGAATAGCTATAACTTTAAGATTTTATGAGTATTTTGCAATCCATCCCATGTTTGTAACACGTTTTTATCAATATGGAGTTTTGAAATCAGGTTATTTTTTCTGAAACATCCTGTATCTATTTTCAGAGGTGGCTATGGAAGAAAATGTATACAGCTGTGTTTCATTGTGTGCCTCATAACCGCTTTGCACTTTCATGGGTACGATTGGCTATGATTATTCTTCATATTACGAAATGTGTAGGAATGTAATTTTTGTTCCAATTGAGGCAATGTCTGTGTACGATTCTTTGACAGTTATGAACGTTTTCCTGAAATGTAAATATTAATTGATGTGTGTACATCTTGGTGTACGACAGTGGAGTTAATTAGCCGTTTGGAAGTTTTTGGACAAAAAATGGTCTTCCTTTTAAGCTACACCATTGATACCTTAGGAAACAACTTCCTCAAAAAAGACGCAACCGATTTTGTTTCTCTATTTGACTATTTCACTTCGATACCAATTTATGGATTATCTTTCTTCAGCTTGAATCTCACTATCAGGAACAGATTAATTTCGGACAGAGTCCTCTTGGCTGTCAGTCTCCTGATAACCATGGCCTTCCCTTAATTATACAGAGCAGTAATTTGTTCACTCGACGGACGGAGTGTGACTATTCGTGGTACTCTTGTGGAGTTACAAAATACGAAACATTACAAGTGGCAGGCAACAAATAGCTGTAGGGGAAGCCCGGCTGACTGCTTCAGGAAAGCAGTGCTGCTATGAGTGGAGCCGTCTAGACGAACAAACAATTCGTAGCGCCGCGTCTCGCGCTTTGAAAGCTGCAGAGCGCCTCGCCGTTGGCCTCACGCGACGCTTCCCGCACGCCACGGCGGTGGTTCGGGTTGCCGCTCCACCCTCCCCCCTCTTCCTCACAGCTGGCGGCTCTCCAGGTACAACTGCAGGCTCAGGGTTCCCAACTAACCCCTGAATGTAAATTGCGTTCCGATAACCACGACGCGGTGAACTAAGTTTCCCTTTCTGAAGTCTTCCCGCTAAGTTCAGCATGCCACATGTTGATGTGGTGAGCTGCTGAACTTGCTGTAAGTCCTTGCAGGGAAGAGAAGCGTTTCAGAAGAGCAGATCTATAAAATTTAGTTCCTTATTTGAAGAGCTATTGGTAATCTGGTTTAATAAGGCAATGTTTGCTTAAAGAATGTATCTCTTACACTGCAGCCTTTAGCGCGTTTAAGATATTGCTGGTAACAACACAGTTATAGATGAAATATTAATGGTGTTTAATCTCTGCGGGCAGGACAGATTTCCAACACGGCTACCAGTTATGAAAATGGCATACCATTTCAGCTATTCATCTCATCAGCAGTCTAAAATAGAAGTTAACGGAACCAACTCTACACCAGACATGAGCTTCACGACGTCTCTACTCGAAGTGATGTCTATCACTTCTCTCTCAGTATTGAGCTTTCCAATGTCTCTTTTGGAACTGAGTGCCACCATGTTTTCACGACAAGTGACAGCTCAGCATGGCTAAAGAAACGCCAGCCAGCCACTCAACGGCCTTTGCTCCCTCACTGCCTACGTTTAATATAACACGTTAGGATTTGCCCATACCTGATGAGCAGTACCATTGCGACGACAGGCCTCCGCTTGATTGCATGCTGCCTGCTGGCTTTGCTGGAATGTACTCTGTAAGCTACCGTTTCTCTCCAATTTAGGTTTCTTCTTATTTTTCTCTGTTTTATCGTCTGCTGGGGCGCACTGTGGGCTACCCATCCCCAGGACCACTGTTGGATAGCCTAGGAGTAACTATGTTGTGTCCTCCTATGTGGGAAGGTTACGAGAAGCTAAAGGGTCTGCTGAACCCAGAAAACCCAACACACAGAAGGCGAGTTCCAAGCATCTTTAATTTATTTTTAACGATTTCCTGTGATGACACCAATGTTACAACAGGCTTGCAACTAATCGTTAAAGACAAATAAAGAAACAATGCAATTACTTAAGAAGATTATTTTTTTGTAAGTCTGCAGGCTTCGTGGCCATTGTCACTAAAACTAAAATCTTCTGGGTTGTTAGGCGACGTCATATTTCCTTCTGAAGTAATCGACATTTCTACCCCTCTGATGGGACAGGATGTTTCGGTGTCCACTGCTGCTAGAACACTGTCAGAGACCAGTGTCGCGTTCTCGTATAAAGGGGAGTTTTCCCGTGTTTGTGCTGGAGAAGTGGGAGTAATGGTTAAAATTCTTGTGGCTACCACTGGTGGGCAATCTTCATAGGCTAATATTCCGCCGCTGATGTTGAAGAATGGATGCTATTGGCGAAACTCTTGTGGATAATATTGGTGCCCCATCGGCTTTGGATAGAAAGACACTATTCCACACTTACGCTGGAGAAATTATTAGTTGAAATTCCTCCTGCTATTATTGGTTGGCCATCATCATTGGCTAGATGCGAAACGGACAGAGCAAGAGAGGGAGAATTTTTACCTGAGATATTATTGTCCGCCGAGGTGACTTCGAGCGCTTCGTTTGTATTGGTCGCAAACTGCGACCGCATATTTACTTCCTTGATGGACGGAAGCCACGATGCAGTAACACTATAGCCGTCCTCCCTATTGAAATTACATGCAATCTTGAAACTTTCAGCCACTTCTCGGACCATTCATCAATAAATGTTCTGATAAAGATCTGATAACACTCTAGGTCACAGAATGTAAAACAATCAGTGCTCAACACTCTATCTTCATGTGCCTTCCTATCAGCGGTGACGACAACCTAGAATCGGAGTTCAGTTTTTAAAGAGGACAATGATGGCAAATGGCTATGATAGTTGTTCAATCGACAGGGCTTTTAGGCGGAATATTAATTACGCTAATAAGAATAACGAGAAACGACCTTCTCACTCCGTTAGGTTACCGTTCGTTTCTGGGGTCATTGACCGCATAAGTAGAATTCTAAAGAAAAATGGTTTCCAGACATTTTTCTTTAGTCAAAACAAAATAAAAGATTTTTTTCCAACGAAAAACGGATGCACCTGATTTCCTCCACAATGTAGGCATCTATCAGGTGACATGTGGTTGCTGCAAAGTGTATATAGGCGAAACAGGAAGAAATGTTAAAGAACTCATTAAGCAACACGAACGGCACGCGAGGCTAAAACAAAGTGTAAAATCGGCAGTAGCGGAACATCATGAGAACTGTGGCTCTGACATCGATTTTAATAACAAACGTGAGCTGGCTAAGAAAACCAACATTTATAGAAGGAAGGTTTGCGAAGCCAATGAAATATCGAAGAATGCATGTAATTGCAAGAGAGAGGACGGCTGTAGGCTTCCGGCTTCTTGGCTTCCCGCCATCAAGGAAGTAAATATGCGGTCGCGGTGTGCGACCAATGCCGGCCGCGGTGGCAGAGCGGTTCTAGGCGCTTCAGTCCGGAACCGCGCGACTGCTACGGTCGCAGGTTCGAATCCTGTCTCGGGCATGGATGTGTGTGATCTCCTTAGGTTAGTTAGGTTTAAGTAGTTCTAAGTTCTAGGTGACTGATGATCCCAGACATTAAGTACCATAGTGCTCAGAGCCATTTGAACCATTTTGGGCGAGAAATGCAAACAACACGGATATAAGTCCCCTCGATGGAAAATAATACTTTGCGTAAACATTCCCTCCTCTCTTGCTCTGTCCGTTTCACATCTAGCCATTGATGATGGCCAACCAATAACTCTTGTCCTGCGTAAGCGTGGAATAGTGTATTTCTATCCAATGACTATGGGCCACTATTAGCCAGTAAAACCTCTCCGGCATCAGCGCGGGAATATTAGCCTATGATGATGGCCACCAATGGTAGCCACGAGAATTTAAACATTACTTCCGCCTCTCCAGCACAAACGTGGAAAACTCCCCTTTATAAGAGAACGCGACACTGGTCACGGACAGTCTTGTAGCAAAAGTGGACACCGCAACATCCTGAAGAAGATGCCAGCAGAGGAGTCGAAACGTCGATGATTATAGAAGGCAATATGCCGCCGCGTAACAACCCAGAAGATTTCCTCTTCTCCTTTCTCACTGAGAGTAGGAAAATTGTAAAGTCGAAGTAAAGCAGTATGGTACGACTGGTTGAGAGACCTCGAGGGGAAAGTTCGAACACCTAATTAGAAAGGTTTCTCCCATCATTCGCGCACACTGGCACCTTTCCTTCGCAAAGAATGATTTTTGTGTTTTAATTGTATGTAATACATATAGATAACTTTAATGGGTATGGGTGTAGTGTGGTGTCATGTTTGCATTGTATGGTGATGAAAGAAGGGAGAACGTGAACAGGTGGCGGGACACAGCGTACTTCTCTCGAATGGCACTGAGACGGGCCGCCGAGATTAATGCTCCCATCCGACGAACGGATCACCATCGCCAGTGCCACATGCCCGTGAGACACTGGAGAGAAGTTCGAAATTTTAATCCAGGATATTGACTAAAAACATTGTGATCACGAACTCTACTCGCTCAACCCTCCTGCCCTTTGCCGGAAAGGCAAAGAGAAATTGTCAGCAGTACCCGCGGGCTTATCCACTCAAGTACTGGCCACACCCGCCGTTGCTTATCTTCTGTGATCTGACTAGAATCGGTGTGTTCAATGAGGCGAGGCCATGGGCAGGGATATTATTATATTCAGTAGCATGTGAGCATAGGCAAAGATGTGTCAGTCTGTCATGAAAAGTTATTAAACTATAATGTCTTGCTTGCTTCAGACTCGTTCTTCTGCAGCCTGCCATCTCAATGAAGAATGCAGAGAAATACCGTCGTCAGAAGTCTAGGCAGTTTTGGAACGTCTCTTCCAGCTACACTGCTCGCAAAAATGTGTCGTTGACCGTTAGGTCTTATAATTAGTCAGCAAGGTGTCAGTTATCAAGCATCATAGCTAGAGAGAACGCAATGTATTCATATACCAGCGGCCGGCATACCCTTGAGAGCGTGGACGTAGCTGCACATAGGACAAGGAGTACCACTGCTAAGTTTTCTGAAAATGATGTTAGAAATCACACGGACAGCGCAAAACTTGTACCAGCTTCGATAGACTGTCAGCTAAAATAGAGGGCAGATCTAACAGTCACACACAACATTTACACTCGGCTGCTTCTAATGTACAAACTGCCTCATCAGTGTAAACTGTCAGCGGTCCAGTAACACACATTACTTGCATTCATCCCTCCGTTATGATCCTAACAGATATGTTGCAACGCTAAGGTTGTTGAATAATTTGATTATACAAATGACGTGACTGATCGGCCAAAATATTTCACTTTTATTGATAATTGCTACAAAAAGTATATGAACTTTTGCAGAGTGCTTCCATGATGATCATCATACAACGCTGAAGGTGACTGAGGGCAAAGGACCCGTCTTGAAATAAATACTTTTGGTCAGAAATGACTGAATTCTAAATTTAAAATCGACAACGAGAGAATTAAAAATTTACAATAGGTTTTCTGTTGATAATAAAAATCTTTGTCCAATGATTTTTCTTATCTTTACAGCTTACAAGAAGTTCTGCATTCGCAATAGTTCTTAAAAACATCCTCGCCTTCTAAGCAGACATGACCTCATCAAGCAAAGTTTCATAGTATGCATTCGAACTACCCCTCTGTCCTTCAAACAGTGTAGTAGGCAGCGACAATTCTCACCTCTTGAATTCCCACGAAGACGTTTCACTTGACTCCTCAAGAAGAAGTCTAATGAGACCGGATGATGTAAAAAGAGTTGTTCATGAAAGAGAACAGTCTTTCTGTAGTCACCTCATAGGGAACCTATGACACGTGTGTTCATTGGAAAGATGTGCAAAGTGAAGTTGGCTCCATTATTTGGGCAGATGGGTGACAGAGGGACACTAACAATTGACCATTTAATGATTATATCCATCGACAAGTTCGCCGTGAACCCGTGTTGATGACTCTTCAAAACAAGTTTGGAGCTTAGCTCACATCACGTTTAGTTTCGTAGCTTTCGATTGAGTCACTTCCATACAAGCATTCCGTCACGCCGCTGATATGGCAGCGTATACACTTCAGAGGGAGTGCAGATGTGTCCAGTTGTCAAAAACGTGTTAGTGACATTTGTGAACTCCAATGCTACTTAAGACAGTGTAAATAGGAAAGGTCTTCTCAAACCGTTAAAGGAGCTGGGGATACAACCAAACGTAATAAGAATCGTTAAATTAAGTCCATTCAACGCCAACTGCAAAGTAAAAGCTAAAGGCAAATATCTCAATGATTTTTTGACCTTCTGCGTCACCCAGTTTATTTAACTTGGCTCTGGGGGCTATCATGCGAAAACTGCCAAGCAAAACATGTGGTACCATTTTCAGCAGAACGACTCAGAACACGGCGGACGGCGTAGCCATGCCTGGGAGGAATAGAGAATATCTGTTGGGAAACTATGTAGTTTTCGAATATGAAGAGGTTGCACTTGGCTTGGTCTTAAGTAAGAAAAAAATGAAATATATGAAAGACGCAGAAACAAAAGAAGGTGGAGAGGCGTTAAGCAGTTAATCAGATTAAGTATTTGGGAGGAATTATTAACGAAGATAAAACGGAAACAACAGATATAAAGACAAGCGTAGCAGCAGCTAGAAGTGCTGTTACAGCTTTCTTAATCTGTTGCGATCCTCCAATTAGTCCTCCAAACGACCCTTCCAGTCAGTTGAAGATAACTACTATAAAACCTGAAATGTTCGGATGCAAGGGAACGCAAAGTTTTTCGCAAGACGTAATTAGCAGTTTGTGATGAGAACTAACGCAGAATTGAATGAACTCTATAAGAATTCATCAGTCACCGTAGATACAATGGTACAATGGTTACAGTGGTTGGGAGCTGTACAGTGAATGGAAGAACAGCGAGCCCAAAGAAGGTAGTAACTACAAAACCAAAGGGTAGGCGCTCAATGGGAATACCAAGATTACGATGGCTAGGTGATGTAGAGACGGATCTGAGAAGACAATGAGTGTGGATTTGGATACGGGGGACGAAGCCGAGAGATGTATGGAGGAGATATGTGTTCAATACTGCCTTTGCCCGCATGGACTCTAACGCTGGAAAATAACACGAAGACATACACTGCGGAAAAAAATGCTACGCCCTCAAGGTGACAGGTGGTTCACCTCTGTCGGAGTATAGGTTAACAAATATAGACTAAACGAAACAAGCACCAAAGTAAAGGGTGCCCAAACAGTCTCTTCAATAGACATATGAAACGTCCCCTTAGAAAAATTGTACAAGACTGTGCTTAAACTGACACACAATATTTATAGCGCAACGCAATCTGACTTTTAAAAATCCCCACGAAAGAATGGGCCTCACTAACATTAACCTATACCTTTCAAAAATCACTTACCTCACAAAAGTCTTCGTTACTCAAGCTACTGCAATACAGCGAGCGCCACTACTGCCAGCTAACTAAAAGATTCAAACTACTGAAGGCACTAACTACTGATAGATATAGTTAGCAAATGAAATATTTTAATAGAGAACAAACAATGTATTTACCTTAATAGTCATAATATATATATCAGTTCATGACATCCATTCTTACAAATTTCAAAACTCCGCCATCTCTCTCCCCACGTCCACCACTGCTGGCGGGTCACCTCCAACTGCGCAACGCTGCGCGCTGTTAACATCCAGCTGCCGGTGCCCAACGCTACAATGGCGAGTATTACAACAATGCCAACCAGCCACAGACTGCACACGGCACAGCCAGTGATTTTCATACAGAGCGCTACGTGGCGGCGGCGTTACCAATAAAAAAACCTAAACAGCCTACTTACATAGCCCCCATGTTCCCCACAAAAAAATTACAAATTGTTTTGGGCAGTGGCCGATACAGATTTGAAATTTTTTTTATAATTACAATAACAAAGAAATGAAATGCACACACATATCGATACAATCTTAGTCAAAAGCTAAAATTTTCTCACAGTCCATAAAGACAGTACTGATCATTCATCAAAGTAAAATTGCAGTGTTTTTCTCAAAGTCTGAGTAATAAAAGAAAATGCACACAGAAGTAGTGGATTTTCATGCAGTCTTGAAGAAGTAGTGTTGTCCTTCCAACGGAAAGACAGTGCTGACTCTTGACATGCAGACAGGTAATGGGCCACAACAGAGCAAACCCACAGCAGAGTCAGTCGAAGTTTTAAAGAATATTGGTAGGTAGGTCGTCACAGAGTAGACCTATTGTAGTCCTGGTAGAGATTACAGTATTGGTGGGCCCCCAGAGGTGCAGACCCACTGCAGTCCTTGTAGAAATAATGGTATTGGTGGGTCATCAAAAGTGTAGACCCACTGTAGTCCCTGTAGAGATGGCCAGGAGCCATCTGTTTGACTGTGCAGGCACACAATCACCATTGAAGAGTCTTGCGGATAATATAGCAAGTCCATAACCACCACTTGTGCACTCACAAAAATTGTTTTTGAAATGTCCTTACAACCAGCAATGCTGTTATCCAGTCCCTGACTGAATTATTAACACACGTGCAAACACTATCAGTCCCTACTTCTCACATATTGTCCATATACTATGACCAACAGAAATGTGTGCAGTGAAATGTAACTTACAAGTTACTTAATTTGATGATCAGGTGTCAATTACAATTTTATAACATGAGAATACAATAACAAAGGTACAGAATCTATCATTAAAGAACATAATAGTACAGATAACATTTGCAGTAATACAAGCTTTACAAAAGAATCGAAATAACATATACATCAGTGTTACAGGAATTATGACAGGAGCACATACATAAAAAATCAGAATATATTTCGAAACATCAACTTCACACATCAGCATTAAAATAAAATAGAATAAATGATGTCTAAATATCTTTACAAAGTAAATAACATATTATTGATGCAAATTATATTTGAGGATAACAGTATTCCTCATCATAGTGAATGTAGCTTAGTATTAGAACAGAAAAAATTCTATGAAACAGTACACAGAGACAGGAAGAAAATAAACACACAAGGGTACACATAGTGGGATAACACAAAAGGAAAGGACAGGGTTTGTTTTCAGGGTAACATTTGGTACTGGAGTCCAACCCAAAACTTCATTCCATAGATCGCCCCTCTTATTTCAACATTTGCTCCAGCCAAAAAAAATCCTATCCAACCATGCTTTCTGTATCCTGTTCTCAGCCTCTTTCAAAAATAGTTGTCCTCCACTGTACACTACTTTTTTGGCCAAACCATTTTCTTATAGCTTCTCAATGCTTTTCTTCCAATTCATCATTGTTAGTTTCTTATATAGTCTACCCCATCTTAAGCTAACTTAAATCTACTGAGCTCAGATGCTAAACTAAGGGACGAGGCAATGCAGCAGCACAAAACAATTAATACAAACAGCAATAACAAAAAAAATAGAAATTGGCAAAGCAAGCAGCAGAAAATGTAATAACTTATATCTAAACATGACAAACCCACAAGCAGAAAAAAATATTACAGTAAAAATGTTTAATACCTATGTCACATCTTAACACTAGAGTGATGCATCACGAGAACATACGCTACCAAATCGTAAAAAAATTATTTTTGCAATTCCTATGAAGGGAAATGTCTATTTGTGCTCTCTTTTCCAAGAAAGTACATCATTAAATGATTCTTTAGCGCTAAACTGTGCGTCGTGTTGTAAGATAATCTCTGTGGAAGTGTCGTAGTTATCGTCCTCCGAAAGCTAAGTTCTGCAGAAGTCAATGTACTTACCTCATGATAAACAAAAGTGAAATGCTTTGCGTATAGATATCGTAGTTACTACGCTTATTTCCGTGAGGAAGTAAGTACTGTACTGTAACGTATTGTTGTGCTACAGAAAAGGCTGTCTCATTGTAGCTATACCACAAAGTTACTACTAAAACATGTTTTACTTTCCAGAATAATACAGAAAAACTGTGCAGATATAAAACAGGTACAGTGCAAAAGCAACATTGTAAATTGTCACTCACTAGTAGCGTCTTGATAAAATCGTGTAGCTGTCACATAAACTAACCACTGAGACATCTAGTATCTCACAGAATGTACTTTAAATCCAGAATTTATTTTCAAGTAAACCAAAATGTTGGATTAAAATCTCATTAGCAGTACTGGTAACTGTTCTAAGTATGTCAGCCTTATAGTCGTTACGTAATCGTGCAACTAACAAGCAAGAATGTACACGCACAATAACACTGTGACGTCTGTTCACTATAACAATGCATTCGTAATTTCTGTTTAAATAAGTTCTCTTGGTTCTTGACTGGATATTTAACTTCAAACATGGTTGCATGTTAACAGATTCTAAATCTGACAAATTGTATTAGTAGCGTGAAGTGAAAAATTTTATGGCAAAGACAAAGTTAAAAAGCAGATTATCTTTCAATAAACGGTTTTACATGTGAAATGTAGTACAATCCTTTACTCTTCCTAGTACACATACTGCCAACTGAAAAGCAATTATCATGATTTATACGTCGGTAAGGAATTTTAAATCTTTTCTCAAGGTTAGTGTCTCTGTTATTTATCTCTGAGCCAGCAGGCGCAGGTGGCTGCCTGCGGCGCGAGTCATTGTCTGTTTCTTTGTTGGCGCGCGTCGTTATTGGGATTAGGAGACCTAACGTCTACAAATTCACCTTGACGAGGAGGCCCTGCCCTGTTTGAAGCTCTCCAGTTCTCATGCAATTGAGGTCTGTCGTTACGATCATATCGTCTGTCGTCATGTCGGTAGATTCCATAGTTTCTTTCTTGTCGGCCACGTGGTGGAGAATTTCTCCCTGAATCGTAACTGCACGCTGGACCGTTGCGTCTGAAGTTATTCTGTCTCCCGTGATAATAATAGTTCTGGTTGCCAAATTGTCTGTTTCTATGATTGTCTCTGTCATGTTCATTACTACGGAAATGCGATCTTTCTCTGTAACTAGTATTACTCCGCCAGTGGTTGTCATATTGGTGGTGTCTGTTTTGGTCACGATTTGCATTGTAAGAATAGACTTGTCGTGTCCAGTTATTGTTTCTGTCGTCACGGAATTGTGACGGATGTGAACTGTAGTGATTGTTTTCCTGTTTTCGCATCCCGCGACTGTCTGTGACAATTTCTAATTCTTGTAAGAGTCCCTGAAAAGCTTCAATGTCGTCTTTGCAACGCCCTGCCAAAATAATATTCTTTAAATGTTCAGGCAATTTCATTATGCATATGCAGATGAGTTCTGAAGGGCTATATGGGTTTGAAAGATATTGATTCTTATGTAACATGTCTTCAAAATATTTGACGAGACTGGAAAATTCAGATTGTTCAAAGTATTTCATCATCATGATGCTATGTTTTACTCGGTCTTTTGTAGCTTGAGACCAATATGCTGAGAGGAAGGCATGGTAAAATTCTCCTTCACTGTGACAATCGTGAATGACTGATCGCATTCTTACAGCTGGTTCATTCTCCAAGTAGCCACAAATAAATTCTAATCTGTGCTCTAATGACCAGTTGAGAGGAAAACAATGAGAGAATTAATGGAGCCACGCTTGTGGATGAATGTCGTTACCAGAATTCTTAAATGTTTTGAAATTACGTGCAGTAATGAACAGCTTATAGTCAAAATCATCGTGTCGGCGAGTAGCATATCGGTCATTGTTACGTCGTGTCGGCGATTCCATCTCAAAATTCGGTGCACCTTGCCAATTTCTTTCATGATTTCCGAAATGCCCTGTGTTATTATTTTCCATATTTCTAAGTTCCTCTTCCCGTCTTGGAGCGCGAGTGTCCTCTGAAATATGTAATTTTTGTATTACCTGCGTCAACTGATCTTGTACTTCCCAGATTTCTCTTTTGTATTGCGTATAAATTTGATTCTGATTTTGTTTGAATTTCTTAATTTGTTCATACTCTTCTGTGTCAGTGATGGCTACAGGTCTTGTGTCATTCAGATCATCATCTACCTTTGCAGATAAATTAGTGAACTGATCCGAAAGTTCGGCTACTTTCTCCGATAGTGAACACATTTTCTCAGTGTGTTTTTCTGAACGAAGTTTCAGAGCGTCCATTTGTGTTGAAATCGAATCTACTGTGTCCTTTAAGTTTTCCTGAGTTCTTGCAAGTTGCGTAACCGAATCGGTGGATGCAACTGAGTCCATTTTAGCTTGCAAGGTGTCTTGATTTTCACAAACAATAGTTTGCAATTCTTTTATGGCTGCTTCGTGATTCTGTAATGCGTTTTCATGCCGCGAAAAAATAGGTTGAAAATGCTCACAAATTTGTTTTTACGTCATTACAGATTTTTTGACATTTCGAATCAATGTTATGTAACTCAGTAGTTAAATCTTCACGTGTTTGTTCCAGTGTGGTGTCTAACTTCCGAAGATTTTGTTCCATTGTATCTAACTTTTGAAGATTATGTTCCATTGTGTCCAACTGTTTTTGTGTTTGTGTCTGGTGTTGTTCCATTGTGTCTAACGTTCGAAGATTTTTGTTCCATTGTGTCTAACTTTTGAAGCTTTTGCTGTGTTTGTTTCTGATTTTGTTCCATTGTGTCTAACATGTTCCTTAGTGCTTTTCGGCAATGCATTTGAACCGGCAATATTCGCATTTTGAAAAACAGAAAATGTGTCTTGACTCATTTGAGAAAACGGTGAGGACGCAACACCTGAATCTACAGTATTTGCAAGAATGTGTCCTGTCATTCCGGAATCCTGAGACGAGCTGTTGCCGACCGATCGATCGATAACGCTTCCCTGTTCACTAATTGTTTCACTGTCTACACCATTGTTTGCAGCCCGCTCCATTTCCCTATGTACAATTACCAAATTACTACTTTGAACATTAGTTAATTCATTACATGGTGGCGCTAACACACTGCTTTCTTCTTCACTGTCATTCCTCAGATTACTTTGGAGCGTAGTATTACGTTTTTCACACATCATTATAGTCACAATATTTCACACGATAACACAGAAAAGCACAATTTGAAGAGCAAAATAAGAAAACACATTAACATAGCACTGAAAATAATAACTAGTTAATTGCAAGCGCAGCTGCGAAATACTTGGTGCAAATTTACATGCGTGCCACACCTGTTTTACTGTACAACAATGAAAGACAGCAACTACAAAGGAGATTCTCTCTACAATTACGCGCTAGCAATAAACAAAATCTACACTAATTACACAAACTACAAGAAAAAATCAGAAGGTTCCAGTGAGGTATCCTCGGCTAAGGGTAGACATATGAAACGTCCCCTCAGAAAAATTGTACAAGACTGTGCTTAAACTGACACACAATATTTATAGCGCAACGCAATATGACTTTTAAAAATCCCTACGAAAGAATGGGCCTCACTAACATTAACCTATACCTTTCAAAAATCACTTACCTCACAAAAGTCTTCGTTACTCAAGCTACTGCAATACAGCGAGCGCCACTACTGCCAGCTAAATAAAACAATCTTACTACTGAAGTCACTAACTACTGATAGGCATAGTTAGCAATTGAAAGATTTTGATAAAGAACAAACAATGTATTTACCTTATTATTGTTCAAAAGTCATATTATATATAGCCATCCCTGCTTAGCCATTTTGCACTTCCTGTCGATCTCATTTTTGAGACGTTTGTATTCCTTTTTGCCTGCTTCATTTACTGCGTTTTTGTATTTTCTCCTTTCATCAATTAAATTCAATATCTCTTCTGTTACCCAAGGATTTCTACTAGTACTCGTCTGTTTACCTACTTGATCCTGTGCTGCCTTCAGCATTTGCTCTCGTAAAGCTACTTCTTCTATTGTATTTCTTTGCCCCGTTCTTGTCAATCGTTCACTAACGCTCTCTCTGAAACTCTCTACAACCTCTGGTTCTTTCAGTTTATCCATGTCCCACATCATTAAATTCATTTTGCAGTTTCTTCAGTTTTAATCTATAGTTCATAACGAATAAATTGTGGTCAGATACCACATCTGCCCCTGGAAACGTCTTATAATTTAAAACCTGGTTCCTGAATCTCTGTTTTACTATTATATAATCTATCTGACACCTTCCAGCGTCTCCAGGCCTCTTCCAAGTATACAACCTTCTTTCATGATTATTAAACCAAGTGTTAGTTATGTTTAAGTTATGCTCTGTGCAAAATTCGACCAGGCAGCTTCTTTTTTCATTCCTTACCCCCATTCGATATTCACCTACTACTTTTCCTTCTCTTCCTTTCCCTACGCTCAAATTCCTGTCCTCCATGACTATTAAATTTTCGTCATACAATGTATGAGGAGATGAAAGAAATTATTCAGATAGTGAGGAGCTAGTTGGCATATAAACTTGTACTAATGTGGTACGCGTGCACTTCTTGTCTATCTTGGCTACAATAATGCGTTCACTATTGTGTTTGTAGTAGCTTACCAGGGCTCCTATTTTTTTTATTCATTATTAAACCTACTCCGGTATTACTCCTGTTTGATTTTGTATTTATAGCCCTGTATTCACTTGACCAGAGGTCTTGTTCCTCCTGCCACCGAACTTCACTAATTTCCACTATATTTAACTTTAACCTATCCATTTCCTTTTTTAATTTTCTAATCTACTTGCCCGATGAAAGGATCTGACTTTCCACGCTCCGATGCGTAGAACGCCAATTTCGTTTCTCCTGATAATGACGTCTCGCGACCGAAGATCCGAATGGGGGCTATTTTACCTCCGGAATATTTTACCCAAGAGGACGCTATCATCATTTAACCACAAAGTAAAGCTGCATGCCCTCTGGAAAAATTACGGTTGTAGTTTCCCCTTGCTTTCAGCCGTTCGCAGTACCAGCACAGCAAGGCCTTTTTCGTTAATGTTACAAGGCCAGATCAGTTAATCATCCAAATTGTTGCACCTGCCACTACTGAAAAGGCTGTTGCCCCTCTTCAGCAACCACACGTTTGTCTGGGGTCTCAAGAGGTACAAGAGGTACCCCTCCGCCGTGGTTGGACCTATGGTACGGCTATCTGTATCGCTGAGGCACGCAAGCCTCCCCACCAACGGCAAGGTCCATGGTTCAAAGTGATGAACCCATATTTCATAGCCTCTAGCGATATTCGACAAAAATTGCCACGATCAGCGTCGTAACGCGTTAGCAATTCCGCACAGATAGCCCAGATAGCTCTCTATTGCCTTATGTCAGGCTGCGAGGAACCCCTGCGGATACACACTTTTGAGTACCGCCAACTGGTGGATGACTGTGTCAGCACTACCAACAGGGATGTTGAGTTGTGCAGCAAGTTGTTTGACTGTGATCCGTCAAGCAACTCGAATGAGAGTGTCCGCACGTTCCAACATTGAAGGAGCTGTGTGCGGCCGGCTGGCACGGGGGAGATTGGATGGTTTTGTGTGGTCTTGTTGCGGTGATGACATACGCCGCGTCCGAATACTCACCTTGCTTTTGTTCACTGCCATATCTCCAGAGACATTCTGCAAGCGCTTATGAATATCTGCAATACTCTGATTTTCCACCAAAAGGAACTCAAAGACAGCTCTGTGCTTTGAACTCACCACCGTTATTCTCGCCATTTTGTAGGCTAAGTATAAAGGTTAAATTTAACGCCATCTCTAATCGGAACTTCATGAAACTATAGGGACTAAACTGGGAATATTCCGTAATGTCCCACAACAAATTCCACTTTTTCACAACTAAAATTGGCCGACAAGGAAAAAAAAGAAAGTTTTTGAGTTGCTTTCTGAACGCCCCTCGTGTACAGGCTGTGAACCCCAGATTGAAGCCATTATCAAGATGAAGCAGGAGGAGAAGGACTTGAGGAGCATGGTGTGTTCCGCAGCCGACCACCGAATTTCCAGGCGGTCCTGCAGGGTGCGCGCGCGCCACAGCCTTTAATCACACAGCCTGTAATATACAACGGAGGCGTGGCGGCTCGTTACAGCAAAATGCTTCACAGCTGCGGAACGCGCATTTTCTGCGAGATCACCGATTTTATAACGAGGAATTTCTTGCCGTCATCAGGCCGGCAGATAATGTAGTGCTCCATTATTCGGAGTGAGGGATGGGTCGCGTCTTTATTAAAAGTTTGTCCGCCCTTCCGCACTAACAGGTGTACCCGTCTCAGAGTACATGCGGGGGCTGGAATAATCTAAGAATGGAAAGCTTCCGTATTTTTCATTGCCACTTTATTATCTCGCCAACTCATTTTCAACCATTTCTGAATAAAATTGGTCCTAATTTATTGTACAGACTGAACAGCCTTTGCTTTCTGGTACGTTGTCTTTTAATTAAGTGCTATATACAAGAAATGAAAATTTTATTAGTTTATTTATTTAACTTAATCAGATTATGAGTGTTGTAATGTGGGATAAGAAAGTACTAAGGACTGAAAAGATACGCTTGAAGTTCTCTGAGCTACATAGTGCTGCAATGAGTAGTTCAGAGGGCAGTTCAGTTGAAGAGGAATGGACTTGTCTAAAAAGTGCAATAACAAAAGTTGCAAAGGAAAACATAGGTACAAGGAAGGTAACTCGGAAGAAATCATTAGTAACAGAAGAAATACTACAGTTGACCGACGAAAGAAGGAAATCCAGGAATACAGAAATGCATGTCACGTAGCGAAACTGCTGCATGAAAAATGCCAAGATATCGAAAAATAAATGATTGTTGATGGACTGATCTGCATACAAAAGAGTCAAAATAATATTTGCTGAACCTAAAAGCGAGGGCGATAATATTAAGGGTGAAATGAGAATTGGAATTAAGTGCAATGCAGTGAGCAGATAAATGGACAGCGTACAATGAAGACCTGTATCAGAAGGAGGACTTGATTTATAACGTGATCGAAGAAGAAACACGAGTCGACAGGGAAGAAATAGGGGATCTAATATTAGATTCAGAATTTAAAAGAGCAACGGACAAAATCAAATGAGGCAGCAGGAACACATAAAATTACATCGGAATTTCTAATATCATTGGGGGTAGCGGCAATAAAACGACTATTCGTGTTGTTTTGTGTAATTATGAGACTTCCGATGTATTATCAGATTTTCAGAGAAACATCATCCATACAATTCTGAAGGTAGTAAGAGTCGACAAGAGCGAGAATTGTCGTACAATCAAAAAGTGAGTGTCTGTTAGACGACAATCAATTTGTCTTTACGAAAGGTAAAGACAACGAGAGGCAATTCGGATTTCGTGGTTGATAATGAAGAGAGACTGAAGAAAATTCAAGACCCGTTCGTAAGATTTGTTCAGCTGGAAAAAGTGTTTGGCAATGTAAAATGGTCCAAGATGGTCGAAATTCTAAGAAAAATAGGAGTAAGTTGTAAGGGAAGACGAGTAATATATAATATGTTCAATAACTGAGAGTAGATTATAACAGTGGAAAACTAAGACCGAGGCAATCGGATTTAAACAAAATGGTTCAAGTGGCTCTGGGCACTATGGGACTTAAATGCTGAGGTCATCAGTCCCCTAGAACTTAGAACTACTTAAACCTAACTAACCTAAACACATCACACACATCCATGCCCGAGGCAGGATTCGAACCAGCGACTGTAGCGGTCGCGCGGTTCCAGACTGTAGCGCCTAGAACCGCTCGGTCACTCCGGCCGGCCAGTAATCGGATTAAATAAGGGTTTAAGACAAGGATGCAGTCTATCACCCCTGCTGTTGAACCGATACAACGAAGAAGCAATGATAGAAATAAAAGAAAGGTTCAGCAGTGGGATTACACTGAAAGTGAAAGGATATCAATGATACGATTCGCTAATGTCACTACTATTCTGAGTGAAAGTGAAGAAGAATTACATGATCTGCTGAATGGAATGAACAGTCTAACGAGTACAGTGTACGGATGAGAGTAAATCGAAGAAAGACGGAAGTAATGAGAAGTAAAAGAGAACAGCGAGATACCTAGGCAGTGAAATAACGCATGACGGACGGAGCAAGGATAAAAAGCAGACTAGAACTGGCTGAAAGGGTATTCCTGGCCATATCAAACATAGGACTTCATTTGAGGAATAAGTTTCTTAGAATGTATGTTTAGAGCACAGCCTTGCATGGTAGTGATACATGGACTGTGGGAAAACCGGAAAGTAAGTATTGGGCTGTTGGGTTGTTTTGGGGGAAGAGACCAAACGCGAGGTCATCGGTCTCATCGGATTAGGGAAGGAAGTCGGCCGTGCCCTTTGAAAGGAACCATCCCAGCATTTGCCTGGAGAGATTTAGGGAAATCACGGAAAACCTAAATCAGGATGGCCGGACGTGGGAGGAAAATAAGAGAATCGAAGTATTTGAGATGTGATGCTACAGAACAATAATGAAAACTGGTTGGACTGGCCGGCCGGAGTGGCCGTGCGGTTCCAGGCGCTGCAGTTTCGTATCCTGCCTCGGGCATGGATGTGTGTGCTGTCCTTAGGTTAGTTCGGATTAATTAGTTGTAAGTTCTAGGCGACTGATGACCTCAGAAGTTAAGTCGCATAGTGCTCAGACCCTTTTGAACCATTTGAACTGGTTGGACTGATACGGTGCGGAATAAGGAGGTTCTCCGCAGAATCGGTGAGGAAAAGAATATATGGAAAACACTAAAAAGTAGAAAAGCCAGGATATAGAAGATCTCTTAAGGCATCAGGGAATAACTTTCATGGTACTAGAGGAAGCTGTAGAAGCTAAAAACTGCAGATATTGGAATACATCCAGCAAATAATTGAAAATGTATGTTTCAGCTGCTGCTTTGAGATGAAAAGGTTGGTCAGGAGAGGAATTCGTGGCGGGACCGCATCAAACCATTAGGGTGATGACTCAAAAAAGTTTTGTAAAGCGGTCTTTTTCTCTCAGATTGTATGAATATAGTCCCTATATGCAATTAAACTGAGTGCATAAAGGCTGAATAAGATTCGATTTTATTGAGATGGTTACAGAACTCCACTAATTTGTTGTATCATGTTTTCTGATAGAGCGCGACTTGGGAAGTCAGAAGGCCTTACTTGTCAAAAAGTAATATACTGAGACATCGCCATGTTTTATTACCGATGAAAACAGTAATTTACTCCCCAGAAAATTAACAGCGCATTTAATGCGAGTATAATGGATAAAATAAAGAATAATAACGCATTCCTGTTGTAAGTAGGCTGTTTTTTATTGGTAACGCCACGTAGCGCTCTGTATGATGATCACTGGCTGTGCTGTGTGCAGTCTGTGGCTGGTTGGCATTGTTGTAATACTCGCCATTGTAGCGTTGGGCGCTGGATGTGAACAGAGCGTAGCGTTGGGCAGTTGGAGGTGCCGCCAGCAGTTGCGGATGTGGGGAGAGAGATGGCGGAGTTTTGAAATTTGTATGACTGGATGTCATGATCTGCTATATATATTATGACTATTAAGGTAAATACATTGTTTGTTCTCTATTAAAATCTTTCCTTTGATAACTATGCCTATCAGTAGTTAGTGCCTTCCGTAGTTTGAATCATTTATTTAGCTGGCAGTAGTGGCGCTCGCTGTATTGCAGTAGTTCGAGTAACGAAGATTTTTGTGAGGTAAGTGATTTGTGAAACGTATAGGTTAATGTTAGTAAGGGCCATTCTTTTGTAGGGATTATTGAAAGTCAGATTGCGTTGCGCTAAAAAATATTGTGTGTCGGCTTAAGCACAGTCTTATACAATTTTTCTAAGGGGACGTTTCATACTGTTCACATCAGAATTGGATCACAAATCGGTAACTACCTCACGACGAATATACGTGTGGCCAGACTCTATTGGCCACTGCTGCTGCCTGAGGAGAGAGGAAGGAAACAAAGTTATGGACCTGGTTCGATGATGATGATGATGAAGTTTGGTTTGTGGGGTGCTCAACTGCACGGTCATCAGCGCCCAGACAAAGTCACAATTTTTACGCAGTCCAATTTATTTCACAGTCCAATCTAACAACTGTCCGAATGATGATGATGATGAAATGATGAGGACAGCACCTACACCCAGTACTTGGGCAGAGACTATCCCCAAGCCGGCCGGGAATCGAACCCAGGACCCCGAGATCCAGAGGCAGCAAGGCTAGCCACTAGACCACGAGTGACGGACTGGACCCGGTTCGCTCACCTCGTGCACAGTCTTACCTTTTTCGTGCCGAGGTGGTTGACACCGTGTGCTCATGCGGGCCACCTTGCTTGCGATGCGTGCTGACTCGAAGGCCAATGTCATGGTCATTACCACGCGCTGAAGACGCGACCGAAGACGACCGAAATACTCGTGCTACTATGGACCCGAGCTGACAGAGCGCTAACCGCTGCGACACTTTAATCGGTGTAGCAACATTAATTCTTTTGCAACAATAAACTGCGCAGCCGCCTCCAGGAATCGTACAGTTTGTGTAGTCGTATCGATCACAACGTGCTTCCATCATGATCTGCATAAAGAGACGTAGAGGCTTCTATGGTTTTCATTGCAGGTTTCCGGAATCTTTCTGAGTCTTGTGATATACAATGTGCTTCATATTTCAATCGCGTAAAGCAGGTAGGTAGCTGGGTCGATGTTTTAACCGGATAACTGAAACTTTTGACAACTGACGAGACACATGATAGCGTAATGGAGGAAGTAATCAACCGTCGATCAGCGATTGGGAAAGAATTGAGCAACATAGATGCAATCACACAACAAACAGCAATTTCCTTTCCCCTGCCATCAACTGTCAATAATATGTTGTCAGAACACTACTCGGAACGTCATAGCTTAGAACGGAGCCGAGAGGAAATCTCAATAGGCCTATAGCCTACCCACCTTTAGTTTACATAGACGTCGCTCCGTCCTGCAATTATAGAGTGTGGGACTGCAGCTGAGCGATGAATTGTAAAAATTATATGCCAAAAGCCGTTATTTTTATAACTTTTCCTTTAAGCTACTGTTCATCTTCAGGCCCTGTAGCATGAACGACAAAAAGCATCCAGTCGTACGTGTATATAAGGGCAACCAATAATAGCGCCTGGTTGCCGTAGAAGACTTCACGAGCAGCGCGTTCTCTTCAAACATGCAACAATTGTCAATCGAAACATATAAAATCAGTCTGCGTGCTTCGTTTGCCACTTGCCTGGAACTTCTCTGATGTCCTTGATACAGTAGTAGCAGAGCGATTGACCCTGCGTGTGTTTACGTTTTTCCATTCGTGTCACTCCATGGAAAGTACAGACTTACAACGACTTTCGCTATGCTCTGGACTTTGCTTCTGGCTAGCCGTTCACTTCGTGAGCTCTACCAAGACAGATCACAGGATCTGCCTGATCTTTCCACCGTTCTCTGTGTCACCACCAGTGTGCTCCACCTACGCCGAGTAGGATAAAAAACTGACGACGAGGAATTTCTGATCGTGCACCTTATACAATATGAAGCATGCATCCTGATTCTCGAATGTTGTGGCAGCAGCAGTAGTTTCTGCAACAACGACAACTGCAGCAATTGTAAAAACGTGGGAATTCTTAAAGCAAGAACACTAACGGCAGACATTACTGTTACAACTGATGGAAAACTGACAACAATACGCAGCTGTAGTATCATTGCTTTCGCTCAACTATGCTTTTGATTCAAAAACGAGAGTCGAGGCATCTATTTCCCTTCTTCACAGAAGGGAAAGCCAAATAACTGACTCCGAACGTCAGAGTGCATTGTTACTGTCTCCTGGTGCTGATTTGTAAGAAGTGGTGCAAAAATGATGTCCATTCTCAGACACCGGTAGTTTGAAATTTTCTGACGTTTTGATTTTCTGACTGACTATTACAGTGCCCAAACCCATAAGACTGCAACTAGACTCAAATTTAATCAACATGTTAAGTAACATGAGCAAACATACGCAGAACGAGCTCCTAATTTGCAAGGTTTGGCAACCAAATGTCATTTTGCCTGTAGACTGTGTGACGCATCATATGCAGTATTATTAATCCGAAATGTTATTGTATGTCTAGAATCTGACAGAGAAGTAAGCGCAAAGGTTTTACAGTCCCCTGATCCAAATCTCTGAGATGTGTTATAAATTACTAAAGCTTACGAAGTAACAGCATCAGCGCATGTTATCTTTCACAATAATTTCGGTGTCGACTTTCTTAGTAGTGGTAGTCGCTGTTGTGGTCTATGATCAAAACCGATGACAACCATTCAACATCTGATTTACCAAGCTCTCGATTATCCGGTAATATGGTGCAATGGGATCAAGTAGTTAGTGCATTACTTATTAGTCTGCCGCTCTCCTCGTTGATAGACGTGCATAAACAGAAGCGCTTTGTTGGCCGTCAGCGTATTTCTAGACGAGAGAGAGTAGTAAGAGAATGTCAGAAACGATAGGGAATCAAGTCATATCCACACTGAGGTCCAAAGCATCAACACCGTCACTGCCTATTCTGTCACATCACTTGTATTTCATGCCGCAAACCGGCACAAGTAGCAAATGTCTGCCTTGGCTGACGGGTGATAACAACAGCTGCCAGTGTTCTGGACGTTATCTTCCGGTGCCAAAAGCGCCAGCTGATGGAATGCAGAAACTCACACTACGGAAATTAATGGAGTAACGGCGCAATTCCAATTGGACATAGGTGTCCCTGATTAATGTTCACGTACCAGCGAGTCGGCTCCCCACAGCTGAGGTATCCCTCAGTGCAAAGCGGTGACATGCACAACGGACAGCTGATTTTGTTGTAGGCTCAGATCGACGCCCAAGTATAAAAATGTATCTTCGCAACTTATCCTTCTCATAGTAAGCTCCTTGACGACAGCTAACAGTTTTGACAACATAGTTATGGAGTAACAGCGATTAGTATAAATTAACTTAGTATTAAGAAAACAATCTTAATCGCGTTTTTTATTTATTTAGTGCCGACAGCTTTCAGCCCATGGCACGGGCCACCTTCAGGGCTTACATATGGTTGACTGCTGATATGAAATATCAGCGCACACTCCGCTGTAGAGTGAAAATTTCATTCCAGAAACATCCCCAACGCTGTGGCTAAGCCATGTCTCCGCAATATCCTTTCCTCCAGGAGTGCTAGTTCTGCAAGGTTCGCAGGAGAGCTTCTGTGAAGTTTGGAAGGTAGGAGACGAGGTACTGGCGGAATTAAAGCTGTGAGGACGGGGCGTGAGTCCTGCTTGGGTAGAGCACTTGCCCGCGAAAGGCAAATGTCCCGAGTTCGAGTCTCGGTCCGGCACACCGTTTTAATCTGCCAGGAAGTTTCTAATGACCTCGCCGTTGACGGGACGTTCAGCACTAATATCCTCCTCCGCCGCCAGCAGAGTACCATGCGGGCGCAAACAATAACTTGCCAGCCCCTAAGAACCTCGAAGGACTACAGTCGTTCCTAGGCAAAGTTAATTGGTTCAAAAAATGACTCTGAGCACTATGGGACTTAACTGCTGAGGTTATCAGTCCCCTAGAACTTAGAACTACTTAAACCTAACTAACCTAAGGGCATCACACACATCCATGCCCGAGGCAGGATTCGAACCTGCGACCGTAGCGGTCGCGCGGTTCCAGACGGTAGCGCCTAGAATCGCTCGGCCAGCCCGGCCGGCAAAGTTAATTGTTATGCGTAATTCATTCCAAAGTAGTCCAAGTTTCTTATCCACTTAATCAACAGCGTAAAGAAGGAGTTGAATTCGTGTGGTCAGAGGTGTGCAATTTAAAAACTGTCTTGAGTTGTCCCCTCGTTTAGAAATGTTCAACCAGAGCAAACACTTAACAACTGCCACCGATGCGTTTGACTGCGGCGTCAATGCAGTACTGTGCCATGAATACGCCGATGGCACAGAACAGCCCACTGTGTTTGCATTCAGTCATTAAATATAGCAAAGCAAAATTACTCTCACATAGAGGAACAGATATCGGGTACCGTATACAACGTCAAGAAGTTTCATATCTATATATATCTATGGTAGAAAGTGTCACTTAATTGCTAATCACAAGACCCTCATTCACTATTTGGTCCTCATACGTAACTTCTGGTCTCCCCCCATGAACCATGGACCTCGCCGTTGGTGGAGAGGCTTGCGTGCCTCAGCGATACAGATAGCCGTACCGTAGGTGCAACCACAACGGATGGGTATCTGTTGAGAGGCCAGACAAACGTGTGGTTCCTGAAGAGGGGCAGCAGCCTTTCCAGTAGTTGCAAGGGCAACAGTCTGGATGATTGACTGACCTGGGCTTGTAACAAAAACCAAAACGGCCTTGCTGTGCTGGTACTGCGAACGGCCGAAAGCAAGGAGAAACTACGGCCGTAATTTATCCCGAGGGCATGCAGCTTTACTGTATGATTAAATGATGATGGCGTCCTCTTGGGTAAAATATTCCGGAAGTAAAATAGTCCCCCATTCGGATCTCCAGGCGGGGACTACGCAAGAGGATGTCGTTATCAGGAGAAAGAAAACTGGTGTTCTACGGAACGGAGCGTGGAATGTCAGATCACTCAATGGGGCAGGTAGGTTAGAAAATTTAAAAAAGGGAAATGGATTGGTTAACGTTAGATATAGTGGGAATTAGTGAAGTTCGGTGGCAGGAGGAACAAGACTTTTGGTCAGGTGAATACAGGGTTATAAATACAAAATCAAATAGGGGTAATGCAGGAGTAGGTTTAATAATGAATAAAAAAATAGGAGTGCGGGTAAGCTACTACAAACAGCATAGTGAACGCATTATTGTGGCCAAGATAGACACAAAGCCCATGCCTACTACAGTAGTACAAGTTTATATGCCAACTAGCTCTGCAGATGATGAATAAATTGATGAAATGTATGATGAGATAAAAGAAATTATTCAGGTAGTGAAGGGAGACGAAAATTTAATAGCCATGGATGACTGGAAATCGGTTGTAGGAAAAGGGAGAGAAGGAAACTTAGTAGGTGGATATGGATTGGGGCTAAGAAATGAAAGAGGAAGCCGCCTGGTAGAATTTTGCACAGAGCACAACTTAATCATAGCTAACACTTGGTTTAAGAATCATGAAAGAAGGTTCTATACATGGAAGAACCCTGGAGATACTAAAAGGTATCAGATAGATTATATAATGGTAAGACAGAGATTTAGGAACCAGGTTTTAAATTGTAAGACATTTCCAGGGGCAGATGTGGACTCTGACCACAATCTATTGGTTATGACCTGTAGATTAAAACTGAAGAAACTGCAAGAAGGTGGGAATTTAAGGAAATGGGACCTGGATAAACTGAAAGAATTAAGGGTTGTACAGAGTTTCAGGGTGAGTATAAGGGAACAATTGACAGGAATGGGGGAAAGAGATACAGTAGAAGAAGAATGTGTAACTTTGAGGGATGAAGAAGTGAAGGCAGCGGAGGATCAAGTAGGTAAAAAGACGAGGGCTAGTAGAAATCCTTGGGTAACAGAAGAAATATTAAATTTAATTGATGAAAGGAGAAAATATAGAAATGCAGTAAATGAAGCAGGCAAAAAGGAATACAAACGTCTCAAATATGAGATCGACAGGAAGTGCAAAATGGCTAAGCAGGGATGGCTAGAGGACAAATGTAAGGATGTAGAGGTTTATCTCACTAGGGGTAAGATAGATACAGATTGCAGGAAAATTAAAGAGACCTTTGGAGATAAGAGAACCACTTGTATGAACATCAAGAGCTCAGATGGAAACCCAGTTCTAAGCAAAGAAGGGAAAGCAGAAAGGTGGAAGGAGTATATAGAGGGTCTATACAAGGGCGATGTACTTGAGGACAATATTATGGAAATGGAGGAGGATGTGGATGAGGATGAGATGGGAGATGCGATACTGCGTGAAGAGTTTGACAGAGCACTGAAAGACCTGAGTCGAAACAAGGCCCCCGGAGTAGACAACATTCCATTGGAACTACTGACGGCCTTGGGAGAGCCAGTCCTGACAAAACTTTACCATCTGGTGAGCAAGGTGTATGAAACAGGCGAAATACTCTCAGTTTTCAAGAAGAACATAATAATACCAATCCCAAAGAAAGCAGGTGTTGACAAATGTGAAAATTACCGAACAATCAATCTAAAAAGCCACAGCTGCAAAATACTAACACGAATTCTGTACAGACGAATGGAAAAACTAGTAGAAGCCGACCTCGGGGAAAATCAGTTTGGATTCCGTAGAAATACTGGAACACGTGAAGCAATACTGACCTTACGACTTATCTTAGAAGAAAGATTAAGGAAAGGCAAACCTACGTTTCTAGCATTTGTAGACTTAGAGAAAGTTTTTGACAATGTTGGCTGGAACACTTTCTTTCAAAGGCAGGGGTAGAATACAGGGAGCGAAAGGCTATTTACAATTTGTACAGAAACCAGATGGCAGTTATTAGAGTCTAGGGGCATGAAAGGGAAGCAGTAGTTGGGAAGGGAGTGAGACAGGGTTGTAGTCTCTCCCCGATGTTATTCAGTCTGTATATTGAGCAAGCAGTAAAGGAAACAAAAGAAAAATTCGGAGTAGGTATTAAAATCCATGGAGAAGAAATAAAAATTTTGAGGTTCGCCGGTGACATTGTAATTCTGTCAGAGACAGCAAAGGACATGGAAGAGCAGTTGAACGGAAGGGACAGTGTCTTGAAAGGAGGACATAAGATGAACATCAACAAAAGCAAATCGAGGATAATGGAATGTAGTCAAATTAAGTCGGGTGATGCTGAGGGAATTAGATTAGTAAATGAGACACTTAAAGTAGTAAAGGAGTTTTGCTATCTGGGGAGCAAAATAACTGATGATGGTCGAAGTAGAGAGGATATAAAATGTAGACTGGCAATGGCAAGGAAAGCGTTTCTGAAGAAGAGAAATTTGTTAACATCGAGTATAGATTTAAGTGTCAGGTAGTCATTTCTGAAAGTATTTGTATGGAGTGTAGCCATGTATGGAAGTGAATCATGGACGATAAATAGTTTGGACAAGAAGAGAATATAAGCTTTCGAAATGTGGTGCTACAGAAGAATGCTGAAGATTAGATGGGTAGATCACATAACTAATGAGGAAGTATTGAATCGGATTGGGGAGAAGAGACGTTTGTGGCACAACTTGACTAGAAGAAGGGGTCGGTTGGTAGGACATGTTCTGAGGCATCAAGGGATCACCAATTTAGTACTGGAGGCCAGCGTGGAGGGTAAAAATCGTAGAGGGAGACCAAGAGATGAATACACTAAGCAGATTCAGAAGGTTGTAGGTTGCCGTAGGTACTGGGAGATGAAGATGCTTGCACAGGATAGAGTTGCATGGAGAGCTGCATCAAACCAGTCTCAGGACTGAAGACCACAACAACAAAAACAACGTAACTTCCCGATAAAACGATCCAATAACTGCAACAGTGGGCATTGTTCCTTAGTAGCTGTAAGTACAAGATCCATTACAGGCGCACCACGCAGCGCTCAAACGCGGACGCACTTACTGGTTGCCCGAGCGGACCAAATATAGAGTATGGTAAGCGAGAAGTGTTGTGTTTTGTGTTAGAAGATAACCCTCGAAGATTTCTCAGTGACCCGCACGTGAAGAGCAACAGAAAGAGGTATTGTCTGCTGTACAGTCGGGTTAGCCGGAGGAGCAGTCCAAGGCCACAGACACAGCATGGTGCGCATATTTTTTTGTTATGATGTTATGGAGTAGCTTTTCAATCATTAGTCACATCCTGACCACCCGTAGTAAAGAATACATGTCAATTCGCAAGATCATTCCACGGAGAAATGTGATTTCTAGTAGTCGATGCTCTCTCTAACTTTGTGGCACAGATGGCTACTATCACCATCACATCTGCTATTCGAGCCCTCCTCATACTGGGCCCACCTCGAACTCTGCTTTCCGACATCGGCTCTCATTCCCGACGTTTGCAATTCAGAATTGTTGTAAAAGTGTCGGGACTGAGCATTTCACTACCACCCCTTACAATCCAGCATCAAACCGGCAAGTCATGCGGATAGTCAGGATATCGAAAATGCAGTTGCGCAAGATAATGGCGACAGTCGACTCAGGGGAGCTCTCACCTGATTCCTCGCAACGCATGGTGCTCCCCTGGACATAGTGCTGCTGAAAGTTTACGTGGGCGCAGACCTAGCACCATCTTCAACCTTCTGCACCTTATTAGTACGTGGACTCCCAAGTATGGGCTGGCAATTTCAGAAGGAACTCAGTGTAAAATTGAGACGTTGTCGTAGGCAATAGGAGGTGGCAAATGTTTTAGGTTGCGGCCGGCCAGGAGCACCTCAGCATCACAATCAGGTTCTTCCGCAAACATACTATCCCCCCCTCCCATCGATGTCCATTAGCAGGTGACTGGGGATGACAGTCAATCACACCTAGGAGAGGAGAGCCCTACCTAATAGCCTGCCTGCACCCTAAAATGAGACTGCTACGCCGTAAAGGAAAAAAAATTAATAAACTTACTAACTTTTGTCTTTGACACATATAAGACAGGTACTACATTTAAAACTCTCTTTTCATTTTTTGCCTAAGTGTACACATTTTAAAATTTTTTACCTTTCTAAGATCAAAATCTGTGAAAAAATTGATTATAGATGATTATGTTTTCTTCGTGACTGCTGTAACTAGAGAACGGGTTACATATAGGACTAGTTGGCGGTCGGAGGTTTCCGTTTCTCCGGCTCTCGGTGAACACCAGGCAAGGTCGGAGAAAACTGCCACAACTCGCGTTGAAGATTCCGTCTTTCTTGCCAGCTAAAGTATTCACAGCATAGTAACTTCTGAGAACCAACTGGTCGCTTAGTGAACGTCTTTAACACACAAGCTGACGGCGAAATATTGCACGTCGTTCGGACCGTGATAGTAGCAGATTCGCCTAGTACCGTTGATTTGCGAAGATATCACTAGGCACTGTATTGCTAAACACACTAATGATTTTATGAAGATCCCAGGATCCAACACCGAATAAAAGTTCGTAAACCATACTTACCTCCTTTTTTTACAAATTCAATTTTTTTTTGTTTTTGATAATTGCGATTACAATTTGACCTCTGCAATTCAAATTACTTCTATATGCAAACTTATCTGACCTCAAAAAAGTACAATGTCCAATCGGAATTCCTTATCTCCAACAATAACCAAAAAACATAGTATACAGATGCTCCTTTTTTTACAGCAAAGAGCGCTGACGTGATGGCAAAGAGCGTTGTCGTCTCAGTTACGGTAGCGCATCATCGCTGGTACTCGCAGCCTGAATACTAATTCACATAGGGACATTACATGACTTCTCTTAATCACAATTTGTCCCTTTTTTTACAAAACGTTTATGTGACCACCCACAAGTTACATCATTGCGTTGTAGATAGTTTCTTAACAGCTCATTACCGAGTGGCATAAATTATCATATTCGGGCGCGGCTGGCGGAGGATACCCTAGATCGAAGCTCCCCAATGGGCCTCGTCAGACCGGTTGTAATTATCGTATTTTGGAAAAACACCAGAACTTTGAATCAAACATATGTGTCTCCGTTTGTATGGAACCAAAAACTTTGAAAATGGAGTTATTCACACAACACAAGATTCATTTAACAGTCAATCAATTTCTGGATATTACGTCGACGATGCGGTGATAATAGTACGATGTAGACGGTGCGACGCCGATGGTACAGTAGGATGGCGAGAAGCTGCAAGACATCGTGATGGAATGGCGGTCGGCGGTGATGACTGGTCAGGTGGTTGGATACGAAGCTGTTAGTGAAGGACTGGATGGACTGGAGAGTAGGATGGAACCACTAAGGCCTCACAGCGCCAGTATGGAAGCTCTCACGAAGTACAACAAGGTACAAAAGAATGAGCCAGGACAAAACGGCTAACTAAAGCGCCTATCTGAAATAAAACGGGTTAGCTCCTGTGTATAAACAGTCCACTTCGGTTCATGTGTGTACTTGCACTCCAGAGTGTTCAGCAAACAAATAAAAAAAGAAAAAATAACATTCACGGCACGGTGAAAACAATGTACACTGTGCAACACCAGATACGTTGTCCAGAGTATCCACAGTTACATTCAGAAATGACACTAGACTTCTTCAGAGAAGATTGGTGCAAACAGTCACATGTGTACGAGCGATTGCGCAGGATGGATCACTGTCTTTGCATAGTAACACTAGTCAGCGTAACACCACAAAAACAACAACTATTGTCAATCGACAACACTTCCACTGAAGTTTCGTTGTCAGATAGGACACAGGCCTAAAATAAATCACAGGACAAATTTCATTGTCTTTGTATCACTGAAGGCGATTTCAAACAATTCTGAAGAATACTGTCTAGAACAGTCACTAGTTAGCATGAGATATAATAATCGTGACAAAAGACAACACATTATGTTACATAGCAATTTCATGTATAAAACAATATTTTCAAGTTTTACCCTTACAGTCAAACAGCAACAATGCTTCCGTCTATGATCTATACGCTCATAACCTGAGCAGCACGAAAAAAAAATTGGCTAACGATCTGAAGGTTCTAAAATAACTAGAACACTATGTGGAATAACTTAAAGAATCAGGAAAAAACAATATACAGATTATTCTACAAGTACTAACAACCGACAAGAAAATCAAGCATGATGAAAGTAACCATAAGTAAATCACTTAGGTATATCCCTACATCTGGACTGAAAGTTCACTCATTTTAGAACACCAGTTCATGGCACTCAGTGGTGTCATATTAACACATACCATAGGAAACAAATTACATAACTTAAATAACCACTATTTACAGATCATGCAGTTACACAAATCATGACATACATAAAAATACACAGAATTTTTTATAGAACATTTTTAAATCTTCATGAAGGTAGACACCCTTTATTTTCAACGTCTTTGGATTTTGCAACAGATATGCTCCTGGATGTGGCCTTTCATGATAACATATTGTCCTTGGTATATTCTTTACCACTTCTTGGTCCTCTTCTCCAGAAATGAAGATCTTGAATGAGGTTCCAGTAGTACCAAATCTCCAACATTATAATATTGTCTTCTCTTTAATCCCTCGTTGTGTCTCTTCTTTCTCATAAGATCTTTCCCTTTCATGTTGAGGTAAGCACCACGAAATTTTTTTCCCATGAGATCCTATTTCGGGTTATCCTCGGTAATTCTTGCACTCTCTCATAATTTTCTGCGGTATTTATGAGCAATGCTTGCAGAGTAAAACCAGTAGTTGTGTGCGGTATGTTATTTACGATTGTAGTGAAGTCTTCCAACAGATCAGTCCACTTGGTTTGCTTCGTTGAGCAGCAGGTTCTCATAAAACGACTTAAGTCACTAGATACACATTCGCTGGGATTCGCTCCGTGATTCTCACATGACGTTTTGACATGTATAATATTTGCTTCCCGTAAAGTCTACTTCCAAGTGTAACACGTGAAAATCGTTGCAATGTCAGTTAGAACCGTTCTTGGCTTCCCAGCTGACGGAATAAAATCAGAAAACAATTTCTTGATAAGGTATTTGCTGGTGAATGATCGAATTGGGTACAACACTACATACTTAGAAAACGTATCCAAAAATCCAACTATGTATTTACTGCTTCTTCTTGCCCTCGGAACTGGCTCACAGATGTCCACAGAGATTAGATCTAAGGGCTTATGTGGAATGATAGAGTCTATCTCACCTTGTGTACCTTTGTTACAAGGCTTAGTCAGCAAACAAATTTTGCATTTCTTCAAAACCTGCTGAACTCTTCTTCTGATATTCGGAAAGTAACAGTAGCTACCTATCTTTCTTGCACATTTAAGTACGCCAAATTGTCCCTAAACATAGTGAGTGTGCAGTTTGAGCTTTTCCACGTAGTCTTCTGACACAAATACACACCATTTATCTGAAGTACCAGACCTCCTGTGGAACAAAACATTATCAACTACTTTGAAAAATCTTCGGAGCTGCCCTTGTTTTGGCTGACTCAGTTTATTCAGAATTATAGACCAATGATCATCTCGTTGCTGGAGGACAGATAGGTTACTACACATATATAAATAATGTCTCATGGATTCCAAAACTTTCATCATCAAGATCCTATGTTGCTTCTCATCTTTCACAGTGCTAATATTCTCCAAACTTTCAGGCAGACTAGGTAAAGCATCTGTTATATGGTTATGTTGTCCCTTTATGTATACGACTCGGAACTTATATTCTTATAAAGCAAAGATCCAGTATGATAGACGAGCGTGAAGAAGTTTGCATTGGTGCAAGAATGTGAGAGCTTGATGATCGCAGTACACGGTAGTGCGTGCTCCAAACAAGTAATAGGGGAATTTTTGAAACGGCCACACAACCCCAAAGCTTCCAATTTTGTGGTTGTGTAGGAGTGCTCACAACACGATAACACGCGAACGTTGGCTGATTATTGATGTCCTTGATTCGAAACAAACAGCAAACTAAACCAACGCTCGATGAATTAGTCATCAAACCAAACTCCAAAGTCTGGGTGGTGTTACAATTTTGCATCAGCAAGATTGTCTTTGATAAGCGGGAATGCAACTACACAGTCATTTGTCCAGCTCCACGGAACGTTTTTTCGTAAAAGCTGGTGTAAGGGCTCTGCTTTCATCACCTGTGTGTTTAAAAATCGCCTGTAGAAAGTCGTCATTCCTATGAAAGATTTTAACTGCTTCTTGTTCGATGGTGTGGGAAAATTGTTGATGGAGCTCACCTTCACTGAATCTGTCATTATTCCATTATTGTCTATTATATGCCTGAGGAAGCGGCTCTGTTCGGATGAAAAATGAGATTTTTGCAAGTTATCTGTCACGCCTGCTTTATTAAAGGCATTTATGACTCTGGCCAAGAGGTAAATGTGTTCTTCCGAAGAAAATGCAGCAATGAGAATATCATCGGTAAAAAGTGTAAGTTGACTTAGCAGTTCAGGTGCTAAAACAGCATCCAATGCCTGGATAAACACACCATAGCTAACATTTAGGACAAATGGAAGAAGCTTAAAATGATAGCTTCTCCCTGCATAAACAAATGCTGTGTACTTCCTCGATTCAGGACTTGGCATTATCTGCCAATAAGAACTTCTGAGATCACAAGTTGAAAAGAATTTCTTGCCATGAAACTTCAATATAAGCTCATCAATATTTTCTGGATGAGTGCAGATATAAACTATAATCTTATTTGCCTTGCGACTAAAACTAGTCGAAGTTTGCCCTCTGGTTTAAGGACAACCAATAAAGGAGTAGAATATGGGCTTGTGGATGGCTCAATCAACTTCCAATCCAACATTCGTTGCAATTCTTTATCGACAGATCGTCGACGTCGCAGCCGGAATATTACAATAATATTACTTGCGTGTGGACATCACAACCCACCACAAACTTCTCCCTTGTTTTAGGGGCCAACAGGGGTCGACTGTGGCCAGCGATGAGATCCGATATACAGGGTGATTCAGAAATGCATGTAAATATTTTAAGGGTGTATTTGTGAGGTAAATATAAGACAAAAATGTTCTATAAATGTTTTTCCATAAACGTTTAATTCCAGAGTTATCATTAAAATACGAAAGTCATGTCCGTATCAAAACGACGTCAGTGCAAGCAGCAGGATGCCATATTCTGGTACGTAATGCACATACGTATCTCCCAACAGTTGATTCGAAACTGCATGAATAGTGTTTGTTTGTGTTTGCAATTGCTGTTTACTCCTACTGTACAGAAGATGGCGCTGATGTTGTTGGTAACGGAAACGTACTTCCTGTCGTTCATTCATCGTCGGAAGGCTACAGGTTTCGTGCACATGATGTACTCAAACAGTGAGTATGCTGATATGCACCTTGTGTATGGTGCAGCAGATGGAAACGCACTTGCAGCAAGACGAAGGTACAGTGAGCTGTTTCCAAGACGACGGTTACCAAGTCATCAGACGTTTGTATCTGTGGACAGACGTATGAGGGAGTATGGCATTCGTCCTGGGCCACATTCAGGTCGACCACTTGAGCATGCAGTGAACGTGGAGGAACATGTTTTGGACCTGGTAGACCAAGATCCAGCCATCAGTACGAGACAAATTAGTGCAGCTGTACGACTTCCACAATCTACTGTATGGCGGCTGCTTCGGAGACAACAGTTGCATCCATTTCACCTGCACAAAGTGCACGAATTGACACCTGCAGACTATCCTCGCCGTCAGCAATTCTGCCAGTGGTTACAAGAGCGTCATTTGAATGATCCAATGTTCATTCGGCGGATATTATTCACAGATGAGGCCATGTTTACTCGTGCGGGTGTAATCAATTCGCAAAATATGCACCAGTGGGCTGTCGAGAATCCTGGCGCGAGAATTGTGCGTGGATATCAACATCAATTCTCCATAAACATTTGGTGTGGTATTGTGGGGAATGACTTACTCGGACCTCATGTTCTACCTCCAAGGCTGACTGGGCACGCTTACCGCGAATTTTTGGAGGGGGAATTGCCTGGATTGTTACAGGATGTCCCTCTTGCAACACGAGCCACCTTGTGGTTTATGCACGATGGTGCTCCTGCCCATTACAGCCGCAACGTAAGGGCGTACCTCAATGATGCGTATCCACATCGATGGATAGGTCGCGGAGGAGCAATTGCTTGGCCAGCCAGATCACCTGACCTGAACCCTTTAGACTTTTATTTATGGGGCCTACTAAAGACATTGGTGTATTCTTCTGCAGTACCGAACAGAGAAGTGCTACAACAAAGAATTGAAGGTGGTTGTGAAATTATTCGTGGAGAGTTGAACGGACTGTGTAATGTGCAGAGATCATTGCGGCGACGAGCACGGGTCTGTCTGCAAGTTCAGGGACAGCATTTTGAACATGCATTGCATTAAGATTTGTGCAAATACAGTACAGTACAGTCTGTAAATTCTTCACGTATTTTCCTTAGTTATTTTGCATTGATTTAGTTCAATCAACAGGAACTAAAGTAATACAGTATTCGCGAGGAATTGTTTCAGTTTGTTACGTCACGTTTATTTACCAGTTTACGTTTTTAGTCCAAATGCACTGTAATTAAACTGTGAACTCTGGGAAGTAAATACTTTACGTTGTATTGAATGTATTATCATGTTTTGTTCATAACTCTGTAATAAGCCAAGTATAGCAAAAATTGTATAGAACATTTTTGTCTTATATTTACCTCACAAATACACCCTTAAAATATTTACATGCATTTTTGAATCACCCTGTATATGGAAACACTTCCACCTTCTAAGCCGCTTCGGTTCTCACCAAACCTAGAGACCCGTCATCAAGAAATCAATGGAGACTGAACAGTCTCTTATTGAGGTTTCCCTGGAGACGAAACCATTGTCCCCATGTGCACCACGGCTAGACGCACTCCCCTGCAGGCAGGACCAAGTGGCGCCACAGAAACCGATCGGCTGGCTGTTCCACAGCCGACTACTGCGAGCAAATAATGTGGCTGCCTTTGTTGGGCATTTCATCTCCCTCCCCGTTCCTCGACAGGGTCAATGCATGCTGGTCCATTTCTGATCCCTTGTGCCGATTAAAGAGGATAGGTACTTAATATCTAACGGTGATTAATTCCCCATCCAGCCTGAGTTTCAGTATGGAGGATATGTCATAGATTCTTTGGACTTCGTACCATGGCTGCATCTTGCTGCCACACAGGGCACCACCGCCACCGCGGGCACTTCACTGACGCTACAGCATCCATAAATACCACGGCCATGCAGTTGTTCAGTAGTTTTCGCTTTTCTCAGAAGTCTTTAATAATTGTTATTGGTAGTGACTGATCGCTCCTGGACTATTAGCGCACACTTCCGATGGCTTTTGCTAGATGACTTTTGGCTAGTGATTCATCCTGTAAACTCCGCCTCGGTCGACCGCGGGAACTGATTGTTGTTCCACCGGTCTCTGCGTAACTGCCGGTGCGAGCGATCATAAACTGCGTTCTGCCTATAATGAGTAGGAGAGAATATATACATTCTTGATTTTCCCAGATTAAGTACCTATAAACTCACTGTATGGTTTGCTAAGAATAGTTTGCCGCTGTTGAACTTACCTGCTCTCCTTTATACGACGTTAACCAGCAGTTACGTTGCGCCGGCTGTGAGGCCATTTTGCTGTGATGTGCAATGAGAGCTATGAACGAGCTTGATGTCTCGCATACATAGAAATTTTCAATAAAATATTCTATACCGTCTTCTATCGCTACGTCAATGCCTAAAATTGTATCGATATTCCGAAAATGTCGATGCGAAAGTATCGACAGTATCGAAACATATCGTATTTCTAAGCTTTTCTTGAGCACTATCGGTATTAGAGTACAACCCGAAATACGTAAACTACGCTATGTTTTCATGAATCAACTTGAGCAAAAAACCAAATACAAACGTAAAGAGCAAATATTCAAACGTAGGCATAATGTAGGTCTCGACAAATTTAACTTAACAATGCATCATGACAAAGCTTTTCTTTGAGATAAACACACTCATTTAAAATAAATCTTTTCTTAAGATCGAAGCACTCATATTGAATACTAGGCAAAATATGGGAATTATGCCGGCCGCAGTGGCCGAGCGGTTCTTGGCGCTTCAGTCTGGAACCTCGCGACCGCTGCGGTAGCAGGTTCGAATCCTACCTCGGGCATGGATGTGTGTGATGTCCTTAGGTTAGTTAGGTTTAAGTAGTTCTAAGTTCTAGGGGGCTGATGACATCAGATGTTAAGTCCCATAGTGCTCAGAGCCATGAGAATTATGTTGTGTTTGCTTCAGCAAAAGTGAGCATGAAATCAGTACTCAAAATACTTTTCCATGGAAATGAGTGTATGTGTAATATTATTTATATAAGTTGCGGGATTTTTATGTGACAGTTACAGAGTATAAAATCAACGATAGAACCGCTTTTTCTTGCTTATTAATACATGTTTCACACTGTTGGTAAATGTTCCTGAAATACGATATGTTTATTGCAACCTGCAGATTGTATGTAATTTCTACTGCTGCACTTGCGTTTCCCGTATAGTACATTGATACTGTGTACATTTTAACTCCCATTATATTATTAGTGAAAGGACATTGTTTTTCCCAACACCATCCAATAGTTTCGATACTAATATTATTCACATACGTGAAGCGCTATGTTCACAACTGCGCCAATGTGATGGCTGCGACACAGGCTGTCCGCATCTGAAATGTGGACGCCGGCACTTCAGATTCGTGCCAGCAAAGTCTGCGGTCTTGACGCAACGTAAGAGCGGGAGACAAATCTTGTGGCCACCTCTGAGCCTGACCCACGACGGCGTCTTCTGATCATGTTGGCTATTCGATTTTGTCCCCTTCTCACGGCATCAGCTACGACTCTACGATCTTCTCTGTACTTTTCTCTTATGTGAAAATGACGCCAATGGACCGTTTGATATACATACCATGCAGCCAGCACCATATAATGTCAGAGGGATGGTTAAAAAAAGTTTACGTAAGCATAGCTCCTTCTCCTGACATGCGCGAGAACAAGTACCGTATCACAACGGAGAAGCATTAGGCGCTGCATGACGCTTCGTTTGTTGGTCGGATAGTGTAGATGGCGTATCGTCTACAGTCATAAAAATAATAGACTAGACGGGAGTTACCACGAGAAAAAGTCCTAGACAATCGTTGCGCCATTTAGAATTCCAGATGGCTGCGTCGGTAGCGTGTGTTCATAGAACTATGTACGAATATAAACTTAAACTAGTCCTTATAACAGCTTGGTTTCTGTCATTGTAAAAGACCTCCTAATCACAGTCTGTGAAGACATTGGACCGATGGACCTATTGGGTTTACTATTCATTTCAGAAATGTCACCCATTACAAAAGAGCTAAAGTATGGGATTAAACAGTATACAGTATAGTAAGGTATGAGTCAGTAGGCTTAACTGTAAAGAGAGGAATGACATTTAAACACCATTAAGAAATAAATATAAGTGAAGACTGCGACCTGGACATGTACTAAACTACATGTGACGCGGTGATAAGCGCTTTGGAGTGCCACGAATCAGCTACTTCTTTGGACTCCAGTGGAATAACTCATCCTCGCCCTATTGCTGCAGAACGACCACAGGAAACCATAAGTCTGGACAGAAGTAATTGTTGCAGCACACTCTCTTACTGGCGTCACGGATCCAACTTCAGAACAGGGGGCCATACTAAGTTGAAAGCAGCACTAAGAGGTACGCGTATCTCTGTAAACATTTAAATAACTGAAGAGTTAGTGGATTTGAACTACTGAACTATTCATCCTGCTCATGTCCATCTGTCTTCCAGAAACGCTATGCTAGTGCCGGAGGCCCGGTGGTATCCACTTTTTAACCCTTTGGCTACCGATTTTTTCGGAGTGAATCATATTAATGTATGTTTATTTAAAGTAACATCATAGTAAGAAGTAACAATATATTTCACGCCGTTTCGTATTACAACATAGTGAGGGTTATTCCTAGTTCCTCTGGGGTTTCAGAAGACGACAGCGTAATAGCTACCAGACATACAGAAAACAGACACACCTCAGTACAAAGATCATGTTTCCACCTAACATTACAGGTGTTCATTGTGGGCAACCTTTGTGACGCGGCAAACGTCAGTGCAGTTCATTGAAGTTCCGCGAAGGGGTGACAGCAGCACGTTTTGCTAATCTGTCGGTTAGGTTGCCCACCTGCAGGCGAGGGATACACTGAGATGACAAACGCCATGGGACACCTTCTAGTATCGTGGCAGATCTCCCTTTGCCTGGCGTGCCACAGCTCACTGTGGATGGACTCGACAAGTCACTGGAAGTCCCCCGCAGAAACACTGAGCTGTGCTGCCTCTACAGCAATCCATAGTTCCAAAAGTGTTGCCGGTCCAAGATTTTGTGCGCGAACTGACCTCTCGATTGCCAGCTGGGGTGGCCGAGCGGTTCTAGGCACTACAGTCTGGAAACCAGCGACCGCTACGGTCGCAGTTTCAAATCCTGCCTCGGGCATGGATGTGTGTGCTGTCCTTAGGTTAGTTAGGTTTAAGTAGTATGACCTCAGAAGTTAAGTCCCATAGTGCTCAGAGCTATTTGAACCATTTTTTGACCTCTCGATTATGTCCCATAAATGTTCGATGGGATTTATGTCGGGGGATCTGAGTTGCCAAATCGTTAGCTCGAATTGTCCAGAACGTACTTTAAACCAATCGCGAAGAATTATGGCCCGCTGACATCGCATATTTTCACCCATAAAAGGATCATCGTTGTTGCAGAACACGAAGTTCACAAACGACTGCAAACGGTCTCGATGTAACCGAATATATCTCTTTCCAGTCAATAATTGGTTCAATTTGATTAGAGGACCCAGTCCATTCCTTGTTAATACAGCCTAGACCATTATGCAGCCACCAGCAGCTTGCACAGCACCTTGTTAACAACCTGGGTCCATGGCTTCGTTGGGTCTGCGCCACACTCAAACCCTACCATCAGCTCTTACCAGCTGAAATCGGGACTCGTCTGACAGGGTCACGGATTTCCAGTAGTCTATCGTACAACCGATATGGTCAAGAGCCCAGGAGAGGAGCTGCAGACGACGTCGCGCTGTTAGCGAAGGTGCTCGCACTGGTCGTCTGCTGCCGTAGCCATTAACGTCACATTTCGCCGGACTGCCCCAACGGATACATTCGTCGTAGGTCTCAGGTTGATTTCTGTGGTTATTTCAAGCAGTGTTGCTAGTCTGTTAGCACTGACAACTCTACGCAAACCCCGCTGCTCTTAGTCGTTAATTGAAAGCAGTCGCCCGCCGCATTGTCCGTGGTGAGCGGTAATGCCTGAAATTTGGTGGTCTCGGCACACTGTTGACACTGGACGTCGCAATATTCAATTCACTAACGGTTTCCGTAATGGAATGCTCAATGCTTCTCACTCAACTACCATTCCACATTAAGAGTCTGTTAATTCTTTTCGGGCGGCAATAATCACGTTGGGAACCTCTTCACTTGAATCACCTGAGTACAAATAGCTCTTCCAATGCACTGACATGTTATACCTTGTGTACGCTGTAATCATCTGTATATATGGTGTCCCTTGAGTTTTTTCACCTCATTGTAATTCGTTACGACAGTTCGGAGCAGAGGATTAGTAGTGAATGTTGAAGACAGCACAGCTTAGAGGTGGAACATGTAATTATAACAGCCGGCCGCGGTGGCCGTGCGGTTCTGGCGCTGCAGTCCGGAACCGCGGGACTGCTACGGTCGCAGGTTCGAATCCTGCCTCGGGCATGGGTGTGTGTGTGATGTCCTTAGGTTAGTTAGATTTAAGTAGTTCTAAGTTCTAGGGGACTTATGACCTAAGATGTTGAGTCCCATAGTGCTCAGAGCCATTTGAACCATTTTGTAATTATAACAATTATGTATATCACTAGCACGCTTCTCTTTACCAGTTCGATATTGCCACATAGCAACAACAGGCAACATATTCGCATTGGTTCTCTGATAACGTATGGTGGGACACATACTGAAACGTCCCCTTACAAAAATTATACAAGACTGTGCTTCAACTGACATACATTTTTTTTTTTTTTTTTTTTTTTGGCGCAACGCAATCTGGCTTTCAGTAATCCCTACAAGAGAATGGCCCTGACTAACATTAACCTATACGTTTCACAAATCACTTACCTCACAAAAATCTTGTTTACTCGAACTACTGGAATACAGCGAGCGCCACTACAGCCAACTAAATAAAAGATTCAAACTACGGAAGGCACTAACTACTGATAGGCATAGTTAGCGAATGAAAGATTTTAATAGAGAACAAACAATGTATTTACCTTAGTAGTCATAATATATATAGCAGTTCATGACATCCAGTCTTACAAATTTCAAAACTCCGCAATCTCTCTCCCCACATCCACCACTTCTGGCGGCTCACCTCCAACTGCGCAACGCTACGCGCTGTTAACATCCAGCTGCCCAACACTACGATGGCAGACAATGCAAACTAGCCTCAGACTGCACACAGCACAGCCAGTGATTTTCATACAGAGCGCTACGTGGCGTTACCAATAAAAAACCTAAACAGCCTACTTACAATACGTCCCGATGGTAGTGAAAGATTTAAGTTTGTTCATTTAACGTAGGACAGAGAACTTAATAAGTAATAAATAAGTTCTTATTTTAAAAAAATAGTGTTATTTTTATTAATTAATGAATTACCTGAAAACTGTTATCCCTTTCAAATAGTTACCAAATGAAATTAACTTGTAGTAGATACACGAAATATAAAGTTACAGTCTATTTTAGTTTCTAGATAGCTTACCTATATGTAGCCGGCCGATGTGGCCGAGCGGTTCTAGGCGCCTCAGTCTGGAGCCACGCGACCGCTACGGTCGTAGGTTCGAATCCTGCCTAAGGCATGGATATGTCTGATGTCCGTAGGTTAGTTAGGTTTAAGTAGTTCTAAGTTCTAGGGGACTGATGACTTCAGATATTAAGTCCCATAGTGCTCAGAGCCTTACCTATATGTAAACCAACTGTGAGTGAACTAATGTTTCAGAAAAATAGCGGAAGGTTTGGTTTGGCGGTAAAAGATCGATTCCATAATTCTGGTTGCACTAACAGCAAACAACACTCCTCTTTTCCACGTCGTGCAGAGGATCTTGACAGAACTGATGGGGATTTCCGTAATTCCAGCGTCGGCCATTCTGCAAGTTCACTTATCCTGATAAATTTTGCTCGCTACAATAGAAAGCAGCATTTCTGGACCAACATCTATATCTCTAGCTGTATCTCACTAGCATTTATACTCCTCAAGTTACCTTGCTTTCCAAAGTACGCTCTCGGAATTTCATCAGTAACCTAGTCCGTAACCATTATGCCTCTCTTGTAATCACTGCCACTGAATTTTGTTGAGCATCTTTATAACGCCCTCCCCCTTACCAAACGATCCCGTGACGAAATGTGCGTCTTTTCTTAGATATTCTCTATCTCTTCTGTTAATTGTGGTTGGTAATGCTTTAGAATCAGTAGAACAAGTGTTCTGTAGGCCACTTCACTCGTAGATGGATTACCTCTCCGTCATGCACAGACAGAAAAACCATTTGCAGTACGGATGTCAAGCAACAGCATCTGACTTGGTCAGGCCACACACCAAAGTTACTTTATAAGGTTTCAACTTTAATGTGTGCACAGATGCTACTGATACTCCATTTTAAGCGCTAAATGTCGCAACGACTTTCTGGGACTTCTGCCCTGCACCTCTTCTATCTCGTATAGAAAACCCACTAATTTGCTCTGAAGTGACACAGCAACGTTGTGTTTGCCACAGGGCAACTTTCTTCAGTAATAATGCTAGTACAGCAATTCGCTCTTTGCCCCGCAGACATTAACAACATGTTTAAATGGAATAAACTTGTTACCGTCTGTCTCTGCGACTATAGTCAGTTCGCAGACCACCCACCTACTGATAAATCTTTTATTTTGATACGGATACTTCTCCAGCTTTGATTGTGCTTTAGCATAGGAAAACGATTTCCGGACAACAAATAAATCTCTGTAAAAACAACATATTTTTACACTTCTGTACATGGGCTGCAGTTGAGCTGCTTCTCGAGAAAATTAATCCCGAGAACATAGGGGAGAAAAGCCAACGCCACAACATAACAACTGTAGCGGTTACAATATACAGATGTTCCTTCACAAAGCATAAAAGTTAGTACTATTATCATATCAGATAGAAGACTTGTAAAACGATTACTGAAAAATTTACCTTCCATTCCTAATAGAATCAAGAAAATAGAACTGCGAATACGCTATAGGAAGTGGCGCAACGCATCGAGGTGGCCAGCCTTGGTGCGTTTTCTTGTCATACCATGGATTCGAAAAGTGTATATTAAGCAAAACGCAGAAATGGTACTGTAACCTGACAGTCCATAGTATGTCACAGAAGCTCTCCTTGGGAAAATCCCCACATTTACGTGTGTGGGTTACAATGTCCCAAAATTTTATTATCAATTTGCAAGTTATTCAATTTTCTGACCAGAAGATAGAGGAGATAACAGTGGAAAAATTGCCTGTCTATTTGTTTCTTGCCCAAAGTTACTTGCTGCTCCCGATAGCATGCGAATAGGATAAAAACGTCATTTTACAACTCGCAGGAGCAGATAATTAATTGTTCACAACAGGTTTCAGTCTTCAAAGCACAACAATCTTACAGCTATTTATAATAAATTACATGGCAATAACTGAAACAAGGCAGTTGTTTTTCCCTTTCTCTGTTTGCTAGTGGAAGAGGAAAAGTAATTATTAGCAGCGGCACATACCCTCCGCTATGTACCGAATGGTGGCTTGCGGAGAGTAGATTGCAGATACAGATGTAGATGTGGATGATCTGAAAATCGAAACCGGTTGTGAGTAAGAGATATTTATCGGCATCTCTTCCCAGTTGAAGTACGACATTTTTTTTATATTCTTACAAGTTGAGTTGCTTCGCCTTCACAAAATACAAGAAAAGAATTTGATATACATTATCTTCTAATGTTGTTTCTCTAAAATGTTAGGTAATCTATGGTTCATATTCTACGAGAGCGACGGGAAGTTTCCGTGATGGAAGTGTATCCTTGCGGTGACCATTAGGCATTATCGGTCGCAGTGTATCTCCAATCAGTACACTAACGTCTTCCGGAAGGGGCGGCGTGGAATGGGGGATGGGGGGATGACACGTTAGACAGTACACCAGTGACGGATGCTCTGTCATCTTGTTTCTTTCCGCACTTGTTTCCACATTATATATATTTGCGTTGTGTGCAGGTATATGCATTGGATGCATTGAGCTCAGGGATAGGCCAGTAGCCTCTGTGCATTGCGTCCTTTGCGATGAGGTCCGCTTACTCATTTCGTTGGATGCCTTGGAGTGATGGTATATAGAGAAACTTCACTACTGGTATTGCTCATATCCATACTCCGCACTATGTTCTTAAGGTGACCGTTGTTATCATTCAGACATAGTAAGTTGCTGGAAGTTGATACTAACCTTAAGGAGTTAGATGTAACAACAATAAGAAATCTGAAAGATTGCAAAGTGTGCATGACGGTACCTGGCGTAAATGCTGACGTGTTCTGAAGGAGGGTCTCCTTGGATATAAGAACAAAAGAAGGCGCTATACAGCTGATTAATGATTTTCGACCGACCATTGATTTTAATCGTTTCTGGGCACTCCATTTGCACCGTTGTCCTGTGTTGTTAATGTTCGATGTTTGATGTTTCTGAGTCACACGGACGTTGCGCTAGCCGAGTAGCAGAGGAGAAGTAATCTGGAAGTGCAACGCAGTGTTCACCCGTAGTTTGCATGTGATGCTACAGCAGCAACTGCTAGCTACAATGCTGTAAGCGGCCCACGCCAAAATAAACGGCGTTATAGCTGCAAGCTTAATAATGTTCTCACTATGCACTGGACACATAGGCGACGGGAATGGTTAACGACCATGACCTAAGTCAGCCGCCTGTAGTTTTACGGGCGGCTGCTTATCCCTTCCTGGCACTTCCAACCCAGGAATGCCATAGTATCGAGATAGAAGGCAACAATTCAACACGGAGGGAATCAGTGCTACTCTATGATTCAAATTAAGGTATCTGTGGCAGAATTTGTTTCTGTTCTGAAACATTATTTCACTTGGCTGCACTGTTCATATATTGGTTTTATATTCACCTAATATTACACTACTGGCCATTAAAATTGCTACAACAAGAAGAAATGCAGATGATAAACGGGTATTCATTGGACAGATATATTATACTAGAACTGACATATGACTACATTTTCACGCAATTTGGGTGCTTAGATCCTGAGAAATCAGTACCCAGAACAACCACCTATGGCCGTAATAACGGCCATGATACGCCTGGGCGTTGAGTCAAACAGGGCTTGGATAGCGTGTACAGGTACAGCTGCCCATGCAGCTTCAACACGATACCACAATTCATCAAGAGTAGTGACTGGCGTATTATGATGAGCCAATTGCTCGGCGACCATTGACCAGACGTTTTCAGTTTGTGAGAGGTGCTGGCCAGGGCAGCAGTCGACCTTTTTCTGTATCCAGAAGGCCCGTACAGGACCTGCAACATGCGGTCGTGCATTATCCTGCTGAAATGTAGGGTTTCGCAGGGATCGAATGAAAGGTAGAGCCACGGGTCGTAACACATCTGAAATGTAACGTCCACTGTTCATAGTGCCGTCAATGCGAACAAGAGGGGCCCGAGACGTGTAACCAATGGAACTCCACACAATCACGCCGGCTGATACGCCAGTACGGCGATGAGGAGTACACGCTTTCAATGTGCGTTCACCGCGATGTCGCCAAACACGGATGCGACCATCGTGATGCTGTAAACAGAATCTGGATTCATCCAAAAAATGATGTTTTGCCATACGTGCAGGCAGGTTCATCGCTGAGTACACCATCGCAGGCGCTCCTGTCTGTGATGCAGCGTCAAGGGTAACCGCAGCCATGGTCTCCGAGCTGATAGTCCATGCTGCTGCAAACGTCATCGAACTGTTCGTGCAGATGGGTGTTGTCTTGCAAAAGTCCCCATCTGTTGACTCAGGGATCGAGACGTGGCTGCACGATTCGTTACATCCACGCGGATAAGATGCTGTCATCTCGACGTCTAGTGGTACGAGGCCGTTGGGATCCAGCACCGCGTTCCGTATTACCCTCCTGAACCCACCGATACCATATTTGCTAACAGTCATTGGATCTCGACCAACGCGAGCAGCAATGTAGCGATACGATAAGCCGCAATCGCGATAGGCTACAATCCGACCTTTATCAAAGTCGGAAACGTGGTGGTACGCATTTCTCCTCCTTACACGAGGCATCACAACAACGTTTTACCAGGCAACGCAGGTCAACTGCTGTTTGTGTATGAGAAATCGGTTGGAAGCTTCCCTCGTGTCAGCACGTTGTAGGTGTCGCCACCGGCGCCAACCTTGTGTCAATGCCCTGAAAAGCTAATCATTTCCATATCACAGCATCTTCTTCCTATCGGTTAAATTTCGCGTCTGTAGCACGTCATCTTAGTAGTGTAGCAATTTTAATGGTCAGTAGTGTACATACTCAGTTCAACTGCAGATACAACGATAGGAAGTTCACGACCAACATACATCGTATAAAACAATACCTTCGTGATCAACCTTTGCAGTTCAATTCACAGTTCGATGCACATGGCCTGTTCAATGCGATGTGCTAGGTATTGAAGACTATAAAATCCTTGTAGCATATATTGCTCCCATTTATATTGTGCCCATTCCGTAGCGTACCTGTACACGCACTTCTATCGCCATACTCTGCTCCACACACCGACGAGCAAGCCGGATCCTAAAGGATTTCCTAAATTACTTTCGTGTACCAAATGATCAAACATTAGCGGCGTACTAGCACACACGACTTACCACTGAATTGCTTTGCAGTCGTATTTTCTTGAGCTACTGCTTCTTCTTACAAATTTAGGGCAACCAGTGTGCTTCTTAGATATATACAGGTCTCGAGGTGAGTTAAGCAGGGCACAACATGGACACTAGGGACGCGGAAACGCGTTACAGAAAAAAAATGAAATACCTACGTTCGACGGGCTATCAGCGGTCGGCAGCCAGGCTGGCCCGCGCCATTCAGCGGACGACGAAGGGGCTAAAAATTTAACGGAGCGCGAGAGCTTGCGAAAAGTTGGCCGCAGCGCGCTAAAGGATTCCGATAGCGCGGCCGGCCGGCCGGCTGGCTCTATTCGCCGCCTTGTCGGCGGAGTTTCCGGGATCAATCACGGGCCGCAGTGCACCTGTTCCCTGTCGACTGCCGGCTCGCGCTGCCAGCCCCCTACTGCGCCTACACATCAACTCCGAAGGTCACCTTGGGGTGTTTGGCAGAGGTTCTTTGTGTCCCACTCTCTCACAGTTCAGGAATGACGAAGAGTAGGCTGAAGTTTAAGAGAATCCGTGTACGAACGAGTGGGACGCGCAAGTACTAAGGAATGAAGAGATACACTCTGAGCCTATAGATACCGCTATAAGGACTAGCTCAGTATGCAGTTCAGTTGAAGAGCACTGGACATCTCTGAAACGGGCAGCTACAGACTTTGGAAAGAAAAACATAGGAATAGAGGAGGTAACTGCAGAGAAACCGTGGGTAAAAGAAGAAATACGCTGATCGATGAAAGAAGGAACTATAAAAATGTTATGGGAAATTTAGGAATACAGAAATTCATGTCACTTAGGAATGAAATGAATAGAAGTGCGGCGAGGCTAAGGCGAAATGGCTGCACGAAAAATGTGAAGAAATAAAAAAAAATGATTGTAGGAAGGACTGACTTAGCATACAGAAAAGTCAAAACAATATTTATCGAGCTTAGAAGCAAGTGTGGTAACGTTAAGAGTGCAATGGTAATCACGCTGTAAAATGCAGATGACAGAGCGGAGAGATTGAAAGAGTGCACTGAATGTCTATGAGGGGTAAGACTTGTGTGACGTGATAGAAGAAGAAACAACAGAGATAGGTGATCCAATGTAAAAATCACAATTTAAAAGAGCTCTGATGCACGTAAGATCGAATAAGGCAGAACTGATAGATAATACTTTGTCAGAATTTCTAATATCATTGGGGGAAGTGGCAACAAAACACTGATTCACGTTGGTGTGTGGAATGTATGAGACTGGCGACATACCATCAGACTTGCGGAGAAACGTCATCCACACAGTTCTGAAGACTGCAAGAACCGACAAGTGGGAAAATTATAACACAATCAGCTTACCACCTCACGCATCCCTGGTGCTGACGACAATAATATACAGGAGAATGGGAAAGAAAGTTAAGGATGTGTTGAAAGGCGCTAGCTTGCCCTTAAGAAATGAAAGGCACCAGAGAGATAGTTCTAACGCTGCGGTTGATAATGCAAAGAAGAATAAAGAAAAATCAAGACAAGTTCATGCGACTTGTCAACCTGCGAAAAGCGTTCGATAATGTCAAATAGTACAAGATGTTCGAAATTCTGAGATAAATAGGGGTAAGCTATATGGAAAGAGGAAATTACAAGAGTGAAAGGCCAACAACGAAGAGTTTGTATTAAAAAGAGTGTAATGTAGGGATGTAGTCTTTCGCCCCTACTGTTCAATCTATACACCGACGGAGCAATGAATGAAATAAAAGAAAGGTTCTGGGGTGGAATTAAAATTCAAGGTGAAAAGATATCAATGATAAGATTCGATGACGACATTGCTATCCTTATTGGAAGTGAAGAAGTGAGGAAGAACTACAAGAGCTACTGAATGGAATGTACAGTCTAATGAGTCCAGATTATGGACTGAGAGTAAATCGAATAAAAAGGAAAGTAATGAGAAGTAGCAGAAATGAGAACAGCGAGAAACTAAACATCAGGATTTGTGATCACGAAGTAGATGAAGGAACTCTGCTGCCTAGGCATCGAAAAAATCAATGACAGACAGAGCAGGAGGGACATAAAAAGCAGATTAGTACTGGAAAAAAGGGCATTCCTGGCCAAAAGCAGTTTACTAATATCAAACAAAGGCGTTAATTTGAGGAAGAAATTTCTGAGAATGTACGTTCGGAGCACAGTCTTTTATGGTAGCGAAATTGGACTATGGGAAAACCGGAAAAGAAGAGAATCGAAGCATTTGAGATGTCATACTAGAGAAGAATCTTAAAAATTAGGTGGACTGGTAAAATAAGGAATGAGAAGGTTCTTCACAGAATCGAAGAGGATATGACTATATCGAAAACACGGAAAAGGACAAGGGACTGGTAGGAGATCTGTTAAGACATCAGGAGGTAACTTCCTTGGTACTAGAGTAAGCTATAGAAAGTAAAAACTGTAGAGAAAGACAGAGACTGGAATGCATTCAGGAAATAACTGACGACCTAGGTTACAAGTGCTAATCTGAGACAAAGGGATTCTCACAGGAGAGAAATTCGTGACGGGCCGCATCAAACCAGTCAGAAGACTGATCACTCAAAACAACAACAACAACAACAAATCACTTCTCCCTCCCCCTATCTTTTTCCTGTCCCAGTCGCGGACTGTGACCGGAAAAACTACTGCTGTTACGCTTCCGTGCGAGATCGAGCCTATCTAATTTCACCTTCACGGTCTCTTTGTGAGATATACTTCAGAGGAAGCAGTATGTTGGGTGACTCATTAAGGAAAGTACGTTCTCGGGATCTGAACAGTAAACCACACCACGATGCACAATGCCTTTTTTTAGTGTCTGCTAGTGAAGTTAGAATAACATCTCCGTAGAACATTCACTCGTGTTAAACGAACTTGTTACGAATGCTGCAGCTCTTCTTTGGAACTCCTGTATTTCCCTTACGAATGCTATGTGGCAAGGGTCCTGGCCTGACGAGTAACACTCACACATCGGTTGGTAGAGAGTTTCTAAGTCATTTCCTTCTTGGGTGGACTACGTTTCTCAGTTTGGCATCTGCCTTTCCTTGGATTATATTTATGTCGTTGCTGCACTTTTACTCTCTTCGTACGCATACTCCCAGATATTTGACGGATGTAACCGTATCCAGTGATTGTTCACAGGCATGTAACCATTGGCCTTTCTGCCTGTTTGTGCGCAATGTTTTACGTTTGTTTATGATGGTGGCTGCAGGAAAAATTTGAAGACATCGAAAAAGATATGATTGTCGGAAGGACAGACTCAGCATACAGGAAAGACAAAACAATCTTTCGTGACATTAAAAGTAACGGTCGTAACATTAAGAGTGCAACGGGAATTCCACTGTTAAATGCAGAGGAGAAAGCAGATAGGTGGAAAGAATACATTTAAAGCCTCTATGAGGGTGGAGATTTGTCTGATGTGATAGAAGAAGAAGCAGGAGTCGATTTAGAAGAGATAGGGGATCCAGTATTAGAATCGGAATTTAAAAGAGCTTTGGAGGACTTACGGTGAAATAAGGCAGAAGGGATGGATAACATGCCATCAGAATTTCTAAAATCATTAGGGGAAGTGGCAACAAAACGACTATTCACGTTGGTGTGTAGAATATATGAGTCTGGCGACATACCATCTGACTTTCGGAAAAGTATCATCCACACAATTCCGAAGACGGCAAGAGCTGACAAGTGCGAGAATTATCGCACAATCAGCTTAACAGCTCATGCATCGAAGCTGCTTACAAGAATAATATACAGAAGAATGGAAAAGAAAACTGATAATCCGCTAGGTGACGATCAGTTTGGCTTTAGGAAAAGTAAAGGGACGAGAGAGGCAATTCTGACGTTACGGCTAATAATGGAAGCAAGGCTCAAGAAAAATCAAGACACGTACATAGGGTTTGTCGACCTGGAAAAAGCGTTCGACAATATAAATTGGTGCAAGCTGTACAAGATTCTGAAAAAAGTAGGGGTAAGCTATAGGAAGAGACACGGGTCATATACAATATGTACAGCAACCAAGAGGGAATAATAAGAGTGGACGATCAAGAACGAAGTGCTCGTATTAAGAAGGGTGTAAGACAAGGCTGTAGCCTTTCGCCCCTACTCTTCAATCTGTACATCGAGGAAGCAATGATGGAAATAAAAGAAAGGTTCAGGAGTGGAATTAAAATACAAGGTGAAAGGATATCAATGATACGATTCGCTGATGACATTGCTATCCTGAGTGAAAGTGAAGAAGAATTAAATGATCTGCTGAACGGAATGAACAGTCTAATGAGTACACAGTATGGCTTGAGAGTAGATCGGAGAAAGACGAAGGTAATGAGAAGTAGTAGAAATGAGAACAGCGAGAAACTTAACAGCAGTATTGATGGTCACGAAGTCAATGAAGTTAAGGAATTCTGCTACCTAGCAGTAAAATAACCAATGACGGACGGAGCAAGGAGGACATCAAAAGCAGACTCGCTATGGCAAAAAAGGCATTTCTGGCCAAGAGAAGTCTACTAATATCAAATACAGGCCTTAATTTGAGGAAGAAATTTCTGAGGATGTACGTCTGGAGTACAGCATTGTATGGTAGTGAAACATGGACTGTGGGAATACCGGAACAGAAGAGAATCGAAGCATTTGAGATGTGGTGCTATAGACGAATGTTGAAAATTAGGTGGACTGATAAGGTAAGGAATGAGGAGGTTCTACGCAGAATCGGAGAGGAAAGGAATATGTGGAAAACATTGATAAGGAGAAGGGACAGGATAATAGGACATGTGCTAAGACATGAGGGAATGACTTCCATGGTACTAGAGGGAGCTGTAAAGGGCAAAAACTGTAGAGGAAGACAGAGATTGGAATACGTCAAGCAAATAATTGAGGACGTAGGTTGCAAGTGCTACTCTGATATGAAGAGGTTCGCACAGGAAAGGAATTCGTGGCGGGCCGCATCAAACCAGTCAGTAGACTGACCACAAAAAAAAAAAAAAAAAAAAAAAAAAAAAAAAAAAAAAAAATGGTGGTCAACTCCTAATCCTGCAGGTCAACCTGCATTGCGCTTCAGTTTTCCAGCGTTACCACCTCTCTTGTAAACAGCAGCATGGCGCTTTCCAGAACATCATTTGTAATGATGAGGCCCCATACTCCAAGGAGCTAGGCAAGGTCCTAGACGTACGGTAGGCAACTTCAAGACCTGGTAGGATGTTCCAAACGAGAAAAAAAGTCTGGTAAACGTGGCCTCCAAAATACATACACTTGAGCACATGTTCATCTTTGATACTGTGAAACAAATCTGCTGCAACCTCTTTGTTTTCCATAGTTTTGGGAGGAGATAATTGAGCAGTGCTCACTCCGAAATATGCGTTTCCTTGAACTTAGCTGTCTATCTGCGTTTGGTTTCCCGCCGTTGTTGAGGTTATGCCGTCGTACTTCCTCCTTCTATGTGAGGCAGCAGCGATGTGTATCGATATTTTCACCGTCTACCATCTTTAGTCTTGGGCATATAGTTTCCGGCTATGGTGTGTGCGGGCAGCTGGTCAGTTGGTGTGGACCAGGGAGGATATCTCCATGTGGTGCAGTCGTCTGGGTCCGCTGGCGGACCCTGCGCAGTGTCGGAGCGTGTGTGGAGCCGTCCGATCGTTACGAGCTTCGTGGCTCACCGACACAGCACGTCAAAGTGGAGTGGTGTCTTAAGTACCCAAACCACGTCCGTTCATGTTGTGTTGTTCGTTTGGTAGTTCGCTTTTGGGGAGCTTTTCCTGTGAGCAACACCGCGTGGTTGTAGTGGTGAAATCGAACAGCCGTGAAGTGGAATTAACTGTATTGGTTCACTACAATTCAAGTGCACCAGAGGAATTTTCTGCCTTGTGGCCGTTAGTGTTCCAGTTACCTGCCCTGGTCACTAACGTAATTTCAGGCAGTGTCCTTTTCTCACCTGTTGTCGCTGTCCAACACGGTGTGTAGTTTTGACAGCTTAATGCATAATTCATTGTGGATAATCACGTCCATAATAGTATGGTCTTTGAGTTTTCATGCACCGATTGGTGGCTAGCAAGTCGTTTGGTCTGTCGGTCCATGACTGCCTCTTGGTTGGGTTACCGGCAGATCAAGTGTAGTTGGGCCCACCACCTGTCTCACCTAAGTGAACGTTAATGTTTCGAGCGCCTCTCCCCCCCCCCCCCCCCACCCCCCACCCCCCCACGCCCCTGAATGCGTCTGAGAGCCGTTGTCTACACTGTCCGTTTCATGGGTGTTTACTAGTCTGTTGGTAACCTATTATGGCCAATGCTTTAAAAAAAATTGTGTTTTATGTAAATCAAGAGCCTTCAGCCATGTAAGTAAGTTTGAATTCTGACAAGAGGATGTTTTGCTGAAAGTTACCGTTGTTGCGCTATCTTTTCATTAAAGGTTTAGGATATTTTGAATTTTTGCAAAAACAACTGCGGGCCTTCAGCCACTTATAGCCTTATTTTCCCTTAAGCGGAAACATTTCTGCCTTTTTCCTTAAGATTATGGTAACATAGTTTAAAATTTTAAAATTTAATTGTGGCCTTTAGGCGTTTGTATTGCACCTTGTTTATGTTTGTTCTATCCACTTTTGCCTTGAGGCTTTCAGCCTAGCTGTGAAATGTATATATATATTAATTATTTTATTTGCAATTTTAACTGCGTGTCTTCAGTCACTTGAAATTTATCGTGTTGATTTTTAAGCTTTCTCGTTTGGAGGCCTTCAGCCGTGAAAGAATTGGATTTTGAAACTCGTAGTTGTAAAGGATCGGCTATGTGCCATTTTGGTTTAAATGTGTTATTAAATTACAATAAATTACAATTTTGAAGTGAAACTGACCGCCACCTTATTTGGCCCTTTCCACAATCCTAACCACCTGTTCTGCCCGGCGGGTTTAGCCGGCATTTTAATAATGTGGAATAAAAACGATAAAAACTGTCAATTAAATGTAGATTCTAACATACAGGGTGCCCGTAATTAAAATTACAGTTTCTAAATATTGTAGAAAGAGTACCACAGCTCGGAATGACATCAAATTTGAACAGTATATTACTGATGCAGGTGGAAACGCTATGGAACAAAATAATTTAACGAAACTTTTACCAATAGATGGCGATGTGTGCGTCTTTACACAAATCGGATCGGTTACAAATGACATATGAATCGCAATGAGACGGCTGTAGCTTGAGTTGCACATTACACCATGTGTACTGTTGGATGTGAATGACTATATAAGTTCGGTCGTCAACCATTGTGGCAAGGCAAGGATTTACCGGATTGTAAAAATTGGTTTTTAATCATCCTGAGGCCAAAAACCGCATAGAAAGCATAATGACATCGGTTTTTGATTGTCCTGGAGCCAAAAAACTCATAAAAATCAAAATGGTATTGGTTTCTGATTGTCGTGAGCCTGGCAATAAACATGTTCAGTATGCTGTCCACCATTTTCAGCCACAAGTTGAAATTGAGAAACAGCATTGGAATGTCTCGGGCGTCACGTTCAGAATGTGTTACGCAATGCATGCCTTCAATGAGCAACGTTCGTAACTGGAGCACTGAACACAACATCTTTCAGATAACCCCACATCCAAAAGCCACACGGATTAAAATCAGGTGATCAGGACGGCCAGGCTGTAGGAAAAACGACCGCTGATAATTCTAGCATTTCCTTACTACCTCTGCAGCAGCCGAAGCACTGGTTGTGCAATGTACAGAGAAGCCATGTCTTGCACAGAAAAGATCCTATTCACATACCCACACTGCTGAAGGGTTTATGCGCAAAATACTCTCATAGCGTTTACCAGTGACGATACAGGTAACAAGACCCCCAGGACTCATATCCTCGAAAAAATATGGCCCTGCGATAAACGATGCTATCAACTCTCATCACACACTCGCTTTGCAGAATCAACTGGTACCGGTAGACGTTTGCATACGGATTTTCCGTCGCCCGTATTCTGCATATCTACGAATTGACATTTCCTTGGAGACGGAAATGGACTTCGTCTGTCAACAGAATGTTCCATGGTCATTCATTGTCCATTTACATGAGACCAAGAAATTCCAGAGCGAGCATTTAGCTTCCTGGGACATCAGGAGGAAGTAACTTCTGAACATGGGCGATTTCATATGGATACAAATGCAGGATGTTTCGTTCCATTTTATGTACCGTGTTGGCAGGCATGTCCAACGTTCGGACAATTCCCTGTGCACTGCATCTTTGCACATCACAGCTCGACTCCTTCTGCAATGCTGTGGTAACGTCTTCGACAGACGTCGCATCAGTTATTTTTCTCCCTCTGGTACACTGCACTTCAAAAGAACCTGTCTCTTCGAATTCTGTAATCATTTTCCCCAGGTGCTTAGCAGACGGAGGACCAGTGCCTTATTTCGTACCCTTGAGTGGCCGGGACTTCTGCAGGACTCTTGGAGCTCGGTCACCGCGCTAGTAAAAGAGTTTTACCAGCAGCACGAGATCCTTCACGAAGACAGTCAGGATGCGCGTCTCGGACTGCGCCTGCCGCGCGGTCTTGATGTGCAAATTCTGCCGCTTAAAGCGCCATCTATTTCTCAAATTTTCGCTAACTTTTTCCATGACTTTTCCCCGTACGTCAGTAATATACTGTTCAAATTTGATTTCATTCTGAGCAGTGGTTCCCTTTCTACATTGCTTTGAAACTGGATCTTTAATTCTGGACACCATGTACATTTCTTAAGACCCAAGAACACTTATTCAGTAGAAGCGATGTGTTTCACAGTAGCAAAGTTGGACAAGTGCTCAGAACTCTTAAGGTATACATTTAGAAGTCCATGTTTACAAGCCTTTCTTTTTCTTGTTTTGGTTGGTAAGACCACCCCTGAAAGTTGCTTACCCTACAATCTTAGCGACAACCATAACAGTACATGCATTCAACTGTCAGAGGTATCAAGACGATTTTCTCTTATAACTTTCGACTCAGTCGTGTCCATACTAGGGTCCCTGTCATCAAATTGATACATTTACCTTTCTCCATCATCCCTGAATGTTTTTAACATAATCACGCGATTACCCTATATATTGAGAACAGTAATGGCCCCATGACACTCCCTTGGGCACCCCCCCCCCCCCCCCCAAGCTGTTTTTACGCATTATGATATCTCAGAACGAAATTCTGTGTCCTGTCTGCTTCTTTACTCAATGCCGAATAACGTTTATACCACCATTATATGAGGCTATGTTGCCTGTCAAGATGAACTGCGTCCTGCCTACAAAAGGGACATTACTGTGACTACATGTAAGAAAGAGAAGCAGAACTAATCCATGGTCGCATCGACGATATTACAAGGAGACCAGGAATATATGAGAGCTTCCACAATAATACAAGTTGGTTCAAATGGCTCTGAGCACTATGGGACTCAACTGCTGTGGTCATTAGTCCCCTAGAACTTAGAACTACTTAAACCTAACTAACCTAAGGACATCACACACATCCATGCCCGAGGCAGGATTCGAACCTGCGACCGTAGCAGTCGCACGGTTCCGGACTGCACGCCTAGAACCGCGAGACCACCGCGGCCGGCAATACAAGTTGGGACATAATCGTATCAAAAATAAGCATCGATTCGGGAATATATTTTTATATTTATCCAATTTACGGACTATGATAACCAGCTTCGTCCTTACAGAACAATGCAGTAGAGGTATTTTGCCTTGTAAAGTGCACTAAACTTGCAAAGCAGTACAACAAAAAATTAATTTACACGTAACTGAGACTTCACAAATCTGAATATAAACAGTTTTCCAATCACATCAATCCAACATAAATGAATATGATGCAGTCAAATCAATAAGCAAAGCAAACTTCGTTGTTGTTATTTGACTATTTACGTGCGACGTACAGTATTCTAACAAGCATTTTGACTCAACGAAACCTGTTAATGGACTGCCGTGAAACGATGACGGACGTGCCTAACGTGCAACGAGCTGGGTGTCGCTGCAAGAACTCCAATTCATATGAATTTCACGTAAGTTATTTGTGGGAAAACAGAAGCTCACAACCGTTTTAATAAGAGTCAATAAACTTGCTACAAGTGCATTCAGCAGATATCATATTACATAAAAGCACAAACGGGAGGGAGACTTTTTTAATAGAAGTAATAGATATTACAAAACAGATAGTAAAAACTCAACATTGCGTAATTTGAAACAGTCGGTAACAAGAACCAGCTTTAAGTAACATTTCTAATGCAACATGAAACCAATATCAAAGTAAAAATTTTCTTTATCCTCCCCTAGCGGAATATCTGAAAAGTGAAACTATCGATATATGTACAGGAATAAAATTAACATTCTCTTATAATACGAATGTGATTTGAATGTTTGATAGTACTGGTAATTTTTTAAAAATACATATCTCGTCATAATGAAGAGGTGCTAATACGAAAATAAAATGTAATAGTTCTTCGTGGGCAAAGATTTCAACTAAGACAAGTGCAATACGAGAGTCTATCTTTTGACAAAAAGTAATAAGCAGCCAGTTTTATAAATGCATGTTGGCTTTGATAGGCTCCTGACAAGCGGAACTTAATCTTTAGTATAACTGTCTTGATTAATGATAATCCTTTTGCCTTGAACCATAACGTCGCGTTTTCAAACTTTGACTAGCTCCCTTTTCACGAAAAGGAGTGCTAGTCGTATACTTGTGTTATCTGTAAAAGAAAAAAAAAACTAGGATCTTCCGATAGTGCAAGTTTAACGTCATTTGTGTGTACGAGAAACTTCGAGGCACCTAAAATAAAAACTGGGATATGTCTCATCTGATTGTTTCCAATTCTGAGTGCCTTTCGCTATGTGATTGAAATGGAACAGCCTTTCTGACAGACCGTTAAAATAAACAGCAGGAACTTGATATGTCTCGTATTCCATAATATGTTGCCAGTTGCATCTGTCTTGTTAGCCATCAGTCTCACGGAAATGAATCATAAGTATCATTATAAACGATAAGTTACAACTTAAGTCTCTTAACAGCTGCTGTAGTAACTCTAATAAAACATTCTGATCCTTTTGTGAAAGAGCTACTATAACAGATATTTATGGCGAACAGTGCGATTTATAGTAGCAGCTGTTCTGTCTCACATGTAGCAGGAAATATAATGTGCGAAAAGTGTGTAAATAATAGAGATCACGAAAGACTTGTTCCACTCCAAAGGACACCACTAGACCAAAGTCCTGTCGGTCTGTTTGAACCTCCAGTTCGCTTCCTGCAAATTAGCCGGTTCTTTCCGGTGTTTTTCTGCCTCCATCCTTTTCATAGCCTCCGGGTCCCCTACGTCGCTTCACGGTCGGGTGAGAACATATTCTGTCGGCGAACCCGGACGGGGTAAATACTGCGTGCTCTGGCGACGCCACCGCTGCGGCGGCAGCGGAGAGAATTATGGGTGTAGTTCGCGTTGACAATACGGTCGAGGGGTGGGGTCGCGGCCCACGCGCGCGTCCCCACAGCCCACTGGGAATTTTTATCGCTGCGCCTGTCTCAAATGTGTAGGTTCATAACAGCGCTCTCTTAGACAAATTGTCCGTTCGTCCTCCTGTCTGCTGTATCTTTTTATTTTTTTTATTTTGTAGGGTGTGTTCTGCCCCTTACACTGCATGCGACAACAGCTAGCTGCAGCGAAATGGTATGCAGCAGTTTTGTTCTAGGCACTGTTTAATGATGCAGAATAAGGAAGATTAACATTTTCACGCCATCTGGCACTGAGAATGGCTGGCGTTGGCCCTGAAATTCAAGCTTAAACCTGTATTCCACTCGAACCTCTGTCTCCGCTGTTATAGTCCCATCATTGAGATCTATTTATGATTAAAATAAACTAAAATTACTATGCCTAGCAGCAGTGGCCCTCACTGCTGCTGATCTCTCATTTTATATAGGGCAACCCACTAAAAGTAGTACATTTTCATTTGGTTATTACAAGGTTTAGCGTATACTTACGTCAATATAACTTACAGGTAACGGTTCTACTCGCATTGGCATTACTGAGAATCCTTTTCTCGAAAGGTACATCACACAAATTCTTCCACCACTGGTCATGCGTTGCTGAAGACGTTCCCGTAAGCTCCTCATTACGTTGTCAAACATTCCTTGAGAAATGTCATCTGTCTCTTCCTGTATTGTCGATTGCAGCTTGCAGCTCATCAGTATTGTGAAGTCGCCGAAAGATACTTTGCTCTCTAGATGACATCTCAGAAAACAAATCTGGAGCTGAAAGATAAGGTCAATTCACTGGCCATTGTTTGTGTCCGAAAAATATCGGTAGTTTATTTGCAGACGAGCCCATTCTGATGACAGTTTGCGTCTTCAAAAATCACAAAATTTGAAACTTCGTGGAATATTACAACTATGTGCCGGACTAGAACCTTTGGATTCTGCGGGCAAGTGCTCTATCGACTAAGCTAGCCGAGCGCATGCCCAAAAAAGACAAAGATCCCGGGTTCGAGTCCCGCACTGCCATAGTTCTAATCTTCCAGAAAGTTTAATTTCAGCGCACACCCAGCTGCAGAGTAAAAATTCCTTCTGGTTCAGATTTGTCTGAAAGGTGTCATCGTGGACAACTCTGTACAGTACTGTTGTGCAGAAATCGCGAATACCCAATTTACCTCCCTGGCCGTAACAGTTAAGCCACCTGCAGTTTATAAACGTGAAACCTTAAATCCTGTTACATAATCTTGTGCAAAGACTTGAGACAGATCTGTGATGTTCTGGAACGGCAACTGAGATACCGCTATGGGTTTCGTTGCGAAGTTGCACGAACGCGTCGGATATTTCCCGGCGTTCGAGCTGTCGTTACAGGTTCCTTATGTTTCACGTAGGTTATGTAACACGTCAAACGTCATTTTCTATCCGCAAGGATATTTTCATGTGTTTGGAACAGGGAAATGATGGTTCCTTCCAAGGCGCTTCGAACAGCTGCAACAATATGCACATCACAGAACTCCTCCACTGCCTCAATACGAGCCTTCACAGCCAAGCTCCCACAGAACTGTACTGCATACTACACTGCTCAAAAGAATTAGGGGAACATGACTTTGGACGTCTGCCATACTCCACTGAAAAGCAATTGAGGGCTGAGTATGTTACCAAATTATATCTTTACCTTTCAAAAATTAAGTACTCAACAAAACGTCATTACATCCCTGATCGTAATAAAAACAATTGACATGTCCGTCAGATGTCGCAAACAAAGTCTACACAATCATTTATGCCGTCATTGGACTCTGTGGGCTTCAATAATGTGTATGTCCACTGTGAACGTTTTTCACAGCCTGTCACCATTCCCCGTATGCCTACGGAGGCCACCCTACGGTATCTGTTCCCATTCATCACTCAGAATCTATTAGAAAAGGTTTTGGAGAGCCTGTGATGGAACAGGTCGCCAAAAAACGGGTGTGTCAAGCATTTACCACATATGCTCCATTAGGATTTAGGTCGGGACTCATCGCCGATTATTCCATTACTTCAATGTCCAGGCTTAACAAGACATCCCTGCTGACGTACGCCACATCGACAGTGGCATTAGAAGGAATTCAAGGTAACCACCGTATGCAGCAGCCACCATATGGTCCAACAGGATGTGATCGATGCACCATACTTGTTAATCATATACAACCGCTCGCTCGCAGAAAGATCCGTACACAAAGACAGGAAATTTGCACAAGTGAAATCAGTACCAAGGAGTTATCCGCTGAATTACAGATGCTTATTACCAACGTCGATTTGGAGTAGGATTTTTGAACGTATGTCGTGCTAGAACATTATGAATTGCCTCGAAGAGAACAACATCGAAAATATCCAGGACGCTTTGGACACCGTTCCTTGCAAGCAACTTCTAAACAAACAGAGTGCCTATGAATTATCATTTCAATTATGTGACTGGATTCGTGATTTACTGTCAGAAAGGACACAGTCAGCAGTAACTGACGGAAAGTCATCAAGTAAAACAGAAGTAATACGTGGCGTTACCCAAGAGAGTGCTACAGGCCTTCTGCTGTTCCCATGACGATTTAGGGGACAATCTGAGCAGCCCTCTTAGATTGTTTGCAGACGGTGCTGCCATTTACCCTCTTGTATACTCATCAGATGATCAAACGAATTGCAAAATGATTTAGACAAGATATCTGTATAGTGCGAAGAATGGTGATTAACCCTAGTTAATAGAAATTGTGAAGTCATCCACAAGAGTACTAAAAGGAATACGCTAAATTTCGGTTACGCAATAAATCGCATAATTCTAAAGACAGTAAAGTTAGCTAAATACTCAAGGATTAAAAATACCAATAACTTAAATTGGAACAGAAAATAAACATTTTTTTCAGCCTTCAGTTGCAAGGTAATTTTTACTTGTTTACCTAGGTTTCAATTCCAGTAATGAAATCTTCTTCAGAACAAAAAATTAAATTATTTTGATTGCCAAACACTGGCCATGTCACAGATTAAAAATTAAAACAATAAAGACGCATAATCATTATGTCTGTCAAAATTAAAACCATTAAGGTGAACGTAGACGGAGCTACGCCGGCCAGAAATAAGGACCACACGTGAGCGGCAGTTTTAATTTTTTGTTCTGAAGAAGATTCCATTACTGGAATCGAAATCTAGGTAAACGAATAAAAATTACCTTGCAGCTGAAGGCTGAAAAAATTGTTTATTTTCTGTACATTTCATGGTTGCTGTACGCGCTGCATGATGTTAAAGATTTTTAAATTGGAACGATCACATAGATAATGTTAAGGGGAAAGCAAACCAAAGACTACTATTTATTGGCAGAACACTTAGAAATTGTAACAGGCCTACTAAAGAGACCGCTTACACTACATTTGTCCACCCACTTCTGAAATACTGGGATCTGCATCAAACAGGATTGAGGGAGGACATCGAAAAATTTCAAAGGAGGTCAGCTCACTTTGTACTACCGTGAAACAGGGAGAGATTGACATGGATATGGTACACGAATTGGGCGGCAGTCAATAAAACAAAGGCGGTTTTTGCTGTGACAGGACCTACTCCCAAAATTTCAATCGCCAACGTTATCCTCAGAGTGGGAAAATATTTTGTTGGCGCCTAGCTACATAGGGAGAAACGATCATCGTAATAAAATAAGAGAAATTGGAGCCTACACGGAAAGATTTAATTGTTCGTTTTTCCAGCGCGCTACTCGAGAGCGGGACGCTAGAGAAGTGGCTTGAAGGTGGTTTCGATAAACTCCCTACCAGGCATTTCAATGTGAACTGCAGAGTAATCACGTAGATGTAGACGTGGATGTAAATGAACAAGAGTTTTCTAAGTGACATCCGTCATGCAAGAATAACACTTCTCCAGGATTTTTCAGATAACCATTAGTGTAGCGTGCACCTTAGTTACTGGCAGATGTAAGTGGTTGTTGTACTTGTAAATACTAGGGTCAAAGCAGATTCACCACCGCCCAGTTGTCATCGGGCAAAGTAATATCGAGTATTTGTTGGGACTCCCATGGTGACATGCCAAGGGATTATGCTCATTAGGGACTAACCGCCGCTGGAATGTATTTCCGAAAGCCTCTGGCGAGGTTACAGGAAGCTGCCAAATCACAGCACCTCGATAACTGACCGAGAGAGTGTGTACGCTCTACAAGACACACACTATACTGCTTAGCACATACTTAACTTTTTTACAAATGTAACACTGTGGAATTCATGCAGCAGTCCCATTTGTAGATGAAATACTATGGAAAATATATAACCTTGAAAACAAGTCATCTACAGTAGCCTCGTATTTCCTGATAAAGCACCCGACTACTTCCTTCTTCCTCGGATAAGAAACCAACTGCGTATCAGGCATTTTCGAAAGACTACGAGGTGGTTTTTGAGATGGAATGGCTTCTGAAAAGCCAAAATTCGGACTTCTGTGATCGACGTCTTTGTCAAATCCATCATTGGAGAAAATGCGTCACACTGAAGGGCTAACACCATGTTTCATGGTCGTAGCTGGATTTTTTTTAGGTAATTAAAACTTTATGATTACCTCTCCTAGTTTCCTGATAGGTGCTTTCCTGTAATCTGTTTCCAACTTCATACGAGTACATCCCGGCGATTTAGTTTGCATTCAGTGATCTGTCGCTCTGCTGTCATTAAAACAGCTGACAGGATATGAGGGTTACAGCATAAGTTTGCGCTTAGCACCCGCCCAGCAAAAGTAAGCTCTATCTTACAGATCTCAAAACTTCCTCTATGACTGAAGAGACCGTTTTGATGTATGGTTTGTCCTCGACTATCTCGTCTTTTAATTCTAAATTCCCCACTTTCCCGACGAAGTTTAATCGAGTCTGGAGCGCTCATGAAAGTGTTATCCAATATACTGCCATAAAATGAATGGATTCCCACTTTCTCAAGAGACGTTCATACTGATTTTATTAAAACAAAGCCAAAAATTTTCGCATAAATCCATGACCCCCAAGAAAAGTGATAATTCACACTCATTGATCTGTTCTTAATTGTCGTACAAGGCTTTTAAATGATCATTGCACTATTAGAACTACTAAAGCCAGTTTTTTTCTTATTTTCATCAAACTCTAGCATTTGATTCTATTCTGCTGGCAGTGATTTTAGTGAATGTTGGTACATGTATAGTTTTTACGTCTTGTCTATCCACTTTATTACGGCATTGTTCTCATTTTGCGGACTTGTCTTTTACCATAAATAGTTTGTAATTAATTTGCCAAGTTCATTTTTATTATGTTTTCGTTTTTTTTCTCTGTTGGAACATTATCATCTACAATCCTTTCTTCATGCCTCAAATGATGTCATATATTAGTCCGGCATTAGTTTCTGAATGTCATTTTTATTATTAGCTGTCTACAGTTTTAATTCATCTCTTGAGCTATACGAGTCTTTACAGGAATCTTCAAGTACTTGAGGGACACAGTTGTCTGAGGAAACTAAATCCTCCCTGCATTCATATAAGTTACTTCAAGCCAAGTGAGCATTCAAAATTGAAACCTAACTAACCTATTTAACACTAAATCAAAATAATTCTCATGATTGTACACAATAAGCTCAGCTGTTGAAATCACACAAGGAAAAAATTACTTAAAAGCTAACATCATTGGCCTACAAGATAATAAAAATGAACTTGGCAAATTAAGAGAAAACTGATAACAGCCGTGAAATAAAATTGTTAGGACTCTACAAAATTAATCTGAAAAACCATTCTGGTAATTTTGACAAATAAAATGGGCACCTCCTGATGTACATTTCTCATATGCCCATTTCTTGTGGTCTGTACATTGTACCCACATTTTCCTTGATATGCTGTTTCTTTTATTGTTTTTCCTTCTTAGTTTTAGTCTTTTTCAGCTGTGGAAAGACGTTTCTTGATATACGAGGAACTTTGCTTTTTTTTTTCCTTTCGAGTTCCTCTTTCACAGGAGTGTTTGTGAAGACTGCCGAGCATCTATTTCTGTTGTTGTTGCTTCGTTGTTTTCTTTCTCGAGCTTTACGGGAAGGTTTGGTGTCTTTTGGAGAAACCATAGTAGCCCTAGACTGAACATTCTCCAAGCCACTGCTAGAAGGCTGCGACTCAGTTTACCTATGTCATTAATTTGGTTCGTTCAAACCTCCAAGGTTGAATTTGGTTGTACCCTTCTTCTATGTCGTCAGCACTTAGAGCAGGAGGCCTATTGTTTAGGGTTTGATCGATCTGTTACGAAGGCAGGAACAAATTTGTGCCCGCCAAAAACGTCTCTATTGAAAGCACAAATGCCACAAGTCTTGTAACTTTTTTGGTATTTGATAGCAGAAAGGCAAGAGGATATGCAGAAGTCACTATTCCTAGAATGTCATACATTGCACCGCGTAACCCGGATGATTTAATATCCACGAGTCACTTGCACTATTCACGCACTTCTTCAATGATCCGTACACTTTCTAGTCCAATGTGTGCAATCTATGGGAACATTGAGAAGGAAATGACAAAAAAACAATGCCATTATCTTTCGCGTAGTTCAGCGTATTAATCAACAGATGAGAACTAAGGTTATCAAGGAGAATAAGACACGGACAATGTTTACAACGCTTTGTGTTAATAACAAAGAGTTTCAAAAACTCGCAAAAATGTTCTTCCATCATCCATTCAGAACGGTTACTCGCTCCATCACGAATTAAATGTTCTTCGAAGTGTACCCGAGGAAAAATGAAGAATGGTGGAATAGAGTTCCCAGTAGCAGAAAGAGCAGCAGCTAATGTAATTAGGCTACCTCGTTCTCCAGATGTGGGTTTGCCTTTTGACCCATTGTAATACCATTCTCGCCAATGTTCCAAATGTCTTTCAGTTCAAAGTTGTACCGTTTTATTACAGTAGTCAGGTTACCGAAAAAGGGGCCGAAATTTATTTTATTGGAGCTAGAAGCTCGGATTAAGCTGGTAGCTTCAGGAGTCCTAACAGACAAGTGTTTGTGTCTCTTCATGAACCCAGAAAACCAATCACACCCGGCTTGTCGAGTTTCAGTGCATTTTGCCGGGCTTCCAGCTCATTAGAAATAGCTGACTGATAACACAATTTTCGCACTTCTTTTGGAATGAGACTGAAGTATATATCAGACGCAGTTTTTATACATTTTGGCAGTTCATTTTCAAGAGCAACTGTCAAGAATAAGTCTGTTACAATAGTAGCCTACATGCAGTGAAGGGTAGATGACACCATTTCTTATATCCTCATAAGAAAACTTTTTACAGTAACGAGCCAATGTCCGGTACTTTATATCGTAATCATTGGCAACACTACGTATTGATTTATTTTCCAATATCACTATTCGAGCCATTTTCAGCATAGTGTCTGCGGGTGTTAGACCCTTAACTGTTTTCCTTTCGAAGTTTCTAGGCATCTTGATACTGAAAACAACAAAAAGATAGGATGGTATCAGAATTTGAAACTCAAATACCTTCTCGGGGATGGTCGTCCCGTTGGTTGTGTGACAAGCAAACGCGAAACGCCATTATGAAAGCTTTGCTGGTATCCAGCATTGTGTGTTTCATAACGATTTGGAAAGACCGTACATAATCTATTAAATTATACGCTACATGACTGTAGAATCCGATCATCGGTGCAGCAAAAAGTTCTGTAGTTAAATCGAAAGAAAATAATGCTTCATATCTTACTCACCAACACTAACTCCTCACTCAAGTGAAGGAAACATCTAAACCTTCACACAACATACGCAAATAGTGCTGCCACTCTTAACAAAGTCATTCCAGTGCAGTGTGACTTCTAGTGGCCGATTTATAACTGTGGGACAACCAATCCGTGTGACTACTATACCCGGTCTCCACTAATCTAAATTATTCTAAATTTTTAATTTCCGGCTTGATGAGTTTGTTCCTTTCCAGTGTTGTGTCTATTTTTCCTATGAATCATCATCCTAGGCTATGATCACTTAAAATTTTAAAATCACGCCACATCTAGTACAATTATTTCATTGTATAATAAAATATAGTAAATCTTAATTTATGTTCCATTCGGTATTTAGCAAATCTGCTGCCTATTTGTTTTCTTCCGAAATGAACATGTTTTTCTTCTCCATAAATTCTGCTAACGTACGACCTTCGTCATTTCTGGTAACATGCTCGAAGTTTCAGTGTCTTTTTCTAGTTTTTGTTCTGGGTTTACGTGAAAGTTTCCCATTATCGCATATCAATGAGAAATGCTGTCAATAATAGTTTCTATAACCGTTCATAAAAGTCTTCTGCCTCTCAGCAAAGCCTGAGCACGTTGTTGGATAGGTTTAAACGACTCCTGTTTGCCATTTCCTTACTCTCAGAATTGTGTGGACCAAATTAACTTATTCTATGGAAATCAGCACGGCTTCTGAAAAAGACGAACACGCAATACTCAAATCACCTCTTCTCAGCGTGCGTCTCCTTAGCAGTGCTGTGGATAGAGTGAAGCAGACGGATTCTGTACGTCTGTAACTTCGAAATTTTTTTGATTTGTCTACACCAAAAACTACAATGCGCTGCCTGACAAAAGAATTAAGCACCCAGAATTGAAGGAAGAAATGAAATGAAACTCAACAACTTGTTGAAGTATGTTAGCGGCAAGAAACAATCAATACCTTCTTTGCGCGATACCAATGGAGATACTATCGAAGACAGTGCTGCCAAAGCACAGTTACTAAACACAGCCTTCCGAACACCCTTCACCAAAGAAGGCGAAGTAAATATTCCAGCATTCGAATCAATAACAGTTGCCACCATGAGCAACTTAATAGTAGATATCATCGGAGTAGTGAAGCAACTTAAATCACAATAAAAGCAAGTCTTCTGGTCCACAATGTATACCAATTCACACTGTATACCAATTAGGTCCTACCCATGAACCATGGACCTTGCCGTTGGTGGGGAGGCTTGCATGCCTCAGCTATACAGATACTCGTACCGTAGGTGCAACCACAACGGATGGGTATCTGTTGAGAGGCCAGACAAACGTGTGGTTCCTGAAGAGGGGCAGCAGCCTTTTCAGTAGTTGCAAGGGCAACAGTCTGGATGATTGACTGATCTGGCCTTGTAACAATAACCAAAACGGCCTTGCTGTGCTGGTACTGCGAACGGCTGAAAGCAAGGGGAAACTACGGCCGTAATTTTTCCCGAGGGCATGCAGCTTTACTGTATGATTAAATGATGATGGCGTCCTCTTGGGTAAAATATTCCGGAGGTAAAATAGTCCCCCATTCGGATCTCCGGGTGGGGACTACTCAAGAGGATGTCGTTATCAGCAGAAAGAAAACTGGCGTTCTACGGATTCGAGCGTGAAATGTCAGATCCCTTAATCGGGCAGGTAGGTTACAAAATTTTAAAAAGGGAAATGGATAGGTTGAAGTTAGATATAGTGGGAATTAGTGAAGTTCGGTGGCAGGAGGAACAAGACTTCTGGTCAGGTGACTACAGGGTTATAAACACAAAATCAAATAGGGGTAATGCAGGAGTAGGTTTAATAATGAATAGGAAAATAGGAATGGGGGTAAGCTACTACAAACAGCATAGTGAACGCATTATTGTGGCCAAGATAGATACGAAGCCCACACCTACTACAGTAGTACAAGTTTATATGCAACTAGCTCTACAGATGACGAAGAAATTGAAGAAATGTATGATGAAATAAAAGAGATTATTCAGATAGTAAAGGGTGATGAAAATTTAATAGTCATGGGTGACTGGAATTCGGCAGTAGGAAAAGGGAGAGAAGGAAACATTGTAGGTGAGTATGGATTGGGGCTAAGAAATGAAAGAGGAACCCGCCTGGTAGAATTTTGCACAGAGCACAACTTAATCATAGCTAATACTTGGTTTAAGAATCATGAAAGAAGGTTGTATACATGGAAGAACCCTGGAGATACTAAAAGGTATCAGATAGATTATATAATGGTAAGACAGAGATTTAGGAACCAGGTTTTAAATTGTAAGACATTTCCAGGGCCAGATGTGGACTCTGACCACAATCTATTGGTTATGACCTGTAGATTAAAACTGAAGAAACTGCAAAAAGGAGGGAACTTAAGGAGATGGGACCTGGATAAACTGAAAGAACCAGAGGTTGTACAGAGTTTCAGGGAGAGCGTAAGGGAACAATTGACAGGAATGGGGGAAACAAATACCGTAGAAGAAGAATGGGTAGCTTTGAGGGATGAAGTAGTGAAGGCAGCAGATAATCAAGTAGGTAAAAAGACGAGGGCTAGTAGAAATCCTTGAGTAACAGAAGAAATATTGAATTTAATTGATGAAAGGAGAAAATATAAAAATGCAGTAAATGAAGCAGGCAAAAAGGAATACAAACGTCTCAAAAATGAGATCGACAGGAAGTGCAAAATGGCTAAGCAGGGATGGCTAGAGGACAAATGTAAGGATGTAGAGGCTTATCTCACTAGGGGGAAGATAGATACTGCCTACAGGAAAATTAGAGAGACCTTTGGAGAAAAGAGAACCACTTGTATGAACATCAAGAGCTCAGATGGAAACCCAGTTCTAAGCAAAGAAGGGAAAGCAGAAAGGTGGAAGGAGTATATAGAGGGTCTATACAAGGGCGATGTACTTGACGACAATAGTATGGAAATGGAAGAGGATGTGGATGGAGATGAAATGGGAGATACGATACTGCGTGAAGAGTTTGACAGAGCACTGAAAAACCTGAGCCGAAACAAGGCCCCCGGAGTAGACAACATTCTATTGGAACTACTGACGGCCTTGGGAGAGCCAGTCCTGACAAAACTCTACCATCTGGTGAACAAGATATATGAAACAGGCGAAATACCCGCAGACTTCAAGAAGAATATAATAATTCCAATCCCAAAGAAAGCAAGTGTTGACAGATGTGAAAATTACCGAACAATCAGTTTAATAAGTCACAGCTGCAAAATACTAACACGAATTCTTTACAGACGAATGGAAAAACTAGTAGAAGCCGACCTCGGGGAAGATCAGTTTGGATTCCGTAGAAATGTTGGAACACGTGAGGGAATACTGGCCTTACGACTTATCTTAGAAGAAAGATTAAGGAAAGGCAAACCTACTTAGAGAAAGCTTTTGACAATGTTGACTGGAATACTCTCTTCCAAATTCTAAAGGTGGCAGGGATAAAATACAGGGAGCGAAAGGCTATTTACAATTTGTACAGAAAGCAGAGGGAAGCAGTTGTTGGGAAGGGAGTAAGACAGGGTTGTAGCCTCTCCCCTATGTTATTCAATCTCTATATAGAGCAAGCAGTAAAGGAAACAAAAGAAAAATTCGGGGTAGGCATTAAAATCCATGGAGAAGAAATAAAAACTTTGAGGTTCGCCGATGATATCGTAATTCTGTCATAGACAGCAAAGGACTTGGAAGAGCAGTTGAATGGAATGGATAGTGTCTTGAAAGGAGGATATAAGATGAACATCAACAAAAGCAAAACGAGGATAATGGAATGTAGTCGAATTAAGTCGGGTGATGCTGAGGGAATTAGATTAGGAAATGAGGCACTTAAAGTAGTAAAGGAATTTTGGTATTTGGGGAGCAAAATAACTGATGATGGTCGAAGTAGAGAGGATATAAAATGTAGACTGGCAATGGCATGGAAAGCGTTTCTGAAGAAGAGAAATTTGTTAACATCGAGTATAGATTTAAGTGTCAGGAAGTCATTTCTGAAAGTATTTGTATGGAGTGTAGCCATGTTTGGAAGTGAAACATGGACGATAAATAGTTTGGACAAGAAGAGAATAGAAGCTTTCCAAATGTGGTGCTACAGAAGAATGCTGAAGATTAGATGGGTAGATCACATAACTAATGAGGAAGTATTGAATAGGATTGGGGAGAAGAGAGGTTTGTGGCACAACTTGACCAGAAGAAGGGATCGGTTGGTAGGACATGTTCTGAGGCATCAAGGGATCACCAATTTAGTATTGGAGGGCGGTGTGGAGGGTAAAAATCGTAGAGGGAGACCAAGAGATGAATACACTAAGCAGATTCAGAAGGATGTAGGTTGCAGTAGGTGCTGGGAGATGAAGAAGCTTGCACAGTATAGAGTAGCATGGAGAGCTGCATCAAACCAGTCTCAGTACTGAAGACCACAACAACAACAGCCAATTAGGTTCATTTCATAGTACGCTGATGCAGTAACGCCTTACTTAATAATCATATACAACCGCTCGCTCGAGGAATAGTTCCGTAGACAAGACTGGAAAGTTTCACAGGTCACACCAGTCTTCAAGAAAGGCATTAGGAGTAGGTCACTAAATTACAGGTCTATCCATATCATTAACGTCGATACGCAGCAGGATTTTGGAACATATATTGTGTATGAACATTATGAATTACCTCGCACAGAACGGTCTATTGACATACAGTCAACACGGATTTAGGAAACGTCGTTCTTTTAAAACACAACTAGCTCTGTACTGACACGAAGTGCTATTGACAAGGACTTCAGATTGATTCCGTATTTCTTGATTTTCAGAAGGCTTTTGACACTGTACCGTACAAGCGGCTTGTAGTGAAATGGCATGCTTATGAAACATCGTCTCGGTTGTGTGACTGGATTCGTGATTTCCTGTCAGAGAGGTCATAGTTCGTAGTCATCGGGTAAAACAGAAGTGATTTCTGGCGTTCCAAAAGGTAGTGCTATGGGCCCTCTGCTGTTCCTTATCTGTATAAACGATTTAGGAGACAGTCTGAGAAGCCGTCTTAGGTTGATTACAGATGATGCCGCCGTTTATCATTTAGTGAAGTCATCAGAAGAGTACAAATTGCTAAACAACTTAGAAAAGATATCTGTATGGTGTAAAAATTGGCAATTCACTCAAATTCATGGAAAGTGTGAGGTCATCCAAGTGAGTGTTAAAAGGAACCCGTTAAACGTCGGTTACACGCTAAATCAGTCAAATCTGAAGGCCGTAAATTCAACGAAATACTAGTAAATACAATTACAAACAACGTAACCTGGGAAGAACACATGGAAAATGTTGTGGGGAAGGAAATCCTAAGACTTCGTTTTAGTGTCAGAATACTTAGAAGATGCAACTGATCTACTAAACAGATTCCCTACACTACCCCTTGTCTGTGCTCTTTTGGAATACTGCTGCGCGGTGTGGGATCCTTACCACACAGGATTAACGGAGTACATCGGAAAAGTCCAAAGAAAAGAGGCACTTTTTGTATTATTCCGAAATAGGGAAACAGTGTCACTGACGTAATACTGGATGTGGGGTGGACATCATTAAAACAAAGGCGTTTTTCGTTCTTCACACGAAATTTCGGTCACCAACTTTGTCCTCCGAATCCGAAAATATTTTGTTGACGCCGACACAATATTCAATAACATTGTAAAACAATTAGGGTACAAAATAATCTACTGATACCGATATGTGGATGACATAATCTCTCTTGTAGATGAAACACATAGCAGGATAGAAGAGCTGAAGAGCTACACAGTAACATAAACACAGTACACCCTCAAATTCACTTCACAATGGAATTAGAAAACAACAAGAAACTAAATTTTTTGGACCTTACAATCACCAGAAACAACCACCAACATGAATTCTCCATCTACAGAAAGCCCACATCCACAAGCACTGTTATCCACAGCTTATCCAACCACCCAACAGTGCATAAATATGCCAGTTTCACACACATGCTCCACAACATAAACAGAACACCTCTTAAACCAGAAAACTACCCGCAGAATCGAAAACTAATCAAACAAATTGATGTTGAAAACGACTCCAAAACAGACATCATAAACAAACTCAACAACAAGGTTAAATGGAAACTTGCAGTACACACAGACAACACAGAAGACCACACCACTTCAGAAATAAGAGAGAGATGGTACACATTAACATACAATAACAAAATATTACATAGAATAGGAAACATCTTGAAAAAGCAAGGGATCCCAATAACATTCAGAACAAACAATATAGTTCAGAAAAGACTAAGACCAGTCACAAATACGTCAGACAAATTCAGCAATGCTGGAATATATCAAGTCACATGCAACTCCTGTCAGACCCACTATATAGGACAAACAAGCAGAAATTTCCGAACGAAGTATACAGAGCACATGAGAACTCTAAAAAGTGACAGCACACATTCAACGTTTGCAGAACACCTAATGAATAAAAACCATAACCCCACTAATATCGAAAACGCATTCTGAGAAATAGCATCAGTCTATACCGACAACTAACAATGCAAGAAAATTACTACATAAAAAAGGCTATAGTCGAAGGGAAAAATGTAATAAATGAAAACACAACATACTCTTTACCGCTCTGAGAGAACTGACCAAGGGCACAGAACAGAAAGCACACACACACACACACAAAAGAACCACTTCCCCATCACACACAGAGACACAAATAGTGAACAGAAGTCGTCGTAATTCGCACTACAGTTTTTCATAGCCTTTCTCGCCACGTGCGATACGCCTCTCGCGACACACGCAAACAACAAGGTGGCGTAATATTCTGGATCAGAAACAAAGTGCAAAAGTTTTGTTTTTTCTGTGTATAAAAGCAGCCACATACCATCCAACGAACGTGAGTACACGAATAGCTAAGCAACAGCTCAGTACACACCAAATGACTGGTTTCCACAACACTACCGCAAACCCCAAGTATATACTGTTGGCATACGAAGTTCACCTTTTAGTATTTGTTTACTAACAGCCGCCCACATGGCTGCAGATGACATGATGTTCTCTAAGTAAAAAGACGGCAACAAAGAAAAAGCACAGAAAATATGTCGCAAAAAGCGCCAATAATTGCTTAAAACATGCTGTAACATACAATACATAAGTTAGTATGAAATTATCAATAGAAAACTATATTTCAAAAGCCGAATTGTAAAAATGTAAAAATGTTTTACTGTGTTTGTACAACCATGCCATTTTCTGCATGTTTTAGATTAAAAAAACCCATTGATGATGGTGATATTTGTCGCCGAAACTAGTTTGGGATAAAAAAGAAGTAAACAAATAACAAGGTGTTTTGCATCAAGGCGGACTCAATTTCTGATATTACTGTTTTTCTATGAAAACACGGACCAAATAGAAGAGTCCCGAGATAATATTATTAGACTGTTAGAAATATGGTTAGGTTAGGTTGTTACTGTGACTGATTATACCCAAAAAAGAACCGTTTTCGGTCAATATTCTCTCAAAATAATTGTTATTTTTATGCAAATATACATATATAAATCAGGAGATCGGCTCTGCTTACGTATATTACATGAGTGTGAACTGACGTTACTAGTGCCTTTTTTCCCACAAATGAGTTAGTTAGTAATTATCGAAATGCGTTTACAACTTTCAAGTAACAATGGAAAGCAATTATATGAAGCCTGATACCGGAAACCTTCCAACAATCGAGCATGTATAACTTAAGCCGCACCGCTTGGCAACGAAGTCAGGCTACGTTCGTCTACACAATACATTGCGTGTCCTTGATTTGGCGTGGCCAAGTGGTGCCGGCACGGTAGCTCAGCGTGTTCGGTCAGAGTGCTTGCTACCCTCTGTAATAAAAGAAAGCTGAGTGAACGGATCAACGTAAGGTGACGGGTTCGCCACGGGTGGAGGCAAAATTATTTTTTCCTCTTCATATATGCAAATCGCCCTGGGACATTGTTATTCGTGTAAGTTAAGATTTTTCTCCAGTAATCGTTATTACATGTAAGAGCGCACTTCCTCAGTAATGATTCCGTGATTTCTGTGTGTTTAAAATACGAAATATGAAATTGTTGGAGATGAAATTGCTGTGAGCGAAACAACCGACAGTGAACTTTATATTTTTTCTTGTCAGAAATAATTCACCACTTTTACCGAATATGTAGCGATTTCCGAGTATGCGGTTAGACAGGAATCTAAGAGCACAACTTAAACTACTGGGAATGTAACTAGCAGTTGTCATCTTCATAATCTTGCTTGTCACAGGTATTTATCTGCGATCGAATGTTGAACCACAGTAGACACAGATGAAAGATCTCTGCCGTAATATTTTTAGACTGTAGCACCATATTCGAAACATTTTCACTCATAAGATGCGTGTGATAAACTTCGACGAACTGCAGGAGCTCTCGAAAATGCGTTTTTTTTTTTTTTAATTTTGTTTTAAAGACCCAAATCGTTGACGTATCATATAGAGAAGTGGACTATTTAATCATTTGGATCTCTAGGAGCAAGTTATAACCACATTCTGTTTATCTTCTTATTCTTTGAAAGTCTCAGAACCAATTTTTCAGGTGTTTTTATATATGTATTAGTACGATGTGGTACTACAGACTATTCCTGACTCGTTTTCCGAAACGTAAAATCCAAAACACGATGTCAGTGTAAACGAGAATAAGATAACATAATGCGGCATTTACGACAATCTGCAGAATACAGTCAAATACGCTATCGTTAACATGCATGCATGGAAACATGCAGTCAGAGAAACTGTAAAAAAAATTATGCATTTCAGCTGAGAATCATGGAAATGGATATACTGCGCCTGGTACTGTTAAGGAGGAGGCTAGGGCGATGAGGCACGTCAGCTGTATGGAATGCGGCGTCATGCGTTATGGCAACGTAAACTCAGTTTTCGGTACTTCGAAGAATAGCGCACCTGTGTCGTCTGCTAGCCGCTTTGTGTTCATGGCGCTGTGCGCGCTGTTGCGCATGCGCGGATCTGCGGCCGCTTGCTTATGATTGGCTCGTGCGACGCGAACCGACAACAGCACTTTGGTTCTCTAGACCCGAACGGTATCGCTACCGAAATGCATACTGAGTAATTCAGGGACTCTAATTCGAGTACTAGACCGTTCGGTGCTCTTGAGTATCGAAACGATCTGGGCCAGATGCCTTCCTGGCGTCTAAGGATCTTAACTGTTTTACAACCCCAGATACACTAAACACTACATCAGCCATCCTTTTGTTTCTTGGATAATTGAAAGGGGGAATGGTGCTGCAGTCCTCTACCATAAACGAGTTTATGAAGGCTACATTTAGAATTTCGGCCTTCTGTTTATCATCAGTTACATTACCCATACTGTCAGCAAGAAAAGATATTGAATTATTTGTAGCGTTCATAAATTTTACATACGACCAAAATTAAAATTTAGATTTCTTAAAAGACACGGATAGGAAAAATGAGCCAGAATCTTTGTTTGGTTATTTCAATCAAGTATCTGTTGTAAATTTTCCAACTCGTGTGCAGCAGGATAATAGGTCACTTATCGATAACATTTTCTTAGATGTGCTCAGGCAGAAACAATTAATGTGTACCCATTTGTTAATGGGCTATCTGATCATGATCCACAGTTAATGGAAATAACATACACAGCACCTTATAGGCTTCAGGCAGGTTCATACACGGCAGGGAGGCTTATTGATGAGACCAGTGTTTTAAGAGCAGTCTAGAAGAGGTAGAAAGGGATGAAATACACACAGAAAATAATGTTGATGCCAAATTCAATTTATTTCACCGTAAATTTGTCTCAATATTTGAGAGTTGCTTCCCTGAGACGTTATCCAATAAATCCATTACAAACTAAGCCATGGATTACTAAGGGAATTAAGATATCGTGTAAGAGGAAGAGGGAAATATATGGACAGGCCAGAATAAGCCAGGATCCGAATTTACTTGTTTACTACAAAAGATTCTGTAATATTTTAAGGAAAGTCATTAAGAAGTCGAGAAGCTTATGTGTTCTGACAGAAATTAATAATGCGGATAATAAGATTAAAACTATATCGAATATTGTCAAATGGGACATGGGGCAGCCTGACAGTTCACAGCATACCATAGCAATAAAGCTAAATGATAATGTTGTGAGTGATAATTCACAAGTTGCAAGTATTTTTAACTATCACTTTCTGAATGTAGCAGCAAAAATAGGGTTAAAGGGTTCAGTTGAAGAAGCAAAAAAGTATGTTAAAAAGGTCAGGACTTTAGAAATAGCACCAACATCCCGCACTGAAATTAAGAGAATTATGAACATATTGAAAAACAAGAGCTCATGTGTTGTTGATGGAGCCTCTAACAGAATTCTGAAATGTTGTTCTAAGTTAATAAGTGGAGTCTTTAGTGATATGTGTAATGCCTCTCTGGCACAGGGAATTTTTCCAGCCAGACTGAAATACGCAGTTGTCAAATCTATTCATAAGAAAGGGGACAAGAGTGACTTAAATAGTTACAGACAAATCTCATTGCTGACTTTATTTTCTAAAATATTTGAAAAAGTTATGTATTCAAGAGTAGTCTCACATTTAAGTGAAAGTAAATTACTCAGCATGTCACAATTCGGATTCCGGAAGGGTTACTCAACTGAGTATGCTATCTACACATTTACCCATCAAACAGTACAAGCCCTAAATAACAAATTATCGCCAGTTGGTATTTTTTGTTATCTTTCCAAGGCATTTGACTGTGTGGATCGTGTCACACTCTTAGAAAAACTCAGGTTTTATGGAATTGAAGGCTATACACACAGCTGATTTGAATCATACTTAACGAACACAAAGCAAAAAATTGTGCTGAATAACACAAATATTGTTGGGAGGGTAGTAAATTCTAGCGAATGGGGAGTTATGACAAAGAGAGTCCCACAGGGTTCGATTTTGGGTCCTCTGCTGCTCCTGATTCATATGAATGACCTCTCACTTAACGTTCAGCAAGCATAACTAGTACTCTTTACAGATGACACAAGTGTTATAATAAATCGCATTCCACAAAAAGCAGCTGAACATGTAGTTAAGGATGTCTTTCAAGAAATTTTTAAGTGGTTCTCAGAAAATGGACTCTCCCTCAATTTTGAAAAAACTCACTATATCTAGTTCTGTACACTGAATAGAATCATACCGACAATTTATGTAACATATGGACAGAGCTCAGTTAACAGGGTAGATTTCTCCAAATATTTAGGTGTTCACATTGATGACAACTTGAACTGGAAGAAGCATATTACTGAGCTTCTTAAACAATTAATTTCAGCTTCTTTTGCTCTTCATATAATCGCTAGTCTTGGTAATAAACAGATCGGCCTCCTAATGTACTTTTCACTAGTTTTGTGGGGTAACACACCATTTTGGCATAAAGTATTAATTGCACAAACAGAGCAGTGAGAATAATTAGTGGTGTTCACCCAAGGACGTCATGTAGGCACCTATTCAAGGAGTTAGGTATTTTAACTGCACCATAAGAGTACATATATTATCTAATGAAATCCGTTATAGATAATCCATCTCAATTTGTGAAGGACAGTGATGTTCATACGTACAACACTTGAGGGAAAAATGACCTTTCCTATCCGTTATTGAAGCTGTCAGGTGCTCAAGAAGAAGCACATTATTCAGTAACAAAAATCTTTATCATTTTCCCAACAACATAAAGTGTCTGGCAGGTAGCAGATCAAGTTTTAAATCTAGCTTAAAATCATTTCTTTCGGACAACTACTTCTATTCCATGGACGAATTTCTGTTTTAGAACTGGTATATGTAGTTGCATGTGTAGAACTAAAAATTTCAGAAATATTAATATTAGCACTATTCATGTGTGTATGTATATTTTGTAACCTGACTTGTTCCACATAATACCGATAAAGTAATCGTAAAAACGATCTAAGGAACATGACAGAACTAAACTAAACTAGGGAATCTATAACAGAAATTCTCCAAAATCTCAGTCGACAGACACTTGGAGACAGACACATTACGTTTTATAAGACCTGCTTTGAAAACTTCAAAAACAGTTTTTCAAGCCAAAAATTACGAGTATTCTTCCGTCCACTTTTTCTCTGTCGAAGCAACCGCTCATATAAAATTAGACATGTAACAGCTCGCACAGAGGAGTATATGCAGTTGTTCTTCCCATGTTCCAGTCGTGAATGGAAGTGGGACCACGCACTTCGTACGGTTCGCAGAATGTAGTTGTAGATGTAAAAAACTTTACGTATTTGATTTGATTCACGGGCAGTGAAAAGACAATGAACAGTGTAGACAGACCAATGGAACGGCTGAAAGCACAGTGCTTTGGGCTCACTCGCTCCCGCGTGTCCCGACATTTCGTTGCCCAGAGGCCAAACGAGTGACGTCTTTTGTCGTCACGGCCGCCCACCCGGCGACGCCACTTCAACCCGCATCTCGCTCGCCAGCTGTTTGTGTTCATGCTCTGATGAGCGTCAGTGCCGCATCCTTCCTCTTACGACTGTCTGACTGCCGCAGGACGAAAAACAGCACGGAGTCTTTCCGCAGAGGAAACAAACAGGATTCTTAGCTTCCACTTCTGGGCATATGAAGTGGTAGCAAGACGGGTGGAAATGCTTGACGCAGCCATTTGTGTGTGTGTGTGTGTGTGTGTGTGTGTGTGTGTGTGTGTGTGTGTCAACAGAACACCCTTGCAGAATGGGTATTCGTTAGCCTGTTGTAGTACTGTACGAAATACCACAAAATCTAGAATTTTTGGTATCCCTCAATTCACTACAATTTATTGTTTGAGCAACTCACGTAACAATTTCTGCAAGAGTAAGGTGCACTGTGTAGAACTAATGAAGCAGGTTGTTTCTAACTGTCGTAAAATTCTGTCATACTTGAGCATGCCTTAGTTGGATAACTATAAATTAACATTAAAGTCTACAAGTTTCCAAGCCACCTTACGGTGTGTGGTGCTCGGTATTTCTGGTACCACTGTCATTAAACCCCTTCCCTATTTCTTAAGCGAATGGGGCGTGCGAGAGACGACTATTCTGATCTCTCCGATATTCTGGCTGTGTTTGTTTGACGAGGCGTATGTGGAACAAGATATGTTGTCCGACTGTTCTTGGAGCATATTGCGTAGAAATTTCGACAGTAAACCTCTCCTTGATGCATAGCTTATCACTTACATCGTCAGCCATTGAAGTTTGTCGAGCATCCAAGTAATGTTCTTGCGTTCACTGAGCGAACCTATGACGAAATGTGACGCTCTTCATTGCATCTTCTACATCTATTAATCCAACCTACTAAGGATTTCAGACTTAAGGACAGAACTTGTGAGCCGTTTCTTTCGTGGGCGAATTACATTTCCTTAGCATTCGTCCAATGAATATCAGTCTGACATCTGCTTTTCCTACAAGTAGTTCTAAGTGGTCTTAACGCTTTTGGTCGCTCCCGACGGTTACTCCGACGTATTTGACAGATATCTTCCCCCCAATTTCTGTCAGTCATGTTAACTGACTGGCAGAATATTTGGTATATACTCCTGCTCAATTATGTAGTTAAAGCTGTTTACGGGGTGCTTAAAGTCAAACCCGTTGGCACAGTTCAATCACTCACTGGCTATTTTGTGGAAGTTGCCATCCTCTTCCACTCGCTAAATCAACAAATGATGAAGCGTTGAGGCCTTCCTTGAATCTTTCTGTCTCTTCCATTAATACAGATGGGTAATGGTTTCAGATTTATGAACAGCGTTCAAGTATTAGTCCAGCACGTCTTTTCTTATAAATCTTGGTCTTGGGCGGAAGCATGTATCATAGTTTCCGGTATAGAAATCTTCCTAGCAAGTCAAACATATTTCAAGGTGGTTTTTTATTTAGGGCTGCAGCCACACAATAAAAATTACTGTGCAACTGAAGCATGAGGAGCTAGCGTCAGTCAACACAGCAACAAGAAGAATTTGGCCAAAATAAGGAATATAATTATGTCACACTTGACAAGATAAATATTATCACATAACAGATAAATAGTATCCATCAGGCAACAAGAATTTATGTATCTAACCACAAATAAACATGGAGAAAAAGACATCAAGCCTAGCAAAGCAGCAAATAACTTAAAAGTAACCCTAATCTCACACCTTCCATACGAGAAAAAAATATCATCATGAAATCCCAAGAAAATATCATCGTCTACACAAAGTCTCTCCTTAACATAATATCTTCAAAATAAATATGTCATAAAGACTCATTATAAAACTAAAACTACGTACAGAATATCATAAACATCATACCATTTGCCGACATAGGCAAAGCCTGACCTATTCTCAATACAGTAAGACCTTTTAAGAAATGGATTAGTACAAACCTTGAAAATTCATTAGGTGCAAAACCATGAAACATGGTCTGCCAAAGCGTCGGCCACATGACCATTATCTGAACCCGCTTACCATTTACTTCTGTATGTACCAAGGTGACTACTAAGCTGCTGAAGTATGTAGAGCTGTCAAACCTTAACAAAACTAAGGCAAGATGATGGTAGCCGGCCGCGGTGGCCTCGCGGTTCTAGGCGCGCAGTCCGGAACCGTGCGACTGCTACGGTGGCAGGTTCGAATCCTGCCTCGGGCATGGTTGTGTATGATGTCCTTAGGTTAGTTAGGTTTAAGTAGTTCTAAGTTCTAGGGGACTGATGACCACAGCAGTTGAGTCCCATAGTGCTCAGAGCCATTTGATGGTAAAAAAGGGAACATTTACAAGCACAAGGTGGGTCTACAACAGTAAATTTCATAGGATTAAAATTTGCAAGTGGTAAAAAATTGCAAGAATAAGGTGTAAGTAGGCTGTTTACATTTTCTTATTGGTAACGCCACGTAGCGCTCGGTATGAAAAATCACTGGCTGTGCTGTGCGCAGTCTGTGGCTAGTTTGCATTGTTGTCTGCCATTGTAGTGTCGGGCAGCGGCAGCTGGATGCTAACAGCGCGTAGCGTTGCGCAGTTCGAGGTGAGCCGACAGCAGTGGTGGACGTGGGTAGAGAGATGGCGGAGTTTTGAAATTTGTAAGAATTGGTGTCACGAACTGATTTATATATTATGACTATTAAGGTAAATACATTGTCTGTTCTGTATTAAAGTCTTTCATTTGCTAACTATGCCTGTCAGTAGTTAGTGCCTTCAGTAGTTTGAATATTTTATTTAGCTGGCAGTAGTGGTGCTCGCTGTATTGCAGTAGCTTGAGTAACGAAGACTTTTGTTAGGTAAGTGATTTGTGAAACGTATAGGTTAATGTTAGTCAGGGCCATTCTTTTGTAGGGATTTTTGAAAGTCAGATTGCGTTGCGCTAAAAACTATTGTGCGTCATTTTAAGCACAGTCGTGTAAAATTTTTCAAAGGGGTCGTTTCAAAGGTTCATCATAAATATCAAAGAAAATATATGCCATAGTCTATGACGTATCTGCCTATAGGTAATAAACCAATTGCAAAGCACTCTACAATTTATCCCAAACACAAGGCAAGTAAAGCATAGTATGACCTGCATACAACATTCTTGAAAAGACAAAGCATGAGTATGGAAAACAATAAGATACAAATTAGGTCTGGTAGTATCAGTTGTGTGTGTATGTTGTCTATCGAGCTGTGCATGTGTTTCCTAATTCATTTAGTACATATGAGAAAATCATAGCTTCCACAAGAACAAACAGGCAAGATAAGGCAATAGGTTATTAGTAGGCAATAAAAGAAAGTGTCATAGTATATAGTAGTAATTACATCAGAAATGTACATTGCTGTATAATGTAGTATGGCTGTTGCCTGTTGTATTGCTCTTACAGAGAAAAAAATTCATCAAGTACGGTATATCAAAGGTTGCATAAAAATCTCAAGCAAGTGTCAACTGCATATCATACAAAAGAAACTTTAGTGTAGTGACAGAAAATTACTACTGTCAACCTGCCATGACTGATCTAAACTCATCTTTTATACTGATAAGCAAGAAATATCATCTCATGAAATAAAATCGACTTCAACGAAAATAGGGTCACTAAGCCCTAACCATTACCTCAATAACATTCATCACCATCTCATCAGTAACTTCACATAATACATTATATACATAAGCCACCCTCCCCCCCATGAACCACGGACCTTGCCGTTGTTGGGGAGGCTTGCGTGCCTCAGCGATACAGATAGCCGTACCGTAGGTCCACCCACAATGGAGGGGTATCTGCTGAGAGGCCAGACAAACGTGTGGTTCCTGAAGAGGGGCAGCAGCCTTTTCAGTACTTGCTGGGGCAACAGTCTGGATGATTGACTGATCTGGCCTTGTAACAATAACCAAAACGGCCTTGCTATGCTGGTACTGCGAACGGCTGAAAGCTAGGGGAAACTACGGCCGTAATTTTTCCCGAGGGCATGCAACTTTGCTGTATGATTAAATGATGATGGCGTCCTCTTGGGTAAAATATTCCGGAGGTAAAATAGTCCCCCATTCGGATCTCCGGGTGGGGACTACTCAAGAGGATGTTATCAGGAGAAAGAAAACTGGCGTTCTACGAATCGGAGAGTAGAATGTCAGATCCGTTAATCAGGCAGGTAGATTAGAAAATTTAAAAAGGGAAATGGATAGGTTAAAGTTAGATATAGTGTGAATTAGTGACGTTTGGTGGCAGGAGGAACAAGACTTCTTGTCAGGTGACTACAGGGTTATAAACACAAAATCAAATAGGGGTAATGCAGGAGTAGGTTTAATAATGAATAGGAAAATATAAATGGGGGTAAGCTACTACAAACAGCATAGTGAACACATTATTGTGGCCAAGACAGATACGAAGCCCATACCTACTACAGTAGTACAAGTTTATATGCCAACTAGCTCTGCAGATAACGAAGAAATTGAAGAAATGTATGATCAAATTAAAGAAATTATTCAGACAGTGAAGGGAGATGAAAATATAATAGTCATTGGTGACTGGAATTCGGTAGCAGGGAAAGGGAGAGAAGGAAACGTAGTAGGTGAATATGGATTGGGGCTAAGAAATGAAAGAGGAAGCCGTCTGGTAGAATTTTGCACAGAGTACAACTTAATGATAGGTAACACTTGGTTCAAGAATCATAAAAGAAGGCTGTATACATGGAAGAAGCCTGGAGATACTAAAAGGTATCAGATAGATTATATAATGGTAAGACAGAGATTCAGGAACCATGTTTCAAATTGTAAGACATTTCCAGGGGCAGATGTGGAATATGACCACAATCTATAGGTTATGACCTGTAGATTAAAACTGAAGAAACTGCAAAAAGGTGGGAATTTAAGGAGATGGAACCTGGATAAACTGAAAGAACCAGAGGTTGTACAGAGATTCAGGGAGAGCATAAGGGAACAATTGACAGGAATGGGGGAAAGAAATACAGTAGAAGAAGAATGGGTAACTTTGAGGGATGAAGTAGTGAATGCAGCAGAGGATCAAGTAGGTAAAAAGACGAGGCCTAGTAGAAATCCTGGGTAACAGAAGAAATATTGAATTTAATTGATGAAAGGAGAAAATACAAAATTGCAGTAAATGAAGGAGGCAAAAAGGAATACGAACGTCGCAAAAATGAGATCGACAGGAAGTGCAAAATGGCTAAGCAGGGATGGCTAGAGGACAAATATAAGGATGTAGAGGCTTATCTCACTAGGGTTAAGATAGATACTGCCTACAGGAAAATTAAAGAGACCTTTGGAGATAAGAGAACCACTTGTATGAACATCAAGAGCTCAGAGAGAAACCCAGTTCTAAGCAAAGAAGGGAAATCAGAAAGGTGGAAGAAGTATATAGAGGCCTATACAAGGGTGATGTACTTGAGGACAATATAATGGAAATGGAAGAGGATGTAGATGAAGACGAAATGGGAGATACGATACTGCGTGTAGAGTTTGACAGAGCACTGAAAAACCTGAGTAGAAACAAGGCCTCGGGCGTAGACAACATTCCATTGCAACTACTGACGGCCTTGGGAGAGCCAGACCTGACAAAACTCTACCATCTGGTGAGCAAGATGTATAAGACAGGCGAAATACACTCAGACTTCAAGAAGAATATAATAATTCCAATACCAAAGAAAGCAGGTGTTGACAGATGTGAAAATTACCGAACTATCAGTTTAATAAGTCACAGCTGCAAAATACTAACGCGAATTCTTTACAGAAGAATGGAAAAACTAGTAGAAGTCGACCTCGAGGAAGATCAGTTTGGATTCCGTAGAAATGTTGGAACACGTGAGGCAATACTGACCCTACGACTTATCTTAGAAGCTAGATTAAGGAAGGGCAAACCGACGTTTCTAACATTTGTAGACTTAGAGAAAGCTTTTGACTGTGCTGACTGGAATGCTCTCTTTCAAATTCTGAAGGTGGCAGGGGTAAAATACAGGTAGCGAACGGCTATTTACAATTTGTACAGAAAACAGAGGGCAGTTATAAGAGTCGAGGGACATGAAAGGGAAGCAGTGGTTGGGAAGGGAGTGAGACAGTGTTGTAGCCTCTCCCCGATGTTATTCAATCTGTATATTGAGCAAGCAGTAAAGGAAACAAAAGAAAAATTTGGAGTAGGTATTAAAAATCCATGGAGAAGAAATAAAAACTTTGAGGTTCGCTTGGAAGAGCAGTCGAACGGAATGGATAGTGTCTTGAAAGGAGGATATAAGATGAACATCAACAAAAGCAAAACGAGGATAATGGAATGTAGTCAAATTAAATCGGGTGATGCTGAGAGAATTAGATTAGGAAATGAGACACTTAAAGTAGTAAAGGAATTTTGCTACTTGGGGAGCAAAATAACTGATGATGGTCGAAGTAGAGAGGATATAAAATGTAGACTGGCAATGGCAAGGAAAGCGTTTCTGAAGAAGAGAAATTTGTTAACATCGAGTATAGATTTAAGTGTCAGGAAGTCTTTTCTGAAAGTATTTGTATGGCGTGTAGCCATGTATGGAAGTGAAACATGGACGATAAATAGTTTGTACAAGAAGAGAATAGAAGCTTTCGAAATGTGGTGGTACAGAAGAATGCTGAAGATTAGATGGGTAGATCACATAACTAATGAGGAAGTATTGAATAGGATTGGGGAGAAGAGAAGTCTGTGGCACAACTTGACCAGAAGAAGGGATCGGTTGGTAGGACATGTTCTGAGGCATCAAGGGATCACCAATTTAGTATTGGAGGGCAGCGTGGAGGTAAAAATCATAGAGGGAGACCAAGTAATGACTACACTAAGCGGATTCAGAAGGATGTCGGTTGAAGTGGGTTCTGGGAGATGAAGAAGATTGCACAGGATAGAGTAGCATGGAGAGCTGCATCAAACCAGTCTCAGGACTGAAGACCACAACAACAACAACATAAGCCACATAAATCACAATCATATACCTCATTAAATATCATCAGTAATCATCAAATACACAAATATTCAGTAAACTTCATTATACAACACATCTCAAATCTACCAAATAAAGTTCCCTGTTCTGTCTACATCAGTTGTCTCCCACACAAAAAACACCTCATAGCCATAAGTACAAAACATCCAAATACTGTACACAAAACACTTGAAATGAAAATAGATCCTGAGAAAAGGAAATTGCAGCGCACAGCAAATATTCCTTCTGACAGTAGACAAAAATGTATGAAAGGAGCAGGCTGTAGATAGCATCAAATAAATTGTAGAAAATTCTCCTGAGTAACGGCAAAGTAAATCCAAATATAAGTGCAAGTCCAGAGTTATAAGACAAATATGCTGTAGTGATATCAATCTGGTAGTAATCCAGATCACAGAGTTGTTGTCTGTAAAGCTGTGTCTGTGTGCCCTATTCAAAGAACTCTTTGACAAGTTACAAAATCAGGGAAAATCGACCATTATAAAACAATAAATGAGAACAGCGAGAAACTTAACATCAGGATTGATGGTCACGGAATCAATGAAGTTAAGGAATTCTGCTACCTAGGCAGTAAAATAACCAATGATGGACGGAGCAAGGAGGACATCAAAAGCAGACTCGCTATGGCAAAAAAGGCATTTCTGGCCAAGAGAAGTCTACTAATATCAAATACCGGCCTTAATTTGAGGAAGAAATTGCTGAGGATGCACGTCTGGAGTACAGCATTGTATGGTAGTGAAACATGGACTGTGGGAAACCCGGAACAGAAGAGAATAGAAGCATTTGAGATGTGGTGCTATAGACGAATGTTGAAAATTAGGTTGACTGATAAGGTAAGGAATGAGGAGATTCTACGCAGAATCGGAGAGGAAAGGAATAAGTGGCAAACGCTGATAAGGAGAAGGGACAGGATGATAGGAGATCTGCTAAGACATGAGGGAATGACTTCCATGGTACTAGAGGGAGCTGTAGAGGGCAAAAACTGTAGAGGAAGGCAGAGACTGGAATACGTCAAGCAAATAATTGAGGACATAGGTTGCAAGTGCTACTCTGAAATGAAGAGGTTAGCACAGGGGAGGAATTCGTGGCGGGCCACATCAAACCAGTCAGTAGACTGATGACCCAAAAATAATAATAATAATAATAATAATAATAATAACAAAGTACATTGCAGTCATACCAATCCAATATTAATCAAATTCTCAGTGTAGGTACGTTGCCTGTAAAGCTGTGTGAGTGTGTCCTTTCGTGAAATTCTTCGACATTCGTAATATGGTGTACACCCATACTACGTTTGTTTCTCAAACTTTCCACTTCCAAAACATTCAGATGACAAATTCGATTAATTCTGTATTGTCCGTTATAGGAAAGGAAGTATTTTCGGGACAAGCGTTTCCCTTTATCAGACAATCTTTGTGATCTGACAAGTACTTTTTGACCTACCTGAAATGTTCGTTTGATTTTCGAAGGCTGCTGGCATTTAAGTCTCTTTTCTGCAGCTCGTTTGACGTTGCGTACAGCTATTTCCACAATTTGATGGTGTCGTAAGCATTGTGATATAGGCATCGGCACAAGTTCTTTGATTCTGTCAGGCGGCAGTTTGTTTTTCAGTACAAGGTACGGAGAAACTAAGGAAGAAGCGTTGGGAATAGAGCTGATAACATCCTGAAATGTGTAGGGGAGAGCGGGGCAATGCCGTACAGCGCAAAGAGCGCCGCACGGTGCTGCCACATAGCGGAAGTAACTATAATCAGATACAGAGGAGTCTATATCGTTCAACGACGCAGACGTCTTCGACAATCGGTTTCAACTTATTTCGACTGTTTTCTTATAAAATCTGTAGATAATAAGTCTAGAGGTGAGCGAACTATGTTAATAGGAACAATATTTAAAGTAGCTCTATTTAATTACGCATTTCTTTGCCTTTTTTAAACATCAAATGTTAGACGTTAAATTTCGTGATTGTTGGGTTAGAATTTACTATGGAGAGTCATGTTGTCTCGGGGCAATACCGTGCTCGAAGCACGGTGAATGGTATATCCCCATATGGTAATTTCTTTTGGTATTTTTGTGAACTAGATATTTGGAAGTGTGTGTGTATGTGTGTCATCTTACAAGTTTTCTTTTTTTATCACAGATGGTGAGAAACAGAGCCAGAACCACAGCAAGGGGCAAAGGGTGGACAGAACATGAAATGAATTGCGCACTCCACGATGTTACAGAAAATGCAAAGCCACAGAGAGTAGCTGCAAAAATGTATGGAATAACTCTTTCTACTTTAAGAGATAGGCTACAAACAGGAGATTGCTCTAAAGTTAATTTGGGAAGAAATCCTATATTTTCAAAAGAACAGGAAGATGGCAGAGCTAAGCATGTTATTTTGCTAGCAAAGACATTTTATGGTATATCGTCGATGGAGTTGAGGAGATTAGTTTATGAACATGCTGAGGTAAATAATATTCAGCATAATTTTAACAAAATATCAAAAAGAGCTGGACAGGATTGGCTCTCTCGGTTTCTTAGAGGAAATCCATCAGTCAGCATTCGCAAACCTGAGGCTACCAGTCTCAATTGGATCACAGCTTTTAATTCAGGTGAAGTTAAGATTTTTTTCTCGAATCTCGATGCCTCCATAATTTATAATTTTTATGAGACAGGAATATCAACGGTTCAGAACCCAGGAAAAATTTTAGCACCCATAGGAGCTCAAGTTGGCTCAGCAACAAGCTGGGAGTGTGGGAAAAATTTTACAGTGTGTTGTGCAGTGAGTGTCAGTGGGGTATATGTGCCTCCAATGTTTATTTTTCCGAGGCTTAGGATGACGCCTCCCCTACAGAGAGGAGGATCACCAAATTCAATATACGAATGTAGCAAGAGTGGTTGGATGACTGAGGAGCTCTTCCCAAAGTGGCTGAAATATTTTGCTAACTTTACCAAATCCTCTAAGGACCACACCATTCTCTTGATTTTAGACAATCACACTAGCCATGTCTCTGTAGAAGCGTACAACTTTTGTAAAGACAATGGAATAGTAGTGGTAACACTATCGCCTCACTGCTCACACAGGCTACAACCTTTAGATGTGGCATTTTTTCAGTAGCCTGAAGGCTGCATTTAATCAAGAATGTTACAATTTAAGAGGTCTAATCCCCACCAGAAAATAACTCCTTACGACATTTGTCCTATCTTTAGCAAAGCCTTCATGAGGATTGCTAGTACTGAGAAGGGTATCTCTGGCTTTAGCAAAACAGGAATTTTCCTTCTAAATCCTAACAAATTTAATGACGAAGATTTCACGCGTGTGCACCCAGACGAAGAAATGGGCCAAGCTTTATCAGTTGTTGGGGATTGCAGCGCCAATAATGTTAAAAGTAGTGACACAGTTGTGCTCTGTTCTTCAGAGACAGCCACTGGTGTCCCCGATTATAGAGACAAAGCCTCAGGCCTACACGTTCAGCCCAAAGTTGGGCTACAATTCAAAGATATTTTTCCTTTACCAGGACCTCTTAAACTGAAGAAAACTGTCAGACAACATCATTCCTCAACTTTTACTTTGACTTCTAACAAAGCTAGTTTAAAAAAAAACAGCAGTAAGCAAAAAAGCAAAATTAATAAACAGAGAAAGAAAATCAGTGCTAAAGCCTAAGGGAAAAAGCAAGTTCAGAAAGTTTGATTCAAAGATAAGACCTCAAAAGTTTGAAACATAGAAATGTCGACGGAATCTTTCTTTGGATTCTTCATCGGATGATGATTTGGACCTACCACTGCACAAACTTTGTAGTGACGATGAGATGGATGACGTTGACCCTTTCGGAGAAACTAGTGTTAGGCCTACGAGCAAGAATGGAACTTTTAGGGACGACAATTCTGTTTGCATGCTTTGCGGAGAGTTTGGGAAAAACAGGGAGCTGTGGTTTCGATGTGTGGTTTGCAGTGGATGGGTTCATTCAAAGTGTAGTGCATGTGACAGCTGAAAACTATATTTGCGACTACTACCATTAAAACAGGGGATAAATGCGTCCCGAGGCAAGTTGACACCGTAACCCAATAATTTTGTTTTACCAGTAAAAGGATTTTCTGTCTTTAGAAACTTTAATAAGTTGTAAAATTTACGTTTTTTTAATTCTAAATAAATTCTTAATTTCGAATTTCTTAATTTCATTTTTTACAGAGTTTTTGTCATTTTATGTGCTATGCTGTATCATAAAATATATTGCGCAGTATTACCCCACCCCTCGGGGTAATACCGTGCAACGTAACACTTTTGTAAAACAGCTGTAGGAACGTAAATCGATTTAATATAGCAAATATGAAGCCATAAACGTGTGGGGCATTGATTTCTTGCCCAAAAATAGGTGTTTAGCATTACAATTGAGTTCGAAAAATACGAAATATTTGGAAAATGACTTACGTGCACGGTATTTTCCCGCTCTCCCCTAAATGTATTTGTTCCATTCTCTGTGTTTCTGGTGGCAAAACAATCTGCATAGTTTACCCGTCGCTTTCATAATGCTTTCAGCTGGATTTTAAGAAGCGTGATAGCGGTAAATGTATATGGGTTTGATTTTCCTGCTCGAGACAGTGCGAGTCCATAACTTGACCTAAATTGCGGATAACAAAGGCGGCGGACACAGTTTTCCCAGTAGCTTTACGCAAAGGTGTGAATGAAACAACTTTCGGGGTGAGCTCTTCACCTACGAAAATATAATTAAGAAGCCTTGTCTGGTGGTAACAATAGACTCATATAAGTCAACAGCTGCTAGATGACATAATTTCACAGGATACAACTGAGCATAAAAGGAAGATATTGCTGCCTTGGCTTTGTGGGATGATTTGCATTTCATAAGAACACAACGAATGCGTTTCTCCATATTAAAAAATAAAACGTTTGACGAAGAATGAAAAATCATTTTCGGGCTCGACAGTGAGCGTATGTATGTACCATAGAAGTTTGTTAAGTAGATGCTCGGGAATGCAGAAAAGGCAGGTAGCACTGTCAGGTGTTAACCGTTTAAACAAGATGTTATTCCGAAGGAGATAGTAGAGTCTGATAGAAGATCTGGTTTTGTCGCGCCATTGCCGTTTGATGACTTACCAGATCGGATCCTTGTCTTGCTCTTTAGCAATATCGATCATTGCCGAAGAAATAAATTTTTCGAAAGCTACCTGTTGAATGTATAACACACTGAAATTGGCGTGACAAAATTCTGCTGAAGAACCAGACGGAGTACTACCAAGTGAGCGAGATAATGCAGAAATGGCTCTGAACACTATGGGCGAGATAATGCATCAGTGACAATATTTTCAACACTGTGAATATATAAATTGTTGTATATACATAGTCCAGCGAAGTAAACACTCATGAAAAGTTTTGCTGACCTAAGAAATTGCGACGCTCTGTGATCAGTAGAAATCTTGGTATGTTTGCCAAATAAGAAGTGAAGGTTTTGGGAAAAGGCCCAAATGAGTGCTAAACATTCAAGTTCTTTTATAGAATAGTTACGTTCAGCAAGAGACAAAACGCGGCTAGCGAAAGCAATGGTTTTTTTTTTTTTTTTTTTTTTTTTTTTTTTTTTTTTTTTTTTTTTTTTTTTAACACCACGCCGTCTTCTTCGCTCTTTTGAAACAGATAGACAGCAAAGGCCGTTGTAGAACTGTCAGTAGCCAAACACGAGTCGTGTGGAATATCAGGATGAGAAAGTAGAGGAGCGTTCAATAAAGCTTGTTTTAAGCTGACAGATTCTTGTTGAGCTTGGTCTTCCCAGAACCAGTTGGAGTTTTTGCCGCTAAGTTGGCACAAACGTGGGTTATCGAGAGCCTTGTAGTGCACAAAACGACCGAAAAAGCTGACCAGACCGAGAGAACGTCTGATTTGACGTTTGGAAGTGGGTGTGCTGATGCCATGGATAGCTTGCAAATTGTCTGGGTTAGGTTCAGTGCCAGAAACAGATGTGACATGGCCTAAAAATTTACTGTTGGATTTGTAAAATTCCGATTTGCTCAGGTTGACTGTAAAACCATGGTCAGAAAATACTTGTAATAATGAATCAAGGGTATCATTGTACTCATCCCAGGACTTTTCGGATAGGAGAATATCATCGACATAAGTGGTAATCTTATTTTTCAAATAATCTGGTAAAATAGAATTTAAACCTCTGATGAATGCTGCAGACGAAATGTTTTATCCAAAAGGAAGTTTACGGAACTGATAGCATATGCCAAAAGAGAGAAAGGCCGTATATTTGTGGCAATTAGGGACGAATTCAATTTGACAGAAACTATATTTTAAATCAAGGGAGGAGAAAACTGTGACGCCAAGAAATTTCTTAAGAAACTCTTCCAAGGTTTGCGGTATATCAGTTTCCGATGTAATAATGTTGTTAATTTGTCTCCGAGCGAGAACAAGCCTCAGTGAACTATCTTTCTTTCTCACAATATGAAGCGGACTGTTGTAAGGGCTGGTTGCCGTCAACCATCCGGCTCAGTAATACCTTGTTGAAGCATAGAATTAATTTCTTCTTTAACTTTCTGACGATAAACAAAATAAATGATGTAGTATCGTCCAACAAAAGTATTGCGTGGCTTAACTTTAAATTCATAAAGAAAACCACGAATAGAGCCAGGTACATTATCAAAAATGTGAACATCAGTTAGTAGTATTTTGCGTAATTGTTGTTTATGAAAATCAGAGGTGACTTTTCAGTTATCAACTTTGTTCTGAATCGTGCCGAAAATGTCAATCACAATACCGTCAACGTTGTGGTCATAGTACGGGCCAGCAGAAATAAAGTATGTGGTGTACCAGTCGATATTTCTATTTGAAGAAAGACAATGCAGGTGACTGATATCTTGTTCCTCGCAAGAGAGGCTCTGATGAAAATTTAAAGATATCATATTGCCGTCATTTTGTAATGAAATACAAGAGTTGTTAAAATCGAGCACTGCTTTATGTCTGTTTAAGAAATCGGTGCCTGAATGACTTCAGTTGTTAATAATGGATCTATAAGAAAGTTGGCGAAAATGTGCGACCTTGAGTAGTAAATTGTAAATGAGTTTGAGGTTTAACTTCAACGCTTTTACCAAGTGCAGCACCATTTATTTTGATTTTGTTAAGAATTAACATGGGACAAGAAACATCAGAATTGCAACGGCTGAATGCTGCGTGACTCATGACAGTAATGGGAGAACCAGAATCCAGAACTGCTTAATACGTGTTTGCCAACTTGAGCAGTAATAACAGGATGATAAAAATGTTTCCGAGACTGTTCAGATTCACGTAACAGTTAATCCTTGATGTCTTCGAAGCGGGTGGTATGCTCGAAAATGTGTGTGGAATGCAATGTACCCTGTGTTGGCGCGGTGTGGCATCGTCTGACACCTTGTCCACTAGTCATTGTTGCATAGAGTCTGCACCGTTCGGTGCGTTGGCAGAAGCGACTTCAATGATTTGAACAGTGTGCTGAGCTTCTGATTGATATAGATTACCTTGTCGCGGATGAAAATGTGAATCTGGTTCATTTAAGCATTAAGACTGGTTGTGATTAAAGTGTCCTTTACTCCTGCAATTATGATTAAAGCTTTTATTTCCTGGCTTGTGACCTTGAAAATGCTAGGCATTGCCATAAGAGTTTTGCTGGTACGGCTGTTGTCTGTAATTACGGAAAGTGTTCCTGTGTATAAAATAATTACCAGAATCATTTTGCGAGAATGATTGCTGCTGTGACAGCTATTACGGCAAAGGATGATTCATGTGTTGTCCGGAATTAACATACTGCTGACTATATTGTTGAAAATTGTGATTCTGCTGTCGGTAATCATTAGGAAAACTTTGGTTCTGCTGAAAATGTCGTTGCTGATTACCATTAAAATTCTGGTGGTTGTCAACATTTCTATTACGTTTTTCTTTCCCACAATAGTTACTCTTATTGTGATTAAAAAACGTACCAGAATGACCACCGTTGTGTTTGTAGTGAAAATTGTGGTTGTTAGAAAATTTATTATTATTATTCTGCTGAGTAATTGTAAAATGTCACGAAATTCATGTATGTTAGATGTTTGTTAACCTGCTCTTGACGCACATTTCAAGCTTCCTGGAAGTTTTGAAATACAGAGGTGGGTCAAACCTGACGGGCTGAGTGGCTCAAATAAATGCTGGTTTTGTTGCACCATATGTTCAAAGCATTTTGTTAGCGTTTCAGAATTCGAGTTGTTGAAGTTCGGAAAATTTATCAGTTTGTCTTCTACGGCACGCTGTGTCGTCTCAGACCAGTACGCTGCAAGGAAAGCGCTTTGAAATTCTTCAACTGAAAAACACTGGCGTGCAATAGGTCCCATTCTCGTTGACAGTTTCCCTTCCAAAAAGCTACATTTAAATTCTAATTTATGAGAAACAGGCAAGTTTGGTGGCAAAGAAGGAAATTGATGACTCCAATCTACGGGATATGGAGAATTAGGACCATTACGAAATACTTTGAATTTTCTCACAGCTAAAAAATGCTTGAAGTAGAAACTATCAGTTCTAAAATTACACTGCGGCACAATTTGTAATTTAATTTCTGTTTACGTCGATTCTTAGGTTGTTTTTGAGGTAAATGGACATGCTGATTCCAAAACTATAATTAGTTTTTTCCTATCACTTCAAGTTTTGTTTCTACCGTTGTTACGCATCCGATTACACTTCTGACAGGTAACTTGTTTGTTTGTTACAGAAAGCAGTGCTGAACTCTCTCGGCGAACCTCAAACCAGTGACGACTAGAGGGGATAGTGACGCCACGCGACTGGTTTAGATTCATATTGTCTAGACCTGGGGTTCCCAACAAAATTTTCTGGAGGACCCCCTCATCGAGCATGATTGGTGCCTTGTCATATCTCAGTATCAAGTACCTAAGAAAGCGAAATTACGAGTCTTTTTATACGTTTTCTATGTTTGGTTCTTAGAAAAAACATTCACATATTCATTACTGAAAAAAATATTGAGCTTAAAGCTTTTTCAATTTAGCAATCATTGTTATTGTTAAATTTTTTATTATTGCTCAAAATCCTTGTCTTCAAATCTGGGTGTTTACTACAACAAACTCCTTAAAAAAAATAAAAAATTAGTATGAACTGAAAATGACAGAAAAATTAAAACTGAGTGACATCAAATGCATTATCTTCCTTTTCATCTGAATGCCTTTCTCGTTTTAATGAACCACTTTTTAACGAACTGTTCCTTTTTAATTTCGCGAACAGTAGCTTCCGCGAAAGACAACGCTTTACAAACACTGCTGTTTTAATACAGAATAGACTTGGCCACTGTTTCTATGTTTCGATACAGTGTATCGATACGTGGAGCTGTTTCAGGGTTTCGGCCGGCCGAAGTGGCCGAGCGGCTCTAGGCGCTACAGTCTGGACCGCGCGACCGCTACGGTCGCAAGTGCGAATCCTGCCTCGGGAATGGATGTGTGTGATGTCCTTAGGTTATTTAGGTTTAAGTAGTTCCAAGTTCTAGAGGACTGATGACCTTAGAGCCATAGTGCTCAGAGCCATTTGAACCATTTTTCAGTGTTTCGAAACTGCTATGTTTCACTGTTTCGAAACAGTGGTGTTTCATTCCGCTCTGTTTCGGATAACGGGACCAGATTCGATCTCGAGCCAGTCAGAGAAACTGTATCGTTGTTTCAAGATAACGCTGTTTCAGTCCACTTGTGCTTGGAACGGACTAATTGTATCGAAACAGTGATGTTTCATTTCGCTTTGTCTCGGACGAGATTCGGGCACGGCACAGAACGGAAATACGTTTAATATACTACTTGATCAAACTCTTTGAAGAGTGTCGAAATCTTCTTGACAAACAACAGCATGAAGCTTAAGACTTCCAAAAATAAAGCATCGTTTCTGATTGACTGCTCTATTCCGAAATGGCGTAATATATGCAATATAAACACTAACAAACAATACAATAAAGCACACTATTCGCATTCAAAATAATAAAAGTGTGAAAAACATTCAGTTAAATTACACATCTCGTGTAACATATGTTATATACAGTAATCGCATTAAAAAAGGCAAGTAAACCTACAACATTTTGAATTAAAAAAGGCGTAGAGTGGCAGTTTTTAGACATCTACTTAAATTGGATGTACTTTCAAGCAATGTGATTAACGGATCATTGATGGTGTAATGGTGAACGGGAAGGGCTGGGAAGCATGGTGGATTTATAGTAATGATTTGAAACACTTTGGGGGGAAAAAAATTTTTTCTCTTATATTTTGTTATTTTTTCTAATTATGGGGCTTTATTCATGAGTCTATAGTCAATGTGCCTATTCTCCACAATGATTTCTTCTGTGTGCATGGATATTAGCAGGCTGGGTATATATTATCCATACCAACGAAGTGTGGGAATCCCAGTAGCGTATCCGTTGTTTCTGCAGTTTCTTGTCGCCTCCAGTACCGTTCGTGTTGGTTCTTCTGTCTGCAGCCATGGCATTACGAAGCCCGGTGTGGGATTATTTTATGAAGATAAATCCCGAGAAAATTAAACGTAACTTGTGCCCGACAGTGTTATCGTTTGAAAAAGTAGTTCAACTTCTTGCTTAAACAGACACTTGCGACATAAGTATCCAACAGTTAATTTAAGTGAAACTCGTTCGAAATCAGTTTTTATGAATCCGGGCAGTGACGGAGCCAGTTCAGTTTCCACAGCAGCTGTTCAGGAATCTGCCATTTCAGTGCCTGTGCGTCAAGATGAACAATCTGTGCAAGAAATACCCAGCACTTCCACCAGTTCAGTTCCGGGCAGGTGTGGCAGACAAACAAATATTACTGGATTTGCATCAAGACTAGTGCCTTCATCCAAACGAGCCAAAATAGACGAACAGATTTTAAGACTTGCTGTTAAAGAATACCATCCATTTAATGTAGTTGAGAGTGTAGAGTTTAGAAAAATGACTTATTTATTAAATGAAAACTATGTACCTCCCAGTAGAAAAAAACACTCCCACAGTTTACTCTCTCAAGTGTTCGACTGCACGCTAGTGCGAGTAAGATCTGCAGTGCAGGCTGCATCCTACATCTGCATTACAATAGATGGATGGACATCTGTGAAAAATGAGAATTATATTGCAGTGACTGCTCAATTCATTGACGAAAACTGCAATCTTAAGTCATATTTGTTATCTAGTTTTAAATTCAATGGCAAGCATACAGCAGAAAACATTTCCAGTTAATTACAAAATGTGACTTCAACTTCGGGTATTACTAATAAAATTGTAGCTTGCACTACAGATAATGCACCTAATATGGTAAAGGCAGTGATGATGTGCAAGTGGTGGCATGTACCTTGTTTTGCACATACAATGAATTTAACTGTGCAAGCAAGTCTTGAACCAATTACAGACACAAGGGCAAAGGTAAACTAATAGTGGAATTTTTCAAAAGAAGTTCTCAAGCACTTAAGAAATTACACAATATACAGAAGCAAATGGGCTTCCCTATTTTAACACCGAAACAAGATTGCCCTACGAGATGGAATTCCAAGTATGAAAAGTTTGACAGGCTTTTGAAAATCAAAGAGGCTTTGCAAAGCACCCTCGCCATCCTCAGTGTGGATTCACAAACAAAACTGTCCCATGAAGACTGGTCAATTATTGAAAAATCTTGTGAAATACTATCTTCTTTTGAACAAGTCACAAAAGAAATTAGCGGTGAAAGAAATGTAACCTTGTCAAAAGTTGGCTTATTAAGCAAAGGTTTACAAAGTCATTGTCTGAGACTGAAAAACTCAGATCACAGCAATGAAGCCACTAATAGGGTAATTGTTAAACTTGAGGACGGAATCTGTACCCGCCTCGTTCATAAGTTTGCAGATAAAGCAATTGCTTGTGAAGCAACATTATTGGATCCTCGCTTCAGGGTGGTTTTCCAAAAACTGGGCATCGATTAAAAGAAACAAAAGATGCAGTAATTAACAAATGCTGTGTAATACGACAGAAACCCACTCGATGTTCTACAGAAAATCCACCACCAGCCAAACCAGTTGTGGTGAGCACATTACCGCTAGCAGTGGCAACGTTTGGCAAGATTTTGACCAAGCTGTAGGTGGCTTGATCCAAAGTGTAGACAATCTACGTTCTGCAAGCATAGTCGAGCTCGATAAATATATGAAGATGCCACTGATACACAGATCACAAGATCCATTGCTGAGGTGGAAAGAAAATCGTGTGTTGTTTCCTACACTATTTGAAATAATGAAACGACGTCTTTGTATTATCGCCACCTCTGTTCCTGTGAGCGCATAGTTTCAAAGCAGGGGCAAACAATAACAGACAGACAATCCCGTCTTTCAAGCGAAAAAGTATCAAAAATGATATTTCTAAACTACAACTTAGAATAGGTACAGCAGATCTACTCAGAAATGAAACAGTAAAATTTCAATTCATTTTGTTCTTCTCTGGACCGAGTGCACTGAATTTATATTTGATTCTATTTTGTTTAGTCCACTAAATTGTACAAGTAGCTACCTTACAAAAAACATTTTTCTCTAATTTTTTGCACACAGAAGACAGGTTTTTGCTCACCATTCAGTGAGTTTAATTTTTTTTGTGTATGTTATTTATTCATTTATGTGTTTGAGAATAATTATTTGATTTGTGTATGTATATGTTTGTGTGCTTATTTTTGTAAATGTGCTGTGTTTGGTTATGACACTACAGGCATCTTGATACTTGTTTATGATAAATAATTCTCATGCAAATTAACAATGTTAATTCGATACTTTTGTTTTTGGCGTTCAGATACTGTGATAAAAATTGCATTTCAACAGCAACGTAATTTCATCTCTGATTTCCTGGGGAAGTTTATAATAAAATGGTAATACATCTGCTTGCTGTGCGTACTTGAGAGAACTCCATGTACTTGTTCCTCAAACAAACTTCTTTAGCAAGAACTATAAGTGCCGCGCTGGATTAGCGGAGCGGTCATGGACTGTGCGGCTGGTCCCGGTGGAGGTTCGAGTCCTCCCTCGGGCATGGGTGTGTGTGTTTGTCCTTAGGATAATTTAGGTTAAGTAGTGTGTAATCTTAGAGACTGTTAGCAGTTAAGTCCCATAAGATTTCACACACATTTTTGAACATAACTATAAGTGGTGTAGAGGCAGATCTGCCATGATATAGGTAAAGTAGGTAAAGGCATTACACTGTATGAATTGTTTTAAAGTTTAGTCTGTATTTTATACTTCAAAAAAACATCTCTATCTCTGCATTACAGTTATCTTGAAATGTTTTCCAATTCTATCAAGTGTACTTACTACGAGATGTATCCAGCTAAGTTGTGAATGTTTGATGAGAAACTGCCATACTTGACCATTGTGCTATATCCTCCAGTCTGTTACGGTAATTTTTTGGTCTGTGTGCATCAGTCACTTTGCATCCTGCTCTGTGTAACAAACAATGAAAAATTTAACTGTGAGTAGTAAAAGTGTGAGTGGCACACTCATAAATGTTAATTCAGAGCCTCGCTTCCCGGAATGTTATCTCAATAGATTATATCTCATGATATGCCTTTTCAAGAGCACATACAGATTATCAGTCATAAAACCCATCAAAATTATGCACTAGAATACAGGGAAAAGAGTTTGGCAAAATCTGTTATGTCAAACATAATTAGTCAGACCTCGGCCAATTGGAAAGTATGATAGTCACATGACACGAAAACAGCGCATTTGCTACAGGAAATATGGAACTGCAAAGACGCCTAAGTGAAAGTTTCATACTTTCTGCGATATGATTGGCGGCCTCGCAACTCATTTGTGTTTTTATGACAATATTTATACAGCAGACACTTAATATGATATAATGTGAAGGCCTATACTATTACAAAACACAAACTGGTTCACTGTTTCGAAACAGCGTTTCGAAACATTACATTGTACTGTTTCATTTGTTTCGAAACAGTTATGTGTTTCAGTTTGCCCGTCTCTAATAAAGAATACTGAATACGTAAACAACACGGCCTGTGAAAGCACTGGCTATAAATTAGCAATGGCCGATTGTCGTCTGAAGTACGAGTTTCTCTGTAAAGTGACTATCAGTTGTCAGCTGCAAAGAGGCAGCGAGTGTAGTCTAACGGCACACAGCAGAACTATTTTCCTCTATCTAATTCCATTTTTGCGCTAGAGTGTGCTAGTGCCAGTTGGCTCTAGGAAGACGTTAGACGCAGAAGTTAGCGTTCGCGAAAGCTCTGCTCATTCAGGAAGCGGCAAAAAAATCTGTTATCATACGAACTACATTTAATATATTTTTTTATTCTAATAGCATCTTTCGGACCCCTCTGGCATGGCTCGCGGATCCCTGGGGGTTCCGCGGACCACCGGTTGGGAACCACCGTCCTAGACTGCTGTGGTCAGTTACGCATGAGATGCTGTAGTAAGCAGGCGTGCTTGTCGCTCTGATATAGTGAAGCCGGCTTCCGACGCGTAGTGCAAGAATTTGTATTTACACAAGATTAGCAGTATTTACTACTTATTTATATATAAATGAAAAAGTTTCTTTATGTCTGCCGCTGGTAGTTCGCGTAGTAAGTGCTTAAACAGCCCCGATTCGTTTTGTTATATATGTGGCAGTTTTAACATTCTCAATCAACGGAAAAACAACAGTAATTTTGTCAGGGAAGCCTATTTTGCTTATTTTAAAGTAAAAATTGGCGATCAAGCTAAATCATGGGCTCCTGACAAAGTCTGCAAGAAGCGTGTGAAAGGTTTGAGAATGTGGACAAAAGGAACACGCCATCAACTTCAGTTACATAGCCATATTGTTGCTGTTAGCGACGAGTAGGGTGAGCGATTCCACCAAAATTTGAAGGTCATGGAAGCAAGGAATCAAGGTAGATGGGATGTCAGTATGACAGCTGACTACAGTTGGAGGATTAAGCGAGAATGTCCCCAGATGGAACATTGTAGGAAAAGTTCTAAGCGAACATTTGTACCGTAATATCTTTGTTTCTATTATTTGTATAAACACAAGGTAACTTTGAATATTATAATAACCTTTGAATGAATAAGATATTATAATATTCTACAACGTTTGGTTAGTACCTACTTTATTTTCTTTTGAATGCCAAGTTGCATGATGTGAAATCGAAGCTGTACTGTAATAATAAGCAACTATCGTAATAAAAATGGAAGTCTTTCATACTGTACAAGTTAGCAATCTGGCTGCAAGAATTTTGAACAGTATGAACTTCCTGGATAATTAACTTGGACATGAAACGTAGAGTAAATGACTTGGCAAAATTTGATCACAAAAACTGTCTCTGAATAACGTAAAATGGCCCTCATTGAATAAATAAAAAAGAACATAATATTTTCTCCCTACTTCTATTATGCGCGAATCTGGATAACACGTTGCAGTACAGCTCTGTCTTGCGCGCCACTATGCTAACGCACCTGAGAGGTGAAATGAGTTCTCTGTTAATTGCAAATCGAAATGTTTATCCAACATACTTCGTTGGATGATCCATTAAAAGTTTGGTAAGAAAACGAAATTGCGCATAAATGACAACTATATATATACTCCTGGAAATGGAAAAAAGAACACATTGACACCGGTGTGTCAGACCCACCATACTTGCTCCGGACACTGCGAGAGGGCTGTACAAGCAATGATCACACGCACGGCACAGCGGACACACCAGGAACCGCGGTGTTGGCCGTCGAATGGCGCTAGCTGCGCAGCATTTGTGCACCGCCGCCGTCAGTGTCAGCCAGTTTGCCGTGGCATAGGGAGCTCCATCGCGGTCTTTAACACTGGTAGCATGCCGCGACAGCGTGGACGTGAACCGTATGTGCAGTTGACGGACTTTGAGCGAGGGCGTATAGTGGGCATGCGGGAGGCCGGGTAGACGTACCGCCGAATTGCTCAACACGTGGGGCGTGAGGTCTCCACAGTACATCGATGTTGTCGCCAGTGGTCGGCGGAAGGTGCACGTGCCCGTCGACCTGGGACCGGACCGCAACGACGCATGGATGCACGCCAAGAGCCTAGGATCCTACGCAGTGCCGTAGGGGACCGCACCGCCACTTCCCAGCAAATTAGGGACACTGTTGCTTCTGGGGTATCGGCGAGGACCATTCGCAACCGTCTCCATGAAGCTGGGCTACGGTCCCGCACACCGTTAGGCCGTCTTCCGCTCACGCCCCAACATCGTGCAGCCCGCCTCCAGTGGTGTCGCGACAGGCGTGAATGGAGGGACGAATGGAGACGTGTCGTCTTCAGCGATGAGAGTCGCTTCTGCCTTGGTGCCAATGATGGTCGTATGCGTGTTTGGCGCCGTGCAGGTGAGCGCCACAATCAGGACTGCACACGACCGAGGCACACAGGGCCAACACGCGGCATCATGGTGTGGGGAGCGATCTCCTACACTGGCCGTACACCTCTGGTGATCGTCGAGGGGACACTGAATAGTGCACGGTACATCCAAACCGTCATCGAACCCATCGTTCTACCATTCCTAGACCGGCAAGGGAACTTGCTGTTCCAACAGGACAATGCACGTCCGCATGTATCCCGTGCCACCCAACGTGCTCTAGAAGGTGTAAGTCAACTACCCTGGCCAGCAAGATCTCCGGATCTGTCCCCCATTGAGCATGTTTGGGACTGGATGAAGCGTCGTCTCACGCGGTCTGCACGTCCAGCACGAACGCTGGTCCAACTGAGGCGCCAGGTGGAAATGGCATGGCAAGCCGTTCCACAGGACTACATCCAGCATCTCTACGATCGTCTCCATGGGAGAATAGCAGCCTGCATTGCTAGTGCCGACATTGTGCATGCTCTGTTGCCTGTGTCTATGTGCCTGTGGTTCTGCCAGTGTGAACATGTGATGTATCTGACGCATTTACCTGAAGTTCCATTAGATTTCTTCCTTCACAAATCAGTTTCATCATCATGTCGACTGAACAAAATGATAAATTGAGACTTTAAATTTGAATCATACTATTGCCACAGCTTCTTCGCTTGCGTAACTCTAACACAGTTGAACTTCGACAGCACTCTCAATCAAAGCTAAACATTGTCTGCGCCACTGCGCTCTCGTGCAGCTCAAAGATACTCATTTAACATCTGCGATACAGCTTAGAACATCGCTGCTCGCTCACAATCTCAGAAGGGTTTAATTTTTTAAAAATACTATTTTAAAAGATACCTAAATTATATAGTAAATGTCCTTTCAACATTTCGCATTCCAAGGACTAATTGTTTAGGCTGGTCATTCATACATCGTCAGAACTTTGAACACCTTTCAACTAACTTACAGTTTGAATTTTGGGAAACTGTTCCTTTGTGTGCATCTAAGTTTCGTGTATCTTGGACCAAAGTTCTAGGCTGGGCATCTATTCGCCAAAAAACTTCATTAGTGGATCAAGTTCGAAAATCTTTCTTAGTGGTCACTTACGCCATGCGCAAAATGTTCACTCCAAACTTTACAATTATGCGGCCAGGAGAGAAAGCAGCACGTTGTTACGTCCATCAGTCAGCTTCTTCTTCTTTTGCTTAATACAAGCTTCAAACAGATAGCACTAAGTATTATCGACTGGACGTCCTGTTCGGCGTAGCGTTAATTTTGTATGTGGACCACTGCATAGAATTCAGATCCCAACATCGTTAGGTAATTGAATGTTGTTGTTATGGTCTTCAGTACGAAGACTAGTTTGATACGACGGTTCAATCCCGCGTCCGGCAATCCTGATTTAGGTTTTCCGTGATTTCCCTAAATCACTCCAGGCAAATGCCGGGATGGTTCCTCTGAAAGGGCACGGCCGACTTCCTTCCCCATCCTTCCCTAATCCGATGAGACCGATGACCACACTGTCTGGTCTCCTTCCCCAAACTAACAAATCAACCAACTAGTTTGGTACAGATTTCCTTGCTACTCTGTCCTGTGCAAGTCTCTTCATCTGCGAATAACTACATCCTTCTGAATCTACTTACTATATTCATCTCTCGGTCTCTCTCTACAATTTTTATACATCGCACTTCCCTCCAGAACTAAGCTTGTGATCCCTTGATGTCTCAGAAAGTGCCCCATCAACTAATCCCTTCTTCTAGATATATTGCGTCATAAATTTGTTTTCCCCCCAATTCTTTTCAGTACCTCCTCGTTATTTACGTAATCTACCCTCTAACCTTCAGCATTCTTCTGTAGCACCACATTTCGAAAGCTTCTATTCTTTTCATGTCTAAAATGCCTATATTCTATGTTTCACTTCCATATATGACCACATCCCGTACCATTACTTTCAGAAAAGACTTCCTGGAACTTAAATCTATATTCATTGTTAACTAATATCTCTTCTTTAAAAACGATTTTCTTGCCATTGTCAGTCAGCATTTTATATCATCCTTATTACTCCACCCATCGACAGTTATTTTACTACCCAAATAGCAAAATTCATCTACAGCTGGTAGTGTCTCGTTTCCTAACCTAAAGCCTTCAGCATCACCTAATTTATTAAGACTACAGGACATTATCTTTGTTAGCTTTTGTTGATGATCATCGGAAACCATGCTTTCAAGACACTGTCCTTTCCATTCAACTACTCTCGTAAGTATATAGAATGAAATTTTCACTCTATAGCGGAGTGTCCGCTGATATGAAACTTCCTGGCAGATTAAAACTGTGTGCCGGGCCGAGAGTCGAACTCGGGACCTTTGCCTTTCGCGGCAAGTGCTCTACGAACTGAGCTACCCAAGCACGACTCACGCCAAGTTTGGAAGGTAGGAGACGAGGTACTGGCGGAATTAAAGATGTGAGGATAGGACGTGAGTTATGGTTGGGTAGCTCAGTTGGTAGAGCACTTGCCCGCAAAAGGAAAAGGTCCCGAGTTCGACTCTCGGTCTGGCACACAGTTTTAATCTGCCAGGAAGTTTCACTCTCCTAAGTGATTTTCTGTCTCTCGCAGAATTACAGTGTCATCAAAAAACCTCTTTTTTTTCTTTGTCCTTGACTGTTATTCATACTTCAAATTTTTCTTTGGTTTCTTTTACTGTTTACTCTAAGTAGATATTAAATAACATTGGAGATAAGCTACAATCCCGTCTCATTCCCTTCTCAACCGTAACAGCAGTGCAAGCACAATATGTTTATGTGGTTTGCATACATTCAGGGGCAGGCATACATTCATGGGCAAATCTAATGTTACGCTAATTGATTTATGACCCCATGGGGCTGATTTATGATCCACAAAGGATAATCCAGCCTTATGAGAAACCTTCAAACCTCCCCCTACTCCTTCCCTTCTCCTCAGGGAAATCCCCAACCATCCCTCTCCCCTGCAGCAATACGAGCACACTTTTGATGTCAAATTAGTTGAATAATTAGCGAAATTGATCAGTAAATTCCTCCCTCTCCCTCCTGGGAAATCTCCACTCCTCTCCTCTACTCGCCCCCCCCCCCCCCCAATCTGGAAATTGGTCATAAAAAGACTAGGTCTGTTCTGAGAAGGGAAAGACATAGAGTGCTTTTTTTTATTTTTGGTGCAACACTGTTGGCAATTGGCAGGAACAGTCCCTCCCCTCTGTCCCTTAACCATCTCTCCATGCTGATACAACTGCTGTTTTTGAATATCATAAGCTTTTGAAGGGAGTTTCTGGTGCAATTTCTTTATCATCAGCCCCTTAACCTTTTGTTCTGTTCCCTGTCACTACATATGAAATCAAATTAATTGAGTAATTAATTAAATTGATCAAAAATGTGGTTGGAGTAGCTCGGTACCCCCTTAAACTATTGTGCCTCTTTCGGTATTCTGTCGAACATGAGCTGCTTCAGGTCAGGCCTGAGTTAATCAAATAGCCCCCACCCAAACTATTAATTAGCTTGACTAATTAATTAAATCAGTACACTTTTGTGTCCATGATGGCTACAGCCCCCTTCTGGAAATACTGATTGATAGTCTGAAACAACCAAGAGGCTGCACTACGTGCTGGCTGCTGGAAGCTGCAGTGCACCCGGGCCACAACACTACACCACAGTACAAGAGATGCCAGCCATCTGCCATTAAGCAAGCATCTACCAGTAATAGCATATTGGCCATACAGAGACTGTTAATCGATATTAAAATTACATGATGCATACTAAGTACCAAGAGAGCACTGTTGCCCACAACTATGGACACAAACTTCATTTTTTGTGACTGTCCAACAGCCAGGTCATCCAACAGCCATGGTCCCCCATGTTTTCGACAGTGTCCTCTGATGGGGAATTTCTGTCTCAAGTGGCTAGTTCCAGTTGCACCACCTTCACAACAATCTACTCCCAAACACACATCTTCCACAACAGACCAGTGGAAGTAACTGTTCCCTGTTCTCGACCTACTGTGCAGATACGGACTGAGTTAGTTCATAATACTACCAGCAGAGCACGCTGGGAGAAGCAATCTCCCTAGCACTCCTCACTTTAATCCCTTCCTCCACTCCCCTCGGCCCGTCAGTTACTTCCTGTTGAAAAAAGCATTAGATGGCAGCAACTCTTTGTTATTGTCACCAGAGAAATTCCTGCCAAAACACATTCTCAATTTCCCCCACCCTCCCCCACTTTCCCCTACTCTCCCCCACTCTCTCCCCCACATTCTGCCCCACTCTCCACCGCTCTCGATGACTCTCCCTCACTCTCCCCCTTCTCACCCACTCTGTCTCATTCCTCCTGTTCACCCTCACACTCCCCCACATTACCTCACTCTCCCCCTCTCCTCCTGTCCTCACCCAACCTCCCCCTGCCCGCTCCAATGATCATCCCTCCACCCTCCCACTGCCCTTCACCGGACCCTACTACCTACCCTCCCACCAGCCTTCACTCTCGCTATCTCCCCACCCTCCCCCAGTCTTCCCCTTGCCCCTCTCCTGGCTCTGCCAAAGACATCCCACCGCCTGGATACCCATTCCCTGCATAGTAGGTTCAGGAGGTTGGCACCTTAAATCGGAAAAGCCCCTTCATTCCAGTCACTGGCTTCCTCTGCTACACACTCTTACTCCAGGCAGAACAGTCCTAAAAACCAACCACATATTTATTGGTGTAATTATACTTGAATATTACGAACGTAGCTCCAATCTACTGACATTCGACAATGAGCGAAGTATCGGAAATATCTCCTCCTTACGACTGTGGCTCCAGAAATGTCAGTTTCTCCTGTTAATCTATATCCCCCTCATGACTGGACATAATTTTCCAAGAAAAATCTTTCATCCCACTTATGGCTATCAATGCGTTGAAGTCGCACTTTTCCATGTCAGATCTATACCTTCCTAACGACCAGAAGTAGTCAGACCCTCGTCATTTTCTTTCCGCACTCTGACCACATTAACGTTACGTTCCAGCAGCATAATATTTCCAGTTATCGTTTATATGTGCGTATAGGATCCGAAAAAGTTAGGTGTATCCACACTCACAATAGCTCAGTACCGTTTCGCACTGCCCTGTAGCAAAACACTCCCGCCACATCGTCGTTATCATATTTGTTGAGAAATAAATGGCATAATTACAATTAAACAGCCCTCGCGCCTTTTATTTATTTTAAGTACGTTCTTGCACGATATCCAGCGTTCGACGTACCAGGAAGAACTGACACCACCAGCCAAGTCCCAGATCACTGCTAATTCTCTTGAAATTTCATCGTATCTCATAGCACTGTTCCCTATTAGAAGGCTGTCTAGTCCTCCTTCCGTCACTGACTTCGTGGAGAGCTATCACAACGAGAAAAATAGCACACTAATTTGCAAGAGGAAATTCACAAACATGCAGAGCACATGCGGACTCCATAACCAAATTCAGAGGAGTAACACCTACAATTCATCGATAACGAATGAAAGTGTATAAATATCATCAAGTACATGTCCTAAACTCCTCTATCGTATTCCTGTAATTACCACGCAGGAAATACGACAGTGTAAAGGTGCCAAAGTTTCCACTTACTTTACAATGTTTTATTATCCTCCATCAATGAGAAAAGAGGAAAAGTGATAAAATGGACAATGGACATAAGCCTTCTGAAAGACGATGAAACTAATGTGTATCCTCCAGAAGTAGCAAGAATTTTCGTCAAATATTTCGTAACTTCAGCATATAAAAGCAACAATATAAAAGAAAATGAATAATGTGTGCAATCTATAAAAAATCTCTGTGAATTCCACGGCATTCTTACAGAAGCATAGACAGGTTTCAAGTACAATAAGACATCTAGAATTTCCATTTTCATCTGCCCTAGAAGCTGTTAAATCATCTCTCACAAAAGGAGTGGAGGGGAAATTAACTGAAACCTTTAAAATATGTGTTGAATGCCGTACTAGAGCAACTTATTTTTCCAGATTCACTAAAACTAATTAAAATAAATTCCGTGCTTCACTAAGAGGTGAATTAGGAAACTACAGGCCGATATAATTGATTTCCATTTCTGCAGACATCTATGAAACAATAATAAAGAACGGAATTACAATATAGATTTAGTCATACATGTTCTGGGGACACTATAAAGACAACATAAAAGTTATGTGGTTCTTGTGGACCTGTTTAATCCATTCGACTGTATGAGACACACCCACCTAATGGAGAAACTGTGAACCGCAGTGTATTGTACGATTCTGTACTCAATACAATAAATACGTAAAATACTTCTCACACATTGTTAATCAGAAGCTTATAGTGCATGCTGAAGACATGACGATTATCTACACAACTCATACAAAAGAGAAGGTTAAAAACAAAGCAGTCCTGAATGTTGAAAATGTGAGAACATCTATGCCTCTACTACAACACCATCTTTTTATAAAATCAGTCGAAAACAGTTTACGTAATGTTCATATTGTGGAGTTCATAGCGTTTGATCTCAAGCGTGCTTTGATACTGAACTGCAGTGGTACTTTATACATTGATTTCCGAAAAACAAAAGGCTACTTGATTTACCGTGCAAACAGAGCGACAAAGTCAGCTGCTACTTTCCGCAGGTAAATACCGTAGCTAAATTAATACTTACTGCTTAAATACAGACGACAGCGCAGTGAGAAGACTGAGGAGCAAGACACTGCGACGCAAAGAATGAGAACCAACAAATTATAGTAGACTACGTTCTGATCATTTTCGTTAGGCTGATATTGATTGAAAGCCGTTATAATACGTTTAGGCAAGAGACTCGTTCGTACATAAAGAATGTAAGTTGTGCTAAACGTTTCTTAAGTGATTGTAATATTTCATTGTATCATGTATTTGCCGCACTTTGGTGTTAGTAGAATTGTACTCTGTGGACACGACAACAGATGTGGGTGCACTGTGTATATTTAAATGTTTATATCTGTAGCTAATCCAGGAAGTGAATTTTGTCGCCAGGAAAGAAATCATTCCTTCAACATATGATTTTATTTTTGTTCACATATGGTTGTCGTGTTCTGTGCTGATGTGTATGTGGAGTGATTCCTGCTTTTCTTGAAAGAACTGTACATAGCGTTAGGTTGCATTGTGTATGTACCTATCTTAACAAAATTGATAAGGTGTAAAATCGGAATGTAGCTTATAAAGGGTGTTGTAAATTGGGTTGAATACGTATTCATTTCTGAATACGACTGTTTAACTAATGAATATGATGCATGCTGTGATAAGATTACCGATGTAGAGAAACGTTCTCTTATAACAACATAATTCGGTTGATATAGACTTGAATTTGGTTTCTCTTTTATTTCATTTAAAAGTTCGTTTTATCTAGTATATAAATAAATCTGCCTGTTACTGCAAAATTCAAGTAGTATTCCGTAACTAAACGAAAAACAATATTCTATTGCCTATTTCTTGTTTAAGGTCTGTTTGTTTAAACAGACAATACAAAATAGTGGTGTGTTTTGCAGGGATTCTTTGATGGGTAGTAGGTGTAAATAGTGGTTTTCATTAATCTACATTTGTCATTAGTCCATAGTTTTATAAGCCCCTGTCTTTTAGTGTGGTGACAGCTTAAGTAAGCACAATTAACAAGTATTGTTCATTCTATCACTGCAGCTGTTTCCAATAAAAAAAAATTAACACAGTCTGAAGAAATTTAATAGGAATGTCTCTGAGGTTATGTTTTGCTATATTTAAAAATAAATCCTCTTAAATCCTTGTATCAGACAATTAACATCAGCTATAGTCCCTAATTACAGCCTGTATTTGAACTTCAGCACAGAATTTTTCGAACTCTTATAATGTTTTATATTCCGGTAATGCCCCTATGAATTACACAACTCAATTATATTGCAAAATGTATGCAGCTTCAGAATTAAGGTCTTGAGCAAGGCTTGTTTAACATATGTTGCATTCTGAGCAGGTATTACAACACTGCGGGTTTCCAAACAGAAACGTATTTTGGACGAACAATCACCTGAAATGACATCTGTGAGACGTAATGAAGAAGATGAGTAGCCATCAGGTTCCGAACAAGATAAGGCTCTTTTTAAAGTGCCAGTCTACTTGTACAGTGGTTCCCAACCTTTTCTTCTCCTGTCTAGCTCTTTTTTTAGACCGATTTTCTATGGCAGAGCTCCTTCTATCTGCTGAATATCTCACCTCTTAATTGTGTTTAAGAACAGTGTTATGAAGGAGTGACTTTGAAGAAACGTGTTACTGGTCTGAAATACATTTTCAAGACTTCGCAGAAGAAAAGCTATTTACAAGAAGATCAAGCTGTTCAAATTTGCATTTTTACTCTCAGAAAAATATGCATCAAATCTTTCAGCTTGGACAGCATCTTCCTTTTTTTCCTTCTAATAACACGTTTGCTACCTTGTGTACCACATAGCTTCTTCAGGCCGCTCATCGTCTGCTTATACTACTAAAAAAATATAATACTAGCTTAAATATGCTATCACGACAACTGATAAACAAAGGAATATTTTCTCGTATCCTAATCAAAGCGAAGTGCGGGCTATGCTAACGACAATCCTGCTGGCTTGTCTTCCATCTTTTCAAACAACAGGCTGTTCTGTGTGTGTGTGTGTGTGTGTGTGTGTGTTTGAGACCAAGTCAACCGAAAATACAGGCACCGATAGAGGTCTCTCGGCGCATTCCTTTCCTCCCAGTGGCCTAGGTCTCGGCCTACCGGTTACATGCGTTTAAGATCAGCACACATGGTGTAAGATTCACTGTAAGATTACTTGCTGCCTTGCAGGTTGGCTCCCTTGCAGAATTTGTTGTCTGCTAGCCAGCTCCCCTGCATGTTATATTACAAATTCCTAATCAGGGGCAAATTATTTAGTTTCACCTGAATGCATCGTTAGGTACGTTTTCGAATATCTGCGTATTACTAGACACAGTTCGTGAGTTTCCGTCAAGATCTACAGTAGATTTCGACAGTCGTTTGTTTGCTTGTTTTGAAAACTAGTGTGACCGCTTATTGGCATTAGTCAGCCAGTCAGTCAGGCAGCAGTAGCCGACCAAAACAGACGCAGCAACAGGGAAGGAACCGCTTTTGTGACGTAACGTTAGCCCAATCACCCCCCTCCACACCAATCCATATCCTAAGCTCCGCGCATGGTCTGCTGCATTTTCCAACATCAAAGTTGCCCGTATCACAGATATGCCAGTCATGACAAGGGAGAAAATTATTAGTTAGTACGAAATACAGTTTTTTCGGAACCATTGTGAAAAGAATTAGAAGTATGTTCATTAAATATGCGAGTTGAAAAATCATCAATAAGAATGAAAAATAAAAATGATATCCACACTGTTTTTTTATTTCATGAGCTTTAATTTGCACTATATCAAAAAATCTGATATATGTTAACTGCAGTGAGCGCAAATGTCCGTCACCTCGCGTAGTGTAAGAAATTCTGTTGGGAAATATTAATTGGTAGTATCGTGTGTGCTGTCCATTATGTCGACTGTCTAAAGTCAATGATGAGCATAAACAAGGCAAAGTCGATGTTTTGCTTTGTTTCTTTTTACCTCATTAAGAGTGAAGAATGTAAGAGTGGGATAATGTAGAAATGCGTAATGCAAGCAGTCAGATATTTATACAGGGGCGTTCTTCATTAATATTTGCCTGTGTAAAGGGTGAATTTTTACTTGTGAGCTGTTATGACTGCTTGCTTATAGCAGACACGAGATTACGTTGATTTCTTCTTCAGTGTTTGAGAGCTTTAGAGTTGCCTATTGTTAAACATATGTACATAATTTCGTCAGTGTCTGTTAGATATCAGTTTTGACAGCAGTTGGCCACAACAGTCAAAATTAGGTGCCTTGTGTGTGATAACTTTATTGAGAGTGCATGTCTATGTTTTATTTTGACAGTATTACACAAACTGCTAAGAAGCACTAACAGCACAACACTGATAGTATGAACAACCGCGGTAAAACAAACAACGACGAACAAAAACACGACAGCGACGATGACTATCAAAGATCATATTGATGCACTCTTGGTTGGGGTGGCGGATGATAGGTGTGGAGAAGGTAAATGGGCGGGGCTTCTGCAAATGTCCAGGGCTGTCGCAAACGTTTCCTCTTTTGTGTCATTTACGAGTTCCTAACCAGGAGCGAATTTTATTGTATTATCTGTGTGGTTTAATAGTTAAGTTTCTTGAGTTTCTGCGTGTAAGTTTAATGTCAACTAGCCACAGTTGTAGCGTTTTCGTTTGCGTCGTACACAAAACCGATTTTGTGCCATATTACAAATTCCCGATCATGGGCAAATTATTTAGTTTCGCCTGAGCGCTTCGGTAGTTAGGTTTTCGAATATCTGCGTATTACTACACACATTTCGTGCGTTTCCGTCACGGTCTAGAGTAGAGTTGCGCAGCATGTGCCGACAGTCCGTTTATCTGCATAGATTAGTTTTCTACTGTCTCTAGACAGAACTGATCCTCCTTGGTACACAAAACTGGTTAGAACACTGTTGCATAAACAACGAAACAGACATGCCAAATTGAAAAAAACGCAAAATACCCAAGATTGGCGATCTTTTACAGAAGCTCGAAATTTAGTGCGGCCTTCAACGAGAGATGCTTATAACAGTTTCCACAACAAAACTTTGTCTCGAAACCTGGCAGAAAATCCAGAGAGATTCTGGTCGTATGTGAAGTATGTTAGCGGCAAGAAACAATCAATGATTTCTCTGCGCGATAGCAATGGAGATACTATCGAAGACATTGCTTCCAAAGCAGAGCTACTAAACACAGCCTTCCGAAATGGCTTTAAAAAAGAAGACGAAGTAAATGTTCCAGAATTCGAATCGATAACAGCTGTCAACATGAGTAACGTGAAAGTAGATATCCTCCGAGAAGTAAAGTAACTTAAATCACTTAATAAAAGCAAGTCTTTTGGTCCAGACTGTGTACCAATTAGGTTCCTTTCGGAGTATGCTGATGCTTTTGCTCCATACTTAACAATCATGTACAACCGTTCGCTCGACTAAAGATCCGTACCCAAAGAAAGGTAGTAGGAGTAATCCACTAAATTACAGGCCCATATCGTTAACGTCGACATGCAGCAGGATTTTAGAACATATATTGTGTTCGAACATGATGAATTACCTCGAATAAAACGGTCTATTGACACACAGTCAACATGAGTTCAGAAAACATCGTTCCTGTGAAACATACCTAGCTCTTCATTCACATGAAGTGCTAAGTGCTATTGACAAGGGATTTCAGATTGATTCCGCGTTTCTAGATATCCGGAAGGCTTTTGACACTGTACCACACAAGTAGCTCGTAGTGAAATTGCGTGGTTATGCAATGTCGTCTCAGTTATGTGACTGGATTTGTGATTCCCTGACAGAGAGGTTACAGTTCGTAGTAATTGACGGAAAGTCATCGAGTAAAACAAGTGATTTCTGGCGTTCCCTAAGGTAGTGTTACAGGCCCTTTGCTGTTCCTTAACTATATAAACGATTTTGGAGACAACCTGAGCAGCCGTCTTCGTTTGTTTGCTCCTGATACTGTCGTTTATCGATTAATAAAGTCGTCAGAAGATCAAAACAAACTGCAAAACGATTTAGAAAAGATATCTGAATGGTGCGAAATGTGGCAGTTGCCCCTAAATGACGAAAAGTGTGAGGTCATCCACATGAGTGCTAAAAGGAACTCGTTAAACTTCGGTTACACGATAAATCAGTCTAATCTAAAAGCCGTAAATTCAGCGAAATACCTAGCTATTACAATTACGAACAACTTAAATTGGAAGGAACACATAGAAAATGTTGTGGGGAAGGCTAACCAAAGACTGCGTTTTATTGGCAGGACACTTAGAAAATGTAACAGACCTCTTTTAGAATATTGCTGCGCTGTGTGGGGTCCTTACCAGACAGGACTGACGGAGTGCATCGAAAAAGTTCAAAGAAAGGCAGCTCGTTTTGTATTATCTCGAAATATGGTAGAGAGTGTCACAGAAATGATACAGGATTTGGGCTGGAAATCATTAAAAGAAAGGCGTTTTTCGTTGCGACGAAATTTTCTCACGAAATTCCAATCACCAACTTTCTCCTCCGAATGCGAAAATATTTTGTTGACACCGATCTACATAGGGAGGAACGATCACCACGATAAAATAAGGGAAATCAGAGCTCGTAGGGAAAGATATAGGTGTTCCTTCTTTCCGCGCGCTGTACGAGATTGGAATAACAGAGAATTGTGGAGGTGATTCGATGAACCGTCTGCCAGGCATTTGCAGAGTATCCATGTAGATGTATATGTTTTCTGTGGTAGGTCTGATGCTATTATCCTTGTAAGGTTGCTTGAATTCTACCTGAACTGACTAACCAGGAGTCGTGTTTGCCATCTGACGTCACAGGTCTATCACTTCACTAATCGTCATAGTTATTGTGATATTTCGCAGTTAAGTAAACTACAGCGAGAATTGCGTTTGGTGCATGTTTTGTATGTTGCTGTGTATTAAGTGTGGCTAACATATTGAACCATTATTTGAACTTGGAAGGATATCGCTGTCTATCACCAATCTTGAGAAAATGGATTCATGTTAAGTGCTTCACCACGACATCGCGCGCCAGCGAAATAGCCAGAATGAACATTCCTCTTACCTCATAAACGGTTCGAGACATCGAAACAAGATTTTGACAGATGGTAGTATGCTAAGAGCAGAGTATTTTGGCATATGATCAGTGTGCAAAACTTTCTTATCTAGTATGATATTCAAGCAAATACAGATTTTTGCAATGAAATAATGTGGTTTTTGAGGCTCATCGATAGCTGGTGAAACGAGAATTGTTGTAGGTTTGCACCAACATATGAGAAGAATTGACAGTTTATTTTTATTTAGTGATTGGGCATTTTCGTAAACTATTGACTTGACTTTCCCACAGTTGCTGTTCTAATAACACACTATTTCAGGATTTTGTCGCAGTTTCAACTGCATTAGAACATCAGTGGAATGAATATTTATAAAACACTCCTTAGTTTTGGCAACAGAAGTAAATTTTAACGTGGCCGCAAGGCAACTTCCGTATTACAGATAACTGATGCCTGGCATATGAATAAAAACAAAGGCAATAGGAAGTCTGGGCAAAATAAATTGCTACTTCTGTTGAAATTTCGGCAGAACTTTATGTAATCGAGCTTATTTGTAATAACGAATGGTATGGACTGAAACTGGCCAACAGTTTTCATTTCTTTGTTTCAGTTGTCTAAGGAATATGAAAACAATGAACAGCACGCAGTGTGCCATCTTTTCTTTCCTATCCCTATACGGAATAAAGGATCGAACTTAAACGTCTTTTAGTCGTCGAAGACGTTGATAACCTGTTTACACATCGATGGGTAGCTTACAGGATTCTGCAGATTTGAATGTCCTCATGTTTCTAAGATCTTTGAGATATGTAAATAAAATCCTGCCCACTTTCAGTGCATATCATTCAGTACTAAAGATATTCTGAAACTTCAACAGAAGTAGCAATCTATTTTCGCCAGACTTTTTATTCCTTTTTTTTCCTTCAGAGAAACATTACCAGTGACAAGGTTTGAGTAATACCTCAGTTACCTTGTTGCCTTGTTAAAACCTGCTTCTTTTGCCAAAGCACAGCAGAGCCTACAATTATCCATCTCATTAACGTTCTAACATAGTTGAAATTTCGACGGAATACTGAAACAGTGTATTGCTGAAGCAGCAACTGTGGGAATGAAAAGTCAATAGTTTACGAAAATTCCCATACACAGTAAACTGTAAATTCTTCACATATATTGTTCCAGACCCACAGCAATTCTCGTTTCGTTTGCAATCGATGGCTCTTACAAATTACATTATTTGCATGAATATCGCGCTAGATATGGATGTTTCGCATATTAATCTTATAGAAAAGTACTCTTCACTTTTTACACTATCATTCGCCAAAATCGTTTTGCGATATTGCAACCCGTTTATGAGATACAAGCGATGTTATGAATATTTCATCCTGGCTTTTTCACTGGCGCGTGAGTTACGTATGATGTGCTTTACATAAATTACATTTTCGTAGGACTGTTCTGTGAGCAATGTTCTTCAAAGTTTAAAGAATAATTCAATATGTTGGCTACATTTCATACATACAGCAACATATGACCTAGCATGCACCAAACGCAAATTCATAACAATCCCTGTCTTTCTATGCAGCTTTTCCGAAATTCTTGCAAATGTTTACTTTGAAGCGTCCGCTTAGAAAAATTATACATGACTGTGCTTAAAGTGACACACAAAATTTTTGGCGCAACGCAATCTGACTTTCAAAAATCCCTACAAAAGAATGGCCCTGACTATCATTAACCTATACGTTTCACAAATCACTTACCTCAAAAAAATTTTGGTTACTAGAACTACTGCAATACAGCGAGTGCCACTACTGCCAACTAAATAAAAGATTCAAACTACGGAAGGCACTAACTACTGATAGGGATAGTTAGCAAATGAAAGATTTTAATAGAGAACAATGTGTTTACCTTAATATGATCAAAAGTCATAATATATATAGCAGTTCATGACATCCAGTCTTACACACTTTAAAACTCCGCCATTTCTCTCCCCACATCCACCACTTCTGGCGGCTCACCTCCAATTGCGCAACGCTACGCGCTGTTAACATCCAGCTGCCCAACACTACAATGGCGAGTATTACAACAATGCCAACCAGCCACTGACTGCACACAGCAAAGCCATTGATTTTTCATACAGAGCGCTATGTGGCGCTACCAGTAAAAAAACCTAAACAGCCTACTTACATAGCCCCTATGCTCCCCACAAAAAATTTTACAAATTGTTTTGGGCACTGGCCAAAACAGATTTGAAAAAAATTTTCATAATTATAATAACAAAGAAAGTTCACTAGCGCCAACTCAGGAAGAAATATATAGCCACATTAAGAAGCTCAAAAATAATAAGTCATCAGGAGAGGATGGAATTGTAGCTGAACTACTGAAGAACCTTGGCCCAAACTCCCTAAAAGAGATCACCCAAATCATCACAGAAATCTGGCAGACAGAAAATATTCCAGAGGATTGGAAGTGTGCACTAATTCATCCACTGCACAAAAAGGAAGACAGAGCAGACGTAAACAACTACAGAGGCATTTCACTTTTACCTGTGACTTATAAAATTTTATCCGCGTGTCTACTAAAGAGGGCACAAGAACAACTAGAACATACAATTTCAGACTACCAAGCAGGCTTTCGACCTAACAGATCATGCCCTGAACAGATCTTTAACCTTAAAGCTATTTTAAAAATGAAAGCAATCCGGTCTAAACCAATAGTGTGCACATTCGTTGATTTTAAAAAAGCATATGACTCTATAGACAGACAGTCTCTATTTAATATTCTCGAAGAACGTGGACTAGACACCAAAACCCGAAAACTAATCGAACAAACACTGACAGAAACCAAATCAAAAATTAAATTCATAGACGAAATCTCGGAACCATTCTTAATTAAGACAGGAGTAAGACAAGGAGATGGGATCTCGCCACTATTATTCAACATAGTTTTAGACAAAGTAATGGAAGAATGGGAAATCGAACTAAGGAAACAAAACTTCTGGAAACCAATTGAACTAGGAAGAGGTAAAGGAAAATTGAACATCCCATATTTAGCGTTTGCAGATGACCTAGCAATTATAACTGACAGTGAAGAAACTGCAATAAAACAAATTGAGATCCTTAAAGAATGTGCAGAGAAGGTTGGCCTGCAAATCTCCTTTGAGAAGACTGAGTTTATGTGCTCCAAATTAGATATTCCGAAACTGGAAACAAATTTTGGTGAAATCAACAGAGTCAAACACTTTAAGTATCTCGGCGAAGTTATTGAACCAACAGGACTCGAGAAAATAGCACAAAACAACCGAGTACAGAAATTCAAGAAAGCATTCGGACTTGTTCAAAGCATATATAACAAAAAATGCCTGTCAAAAGGAACTAAAATCAGACACTACAACACAGTTATCAAACCTACAGTCACATATGCAAGTGAAACGCTCTCACCGAATAGAAAACTGGATTTACAAGATATTAAGAAAATAGAGAGAGAAATTATTAGGAAAATTCTGGGACCACGATACACACAAGATGGATACAGACTGCAGACCATCGAAACAACTGAAAAACTATCAAATATCGAAAGTGACATCAGAAAGAGACGAATGAAATTTTATGGACACCTTCACAGATTACCTGGAAACAGGTTAACTAAACATCTATTGGACTATGTGACATCACTTAAAGCAACAATACCCTGGGTAACTGAAGTTAAGAAGGATTTGACAAAAGCAAAAATTGACATAACAGACGCATCAGACAGGGATACATTCAAAAGAAAAATTAACAAGTGGAAGTTTACTTCAGAGACGGCACCAAAACCATACCGACCAAAGTGGACTGAAGAAAGAAAGAAGGCCTTTGGGGAGAAAATGAAGAAATATTGGCAAAACAAGAAGAACCTAAAGAAATATTGATAAATCACCTGCTTATCGTTCTCCTATGGGGACATTCTCTAAGAATAATAATAATAATAATAACAAAGAAATGAAATGCACACACTTATCGATACAATGTTGGTCAAAAGCTAAAATTTTCTCACAGTCCATAAAGACAGTCCTGATCGTTCATCACAGTAAAATAGCAGTGTTTTTGCTCAATGTCTGAGCAGTAAAAGAAAATGCACACGGAAGTAGTGGATTTACATGCAGTCTTGAAGAAGTAGTGTTGTCCTTCCAACGGAAAGGCAGTGCTGACTCTTGACATGCTGACAGGTAATGGGCCACAACTGAGCAAACCCACAGCAGAGTCAGTCCAAGTTTTGAAGAATATTGGTAGGTTGGTCGTCACAGAGCAGACCCACTGTAGTCCTAGTAGAGATTATGGTATTGGTGGGCCACCAGAGGTGCAGACCCACTTCAGTCATTGTAGAAATAATGGTATTGGTGAGTCATCAAAGGTGTAGACCCACTGTAGTCCTTGTAGAGATGGCTAGCAGCCAACTGTTGCGACTGTGCAGGTGCACAATCACCATCGAAGAATCTTGTGGAGAATATAGCAAGTCCATAAACCACCACTTGCCCATTCAGAAAGAATTTGTTTGAAATGTCCTTAGAACCAGCAATGCTGTTATCCAGTCCCTTGCAGAATTATAAACACATATACAAACACCAAAAGTCCCTACTTCTCACGTATTGTCCATATACTATGACCAACAGAAACGTGTGCAGTGAAATGTAACTTACAATTTGATGAACTGGTGTCAATTACAATTTTATAATGTAAGAATACAATAACAAAGGTAGAAAATACATCATTAAAACATAATAATACAGATAACATTTGTAGTAAAACAGGCTTTACAAAAGAATAGAAATAAACATGCACATCAGTGTTACAAAAATTATGACATATGTACATACATAAAGATCAGAATAACTTTTGAAACATCAACTTCACATATGAGCAACAAAACAGAACATATAAATAACGTCCAAACATCTTTACAAAGTAAATAACATATTATCAGAAAAATTCTACAATGTAACTCTCATCAGATAAACACATAAAGACAGGAAGAACACAAATATCTAAGGGTACACAAACACATAGTGGGGTAACACAAGAAGAATGCGCAGGGTTTGTTTTCAGTGTAACATTTGGTACTGCAGTCCAACCCAAAACTTCATTCCCTAGATCGTCCCTCTTATTTCAACATTTGCTCCAGCCAAAAAAAAATCCTATCCAAGCATGCTTTCTGTATTCTGTTCACATCCTCTTTCAAAAATAGTTTTTCTCCACTGTACACTACTTTTTGGCCAAACCATTTTCTTATAGCTTCTCAATGCTTTTCTTCCAACTCATCATAGTTAGTTTCTTATATAGTCTATCCCCTCTTAAGCTAACTTAAACCTACTGAGCTCAGACGCTAAACTAAGGGACGACGCAATGCAACAGCACAAAACAATTAACACAAACAGCAATGACAAAAAAATGCAAATTGGCAAAAAAAGGCAGCAATATAGGACTTAGCAAAGCAAATGCAGCATTACAACTAATATGAAGCAATGAACAGCAACAAGAAAAATAAATGAGTAGTAAAACTGGCTTAACAGAGTAATTCAAAGTGAAATTCAGTAACACTATGCCTGGCAAACAGCAGCAGCAAATGCAATAACTTATATCTAAACATGACAAAGCTCAAGCAGAAAAAAATATTACAGTAAAGACAACAATGCAGAAAAGGGAAATGTCTGTTCACATATTAATATCTATGTCATTAAAGTGGTGCACCACAAAATTAATTCTACAAATGATATTACCAAGTAGTTGAAAAGAAAATTAAGTATGCAATAACTGTTATTAATCCCTTCTTATTGTTCTTTCCTTTCCAAGTGCTCCTTTTTCGAAGAACATGGATAATAAAATGATTATTTAATAGATCTGTTGACAGAAAGTGTTCACATTTGCAAATGCATTTAATTTTATTTTATAAAACCAATGCTGCAAACACAGCTGGAAACCAGATATCAAATGAAATAAGCAACTATGAAAGGTAAAGCATAAAAATATCATTCAATAGTCATGTGACATTTCATAAGTACAAATTCTCTCAACTCTCGTAGAAAGACGCTTGTCATTATCAGGTGTGCAGATGTAAGAAAGGTTCTTTACAAGTAATGAGCGTGTCGTTTTTGCGATGCTTTCTACAAAGGAATGTCAATAGTGAGGATAATGGCTTCTTTTTTTTTCACCTAATGGCTTTCTTTTGTCGGGTGGCTGTAGCGCAGCTGGGTGCCCACGACGCATTACGTGCAGGTGGTCACTTAACTGTCTTACCGAAATATTTACGACACCAGTTTCCGCTACAGTGGCAGTCTCATACAAAAAAAATTCACAGGTCAAGAATTTGCGTTACACATCTGTAGAAACAAAATCCTATTGATATAACAGTGTCCAAAAAATTTTCGGCGGAATTGTAATACATTCACACATTTACATACATTTCATAACTCTTAAAGTACGATTCTTGGTTTCCAACAACCTTTTTCACAAACCAGAGTCCCTAATCACTACTCATTATTCCTTATTTTATTCGTCGACACTTCTTCAATATTTCATCATAAGAGATACGTAGCATAATCAAATAACTCATATAGCATCAGCTTATTGATCATAAACATACCGCAACAGCATAATACACATTGTCATCGTAATAATAACATCATAACACCTCAGTCAACTCTCAAAATCGTCGTAGCTTCCTCCAATAATTTTAAAACCTAAAAAAAATTCTCTGCTCATGTCAAAAGTGTCATCTGCCTCAAACATACTTTAAAAATCATGATCCCAAACCAAATACATCATTCAAAGCTCTCATAGTATCACAATGGTTCCGAAAAAGTATGAACAGTTCACAAAGTACAGACAAATACAATTTCGTAAGTGTGACGTTATCCAATGGTGTAATTACGTAAACATGAGTCACTGACGTAGTAAAAAAATGTTTGTTTCTCTGTAAAATAACCAGATAGCTTTGTAATTTATGTGTTAGAGAAATATGGTACCGATGTGTTAAGTTGTATAAGCAAATACCATATTAGCTAGGGCTCCTTGTGCTTGCCATACACATGGTACACAAAGTAGGCGTGTACCCCCCCCCCCCCCCCCCCCCCCGAGGATTAATGTAATTATATCCTCAGGTGTTACAGATTACAGCAATGGAATGAAATGTATCACGGAAAACCTTTGTATCATTGTACTTCAAATATCTTTAAAAATAAATGTTTTAAGCACAAAATTAGTCACTCAAATACGTGTACTGTAGCGCTAAACTGTGCGTTGTGTTGTAAGATAATCTCTGTGGAAGTGTCGTAGTTATCGTCCTCCGAAAGCTAAGTCCTACAGAAGTCAATGTACTTACCTCATGATAAACAAAAGTGAAATGCTATGCATATAGATATCGTAGTTATTACGTACCTTATCGTGATCAAGAAAGTACTATAATGTAACGTATTGTTGTGCTACGGAAAAGGCTGTCTCTTTGTAGCTATACCACAAAAGTTACTACTAAAACATGTTATACTTTCCAGAATAATTCAGAAAAACTGTGCAGGTATAAAACAGAAACACCGCAAAAGCAACATTGTAAATTGTGTCACACATTAGTAGCGTCGTGATATAATCGTGTAGCTATCAAAGAAACCAAATGCTGAGTCATCTTTAATCTCACAGAAAGTACTTCAAATAATGAATGTCTTTTCAACTAAACCAAAATGTTGCATTAAAATCTTATTAACAGTATATGTTCTAAGTATGTAAGCCTTATAGTCGTTACGTAATAGTGCAACTGACAAGCAAGAATGTACAAATAACAACACTATGTCGTCTGTTCACTATAACAACGCATTCGTAATTTCTGTTTAAATAAGTTCTCTTGGTTCTTGACTGGGTATTTAACTTCAAACATTGTTGCATGTTAACAATTTCTCAGTGTGACAAATTGTACTAGTAGCGTGAAGTGAAAAATTTTATGGCAAAGACTAAGTTAAAAAGCAGATTATCTCTCAATAAATGGTTTTACATGTGAAATATGATGCAATCCTTTACTCTTCATAGTACTCAGAGTTTCAACATGAACGCAATTATCATGCGGCAAACGTCGGTAAAGAATACTGGAGTTTTTCTCAATGTTAGCGCCTATGTTATTTTTCTCTGAGCAAGCCGGCGCACGTGGCTGCCTGCGGTGCGAGTCACTGTCTGCTATCTCTTTGTTGGCGTGCGTCGTTATTTGGATTAGGAGACCTAACTTCTGCAAATTCATTTTGTCGAGAGGGCTCTGCTCTGTTTGAATTACGCCAGTTCTGATGCAATTCCGGTCTGTCGTTATGATTATATCGTCTGTTGTCATGTGGGTAGTTCCTGTAGTTTCTTTCTTGTCGGTTAAGTGGTGGAGAATTTCTCCCTGAATTATCACTGCGCGGTGGACCCTTGCGTCTGAAATTATTCTGTCTCCCGTGATAATAATAGTTCTGGTTGCCATATTGTCTGTTTCTATGATTGTCTGTGTAATATTCATTACTACGGAAATGCCATCTTTCTCTGTAACTATTACTCTGCCAGTGGTTGTCATATGGGTGGTGTCTGTTTTGGTCACGATTTACGTTGCAAGAATAGCCTTGTCGTGTCCAGTTATTGTTTCTTTCATCGCGGAATTGCGACGGATGTGACCTGTAGTGATTGTTTTCCTGTTTTCGCATCCCACGACTGTCTGTGTCAATTTCTAATTCTTGTAAGAGTCCCTGAAAAGCTTCAATGTCGTCTTTGCAACGTTCTGCCAAAATAATATGTCGTAAATGTTCAGGTAATTTGATGAAGCAAATGTGGATGAGTTCTGAGGGGCTGTTGGGTTTGACAGGTACCGATTCTTGTGCAACATGTCTTCAAAATATTTCACAACACTGGAAAATTCAGATTGTTCGAAATGTTTCATCATGATGATGCCATGTTTTACTCGGCCTTGTGTAGCTTGAGACCAATACGCTGAGAGGAAGGCATGATAAAATTCTCCTTCACTGTGACAATCGTGAATGACCGATCGCATTCTTACAGCTGGTTCATTATCCAAGTAGCCACACATAAATTCTAACCTGTGCTCCAGTGACCAGTTGGGAGGGAAACAATGAGAGAATTGATGGAGCCACGCTTGTGGATGAATGTCGTTGCCAGAATTCTTAAATGTTTTGAATTTACGTGCAGTAATGAACAGCTTATAGTCAAAATCATCGTGTCGGCGAGTAGCATATCGTTCATTGTTACGTCGTGTCGGCGGTTCCATCTCAAAATTCGGTGCACCACAAGTGCTGATCATTTGGCACACACCCTTTTTCTCTCACACAATTTCGCCTGTGTCATTTTTTGCCACGAATTGTAACACGCACTGAACACGCACTTTACATTTGAGCTCCTGTGGCGCCGCTGTTAGGCTGCGTTCACACTGCCGGCCGGGCCGAGCCGAGCCTGGCCGGGCCGCCGCCCGCTTTGATATCAGACACATTGTTTTGAATTGCGGTGTTCATACTGGCGGCCGGGCCGCCCCGACACGGCGCGAGTCTCCCGGAGCCCAGCCGGCGACATCCCGAGTGTTTAATATTGCCGGCGCGAGCCGACCGCAGGCGGGAGCCTGTGTAGCAGCACTACAGCTTCTGCAGTACACGCATCACACGTCTCCCTTCTGCTTTCGTCACAAGTGTGACTGCACACGTCTTTTATTTTAAGATGTTACCTCACATTTCACAATCAGTGAGGAAAAATTACGTCTATTATAATGATACATGAGAAATTACTTTTATTTCATTTATTTAATCTACCGTATTTACATGCATTTACAACAATAGCTTGCCAGCGATCGCGGCACTGCCGCCACTGAATAGTTCGCATTTACTTGGAGACAGATATGAGTGTCACTGAGGGACGGAAATGTGTCCCTACCAGATGGCAATGAATTGTAAAGTCATGCTGTGGCAGTTCCTTATCGCTGGAAATAGAACCACTGAGTCAAAGGGCATTATCTCAAAACCCTTCGCCTATCAATCAGTCTTACAAGGTAATGAAAAGAATTCTGTGATGTCATCAGTGGCTCCACATGATGAACCATCACCACTGCCAAGCGCTGCATCATGAAGAAAAAAGTTGGAAAATTCTGAAGGAGTATTTCTGCGATTCTTCGTTGAAGGCACAGCAAGACATTACTCAAAATGACGAAGCTAATTACTTCCTAATGATTCTCAGGCGTCCCATAAACTCTCTTCCCCTCAGAGGTGAGCGTTTGTGAAATTTAAAATACAAAAGCATGACTACAATTAATTGGAGGTAGTGAACGCTGCACAAAGCTCTACTGCAAACCAAAAAGTGTGTACTAACGAATCTTACCTTATCGTTATAACACAATGTTTCTTCTGCTGTTATACTTGTGCGAAATTTTGTGTTCTGTTTCGAAATTTTGTCTTGAATGTTCTTCAGCACATACTGAAATGTATTATGATTCATTCTGTAATATGAATAAAAATTTTCAGGATAGTTTTTAAGTTCTTCATGTAAAGAAAAAAACTCTCCTAAATGTCTGTCGCTATTTATGGGAGGAATCCATAATCTCCTAGTTCTTCTGTACTTCAAAACTCGACGAGTTACTGAAGAGTCAAAACAATACCAATAAAATAGTGAAGACATTGTTCTACACGACAGCACAGACTAGCTAAAGGCGAGCAACTGTTGACTGCAGCTGCGTTTTCTGCTGATTTGCTTGTCAGCGGTCTAAGGATGGGGATTTCTTTAAATTTATTTATTTGGCCTCAAGCAGGTAACAGCCATTTAGCCAAAGAGTGGGGATTACCTTGACAGCGCAGCGCAGCCCGCCAATGAAGAAAAAAAAAAAGAAGAACAATGAAACGCACATCCGTGTCCATCTACAGTAGTTTCATTAACTCTCCATTATTTTTTCTGTCAAAGTAGACAACGAGACTACAGAATTGCGCTTCAGTTTCTGCAGTAAAAGTATCACAAATCTCCGGTTTGTTTTTGTGATTAGTTTTACACTACTGATCACTAGTAATTAGTTTTTTTTCTGTCCTGCATTATATGACTACACTAAACCAAATTGTAACCAAGCGAACTCCGTGACTTGCGGAAGCGGGACTGACGCGAGTGAATAGCTCGCATTACTTGTGACCAGAGACAGATATCAGTGTCATTATCATTTCAAAAACTTTTTGGCGCTTTTAGCTACATTTCATTCGCAACAATGTATGGTCTAAAACGGATCTAACAGTAAGCTACCCGCTACATAACTTTTTCACTACAAGATTTATAAATCAAGTGCACAACGTTGACAAATGGCATCATTTCACAATGACTGTTAAGAGAAAGATAAATGATTTAATACGAAGCTAAGATGTTAAACTACCTCGTGTACAAAAATCAGATTTTTTAGTCGCATACTTTCTTCAAAATCGGTTGGGAAGCATTACGAAACTAAGAAATCACGCAAAACGAAAAGTAGACTTTTTCTTTTTTCACGACGTAAGTAACGCTTTTAAGGAAAAAATAAGTTCATAAAACGATGTGGCTAAGTCTTATATACCGCTAAGAATTTTTAAAACTTGAAAATCGAAGAAGTGGATTTTCCTCCTTTTCGCCGTCCCGGCTCGGCGCGGCGCGCATGTGAATGCACTACACGTCGGCCTGGGCTGGCGGCACGAGCCGACCCAGTAGGCGACAGCCCGGCCGGCAGTGTGAACGCAGCCTATTAGACTGGATCCAGAAGCAGCCCCTGTTAATTATGATACGTCCTGTACGGAAATCTTACAGCTTAGCGCCCCAAGTCGCGTCTTACGCCGCTTGGGGCTTAAAGCGATCCTCGTCCACATAAACATGAACTACGATGTAGTAGTGGTAGTTGATCTGCCTATGACGAGTAATATGCAAAAGTCAAAATTTATCAAACAGTGTTCTTGAGAACTGTATGTCATCCAATATGCAAATATTTGGACCTGCTTTTTACGCTACTTACCTTTAAAAATTATTAAAAGTATCTTTAACTTTTGTGCTTTCTTTGATCAGTGCATTATTTACTGGTCAATCTCTACGTGCATCTACATCTACAGGACTACTCTGAATTCACAATTAAGTGCTTGGCAGTGGATCATCGAACCACTTCCAAGCTATTTCTCTACAATTCCATTCTCTAACCTACCTTTAAGTAGCTTACTCATTTATTTCATAGCGTTTTCCTATCCCATTTTTTATTATTTTTCGAAATGTTCTTCTACAGTTGCTGGAGGAGACTCCCCCTTTTTATGAAAATACCTATATCGATTCTCTGATGATTATTCTTCATATTTACTTTGCATGGTACTCTGATACTGTTGCAACCAGATTTTAGAAGCGTTTATTACACTTGCAAATGTTATTTTTTAGGACAACAGTTTTATAATTAGGCTATGACTGTTACAAAGTACATTGTATCTTTCCAATATGCATGTTGGAAACACATTTTGAAGTTCTAAATTATTTTTTCATTTACTAGATTCGTAGTGCAATATTAGGCGGACTCCTTTTCCCACACCTCTTCTATTTCATTCATCTGTGCGGAAATGCGCATGGTGGCGCTGAAAAAGAATGCTGGTAATTCAGAAGAGAGAAGTGAGGTACTTACAGTAAAAATATCACTAATATATAGGATGTTTCCGTAAGAACGTGCAAAAATGTAACAAAACATAGAGAATGCCCCACTGAACAATTTGAGGTAGGGAACATGGGGTCGGAGTAAACTTGTCTACGGTAGTCAAGTCTAGCATTACTCTTTTCCAGCTTATTTACAACTAACGTGGGTAGAAGATTACACGTACTGTGCTCACGCTATAGTGGAGTCACACCATCAAGTACGTTTTGCTGTGAATATTTGGGCCGGCACTGTAGACGAAAATCTCACTGTGTCATATGTTCTACCTGGCCGTCTGAATGGGCACCTGCACTTAAGGTTCGTGCAAAGAGTTCGACATGCGTTATTGGATACAGTAAAAATTGTACGTTTATTATGTCAATGATGGTATTCGCAGTAACTCTACTACTGTAAATAAAAAAGTACACAGTAATATGAATTTACTCCTATTATTTCCTGAAGCTAGTTTCTCCGACCCCAGATTCCCAACCTCAAATAGTCTGAAAAGCTTGTAAGGGGTTGCAGGGTAGGTTGTACTGAGAAATAATTATTAGGAAATCAATTCGACGCGTTGCGCCGATTCCGATTTAATTAGCACTGAAATTGGCCAATTACTTCCTTAGTCAAACTGAATAAACGGAGCTTTTGCATACCTAGCTTCAATTTATCACTCCCGAAAAGGCACATTTTAACTGGCAATGAGCTTTTCAACAAATGGTAACTCACTGGCCCACAGACGTACCTACTTCAGCACATTTTAGTGCGGGCAAGAGCTTCAATTTGCGCGAGCACTGACCCGATTGGCTAACGACAATACTAATTAAACCGGAAACAACTGTGATGTATAGAAAGGTCTTGATCGCAATATTCTTTATTAAGCGTTATGGGTTTCAAAATTTCATCATCAGGCTGAAGCTGTGGAATTAAGTGTACAAGGAAATTAACAATAGCAAATATGTGCACGATAACACAAATATGCATCTTAGTATTCCACATACAATAATTTCAGTTGGTATCGTATATTTAAATCAAATTTTAGTAACAATCTCATGAAAGTGGGGTTTTTTGGCGATCGTCACATAGCGTAGGATTGAGGAACTGGAGTAGCTGGGTTGAGACCTTACAGCAGGCTCTGGTAGGTTCGGTCACATGTCGATGATAATGTAGTTTCAGGTGTTGCGACGGTAGCTTGGCAAATAGTTATTGTAGTGGGAGTTGCAGGGAAGGTGGTTGGTGTGGGAAACGTTGGAAGCGGTACAATATGTGGTAGAGATCGTAGTAAAGGCAGTGTAGGCGAAAGAAGCGACTGTGGATGGGGACAATACTGTTGGAAAAGAAGGGTGGGTATAGATCGGTGCGCCAGAGGAAGTGCTCCACATAGTGATTGTGGCAGCAGAGTAGAGGATTGTTAAATAATGGAACTGGAGTGTCTATGTGGGAATAAGAAAGCAGGGAACAGAAGATCGACGATAACTACCGGTGGCTGAGTGCCACTGGGAGGGCGGGGAATGACAGCAACGACGTCCTGTGTGGTACAATGACAGCAGATAAGGATAGAAGCGGCAGTGAAGATGAAGACGATGGCGGCGAGTAGACTGTGGTGGTGGCGGCGGCGAAGACAGCGACAGCAACGACGACGATGACAAACTGGGTGGAGGGACGTCTGCGGCGAAGATCGGAAGACAACTGAGCGTGGCGGCGATGGCGACGTGGCAGCGACAAGAAAACAGACACACAGGAAAATGATGTTAACATACAGAAGACAGGCTCGACGACACAAGCAAATCATGTAGGTGAACGTACACATACGCAAAGCACAACAGAGTGGCCCCTACGTGACTATGTACAACAAGAGTAGCAACGAACGAATGTACAGGCAGAGACTTCCACTCAGTTGATACTGACGTGCTGTTCATAAGTTTTCTTTTCTTTATTGAGTTTCGATTACTCCCAAAGGGGCCGGGCTGGCATCAGCTAAGTATACTGCTCTTCAGCCTACAGAGTTTTTAAAACATAATAGAATGGTAATAAATAATAAAAGCTGGCGATATAAATGGTGACTCTTAAATTGTAAAATGGCGGAAATTTGTGGAAGTTAAAACACAAACATCAAAAAAAGTTTTGCATCACCGAGGTTCCCAGAACTCCTGAAGACAGACGATGACTGTTGATACTGTATCACAGACACAGTCCCTTAGACTGTTCACAGATGTCACTAACCCCGCCCAAAGATGTAAACAACCATGCATGAGCAGCCCCTATTAGACGGAGGACGTCTGACAGCCGATCAATTCCAGTCATTCCGCCAGGAAGGAGGTACGTGGCTCATGTTGTCTGTAGTTCAACCATGAGCAACTTCACTCCCAACGTCCATGGTGAAGTCCATCTTTGCAACCACGACACCATGCAGCCCGGTAGATGGGCCCAACAACATGCAAAATATAGCGCTCAGGAATGGCATCAAGTTCTCTTCAACGATGAATGTCGCATGTGCCTTCAACCAGACAATCGTCGGAGACGTGTTTGGAGGCAAACCGGTCAGGCTGAACACCTTAGACACACCTTAGACACACAATGCAGTAAGGTGGAGGTTCTCTGCTGTTTTGGGGTGGCATTATGTGGGGCCAACGTACGCCGCTGGTGGTCATGGAAGGCGCCGTAACGGCTTTACGATACGTGAATGCCATCCTCTGACTGATACTGCAACCATATCAGCAGTATATTGGCGAGGCATTTGTCTTCATGGACGACAATTCGCGCTCCCCTCGTGCACATCTTGTGAATGACTTTCTTCAGGATAACGACACCGCTCGACTAGAGTGGCCAGAATGTTCCCTATCGAACATACCTGGGATAGAATGGAAAGGGCTGTTTATGGAGGACGTGACGCACCAACCACTCTGAGGGATCTACGCCGAATCGCCGTTGAGGAGTGGGACAATCTGGACCAAGAGTGCCTTGATGAACTCGTGTATAGTATGCCACGACAGATACAGGCATGCATCAATGCAAGAGGACGTGCTACCAGGTATTAGAAGCACTGGAGTGTACACCAATCTGGACCACCACCACTGAAGGCCTCGCTTTATGGTGGTACAACAGGCAATGTGTGGTTTTCATTAGCAATAAAAAGGGCGGAAATGATGTTTACGCTGATCTCTTTTCCAATTTTCTGTACAGGTTCCGGAACTCTACATCTACATCTACATGACTACTCTGCAATTCACATTTAAGTGCTTGGCAGAGGGTTCATCGAACCACAATCATACTATCTCTCTACCATTCCACTCCCTAACAGCGCGCGGGAAAAACGAACACCTAAACCTTTCTGTTCGAGCTCTGATTTCTCGTATTTTATTTTGATGATCATTCCTACCTATGTAGGTTGGGCTCAACAAAATATTTTCGCATTCGAAAGAGAAAGTTGGTGACTGAAATTTCGTAAAAAGTTCTCGCTGCGACGAAAAACGTCTTTGCTGTAATGACTTCCATCCCAATTCGCGTATCATATCTGCCACATTCTCTCCCCTATTACGTGATAATACAAAACGAGCTGCCATTTTTTGCACCCTTTCGATGTCCTCCGTCAATCCCACCTGGTAAGGATCCCACACCGCGCAGCAATATTCTAACAGAGGACGAACGAGTGTTGTGTAAGCTGTCTCTTTAGTGGACTTGTTGCATCTTCTAAGTGTCCTGCCAATGAAACGCAACCTTTGGCTAGCCTTCCCCACAATATTATCCATGTGGTCCTTCCAACTGAAGTTGTTCGTAATTTTAACACCCAGGTACTTAGTTGAATTGACAGTCTCGAGAATTGTATTATTTATCGAGTAATCGAATTTCAACGGATTTATTTTGGAACTCATGTGGATCACCTCACACTTTTCGTTATTTAGCGTCAACTGCCACCTGCCACACCATACAGCAATATTTTCTAAATCGCTTTGCAACTGATACTGGTCTTCGGATGACCTTACTAGACGGTAAATTACAGCATCATCTGCGAACAACCTATGAGAACTGCTCAGATTGTCACCCAGGTCATTTATATAGATCAGGAACAGCAGAGGTCCCAGGACGCTTCCCTGGGGAACACCTGATATCACTTCAGTTTTACTCGATGATTTGCCGTCTATTACTACGAACTGCGACCTTCCCGATAGGACATCACGAATCCAGTCGCACAACTGAGACGATACCCCATAGGCCCGCAGCTTGATTAGAAGTCGCTTGTGAGGAATGGTGTCAAAAGCTTTCCGGAAATCTAGAAATATGGAATCAACTTGAGATCCCCTGTCGATAGTGGCCATTACTTCGTGCCAATAAAGAGCTAGCTGCGTTGCACAAGAGTGACGTTTTCTGAAACCATGCTGATTACGTATCAATAGATCGTTTCCTTCGAGGTGATTCATAATGTTTGAATACAGAATATGCTCCAAAACCCTACTGCAAACCGACGTCAATGATATAGGTCTGTAGTTAGATGGATTACTCCTGCTACCTTTCTTAAAACTGGTGCGACCTGCGCAATTATCCAATCTGTAGGTACAGATCTATCGGTGAGCGAGCGGTTGTATATGAGTGCTAAGTAAGGAGCTATTGTATCAGCGTATCTGAAAGGAACCTAATCGGTATCCAATCTGGACCTGAAGACTTGCCTGTACCAAGCGATTTGAATTGCTTCGCAACCCCTAAGGTATCTACTTCTACGAAACTCATGATAGCAGCTGTTCGTGTTTCAAATTCTGGAATATTCTATTCGTCTTCCTTGGTGAAGGAATTTCGGAAAACTGCGTTCAATAACTCCGCTTTAGCGGCACAGTCGTCGGTAACAGTACCATCGGCACTGCGCAGCGAAAATATTGACTGTGTCTTGCCGCTTGTGTACTTTACATACGACCAGAATTTCTTCGGATTTTCTACCAAATTTCGAGACAATATTTCGTTGTGGAACCTATTAAAGGCATCTCGGATTGAAGTCTGTGTCAAATTTCGCGCGTCTGTAAATTTTAGCCTATCTTCGGGATTTCGCGTTCTTCTGAACTTCGCATGCTTTCTCCGTTGCCTCTGTAACAGCGTTCGGATCTGTTTTGTGTACCACGGAAACCGAAGTGATGCAAAACTGTTTTTGATGTGTATATAAAACAAAGGGTTGGCGATGCTAATTAAATACACAGGAAGCAGACAGGTACAATAGTAGATAGACAATAAAAATAACAGTGACAGTCTGGTTTCTATTTGCAAGAGATAAAAAAATCAGACCAGCGACAGCATGGTTTCTGTTCGCTGCACTTCGGAACAGATGCATAGCACTTAACACTCACTTAAAACACTGCACTAAAAAGTTGCCACAAAGATGACACACCTCGACCGAGGGCAGATGCTGGGGGACCTGGACAGATTGGGGGGGGGGGGGGGTGAGGAGGAGAGGAAAAAGCAAAGTGGGGGAGGAGCTGATAGAGGGAGAGGTCTCATAACAGGGGGTGGGGGTGGGTGGGCAGGGCAGATGCGAGAGGGAGTGGGGAAAGGCAGAGGAGGGTAATGCAACAGGGGAGATTGGGGAGTCAAAGAGAATGTAGGTGGGGAAGAGGGAAAACAGGATGGGGGGATGAGGGAACCCAGGAAAAGGACAGAGGTAGGGAAGGGGAGGTGAGAGTCAGAGTTGACAGGAGAGGTAAATTGAAGGAGAGAGGGCATCATCTGAGAGGGGGAGCTGACAGAAGCCACCTTGTGAAATGAGATGAAGGTTGTAGAGGTGGAGGGTAGGTGGGACACAATGGTGAAGCCATGGCAGTGGGTGGGAGTTGGCGAGGAGAGGAGCAGTCAGGGGATAGGGTGATCAAGTCCATGGGAGGTTTAGAGGACTCAGATATGTTCAAGGAAAAGGAACAGATGGGGGAAAGGAATCAGGTCATAGATGATCCGCATGGGGGATGGAAGGCATATGCAGAAGGTGAGGTGGAGTGCATGGTGCTCGAGGATCAGGAGGAATTTTGGGGGAGGGTAGACATTCAAGCAGGACTGGCATGGCAGAGGAAGGGACAGATCAAGGACTTGTAGGTGTAGAGGATGATAGAGGGGTTCAGCATCCATGCCCAGCCAGAAAGGAGTTTAAGGAGATGGAGGCGGTTGTGGGCTTTTGATTGGATAGAGCAGAGATAGTGGGTCCTGGTAAGGTGACAATCAATGGGGAGTCCAGCATAGATGAGGTGAGGGTTGGGGAGAGGCGGATAGGACAGTTGTAGATGGTAAGGGAAAAATCAAGGAGCCAGAAGGAGGAAGTGGTATGATCTATGATGATTGCCTCGGCCTTGAAAGGATTGATTTTTAGGAGCCACTGGTTACACCAAGCAGTGAAAAGGTCCAGGTGATTCTGGAGAAGGAGTTGGGATTGCTGAAGGGTAGGATTGAGGGCAAGGAAGACCGTGCCTTTGGCATACGGCAGGAGATGGACTAGAGGGGTGGATTGGGGCTTATCTGCTGTGTAGGGGAGAAGACAGATCCTTGGGACACACCTGTGGAGGGGTAGAAGATGCAGGAATTTATGTTATGTCCATAACGTAGGAGGGGCATCAATGGAGGATAGAGGCAATCAGACAGACACAGTTGATAGGAAGAGCTTAGGTCTGGAGCTTAAACAGGAGACATGGATGTCATACATGTTAATAGACCTTCGTGAGGTCTAGGGATACAAGAATGACAGAATTACAGGAGTTAAGCTGGAGGGAGAAGATATGGGTGAGGTGTAGGAGTTAGTCACTGGCAGAGAAGGAAGGTCGAGAGCTACATTGGGTGTTGGGGAGGAGGTGGTGCTGGAGGAGGTGGTGATGGATGCGCCGGATGAAGATGGATTCTAAGAGCTTGCAGAACACTGAGGTGAGACATATAGGGTGATAGGGGGAGGCATCAGACGGAAGCTTGTTAGGTTTGGGGAACATAAAGATATGAGAGGTTTTCCACAGGTTGGAGTAGAAGCTGGTGGCAAGGATTATGTTGTAGATGAAGGCAAGGACTGCAAGGAAGGAGGAAGGGCAGTGTTTGAGATGGTGGTAGATAATGCAGTCATGGCCGGGGGCAGTGTGGCGTTTAGTGCAGAGTGTGAGGATGATGGCCTGTGTAGTGATGGAAGTATTAAATTCCGATGGTGGTGTGTGGCCCAAGTACTGGAAAGAGACATTGGGGAAGAGGGAATAATCAAATTGGGGATCATCTGGAGTGGAAGAGACCTCAGCTAGTTGGGAGGCAAAGTGATTGGCCTTACTGAGGTTGTCAATAAGGGGCAGTCATCATGGAGGAGAGAGTATAGCCGGGTAGGACGGTTCTCAGTAAGGCAGCGGAAAGCAGACCAGTACTTGAAATAGTTTATTTGGAGCATGACGTTGAGTTGTGTGCACGTCTGTCGCCAGGCACAACGTTCCTTCGCAGTAAGCACATTGTGGATATGACGTTGTAATTGCCAGTGGCGAGTGAGTGTGTCCCAGTCATGGGTGTGGAAGAAGAACAGGTAGAGGAGATGGGATTCAAGAAAAAGGATGGCCTGTGGAGACAGGGCTGTATGATGAGGTTGATGGCTTTGGTAGGGGTATGGGTGGCTACAGTGTCAGTCAAGGTCTGGTGGAGAAAGGTACCAGCCTGGGAGATGTTGTCAGGATATTTGAGGGTAAGGATGTGGTGTGTATGGAGAACTAGTAGCCATCCCAGTTGGCGTGGGATTAATCGTGGACTAGTTTAGGAGCAATGTCAGGTTGAGGAATGGAACGACCCTCAGAAATATTAGGAGGATGTGGGTGTGATCACTGCTAGTGAGGTCAAGGACTTCTGTAGTGATGAATCAATGAGGTTGAGAGAGGCTAGGACCACATCAGGAGTAGTGTTGAATTCAGATGTGGGAACATAGGAAAGGGTGGATGTTTTGTACTACAATGGTGATGAAGTGGATGATATACCCTGTAGTTGGAGGAGGGCAGGGGGAGTTGTTGGGGTGGATGGAATCTAGATGAATAGAAATGACGAGCTCTGGGGTGATGAGATGAGGCTTTGCTTTGCATTTATATGAGTAGGTAGGATGGGAGTCATTGCAGGTATTACAGGAGGCAGGAGAGGCAAGGTTGGGACAGTTCTTGAGGAAGTGTGATTGTTTGCAGTGGGAACAGGTAGGGGCACTCTTACAATCGGCAGTGATATGCGCCTTATATCTAAGACATCGTTGGCAGCAGGCAGATTGGAGGGAGGAACAGGAGGGGTCAACTTTGTGGCGTCTCTCAAGGATGAGGCCTCCCTCTGTAAGGAGGTAGTCAATGGAGGAGGAGGATTCGGTGAACATTTTCATAGGGTAAGTCAACCTGGCATCATTAAAGATGTGATGGGTAGAGTGGATTTCAATGTCAGGGTGGGAATTGAGTTCCGCCAATTCCTCAGCATCCATGACCATGGAGCTAAATTTCCTGATCATGGCGGTGAATGTTGGCAGATATCAGGGAGGCTGAGGCTGTAAGAGAGAGGAGGGGGTGTTGTAGGGGGTGAGGGTGGCTTATGGGCCAAAGTGGACAAGTGGGATTTTTGAAAGGAGATCGGTGTGGAAGAATGCATTGGGGCATTTGATGAAGACTGATTTCCTGCAAGAAATGAGAAGGAAGAGGGGGCTTTGGCAAAGTATTTATGGATGGCCAGGGTTAGGGTGCAGTCATCAAGGAACTGAGGGTCAGAATTTGAGAGGATAAAGGTTTGGGTCAAAGGAGATGTAGAGGAGTCACATCCATGGGGATGAGTGGGTCATAGGGATCAGGGGGGTCTTCATGAATAGGATGGGAGCAGGGTCAACATTAGGGCATTTCGTAGGTTTCTTGGATAGGACAGGTTGCGAAGGGGCTGGGGGATGGGTTGGAGGGTTAGGTGTCAGGGGTTAGGTCCTCCCTGAGGAGCAGATGATGTAGGGGATGGGGGTATGGGTGTGGCAGAGACTGTGGTGCATTATACTGAGATTTATGCTGGCTAGGAGCCTGATATAGGTAGTGCAGAGAGTGGTGGGAATTCTAAAGATGACAATGGAGTTCTAGCTAAGGGTGGGGGAAGTGACAGTAGAAAACAGTGCAGAAGTAGGGCCAACAGAGAGGCAAGAGATAACAGAGATGGGGTCTGCAGATGAACTCCATGTGGTGGTGGTTGGAGCAGTGAAAGGGGACTTAAAAATTATGGAGGTGGTAGGGTGGACCATGTTGGGTGGTGTTGGCAAAGGACAGTGGCGGTGGCGGCAGCAGCAGAGGTGACAAAGTACCCCTCAGCAAGGGATGGCAGTGGCGGCTCGACCTGGGCAGTGCGGCTGCCCCTCTGACAAACAATGAAGGCAGTCTGGCAAATCCCTCCAAGTAGGGGCTGGACGATGATGGCAACAGGGGTGGCTTGGTATCCACAACTGGGGACACCGGTGATGGCAATAACTGGGGCGGGGCAGAGCTCCACCAGGGTGGTGGCAGCTGATGAGTGGACGGTGGCCAGCCGGATAGACGGACAGAGATGGCACTGGCGGCGGCAGTGGCAGCAGCAGTGGGCTCTCCCAAAAGCGTTGATTGCACCCTGAGAGTAGCCCAGTCAGTGTAATGCTCCAATTCGGAGGCGAGGGGATCCAACCCTTAAGATGCTGTTCATAAGCTTTTTTTTTTCTTCATTGTACTTCAATTCCCCATTTGGGGCAGGCTGGCAGCAGCATAGGAGCTGCTCGTCAGCTGAAAGACATTAATTATACAACAGAAGACATTTAAAATAACATAAAGGAGAAAATATGGCGATATAGATAGGGCGAACATTATGGAAGAGAACAGACAAAAAGGGGGCCACTGTAAAATGGAGATACAAACCTTAATAAAGCTGCGCACGCAAGAAGCCACATACTGGGACAATTACAGGAACACAAGGTGAAGTATGGCAGGAGCATAAAAGTTGTGATAGGCGGTGTATCACAGGACAGTCATGGACAGCAACATTATGTACAAGTCCAGAACACAATTAAAATCACAGCTCTTGACAGCACTGGAGAACAGCATCAAACACAACACAGATGAAGCACTTTAACTACGACAAACAAACTGCAAGGATCTGCCAGTGGTATGGAGACGATGGAGAAGGAAATAAAGTGGCACAGGCAGTGTTAGAGGGGGGAGAGAGGGGGAGAAGGGCGGTGGGCGCGCCGAAGTGGGCCAGGGCGGGAGGGACAGGTGAGGGAAACAGCTGAGGACGGGGTGCAGAGGGGGGTAAGAGGAAAAGCTGCTCTGGGGGACGGAGGGGAGAGGAAACAGGGGGGGCCCTGGGGAGAAGGGGGACAAGGCCAGCCTACAGTTAGTAGAAAGGGTAGATGTCACAGTGAAGTTCATCATCCTGGAGGGGGAGGTGCTGGAAATTGTCCTGATGAAGGAGATGGAGGGTGTGGAGGTGGAGAGAGGAAGGGATACAGCGAGAGAGGTTTGGCAACAAGTGGGGGTGGAGAGGAAGGAGGAACTGGGTGGGGGGGGAGGGATAAGCCTGTGGACAGTGTAAGGGATGTAGAGGAAAAGCAGGAGGGGGGAAGGGGATGAGGTCATACAGGAGTCGTGTGGGGGTTGGGGCATTATAAAAGCAGGGATGGGTGGAGATCCAGGCAACACTGGCGTAACAGAGGATACAACGGATGAGGAATTTGCAGGTATGGAGGATAGTGGAAAGATGCAATCCCCGTGTCCGGCCAGACAGGAGTTTTAGGAGCTGGAGGCGGAAATGGGCCTTCTGCTGGATAGTCAGGACATCAAGGGTCCATGTAAGGTGACGGTCAAGGGTGAGGCCAAGATATCTCAGGGTGGGGTTGAGCTAGCTGGGACAATCTTAAATGGTGAGATAGAAATCATGGAGACAGAAAGAGTGGGTGGTGTGGCGTATGATATTGCCTGGATTTTGGAGGGGTTGATACGAAGGAACCACGGATTGCACCAAGTGGTGAACAGGTCAAGGTGGCTTTGGAGGATGCATTGGGACTATTGAAGGGTAGGATAGAGAGCCAGAAAGGCGGTGTCATCAGCATATTGGAGGAGATGGTCAGGTGGGGGTGGCTTCAGTATATTGTTCATAAGGTTAACAACAATGAAATGTACATGTAATGTAACTATATTCAAGACCAGGACATAAATTTTATGCACCCATAATGTGAACCATGGCAAGAAACAAATGATGCTGCGAAAAAGTTTAAAGTAAGTCAAATGATTGCATAAAGTACTAATGTTGGTGAAAGGCGAAGTACTGATCCACTACACAGAGACTGTAACTAAAGGAGCTTCACAGCGAGATAGGTACAGTCGTGCTCAAATGTACCTAAACAACCTGAATTGCATTTCGCCTGATTCGCATAAAATCCGCATAACGCAACTGTCTAGCAGGTCCTCTACTCGCTCCTTGGTACAGTCGTTTGACTATTGAAAATGGTTCCAACAAGTCACCACTAGAAAACACTGCTCTGTATCGCAATAACTCAAGATGTACAGTTATACCACGATACTAGAAATATCTGGGAACACCTTATCACAGATAAGACTGTCCTTAATGCTTGTAAGTTCAAATTTATTGCAATAAATGACAACGCTGAAATGTTACCACTCTCATAATTACGTCAGATAGGTAACGCACGTACTAAGTTCGTCGTAGTCATGATTTCCTCTTCAAAGTAACATCTCGTACTTGTTATTTAACACAAAATGACATTAAAATTTAGGTTATTCACGAGCAGGCAGTTTAGAATATGTATGAACTTCAAATAACACGAAGAACCGTCTCGTTCTGCATATGGATTCAAACCCTAAGATTTCGCGACTGACGGAAACTAACAATCATTCCTGGCGAGGCATACAGAGAGCGATATACCCCGATTTTAGACAGTATCAGTTAGCAAATATCAACTTTAAATTTGATAACGTAAATATTTTTAACGGACGCGAATTCCTACCCAGCATCTATTGTCCCTGTTAACGAACTACGAGAGAAGTCAAATATTGTGTATTCACAAGTAACTTACTTGAAAAGCCGTGAGGTAAAGCTTTCTGTTGGACAGGGATTCGAAACCATAACATTGCGATTTCCTTATCGACGTTTGATCTGACTGCTTGTAGCTCTTTCACAGAAGGGATAAAAACGTTAAAGTCCGCGAGACTAGAACCGCGAACCATAACAGAAGTTTTTTGACAGCTCAACACGTCACCACACAGCTAGAGAAGATGTATGCGTTATGCCTTCCTCTTACGAGGACAATATAGGCTAGAACTCATAAACCGCTATTTAAAGGACGAGATTAGTTGCGATTTGCACGTGCAACGGCTTTTCTGGGCTGAAAACCGTAAATTTACCATCTTTTGTTACATCCCAAGCGATAATAAGTCAGATTATTCAATTGAAATTACAGTAAATATCAAGTGAACTTTGAGGCTTAATTCCGTGCACACCAGGAAGTAACTTGTCGATCACAGAGTTGCCAAACATACCTTGAGTTGTTGCTAAATCTCAGTTACGGTACCAGCAGGTGTAAGACGAACCGATGTGATCCTACAGCGGTCTGGGAAGTGACCATCGCTGGCGTCTCAAAGACGCGGCTACTACGGCCTGGAATACGTAATGCGTCTGATTCGCATTTCTGTAACTAGGTTTAGGGACTGAAGCGTAGTTACTAATAGAACTGACAGCAAACTAAGCATCATAAATCAGTAACTCTCATAGTTGTTTTTATATTTCTTTCGTATTGTACTCAAAACTAAGAAACTCATTCACGGACGTTTTCGTGCCTCAACGATAGTCGAGCACACCAAACAAATAAAAGAAAAAGAATTGTGAGTGTGTGTGTGTGTGTGTGTGTGTGTCTGTGTGTGTGTGAGAGAGAGAGAGAGAGAGAGAGATAAAAGGAAAAGAGAATGAGAGAGAGAGTAAATAATTGGTGCAAAGAAATTGAATACCGCTATGTAAAGAAATTTTTCATTAAAATGACACGTTCCACATCATTTCGAAATGTCGTATTCATGACCTATAGAACAAGTATTAATCTAACCTAATCTAATCGTATCATATTGCTGTCTAGCAGTGAACAGTCATGAATTACCGAAATTTTCGCCAGTATCAGTAACCAAATTAAAAGTTGAAAATAAAAGGCGACAGTTTTTGTAATAAACCGGGACTCCTATGAAGACCCTTTCATCCCGGTAACCAACCACGAAAGATGTCTGATATACCTCCATTCAGAAGTAAGAATGTGTGTGTGCATTTAAAGGTGAATCATGTGAAGTGAAGTTCATACGAACCCAACACGTAATCGGATTGTTAACTAAGTAAAATCAAATGTTACGTATCGGTTTTTCTTACCAGCTGCTAGGTGTCTGAATCTAAAATAAGGACACACATTTTTGTGCCTCAGTGACAACCGAACCGCATTCCTATCGTTCTTTATCGTCCACTAATATAGCTTAAGTATCAATTACTTACTCACCAACAGCAAGATGTGTGCGCGTTTGACCAGAAATTGTTGGCAACACATGAACAGACATTAAAAATGCACTTTAATTTTCACTAGCAGGCACGTGATGCGACTTGAAATGAAATTATGAATATTTTTATACTGGATCAGGATCGGACCCACATACGTACCTTTGGAGGAGACTTAGAGACAGTCTTGGAAAAAGGAACGAAATGATTTAACTATACTGCTCCGAGAGATTCAGATCCTCGAAAGAGGAGATACGAATTCGAATCACAGTCTAACACCAATTTTTTTAACGTCTCTAGTTCAATCAAGTACAAGTAAAATAAGAGCCCTGTTCCTTTAAATGGCTATCGGTTTATAAAATAAAATAAATTTTCTAATGTAAGTTAGTTTACTGGCGACAGTATTTCTGTTTACCATGACCTCCACCTATGTCATTTCCGAAAGTAACGCTGCTGTGTCTAGTTGGGAATGAAAGCACGTGATCTTTAATACGGACTCTGGATTATAACGTCTATCTCTTGAGGTTATAATAGGAAATGTAAATCTGTTTGTGCCTCTTAAAAGTAAATTATTTACTCTCTCTCTCATTCTCTTTTCCTTTTATCTCTCTCTCTCTCTCTCTCTCTCTCTCTCTCTCTCTCTCTCTCTCTCTCTCTCTCACACACACACACACACACACACACACACACTCACAATTCTTTTTCTTTTATTTGTTTGGTGTGCTCGACTATCGTTGAGGCACGAAAACGTCCGTGAATGAGATTCTTAGTTTTGAGTACAATACGAAAGAAATATAAAAACAACTATGAGAGTTACTGATTTATGATGCTTAGTTTGCTGTCAGTTCTATTAGTAACTACGCTTCAGTCCCTAAACCTAGTTACAGAAATGCGAATCAGACGCATTACGTATTCCAGGCCGTAGTAGCCGCGTCTTTGAGACGCCAGCGATGGTCACTTCCCAGACCGCTGTAGGATCACATCGGTTCGTCTTACACCTGCTGGTACCGTAACTGAGATTTAGCAACAACTCAAGGTATGTTTGGCAACTCTGTGATCGACAAGTTACTTCCTGGTGTGCACGGAATTAAGCCTCAAAGTTCACTTGATATTTACTGTAATTTCAATTGAATAATCTGACTTATTATCGCTTGGGATGTAACAAAAGATGGTAAATTTACGGTTTTCAGCCCAGAAAAGCCGTTGCACGTGCAAATCGCAACTAATCTCGTCCTTTAAATAGCGGTTTATGAGTTCTAGCCTATATTGTCCTCGTAAGAGGAAGGCATAACGCATACATCTTCTCTAGCTGTGTGGTGACGTGTTGAGCTGTCAAAAAACTTCTGTTATGGTTCGCGGTTCTAGTCTCGCGGACTTTAACGTTTTTATCCCTTCTGTGAAAGAGCTACAAGCAGTCAGATCAAACGTCGATAAGGAAATCGCAATGTTATGGTTTCGAATCCCTGTCCAACAGAAAGCTTTACCTCACGGCTTTTCAATAAGTTACTTGTGAATACACAATATTTGACTTCTCTCGTAGTTCGTTAACAGGGACAATAGATGCTGAGTAGGAATTCGCGTCCGTTAAAAATATTTACGTTATCAAATTTAAAGTTGATATTTGCTAACTGATACTGTCTAAAATCGGGGTATATCGCTCTCTGTATGCCTCGCCAGGAATGATTGTTAGTTTCCGTCAGTCGCGAAATCTTAGGGTTTGAATCCATATGCAGAACGAGACGGTTCTTCGTGTTATTTGAAGTTCATACACATTCTAAACTGCCTGCTCGTGAATAACCTAAATTTTAATGTCATTTTGTGTTAAATAACAAGTACGAGATGTTACTTTGAAGAGGAAATCATGACTACGACGAACTTAGTACGTGCGTTACCAATCTGACGTAATTATGAGAGTGGTAACATTTCAGCGTTGTCATTTATTGCAATAAATTTGAACTTACAAGCATTAAGGACAGTCTTATCTGTGATAAGGTGTTCCCAGATATTTCTAGTATCGTGGTATAACTGTACATCTTGAGTTATTGCGATACAGAGCAGTGTTTTCTAGTGGTGACTTGTTGGAACCATTTTCAATAGTCAAACGACTGTACCAAGGAGCGAGTAGAGGACCTGCTAGACAGTTGCGTTATGCGGATTTTATGCGAATCAGGCGAAATGCAATTCAGGTTGTTTAGGTAGATTTGAGCACGACTGTACATTGTGGTGGGCGCCTGCTAGAACAGTGGCTCCGCCTCTTGAGGTGGAGTGAATCTATAGAGAAAGCCTGGCGAGATAGCTACGGTAATGCAGAATAGCCCATGAAAATTGTGGCACCATCTAACAGGGCATAAGTTACTAACGTCCATTCAGCTATAACGGCTGCATCGCATATAGTTCACGAATTCTAGATGATTAATGCTAATCTAAGCGCTCTTACAAAGCTTGTATCAAGTCTGAGATACATTTTATATAGTGTCATCAAATACACTCCTGGAAATTGAAATAAGAACACCGTGAATTCATTGTCCCACGAAGGGGAAACTTCATTGATACATTCCTGGGGTCAGATACATCACATGATCACACTGACAGAACCACAGGCACATAGACACAGGCAACAGAGCATGCACAATGTCGGCACTAGTACAGTGTATATCCACCTTTCGCAGCAATGCAGGCTGCTATTCTCCCATGGAGACGATCGTAGAGATGCTGGATGTAGTCCTGAAGAACGGCTTGCCATGCCATTTCCACCTGGCGCCTCAGTTGGACCAGCGTTCGTGCTGGACGTGCAGACCGCGTGAGACGACGCTTCATCCAGTCCCAAACATGCTCAATGGGGGACAGATCCGGAGATCTTGCTGGCCAGGGTAGTTGACTTACACCTTCTAGAGCACGTTGGGTGGCACGGGATACATGCGGACGTGCATTGTCCTGTTGGAACAGCAAGTTCCCTTGGCGGTCTAGGAATGTTAGAACGATGGGTTCGATAACGGTTTGGATGTACCGTGCACTATTCAGTGTCCCCTCGACGATCACCAGAGGTGTACGGCCAGTGTAGGAGATCGCTCCCCTCACCATGATGCCGGGTGTTGGCCCTGTGTGCCTCGGTCGTATGCAGTCCTGATTTGGCGCTCACCTGCACGGCGCCAAACGCGCATACGACCATCATTGGCACCAAGGCAGAAGCGACTCTCATCGCTGAAGACGACACGTCTCCATTCGTCCCTCCATTCACGCCTGTCGCGACACCACTGGAGGCGGGCTGCACGATGTTGGGGCGTGAGCGGAAGACGGCCTAGCGGTGTGCGGGACTGTAGCCCAGCTTCATGGAGACGGTTGCGAATGGTCCTCGCCGATACCTCAGGAGCAACAGTGTCCCTAATTTGCTGGGAAGTGGCGGTGCGGTCCCCTACGGCACTGTGTAGGATCCTACGGTCTTGGCGTGCATCCGTGCGTCGCTGCGGTCCGGTCCCAGGTCGACGGGCACGTGCACCTTCCGCCGACCACTGGCGACAACATCGATGTACTGTGGAGACCTCACGCCCCACGTGTTGAGCAATTCGGCGGTACGTCCACCCGGCCTCCCGCATGCCCACTATACGCCCTCGCTCAAAGTCCGTCAACTGCACATACGGTTCACGTCCACGCTGTCGCGGCATGCTACCAGTGTTAAAGACTGCGATGGAGCTCCGTATTCCACGGCAAACTGGCCGACACTGACGGCGGCGGTGAACAAATGCTGCGCAGCTAGCGCCATTCGACGGCCAACACCGCGGTTCCTGGTGTGTCCGCTGTGCCGTGCGTGTGATCATTGCTTGTACAGCCCTCTCGCAGTGTCCGGAGCAAGTATGGTGGGTCTGACACACCGGTGTAAATGTGTTCTTTTTTCCATTTCCAGGAGTGTACATCTAAGAACCAATTCCTGCTTAAATACTCCTGCTCATTAAGTAACTGATGAGATTGACAATTTAGATTTTCACAGGATTTTTATTTTAGCTGAAGACAATGAAATATCTCGAAACCTACACATCGAATCAAAGGAAGTTACGATTCCACTTTGTCTCTGAGACACACACCCAGTAATACCACACTCGACTCCTGACGCCACGCATTGTTCTAATGGGAACGCGCTTTTTTTTTATTGCATGTTACGATTCTGCGGCAGAATTTATATTCGTTTTGTCTGAAGCATTTTCTTCATTGAGTTACAGATGGCACTGTAATGGGAGGAATAGAACTGGGTATACAATCAAAATTTATGACATGAGACTCAATGGCCCTTGAAGATTCAATATAGAACCGGTAGTTCCTGTTCAAAAAAAGTTCGATATTTGCATCCATTCAGCGTGCCGTCGACAAAATATGGACTACTGACTCTGTTCTCCATGATGCCACACCATACGTTAAGAGACCTAGGACGTTGATGGTCGACTTGCGCTAACGAATGGGGATTGTCTGCATTCCAGTAATGCATATTATACTGCTTAACGCTGCCATGGTTTGTGAATGTAGACTCTTCAGAAAACCGTACCTCAGCAAAGAACGCGAGGGGTTGCTTGAGTTTGTTGACGTGCCCATTCGCAAAACACGACCCAGTTGTGGAAATCGGTGCCATGAAGTTCTTGATGCAGTGACATGTGGTATGGATGATACTTATGACGATACTGTTCTGTGACGATACCACCTATAGACATACAACGTAAAATCGTGGTGCAACTGTCGGACGCTTATCCGTGGGTTGTGATCCACTACCGTTAGTACAGATATTTCATTAGCTTCTCCTGTAACACGTTTGCTACGTTTCCCTTTACCAGTCTGTACACTGCGATCACACATAAATTTCTCCTACATTCTTTGTAGATCAGGAGCATTTCAATTATTACTTCTGTGGTTACAACACTTTTTCATCTGTACTCCAGATGGTAGGTAGGTAGGTGTGCAGGCAATAAACACTGCGCGATTATTGTAATGTGTAGAGCCGCTATCTGTCCCACTTCTGCACGGCATGTCAGCAGTGTACTGCCTGTTACGATATAGTTGGCTACACGGCCACGGTGGCGCGTTTATTAGTCCCCTCTTCGATATTTCATAGAAAAACAATGTGTCGAATGAGATTTTCAATTAGAAGTTAAGAAATCCTGGCGTGTCCCACCACCGCAGCAAGTGGGGTCCCACGTGTCATTGGATAATCAAGAGCCATTGAGCAGCATGTCCCAAAATACGATTGTGTATCCATTTCTATTCCTCTGATTACAGTGCCATCTGTGGCGAAAAGAAGAAAATGCTTCAGACAAAACGTATGTAGATTCTGCGGTACATTCGTAATCTGTAATTAAAAAACTTGGGTTCCCATTGGAGATTACAAATTTGCCTTCCGTCATCCACGCACAGGAATGGGTGGGGGTTTAGAGACAAATAAATTGGAATTATAACTTTTTATTATCCGATGTCTAGTTTCAGAGATATTTCAATGTCTTCAGTTGAAATGAACACTCTGTATATATTTCGAGTTCTTCCAAAATGTCTGACAGATGACAATGGGGGATGACGTGCAAAACCTCAAGTACGTAAGCTATAGGAAACAAGTCGTTCTTCTTCGTTTTCAAATGTTGTCCCAGAGCACTGGCATTACTGGGATTAGCATTGAATTCTCTCCCCACCATACCAATATAAAAATCATCACCATCATCACACTGTATCTTATATACACCAGATTTACCCAAAATACTTCTTGGTTTCAGTCCTACGTCACACCCTAATCATATGTGTAAATTATCTCTCGTTTTAACGAAACATCATCAGCCGTTTTCAAAACTTTCGCAATTTTGTCACAGTGCAGACCATTGCAGGTTAGACTAACAAAATTATACCCAACTGCAATACTACTTGAACAACCCTCTTCAATTGCTTACATCTTGCCTCCTGATTTATGTCGAACCTCAAAATTCGTGTATCAGGGAGAGAAAATAAACCCATTTGTAGATTCGTGAATGACATGTATCGTTACTAATTATAACATCGATGCAAGTGGGTTTACAAAATACTCCGAAAGTAAGATTGTCTTTTCTAGTAATAGAGCTCTAAATAATTAAAGGAATTGCACACTTCCACTTCGAAAGTAAAGTCAATGTTTGGGTGAATAGAATGAAATGGGCACATAAATTAGAAATACCCTTGTAACATGCTTCGTACAATAGTAATATGTCATCTACATAATGATAAAATGATTTAACTTTGGTGCAAACTCTGAACGTGATTCAAAAAATGTGCTTTCCAAAGTGACTGGCAAAAATCTGTGCCAAGGTACCAGAAGGTCAACTACCCATAGCTAAGCCATTTTGTTGTGAGTAGATTTTGTTATTGAAGGTAAAGGCGTTGGGAGACAAGGATACCTCTAGCAACTCAATTAATTCCGTAACCTCACCACGGGAAAGCACATTATGGGTCAATAAATTCTTCACAATTATATCAAGAGTTCCATTAAGTAGTATACACGAGACCATGTAAACAATATCCACTGAAACTAAATGGGTGCCATCTGGGACTTGAAGGGTTCTGATTTTGTCCATTAATTTATAAGAATTGTTTACACAAAACGTCTTTGGAGAAGTATAGACTTTTTTTAATTCTTTGTGTAAAAACGTGTTAAGTTTATAATTAGAGATGGAACAACTATAAACAATTTGATTCATAGGCAAAAGTTCCTTGTGTAACTTCACTTGAGATCTAAACTTGGTATAGTTGCTTTCATCCCTGTCTCATCGGAGAAATTCGCATCATTCACAACTTCGCCACAGCTCGTCACCGTCGTCCCAGCACCGCTTCAGCGGCTGCTCACGACAATCAACGCCATTCATCACTCTTCACCACCACAGACACCCTACTACATCAGTCATCTACCTTTCTCCATCTCCTGCTCTCACTGTCACCACAAAGAGCAAGTGCTCTAATTCGCCATGTTACACCTATCCTCCCTTACCTACCTTATCCTGTTCTGACACAGAAGTTACCGATGCATTTCTCTCTGTCCTCAGTTCTCTCCTCCTTTTCTCTTTCAGCTTCGATTTGCGGCCACCTCCAACTCTGTCGCCCATGTCAAAACCTGCCGAGTAACAGTCGCAACCGTTGATGACACAAGCATCACCTCATTCAGCTTCTCTACACTTACCAAGAGAAGCCATGACTTAACAACGTCATATCCCGTTAACCCCCATCCTACAATCACCCTTCTGCCCAACAGCCATTAAGAAAGCTACAAACCTCATACCCCATTAACCGCATCCTACACCAGCCCTTCTGCCCAACAGCCATTAAGAAACATACAAAACGTCAAACCACTGGCATCTCTCCCACCCCTACCCCGAAAAACTGTAAACTCAACATGACCACATCCAGCATATCGATACAACTCCTCCTCCTCCTCCATCTTCTTGCCTTGCTATCTACACCTTCATTTTCTCTCACCTTCGAAATGATAAAGTACTTACCAAGCCTCCACATCTAACAAGTCATCGCAAGACAAAACTCTCACTTCCTAAGATCCCTAAACCCCCAACTTCCATACTGCCCTCCTCTCCAAAATTCATCGCATTACCTTTGGCCCCAATGCCTCCTTAACACCTCTCACGACCTCACCCAAGGCTGAACAACCTTAAACTCTTACCATCCACACGCCCTCACCACAGTGATCACAAAGGTCGACCTCAACATGACAAATAAAAAAGCGGCATCTGAACTGAACAACCTGGATTTAGTAGTCCGAAAAGCCCTTTGGATCGGTAATGACCTTGGCACCACTCGCCTCGTCTACCTCTTCTCTGAATCTGCCACCATCATATACCTTCTCCTTGGCAAGGGAGTTCTGACCTTCCACCACCGCCACAAGATCGAACCATCAAAATCCTATCCACAGTCCTAGTGCTGCCAAAAATGTCTCCATTATAAGGACCATCTTACTGCAGATTGTAAAAATCCACCCACCTGTCCACATTGCAAAGCCTCCCATTTCTTAAACAGTGCCCTAACCTAGCATTCCCTCCTATGTGCAGTTTATTTTTATTTATTTTCAATGAAATGAAGACTAAACAGTAACTTATTAAAGGAATGATCCATTCAAATAATCGTTCCCTTTCTAAAATCTGTAAATAATCCTATAATTTATGCCCCTTGTTAGCCAACTACTTTATCCTCATCAGTGGGTAACAGTCTTGAAGAACTCCTTCATTAAAAAGTGTCTGCAGGATTGATAGGAATTCAATGAATGGCAGCAGAACTATTAGTCTGGTTTTCGCATGGATCGATTACCAATAGACTATTTTTCCTTTCGTCAGATATATTTTCCGAATTGCAGAGGAAGAATTTAATCATTCCAGTTTTATCTGGAGATTGCGACAGTGCACGACAATGTTCAAATCCCAGTTATTGTAGAAAAACTGTGGCAAACTGAACTACCAGAATATTGGATATTTGGTGTCTCAAAATACATTAAAAAAAGAATGATGTAAATACTACACAGAAAACATAATCGGGCCCCAGAAAACATACTTGGGCCCAGGATTCGTGGCAACAAAGGTGCTAAACTGCGCAGAAAGGAGCAGAAATGCAATATTCGTACCGTGCTATTTTGTATAAAACTGACAGAGTGAGACCGTGGCTGTGTACAATTAATGTAAGTTGATTCTTAAAAAGAAGAAGACAGTACCAGCCACTATTAGTTCGTGGCTGGTTGCTGTCTTCTTCTTTGTAAGAATCAACCTACATTAATATTCGTACCTGTATGTAACTTCCACTTGTTATTTAGCTGGAGCGAAATGAACTTTAACATCAGAACTTACAGATATTACGTTCATGCATAAGTTCGTAACGTTTTTGTTTTGCACGTTGGTATTCCGGTAGCTATGAGTTTATATATCGATTCTCGTTTTTGTCTGTAGTTTCGAGTTTACATATTGTCATTTGCAAATAGCGAGTGGAGCTGGGGACGTTAGAAAATGGACTGCCCAGTAGAGAAATCGGAACATTACAGATATATTCTTCTGTTTGAGTTCAACAGAGGGATGACAGCAGCGGAAGCAGCCGGAAACATTGCGGCGTGTATGGATAATGCCATTGGAAAGAGGTCGCCAAGAAAATGGATCTCTCGTTTTGTGTAGGATCGTTTTGACGTCTGTGACTCTTCCCATTCAGGAAAACATCCAGGGTTTGATGAAAATCGTTTAAACACATTAATTCACGGTGATCCAAGTGGGTGTACTCGATAACTGTGACGAATTCTGATCATTCCAGCATCAGCCGACATTTGCATTCAATGAGGAAGGTTAAAAATTGGGTGTATAGGTACAGCATGCTCTAAGCCAAAATCACAAAAATCACCGGGCGACCATACAAGCATCTCTACCTGACTCATGAACAACACCAACCATTCCTAACCTGGATCGTTACTGGTTTTGATAAATGGTGTGTTTATGCTAATGTAAGAAAAAGAAAGGTTGGCTGAGCCGAAAAACCAAATCGCAACTTCCCGCACAAAGACCTGCACGCATAAACAAAAGATAATACTTTGCATCTAGTCGAACAGCGACGGAGTGATGTACAAGGAATTGCTTCCCCTAGGTGTAGCCGTCACTGTTGACATTTATTGTCAACAAATGAGACGTCTTAAGGCGGGTCCACACTGAGCGCACCGCGCTAACAAATCAGATATTAGATATAGCACAGAAACGCAACACTAACAATACGCTTAGCACTTTTGGGGAACTACACTCCTGGAAATGGAAAAAAGAACACATTGACATCGGTGTGTCAGACCCACCATACTTGCTCCGGACACTGCGAGAGGGCTGTACAAGCAATGATCACACGCATGGCACAGCGGACACACCAGGAACCGCGGTGTTGGCCGTCGAATGGCGCTAGCTGCGCAGCATTTGTGCACCGCCGCCGTCAGTGTCGGCCAGTTTGCCGTGGAATACGGAGCTCCATCGCAGTCTTTAACACTGGTAGCATGCCGCGACAGCGTGGACGTGAACCGTATGTGCAGTTGACGGACTTTGAGCGAGGGCGTATAGTGGGCATGCGGGAGGCCGGGTGGACGTACCGCCGAATTGCTCAACACGTGGGGCGTGAGGTCTCCACAGTACATCGATGTTGTCGCCAGTGGTCGGCGGAAGATGCACGTGCCCGTCGACCTGGGACCGGACCGCAGCGACGCACGGATGCACGCCAAGACCGTAGGATCCTACACAGTGCCGTAGGGGACCGCACCGCCACTTCCCAGCAAATTAGGGACACTGTTGCTCCTGGGGTATCGGCGAGGACCATTCGCAACCGTCTCCATGAAGCTGGGCTACAGTCCCGCACACCGCTAGGCCGTCTTCCGCTCACGCCCCAACATCGTGCAGCCCGCCTCCAGTGGTGTCGCGACAGGCGTGAATGGAGGGACGAATGGAGACGTGTCGTCTTCAGCGATGAGAGTCGCTTCTGCCTTGGTGCCAATGATGGTCGTATGCGTGTTTGGCGCCGTGCAGGTGAGCGCCACAATCAGGACTGCATACGACCGAGGCACACAGGGCCAACACCCGGCATCATGGTGTGTGAAGCGATCTCCTACACTGGCCGTACACCTCTGGTGATCGTCGAGGGGACACTGAATAGTGCACGGTACATCCAAACCGTTATCGAACCCATCGTTCTAACATTCCTAGACCGCCAAGGGAACTTGCTGTTCCAACAGGACAATGCACGTCCGCATGTATCCCGTGCCACCCAACGTGCTCTAGAAGGTGTAAGTCAACTACCCTGGCCAGCAAGATCTCCGGATCTGTCCCTCATTGAGCGTGTTTGGGCTGGATGAAGCGTCCTCTCACGCGGTTTGCACGACCAGCACGAACGCTGGTCCAACTGAGGCGCCAGGTGGAAATGGCATGGCAAGCCGTTCTTCAGGACTACATCCAGCATCTCTACGATCGTCTCCATGGGAGAATAGCAGCCTGCATTGCTGCGAAAGGTGGATATACACTGTACTAGTGCCGACATTGTGCATGCTCTGTTGCCTGTGTCTATGTGCCTGTGGTTCTGTCAGTGTGATCATGTGATGTATCTCACCCCAGGAATGTGTCAATAAAGTTTCCCCTTCCTGGGACAATGAATTCACGGTGTTCTTATTTCAATTTCCAGGAGTGTAGATCTATAATAAATATTTACGAAAATGTACTATGTCAATCCAGAGCATCCTTGTACTAGACTCTCTACCTACCTAATAACTGTAACAACAAATAAATGTAACACCTATGAATAGATTTAACACTTCTGGGGGAACTTGCATGCATGGCTAATAAATTTGTAAATGTCCTCTCTCTCTCTATCTCCATAATCATCTCAAGCATCACCACAACTCATCAAAAAACAAATCACACTCATGCACATCATAATCATTCTATCTCACCTCCAACTTTACTTCATTAAAAAAAAAAAAAAAAAAAAATACCGCAGTTAATAGACATGACAACCCAATCAGATATGCATTACAAAACTTCAAGATAGAAGACAAGCTCGAAGGCGAAGCCAACAGGCTAATACTTCGATCACAGCAGGAAACCAGGAATTTCCAGCCATCAGACTGCTGCGCGCGGCGCCGCGCAGCGCCGCTCTGCTGCAGCCCGCGCACAGCTATGACAGAGACGAGTGCGCCTTCCGCGCCCCGAAGCGCCGCTCCGAGCCGCGCACTGTGTTCCAATCGGAGCGCGCGCGCACGGTCTGAAGCCAAGCCCCGTCTAAACTGAGTGCGCTTCAACGCGCCACTTCCTTTGATGTACCGACAACAGCCGGAAACTGCGCAGCGCGGTTCGCCGTCCACACTGGGCGCGCAGAGTCGCGCACAGCCGTTTTGCGCAGCGCGGCGCAGCACGGCGCGCTCAGTGTGGACCCGCCTTTACAGACGAAAATGTTCAAATGTGAATCTTCCTGGCAGATTAAAACTGTGTGACGGACCGAGACTCGAACACGGGACCTTTGCCTTTCGCGGGCAAGTGCTCTGCCATCTGAGCTACCGGAGTACGACTCACGCCCGGTCTCACAGCTTTATTTCTGCCGGTATCTCGTATCCTACCTTCCAAACTTTACAGAAGCTCTCCTGCGAACCTTGCAGAACTAGCACTCTTGAAAGTTCATATGTGTCAATTCCCAAGGGACCAAACTGCTTAGGTCATCGCTCCCTAGACTTACACACTACTTAAACTAATTTAAACTAACTTATGCTAAGAACAACACACACACCCATGCCCAAGGGAGGACTCGAACCTCCGGCGGGAGGGGCCGCCCAGTCCGTGACACCACGCCTCGAACCACGCAGCCCTTAACAGACGCAGTCCAAGAACAACGACCATGAAGACTGCCTGAAGTAATGCTACTCCACGATAACGCCCGCTCGCATTCTCTAGACTGACGAAAAACAGTATACAGGAGTTGTGTTGGCAAGTCATTCCGCATCCATCTTATGCACCTTATCTTTCACCCGCAGATTAACACCTTTTTCGCGCTCTATCGAACAATCTTCAAGAAACTTCCTTTCCTGATAAAAATGCGCTCCGAACATGGCTGGTCGAGTTCTTCACTTCAAAACCAAGTGATTCCTACAGTTGCGTAACCGAAAAATTGCCACAGCGTTGGAAGACTCTGCTACGTGAATCTATTGTATTTACTAAACTTATGGAAAAACTCAACGAACTTATGCACCAACCCAACATCTTCAACAACATTATAGGCATCAGTAGATATTTTAAAGCGATGGACCCAAAGTAGAACCGAAGATGCTGTGAGCTGTGCGTTCCACTGTTCCACAACGGGATGTTTGTAAAAGTTGGTTAAACTTCCTCCAGGAACTTCAATTTACAAGATGAAGTCTATTGAGTCTATTGGCTACCGAAGACAGTGTAGTACGCTTCTGCTCTTACCAACGTAATAATGTTTACACTATCAGATGCAAGAAATGTGCTCCAGTCTGTTGAACAGCAAAAATGATGAAAATGTATAGATAAAACCGTGATGCGTGTATGGTCTCAGTCCAGAGAGCTCTCCCGCAGAAATAATATATTTATTTCGTCTGGATAAAGGCAGATGTATAATGCTACAACAGTAAAATAGTGATTAATCTGCCAACGGCGGCTACTACGTTCCGGAGACCTCTCAGTATACGTTCGGGAGACCTCTCAGTATCAAGAGACCGTTTACAGATCTGTTGCAACACGTACACACCTGTATTAAAAAGGTCTGGACGGGAAACAGTGAAAAGTGAAATAAATAGGTTCAGTGTTATGCTTCAGTCCAAGTAGAGCTTCCACTACGGCCCTGATACGACTCAGTAGATTCTCGAAAAGTTGTTACATCAGTGGTATGTGATTTAACCATGACAGTTCCTCACAACATTTCACTCTTGAACTTAAATGTTACGGATGTGCCTGTTACGATTTCTGCGTACAAGAGTGGTATAGAGCGTTTGTTTTTTAAAAGAAGAAAAATTTGAGCGGTAGGTGAAACCAGAAATCGAATTTAAAAAAATAATTGAAAATAGTCTTCCTGTTAATATTTAGTGGCTTCAGGCATCAAACATTCTAAATGTTTACAGATTTACAAATATTTTGTTTTAGGAAGTGGTGAAAAATTTAAAATCAGAATGTTATTGTTGAACGCTCCTCGTACTTTTATCTCTGTTATTAACGAGACGTTCATTAAATATATGCAGGTTATTACCGATAGCTTTTGCAATTCGCTGCATATGTCTTAAATTATTTGTAATCTTGATAAATTAACTGTGAAAATCATGTGAATGTGCTCGGCCAAAACTATCATTAATATCTTTCGTAATAAGAAATTTTTCATTGTATGAGGTAATGACTGGATGATGCAGCAGCACCGAAAGCCAAGTAAATCAGTATACAAAAACACTGGTGATTGTTCCGCTGCAGTGACTAGCGAACGTTTTATTATCGGTGTGATGCTTAAATTGGCTGGTACTGTTCATGAAAAGCTGAGACGCCGCTCTTTACATTTTCATACTGAAACAAGTTTAATTTCAATGTACTTTCAGGCATAGCAATATTAGAGCATCTGTATTGTCAGGATTAATCGTAATACGGGAAGAAATACGGCACAACAACATATGATGTTCCAACAAAGCTGTGGTAAGTTTCATACAGCGGTAATTTGGTGTCACTTCACTGTTCAGTGGATTATTATTTTCAGAAGTACCATTAACATATGTATTAGTGACAGTCAACGTTTCCATTTATGGTACCGTAGGCTATGCTATTTCAAATCTTAACTTCAGGTCAAAAGAACTGCACTTGCAAATCCTCTGACAGCCATCATCGCGAATAATTTAATGCTTAACTCGCAACTAAGTGAACTGATTGCAATAAGAAAAATAAGTTACCGGTACTTAATTTCAAAATCCTACTTTTAAATTATGTAAACAAATTGTAACCAAATAACTCTGGTTTGCAATCTGTTTTATCAAAATCCTTTAGTTGTTAGGCCTACCCCCAGCTTGAACGAATAGCTGTCAAATTCGACATGTCTGCAAACTACAGTTATTCGCCTGGCATAAAAATCATTGTGCGTTATTGTCGTGCGATGTTTAAAAAAAAAGACTTGTTTCACTTCAATCCGAAATATAAATCTAAAGTTGCTGTGACTTTCGCCGTCGCTAAAAACACTGGCGTGCAAAGCTTAAGAACCAAAGTATCTTTTACTGCCAAATAACAGCTCGTCATACTTGTGCCATACATTCAAAGAATAGCTACAGTATAGTACAGAAGGTAAGTAAAAGTAATACAGAATGAGTCATTCCATGTGAAACCTACCGATAAAAAAATAATTTTTGAAACTATGGTGATTTAGAATTTTGTATTTTTTGTCATTTTATTAATGATTTAGAATTTTGTAATTTTTTGTCATTTTATTCTATCAATTGAAATACGATAAAATCGAAAATTAAAGGTATTTTGGTCATTTAGTTTTCGACGAATAATTTTTTGTTTCCGAAACAGTGCGATTTTTGCCATATTTCGAAACATTAAAATGGCCATTTATAACAAAATAGTTGATGTACAGACATGGAATTTATACCATTTTATTCAGTTAATTGTAAACTTTAAAACCGTGTGACGCTTGACCAAATTCATTAAAACGCAAAAATTTTCGAAACCAACCCTTTTTTAAATTTTGAACACTTTAAACTCGGATTTGTTTTATTTTGGAAAAGGAAATGTATGTTAGTCGTACACTACTACATACAGTGGTAAAACAGAAGATGTTTTACAAACGGGACATGGAGAAATTGCTTTTATTTTACTGCTATTTATGTTGTCGACTGTACGTCAACTGCACTGGTTTATGAAGCTGCTTTTTTGTTGACAGTAATTCACTTCAGTGGACATGAATTGTTGAGATAAAATTAGCAAAACACTGGTGAGGGAAAGAGGACCAGGGTTCTGTATGCATGCATAATTCATTAATAACATGTTCTCAGGGGATAAAATGGCAAAAAAAGTGTTACAGAAAAGTGTTTGTCTCTTAATTTAAAATGCTTAATAACCCAATAAAATTGTGAAGTCACTTTGAATACAAGTGTGAGAACGATTGAAGTGCAATTTGTACTTGCTATATTCCAGCAAGTACTGTTGAACATTTTATTGGGAAATTAAGGAATTTAAATCATGAAGCTGGCTAATTTGTGCCACTGTTATCTGAGGCTCTCATATAGAAAGGAACCAGTGGCTTAATAAATGCACATAAATGTCGAAGTGTTTTCATAACATTCATATTAGGCCTAATCAGTTGTGGAAGCACAACATGATCAAATATTATCAGCCTTATAATTGTTTGAGTTTGGTAAACCAAATATATGCCATCCATCACTTTTTCTGTGTGACAAATGATGAACATATGCAGCATAGAAAAGGAGCTTGGCTAAAAGATTTTAGGAAGTCACAGCAGTCACAGAGACTTAGGTGTATTGTGCATTTATTCCTATGAGCAAAGATAAAGCAAAAAATGCTTCTGACTTTATTGATTTGGATGTTCATTAAATTAAAGTGGTCCAGGTAATACAGCTTTTGAACAGACTACTAGACTTGTTTCTTGTGTGTATGACAACAAATGGTAGACGGCTTTTCTGCCATCAGGTGATGCAAAAGGAGATGTAAACATTTTATTTATAGATCCTTAAGGGACCCACTGTTTCTTTCTACAAAAAAAGGTCAGATAAATTGATTGCAACCTCATATTTTGTAATTAAATCCCAAAATTCATCATCATCATTGACTTGAGGCCTTATGCCCACTGCAATGCGGGGCCAGCCTTATTACTATTGAATTGGCAGTGTTAGTTGCAGAGAGTGGCTCGATGCCCTTATTGCTGTCACCCCGAACCCTCTGGGATGGAATTAGTGTACCCCAGCTGTCTGCGTCTAGTGTAAATGATGAACTAGTGAGAATGTGTTTCAGATGTCTGCGAGTCGTGTAATTGAAGCAGAGTGTGGGGACCAGCCCAGTATACACCTAGTGGGATGTGGAAAACCGCCTAATAACCACTTCCAGCCTGACCAGCAAACCGGCTATCATCATTAATCCGCCAGGCGGATTTGATCCAGGACCGGCATGCTTACCTGAGTCCAGCAAGTAGCGCATTAATGCTCTTGGCTACCCTGGCAGGTCAATTAAATACCACAATTGCCACTCGAAAAAATATTGATTTTTAGATGAAGAACTGTGAAAAGCTTCAGATTATACTGGAAAATAATGTATTGTTACATCAATAATCTGTCATTACTGCTTTGGAGAATTAGGTTTTGTCATTTGAAAGAAAACTGCAAGGAATAATCTTAGACTCTAATAAGATTGTTAACGATTCACCATAACATCTGTCTTGTCGAAGACGAGTAAAATAATTCTCTTTTTAAGGCCTTCAAATAACACACTATTAAATAATAATTGCTATATCTTTGTGTAATTAATAATATTGATTAATGTTAATTTATTTGTAAAATAATGGTATAATTAAGTACATTATTCATACTCTTTTTGAGAATGTGTTGTTATGGTATATGCTAAAATATCATCAGAGTTAATGTGGAAAAGTCATATCTGAATTTAAATTTAATTCCATAATTCTAATAATGTAATAACTTGAAAGTCACTACATCAAGAATAATAAATTGATAGCTTTGTTTGTGTTATGACATATTATATCTTAGTAATAAGTAAAAAGCCCTAGAGACTATTTACTATAGGTGCTGCACTAACTAGTAAAATAAAATGTATTTAAGAGTGTTCCCACGGGAACACTATCATAAAATTTGGCACACACATTATTATTAATGTATGGCTAACATACACTTTCTTTCAAACCAAAAGAACTTCAGTTTTTGAAATGCCCAAACCAAAAAATAATTTAATCTGAAAAAATTCAGCATTGTTAGGAATGTAACCAATCTGCTCATACTTTTAAAGCTTATAAGAAACTGAATAAAATGGTTCAAATTTTAGATCTGTAAGTCAAATAGCTTGTGTGGTGTAGTGATTTTAAGGTTTTTGAAAATATATAATCTTAATACTTTTGGGGGGTTTTAAAAATGAATTACTCAAAATTAGAAGGCAGTAAAAAATTTTAATTTTGGTTTTTCATGCAGAAAAATAATTAGTACTTATGTACAAAAAATTAATGTAATTTGAGATCTTAAAATCCAGACCAAAGATCATTTACGTGGACGGACCCGAACGGAAATGACACACTTATGAAAAGACAATACTTACATAGAAGTCACAATGATTCAGTATGATCCCCTGGACAATACAAAAGATGGAATATGGTTCTTAATAGGCTGCAGGTGGCAGTGCATTCTGCCCTAAAGGTTGCTATGGAGTTCTTGTGATAGAGCATGCCATTCCTCTACTAGCACAGTTGACAAGTGCTGGATTGTCATTGGTGCATGTGAACGTGCTGCAATATGTCTCCCCACGGCATCCCATACATGATTTGTGAGATTAAGTAAGGTGCCTGTCAAGTCAATGCATTCACTGGAAATTCTCTCTTTCCAAGAGATCCTCGACTTGCACTATTTGGTGCTATCAAAGAGTGTCATTCATAAAGAGGTACCAAAGCTGAATGCACCACCGAAAGGCATTCTTGTGGAAGGAGTACAATGTCACAACAACATGGGTCAGTGAATGTACTGTGTTTTAAGATTTGGTAGTCAGAACGCCCAAGCAGCATTATGCCTCCACACGTCATAATGCGTAGACCTTCAAAACTTTCTTGTTTGACAGCGTTCCAGGGTGCATAAGTGTCCCTTCCCCCCACCATATGGGGGTACATCCAGAATCACTACTGTTACTAAATCTACTCTCACCCAAGAAGAGCATGTGGTGACCCCGGTCCTTCTTGGTCCTGTCCTTTTGCTCTTGGCACATTCACAAATCTTTGGACATGATACCCTCACCAGTCAGTTTTACTGTGACACTGTTCTCCTTCCCCATTTGCATCTTGTCAGGGGTGCATGCTACTGTGACTTCATTTTTATGGATGACAATGCATGGTCTCATCAAACAGTCCCCAACTTAACCTCACTGAGCATATGTGGGATATATTGACAAGATGTACTGCAGCAGTGACCAATGCACCAATGACCATCCAGCAGTTGTCAACTATGCTGGTGGAAGAATGGAACGTCCTACCATAATAACTCTTACTAACCTCGTGCACAGTATGGAAGCTGGTTGTGGAGCATGAATTGCCATCCATGGTGATCACACACGCTATTAAGAACCAGGTCTCAACATTTATAATGTCCGGGCGCAACTTCATTGCAATTATCGTCTTTGAATAAAAGTGTAATTTCTGTTGTTCTCATTACATGTGTCTTTCAGTTATCTTCTGTACTACATTTGCAGCAGTTGTTTGTATGTATGGTCCACTTTTCACTGATCTATGTTACGTGGCAGTGGCACATCATGCAAAAGTTCCTTTTGTAGTTCTACCTACCAGTCTATCTAGAAATGGTGACAATTTCCGCAAATGTAGAAATCCGTTTCTATAGTTATATATATTGTATAGATAAATTTGTGTTTTAACTGTTTCTTTCCTTATGGATGTGTGCCCCCATACCACATTTGGTTTCAGCAAAAGAAAGTCATCGACCAAAAGCTAATGTGTGAATGTCTTTTGTAATGCCTGTCTGCAACTTAATGTGTTATATTTACCATAAGTATCAGTCTTTCTTTGATCTATCTTTGTTGATATTCCAACCTGAAGTTCCCATTGTTCAAAAACAAGTTCGATACTTTTTCAGCAGCTTTCGTAATTCCCTCAGCTATGCAATGGCACAAGAGCTACTCATAGATTTTTCTTATGCTCTGCTATGGTGGTCATTGAAGGCTTCACATGTAGATGTCTTGACTGCTGTAAGCATTTTGTCCAGCATATGTCTGTGTAGTCATGTGCTTCATATTACATATATTACTCTGTAATGCCAGTTTCTTCAGAAGTCTCTATGCAGTCACTGCATAGAACTGAATATCTTTACATTTATAAACTGTTGTACAAGGTACAGATCTATCCAGTGCTTGGTCAAGTATTCTTGTAAACTTGAATCACAGTACTTCTATACGATACTGTCAAGAGCTAAATGTTTCATGTTCCATCTGCACTATTTTTCAAAAGTGTGATTGTATGCACTATCAAGTGAAATTTGTGACTGGATTGATGATATTTTGGTAGGAAGGATGCAGCAAGCTATGCTGGATTGAGTCTTTGGCAGATGTGGAAGTAACTTCAGGTGTTCCCGAAGTAAGTGTATTGGGACACTGGTTATCCATGTTACTTGTTATTGACCTTGTGGATGATATTAATAGTAACCTCAGACTTGCGAGTATTTATCCATAATGAAGTACTGTCTGAAAGAAGTTTAACAAGTATTAAGTCAGATCATGATACGATTTCAAAGTGGCACAGGGATTGGTAACTTGCTGTAAATATTTAGGAATATGAAATGGAACAATCACATAGTTTTAGTCATAGGTAAAGCAGTTGGCAGACTGCAGTTCGTTTATAGCATACTAGGGAAATGCAACCAATGTACAAAGGAGACTGCATACCAAACATTCTTTGTGACCTATCCTGAAATATTGCTCAAGTGCCTGTGACCTGTTCCAAATAGAACGAACTGGTTATACTGAATGGATGCAAAGAAGTGTGGTATGAATGCTCATAGATTTGTTTGGCTCATATGAGTGTGTCACAAAGATACTGAAAGAACTGAACTGACATGCTCGTGAAGAGAGGCACAGACCACCCTATGGAAACCTACTTAGAGAGTTTCTGAAACTGATGAATCTAGGAATATATTACAACCCTCTACATACAGATTGCAAAGACAAGAATAGACTAATTATGGTGCACACAAAGGCGTTCAAGCAATTTTTTTTTAGAAAAGCGTACTTGTGTCATTATCTGTACAATTACATGTTTATCCTCTACCAGTATCAATTATTAGTCATCTTGACAGAAGAAACATGTAAGGTACAAAACAATTGAATAAAGAAAATGTGCAAGCATCATAGAAAAATGTGGAATTAAAAACAGTCCATTTAAAACCAAAGTATTTACACAGTGTGCACCAATCAATCAAAAATACATTTGTAACATATATGACAAATCAAATGTAGAACATAAATAACTGACATAACCACAGTCAATATAAGTGTGCTGAGCAATACACACTTGCTGATAACTCCACACTTAATAATTAACAGATGACAATCATCAAAGGTACAGATAATATGTGATAGTCAAAGAGATCATGTTGAAACACATGCAAAATATGAACAACACCATAAATGCACTTGTTATAATGTGGTAACTGGATTTAGTGTTACAGAAATTAAAAAGAAGGTGTTTACCTGAACTAAACACTTTGAAAGAAGTCAATTTAAAGGATTTTAATTGAGGTGAACGATAAAAACCGTTATAGTATGTGACAACCGTAGATGACATTATTGTGTGTATAGATCAACAAAGGCAATAAAAGTGTGATAAATACTGAAAAAAGGTGTAGAAACCAATTGTCTGTATTAATCATCAATCCTGTCCACTCATTAAATTGTGTTACAATTAATACCATACCTTATTTACGTACTATGTGGCTCTTATAAGAACCAGTAGCTGACAGTAAAAGCTCTAAAGGATTATTCAGTTTAGCACATGTAGACATTCCTCTGAATGTATCTATGTATTGTTATGGGTATTAGATTACATATTAGACAGTGAGGGTAATTTATGTAATTTATTTATTGTTTAACAGTGAGTTTCCGCAAAAAGCCCACAAAAATGTTAGATCTTGCTGTGCAACATCTAATTAATAACCTTCAGTTGTAGGTTTAGTAAAACCCAAAAAAATCAGTTGACATACACACGTGAAACCTACACCTCCTGTGACATGATGTTGAATGTAGACCCCAAGTAATGGAATAACGGATAGAGTAAATCCCAAGTACCCTATGATTTATACCTTAAATCATGTATCTATAATTTAAACAGTAAGTGACTCTTTACATGGTTTTTGGATCTCCAGAGATGGGAATTATCATCTCAATTCCTGGGTGGTCATATCATGGCGTTAGGAATGTTAAACTAATACATCAGGTGAGAGGTGATGTAACCCTTAAGTAGCAGATAACCTTTACCTTGAGAGTATGCCTCTGAAAGTATGAACCATGGTTAACAATTTAAGAATTGCAGCACCTAACTAGTGAAGTAACATATATTTCTACTATTGTTCTTCTAAGAACATGTGATTGTTGACAATGAACATGAAGCTTACATCTTCAACATTAATTATAAGACATAAATTTTGGATACAGCTAGCGGCATAACATTAAGCTGAAGTTCGTACAACCACAGATAAAAACTTGTACCTAAACTACCTCATATTGAGGCTCAGATTCTTTAGTACCCTGCTAGGTAAACATTGATCTGCATCAACATCCATAACTCTGCCAACCACTGTAAGGTGCATGGCAGACTGTACGTCTCATTGTGCCAGTTATTAGGGTTTCTACCTGTTCTGTTCACACATGGAGTGTGGGAAGAATGAGTGTTTGAATGCCTCTATGCATGCAGTAATTATTCTAATCTTATCTTCACGATCCCTATGTGTTCAATACATAGGGGGCTGTAATATATCTCTAGACTAATCATTTAAAGCCAGTTCTTGAAACTTTGTTAACAGACTTTCTCACGATAGTTTATGTCTGTCTTCAAGAATCTGCCAGTTCAGTTTCTTCAGCATCTCTGTGACACTCCCCCATGGATTAAACAAACCTGTGATCATTCATGCTGCCCTTCTCAGTTAGTCTTATCTGTTATGGGTCCCACATACTTCAGCAGCATCCTAGGATGGGTCGCATGAGTGATTCATTAGCAGTGTCTTAGACTGATCGTCCTTTCCCAGCACTGTGCCAATAAAGTGAAGTCTACCACTTGCCTTACCGATGAATGAACCTATTTGATCATTCCATTTCATGTCCCTACATAGTGTTGTAACACCCAGGTATATGTATACATCTCATACATTGTTCCATCAACTCACATAACATCTCTTCAATGGTTATAAATTGTTTTGTTGTAAGTTCATCATCAGTTGTATATAAGGATAGGAACACAAGAATTCTTACTGACATACATACAAAAAAAGCTGATATTTTATTGGAATAGGAAATACTGAGTATAATCTCTCACTGGCATAAATTGTATTACATTACCTAGTTTTATAATTGATGAATATTGTAAAGTATAGCTAAGATAACTAAATCAGTAAATATGCTTATTCTACTGGGTATTCCACATAAAACTGGTATGCCTCATGTACTAGTTAATCAAATCTAGTCAAAGTCCTTGTGAAGTCACAATTCTTTCTGGAAAGTTGGCTACACTGGAGTTTATCAATAAGTTGAGTGTAGCTGTATATTCATGCATCAGCTCTTGTGAGAAGCTGGCATTGTGGAGTTTTTACAGAAATATGGCATGTTGCATTAGAACAACAAATTGATATTGTGGAGTTTTACGTAAAGGCAGGGTCCATCAAGGAATGTAAAGAAACACTTCAAGTGAAGAATCCTGCTAGGAAACTCCCCATTAACTGTACTGTTCAAAGAGCTGTACTGGGAATTGAGTGATGTAGGATCCATTCTGAACGTGCCGAGGAATAGGCAGCTGACTGCGAGGGCCGCTGAAACTATAGACTGAATTCCCATGGACATGAAAAGAAGTCCTCAGAAGTTGCTAAGGAAGTTGTTGCAGCATGTTGGTGTACCTCATATATTGTGTCATAGTCTACTAAAAGATATGAGTGAGTGAGTTTGGTGCAAGAGTTGAAATATGAGTATCAGGAAAAAAAGAGTTTAATATTGTAACTGGATTGTAATATCAATTGTTACCTGGACTCCTTGCTTTATTTCATATCATATTAGACCTGGTTTTATTTGTAGGGTATTTTACACTCCCAGAATTGGGGATGCTGGACACGGGACAATCCACACATGAAGTACCTCTCCACTCAGAGAAGATAAGTGTTCCATGTACTTTGTGTGGCAAGTGCATCTTTGCCCCCATGCTTTTCAATTACCATTTAAGCATTGCCAGATATCTAGAGAACTTTGAGTCTTTGTATGCACAGTTAACAGATGCAGAGAAGCTTTATGCAGTCTTCCAACAAGATGGAGCAACCACTCACACATTCACCTAAAGTTGGCCAACATTACTAAAGTGTTCTCTAAAGACAGACTTGTCATTAGAGGCCTCTGGTCCCCAAGGTCTCCAAACTTAACATAATGTGGTTTTTATCTATGGACACACGAAAACACAAAGTATATGCTGACAATCCTCATAACTTCATTGTTACTTGAATCTCAGGCGTGAGGCTTATCAGTTTTATGTGAGATGCCATGTACTAGAATATTAAAACAATGCCCTATCTAAAATATAATAGGAGGAAATCATTTTAAGACGTATTATATTCATAATAAAGTAATCAGTAATTGGTACTATTATCACACATCACTAATTGTCATATGAGGTCCATGTGATGGAAACTTCTTGGGTATGAGTCCTTGCCTGGGTTGCAGAAAGCATATACGAATGGTTTGTGCGTGGTAAATACTATGAGACGGTGACCTTCAATATCGTCTTATAAATGTTTGATAGTGTCATAAATAGCAAATAGTTCCTGGTCAGAGGTCAGCCATTTGCATTGGGAAGGGGACAGTTTGTGGGAGAAGAATCTGAGTGGCTGTGCAACAGAACCCACAGATGGCTGAAGTACTGCACCCACTGCTGTATCACTCGCTTTGGTAGTAAGCAAGATGTGTGCATCCAGGTTGGGATGAGTGAGTGTAAAGGCCATCTGTAAGGCTGACTTGAGGTTATGAAATGTGCGTCACATGTCTGGATTCCACTTGACTGCCCAAGACCCTGAAGTGTTGTTGCCTGTGAGAATGTCTGTGAGTGGAGCTTCTATATCGGCAGTGTGGGATATGTGTTTGTGGTAGCAGTTTATGGTTCCTGGGAAATGTGGCCCGGAAAAGTGACACACACTAGTGCTGTGTAGTTGTGACTTGGCATTGTTCACTGCAACACCATTTGCTTGTAGTAGTTGTAACACTGTATTTAAGTGCAGTTCATGTTCCTCAAGTGAGGGAAAGAAAATTAACAAGTTGTCCAGATACCCATATGCGATGTCCAGTTTTCCAGCAAAAGTCAATGAACCGTTGCCACATCTGTGCGGTGCTTTTTAAGGCAAAATGGCATAAACAGATACCCAAACAATCCAAATTGGGTAATGATGGCAGTTTTTCAAACGTTTTGAGTGTTATTGGCAGTTGGTGGTACGCCTTATGACAGTCGATTAAACTGAAATTTTGTGCTGCGTGCAGTTGGGAAGCAAAATCTTGAAGTTTTGGGACAGGATAACTATCTAAAATTTTTTTGGTGTTAAGCTCCCGATAGTCACTGCAGAGGGGGAAAGTATCATCTTTCTTAAGTACCAAATGAAATTGGTAATGACCAAATACTAGAAGAAGGGCAAATAGTCTTACTGTGTGAAAGTTCCTGAGTAATTGCTTTGAAATGTTTTTATGTTTTTCTGCGTTTAAACACATAGATTTCTTGTGCATGGGGAGGTCTTTTGTGGTATTTATGCTATGGACAGTACCATTGTTGATGGTATGATGGAGCCGCACCCAGTGAAGTATGACTAACTTGTAATGCACATGCTTGTGTATCCCAGGCCACGATCACCAGCAGTGATGGTGATCCACCACTAGTCTCTGTCGTGGAACTCTGTGAGGTACTTGTTGGTTTCGGAAGCACAGCTTTTGTCTAGCAGCAGAAAAGTCACACGGCTTCAGCAGTGGGTGCGAGGAGGCAGCGCGGAGCGTTGGAGCATGGCCGTGTGTCACAGCTGGGCGACCTTACGAGTGTCTGTGAGCTTGGCTTGCACAGTGGCGATGTGTAAGCAGAGGGCTTCGTTGTTGTCCCGAAGCTCGTCATGTGATTTAAGAGAGAGCACTGCAATGGCAGCTTAAGTTAGCTTGCACAATAGAGTGGTGCTCTTGGGTGACAGGGAAGAAATATCAGAACCAGTGGTACAGACTACTGAGTTAAAGTTTAGTGTACCTCATTGTAAAGTTCAGTGTACCTTGTTGTAGGTTAGGTGAACAAGCATGGGCTAAGAGAAAATCTACCCCGCACACGGGTTCATCCACATCGGTGTAATGAAAGTCCACTGTAAGGGAGTGTTATTCTGCTGCAGTTTAAGGTTTAAATTAGTTATGTCATGAGATTGCATCAAGGAACTGTTTGCGGCTCAAATTTAATACCTGTGGACAAAGGTACAACACTGACCTCGGGGCCCCATTTCGACTAGAAATGAAAGACAAGACACTGTGTCTTTCACATAAAAGTGTCCTAGATCATGAGGTAAAAAAGTAATAAGATGCAATGTGGCCTGTAGCGCCTGAGTGGGTTCACGGTAGTAGTTTGGGAACGCACATGGGGGATGACATTTCTTAGCCACATTGCCAAAGTGGGAATGGAAATAACACCAAGCAGAACGGCACATAGTGTCGTCCGTCAAGCTGCCTGAGGCTGAAGTGACAGTGGAGGGGGTCATGTTTGTAGATTCCTCCGATTCAATGGCAGTGCACAGTAGAACTGGTAGGAGAGGAGCTATGGCGACAGCTGCCAGGTGGCATTGGGTCCGCACACATGTGCAGAGCGAATCGTGCGCACTCTGTACCGAAACTGCAGTGCAGGTGTGCCAACCCCTGAGGCCTGAAGGCGGGTATGCGGGGTGGCAGGATGTTATAAACCTGGTCTGTGATCTTCAATTTAGAGTCCTGTTATCATGAACCCTCTGTGCTATGCTGGAAAAGTTATCTCCATAAGGACACCGTTACGGTGTGGCTTATGGCTGTACAGTACTTTGTAGAGCTGGCCATGATGTCTGCATTGTTGATGCTGCTGATTCTGCAATGTTTATGTGGCTTTTCGTTGTCTAGGCGATGATTCCTTTGCTGCTCTGGGTCCAAGAAGAGGTGCAGGATTTTAATTATCACTGTACTAATAAAATCATGACGCAGTATTCCTTGGTTTATTCTTGACCATGGCAAAAACTCAAGAGGCCGAAAACCTGTTGGTGACGAAAGATCACAGTCTTAGCTACAAAGAACATACAATATCAATATTGAGTATTGATTGCAGCACCTAACCTAACATCATATTAAGCAAATGGTTTGTAACACAACTTTAATTAGTGTATAGTATAACAATATGTCTATTTGTCAGTTCCATTACAATAGCCCCCCAAGAATTTTGTAAGTATGGACATGCGAACAAAATTCTGACACCAGAATAATGGAACCTCCAAGAATATGATTTTAGATCAATTAAAATTTTTAAGAGGACTGTTTTCTTTGAATTTCGCTAACTTTCTGCCCATAGCAGCTGGCATGACATTAGGTTTAACATTGAAATTGTGTTACACAGAGTAAAGGAAAACGTACAAAAGATTTACAATTTTCACTTAGATGAGTCCATAAGGTTGTAACTTTTGACTACTGGTTTGTTTTACTTTCTTTTGTTGATCACTTTTCTTACTACTTAACAGTAATGTCCCACATTGTCCATCTGCACTTAGCTGACCTCCCTTAATGGGTCTGATCTCTGCTTGTACAGCAGCAAGTCCATTTCCATAGCAGAGCTGTTTGTATTGCTTCATTGATTATAATGCCATGTTATCTAAAAATCAAATACAGAGATCACCTTTTGGTTACATAATGTTTATATGTAAGTACATGGTTAGGATACATATTTATCCCTCTGGTAATGTTTATTTAGTGGGAGAAGTTAACAGGATCTGTCTGAATGATACTACACAGGTATGGACTGGTCCAAAAAGGATCGTTTAACTAACAGTAAATTCAATAAACTTGTAATACAATTGTATTAACATATTTGGTGCAAAATGTCTTATCACAAACTATAACACTTACACCAAGGATAAACAAAAAATTAAATTGTTTTCAAAAGTAAAGTTACAGTCGGTCTGATACAAGGGTTCATATTCACAGTAAAAGTGCAAGGATAGGATCATGGTTGTTTGAAAGTTTTAGGATAATATGTATATATCAAAATTAGAAAAATATTACTGCCTGTGCTTTGCAGTGGTTGAGAAACAAATATACAATAACTGATGTTGTTTACTTAAAACGATTCTCCTAGTTTAGTTGGACACTTAGGTGTGTAGTAGTTACAACTCTGCCTTTAAGGGTAAAAAAAATACAAAAATTGTTAATTGTTGTGAGACAGATTTAGTGCTGATTAGTGATTTGCATTTTAAATAATGTCTCGACGAGTGTGGTGTAAGAAGGTTACACAAGCTAAAATTACACACTTTATCAAATATCATTCAAATTGCATAGCATATAGAAATATCAAGAACTAACAAAAAATAAGCATACTACACAGATAAAATTCTTTGCAAACACTTCATACAACAAATACATTTTTAAACAAATAATAAACGTTTTCGAGGACACAAAAGTGTATCAAAATCAGTCAATTTTTATACATAACATTTCATAATTTCCAGCGAAAAACTTTTGCTGAGTCACCTTTTAACTTTCTCAGAATTGTCTTACCCTTTTTGTTTATACAGTTTCAATGAAACAATATTCCTTAGCCCAGGAACTTTCCTGGATTGAGGATACACCCACCGATATGCATTAGGCTTCACATTCTCTATAATCACGAATGGACCAGTGTAGATATCAAAGAAATTCTTTATTTCAGAAGTTAACTTTTTTGATTTCTCATGTGATTTTACTAATACATAATCTCCAACTTTAAACTTGGTTGCTTTGATCTTGCTATCATGTCATCTTTTTCTAACTTCCCCCTATTTTATCATGGTTTCCTTGACTAGGGCTTCACATTCACAGATAGTCATCATTGTGCATGGTGGAAATTCTACGAGTTCAGTGATAATATTGTCTGGTTTTAGATGAAACATAATTTCATAAGATGCAAAACCTGTGGAAGTATGTTGCAAACTCTTCATGGCATCTCCAAAGTCTCGTACATGGTCGTACTGTGTAGGATGTTTATGACTGCAATATGTACAACATAAATGAGGAATCTTGTGCATATACCTCTCAGATATTTGAACATGTCTTATTCTCAATTTATCAGCAAAGGCTTTCCAAATTTTTGACAAAACTGTGAACTGTTATCCGACAAGATTGCTTTTGGTTTCCCAACAATTAAGAAATAGTCTTTTTTAACTTTTGTAACTATCTCTTTACCTGTGGCTTTTCTACCAGGATACAATTTGATTTGTTTAGAAAATACATCCACCACGACAAAAATGTAGCAGTGGCCACTCCTGCTCGTTGGAAGAGGCCCACAGAAATCAACAGCGACTACGTCTAGAGGTTGTGCAGGAGTAATGTTTTGCATTTCACTTTGACATTTCTGTTACTTACTTTGACTCGTTGGCACTTATCACAAGTTGACAATTCTTTTCTAACTTTCTTGGTCATATTGTAGAAGTATATATTTTCTTGTAGTTTCTGCATACATTTCTGAATGCCACAATGACCACAGCTCTATTGTGTATACCTAATTAACCTTTCAGCTTCATCTTCAGACCAGCATAGTTTCCAATTGTCTAAGTCTTCAGCAGTTCTCCTAAATAGCTTACCCTTAAACATCTTTTAGTACTTGTCTAATTTTTCATAGTTCTTTTCCCCAAAACAGCTCTTTATTAATTCCTAATTTGTATCACGGTTCTGGCACCTCCTGATTTTATCACACAATGATCTAACAACTTTTTCATCTGTGACCCCTTTAATATACCTCATTGTAAACTGTTTTTCTTCGTTCTGATAAAAAAAATTCTGTTTCCCCTCCTACTGGTAGCCTTGATAGAGCATTTGCAACTATTTTGCCAGTGCATTTAATATACTTAATTTCAAAGTTGTATTGTTGTAAATACAATACCCATCTTGTAAGCCTATCACTATAGAGCTCACACTCTTGTAAATAGCTTAAGGCTTTATGATCGGAGTACACTACTAACTTAAGTCCATGTAAATAAATCGTGAATTTTGAAAATGACCACTGTATGGCTAATAACTCTTTTTCTGTGACCGTATAGTTTTTTCATGCTTCAGTAACATTCTGCTTGCAAATTTAATTGTAGAATGAACTGTCTCCCATTTGACTTCTTTTTCTTGAAATGACTCAGTGCCTAGCCCGTAATCACTACTGTCAGTACATAAACAGAATGGTCAATTGAAATCTGGTCTTTGTAACAGGTTCTGGTTATTCATATCTGTTTTTTATTCTGACATAAGCCTCTTGACAATCTTTACTCCATATCCAAACAGTGTCCTTCTGTAACAAGTTACTTAGACAGGGCACGTTTAAGCTTTGTTTACTTACAAACTTCCTGTAGAATCCAAATAGCCACAAAATGATTTCAGTTGTTTTCTGTTACAGGGGATAGGAAAATCTGTAATAGCATTAATTTTGTCTGGATCTGCCAAAATTCCTTTTCTGTTAAGATGTGCCAAAAATTTTAACTCAGATACTGCAGTTTTGCACTTTCCCAGGTTAGTGTCATTCCCCTCTTCTAAGTTTCTCACACGCCTTTCTTAAAAGTCCAACATCTCATTACAATCTTGTCCAGTTATTAAAATGTCGTCTACACAAATCACTGACATGGATACAAGTTCCTGCCAAAGCACATGGTCTAAAGCTCTAATGAATTCTGCTACCGATGAGTTCAAGCCAAAAGGGACTACGCAATACTGATAGCAATGGCCATTGTACAGAAAAGCGGTGTATTTTGTAGAGTTGGGTTCCAGGGGTACTTAGTGAAAGCCTGAGGTTAAGTCTAAACTTGACATTAATTTTATATCCTTGACTCATGCAACAGCTCATTGATGTTATCAGGGTGGTCTGTTTCCCTATATAAGATCTTGTTTAAAGGCCTGGAGTCAAGAACTATTCTTGCTTCCCCATCTCTCTTTGACACAACTACCAGTGGGTTATTATAAGTGCTGATACTCCCTTCAATAATACTACACACTTCCCTCTTATGAAATTCTTTCTCAACTGCCGCCAGTTATGCAATGGTCACACCATACGGTTTTCTGAGAAATGGGTCATGATGTCTCACTAGCAAAGTACTTTGGGAACCCCTAACTTTGCCTCGAATGCTGCTAAAGACATCACTGTATTCACATAACAAAGACTCTAGTTCTTGTTTTTGCCCATTGTTTCAACCACTAGATTCTGAAATCTTAGTGTTTACAAGTGTTCTGAAATCTATTTCACTTCAGTCTAGCACTGTTCTGCCTTTGTCAACATATCGTTTCTCCTTCACAAAATTTATAGTATTAAATTTATCGTTACACAAAACTGTATTTGATCTGACAAACTTCGTATAGATACACCCCCCCCCCCCCCCCCCCCATTTGGTGTTGCTATGAAAAGTTTTTGTTCCCTAGTCAAATCTTGCATCTAAACCCTTAATCAATGACATCCCGAGAATACAGTCCTCACTGAGCCCTGGTATAATTAGGCATCCATGTGTAAATGGGACTTCCTCAATTGTAAAAGATGACAAGGGTCGACTTTCCACAGTTTTAATATGTTTTCCTGTAACACCTCTTATTTTTACCCGAATGACTGGCATTTCAGTGTAGTCCTTCTCGCACTTCAGCTTTTTGCATGGTATTTCAGATATCCCTTACACTTTACTCCCTGTGTCTATAAGGTACTTGTCTTCCCAGGTACCAACTTTTACTGCAATGAATGGACTACATATGTCATCACCTTTTTCAGACTGAACATACTCATAAAACAAATCATGTTCAATTTCACTAAAACAATGACTTCCTGAATTACAGTTACCTACATTACTGTCAACCTTTGTTACCTGATGTCATTCATTAACATACACATAACACTGTCACTTGCATTGATAATTTCATTAATCCAAACATTTTCATCATTATGACATTGTTCGTCACTAAGGAATTTATCCTTCAGTTGTTCAACAATAATATGTTGAGAATTTTGCCACCAGTCACGATACAAAATTGGAGACATATTAAGAATCATTTTCCTAAAATTACTATCATTTCTAATTGCCTCACTATTTAGCCACATATTATAAAGAAATAATTCACCTTTGTTCATTGCAAATAGTAGCCTACTTGCACAGTCAGTTTTACTGTTCAGAGAATCTTTACCATCTACACATGTTCCTTCATAAGATGTTGGATTACGGAACCTATTGGTTGTGACACTGACACTAACACCCCTTAAATTGTTAACCACATCCTTGGGTATATCTACAACATGCGTATCAGTTTCTCCCACAGCACCTAATGCTTCCATTCCCTCTTTCAAACAAAGTTTTCACCATCATCATGTACCATTAAATCTTCATTTTTCCCAAATACTACAATCATCAACCTCTCTCTCCTGAAAACTTACCTCGTTGCTATCATACCCAAGCATATTTAGGTCTTTGCTCATTAAATCATTGCCAACAATTTGCTCACCTGATTCCCACATCAGTGATTCAATTCCTAAATCATGTAAATCGTTAACCTCATTACTTCAGACGTATCTTTTGGTACAGTTTAGTCACTGTTATCTGTCCACCTATTATCTGTTCTTTTTGCCCCTGCCTTGTGGACCAACAATGGAGCGCATACTAGTCTTTTACTTCATGACTTCCCATAGCATTTTGACTCCTGGTGTCACTATGTTCATGCCAATTTCTGTTTTCAAACTCCCTCTTATTACTTCTGTTCCAGTTGCTCCCAGATTGTCCTCTTCAATGGAAATTATAGTTTTCCCTTGAATGGAAATTATTATTATTATTATTATTATTATTATTATTATTATTATTATTATTGTGACTATGTTGTTCCCTATGATGAAAACTACAGTTGTTAGACCTACTGTTTTCCCTACTGTTCAAATTAGCATTTCCCTAACTATGATCCCCACCTCTCTGTGTGTGATTAAAGTAGTTTTTTGGTTTCCCGACTTTGTCTGTAATTCCATCTAGTTTGTCCATGTAGTTTAGAAATTGTTCAATGCTGTCATCTGGTTCATAAACTAGGGCCAATTGCACATCAGTTGGCAACCTTCTCTTTAAAGCATCCATCTATGTGAGCTCATCAGAGAGTTTACTCAAATGTACAAGTTTCTTTAACAGATTTTTACAAAACTGGTTCATGGTCCCCTGTGTTTTCCTATAATTTGGTCCATTCAGGAGCTCGTTCTTTATCCTGGCTTGTTCAGTTTCAGACCAGAACCGTTTTAAGAACTCAATTTCAAATTCTGCATAAGACATGTCCATAAAAAATATTGATTGGCCCATGACAAAGATTTCCCCTTCCAAAAATTTTGTCACTAACTTAATTTTCAAACTTTCACTCATACTAGGCAAAAAGTTGTCCCTACAATTGTGCAGAAAGTTGACAGAATGCAAACTACACTCACTAGAAAATTTTTTAACTGGAATATTGGATAATAAGGTACCTGTGTTCATAGAAAAATTTTTGCTAGCTACATCTTTGGTAAGTATTTCAAACTTACGGTTTAACTCTGATATTGTACTTTTTAGTTCACTAACGTTTGTCTTAGTTTCAATCTCTTGGAGTTTTACTGTTTCCACTTTATCATTCACAGCTGTTAGTTTTGAATCCACTCTACTTTCAAGATCTACAGCCATATCTTTTGCATTTACACAAACTGTATCTATTTTATTACTCAGACTAGATTTTACTTCTCCCACTCCCACTTTAGATTCTACATCCAAAATCTTACTTTCTGCCCGGCTAAGTTTCTTGTCTATCTTGCTTGTGTCATTGCGAAGTTCATTACTCCAAAGTAAGACAAAGTCAATTTTTTTGTTCATCACTCCCTCGATACTTTCGGATTTATTACTTGAAAACTGTCCGCGACGGTCTGATTCATGTTTTGTAACTGTTCCTCATTAGCTTGTAAGTGTGCTGCAACTGTTTGATTGAAAGCTAACGATTGTTCCATCATTTGTAACATTGATTTTATGTCCGACGTCTCCCTTTCTGCTTCGGTAGCTCAGATGGTAGAGCACTTGCCCGCGAAAGGCAAAGGTCCCAAGTTTGAGTCTCGGTCGGGCACACAGTTTTAATCTGCCAGGAAGTTTCATATCAGCGCACACTCCACTGCAGAGTGAAAATCTCATTCTGCATAGTCACTGGTGTTTGAGGACATCATGTTGGCCATTGTTGGGCACTCGGAACACATGTAAAATGTTTGCATGTGAAGTTCTGTGCACAAAAAACATTCTGTTGGTACAGGACCCTGCACACGATGTCTGATACCTGTAGGATAAGGAAAAGTTTTTGATTGTACCTGATGTCGGCATACGTGGCTGTGGGAATGTGTGTTTGGAATCTGCGTTGAACTATTGTGAACACAAGGCAGATAATTAGAAAATGATGCTGGAGAGTCCACTGGAAAACCTAGTTGGCTTATGAGCAGTGTAGCGGGTGACAAGAAATCCATTGTGTACTGCATACGGAATGAGAGTTCGTTGTAGTACTTGTGAATACATTCGGGGTCACCAGTATGGATTTAGTGTTGTAGGATTGCAAGATCTAATGATGTTCACTGTACCACGTGTAATAAGCACGATTTTACTGGTCCAAATTGATTCCTGCTACACACGTGTTTAATGTTTCACATCCAACCACAGACTGGTCACAAAGAGTTTGAAAGATCAAAATATTGATATGCGATTTGATCGATAGTCGTCACACCGGAATTTCTTCATGTGCTCAGAAGGTATTAAATGTGAATTCTGTAGCATCATTGCCAATTCTGCTTACTCTGAGGTGATTACTATTAATTGGCTTAAATTGATTTTCTCTTGTTCCAGCCATTGTAGGTCTCCTGAAAAACTCTGTTCCTTGATCATGCTGAATTTTTTTCAAATTCTTCTTTTGGTAGACAAAAGAAAAATATTCCTGGACTACTATCATCACACAATTTGAGAACAAACAATATGGAGTCAATATTACGTATGGGCTGCTAGTCTTTCCTGTGTTCCTCCAATGCCATTATAAGGCGATTTAGTGTGGCTTGTTCCAAAAAAAAGTTCCATTTGACAATGATGACAAAATATTTTCCATGCAAACAAAAATTGACAAAATTTTTGAAGTTCTGGTACCGATTAGCTGAACCAGTGAAGAAGGGCATGGACAGTAATGGTATTATGACAGAGACAGTCACGATCACACAAATGCTAACACTTTGACATTCTTTGCCTCCAAAATAGACAACAAATGAATGTAATGTGGCCTGACTATTCTCCCAATGAAATCCTGGACAGCATCTTGAAAAACAAAATCTCAGCAAAATCCATCAATATAACTGATTCAAGTTCTGAAAGATTTTCTTTTAGCTTCTTAAGGTATAAACTTTGGTATTTTGTCACAAAGTGATGGCTTCTTAAACTGCTAATTTTCAAAATTAGTTGTGCAACAAAATCTTCAACAGTTCTCTGACATGCTTCCAATGTATGTCTGTCAGGATTGGCACATCGCTTGTATTCCATTGTTTCTTGCGGGTCATAGTCTTCAAAAGCATCTTCAAGAAAAGCCTCTAGCTGTATTTTTCGTGAATATTCCTTACAACACAGCAGCATACAATCTTTCAATTCGAACCTACAATCACTTTTTTTCCATCAAATCCTTGTTGTCATCTTGGATGGATGTTGCTGAAGCCAACATTAATTTGACATGAATTGTACGTACACATACTGAAAGTAATCCAGAAGCACCAACTGTAATACACCATTTTGGCCTGAGCTCACAAAATTTTGAGAAAGTCTCATCAGCCTCAAAAAATATGAAGACATTTTGTTTTACTTCATCATTGACCTTTTCCCCTTTTTGGTGTGCAGTTGTTGCCAGAATCTCACCTTCTTAAATTTCCTAGCCTTTTTTACCACTGTCGTTGAAAAAGCAAATTCTTTAACCAATTTTCAATAGTCCAACCATTTGCAGCCAGGTTCAAAATTTGATCTTTCCTACAATTACTTGAAGTTTGGAACTCAATTGTAAGTGTTTCAATTAAGATGTTCATATCTTTACATTTTTGGCACTCTTTTCATTTGTATTTGATCAATATCTACTTGTCTCATGTCAGCGGCTTTATCAGTTAACTTAATAATGCTGCTTTGGGCTTTCAGAACTTTGCACTTTGTGTCCCACTGAATCCCTTTTGCTGCTTGATCTGTTGAAGCTTTAAGGGTGACTTACCAAGTGGTGATAATGAAGTACTAGCAGTAGAGCAAGCATCAACAACATCCTGATAGTGTGATTCTCTTTGAGCCTCTTAATGTCTACATTTGGTATAAATTTCTGACCAAGTTTAAAAACTTCATTAGTTAGTAAGTTCAAGCTATTAGACATTGCAATGGTCATTGGTGTTGAAGCCTTCTTGGTTAAATGTTTTTCTTTACCAAATGGGTTGCAGCAAGTCTTCTGCAGGAACTGAAGTTATGTCATCAACAAGGCATTATGGTATGAACAAATTTGAGCATCTCCAGTAAAATCAAGCTCAGACATATGCCGTAGAAGCTCTTTGTCCATTGTTGACATTTCCTTAACTGATTACAGTTGACTTTTGCCATAATAAAATAGTGATGACTTAAAACAATCAGCTCCACTTTATCCACCTAAGTAGCAGGGTGCAAGGGTCTCTTGGCCCCTTTCGTACAATAGTTTATTAAGCTGTAACAAGCAATTTTGAAAGCTCATGAATATTACAGTTGGAAGCATAATGTGAGATGACATGGCTGTTATATACAGTGATTTCATATGAATCATTCACTCAAAATCTCACAGTTCTTCTAATTCACTTGCAACAGATGCAATCTTGTTTGTATATTAAATATACAAATTAGGCTATCAAAGCATATTTTTTTTGTACTTACCTTAAGCTACAACAATGAGAATTGACTGATCCAAACAATTGGCACTCAACACTATGATTATGCAATGTCAACACAAAAGATAACCCTGGATGGAAGACTGCCACTGTGAAAATTTCCAATAATGAATACAACAATTGAAAGTGGTGTAGGTCCTTAAAAACCATTGGTGCTTTATAATATTGAACTGAGTGACAATGCATATGCACATCACCATGTGTTGTAGAATTAAAATGTTCTAAAGCAACATAGCATCCCATTATGATATTCTATATTTTATAATATTAAGAGCATTTTTTGAGGTTTTATTGTATTTATATTCTGTACTGAATCTTATAAATTTTTATTGTATTAATTGTATTTATTGATAATCCATTTTCCCTACATTTGATACATTTTCTCACTTAGCAAAACACAAACTCAAGGTTCAAATAATATAACTTTGAAAGCTTAAATCCTGCTGTTTCCAGCCATGGCAAGAAAAAAGGATTGAACGAGGCATAGCTGAGATACTGCCTTCCCCCCCAAAAATATGCTAAATTTGCACATAGAAAATTTTCACTGTTAATTAAATTGGATCCATATATAGACATCATAGGTATGCTGTGACAAAAGAAATTATTCAGATAGTTAAGGAAGATGAAAATATAATAGCCATGGGTGACTGGAATTCAATAGCAGGGAAAGGCAGAGAAGGAAAAGTAGTAGGTGAATATGGACTAGGGGTAAGGAATGAAAGAGGAAGCCACGTAGCAGAATTTTTGCATAGAGCATAAATTAATCATAGCTAATACTTGGTTTAAGAATCATAAAAGAAGGTTCTATATTTGGAAGAAGCCTGCAGATACTGACAGGTTTCAGACAGATTATATAATGGTAAGACAGAGATTTAGGAACCAGGTTTTAAATTGTAAGGCATTTCCAGGAGCAGATGTGGACTTCATTTTATTGGTTTGAACTGTAGAGTAAAACTGAAGAAACAGCTTAAGGTTGGAATTTGAGGAGATGGAACATGGATAAACTGAAAGAATCAGAGGCAGTAGAGAGTTTCAGAGAGAGAATTAGGGAACGATTGACAAGTACAGGGGGAAAGAAATACATTAGAAGAAGTATGGGTAGATTTTTGAGAGATGAAATAGTGAAGGCAGCTGAGGATGAAGTAGGTAAAAAGACAAGGGCTAATAGAAATCCTTGGGTAACAGAAGAGATATTGAAATTAATTGATGAATGGAGAAAATATAAAAAAGGCAGTAAATGAAGCAGGTGTAAAGCAATAGAAATGTCTCAAAAATGAGATTGACAGGATGTGCGAAATGGCTAAGCAAGGATGGCTACAGGACAAACATAAGCATGTAGAGGCATACATCACTAGGGGTAAGATAGATACTGCCTACAGGAAAATGCAAGAGACCTTTGAAGAAAACAGAACCACCTGTATGATTATCAAGAGTGCAGATGGAAAACCACTTCCAAGCAAAGAAGGGAAAGCAGAAAGGTGCAAGGAGTACGTAGAGGGTCTATACAAGGGTGGTTTACTTGAGGACAGTATTATGGAAATGGGAAAGGACATAGATAAAAATTAAATGGGAGATATGATACTGCACGAAGAATTTGACAGAGCACTGAAAGACCTAAGTCAAACAAATGCCCCGGGAGTAGACAACATTCCATTAGACCTACTAATATCCTGAGGAGAGAGAGCCACAACAAAACTCTACCATCTGGTGAGGAAAATGTGTGAGAGAGGTGAAATACCCCCAGATTTCAAGAAGAACATAATAATTCCAACCGCAAAAAAAGTAGGTTTTGACAGGTGTAGAAATTACTGAACTACCAGTTTAATAAGTCATGAGTGCAAAATACTAACACAAATTCTTTACAGATGGATAGAAAAACTAGTAGAAGCTGACCTCAGCAAAGATAAATTTGGATTCTACAGAAACAATAAATACTTTAGACAAGAAGAGAATACAAGCTTTCTAAGTGTGGTGCCACAGAAGAATGCTGAAATTGATGGGTCAGTCACATAACTAGTGAGGAGATGCTTAACAGAATTAGGGAGAAGAGGAATTTGTGGCATAACCTGACTAAAAGAAGGGATTGGTTAGTAGGACATGTTCTGAGGCATCAAGGGATCACCAGTTTAGTATTGGAAGGACGTGTGGAGGGTAAAAATCGTAGAGGGAGGCCAAGACATGAATACACTAAGCAGATGCAGAAGGATGTAGGTTGTGGTTGTTACTCGGAGATAAGAAGCTTGCACAGGATAGAACAGCATGGAGAGCTGAATCAAACCAGTCTCTGCACTGGAGACCACAACAACAGCAGGTAGAAATAATCCTCTGATGATTAGACTTATATGGATATGGTATCAGTTCTTTCAGACATGTCCATATAAGTATAGAGTTCTGTCAATACCGGCCATGACCTTCTTCTTCTGTGCAGATGCAAACATATTCCCCAAACTCTTACAGGACTTGGTAAGAATGTCTTCCACGAGTAATGAGTGTGTTGGGGTGGGACACTACGAATGTAGTGTGTGGACATACAAGGTGAGAATGAGGGTCTTGCAGGAGGCATGCATGAGTTAGTCCCTGCAGTCGCAATTTCCACTATGCCCTCGTTGGCTAAGATGTATAGAGTATTTGCCATGTAAGCAGGAGATCCCGGGTTCGAGTCCCGGTCGGGGCAAATATTTTCACCTGTCCCAATTGATACATACCAACGCTCGTCAGCAGGTGAAGGTATTAATATAATTCTAATTTTGCTCTGATGGTTTTATGTGATTGGTTCATATGAAAAATGGCAATGGCCAGTCAAACCTTGGCTGTCGGAATTGTGCAACAAATTTTTGGCCACTTCAGAGGCTTGTATCTACATTCAGGTGTGGCTACATCCCTAAATTTTGCAGTCATGTGATTCAGCATAAATTCTTGTCTAAGCATATTTAAAAAAATGACCATATGTTTGCTAGAACTTTTAAAAAAGCCTAGGAAACTTTACACATCTGCATCTCTGTATGTGATGCAAAGGTGAGTAGCCTCTTCTAAATCCCCTAAAAATTCAACCATTGAAGATACTGAAATGAAATTTGGTATGTAACCATCAAAGACCATATAGAATGTTACATCAAATTTCAGTACATTTGGAAATGCAAGAGTGGGGACACTTTTTAATATTGGTCCCATTGACACAGAATGACCTATAAAAAGTATTTTGTATTCACTTTAGTACAATTTTAAGATTGGACGGGCTGAATGGTTGTTACAGACAGTTTTTTTCTAAAACTATTTTCAAAACTTCTCATACTTTTATTGCCTTTGTCAATAAATATACATAATAACTTCACCTAAAATTATCACATAGTATACCAGTTTTAAAGTTCAACTCCATTACAGTCCTTTAAATTGACTTCATTCAATGTTTAGTTCTGATAAATAACTTCTTTTTAATTTCTGTACAACTGGAGTCAGTATATCAGATTGTAATGGGTTCGTGACAATATGACAAAAAGGATAGATTGCTACTCACCACATAATGGAGGTGTTGAGTAGCGGACAGGCACAACAAAAAGCACCATACACACACACACACACACACACACACACACACACACACACACACATTCACACAGATGCAACTCATGACCATTCTCTGGCTGCTGGTGACTGACTGGCAGTATGGATAAGTAGCAATCAATTCTTTTCATAATAATGCCATTGTAACAGGTTACTTATTTATGTCGTTCAGAGAAAGAGGGGCCATATATTTTTGTATTTGTGTTATTATAATCTTTGACTGGATCGGAAAACATTCGTAACCTTTAGGCATTCATACTTTGCATGTGCTTCAACTTGATCTCTTTGTTCAATCATGTAATATTTGTACCTTTGGCAGTTATAATATGTCAATTATTAAGTGTGGAGTTAACACAAATTGCATGTTACTGTAAATGCATGGCACATTTATATGGACTATGTTAAGACGGAGTATTAAAGCAGTTATGTATCTGCATTTGGTTGGATCATGCTTGATGTAAATGTATTTCTGATCCATTGATGTGCACTGTGTTAATACCATGGTTTAAAACTACCTTTTTTAATTCTCTCATTTTCTGCGATGCTTTTGCATATTCTGTATTTATCCGTTTTGTACTTTACAGTATTTCATGTGAAGATGACTGTAATAAATGAAGCCAATAGAGAATAAATGTACATTTCTATAGTTGATGGCACAAATATGCTTTTTGCAAAATATCTGAAAGATGTGGACAGTCCCCCACATAAAATTCTATTAAACAATCATTTGCCCCCTACTCCATAATGAACAGATTGAGAAAAAGCCATAATAATTGATACAGTAAATCCACTGCCACACACTTCACAGTGGTCTGTAGAGTATGAATGTAACTGTAGATGGAAATGATATATGACACTGCTGCCTCTTTATCGTGTTTGCTGAACATACAAACTTTCTACTTGTTTTAGTTGCCATTTTTATGCTGATAAATGTTGTTGCTATAACATGGTATCTGACACAAGTTTCAATATGAACATCATCACAGAGGTTTGGTCTCTTTTACAAGTTTTCTGTAGCTGGTATTATGTGAACTCAACTACTTTTTAAGAGGAAATACAAACTCTGGCACTCTGTTGCAAATGCTTCTTAGCTGATCACTGTAATTTCAATAGTCTCACCAGTGGGATGCATTACTTTGGGTATGAGCAATCATTATCTAGGCAGGATGAAAGTTTACCCAATCTAAAGAGACTGGTATGTAACTCACACTCATTCAGTTCTGTGTGTAGTGCTCACACGACCCATTTCAGATGACCGTACAGCTCTCAAACTGGTGACGCAAGTCCAGGAGCCTAGCTAGTAACAGAACATTTGAAGCCCTCCATTTGATTCAGTGTAAAGGGTCATGACCGGTTTCATGGGACAATATGCAGTTGGTTGCACTCTGTTCTCTCACCAGCTCCCAGAATAGCCTCTTCAGTTTGTTGATTGAAGCCTCCAGTCATACTTTCTGCGTGTACAAGATGATTTTTCCTGTCCCTTGTGGCCATTTCTCTAAGAGCTATTAATATTCATCTACCCTTTTTTTAGTACTTCCTTCAAACATGGGATGTAGAGAGTTTCCCAACAACTAAAGAGTGTCTCACTGGCTGAGTTTGTGGAAGACAGCACTTGGAACAAACTTGTTAGTGCGATCTGTGTAATACCCTGAGTTCTCTCTAGTCATTATCTTCCTAGTAGATGGTCTTAGATCTATTACTGTTGTTCTACTTGCAGTCATGAGGACGAGTGTTCGTAGTTCCTTCACTTCTAGTAGAAGAACAAGAGAGTATAGTACTTGAGACACTTTTGATATCTCTGGTACGTGTCTCTCAGTAGTCCTCCAAGGACACCCATTTGCATCTACTTCCAATTGTGTGACAGCTGTCAATATGATTTATAGCTACAGCTAACTCATCCTTTGCCTGAAACAGCTTTCACAGTGACAGTGCATTGTAGTGGGTACAGTGCAACGCTTACCGTTACGGTAGTAGCTGAAAAATGATTACAGCAGCTCCAGAAGTCAACAACAATTCCTGCAGAACTTCTGCATTCCACAGTGCTGTGAGATAATGCATATAGTCGGATCTAGACTTCTGAGAGACAGACAGTTACAGCTTTTATTTTTTGCACTGCACGATGTTTTCAACAAACAGATAGTGCAATAGAGCAGCTCAAGTGGAAAGGAACACTTCCTATTTAAATTTCTGCATCCTACACTGTTGGGAGTTCTGTGTAGGTGGCAGTTATGTGATTTTATTTTGGTGGGTACAAAATAGATTCGAATGTATGCACTGGGTAGCCAAGGCAGCTATTTCATGGCAATTCGGTCATCCAAGTAAATGAATGTATTGAACTTGCTGCAAACCACTACAGGGAGCCTGTGTGTCAGAATTCTCATCAACTGTGGCGCAACGTTGTTATGATTGAAAAATGAGTCACAGAGAAGAGAATTTGATGGTCTGTGCGATTGATGTTGGGTTCATATGCTTACGGTCTGGGTTCCATTACAACTTCTGCTGATGATTTTTGATAAGGAGAGACAGACACTTCTGGCTACACAAAGTAAAGAAGCTATAGTGGCATTGTGGTCTGAAATTCACATTAAACATGATATTCCTTCTCTGCCAGGTAGACGATAGGTTGAACCCAATAAAGTCAGGCATTGCAACACGTAGAAATTCGATCGGCAGTAACCTTTCTTATACTAGTTAATATTCCATCTTGTGTTTGAGCTTTTGTATGTCGATAAAACTGGTTCTGAACTGGGAAAGCAACTCAGACCGCCCTTAATGCGGAATTTGACCCCTTCATGACAATATAGCTCGACTACAATTTGTTGTTTGTTCAAAACTGCAGATTCCTCAACATCTCCACATATTGCACGTGAATGGGTTCGAATCCTGGCCGGGCACTAAAGTTTTCATTATGTATTATCAAGCTCTAGCATGAGAACACCTATCCGCTGGTGGATAAATAATTTTAATTTTTTAATGTATTTTCATTTGTTCCTTCCCCATGAACCATGGACCTTGACATTAGTGGGGAGGCTTGCGTGCCTCAGCGATACAGATGGCTGTACCGTAGGTGCAACCACAACGGAGGGGTATCTGTTGAGAGGCCAGACAAACGTGTGGTTCCTGAAGAGGGGCAGCAGCCTTTTCAGTAGTTGCAGATCCCTTAACCGGGCAGGTAGATTAGAAAATTTGAAAAGGGAAATGGATAGGTTAAAGTTAGATATAGTGGGAATTAGTGAAGTTCGGTGGCAGGAGGAATAAGACTTTTGGTCAGGTGAATACAGGGTTATAAACACAAAATCAAATAGGGGTAATGCAGGAGTAGGTTTAAGAACGAATAAAAAAATAGGAGTGCGGGTAAGCTACTACAAACAGCATAGCGAACGCATTATTGTGGCCAAGATAGACACAAATCCCACGCCTACTACAGTAGTAGAAGTTTATATGCCAACTAGCTCTGCAGATGATGAAGAAATTGAAGAAATGTATGATGAGATAAAAGAAATTATTCAGGTAGTGAAGGGAGACGAAAATTTAATAGTCATGGGTGACAGGAATTCGAGAGTAGTAAAAGAGAGAGAAGGAAACATAGTAAGGTGAATAAGGATTGGAGATAAGAAATGAAAGAGGAAACCGCCTGGTAGAGTTTTGCACAGAGCATAACTTAATCATAGCTAACACTTGGTTCAAGAATCATGAAAGAAGGTTGTACACATGGAAGAATCCTGGAGATACTAGAAGGTATCAGATAGATTATATAATGGTAAGACAGAGATTTAGTAACCAGGTTTTAAATTGTAAGACATTTCCAGGGGCAATGTGGACTCTGACCACAATCTATAGGTTATGACCTGTAGATTGAAACTGAAGAAACTACAAAAAGGCGGGAATTTAAGGAGATGGGACCTGGATAAACTGAAAGAACCAGAGGTTGTACAGAGTTTCAGGGATAGCATGAGGGAACAATTGACAGGAATGGGGGAAAGAAGTACAGTAGAAGAAGAATGGGTAGCTCTGAGGGATGAAGTAGTGAAGGCAGCAGAGGATCAAGTAGGTAAAAAGATGAGGACTAGTAGAACTCCTTGGGTAACAGAAGAAATATTGAACTTAATTTATGAAAGGAGAAAATATAAAAATGCAGTAAATGAAGCAGGCAAAAAGGAATACAAATGTCTCAAAAATGAGATCGACAGGAAGTGCAAAATGGTTAAGCAGGGATGGCTAGAGGACAAATGTAAGGATGTAGAGGCTTATCTCACTAGGGGTAAGATAGATACTGCCTACAGGAAAATTAAAGAGACCTATGGAGAAAAGAGAACCACTTTTATGAATATCAAGAGCTCCGATGGAAACCCAGTTCTAAGAAAAGAAGGGAAAGCAGAGAGGTGGAAGGAGTATATAGAGGGTCTATACAAGGACGATGTACTTGAGGACAACATTATGGAAATGGAAGAGGACATAGAGGAAGATGAAATGGGAGATACGATACTGCGTGAAGAGTTTGACAGAGCACTGAAAGACTTAAGTTGAAACAAGGCCCCGGAAGTAAACAACATTCCATTAGAACTACTGATGGCCTTGGGAGAGCCAGTCCTGACAAAAATCTACCATCTGGTGAGCAAGATGTATGAGACAGGCGAAATACCCTTAGACTTCAAGAAGAATATAATAATTCCATTCCCAAAGGAAGCAGGTGTTGACAGGTGTGAAAATTACTGAACTATCAGTTTAATAAGTCACAGCTGCAAAATACTAATGCGAATTCTCTACAGACGAATGGAAGAACTGGTGGAAGCCGACCTCGGGGAAGATCAGTTTGGATTCCATAGAAATATTGGAACACGTGAGGCAATACTGATCTTACGACTTATCTTAGAAGAAAGATCAAGGAAAGGCAAACCTACATTTCTAGTGTTTGTAGACTTAGAGAAAGCTTTTGACAATGTTGACTGGAATACTCTCTTTCAAATTCTAAAGGTGGCAGGGGTAAAATACAGGGAGCGAAAGACTATTTACAATTTGTACAGAAAGCAGAGGGCAGTTATAAGAGTCGAGGGACATGAAAGGGAAGCAGTGGTTGGGAAGGGAGTGAGACAGTGTTGTAGCCTCTCCCCGATGTTATTCAATCTGTATATTGAACAAGCAGTAAAGGAAACAAAAGAAAAATTTGGAGTAGGTATTAAAATCCATGGAGAAGAAATAAAAACTTTGAGGTTCGCCGATGACATTGTAATTCTATCAGATACAGCAAAGGACTTGGAAGAGCAGTTGAATGGAATGGACAGTGTCTTGAAAGGAGGATATAAGATGAACGTCAACAAAAGCAAGACGAGGATAATGGAATGTAATCGAATGAAGTCGGGTGATGCTGAGGGAATTAGATTAGGAAATGAGACACTTAAAGTAGTAAAGGAGTTTTGCTATTTGGGGAGCAAAATAACTGATGATGGTAGAAGTAGAGAGGATATAAAATGTAGACGGGCAATGGCAAGGAAAGCGTTTCTGAAGAAGAGAAATTTGTTAACATCGAGTATAGATTTAAGAGTCAGGAAGTCATTTCTGAAAGTATTTGTATGGAGTGTAGCCATGTATGGAAGTGAAACATGGACAGTAAATAGTTTGGACAAGAAGAGAATAGGAGCTTTTGAAATGTGGTGCTACAGAAGAATGCTGAAGATTAGATGGGTAGATCACATAACTAATGAGGAAGTATTGAATAGAATTGGGGAGAAGAGGAGTATGTGGCACAACTTGACTAAAAGGAGGGACCAGTTAGTAGGAAATATGCTGAGGCATCAAGGGATCACAAATTTAGCATTGGAGGGCAACGTGGAGGGTAAAAATCGTAGAAGGAGACCAATAGATGAATACACTAAGCAGATTCAGAAGGATGTGGGTTGCAGTAAGTACTAGGAGATTAAGAAGCTTGCACAGGATAGGGTAGCATGGAGAGTTGCATCAAACCAGTCTCAGGACTGAAGACCACAACAACAGCATTCATTGTCAACACTTAAGATATCTGACGTTTTTGATGCCCAGTGAGACACACAGCTATTTGGGAGATCACTGTAAGTTCAAGGATGTCATTCTGAGTTACTGGTGGAGAAAAATTTAGTAGTTGGTGTCTCTTTGTGTGCAGTCAACAGCGATATTTGTGGGGTTTGATTACCAGTCAGCACTGAACTCTTCATCGTATTTTTTCTAGTTCAAACATGCTCACATGTTGCTGCTGGTTTAACAAACCCATATTTAACCTTTGTTTTCTCTAGAATATAACAGTGATAGGTGCCAGGTTGGAGTCCTGGGAAGAAAGAAATTAATGTTTCGTCTTGTCATTTCAGTTAAAACATCTAGCTACTGCCCGGAAAATCCTATATGTCACAGTTGATTGTGTTTCGATATCAATCCGATTAGGTTCAGGGTTCGAATCCCTGTCCAACACAAGGCTTTATTTCACGGCATTTCAAGTTAGTTACTTATGAAGAAGCAATATTTAACATCTCTTGTGGTTCCTTAACAAGGACAATAGATGCTGGGTAGGAATTAGTGTCCATTAAAAATGTTTACATTGTGTAGTTTAAAGTTGATATTCGCTAATTGATACTTTCTAAAATCGAGGTATATCATTCTTCGTATGCCTAGTGAGTAATTACTGTTAGTTTCCGTCAGTCACGAAGTCTTTGTTTAGGTTTGAATCCATGAGCAGAACAAGACAGTTCGTTGTGTCATTTGAAGTTCATACATATTCTCAATTAGCTACTCATGAATAAATTAAAATTTTAATGTTTTTTTGTGGTAACCAACAAGTAAAGTATGTTACTTTGAGGAGGAAATCATAAATACGACGAACTTACTATGTGCATTACCTATCTGATGAAATAATGAGAGTGGTAACATTTGAAGTATGTAATTTATTGAAAGAAATGTGAGCTTACAAGCCTTAAGGAAAGTCTTATCTATGATAAGGTGTTCTCTGATATTTTTAATACCTTGGTGTTACTTTACATCTGCGATACAGAGCAGTGTTTTTTAGTGGTGACTTGTTGGAACCATTTTCAATAGGCAAACAACTGTACCAAGAAGCGATTAGAGGACCCGCTAGACATCTGTGTTATGTGGGTTCTATGTGAATCAGGCGAAATGCAATTCAGGTCATTCAGATACTTTTGAATATGACTGTACCTTAGTCAAATTACCTATACTCTTAAGTGCAGAAACTAAAAGAAATTATATTTCCATTGCCTCTATCTCTCCATCTAAACCCTGCATACTCTGCCAGACAGAGCTCTGCTCTTCCATTGTATGTACCCTGCTATGCCTCCCCTTTTCCTGCCTCACTCCAGAATACTGCTCAGTATGACAGTTGTAGTCTGGTCTGAGCTGCCGGAGATGGAAGGTGTGCTTGCTCATGTGAATGTGTGTGATTTCTTTTCTGAAGAAGTCTTTGGCCAAAAGTTGAATGCCTAACACTCTGAAACTCAGTGTGTCATCTTTTAGGTGAGTAGCAATTATCCTGTCACTAATGTTGTTGACATTCTTATCCTTTTGTATCACAAATACTGAATGGCCTTTATAAGGAAGTCAAAATATAATCAGTCATTTGAAATTGTAATTAATTTCCCTTTTGCGTATGCTTTTAATATGGAATGTCACACTTTCATGATGCTACTATGAGCTGACATGTTTGTAAAGTACACTTGCCTATTAAAGTACACTGAAGTGCCAAAGAAACTCTGGTGAAGGCAAGCGTTTTTAAATACAGAGATATGCAAACAGGCCGAATACTGTGCTGTGATTGGCAATGCCTATTTAAGACTACAAGTATCTGGAGCAGTTGTTAGATTGGCTACTGCTGCTACAACAGCTGGTTATCAAGGTTTAAGTGAGTTTGAATGTGGTGTTCTTGTCGGCGCATGAGCAATGGGACACAGCATCTCCGAGGTAGCAATGAAGGGGGATTTTCAAACAGAACCATTTCACGAGTCAAGTGTATTATGAATGTCAGGAATCAGGTAAAACATCAAATCTCCACCATCACTGCGGCCGAAAAAAAGTCCTTAAAAGAATGGGATGAATGATGACTGAAGAGAAACATTCAACATGACAGAAGTGCAACACTTCTGCAAACGGATTCAATGCTGGGCCATCAGCAAGGGTCACTGTGCAAACCATTCAATGAAACATCATCAGTATGGGCTTTCAGAGCCAAAGGCCCACTTGTGTAACCTTCATGATTGCACAGCACAAAGCTTTATGCCTCGCCTGGGCCCATCAACACTGATATTGGGCTGTTGATGACTGGAAATATGTTGCATGGTTGGATGGTCTCGTTTCAAATTGTATTGAGCGGCTGGACGTGTACATGTATGGAGACAACCTCATGAATCCATAGACCCTGCATGTCAGCAGGGGACTGTTCAAGCTGTGGGGTGTGTGCAGTTGGATTGATAAGGGACCCCTGATATGTCTAGATATGACTGTGACAGGTGACAGATAAGTAAGCATCTTGTTTAATCATCTACATCCATTCATCGTGCATACTGGTGGACTTGGGCAATTACAGCAGGACAGTGTGACACACCACACATCCAGAATTGCTACAGAGTGGCTCCAGGAACCCTCTTCTTACTTTAAACACTTTCGCTGGCCATCAAATTCCCCAGACAACATTATTGAGCATATCTGGGATGCTTTGCATGTGCTGTTCAGAAGAGATCTCCACCCCCTTGTACTCTTACAGATATGGACAGCCCTGCAGGATTCATGGCAATTCTCTCTGGCACTACTTTCAGACATTAGTTGAGTCCATGCCATGTCATGCTGCAGCACTTCTACATGCACACAGAGCCCCTAAGCGATATTAGGCGGGTGTATCAGTTTCTTGGCTCTTCAGTGTATTATGCAATAGTAGCATTGATTGCACAGTTTGATGTTATACATTGTAGGAGTTCATCTAACAGTGGGGAAAGAAAAAGAAAAAAGGAAAGGAAAAAAAACAAAAACAAAAACAGCTCCCTCATCCAGGCCCTGAGGTCTTGACGAATGTCGACTGGCCATCTTAATGCACTTTGCAATGTGGCATCATGTGGATGCGGTACGGAGGGGCATGTGGTCAGCAGCTTTGTCAATGACAAAACTGATATTGCCTAACCACATAAATAAAATTATAATATTCAAAGTCCTGAAAGTGACTGAAAGACTAGCAGTATACTCATGAAAAAAAAAAATTAAAGGAAATATTGAGATGAAATTCTTGTGAAGAAAAATATAGTTCTTAGTGGGTGGTAATAAACCCCCCTGTCAGAATCAAAGATATTAAATAAAAACATTACAAGTAAAATGCAAGTATAAATGTGTTCAAGGCAACTTTTTCAAAATTTAACAATTTTCCATAAGAGACATCTTGCATGTTTCTGACCATCGGTTAACAATTTCTTTTAAATGTAGGAATACAGTTGAAATTGAAGGAAGTGTATAAGTCCTAGTAGACCTCTGAAATGACTTTAACAAAATAAAGATTGTTCAATTACTACACATGAGGATCACTTAAGCACAGCAAACAAATTGTCACTGTAAAAAACAATTAAATTTCTTTCTGTAGCTCCTTTGGAATATTACAAAGCTTGTGCCCCGTGCTAAGTGCTAGAGTTCTTGCATCACTCTAGCCTCTACAAGTTGGTGCAATATTTTTTCCACATGCATTTGCAAAATTATTAAATAAGAGGGATAAAGACATTCCCATTATACCTTTATTTAGGTTCTTCCTATATAGTACAGTTTCAATTTTAAATTACTAAAAAGTTCAATCTTAGCATCAAATCAGTGTTTTATGCATTCACATGAGATGTGAAAAGGTTACTCTTAACAATATGAGGAACTATTTTTTTGTGGATGGACAAAAATAAATATGTGCATAATGTATGTATTAAATTAATTATCAGCCAGCTACGTGAGTTTCGGAATCATGATTGTGTGAAATAATTATTTGTATTTTTCTGCTACCAGTCATTCTAATGCATTGGTTACACTAGTAATGTTTTTGATCTACTTTCACTACACAAATGTCTCTTCGTGTATGTAAAAAGTGTACCTTAAATACAACAAGTTAGTGAAAGTACATCAAAAATAGTAGTAGAGTAAGCAATGGAATAGTGTAACATTGAACAATAGCTCTGCCAGATGGGAAAATCACTATGGTATCAATCACTACTATGATGCCCAGCTCCATGTCAGCACACGACAACAATGGACATCATTTTATGGCCAACCACTGCCCACCCTGCCCACAAATACCCCAGTAGCCATTCCAGCAGCAGAAAATTAATGAACAAGTTCTAGGTTAATTTAGACCAATATGTTTTATCTTTAAGTAGCATCTCTATGCATGTGGCAGTGTAACATCTCTGACCAGCTAAAAGGAAGGTCGCTACCCTGCTAGGTAAAGAGTTTAGTATAGTATACTCTGCACACTTGTAATGATTACACGAGATTAGTATATTGTGCTCAGTAATAAACAGTGTGGAAATCGTGTCTCTATAGTGTGTGGTTATTTTGCTATCCCACCCCTGGTAGTCCATTTCCCACATGCATAAATGCTTGACAGTGAAAACCCATGTCTGAAACACATTGGAAAGTGTTAAAATAAATGTTAAATGGATAAATGAGTAGATACCACATTGGCTGGACAAACAGGAGCTGGCAAAGTACTAGCAATGTACTTTAACATATACAAAAGTCAACAATATTCACATAAAACAAATCAGGGTGCCACATAAGAAACCACCACGTCACAATAATGCAAATTCCTGGATGGAACAACACATAAAATAAGGGGAAGGCATGTGAACACATAATAGGAAACAACGTTTACACTAGCTATCGAGTTCTTCCTCTTTTTCTACTAAAATAACACACATTCATACACACAACCCCTCAGACTCTCGAATGTGTGTGTGTGTGTGTGTGTGTGTGTGTGTGTGTGTGTGTGTGTGTGTGTGTGTGTGTGTGTGTGTGTACACTTTTACTAGAAAAAGGGCAAGATCTCAGAAGTTCATGTAAATACTGTTTTCTGTTTCATGTTTCTGTGCTCCTCAGATCTGTCCACTAAAGGTGACTGATTCCCTTTCCCTTGTTTTACAAATTAAACCATCATGTAGATTAGTTAACATATGATCATCAGAAGTAATCATTATTATTAAACTAAAATTCTTTCTTGTCCAAAAGCATGGATAAAGATGCTTACTTAAATTTTCATTCTCATTTCTGCCACCTAATTACAAGCCTCAGATAATATATTAAAAACAAAGATTCCAAGACTTACCAAGCGGGAAAGCACCGGCAGACAGGCACAATGAACAAAATACACAAACACACACACAGAATTACTAGCTTTCGCAACCGATGGTTGCTTCTTCAGGAAGGAGAGGGAAAGACGAAAGGATGTGGGTTTTAAGGGAGAGGGTAAGGAGTCATTCCAATCCCGGGAGCGGAAAGACTTCCCTTAGGGGAAAAAAAGGACAGGTGTACACTCGCGCACACACACACACACACACACACACACACACACACACACACACACATACACAGACACAAGCAGACATATTTAAAGGCAAAGAGTAAGGGCAGAGATGTCAGTCGAGGCGGAAGTACAGAGGCAAAGAAGTTGTTGAAAGACAGGTGAGGTATGAGCGGCGGCAACTTGAAATTAACGGAGGTTGAGGCCTGGCGAATATCGAGAAGAGAGGATATACTGAAGGGCGAGTTCCCTTCTCCGGAGTTCGGATAGGTTGGTGTTGGTGGGAAGTATCCAGATAACTCGGACGGTGTAATACTGTGCCAAGATGTGCTGGCCATGCATCAAAGCATGTTTAGCCACAGGGTGATCCTCATTACCAACAAACACTGTCTGCCATTCATGCGAATGGACAGTTTGTTGCTGGTCATTCCCACATAGAAAGCGTCACAGTGCAGGCAGGTCAGTTGGTAAATCACGTGGGTGCTTTCACACGTGGCTCTCCCTTTGATCGTGTACACCTTCCGGGTTACAGGACTGGAGTAGGTGGTGGTGGGAGGGTGCATAGGACAGGTTTTACACCGGGGGCAGTTGCAAGGGTAGGAGCCAGAGGGTAGGGAAGGTGGTTTGGGGACTTCATAGGGATGAACCAAGAGGTTACGAAGGTTAGGTGGACGGCGGAAAGACACTCTTGGTGGAGTGGGGAGGATTTCATGAAGGATGGATCTCATTTCGGGGCAGGATTTTAGGAAGTCGTATCCCTGCTGGAGAGCCACATTCAAGGTCTGATCCAGTCCCGGGAAGTATTCTGTCACAAGTGGGGCACTTTTGGGGTTCTTCTGTGAGAGGTTCTGGGTTTGAGGGGATGAGGAAGTGCCTCTGGTTATCTGCTTCTGTACCAGGTGGGGAGGGTAGTTGCGGGATGCAAAAGCTGTTTTCAGGTTGTTGGTGTAATGGTCGAGGGATTCAGGACTGGAGCAGATTCGTTTGCCACGAAGGCCTAGGCTGTAGGGAAAGGACCGTTTGATATGGAATGGGTGGCAGCTGTCATAATGGAGGTACTGTTGCTTGTTGGTGGGTTTGTGAAGCTGGCCATTGGACAGATGGAGGTGGGAATTCGAAGCAGCAATCCCTTCGTTGTAAGTTTTAGTTTCTGTGTGGGTGGTGGGAAACAATTTTACGAGCACACGGTATAACACTAGACCTGCAATGGCAATGAAAAAGACAAGCCGCTCTGCTCCTGGTGTGTTGTATGCTGCGAAGTGTGCCTAGAGCTGGGCGATGTATTCTGGCCAGCGTCAGGATTAAAGGCATGAAAAGGTGGTGCCGTGGGCACTGGAAGTGGTACCGGCGGCAGCGTCAGAGGCGCTGTAGTAGCTGCAGTTTGTAGTGTGACCAGCCCATTTACAGCAGCAAGCAGCTATGTCTTTTGCTGAGCCTGAAAATGTACAAGATCAGACAGTGAAGCCTGTTCCTGTGCTGAAGCCGTGGTTGCTACAAATTAAAGTCTTAGAATGAAGGGTGGAAGCAGTCACACTGGGCTAGCACAAAAAGGAAGCAGTACCGAGGAGAGAAAAAAAAATCCTCGGCATCAGTTTTTGTATCCCTCCTGGAAGGCGGCACGTGTGTCTGCTCCTGTAAACTGAAGGGTACCGAATGTAGGAAACAAGTAGGAGCAGGAAAAGGTGAAATGCTTCGGTACTGCTTACAGGTTTAAACTCATTTACTGGGGTATGAACATATACCTAACTTTGCACTGAGGAGCATGTAGGTGTGAAACTGGATGTATCAAAGTTCCCCAAAGTTACACAGGCAAAATCTGTAGTGGCTTGCCCACTATGAAAACAAAACAATGTTGGTTGGTTGTCATGTCGGCATCAAATGGGCTGAATCTGAGTGGCGCTTGTGGAGCTGCACTGTGCCGGCTAGAGGGCACTGTCGTCTGTGTCAATGTCAGTGTCGTAGTGCCAACCTACAAACTTACACCTATGCCTTGGCATTGTGGTTTTCGATACCAGACCTAGCACAGGGAAGAGGCTTTATGCCCGGTAATTTATTATAAGGAAGCGTAAACCAATGTGTGTGCCATAAAAGAGCAACATGATGACATAAAATGCTCTGTAGAGTGGCTAAGGGAACCATGCGAACAGGTGGTTAAGGAAGAGAGACTGCAGCCTTGGCCACTTTTTTAATTGACTGCCTCATTTCCGTGGATTCCAATGTGCCCTGATCATAACTGTCATTAGTGTAATTTATTAGGTATTCAATAAACTGCTCTGTCCAACATGGCTTCCAAAAGTCAGAATTTACAAGTATCTTTAATGGTTCCCCCATCCTTTGACCATTTTATACACATATGTTTAAATTTCTTTTCATCTTCAGTTTCAAGTAAACACTGACCTGACCCCACTGGTAACCAGTTTTTCTTGGAATTCTGATGTAGCCTTCAGTTTATATGGGTCAGGCAGACTGTTCTTATCAGAGATACAGTATCCCAGAAATTTGATCTCTTTTACTTCAAATTTTAACTACTACAAATTTAAAGTAACACCCCCCCCCCCCCCTCCCCACCTACTTTTATCAAAGGTCTCCTTTATAAGCCAGTTGTGATCTTTCCAGTTCTGACTACACACAAGAATATCATGTACATAGGTGATTAACTCAGACCCCAACACTTGTCCTAAGGTTCTCATAAGCTAATCTCAGTTCAAATGGAATACTCTGATATTGATAACACTTCCCAATGTACAAGAAAGTTGTATATCTTCTTGACTAAGGAGCTGTTGGTATTTGGCAAAATCTTGCATCTGAATGCAAGTTTTACACACTGAAATTTATGGAGTAACTCATCAGCATTTTCAGGTGATCATTGTCTCGCTGAAAATATTTAAATTCATAGAGTCCAATACCTGCCTAATCTCAACCTTAGCAACTACAACTAATGGGCTGCTGCACTCACTACTGCTCCTTTCAATGATGCCAAAACATTCAAGCTTCTGTAAATCTTTTTCAACAGCAGGTTTTTTTTATAGTGTACTTTACAGATTAATATATAATGGCTTAGATGATTTTAATTTTTATAAACACTCAAAACTTTTCACCACACCTTGAACATTACTAAACACACCATCATAATCCCAAATCCAGTTACTTTAATGTTTTTCTGTGCATCTCAACTAACCTATTAGCTGGAGATACTTTCTCCTCCATTAACATAATAAAATTCTCATCATCACTCCTTCATTTCTTATTGTCCTTGATAGAACATTAAGTTTGTGCTCTCTTATTCTCTTGTAGATACCTTGTGAAGTTACTTTAGCTCATTGACTTCTGGTTGACACTGAGCTAGCGGCATTGGACAAACTGGTAAAACAACATTTTGCCCATGTCTGTACACCCCTCCTAACACTCATGTCATGCGGAAAGTATTCATCCATAGTGTGTTAAAGGATTGTGAGCATGTCATGCTTCATGACAACACTATTTAGTGAGCTCTGCAACTGCTTTATTTTGGATCAGATAGGGCCCTACACTGGAAGAAACAAACTTTCAAGATATTAAACTTCCTGGCAGATTAAAACTGTTTGCCCGACCGAGACTCGAACTCGGGACCTTTGCCTTTCGCGGGCAAGTGCTCTACCATCTGAACTACCAAAGCACGACTCACGCCCGGTACTCACAACTTTACTTCTGCCAGTACCTCGTCACCTACCTTCCAAACTTTACAGAAGCTCTCCTGCGAACCATGCAGAACTAGCACTCCTGAAAGAAAGCATATTGCAGAGACATGGCTTAGCCACAGCCTGGGGGATGTTTCTAGAATGATATTTTCACTCTGCAGTGGAGTGTGTGCTGATATGAAACTTCCTGGCAGATTAAAACTGTGTGCCCGACCGAGACTCAAACTCGGGACCTTTGCCTTTCGCGGGCAAGTGCTCTACCATCTGAGCTACCGAAGCACGACTCACGCCCGGTACTCACAGCTTTACTTCTGCCAGTACCTCGGCTCCTACCTTCCAAACTTTACAGAAGCTCTCCTGCGAACCATGCAGAACTAGCACTCCTGAAAGAAAGGATATAGTGGAGACATGTCTTAGCCACAGCCCGACCGAGGCACACAGTTTTAATCTGCCAGGAAGTTTCATAACAGCGGAAACTCCGCTGCAGAGTGAAAATCTCATCTGGGTTTCAAGATATTACTGTATGGTAAGTCCTCCAGTTTCCATCCAATGTATGAAACTGGTTTGCTCTCTACTGGGTTTTAAGCAGTTCAGTTCTGGAAGCGAACTTACAGTAGATTCAGAAAACAGAGAATCAATAAGCATAGTTTAGAGCTAATTCTAGATCATTCTATAAAACACTGTACCCACTTCGATGCACTGCCACAATGAAAGCTGTTTCAGGCGCAGGATGAGTTATCTGTAGCTATAAATCACATTGACAAATGTCACACAGTTGGAAGTAGATGCAAATGGGTGTCCTGGGAGGACTACTGAGAGACACGTACCAGAGATATGAAAAATGCCTCATGTACTATTCTTTCCTGTTCTCCTACTAGAAGTCAAGGCTCCATGAACACTCATCCACATGACTGTGAGTAGAATAACAGTAATTGATTTGAGGACCATCTAGAAGGAAGACAGTGACTAGGGAGAACTCAGGGTATTACATAGATACCCCTAACAAGTATGTTCCAAATGCTGTCTTCCACAAACACAGCCAGTGAGCAACTCTTTAGTTGTTGGGAAACCTTCTACATCCCATGTTTGAAGGAAGCAATAAAAAAGGGTAAATGAATATTAATAACTCTTAGAGACATGGCCACAAGGGACAGGAAGCATCATCTTGTACACTGAGCAAGTATGGCTGGAAGCCAATCAAGAAGCTGAAGAGGCTATTCTGTGAGCTGGTGACAGAACAGTGTGCAACCATCTGCATATTGTCCCATGAAACTGGCCATGACTCATTACCCTGAGTCGTATGGAAGGCTTCAAACATTCTGTTACTAGCTAGGCTCCTGGACTTGCATCACCAGTTTTAGAGCTGTATGGTTGTCTGAAATAGGTCATGTGAGCACTACACCCCAGTCTCTTCAGATTGGGCAAATTTTCATCCAGCCTAGATAATGATTGCACATACCCAAAGTAATGCATCTCACTGGTGAGACTATTGAAATTACAGTGATCAGCTCAGAAGCATTTGCAACAGAGTGCCAGCGTTTCCTCTTAAAAAGTAGTGGAGCTCACATAATACTAGGTACAGAAAACTTGTTGTTGTTGTGGTATTCAGTCGTGAGATTGGTTTGATGCAGCTCTCCATGTTACTCTATCCTGTGCAAGCTTCTTCATCTTCCAGTACCGACTGCAACCTACAACCCTCTGAATCTGCTTAGTGTATTCATCTCTTGGTCTCCCTCTACGATCTCCAATACTAAATTGGTGATAGCTTGATTCCTCAGAACATGTCCTACCAAACGATCCCTTCCTCTAGTCAAGTTGTGCCACAAACTCCTCTTCTCCTCTTCTCCTCATTAGTTACGTGATCTACCCATCTATTCTTCAGCATTCTTCTGTAGCACCACATTTCGAAAGCTTCTATTCTCTTCTTGTCCAAACTATTTATCGTCCATGTTTCAATTCCATACATGGCTACACTCCAAACAAATACTTTCAGAAACGACTTCCCGACACTTAAATCTATACTTGATGTTAACAAATTTCTCTTCTTTAGAAACACTTTCCTTGCCATTGCCAGTCTACATTTTATATCCTCTCTACTTCAACCATCATCAGTTATTTTGCTCCCCAAATAGAAACTCCTTTACTACTTTAAGTGTCTCATTTCCTAATCTAATTCCCTCAGCATTACCCAACTTAATTAAACTACATTCCATTATCCTCGTTTTGCTTTAGTTGATGTTCATCTTATATCCTCCTTTCAAGACACTATCCATTCCGTTCAACTGCTCTTCCAAGTACTTTGCTGTCTCTGACAGAATTACAATTCATCGGCAAACCTCAAAGTTTTTAATTCTTCTCCATGGATTTTAATACCTACTCTGAATTTTTCTTTTGTTTCTTCACTGCTTGCTCAATATACAGATTGAATAACATCGGGGATAAGCTACAACCCTGTCTCACTCCCTTCCCAACCACTGCTTCCCTTTCATGCCCCTTGACTCTTATAACTGTCATCTGGTTTCTGTACAAATTGTAAATAGACTTTCGCTCCCTGCCATATTCAGAATTTGAAAGAGAGTATTCCAGTCAATATTGTCAAAAGCTTTCTCTAAGTCTTCAAATGTTAGAAACGTAGGTTTGCCTTTCCTTAACGTAGCTTCTAAGATAAGTCGTAGGGTCAGTATTGTCTCACGGTTCCAGTATTTCTACGGAATCCAAACTGATCTTCCCCAAGGCCGGCCTACCAGTTTTTCCATTCGTCTGTAAATAATTCGCATTAGTATTTTGCAGGCGTGACTTACTAAACTGATAGTTCAGTAACTTTCACATCTGTCAACAGCTGCTGTCTCTGGGATTGGAATTATTGTATTCTTCTTGAATTCTGAGGGTATTTCGCCTGTCTCATACATCTTTCTCACCAGATGGTAGAGTTTTGTCAGGACTGGCTCTCCCAAAGCTGTCACTAGTTCTAATGGAATGTTGTCTACCCGTGGGGCCTTGTTTGGACTTAAGTCTTTCAGTGCTCTGTCGAACTCTTCACGCAGTATCATATCTCCCATTTCATCTTCATCTACATCCTCTTCCATTTCCATAATATTGTCCTCAGGTACATCACCCTTGTATAGACCCTCTATATACTCCTTCCACCTTTCTGCTTTCCCTTCTTTGCTTAGAACTGGGTTTCCATCTGAGCTCTTCATACTCTTACAAGTGGTTCCCTTTTCTCCAAAGGTCTCTTTAATTTTCCTGTAGGCAGTATCTATCTTACCCCTAGTGGAGATAAGGCTCTACATCCTTACATTTGTCCTCTAGCTATTCTTGCTTAGCCATTTTGCACTTCCTTTCAATCTCATTTTTGAGACGTTCGTATTCCTTTTTGCATGCTTCATTTACTGCATTTTTATATTTTCTCCTTTCATCAATTAATTTCAATATTTCTTTTGTTACCCAAGGATTTCTACTAGCCCTTGTCTTTTTACCTATTTGATCCTCTGCTGCCTTCTCTACTTCAGCCCTCAAAGCTACCCATTCTTCTTCTACTGTATTTCTTTCCCCCATTCCTGTCAATTGTTCCCTTATGCTCTCCCTGAAACTCTGTACAACCTCTGGTTCTTTCAGATTATCCAAGTCCCATCTTCTTAAATTCCCACCTTTTTGCAGTTTCTTCAGTTTTAATCTACAGTTCATAACCAATAGATTGTGGTCAGAGTCCACATCCACCCCTGGAAATGTCTTACATATTAAGACCTGGTTCCTAAATCTCTGTCTGAAACCTGTCAGTATCTCCAGGCTTCTTCCACGTATAGAACCTTCTTTTATGATTCTTGAACCAAGTGTTAGCTATGAATAAGTTATGCTCTGTACAAAATTCTACCAGGCGGCTTCCTCTTTCATTTCTTCCCCCAAATCCAAATTCAGCTACTACATTTCTTACTCTCCCTTTTCCTACTCTCAAATTCCAGTCACCCATGACTATTAAATTTTTGTTTCCCTTCACTACCTGAATAATTTCTTTTATCTCACAATATGTTTCTTCAATTTCTTCATCATCTGCAGAGCAAGTTGGCATATAAACTTGTACTACTGTAGTAGGTGTGGGCTTCATGTCTATCTGGGCCACAATAATGCGTTCCCTATGCTGTTTGTAGTAGCTTATCTGCACTTCTTTTTTTTTTATTCATTATTAAACCTACTCCTGCATTACCCCTATTTGATTTTGTATTTATAACCCTGTATTCACCTGACCAGAAGTCTTGTTCCTCCTGCCACTGAACTTCACTAATTCCCACTATATCTAACTTTAACCTATCCATTGTCCTTTTTAAATTTTCTAACCTACCTGCCCTATTAAGGGATTTGACATTCCACACTCCAATCCGTAGAACGCCAGTTTTTTTTCTCCTGATAACGACATCCTATTGATTAGGCCCTGCCCGGAGATCCGAATGGGGGACTATTTTACCTCCGGAATATTTTACGCAAACGGATGCCATCATTTAACCATACAGTAAAGCTGCATGCCCTCGGGGAAAAATTACAGCTGTAGTTTCCCCTTGCTTTCAGCCGTTTGCAGTACCAGCACATCAAGGCCGTTTTGGTTAGTGTTGCAAGGCCAGATCAGGCAATCATCCAGACTGTTGCCCCTGCAACTACTGAAAAGGCTGCTTGCCCCTCTTCAGGAACCACACGTTTGTCTGGCCTCTCAGCAGGTAGCCCTGCATTGCGGTTGGACTTACGGCAAGGCCATCTGTATCGCTGAGGCACGCAAGCCTCCCCACCAACGGCTAGGTCCATGGTTCATATGGGGGGAGACCATATGGCTGTTACAGCAACAATGTAAACCAGCATACAAATGGCATCTAAAACAAGTAGAAAGTTTGTATGTTCAGCAAACATGATAAAGAGGCAACAGTGTCATATATCATTTTCATCTGCAGTTACATTCATACTCTACAAACCTCTGTGAAGTGTATGGCAGAGAATTCACTTTACCAGTTATTATGATTTTTTCTGATTCTGTTCGTGTATGGAGTAAGGGACAAATGGTTATTTAATAGAATGTTATGTGGGGGGACTGTCTTCAGCTTTTAGATATTTTGCAATAAGCATATTTGTGCCATCAGATATAGAAATGTACGTTTATTCTCTATTGGCTTCATTTATTACAATCATCTTCACATGAAATACTGTAAAGTACAAAACAGATGAATACAGAATATGCACAAGTATCATAGAAAATGAGAGAGTTTAAAAAGGTAATTTTAAACCACGTCAGTGGATCAAAAATACATTTTCATCAAGTGTGATACAACCTAATGCAGAACTCCGTCTTAACATAGTCCATATAAATGTGCCATGCCTTGGTGCATATACAGTAACATGCACTTTGTGTTAACTCCACACTTAACAATTGACACATTATAACTGCCAAAGGTACAAATAAAGGGCGAGTCAAAAACCGTTGGACACCTTCATAAGTTGGAAGATTAAAGGGAAAATTGAAATGTGATGATGGGAACATAGGTTTAATGTGGGGCCGCAATTTTTGGAGTGAATGTCATTTATGGTTTTTTTTGGGGGGGGGGGGGGGGATAAGGTATGTATGACACATCAGATAACACTTGCTTGAGCTTTGGAATTTAGCAGTGTATTTTGTTTTTATTTACCTTGTACAGTTTAGAGGTTATTAACGTTCAAAGTTGGGAAATTACCTTCATACCAACTGCTACAACACATGTTCTACGTGTTGTCCATCCCGTGCAGTGCACAACTGTAGTCGCCGCAACCATTCTGACTGCACATGGAGGAGAGTGTCTCCTGCACAGGCGTGTTGTATGTGTTCCTCCAGTTGTCTCAAATTACAGATGCTCTCAGCATACACTATCTGCTTAAGATGTCTCCATAGATAAAAATCAAGGGGCGTTAAGTCAGGGGATCTGGGCGGCCACTCCTCAAGACCACGACCAATGCCATAGTGTGGAGGGGCTCCATCATGCTGAAAATAAGATGGGAAAGTGCCATCAGCGTTCAGTGTGGAAGGGAACACAAGGTCCTGCCACAGCATCAGATACTGTGGTGCAGTTAAGGTGGTGTAATTGAAAAATTGCCCAATGATGCCAGTGTCCCATATTCCACAGCACACCATCGTCTTCGTTGGACTATGTTCTCGAATTGGGGCAACCTAGTACAGATTTATGTCACTCCAGTATTGAAAATTATGTCAATTAACCTCCCCATTCAAAGTGAAATACGCCACATCACTGAACAGTATGCCCTCAGCAAACAAAGGATCCAGTTCGTGTTGTTCAGTAGTCCACAGGCAGAACTCCAACCTGCGATCAGGGTCATCCTCGTTAAGTTGATGTTCCATCTGCAGCTTGTAAGGATGCCATTTATTGGTGTTCAATATCCGGACAATGGAGGTTTGGCTTATTCCACATGCCAGGGCCACATGACAGGTACATCGTTTAGGACTTTTCACAAACAACGCAACAATCACTGTTGCAGTTTCCTTGGACACCCACCAAATGCCCTATCATGAACAGTGCCCGTCTCCTGGAATCTGATGATCATGTGAGCCACCGTGCTGTGCGACACTGGTTCTCTGTCTGAGTTCTGTCTGTTGTACGCAGCTGCTATTGTTCAGTAGCTGCGTTCCCCTGATATAAGGATGGTTTTGATCTTTTGTTCACATGTCAGACCCATTTTAGATCACCTGGAACAAAGAGAGACATGAGTCGGTATCAAGGTATCTTTGAACATTAATATCTTCTAAACTGTACAAGACAGACAAAAACAAATTACACCACACAATTCCAGAGCTCAAGCAAGTGTTATTTGATGTGTCAACCCCCCCCCCCCCCACCACCACCACCATTACAAAAAAAAGACTTGAATCCAAAATGGCAGATCTCAAGATGGCGGCCATAAATAACATTCACTCCAAAAGTTGCCGCCCCATGTCAAACCATGTTCCCATCACCACATTTCAATTTTCCCATTAATCTTCCAACTTATGAAGGTGTCCAAGGACTTTTGACTCACCCTGTATTACATCGTTGTCAAAGAGATCAAGTTGAAACACATGGAAAGTATCAATACCTAAAAAGATACGAATGTTCTCTGATCCAGTCTAAGATTACAATAACAGAAATACAAAAATGAAATGGTCCCCTATTCTCTAAACAGCATAAGAAAGTAACTTGTTACAATGAAAATATTACAAAAAGGATTAATTGCTACTTATCATACTGTCAGTTAGGCATCAGCAGCCAGAAACAGCGGTCATGAGTTGCGTCTGCGTGACTGTGTGTGCAAGTTGCATCTGCATGAATGTGTGTGTGTGTGTGTGTGTGTGTGTGTGTGTGTTTGTGCGCGGGTGCCTTTGTAGCAGGCTTTTTGTTGTGCATGTCTGCTACTCAACACCTCCATTATGTGGTGAGTAGCAATCTATCCTTTTTGTCATATTGTCGTTAACCCATTACAATCTGGTATATTGACTTCAGTGTTACAGGAACTAAAAAGAAGTTATTCATCAGAACTGAACACTGAATGAAGTCAATTTAAAGGACTGTAATGGAGTTGAACTTTAAAACTGTTATACTTTGTGATAATTTTAGATGAATTTATTATGTATATAGATTGACAAAGGCAATAAAAGTATGAAAAATTTTGAAAACAGTTTTAGAAACAAACTGCCTGTAATAACCATTCAGCCAGTCCAGTCCTAAAATTGTACTAAATTGAATATGAAATCTTATCTATAGGTCATTACATGACAAAGGGACCAATATTAAAAAGTGTTCCCACCCTTGCATTTCCAAATGTAATGAATGATGTGAACATTCTGTATGGTCTTTGATGGTTGCATACCAAATTTCATTTCAGTGTCTTCAGTGGTTGAATTTTTAGGGGATTTAGAAGAGAGACTACTCACATTTGCATCACATAGAGAGATGCAGATGTGTTAAGATTCCTAGGCTTTTTTAAAAGTTCTAGCAAACATTTGGTCATATTTTTAAATATACATAGAAAACCATTTATGCTAAATCACATGACAGCAAAAATTAGGGATGTAGCCACGCCTAAATGTAGATACAAGCATCTGAAGTGGCTAAAAAAAATTATCCCACAATTCTGAGATTCAAGGTTTGACTGACCACTGCCACTTCTCATATGAACCAGTCACACCAAACCTTCAGAGAGTTATTCCTACCTGTTGTTATTATGGTCTCCAGTGCAGAGTCTGGTTTGATTCAGCTCTCCATGCTGCTCTATCCTGTGCTAGATTCTTCATCTCTGAGTAACAACCACAACCTACATCCTTCTTAATGTGCTTAGTGTATTCATCTCTTGGTCTCCCTCTACAATTTTTACCCTCCACACTTCTCTCCAGTACTAAATTGGTGATCCCTTGATGCCTCAGAACATGTCCTACCAACCGATCCCTTCTTTTAGTCAGGTTGTGCCACAAATTCCTCTTCTCCCCAATTCTATTAAGCATCTCCTCATTACTTATGTGACTGACCCATCGACTTCAGCATTCTTCCGTAGCACCACATTTCGAAAGCTTGTATTCTCTTCTTGTCTAAACTATTTATTGTCCAACTTTCGCTTCCATACAGGGCCACACTCCATACAAATACTTTCAAGAAAGACTTCCCGACACTTAAATCTATACTTAATATTAACAAATTTCTCTTCTTCAGAAACGCTTTCCTTGCCAGAGCCAGTCTACATTTTATATCCTCTCTACTTTGACCATCATCAATTATTTTGATCCACAGATAGTAAAACTCATCTCTACCTTAAGTGACTCTCAGCATCACCTGATTTAATTCAACTACATTCCATTATTCTCATTTTGGTTTTGTTGATGTTTGTCTTATATACTGCTTTCAAGACACTGTCCATTCCGTTCAACTGCTCTTTTTATTTCTTCTCGCTGAATCTTGAGTTACTTCTCCAAATTTTTCTTTGGTTTTCTTTACAGCTTCTGGTTCTTTCAGTTTATTCAGGTCCCATCTCCTTAAATTCCAACCTTTATGCTGTTTCTTCAGTTTTAGTCTACGGTTCATAACCAATAAAAAGAAGTCCGCATCTGCTCCTGGAAATGCCTTACAATTTAAAACCTGGTTCCTAAATCTCTGTCCTACCATTATATAATCTATCTAAAAGCTTTCAGTGTCTCCAGGCCTCTTCCACATATACAACCCTGTTTCATGATTCTTAAACCAAGTATTAGCTATGATTAATTTATGCTCTATACAAAATTCTTCCACGTGGCTTCCTCTTTCATTCCTTACCCCCTAGTCCATATTCACCTACTGCTTTTCCTTCTCTACCTTTCCCTGCTATTGAATTCCACTAACCCATGGCTATTATATTTTCATCTTCCTTAACTATCTGAATAATTTCTTTTGTCACAGCATACCTATGATGTCTGTATATGGATCCAATTTAATTAACAGTGAATATTTTCTGCGTTCAAATTTAGCATATTTTTGGGGGGTGGGGGCAGCATCTCAGCTATACCTTGTTCAATCCTTTTTTCTTGCCACGGCCAGAAAGAGCAGGATTTAAGATTTCAAAGTTATATTATTTGAACCTTGGAACTCGCATTTTGAAGAGTAAGAATATGTATCAAAAGTAGGGAAAATGATTATCGATAAATGCAATTAATACAGTACAAATTAATACAATTTGAAGTTGTAAATCAAAATATGTATAACTTGTAGTCTCTCTTAATAGCGTAAGATTTACCTGTGGTTTAGGGAATGGAACTATGCTAATGAGAAGTATTTTATACTATTGTCCAATATAGAATGTAAATACAATAAAACCTCATAAAATGCTCTTAACATTATAAAATCTAGAAAATCATAATGGGATGCTGTGTTGCTTTAGAACATTTTAATTCTACAACACATGGTGACGTACATATGCATTGTCACTCAGTTCCCATCAGCGTTATAAAGCAGCAATAGTTTTTATGGCTTTATCCTCGCAATGATATGTTGCTGAATCACACCACTTTCAATTGTTGTATTCATTATTGTAAATTTTCACTGTGGCAGTCTTCCATGCTGTGTTATCTTTTGTGTTGACATTGTATAATCATAGTGCTGAGTGCCAATTGTTTGAATCAGTCAATTCTCATTGTTGTAGTTGAAGGTAAGTACCAAAAAATATGTTTTGGTGGTCTAATTTGTATATTTTATATAGATGCAAGATTGCATCTGTTACATGCGTGTGGGTTTTGTGGCTGTGGGACTGACAGCGCACATCAAACTCCAACCAATTGCGGTTAGGCAATTTTATTAAGTTCATGGAATTACACAAAACACAAGAAAGACGTGTAAACTCACAGCACGCACATTGCAACCAAAGTCCACACACCGAACCAAAGAACCACAAGTCCCAAAAGACTGTCTACTCTGCACTTCTTAGGTGGCAGTTACTCGGTGTTGATGGTTGCCACAGAGGAAACCCCTCCTCCTTGGAGTGCGTAGCTCTGGGGAATGCAAATCTTGAGCATCCAGTCAGTGCTGAACGTTGCAGCTATGCCAGCGGTAACCATCCCATTTGGGATGGGGACTGTGCACAGGATGGTGGTATGTGATGTTTGGGTGGACTTGCGTGAAGTGTTCCCTATGCAGAGGACGAAGATGGATCCCTCATGGAGCTGCAAGGAAAGCTCGTCACATAGGCACTCAGAGGTGTTGACTGAGATGCAGATTTTGTTGACAGTGGACATAGGCGGGCATTAGTGGAGATGGTGGTGAAAAATAATGTAGTTCAGGAGAAACACTGGAACACTCTGTGGGGGCATTGGCTGCCAAGACTTGCGATGGGGTAATGTTACACGCAGCATGTGGTTGGGCCTGTGGTTGTGGATTGTCACACACGGTGCCTGAGTAAAACGAGGGTAGAATATCAATACATGCAACAACTGAGCTGCCGACAGGTGTAGGCTCCGTGCACATATGATCATGGTGGGGCTCAGTCTGTGGGTGGGGCTCAGTCTGTGGGTGGGGCTCAGTCTGTGTGAGATCGGAGTTGTCACCTGATGGAGGAACACTCAACTCAAAAGGGTGTGGTACAGGTTCCTCAATCATCCAAGCTTGTTTCACGCATTAAATGGAAACTGTCTGCCGATGGCCACTGATGAGAATGTCCATAATATTATTCGTGTGAGCCACTACTCGATGCAGGACAGAGAAAGGTGGCTCTAATGCTGGCTTGACTGTGTCATCCCGTAACATAACAAACTCACAAGAGTCCAGTGCCGATTGCAGAAAGATCTGAGAACATGTGTGTGGTCGTGGAGGAGGCATGTAGATCACAGCTATGTGTGTCCGGACATGCTCAACTAGAGCGGGGAGGTCAGACAGGTCGAAGATAGCTTAATTGTTGACGAACACTGTGGGGAGAACCAGGGTCTCGCCATACAGGACCTCCACAAGTGAAGCCTGGAGGTCTGTCTCGTAAGCTGTGCGTATTCCTAGCATAACCCAGGGTAGGGAGTCGCACCACTCAACGACAATTCGCATGAGGGCCACTTTCAGAGTCCTGTGCCACCGCTCAACCAGTCCATTGCTCTGCGGGTGGTAAGCCGTAGTGTGGAGTATATCCACCCCACAGAGTATGCAGAGTTTGTTAAACAGAAGGGATTCAAACTGCCTTCCCTGGTCGGTGGTGATGGATGTAGGGCAGCCGAATCGAGGTATCCAGGAGGATACAATTGCACGTGCTACGAAGTCCGCTGTGCTGCCCTGCAGGGGTATTGCCTCCACCCAACGTGTAATGCAGTCAATGACAGACAGGATATACCTGGAACCATCAGACACGGTAATGGTCCTACGAGATCCAGATGCATGTGTCGTATGCAGCCTTTGGGGATGTCTAATTTACCTAGATGGGGTTGTGTATGCCTGCTGACTTTGCTGTGCTGGCACTGTAAACAAGCACGAGCCCAAGTATGACAATCCCTCTTCACACCCAGCTACACAAGGCATTCTGTAACAAGGCGCGTAGCAGACTTATCACCAGGATGTGAAAGGTTATGTAATGTAGTGAATACTTGGTGAAGCAGCACAGGGGGAACAATAGGCTGGGCATTGCCCATGGACGTATCGCACCACAGTGGCCTGACCAAGCCCAGTAGGTTGCAGGAAATCATCTGGGGGGAAGGCTATGGGTCCTGTAAGAGGTTGTGCAGTTCGGTATCGTTGTCCTGTAAGCAGGCAAATTCATCAAAATTAATGGGGGACAAAATAGCAGTGATACTTGATAGGTAGTTGGCCACCACATTTTCTGAACCTCGGATGTGACAGATGTCTGTTTTGTATTGGCAAATTAAGTCCATCTGCCAAAACCCTCTTGGGGGAAGGTCAACAGTGGGGTTATGGATAGCCTCCACAAGGGGATGATGGTCTGTGAAAATTGTTATGTTCCTTCCTTCAATGTCTTTGCAGAAATATTTTACAGCTCCATAAACCACAAGCAATTCTCTGTCAAATGCTGACAATTTATGTTGAACTGTAGTTAGTTTTTTGGAAAAGAAACAAAGTGGTTGTGTCGTGTCAACAACGTGCTCTTGGAGGACTGCACCAATTGCAAAATCAGTTGCATGTGCTGTAATAGAGATGCAGGCATCTGGCAAAGGGTGGGCGACAGTGACACCACGTGCTAATGCTGACTTAAGGTCTTCGAAAGCTCTTACCATGTTGTCAGACCACTGTACTCAGCGATTGCCTGAGGTTCGTTTCCCAGTCAATGCGTCAGTCAAGGGCTTGAATGCTGCCACCATCAACAGGTTATGACGGTAGAAATTCATAGTTCCTAAAAACTGGTGTAATTCACGAAATGACACTGGGAGAGGTAGATCGCGAATGCAGTCAACCCGCTCCTAAGGGGGGCATATACCTTCGGAGGAGACGGTGTCCCCCAGAAAAGTGACATCAGTGCAGTGGAGTTGTGACTTGTCATTATTGATCTTGACTCTGTTACGTGTCAATAAGTCCTGTATTGTGGCAAGGTGGAGTTCGTGTTCTCTGTCAGAGGAGCAAAAAATGAGTATGTCATTGAGGTATGCATAACAATATGTGCAGTTAAACAGAAGTGAGTCTATAAAATGTTGCCAAGTTTGAACCTTGTTTTTGAGCCCATAAGGCATGTTTCACCAACTGCGACATAATCGTGTACACAAACAGTGATCCAGTATTGTCAAATGTTTTTTATTCCAGTCTCTGATCACATCAATTCTTTAGACGATGACCGGTTTCAGTCCGTAATGACCATCCTCAGATGTATTTTACACCATGTCCTAAAGTGGTCAGGCCATAATGGCACTGTCAAAACATATATATAATCAGCACAGCATTGTCACACCTTATTTTAGATCCAAGTGACGATGATGTGCTGATTATATTTATATGTTTTGACGATGCCATTATGGCCTTATCACTTTAAGACATGGTGTAAAAAAGATTTGAGGATGGTCGTTATGGACTGAAACCAGTCATCATTTAAAGAATTGATATTGTGATCAGAGACTGGAATAAAAAACATTTGCATAAGGCATGTAACAAAACTCGTAAAGGCCGAAAGGAGTAATGAAAACTGTCTTTGGTATGTCGCTCTGTTTCATGGGTATCTGCCTTGCAGCAGTCCAAAACACTGAAGATACATGCTCCACTAAGTACTTGCACGAAGTCTTGTAAATGAGGTATTGGATAACTGTCTAATACGGTCCATGCATTGAAGTGGCAATTGTCGCCGCAGAGGTGCACTGTGCTGTCCTTTTTGGAAACTAAATGTATGGGCGAAGACCAGTTACTGACTGACGGACGAACGATACCTGCCCGCAGAAGTTCCTCCATTGTGGGCTTAGCGAGACGTAGTTTATGTGGCGACAGTTGGTGCACTTTATGGCGTACTGGTGGCCCGTCTGTTGTGACAATTTTGTGTGTCGTGCCATTCGTGGTAGCATTCATCTGGGCTGGCAAACTTGCTTGGGGGGCCATCGCAAACGGGAATTAGTTGCATGCGAGAGTCAGTAACCTGATGTACTGGGGAAGCAGTCAGCATCAGGGGCGACAAAGTTTCACAATGCGCATCTACGGCGTCGGGGGGCAGCGGCGTCAAAGTCTCACATGGTGCGTCCCTGGTGTTGGTGGGTGGTCGTGTTGATAGGCATTGTACGAGGCGTCATGCCTTGGTGGCATGGCCAGCACAGAGGTCGTTGACTGCAGAGCACTCGGACTGAAGCTGAGCGATGGAAGTTGCAAGACTGTCAGTCCAAAATCCAAGGCGTACAGATGTCCTTGTGAGGTGGGGGATCTTACAGAATGCACAGAGTGGGTGGCAGTTGTGAGCGGTGTCCCTGTAAGTGGAGTGGAACCAGCATATTGATGGCTCAGCTGTACTTGTCCCGCCAGCCGAAGCGTCAGGCGAGGAGAAGGTGGGGCGGGTAGGGTTGGGGTGGGGAGAGGTTGCTGTTCCATGTGCTGTCTTCGATACGCACACGCCCAGCCTCTACTGCCCGACAGTGAAAGTATACTCACAGGATTACCAACCTTGGTGGTATTAGGCACTGTACTCTGTGGAGGGAGATGGCAGTGCCGAATAATGGCATATGCCTGGTCTGCCAGCTGTAGTTTAACCTTGAGTGATGCTGCGGTGTGTGGGAGCAAATGTAATTGTAGTTCTTGTGGCAGTTTCACCAGCCATGATGCCCAGAGCGCTAAGTTTGGCACGATCTCGGTACTGACCTGTGCACACAAGTGTCGCCACAGCTGTGAGGGGGTTCTGTCACCTAAAGTCTCGTCATAAATAATGTTGTGAATCATATCAGCTGGCGGACGAGAAAGACGTTCGATTAGTAGTGCTCGTGCAGAGGCATATTTGTTGCTCTTGGGTGGGATCAGCCACTAGTCACTGATGACATCAGGATGGTCATGCAGGTGGTTCACTAAACACACAAAATGAGTGCTGTCGTCAATACCGTGTATGTCCAACATGTTGTCCATCAAGGTAAACCACGTCACTGGGTTGTCTGGTTGTAACAGCAGCAGCTTTGGAAAATGACCGGGGACCAGTGCTAGCGGGGCTGTAGGAAAGGCACAAATCGTACAGGGATTCTGCATGGTGTTCACTGATGTATACTGTGCTTCAGTGATTGGCGATGTGTTGTGTTGGATGTCTGTTAGCTGTGCAGGCATGACATGATATCCAGTCCTAGTGGGCAGGAAATCTATATGGCCACATGACGAGCGTGACACAGCAGGTGCAGAAGCATCAATGGCCGATGCAGACCAAATCTCGAGCAGATGTGAGAAATCGCCATTGAGTGCCGAGTGATAGGGCAGAACCAAAGCAGGTGTGTTGCCTGAGGTGCACATGGGGTGGCAGAACGGGTAGGCATATACATGGCCTGGCACGGTTGACGCGAGTGTCTCCTTCGACTGCCATGGAGAGGGAAACATTAAACAGCGAACCGCTCTGAGGAGGGGGAGGCCGTGCATGTGGACCCCAAAACTGGACAGTAGAAACTCAGGCAAGGGGTTCCAGGATCTTGTGCTGGAGGAGTATTCTGCTGAGCGTAGAATGCCGTAGAAGGTGTCCACGTTGATGTGTACAGTGCCCGGTGTCATATGCCAGTGGAGGTTAGGGTCTGGCTGGTGAAAGCAAACATGGGAGATATGAACATTCCCATGTATTAGTAGCACACAGGGAAGTGTTGCATTTCACAGTAGAGTGTCCGTTCTGCAGTTGCTGTGTTCTGAACTGCCGGAAAAATTGGAGGTTGTGACATTGTCTATTGGCGCAAAATCAGCGGCACACAGCGAGCGAAAGCAACATATTTTCGCCACTCAGGGTCACCAATGTGGATTTTCTGGCTGTAGCGACTGGCCACGCACAGAAAACTCCAACCAGTTACAATCAGGTACTTTTATTAAGTTCACATAATTACACGGAACACAAGAAAAGCACTACAGAAAGTCACAGCACACACATTGTGACCGAAGTCCACATGACCGAAACAAAGAACCACGAGTCCCCAGAGACCATTTACTCTGCACTTCATAGGTGGCAGTTACTCACGGTCGATGGTCACCACAAGTGAATTAGAAGAACTGTAAGATTTTGAGTGAATGATCCATATGAATTACTGTAACAGCCATCTCACATTATGCTTCAAACAATAATATTCAAGTACTTTCAAAATTGCTTGTTATAAGTTAACAAACTATTGTTCAAAATGGGCCGAGAGACCCTTGCACCCAGCTACTTATATGGATCATGTGGAGCTGATTGTCGTAAGTCATCACTATTTTATTATGGCAAAAGTCAACTGTAATCAGTTAAGGAAATGTCACCAATGGGCAAGGAGCTTCTACGATATATGTCTGAGCTTGATTTTACTGGAGATGCTCAAATTTGTTCATACCATAATGCCTTGTTGATGACATAACTTCAGTTCCTGAAGAAGACTTGCTGCAACCCATTTGGAAAAGAAAAACATTTAACCAAGAAGGCTTCAACACCAATGACCATTGCAGTGTTTAATAGCTTGTACTTACTAACTAATGAAGTTTTTAAACCTGGTCAGAAATTTATACCAAATGTAGATATTAAGAGGCTCAAAAAGAATAACCATCAGGATAAGCAAGAATCACCATCCACTGAAGACATGGATGTTGTTGATGCTTGCTGTACTGCTAGAACTTCATTGGTAGGTCACCCTTAAAGCTTCAACAGATCAAGCAGTGAAAGGGATTCAGTGGGACACAAAGCACAAAGTTCTGAAAGCCCAAAGCAAAAATTATTAAGTTAACTGCCAAAGCCACTGGTGTGAGCCAAGTAGATATTGCTCAGATACAAATGAAAGAGTGCCAAAACTTCAAGCAATTGTAGGAAATATCAAATTTTGACCTTGGCTCCAAATAGTTGGACTATTGAAAAATGGTTAAAGAATTTACTGTTTCAATGACAGTGGTAAAGAAAGCTAGGAAACTTAAGATGGAAGGTGGGATTCTGGCAAAAACTACACACCAAAAAGGGGAAAAGGTCAATGATGAAGTAAAACAAAATGTCCCTATGTTTTTTGAGGCTGATGAGTTTCCTCGTTTATGCCTAGGCAGAAAGGGGTGTGTTGCAGTAAGAATAAATGAGGAAGAGATTCACAGGCAGGAACACCTGTTCCTTTGAAACTTGAAAGAAATATTCATTGCTTATTGTAAGCACTGTAGAAATCAACTGAGGTTCTCAAACTTTAGTGAGCTCAGGCGAAAATGGTGTACTACAGTTGGTGCTTTTGGATTACTTTCAGTATGTGTATGTGCAATTCATGGAAACATCAAATTAATGTTGGCTTCAGCAACATCCATCCAATATGACAACAAGGATTTGATGGAGGAAAAAAAGAGCAGGTTGGAATTGAAAGAAGGTATGCTGCAGTGTTATAAGGAATATTCAAGAAAAAATGCAGCTAGAGGCTTTTCTTGAAGATGCTTTTGAAGACTGTGACCCGCAAGAAACAACAGAATACAAGCGATGTATCAATACTGACAGACAGGCATTGGAAACATGTCAGAGAACTGTTGAAGATTTTGTTGTACCACTAATTTTGAAAATTAGCAGTTTAAGAAGCCATCATGTTGTGTCAAAATAACAAATTTTATACCTTAAGAAGCTAAAAGAAAATCTTTCAGAAAATGAATCAATTATATTTATGGATTTTGCTGAGAATTAGTCATTTGTTTTTCAAGATGCTGTCCAGGATTTCATTGGGAAATAGTCAGGCCACATTACATCCATTTGTTGTCTATTTTGGAGGCAAAGAATGTCAAAGTGTTAGCATATGTGTGATCGTGACTGTCTCTGTGATAAATCCATTGCTGTCCATGCCTTTCTTTACTGGTTCAGCCAATCAGTACCAGAAATTGAAAAATTTTGTCAATTTTTCTCTGCACGGAAAATATTTTGTCATCACTGTCAAATGGAACTTTTTTTGGAACAAGCCACGCTAAATCGCCTTATAATGCCGTTGGAGGAACACTGAAAAGACTAGCAGCCCATGCTAATCTACAGAGGCCCTTATGTAATATTGACTCCATATCGTTTCCTCAAATTATGTGATGATAGTAGTCCAGGAATAAAGTTTTTTTTTTTACCAAAAGAAGAATTAGAAAAAAATTCTGCGTGATCAAGGAACAGAGTTTGCCAGGAGACCTACAATGGCTGGAACAAGAGAAAATCAATTTAAGCCAATTAATAGTAATCACCTCAGAGTAAGCAGAATTCGCAATGATGCTACAGAATTTACATTTAATTCCTTCAGAGCAGATGAAGAAATTCCACTGTGACGACTATCGATCAAGTCACATATCAATATTTTGGCCTTTCAAGCTTTTTGTGACCAGTCTGTGGTCGCACATGAAACATTAAACGTGTATACAAGGAATCATTAAAAACAAAGATTCCAAGACTTACCAAGCGGGAAAGCGCCGGCAGACAGGCACATGAACAAAACACACAAACACACACACAGAATTACGAGCTTTCGCAACTGGCAGTTGCTTCGTCAGGAAAGAGGGAAGGAGAGGGAAAAATGAAATGATGTGGGTTTTAAGGGAGAGGGTAAGGAGTCATTCCAATCCCGGGAGCGGAAAGACTTCCCTTAGGGGAAAAAAGGACAGGTGTACACTCGCGCACACACACACACACACACACACACACACACACACACACACACACACACACATATCCATCCGCATATATATATATATATATATATATATATATATATATATATATATATATATATATATATATATATATGCTTTGGACCAGTAAAATCGTGCTTATTACATGTGATACAGTGTACGTCATTAGATCTGGCAATCTTACAACACTAAACCAATACTGGTGACCTCAAATTTATTCACAAGTACTACAACGAACTCTCGTTTTGTCACATAGAACACAATGGATCGCTTGCCGTCCGTTAAACCGCACATAAGCCAAATGGGTTTTCCAGTGGACACTCCGGCTCCATTTCCTAATTATCTACCTTATGTTCACAATAGTTCAACGCAGTTTGCAAACACACCCACTAGCTGTTCTCAACAGGACAGTGTTTCTACAATCCCACAGCCACGTAGGTGAGGGGCTCGGAAACTGTACTCTGTCATTTTCCTTACATCAGTCAAATTTTCTGCTCTGGTTCACCCTACATCTGTTGGCGTTACTCTGTTGAATGCCAAACTCCTCGCCATGTGTCACTGACAGTCTCATGAACAGGTACACCGCTACTGCATCCAAGCCAGTTAATCTGCAGAGCTACGGACAGTTTCCTACAAAACCGTTATGCCGAGACTCCCATATCCATTGGCCTAAACTACCACCCCTTTGCAAGGACCATCCAGGTGCCTAGTTTGCCATGGCCGACTACGTCCTGCAGCTACATGGCATCACTGAAGACAACTCTAAATTTTTTTTCTTACTATGTCACCCCCATGATGAACCAGACCTGATCTGCGATATTGTGGCTTCGCCTCCTGCGATGGACAAATATGCATTTTCCCAATGCACCATCCTTGAGCGCCTACTCAGATATACAGAGGAATCTATCCATCTCATCATCAGTCACTGGGTTCCAGATCCCCGTCACAGCTCTGGCGTCATCTCCGCGCTACGACTGACAGACATCATACGTCGGATACTACACTTTGGACCATCTGGTTGCTCAAACTTCCTCCAGATGTTAAAATTCACCATCTCCATCCAACTTTGGCCCCACTGCATAATGGAGTGACAAATAGATCTCATTTTGTTACTTTATACACTAATTAAAGTTGTATTAAAAAGCATTTGCTTAATATGATATTAGGTTAGGTCTTGCGATCAATAATCGATATTGAAATGGTTTGTTCTTTGTAGCAATGACTGGTCTTTGCTCACCAACGGGTTTGGAGCCACTTGAGTTTTGGCCGTGGTCGAGTGTAGTCGTGTCCAAGTTCTGGCAAGAAATATGTGTTTTCGTTTTAAACAAACTGTGGAATACTGCATTGCGATAAAAACCCGCACCTTTTCTTGGATCCAGAGCAGCAAAGGAGTCATTGCCTAGACAATGAGAAGCAACATGGACAACACAGACAACACACACTGAGCAGCATCAACAAAGCAGACATCATGGCCAGGTGTACAAAGTACTGTACAGCCATTGTCCACATTGTAACGGTGTCCTTATGGAGATAACTTTTCCAAGGTAGAAGAGAGGGTTCATGAAAATTGAGGGCTCAGTGCTGGTGTTAAGAAATTTGTATGTACACAGATTGATGAAATCTGTTTTTCAGGAGCCTAAGGAAAAAAACCTATTTTCTTGTGTCTAATAACCATGTGGTGCAAAGGAAGTGCAATACGTGGAAGTCAAGGGTGACAAAAGTAAACAGTAAAGTAGACTGACCATACGAGTGAAGACCCACTGAAAGGATAAGTACATTTGTGTAGTCCTTTTTATTCCTTTTATTATTTTTTTGGGAAATTTTACGAAAATGACCATTATGAAAAAGGAAAGTGGTGCTGAATCCGAGCCGATTTGTGAAAATTTGTTACTCACTGGGGTCTTACCCATGTCAATAAAAATGGATGATGAGTCATTCAAAGAAGCAGATCACTGGTGACTTACACATGCCAATAAAAATTGATGACAAGTCATTCAAAGAAGCAGATCAAAGTCGTAATTCATCAGAAAGGGAGATGTTGGACATAAAATCAATGTTACAAATGATGGAACAATCGTTAGCTTTAAATCAAACAGTTGCAGCACACTTACAAGCTAATGAGGAACAGTTACAAAACTTGAGTCAGACGGTCGCGGACTGTTTTCGGGTCATAAATCAGAAAGTATCGCATCTCGAGGGAGTGATGAACAAAAAAATTTACTGTCTTACTTTGGAGTAATGAACTTTGCAATGACATACCCAAAATAGACAAGAAACTTAACTTAGCAGGGCAGAAACTTAGATTTTGGATCCAAAGTGGGAGAAGTAAAATCTAGTCTGAGTAACAAAATTTCAATCTGTAAAAAATGAGTCAAATAGATACAGTTTGTGTAAATGAAAAAGCTATGGCTGTAGATCTTGAAAGTAACTGAGTGGATTCAAAACAACTGTTGTGAATGATAAAGTGGAAACAGAGAGTAACACAGTAAAACTCCAAGAGAATGAAACTACGACAAACATTAGTGAACTAAAAAGCACAATATCAGAGTTTAACCATAAGTTTGAAATACTTAGCAATGATGTAGCTAGCAAAAATTTTTCTATGAATACATGTACCTTATTATCCAATATTCCAGTTAAAAACTTTTCTAATGAGCGTAGTTTGCTTCCTGTCGACTTTCTGCAGAGTTGTAGGGACAACATTTTGCCTAATGTGAGTGAATGTTGAAAATTAAGTTTGTGAAAAAAATTATGGAAGGGGAGTCTTTGTCATGGGCCAATCAAAATTTTTCTATGGACATGTCTTATGCAGAATTTGAAATTGAGTTCTTAAAACGGTCCTGGTCTGAAACTGAACAAGCCAGGATAAAGAACGAGCTCCTGAATGGACCAAATTATAGGAAAACACAGGGGACCATGAACCAGTTTTGTAAAAATCTGTTAAAGAAACTTGTACATTTGAGTAAACTCTCTGAAGAGCTCACATAGATGGATGCTTTAAAGAGAAGGTTGCCAACTGATGTGCAATGGGCCCTAGTTTATGAACCAGATGACAGCATTGAACAATTTCTAAACTACATGGACAAACTAGATGGAATTATAGACAAAGTCGGGAAACTAAAAAACTATTTCAATCACACACAGAGAGTGGGGATCATAGTTGGGGTAATACTAATTTTAACAGAAGGGAAAACAGAAGGTCTAACAACCATAGTTTTCATTATAGGGAACAAAGTAGTCACAATAATAATAATTTCCATTCACGAGAAAACTATAATTTCCTTTCAAGAGGGCAGTCTGGGAACTATTGGAACAGAAGTAATAACAGGGAGATTGAAAACAGGAATTAGCACGAACATAGTGACACCAGGAGTCAAAATGCTATGGGAAGTCGTGAAGTAAAAAACCTAGTATGTGCTCTGTTGTCAGTTCACAAGGTAGGGGCAAAAAGCATAGATAATAGATGGAGCAATGACAGTTACTACGCTGTACCAAAAGATACATCTGAAGTAATGAGTAGTTATGAATGTGTACTACCCTGTAAACACATTATCTGTTAGGAATGAACACATTAGTTGTAATAAAGAGCCATGGGAAGTAATTGACTTCGTTGAATTTTATAAATGGGCAGAAACTTGTAGTTTGTCAGAGGACCAGCAGGTTAATGATTTACACGATTTAGGAACTGAAGCACTGATAAGGGAATCGTGAGCAAATTGTTGACACTGATTTAATGAGCAGAGAATTAAATACACTTGGGTGTGAAAGCAGTGTGGTAAGTTTTCAGGAGAGAGAGGTTGATAATTGTAGTATTTGGAAAAATGAAAATTTAATGGTGCATGGTGATGGTGAGAAATATGTTGTTTGTTTGAAAGAGAAAATGGAAGCATTAGGTGTTGCGGGAGAAACTGATACACATTTTGTAGATATATCCAAGGATGTTATTAACAATTTAAGTGGTGTTAATGTCAGTGTCACAACCAGTAGGTTCTGTAATCCAACATCTTATGAAGGAACATGTGTAGATGATAAAAGATTCTCTGAACAGTAAAACTGACTGTGCAAGTAGGCTACCATTTGCAATGAACAAAGGTAAATTATTTCTTTATAATATTTGGCTGAATAATGAGGCAATTAGAAATGATAGTAATTTTAGAAAAATGATTTTTAATATGTCTCAAATTTTATATCGTGGTTGGTGGCAAAATACTAAACATATTATTGTTGAAAAACTGAAGGATAAATACCTTAGTGACGAACAATGTCATACTGATGAAAATGTTTGGATTAATGAAATTATCAATGCAAGTGACAGTGTTAATGATATGTATGTTAATTCATTGACATTAGGTAATAAAGGTGACAGTAATATAGGTAATTGTAATTCAGGAAGTCATTGTTTCAGTGAAATTGAAAATGATTTGTTTTATGAATATGTTCAGTCTGAAAAAGGTGATGACATATGTAGTCCATTCATTGGAGTAAAAGCTGGTATCTGGGAAGGCAAATGCCTTACAGTCACAGGGAGTCAAGTGTCGGGAATATCTGCAATTACTACTACTAGCCGGCCGGAGTGGCCGTGTGGTTCTAGGCGCTACAGTCTGGAACTGCGAGACCGCAATGGTCGCAGGTTCGAATCCTGCCTCGGGCATGGATGTGTCTGATGTCCTTAGGTTAGTTAGGTTTAAGTAGTTCTAAGTTCTAGGGGACTGATGACCTCAGAAGTTGAGTCCCATAGTGCTCAGAACCATTTGAACCGTTTTTTACTACTGCTACTACTACTACTGCTACTACTACTACTTCATGATCAGGCCCAGTGGACTGCACGCATGTACAAGTTTCATCCTCCACTGTATTCTGTCCATTGGTGCTATCCGCCATCCATTCACATCTGTTGACACTTGGTTTAAATTTTCGTGGAGTCCATCCCTCCAACACTTCTTGGGTCTCCATAGCAGTTTCTTTCCCGTAGGTGTGAAATCCAGGAGCTTCCAAGGCCATGTGTGATCCTCCATCCAGGCCACATGGCCGGCCCACTGCATTCGTTTGATAGTTTCTGATATGTTGGGCTGCTGGTATAGTTCCTCAAGCTCTTGGTTGTATCTGATCCTCGATTCCCCTGTATCTGCATCCAGAACCAGACCGAAGATCTTCCGAAGCACTTTCCTCTCAAAAATGAGAAGCTTATGGAAGTCCTGTTTTCGGATACTCCATGTCTCACAGCCATATAGAACAGCAGGCTGGATCAGGGTTTTGTACAGTCGAATCTTGAAGTGTCGGAGATATATCTGAACCGAAGCAGTTGTGCTAGGCTGTGGAAAGAACGGGTTCCTGCTTGTATTCTGGCAGTGATCTCTGCTTCACATGACGAGTTCGCAGTGAAAAGTGCCTCTAGGTATTTAAATTCTTCCACTCTCTTGTAGGAATGGTCCCCAACCTGCAGTGATTGTAGATCAACAGTCTGACAATGACCACGCATCATAACGAGGTACTCTGTCTTGGCTTCGTTTATTTTTAGCCCAAATTTGCTGGCAGCCTCCTTTAGTGCTTTGGTCATTTGCTCCAACTCCTCTTCCGACCTAGAGCGTAAACAGATGTCGTCTGCATAGGCTAAGTATGCCAGTCTCTTTCCTTCAATTTCAATTCCTTTGTTCTCTTGGAAGGTCTCACGTACGATCTTCTCGAGGGCAAAGTTGAACAGGATAGGGGACAACCCATCTCCTTGCCAGAGTCCTGTCACAATTTCAAACTCTTCAGTTACGCAATTTACCATCTTCACCTTTGCACGTGTTTCGTTCAGACATATCTTTATCAGATTGCTGTGTTTCTCTGCTATGCCAAACTCCCTTAAACTGTTGAGCAGGCTCTTGCGATGTATGCAATCATAAGCCTTCTTAAAATCAGTGAATAAAATGTGCAAATCTTTACCATATTCACCCAGTTCCTCAGTGAGCTGCCAGAGACTGAAGATGTGATCTACTGTTGGCCATCCTGGCCGGAAACCTCCCTGGTACTCCCCAATTACCGATTCTACTAGTGGTTGAATTCTATGTATGAGGCAATTCGACAGGATCTTATAGCAGATGTTAAGTAGGGCGATTCCTCGATAGTTGTCACATTTCAGTTTGTCGCCCTTCTTATGTATTGGACAAATCAGAGCTGTTTTCCATTCTCCTGGTAGTTCTTCTTTGGTCCATATTGCCTGTATCAGTTGGTGTATTTTTTCTGCTAGTTTCTCTCCCCCTGCCATGATCATTTCAGCCTGTATTCCATCTTCACCTGGACTCTTATTCTGTTTAAGGTGTCTGATTCTTGTTTTTATCTCATCCAGGATAGGTGGGAGGTAGTCTGCATCGACTGTAATTGGGTACTGGAAATAAACTGCAGTTCGGGTTCATCACAGTTTAGCAGCTGTTGAAAGTACTCTTTCCATCTCCCAACTATGTCCCTATTGTTCGTCAGGATCTTATCATGGGAATCTTTGTGACAAATTTCTACTTGGCCTGGTGACCTTTGCAGAGGTACTTCACCTTCAGAAACATTTCCCTAGTCTTTTGTGCTCTGAAGTCTGTTTCTGCTTCAATGATTATATCCCTTATGTATTTCCTCTTTGCTCTTCTCAGAATTGCTTGTGTAGTCTTTCGGACCTTCTCAAATTGTGCTTTGCCCTGTGCCAGATTTGTACCCTTCAGCCACTTGCTCCTGGCTTCCTTTCTCCTTTCCAGGGCATCTGCACATTCCTTTCCAAACCAGATATTCTTGCCCACTGGGTTTCCCATGAGTGTTTCCTTTGGTGTATCCCTAACTGAGCTCTGGATGTTTCCCCACATTAGTTCAAGGTCCTGATTCGCGTCCATTACACTGAGTGCTTCAAAGTGGTTACTAAGTTGCAACTGGTATCTGGTCTTCATTTCCTCATCTTTTAGTTTCTCCACATGGTACCTTTCCACTCTTTTTAGCTTAGGCCCTGTTCTTCCTTTACACTGTATGTTTAAAAGGCCTCTGACCAGGAAATGATCACTCCCACCTTCAGCACCCTGCGCTGTTTTAATATCTAACACCCATCTCTTGGCTGTGAGATCAATGGCAACATGGTCTATTTGATTTACAGTTCTCCCATCTGGTGACACCCCGGTTCCTTTATGTATGTTTTTCCACTGGAAGTTTGTGCTAGAGATGAACAACCCTAATGATGTAGCGAAGCCGATGAACCTAACCCCATTGTCATTGTTTAGGTTGTGTAGACTGTGGCTTCCTGTTGTGTCTTGGAATGTTTGTTCTTTCCCAACCTTGCCATTCATATCACTAAGGAGGATCCTCAGATGTCCATTTGGTATAGTGGCAATCACTGCCCCTAGCTGTGCATAGAACTCGTCTTTCACTTCACTTTCGCTCTCCTCAGTGGGAGCATGACAGTTCACAAAAGTCACCTTAATATACTTTACGTCCAGTGTTAGAACAGATATTCTGGTTGACTGAAACGAATTCTGAAACATTAGTGGCCAAAGTCTTACTGATGCAGAAACCAGTGCCTGACAGATGACCTCATTCACAGGCTCCATACAGTATAGTACAGTTTTCAACATCAATGCTGCCAGCATCGACCCACCGGACTTCTTGCGGTGCTACTAGGTCTAGTTCATACCTCTGGATTTCTTTGACCACACGGATTGCAGCTCCTGTGTTGTACAGACTCTTTACATTCCAGGTTCCTAATCGTATACCGTTTCTTTGCCATTGATGTTGTCTATTTTTGTCAGTAAAGTTCTGTGGCTTAGTTGTAGTCTTGAAAGCATGTTTAATTTTTTACGAAGAGAGGGTGCTGGCCTTCTGTCCAACCTGCGGTGCAACCCTCACAGCTTACAGGACTGCTGGCTTTTCTTAAGGGGTGGGCTCCCCTCAGGAGTTGGGTTAGAAGTAGGAGTAAGAAAATTGGAAAGACACCCTCGGGCCTCAAAACCTAATACAGTTGGGGTCGAAAAAGCAAGAGTTGGCCAATGGAGGCCAACAGGGAAGGAGAAAGAAGGAGCCTGACACAAGTAAGTGGAAGCAATGTCAGACTCAGCTCGGGTCCCCACGGTCGCCACCCGCGTACTTCTAGCTGAAGTCCCCTGAAATACTAAGCAAAAAGCTGAAGTGCAAGAAAGACTACATTTAAATGCGTCATTGGGTTGAAAATAAGAGGCGCTACAAGAAAACATAATAAAACTGTGAAAAGTCAAACTTTTGTTGATGGTGTTAGGACAGCAACCAGCCACAAATTTACTTTTAGTTCCTTTATTCAAAGGGTACTGTTACCGGTTTCGAATTGTTGTGATTTATCTTCAGATGGTTTACATGCTTTCCTTATGACATGTGGTGTGTTTTTTACAGATTAATTGTCCAAAAATATAAAAAAATGGTTCAAATGGCTCTGAGCACTATGGGACTTAACTTCTGAGATCATCAGTCCCCTAGAACTTAGAACTACTTAAACCTAACTAACCTAAGGACATCACACACATCCATGCCCGAGGCAGGATTTGCAACTGCGATCATAGCTGTTGCGCGGTTCCACACTGTAGCTCCTAGAACCACTCAGCCACGCTGGCTCGCAAAATATAAATAATACATCATTATAAGCATGCCATACACTGATGATTGCGTTACAGATTTTCGTTGCATGTGACTTATGTGAAATGTCAGTTTGGAGTGTTTGTTTTCATAAAATTCGTTCAAAAGATGTGAATACATTCCCACTGCATTGTTATTGTCGCACACATAAATTTTTCTCACCGAATACTTTAGATTTGTCACCAAGAAGATTTCTACCATGCATCACGTTTTGATACATACAAAGAGCCTACAAAGTTATGAGTATCAAAGATGCTATGATGTATCGTAACATTTGAAGATGTCCTATGTTTGCAAAGGATCACATATTCACTTATGCCACTGAAATGCCTTTTACGCTAGTACAGAGACATTGATTTTTTGAGTTGATACTGTTACATTATTTTAGTACTGTATAGGTAAAATAGTACATTATTTAATTACATTTAACATTAAGAGAATTGTAGTAACATATAAATTTGCTACTTGATCTGCAGATGGATGTACTAATATTATTTGCTTTGGTGGTTGGAAAATAATTTTTGGAAATTTTTCAGGAAAGGTTTGTAAGGTAACTTTGTTTGTTCATTAAGGATATAGTCTGGGGGCTGTTTTTGGGTGTGTGTATTTCTATTTCTTCTAATATATTCATAGTGGCTCCTTTTTCTGCTAGATGTAAAATTTTTACGTTGTTCTGAATGTTTCCCACTGAATGGTTTTCTTCAGCAATATGGGCTGCAAATGCAGATTTGTTCATGTTACCAAGTCTTAAAGCATCAATATGTTCTTTGTATCTAATTTCAAAACTTCTACCTGTCTGTCCAATGTAGAATTTTGGGCATGTATTGCATCTGAGTTTGTATATTCCTGATTTACAGTAGGGGCTCTTGGAGGTACTTACATCATGGATTACTTTTTGTTGTAATTTATTATTTGTGGAAAACCTGATTGTGATATTTTTCTTTTTAAATAAGTTTGCTATTTGGTATGATAGTGGGCTTTCTTTTGAAATAAGTTTGCTATTTGGTATGATAGTGGGCCTTTGTATGGGAGAGCAGCATATTTAGGTTTGGCTTCTGTGGCACATTGATTTGGCTTGAAGTGACTGCTGTGAAGTGGACCTGTGGTTTTTGTCTGCATTTTGTTATGGAGTTTTTCTATTATTATGGGTTTATATCCATTATTATGAGCAACTGTTTTAATTATATTGATTTGATTTTGTTGCTCTGTGTCACTCATTGGTACTTTTTTAATTCGGTGTAGCATAGTTCTGAAATATGCCATTTTTTGTTGGCAAGGGTGACAAGATAAGTTGTCAATACTGACATCTGTGGTGGTAGGTTTTCTGTAAACGCTAAATTGAAGTTTATTGTTACTATTGCAAATTTTCATATCAAGAATGTTAATCCTCTTATTGGTTTCATGTTCAACTGTGAATTTAATATTTTTGTGTATTTTGCTTAGATCTGCTGCTAATGTATCTATTTCATTGCTTGTATCATCAAAAAGCAAGATTGTGTCATCAACATATCTCCTGTAGTTAATTTTTTTGTTTGAGGTGTGCTGGTTGGTTGAGAAGAATTTTGGTTCTATATGATTGATGTAAATGTCAGCCAGTATCCCAGCTAAGCTACTGCCCATTGCCAAACCATCATGTTGTTGGTAGAGTTTGTTATTGAAGCTAAAATAATTATGCTGTAGAATAAGTGAAAGTACTTCTATGAGTTCACAGATCTCGGCAATACTAATTTTCTTATATTTAAGCAGATTGTTTCTTATAATGTTAATAGTCTCTTTGACAGGGATGTTCATGTATAGGTTGACTATGTCTAGTGATGCTAATTTAGCTGTTGGTGGGATTTGGATGTCTTTAATGAAGGTTATGAGTTCATGTGTGTTATGTATGGTGTAGTTATTTTCAAATGTATAATATTTGGTAATGAGGTTTATGAAGTATGCAGGGCTGTTTCTTGAGTTAACAATCGGGCGAATGGGAAAATTTTCTTTATGAACCTTTGGCTGTGCATGAAGTTTTGGTGCTGAGGGATTCATTGCTATGCAGTTACGTATTTCATATTTGTTCAGCAAAAAGTTACAGTTTTGTAGTAGCTTTCTGAGTTTAGTTTGCAATTTTATTGTAGGATGTTACTTTATTTCAGTAATATTGTTGCTACCGAAAAATTGCAAGGTTTTCTCTAGGTATTCTCTTTCATACATTGCCATTAAAGAATTTCCTTTGTCAGCTTTTACTATGAGTGCTTTACTTTCAGACAGTTTGCTGTTAATATTTTTCAAATCTTTAAGTTCAGTGTTTTTGCAGGTATTATTTGTATGTAGTTGTTTCATTATCAGTTTATTTGTCTTGTATGCAAGTGCATTTTTCTCACATGTGTCTAGTTTTGCTGTGTCATAAGCAAGTTTTGTGCAGGCTAGGAGATTTTTTACACTGTCATTATTGAGATCTGTTCCAAGATTATGTGCAACAATAAGAATGCAGTGGGAATGTATTCACATCTGTTGGACGAATGAAAACAAACACTCCAAATCGGCATTTAACGTAAGTCACATGCAACGACAATCAGTAATGCAACCATCAGTGTATGACATGTTTATAATTATGTATTATTTATATTTTAGGACAATTAATCTGTGAAAAACATAAGGAAAGCATGTAAACCGTCTGAAGATGAATCACAGTGATACGAAACCGGTAATGCTGCCCTTTTAATAAAGGAACTGAAAGTAAATTTGTGGCTGGTTGCTGTCCTAACGCCATCAACATTTGTCTTCAAATAACAGCAACGGTCTCCATCATGTCATCATATGACAAAATTGCAGCAAGTCAAACTTTGTTATCTTTTACGATTGAGGGAGTCACATTTACACATGGATGCCTAATTATACCGGGACTCAGTGAGGACTGTATTCTCGGGATGTCATGGATTCGGAGTATAGATGCAAGATTTGACTGGGAAGGACAAAAACTTATCATAGCGACAGCAAGTTTGTCAGACCATATACTGTTTTATGTAACAATAAATTTAATACTATACATTTTGTGAAGGAGAAACGATATGTTGACAAAGGCAGAACAGTGCTAGACTGAAGTGAAATAGATTTCAGAACACTTGTAAACACTAAGATTTCAGAAGCTAGTGGTTGAAACAATGGGCAAAAACAAGAACTAGAGTCTTTGTTATGTGAATACAGTGATGTCTTTAGCAGCATTCCAGGCAAAGTTAGGGGTTCCCAATGTACTTTGCTAGTGAGACATCATGACCCATTTCTCAGAAAACCGTATGGTGTGACCATTGCATAACTGGCGGCAGTTGAGAAATAATTTCATAAGAGGGAAGTGTGTGGTATTATTGAAAGGAGTATCAGCACTTATAATAACCCACTGGTAGTTGTGTCAAAGAGAGATGGGGGAGCAAGAATAGTTCTTGACTCCAGGCCTTTAAACAAGATCTTATATAGGGAAACAGACCACCCTGAAAACATCAATGAGCTGTTGCATAAGTTCAAGGATATAAAATTAATGTCAAGTTTAGACTTCACCTCAGGCTTTCACCAAGTACCCCTGGAACCCAACTCTAGAAAATACACCACTTTTCTATACAATGGCCATTGCTATCAGTATTGCGTAGTCCCTTTTGGCTTGAACTCATTGGTAGCAGAATTCATTAGAGCTTTAAACCATGTGCTTTGGCAGGAACTTGTATCCATGTCAGTGATTTGTGTAGACGACATTTTAATAACTGGACAAGATTGTAATGAGATGTTGGACTTTTAAGAAAGGCGTGTGAGAAACTTAGAAGAGGGGAATGACACTAACCTGGGAAAGTGCAAAACTGCAGTATCTGAGTTAAAATTTTTGGCACATCTTAACAGAAAAGGAATTTTGGCAGATCCAGACAAAGTTAAAGCTATTACAGAGATTTCTAAACCCTCTAACAGAAAACAACTCATATCATTTTATGGGCTATGTGGATTCTACAGAAAAGTTGTAAGTAAACAAGGCCTAAAGTGCCCTATCTCAGTAACTTATTAAAGAAGAACACTGTTTGGATATGGAGTAAAGATTGTCAAGAGGCTTTCAACAGAATAAAAAAAGAACTGAATAACCAGAACCTGTTAAACAGACCAGAATTCCATTTACCTTTCTGTTTACGTACTGACATTAGTGATTACGGGCTAGGCACTGAATTATTTCAAGAAAAAGAAGTCAATTGGGAGTCAGTTCATTCTATGATTGCATTTGCAAGCAGAATGTTATTGAAGCATGAAAAAACTATACAGTTACAGAAAAAGAGTTATTAGCCATACAGTGGTCATTTTCAAAATTCGAGACCTATTTACTTGGACATAAGGTGATGGTGTACTCCGATCATAAAGCCTTAAACTATTTACCGGATTGTAAGCTATATCCTGAGAGGCTTATGAGATGGACATTGTATTTACAATAATTCAACTTTGAAATTAAGTATATTAAAGGCACTGACAACATAGTTGCAGAAGCTCTATCAAGGCTACCAGTAGGAGGGGAAACAGAAATTTTTGATCAGAATGAAGAAAAACAGTTTACAATGAGGTATATTAAAGGGGTAACATATGAAAACGTTGTAGACCATTGTGTGATAAAATCAGGAGGTGCCAGAACTGTGATACAGATTGAGAATTAATAAAGAGCTGTTTTGGGAAAAAGAACTATGAAAAATTAGACAAGTATTAAAAGATGTTTAAGGGTTATCTATATAGGATAACTGATGAAGACAAAGACAATTGGAAACTACGCTGGTCTGAAGATAAAGCTGAGAGGTTAATTAGGTATACTCATGAGAGCTATGGTCATTGTGTCATTCAAAAATGTATGCAGAAATTGCAAGAAAATATTTACTTCTGCAATATGACCAAGAAAACTAGAAAAGAATTGTCAACTTGTGATAAGTGCCAATGAGTCAAAGTAAGTAACAGAAAATGTCAAAGTGAAATGCAAAACATTACTCCTGCACAACCTCTTAGACGTAGTCACTGTTGATTTCTGTGGGCCTCTTCCAAGGAGCAGGAGTGGCCACTGCTACATTTTTGTCATGGTGGATGTATTTTCTAAACAAATCAAATTGTATCTTGGTAGAAAAGCCACAGGTAAAGAGATAGTTACAAAAGTTTAAAAAGACTATTTCTTAATTGTTGGGAAACCAAAAGTGATTTTGTCGGATAATAGTTCGCAGTTTTGTCAAACATTTGGAAAGCCTTTGATGATAAATCGTGAACCAGACATGTTCAAATGTCTGAGAGGTATATGCACAAGATTCCTCATTTATGTTGTACATATTGCAGTCATAAACATCCTACATGGTACGATCATGTATGAGACGTTGGAGACGCCATGAAGAGCTTGCAACATACTTCCACAGGATTTTCACCTTATGAAATTATGTTTCATCTAAAACCAGACAATATTATCAGTGAACTCATTGAATTTCCACCATGCACAATAATTACTATGCATGAACGTGAAGCCATAGTCAAAGAAACCATGATAAAACAGGAAAATTAGAAAAAGACAACATGATAGCAAGATCAAAGCAACCAAGTTGGAGATTATGTATTAGTAAAATCACATGAGAAATCAAAAATGTTAACTTCTGAAATAAAGAAATTCTTTGATATCTACACGGATCCATTCGAGATCATAGAGAATCCACACCCTAATGCATATCTGTGTGTGTATCCTAATCCAGGAAAGTTCCTGGGCTAAGTAATATTGTTTCATTGAAACAGTATAAAGGAAAGGGATTAGCCTATTCTGAGAAAGTTAAAAGATGACTCAATGAAAGATTTTCACTGAAAATTATGAAATGTTATGTATAAAAATTGACTGATTTTGATACACTTTTGTGTCCTTGAAAATGTTTATTATTTGTTTAAAATGTATTTGCTGTTATGAAGTGTTTGGAAAGAATTTTCTCTGTGTAATACGCTTACTTTTCGTTAGTTCTTGATATTTCTATATGTTAATGCAATTTGAATAATATTTGATTATGTGTGTAATTTTAGCTTGTGTAACGTTCTCACACCACACTCGTTGAAACATCATTTAAAATGCAAATCACTAATCAGCACTAAATCTGTCTGACAACAATTAACAATTTTTGTATTTTTTTTTACCCTTAAAGGCAGAGTTGTAACTACTACACACCTAAGTGTCAAACTAAACTAGCGTAGAATTGTTTTAAGTAAACAGCATCAGCTATTGTATATTTGTTTCTCAACCACTGCAAAGCATAGGAAATAATATTTTCCTAATTTTGATGTGTACATATCATCCCAAAATTTCAAACAACCGTGATCCTACCCTTGCACTTCTACTGCAAATATGAACCCTTATATCAGTCTGACTCTAACTTTATTTTTGAACAAAGTATAATTTTTTGTTTATCCCTGATGTAAGTTTTATAGTTTGCAATATGGCATTTTGCACCCAATATGGTAATACATTTGTATTACAGGTTTAGTGAATTTACTGTTAGTTAAAGGATCCTTTTTGGACCAGTCCATACCTGTGTAGTATCATTCAGACAGACACTGTAAACTTCTCCTACTAAACGTTTCCAGAAGGATAAATATGTATCCTAACCATGTACTTACGTATAAACATTATGTAACCAAAAGGTGATATCCGTATTTGATTTTTAGATAACATGGCATTATAATCAATGAAGCAACTTGTTTTAAACAGACTGTGGAATACTGCATCATTATTTCGTTAGTGCAATTATAATTAAAATCTTGCAACTTTCCTTGGACCCAGAGCAGCAAAGGAATCATCACCTAGACAACGAAAATCCATATGGACAATGCAGACTCAGTCACATCGACAAAGGAGACATCATGGCCAGCTGTACAAAGTTCTATACAGCCATTAGCCACACCATAATGGTGTCCTTCTGGAGATAACTTTTCCAGTGTATCGGAGAGCGTTCATGATCACTGGACACGAAACTGAAGATTGCAGACCAGGTTTACAACATCCTGCCACCCCCGCATACCCCCTAAGGGGCCCTCAGGCCTCAGGGGTTGGCACACCTGTGCTGTAGTTTCCATCGTTCGATACAGAATGCGCACGGTTCGCTCCACACATGCGTGCAGACCCAATGCCGCCTGGCAGCCACCATAGCTCCTCTTGTGCCAGCTCTACTGTGGCACCTCTGTCGGAGGAATCTACAAACATGACCTCCTCCACTACGGCTTCAGCCTCAGGCAGCTTGACAGACGATGCTATGCAGCGTTATGCTTGGTGTTATTTCCATTCCCACTTTGGCGATGTGGTTAAGAAATGTCGTCCCCCATCGCGTACCCAAACTAATACCGCAACTCCACTCAGGCGCTACAGGCCACATTGCATCTTACTACTTCCTTACCTCATGCTCTAGGACACTTGTACGTGAAAGACACAGTGTCTTGTCTTTTATTCCTAGTCGACATGGGGACTGAGGTCAGTGTCGTACCTTTGTCTGCATGTATTAAATTCGAATGTCAGCCTTGATCTCCACTTTGAGCCACCAACAGTTCTTGATGCATTCTCATGGCATAACTAATTTAAACCTTAGACTGCAGGAGTTTGACACTTCCTTACAGTGGACTTCCATTACGCCCATGTGGATGAACCCGTGTGCGGGGTAGATTTTCTCTTAGCCCATGCTCTTTCACTAACCTACAACAAGGTACACTAAACTTTACAATGATGTACACTAAAGTTTAACTCAGTAGACCATATCACTGGTTCCGATATTTCTTCCCTGTCATCCGAGAGCATCACTCTATTGTGTGAACTAGCTTAAGCTGCCATTGAAGTACTCTCTCTTAAATCACACAACGAGCTTCGGGACAGCAAAGAAGCCCTCCACTTACGCATTGCCGCCATACAAGCCAAGCTCACAGATGTTCATAAGCAGGTCACCCAGCTGTGACACACGGCCATGCCCCCATGCCCCGTGCTGCCTCCTTGCACCCACTGCTGAAGCCGTGTGACTTTTCTGTTGCTGGACAGAAGCTGTGTTTGCGACACCATGAAGTACCTCACCGAGCTCCACGACAGAGACTATTAGCAGATCACCGTCACTGCTACTGATCTGCCAGCCTGGGACACACAAGTGTGTGCATTGTAGGTTAGTCATACTTCATTGGGTGTGTGTCCATCATCCCCGTCAGTGTTTGCGATCAACAATGGTACTCTGCATAGAATCAATACTATGGAAGACCCACCGGTACACACGAAAGCTGGGTGTTTAAACCCAGAAAAACTTAAATCACGTAAAAGCAATTATTCAGGAACTTTTAGACGGTTAGACTATTTTCCCTCCTTCTAGTAGTCGGTCATCACCCTTTCAATTGGTGCCCAAGAAAGATGACACTACATCTACATCTACGTACATACTCTGCAATCCACCATACGGTGCATGGCAGAGGGTACCTCATACCACAACTAGCATCTTCTCTTCCTGTTACACTCCCAAACAGAACGAGGGAAAAATTACTGCCTATATGCCTCTGTATGAGCCCTAATCTCTCTTATCTTATCTTTGTGGTCTTTCCACGAAATGTAAGTTGGCGGCAGTAAAATTGTACTGCAGTCAGCCTCAAATGCTGGTCCTCTAAATTTCCTCAATAGCAATTCATGAAAAGAATGCCTCCTTTCCTCTAGAGACCCCCACCCGAGTTCCTGAAGCATTTCCGTAACCCTCGCATGATGATCAAAGCTACCAGTAACAAATCTAGCAGCCCGCCTCTGAATTGCTTCTATGTCCTCCCTCAATCCGACCTGATAGGGATCCCAAACACTCGAGCCGTAGTCAAGAACAGGTCGTATTAGTGTTTTATAAGCGGTCTCCTTTACAGATGAACCACATCTTCCCAAAACTTTACCAATGAGCCAAAGATGTCTATCCGCCTTCCCCACAACTGCCATTACCTGCTTGTCCCACTTCATATCGCTCTGCAATGTTACGCCCAAATATTTAATCGACGTGACTGTGTCAAGCTACACTAGTAATGGAGTATTCAAACAGTACAGGATTCTTTTTCCTATTCATCTGCATTAATTTACATTTATCTGTATTTAGAATTAGCTGCCATTCTTTACACCAATCACAAATCCTTTGTCCCACTTCATATCGCACTGCAATGTTACGCCCAAATATTTAATCGACGTGACTGTGTCAAGCGCTACACCTTCCCGTACACTACAGCATCAATAGCAAACAGCCGCACATTGCTATCCGCCCTATCCAAAAGATCATTTATGTAGATAGAAAACAACAGCGGTCCTACCACACTTCCTTGGGACACTCCAGATGATACCCTCACCTCCGATGAACACTCACCATGAAGGACAACATACTGGGTTCTATTACTTAAGAAGTCTTCGAGCCACTCACATACTTGGGAACCCATCCCGTATGCTCGTGCCTTAGTAAGGAGTCTGCAGTGGGGCACCGAGTCAAACGCTTTCCGGAAGTCAACGAATATGGCATCCGTCTGATACCCTTCATCCATGGTTCACAAAATATTATGTGAAAAAAGGGCGAGTTGCATTTTGCAGGAGCGATGCTTTCTAAAGCCATGCTGATGCATGGGCAGCAACGTCTCTGTCTCAAGGAAATTCATTATATTCAAACTGAGAATACGTTTGAGAATCCTGCAACAAACCGATGTTAAGGATATTGGTCTGTAATTATGAGGATCCGTCCTTCTACCCTTCTTATATACAGGCATCACCTGCACTTTTTTCCAGTTGCTCGGGACTTTATGTTGGGTAAGAGATTCGCGATAAATGCAAGCTAAGTAAGGAGCCAATGTAGTAGAGTACTCTCTGTAGAACCGAGTTGGAATCCCATCAGGACCTGGCGATTTATTTAATTTCAACCTATTCAGCTGCTTCACAACCCCAGTGATGTCTTATCACTATGTCCTCCATATGGGAATCTGTACGAGACTTCACCCACTGCAGTGCCTATCAGGTGATTAACGCCAGAACAATTTTAGATAATTATACTGTCCCAAGAATTCAAGATTTTGCTTCCCAACTGCACACAGCACAAAATTTCAGTGTAATTGACTGTCACAAGACGTACCACCAACTGCCAATAGCACCTGAGGGCAATGGAAAAACCTCCATCATCATCCCATTTGAATTGTTCAAGTATCTCTTTATGCCATTTGGCCTTAAAAAGCACCGCACAGATGTGGCAATGGTTCAGGCAATGGTTCATTGACTCTTTCGTTGGAAAACTGTACTTTGCATGTGCGTACCTGGACCACTTGTTAATTTTCTTTCCCTCACTCGAGGAACATGAACTGCACTTAAATACAGTGTTACAACTATTACAAGCAAATGGTGCTGCAGTGAACAATGCCAAGTCCCAACTACGCAGCACAAGTGTGTGTCACTTTTCTGGGCCACGTGGTTTCTGCCAATGGCATCCGTCCCCTATCCAAATGGGTCGAGACTGTTAGTATGGTGCCTTTGCCCAAAGACTTTCAGGACCTCCACCACTTCCTAGGAATCGTAAAGTACTACCGCAAACACATTCCCCATGCCGCCGATATAGAAGCAACACTCACAGACGCTTTCGCAGGGAACAACACTTCAGGGTCTTGGGCAGTCAAGTGGAATTCAGACATGCGACGCACATTTCATAACCTCAAGTCAGCCTCACAAATGGCTGTTACACTCATCCCATCCCGGATGCACACATCTTGCTTACTACCAACACGAGTGATACAGCAGTGGGTGCGGTACTTCAGCAATCTGTGGGTTCTGTTGTACAGCCGCTCAGATTCTTCTCCCACAAACTGCCCCCTTCCCAACGCAAATGCTCGACATCTGACCAGGAACTATTTGCTATTTACGAGACTATCAAACATTTCCAAGATGATATTGAAGGTCACCATCTCGTGGTATTTACCAACCACGAGCTATTCGTATATGCTTTCCACAACCTAGGCAGGGACTCATCCCTGAGACGTTTCCCTCATATGGACCTCATATGACAGTGATGTGTGTTAATAGTACCAATTACTGATTACTTTATTTTAAAGATAATAAGTCTTAAAATGATATCCTCCTATTACATTTCAGATAGGGTATTGTTTTAATATTTTAGTATGGGGCATCTCACATAAAACTAATATGCCTAACACCTAAGATTCAAGTAACAATGAACTAACAAGGATTGTCAGCATACACTTTGCGTTCTAGTGTGCCCATAGATAAAAATCACATTATGTTAAGTTTGGAGACCTTGGGGACCAGAGGCCTCTAATGACAAGTCTGTCTTCAGAGAACACTTTAGTAATGTTGGCCAACTTTAGGTGAATGTGTGAGTGGTTGCTCCATCTTGTTGGAAGACTGCATAAAGCTTCTCTGCATCTGTTAACTGTGCATACAAAGACTCAAAGTTCTCTAGATATCTGGCAATGCTTAAATGGTAATTGAAAAGCATGGGGGCAAAGATGCACTTGCCACACAACATACATGGAACACTTATCTTCTCTGAGTGGGAGGTACTTCATGTGTGGATTGTCCCGTGTCCAGCATCTGCAATTCTGGGAGTGTAAAATACCTTCAGATGAAACCAGGTCTAATATGATATGAAATAAAGCAAGGAGTCCAGATAACAATTAGCAATTGATATTACAATCCAGTTACAATAATAAACTCTTTTTTTCCTGATCCTCATATTTCAACTCTTGCACCAAACTCACTCACTCATATCTTTTAGTAGACTATGACACAATATATGAGGTACACCAACACGCTGCAATAACGTCCTTACCAACTTCTGAGGACTTTACATCTACATCTACTTCTACATTTATATTCCGCAAGCCACCCAACGGTGTGTGGCGGAGGGCACTTTACGTGCCACTGTCATTACCTCCCTTTTCTGTTCCAGTCGCATATAGTTCGCGGGAAGAACGACTGTCTGAAAGCCTCCGTGAACGCTCCAATCTCTCTAATTTTACATTCGTGATCTCCTCGGGAGGTATAAGTAGGGGGAAACAAGATATTTGATACCTCATCGAGAAATGCACCCTCTCGAAAAATGGCGAGCAAGCTACACCGCGATGCACAGCGCCTCTCTTTTAGAATCTGCCACTTGAGTTTGCTAAACATCTCCGTAACACTATCACAGTTACCAAATAATCCTGTGATGAAACGTGCCGCTCTTCTTTGGATATTCTGTACCTCCTCCATCAACCCGATCTGGTACGGATCCCACACTGATGAGCAATACTAAAGTATAGGTCGAATGAGTGTTTTGTAAGCCACCTGCTTTGTTGATGGACTACATTTTCTAATGACTCTCCCAATGAATCTCAACCTGGTACCTGCCTTACCAACAATTAATTTTATGTGATCATTCCATCGCTCCGCACGCATACTCCCAGATATTTTACAGAAGTAACTGCTACCAGTGTTCGTTCTGCTATCATGTAATCATACAATAAAGGATCCTTCTTTCTATGTATTCGCAATACATGACATTTATCTATGTTAAGGGTCAGTTGCCACTCCCTGCACCAAGTGCCTATCCGCTGCAGATCTTCCTGCATTTCGCTACAATTTTATCATGCTGCAACCTCTCTGTATACTATAGCATCATCTGTGAAAAGCAGCATGGAAATTCTGATACTATCTACTAGGTCATTTATATATATTGTGAAAAGCAATGGTCCCGTAACACTCCCCTGTGGCACGCCAGAGGTTACCTTAACGTCTGTAGACGTCTCTCCATTGATAACAACATGCTGTGTTCTGTTTACTAAAAACTCTTCAATCCAGCCACAAAGCTGGTCTGATATTCTGTAGGCTCTGACTTTGTTTATCAGGTGACAGTGTGGAACTGTATCGGAAGTCAAGGAAAATAGCATATACCTGGGAGCCTGTATCTAATATTTTCTGGGTCTCATGAACAAATAAAGCGAGTTGGGTCTCACATGATCACTGTTTCCGGAAACCATTTTGATTCCTACAGAGTAGATTCTGGGTTTCCAAAAACGACATGATACCCGAGCAAAAAACATGTTCTAAAATTCTACAAGAGATCAACATCAGAGATATAGTCTCTAGTTTTGGGCACCTGCTCGATGACCCTTCTTGAAGACTGAGACTACCTGTGCTCTTTTCCAATCATTTGGAACCTTCCGTTCCTCTAGAGACTTGCGGTACACGGCTGTTAGAAGGGAGGCAAGTTCTTTTGTGTACTCTGTGTAGAATCTAATTGGTATCCCATCAGATCAAGTGGACTTTCCTCTGTTGAGTGATTCCAGTTGCTTTTCTATTCCTTGGACAATTATACCGATATCAGCCATTTTTTCGTTTGTGTAAGGATTTAGAGAAGGAACTGCCGTGCGGTCTTCCTCTGTGAAACAGCTTTGGAAAAAGGTTTTCAGTATTTCAGCTTTACGTGTGTCATCCTCTGTTTCAATGCCGTCGTCATCCCGGAGTGTCTGGATATGCTGCTTCGAGCCACTTACTGATTTAATGTAAGACCAGAATTTCCTAGGATTTTCTGTCAAGTCGGTACATAGAATTTTACTTTCGAATTCACTGAACGCTTCACGCATAGCCCTCCTTATGCTAACTTTGGCATGGTTTAGCTTCTGTTTATCTGAGAGGTTTTGGCTGTGTTTAAACTTGCAGTGAATCTTTCTTTGCTTTCGCAGTAGTTTCCTAACTTTGTTGTTGAACCACAGTGGGTTTTTCCCATCCCTCACAGTTTTACTCGGCATGTACCTGTCTAAGACGCATTTTACGATTACCTTGAACTTTTTGCATAAGCACTCCACATTGTCAGTGTCAGAACAAAAATTTTAGTTTTGATATGTTAGGTAGTCTGAAATCTGCCTTCTATTACTCTTGCTAAACAGATAAACCTTCCTCCCCTTTTTTATATTCCTATTAACTTCCATATTCAGTAATGTTGCAACGGCCTTATGATCACTGATTCCCTGTTCTGCACTTACAGAGTCGAAAAGTTCGGGTCTGTTTGTTATCAGTAGGTCCAAGATGTTATCTCCATGAGTCGTTTCTCTGTTTAATTGCTTGAGGTAATTCTTGTCATGTCCGTGGGAATTCAGTCCATAGTTTCAGGGGCCCTCGCAGTCAGCTGCCTATTCCTCTACACATTCAGAATGGATGCTACAGCCGTCAGTTTCCTGTACAGGTGTTTGAACAGTACACTTGAAGTGTTTCTTTACATTCCTTGAGGAACTCTGCCTTTATTTAACACTCCACAATATCAATTTGTTGTTCTAATGCAATCTGACATATTTCTGTAACAGCTCCACAATGCAAGCTTCTCACAAGAGCTGATGCATGAATATACAGCTGCACACAACTTAATGATAAACTACAACGTAGCCAACTTTCTAGAAAGAATTGTGACTTCATAAGGACTCCGACTACATTTGATTAAGTCTTACATGAGGCAGATTAGTTTTATGTGGAATACCCTGCAGAATAAGCATATTTACTGATGTAGTTGCCTTAGCTATATACTTTACAATGTTCGTCAATTATAATAATAGGTAATGTAATACAATTTATGCCAATGAGATATACTCAGTATTTCCTATTCCAATAAGATATCAGCTTTTGTTGTATCTATGTCAGTAAGAATTCTTGTGTTCCTGTCCTTATATACAACTGATGGTGCACAATAAAACAATTTATAACTGTTGATGAGATGTTACGTGACTTGATGTCTACATCTACATCTACATGACTACTCTGCAATTCACATTTAAGTGCTTGGCAGAGGGTTCATCGAACCACAATCATACTATCTCTCTACTATTCCACTTCCGAACAGCGAGCGGGAAAAACGAACACCTAAACCTTTCTGTTCAAGTTCTGATTTCTCTTACTTTATTTTGATGATCATTCCTACCTATGTAGGTTGGGCTCAACAAAATATTTTCGCATTCGGAAGAGAAAGTTGGTGACTGAAATTTCGTAAAAAGGTCTCGCCACGACGAAAAACATCTATGCTGTAATGACTTCCATCCCAACTCGTGTATCATATGTGCCACACTCTCTCAGCCAATAACGCGATAATACAAGACGAGCTGCCCTTTTTTGCACCCTTTCGATGTCCTCCGTCAATCCCACCTGGTAAGGATCCCACACCGCGCAGCAATATTCTAACAGAGGACGAACGAGTGTAGTGTAAGCTGTCTCTTTAGTGGACTTGTTGCATCTTCTAAGTGTCCTGCCAATGAAACGCAACCTTTGGCTCGCCTTCCCGACAATATTATCTATGTGGTGCTTCCAACTGAAGTTGTTCGTAATTTTAACACCCAGGTACTTAGTTGAATTGACAGCCTTGAGAATTGTACTATTTATCGAGTAATCGAATTCCAACGGATTTCTTTTGGAACTCATGTGGATCATCTCACACTTTTCGTTATTTAGCGTCAACTGCCACCTGACACACCATACAGCAATCTTTTCTAAATCGCTTTGCAACTGATACTGGTCTTCGGATGACCTTACTAGACGGTAAATTATAGCATCATCTGCGAACAGTCTAAGAGAACTGCTCAGATTGTCACCCAGGTCATTTATACAGATCAGGAACAGTAGAGGTCCAGGATGCTTCCCTGGGGAACACCTGATATCACTTCAGTTTCACTCGATGATTTGCCGTCTATTACTAAAAACTGCGACCTTCCTGACAGGAAATCACAAATCCAGTCGCACAACTGAGATGATACCCCATAGCTCCGCAGCTTGATTAGAAGTCACTTGTGAGGAACGGTGTAAAAGCTTTCCGGAAATCTAGAAATACGGAATCAACTTGAGATCCCCTGTCGATAGTGCCCATTACTTCGTGCGAATAAAGAGCTAGCTGCGTTGCACAAGAGCGATGTTTCTGAAGCCATGCTGATTACGTGTCAATAGATCGTTCCCTTCGAGGTGATTCATAATGTTTGAATACAGTATATGCTCCAAAACCCTACTGCAAACCGACGTCAGTGATATAGGTCTGTAGTTAAATGGATTACTCCTACTACCCTTCTTGAACACTGGTGCGACCTGTGCAATTTTCCAATCTGTAGGTACAGATCTATCGGTGAGCGAGCGGTTGTATATGAGTGCTAAGTAGGGAGCTATAGTATCAGTGTAATCTGAAAGGAACCTAATCAGTATACAATCTGGACCTGAAGACTTGCCCGAATCAAGCGATTTGAGTTGCTTCGCAACCCCTAAGGTATCTACTTCTAAGAGACTCATGCTAGCAGATGTTCGTGTTTCAAATTCTGGAATATTCCATTTGTCTTCCCTGGTGAAGGAATTTCAGAAAACTGCATTCAATAACTCCGCTTTTGCGGCACAGTCGTCGATAACAGTACCATCGGCACTGTGCAGCGAAGATATTGACTGCGTCTTGCCGCTTGTGTACTTTACATACGACCAGAATTTCTTCGGATTTTCTACCAAATTTCGAGACAATGTTTCGTTGTGGAACCTATTAAAGGCATCTCGCATCGAAGTACGTGCCAAATTTTGCGCGTCTGTAAATTTTAGCCCATCTTCGGGATTTCGCGTTCTTCTGAACTTCGCATGCTTTTTCCGTTGCCTCTGCAACAGCGTTCGGACCTTTTTTGTGTACCACGGGGGATCCGTTCCATCTCTTACTAATTTATGAGGTATGAATATCTCAATTGCTGTTGCTACTTATCTTTGAATTTGAGCCACATCTCGTCTACATTCGCATAGTCAGTTCGGAAGGAATGGAAATTGTCTTTTAGGAAGGCTTCTAGTGGCACTTTATCCGCTTTTTTAAATAAAATTATTTTGTGTTTATTTCTGATGGATTTGGAAGAAATGGTATTGAGCCTAGCTACAATGACCTTGTGATCACTAATCCCTGTATCAGTCATGATGCTCTCTATCAGCTCTGGATTGTTAGTGGCTAAGAGATCAAGTGTGTTTTCGCAACCATTTACAATTCGCGTGGGTTCGTGGACTAACTGCTCGAAATAATTTTCGGAGAAAGCATTTAGGACAATCTCGGAAGACGTTTTCTGCCTACCACCAGTTTTGAACAAGTATTTTTGCCAACATACCGAGGGTAGGTTGAAGTCCCCACCAACTATAACCGTATGAGTGGAGTATTTATTTGTTACGAGACTCAAACTTTCTCTGAACTGTTCCGCAACTGTATCATCGGAGTCTGGGGGTCAGTAGAAGGAGCCAATTATTAACTTAATTCGGCTGTTAAGTATAACCTCCACCCACACCAATTTGCACGAAGTATCTACTTCGACTTCACTACGAGATAAACCACTACTGACAGACACAAACACTCCACCACCAATTCTGCCTAATCTGTCTTTCCTATTGTAAAAATTTCTGCAGAACTTATTTCAGGCTTTAGCCAGCTTTCTGTACCTATAATGATATCAGCTTCTGTGCTTTCTGTTAGCGCTTGAAGCTCAGGGACTTTTCCAGCGCAACTACAACAATTTACAACTATAATTCCGACTGTTCCTTGATCCAAGCACGTCCTGTAATTGCCAAGCACCCTTTGACATTGCAGCCCATCCCGCACTTTCCCGAGGCCTTCTAACCTAAAAAACCGCCCAGTCCACACCACACAGCCTCCGCTACCCGTGTAGCCGCCAGCTAAGTGTAGTGAACTCCTGACCTATTCAGCGGAACCCGAAACCCCACCACCCTATGGCGCAAGTCAAGGAATCTGCAGCCAATACGGTCGCAAAACCGTCTGAGCCTCTGATTCAGACCCTCCACCCGGCTCTGCACCAAAGGTCCGCAGTCGGTTCTGTCAACGATGCTGCAGATGGTGAGCTCTGCCTTCATCTCGTAAGCAAGACCGGCAGCCTTCACCAAATCAGATAGCCGGTGGAATCCAGAGAGAATTTCCTCAGATCCAAAGCAACACACGTCATTAGTGCCGACATGTGCCACCATCTGCAGCTGGCTGCACCCTGTGCTCTTCATGGCATCCGGAAGGACCCTTTCCACATCAGGAATGACTCCTCCCGGAATGCACACGGAGTGCACACTGGATTTCTTCCCCTCCTTAGCCGCCGTATCCCTAAGGGGCCCCATTACGTGCCTAACATTGGAGCTCCCAACTACCAGTAAGCCCACCCTCTGCGATTGCCCGGACCTTGAAGGCAATGTAACAATGTATGAGATGTATACAAATACCTGAGTGTTACAACACATTGTAGGGACATGAAATGGCATGATCACATATGTTCATTCATGGGTAAAGCAAGTGGTAGACTTCACTTGGCAGAATGCTGGGAAAGTGCAATCAGTCTAAGACATTGCTTACCAACCACTCATGTGACCCATCCTAGGATAATGCTGAAGTATGTTGGACCCGTAACAGATAGGACTAACAGACAAAGGCAGCATGAATTATGACAGGTTTGTTTAATCCGTGGGAGAGTGTCACAGAGATGCTGAAGAAACTGAACTGGCAGATTCTTGAGGACAGACGTAAACAACCGTGAGAATGTCTGTTAAAGTTTCAAGAACTGGCTTTAAATGATTATTCTAGGGTATATTGCAACCCCCTGTGTATTGCACACATAGGAATCATGAAGATAAGATTAGAATAATTACTGCAAGCACAGAGGCATTCAAGCATTCACTCATTCTTCCCACAATCCATACATGAATGGAACAGGAAGAAACCCTAGTAACTGGCGCAATGGGACATACAGTCTGCCATGCACCTCACAGTGGCTTGCAGAGTATGCATGTAGATCAGTGTTTACCTAGCAGAGTATTTAACAATCTGAGCCTCAATATTATGTAGTTTAGGTAGAAGTTTTTACCTATGATTGTATGAACCTCAGCTTAATGTTATGCCACTAGCAGTACCCAAAAATTCATGTCCTATAATTATTGTTGAAGATGTAAGCTTCGTGATCATTGTTGACAATCACGTCTTCTCAAAACAATGATAGTAGAAATATATGTTACATCACTAGTAATGTGCTGCAATTCTTAAATTGTTAATTGTGGCTCACACTTCTAGAGGCATACTCTCAAAGTAAAGGTTATCTGCTACGTAAGGGTTACATCACTTCTCACATGATGTTTGAGTTTAATACACCTGACGCCATAATTTGACCACCCAGGAATTGAGGTGATATTTCCCATCTGTGGAGATCCAAAAACCATGTAAACAGGCACTTACCATTTCAATTATAGACACATGATTTAAGGTATAAATCATAGGGTACTTGGGATTTACACTATCCATTACTCCATTACTCAGGGTCTACGTTCCACATCATGTCACCCGTGGTGTAGGTTTCACGTGTGTATGTAATCTGATTTTTGGAGTTTTACTGAACCTACAACTAAAGGTTGTTAATTAGATGTTGCACAGCAAGATCTAACTTTTCTTGTGGGCTTTTTGCTGAAACTCACTATTAAACAATAAATAAATTGCATAAACTACCTTTACTGTCTATTATGTAATCTAATACCTGTAACACTAGATAGCTACATTCAGAGGAATGATCCCTTGTCTACACGTGCTAAACTGAATTATTCTTTAGAGCTTTTACTGTCAGCTACTGGTTCTTACAAGAGCCAAATAGTACATAAATGAGGTTTGGTATTAACTTTAACACAATTTTGAGAGTTAACAGGATTAATGATTAATACAGACAGTTGGTTTCAACACCTTTTTAAAAATATTTATCGTACTTTTATTGCCTTTGTTGATCTATACACACAATAATGTCATCTACAGTTGTCACTTTCTATAACGGTTTTTATCAGTAAAATCCTTTAAATTGTCTTCTTTCAAAGTGTTTAGTTCAGATAAAACAACACCTATTTAATTCCTGTAACACTAAATCCGATATACCACACTACAACAGGTTATGCATTTATGTTGTTGTTTGTACTTTGCATGTGTTTCAACATGATCTCTTTGACTATCACATATTATCTGTACCTTTGATGATTGTCATGTGTTAATTATTAAGTGTGGAGTTATCAGCAAGTGTGCATTGCTCAGCACATTTATATTGACTGTGTTAATGTCAGTTATTTATGTTCTACATTTGGTTCATTATATTTGTTACAAATGTATTTTTGATTCATTGATGTACACTGTGTAAATAATTTGGTTTAAAATGACCGTTTTTAACTCCACATTTTTCTATGATGCTTGCACATATTCTTTTATTCAACTGTTTTGTATCTTACAGGTTTCTTCTGTCAAGATGACTAATAATTGATACTGGTAGAGAATAAACATGTAATTGTACAGATATTGACACAAGTATGCTTTTCTCAAAAAAGATTGCTTGAACGCCTTTGTGTGCACCATAATTAGTCTATTCTTGTCTTTGGAATCTGTATGTAGAGGGTATGTAGAGGGTTGTAATATATTCCTAGATTCATCACTTAAAGTCAGACAATTCCAGAAACACTCTAAGTAGGTTTCCATAGGGTGGTCTGTGCCTCTCTTCAAGTGCATGTCAGTTCAGTTCTTTTAGTATCTTTGTGACACACTCATATGAGCCAAATAAATCTATGAGCATTCATACCACACTTATTTGCATCCATTCTGTATAACCTGTTAGTTCTATTTGGAACAGGTCACAGACACTTGAGCAATATTTCAGGATGGATCACAAAGAATGTTTCGTATGCAGTCTCCTTTGTACATTGATTGTATTTCCCTAGTATGCTATAAATGAACTGCAGTCTGCCAACTGCTTTACCTATGACTGAAACTTTGTGATTGTTCCATTTACTAACAAAGAGATAGAGGGGCTGGCCAGTACTTACCTCAGCTCAGTACAGCCGATAGAAACACAAAAAACAACCGAAAATTTAAGTTCCTAGCTTTCGGAATAAATGTTCCTTCATCAGGGAGGAGAGGGGAAAGAAAGGGAAGAAGGGAAAGTGGATTTAGTTACTCACAACCCAGGTTATGAAGCAACAGGGAAAGGAAAACAGGGAAGGTAGCAAGGATGGAGGCATGGTTGTCAGAGGGAAGCCAAAGATATTCTCTCTGATTGTTCCATTTCATATTCCTAAACATTTACAGCAAGTTACCAATTTATAGGAAGTTACCAATCCCTGTGCCACAGTACTTCATTATGGATAAATACCCGCAAGTCTGAAGTTACTATTAATATCATCCACAAGGTCAATAACAAGTAACATGAATAACCAGTGCCCCAATCACTTACTTCAGGAACTCCTGAAGTTACTTCCACATCTGCCAAAGACTCTCAATCCATTATAACTTGCTGCATCCGTCCTACCAAAAGATCTTGTACTCTACAGACAAACGATGGGCAGAATGCTTACAGCAGTCAACACATCTACATGTGAAGCCTTCAATGACCACCAAAGCAGAACATAAGAAAAATCTACGAGTAACTCTTGTGCCAATTCATACTTGAGAGATATACAAATGCTGCTCAAAAGTTATCCAAACTTATTTTTAAACAATGGGAACTCCAGGTTGGAATATCAACAATATAAGGAAAAGATAAACTGCTACTTACAGTAAATATGCCACATTAAGTTGCAGAAAGGCATTACGAAAGACATTTACACATTAGCTTTTGGTCGATGCCTTTCTTTTGTTGAAGCCAATAGTTGTATAGGTGCACACACTCATTAGGAAAGAAACAGTTAAAACACAAATTTATCTATACAATAAAATGTAATAACATATGCACAAGAGGTCAAAGACAAAAGTGAACTTCAGGCCTTTAGGTAAGCTGTAAAAACATATTTGTTAAATAAGAGTTATTATACTGTTGATTACTTAAAGTGACATAAAATTATTTAGACAAACGTTCATGTTAAAAAGTTACCTGCTATTACTAAGTTACATTCTGCAAAACATTAGTGCTATAAATATATAACATATATCAAACAATATTGTATGTATATAGTTGTGCACATTTAACTATATATGTAGTGCTACATGTTATGTATTGGTTATCTGAACTATGTGTATTTATACACTGTGCCAAGATGTTACACCGTCTGGGTTATCTGGATACTTCCCACCAACACCAACCTATCTGAACTCCGGAGATGGGAACTTGCCCTTCAATATATCCTCTCTTCTCGTTATCCACCAGGCCTCAATCTCCGCTAATTTCAAGTTACCACCACTCATACCTCACCTGTCATTCAACATCATCTTTGCCTCTGCACTTCGGCCTCAACTGACATCTCTGCCCAAACTCTTTGCCTTTAAATATGTCTGCTTGTGTCTGTATATGTATGGATGGATATGTGTGTGTGTGTGGGTGTGCAAGTATACACCTATCTTTTTTTCCCCCTAAGGCAAGTCTTTCCGCTCCCGGGATTGGAATGACTCGTTACCCTCTCCCTTAAAACTCACATCCTTTCATCTTTCCTTCTCCTTCCCTCTTTCCTGACGAAGCAACCGCCGGTTGCGAAAGCTCGAAATTTTTTGTGTGTGTGTTTGTGTGTTAATTTTTTGTGCCTGTCTACCGGCACTTTCCCGCTTGGTAAGTCTTGGAATCTTTGTCTTTAATATATTTTTCCCATGTGGAAGTTTCTTTCTATTTTATTTACATCGTTATGCATATTTAGCTATATATGTAGGGCTACATGTTATATATTGGTTATTTGAACAGTGTGTACTAATGAAAAAAAAAAAACTATTTATTGAAAAAGAGTATTGTATCTCACTGCTGACAAATTACCTGTCTCGACATTTTGAAAAAATCCACATTAATATCAAGAGTCACAATGCACAAGAATAGTGACAAACTGTACAAATATGTTACACAAGAAAAGAAATATTGTATGTGGGCCTAGTATTTTTGTTTTTAACTGTGTACAAATTTTGCTCATGTATATTTAAACTATTTTAATTTTCTGTAATGTCCGCACAGTTTATATTGTCTCTGCATAGAAATTAATGAAAAGTGTTTTTTATCCTCGTAACTACAGAAACAGATTTCTCCATTTGCAGAAATTGTCACCATTTCTAGATAAACTGGTAGGTAGAACTTGTGGACCAAAGCAACTTTTGCATGATGTGACACTGTCCCACATAGCTCAATGAAAAGTGGACCCTACATACAAACAACTGCTGCAGTGTAGTACAAAAGATAACTGAAAGACATATGCAATGAGAACAAAAGAAATTACACTTTTATTCAAAGACAATAATTACACAGAAGTTGCCAAGATTCATGATGGCACCTGGACATTATAAAAGTTAAGACCTGATTCTTAATAGGGTGTGTGATCATGAATGGCAATGCATGCTCTGCAACATGCTTCCATACTGTGCACGAGGTTAGTAAGAGTTATTATGGTAGGACGTTCCATTCTTCCACCAGCATAGTTGACAACTGCTGGATGGTCATTGATGCATTGGTCATCACTGCAGTACATCTTCTCAATATATCCCACACATGCTCAGTGGGGTTAAGTTGGGGACTCTTGTTTGATGAGGCCATGCATTGTCATCCATAAAAATGAAGTCACGGTGGCATGCACCCCTGACAAGATGCAAATGGGGAAGGAGAACGGTGTCACAGTAACACTGACTGGTGAGGTTATCATGTTCAAAGATTTGCGAATATGCCAAGGGTATATGGACAGGACCAACAAGGAGTGTGGTCGCCACATGCTCTTCTTGGGGTGAGGGTAGATTTAGTAACAGCAGTGATTCTGGATGTACCCGCCATATAGTGAGAGGAAGGAACACTTATGCACCCAGGAATACTGTGAAACAAGAAAGTTATGGTGATGATGGATTATAGTCGAATTAAGTCAGGTGATGCTGAGGGAATTAGATTGGGAAATGAGACACTTAAAGTAGTAAAGGAATTTTGCTATTTGGGGAGCAAAATAACTGATGATGTTCGAAGTAGAGAGGATATAAAATGTAGACTGGCAATGGCAAGGAAAGTGTTTCTGAAGAAGAGAAATTTATTAACATTGAGTATAGATTAAAGTGTCAGGAAGTCATTTCTGAAAGTATTTGTATGGAGTGTAGCCATGTATGGAAGTGAAACATGGATGATAAATAGTTTGGACAAGAAGAGAATAGAAGCTTTTGAAATGTGGTGCTACAGAAGAATGCTGAAGATTAGATGGGTAGATCACATAACTAACGAGGAAGTATTGAATAGGATTGACAAGACTAGAAGAAGGGATCGTTTGGTAGGACATGTGTCGAGGCATCAAGGGATCACCAATTTAGTACTGGAGGGCAGCATGGAGGGTAAAAATCATAGAGGGAGACCAAGAGATGAATACACTAAGCAGATTCAGAAGGATATCGGTTCCAGTGGGTACTGGGAGACGAAGAAGCTTGCACAGGATAGAGTAGCATGGAGAGCTGCATCAAACCAGTCTCAGGACTGAAGTTCACAACAACGACAATGGTGATCTAGGTGTTGTGACAGGTGGAGGCATAATGCTGCTTGGGCGTTCTGACTTCTAAATCTTAAAACACAGTACATTCACTGAACCATGTTGTTGTGACACTGTATGCCTTTTCAGTGGTACTTTCAGCTCTGGTATCTGTTTATGGATGACACTGTTTGATAACACCAAATAGTGCAAGTGGAGGATCTCTTGGAAAGAGAAAATTTCCAGTGAATGCATTGACTTGACAATCCAGCAGTTGTCAACTCTGCTCGTAGAGGAATGGCATGCTCTATCACAAGAACTCCTTAGCAACCTTGAGGACAGAATGCACTGCCGGCTGCAGTGATCACACAGCCTAGTAAGAACCATAGTCCACCTTTTGTACTGTCCAGGAGGTCATAGTGAATCATTGTGACTTCTGTGTAATTACTGTCTTTGCATAAGTGTGTCATTTCCGTTCGTGTCCTTCCATGTAAATGATCTTTGGTCTGGTTCTTAACATCTCAAATTACTTTAATTTTTTGTACATTAGTACTAAATATTTTTTTGCATGAAAAACTGAAATTAAAATTTTTTGGGCCTTCTAAGTTTGAGTAATTAAGTCTTAAAACCCCCAAATTATTAAGATTTTATATGTTCATAAACTTTAAAATCACTACATCACACAAGCTATTTGACTTACAGATCTAAAATTTGAACCATTTTATTCAGTTTCTTATAGGCTTTAAAAGTATGAGCAGATTGGTTACATTCCTAATAAAGCTGAATTTTTTCAGATTAAATAATTTTTTGATTTTGACCATTTAGATATGTCTTTTCCATGTTAACTGTGAAGATATTTTAACATATACCATAGCAACACATTCTCAAAAAGAGTATGAATAATTTACCTAATTATACCATTATTTTACAAATAAATTAACATTAATCAAAATTATTAATTACACAAAGATGTAGCAGTTATTATTTAATAGTGTGTTATTTGAAGGCCTTGGAAAGATAATTATTTTACTCGTCTTCAACAAGGCAGATGTTATGGTGAACTGCTAACAATCTTATCAGAGTCTACAATTATGCCTTGCAGTTTTCTTTCAAATGACATAACTTAATTCTCCAAAGCAGTAATGACAGGTTATTGATGTAACAATACATTATTTTTGAGCATAATCTGAGGCTTTTCACTGTTCTTCATCTGAAAATCTATATTTTTTTAAGTGGCAGTTGTGGGATTTAATTGACGTGTCAGGGTAGCCAGGAGCATTACTTGCTGGACTCGGGTAAGCGTGCCAGTCCTGGCCAAATCTGTCTGGCAGATTAATGATGAGGGCCGGTTTGCTGGTCAGGCTGGATGTGGTTCTTAGGCGGTTTTCCACATCCCACTAGGTGAATACTGGGCTGGTCTCCATGCTTTGCTTCAGTTACACGACTAGCAGACATTTGAAATATGTTCGCACTAGTCAATGATTTACACTAGACGCAGACAGCTGGGGTACACTAATTGCATCCCAGGGGGTTCGGGGTGGCAGCAGGAAGGGCATCCAGCCATCCTCTGCAACTAACACTGCCAATTCAATAATAATAAGCCGGCCCAGCATTGCAGTGGGCATAAAGCCTCAAGTCAATGATGATGAATTGTGGGCTTTAATTACAAAATATGAGGTTGCAATCAATTTATGTAATCTTTTTTTGTAAAAAGAAAGAGTGGGTCTCTTAAGGATCTATAAATAAAATGTTTACTTCTCCTTTTACATCACCTGATAGCAGACAAGCCATTCACCATTTGTTGTCACACACACAAGCATCAAGTCTAGTAATGTGTTCAAAAGCTGTATCACCTGTACCACTTTAATTTAATGAACATCCAAATCAATAAAGTCAGAAGCAGTTTTTGCTTTATCTTTGCTCATAGGAATAAATGCACAATACACCTAAGTCTCTGTGACTGCTGTGACTTCCTAAAATCTTTTAGCCAAGCTCCTTTTCTATGCTGCATATGTTCATCATTTGTCACACATAAAAAGTGACGGATGGCATATATTTGGTTTACCACACTCAAACAATTATAAGGCTGATAATACTTGATCATGTTGTGCTTCCACAACTGATTAGGCCTAATTTGAATGTTATGAAAACACTTCGACATTTATGTGCATTTATTAAGCCACTGGTTCCATTCTATATGAGAGCCTCAGGTGTCAGTGGCACAAATGAGCCAGCTTCATGATCTAAAATCTTTAATTTCCCAATAAAATGTTGAACAGTACTTGCTGGAATATAGCAAGTACAAATTGCACTTCAATCGTTCTCACACTTGTATTCAAAGTGACTTCAAATTTTATATATTGTTAATAAGCATTTTTAAGCATTTTAACTTATGACACAAACACTTTTCTGTCACACTTTTTTTCCACTTTATCCCCTGAGAACATCTGCGTATTGAATTATGCATGCACACAGAACCCTGGTCCTCTTTCCCTCACCAGTGTTTTGCTAATTTTATCTCAACAATTCGTGTCTACTGAAGTGAATTACTATTGATGTACAGCAGCTTCACGAGCCAGTGCAGTTAATGTACAGTCGGTGACGTACAGTCGGCAACATAAATAGCAGTAAAATAAAATTTATTTCCATATGTTCATTTTGTAATAGCATCTTGAAATTTAGCACTTTATGTAGTGGTGTACGGTCAAAGTACGTTTTTTTCCTTTTTTATTTTGTTTCCCCAAAACAAAACAAATCCGAATTAGAAAGTTTTCAAAATTTTAAAAAGGATTGGTTTCGAAAAATTTTGCATTTTAATGAATTTGGTCAAGCGTCACATGGTTTTAAAGCTTACAATAAAATGGTATAAATTCCATGTTTGTACATCAACTATTTTGTAAGATTTGGCCATTTTAAGGTTTCAAAATTGGCAAAAATCACACTGTTTCCAAAACTTAAATTATTCGTCGTAAACAAAATGACAAAAAAAAAATCTTTCATTTGGGATTTTATCTTATTCAAATGGATACAACAAAATGACAAAAAATTACAAAATTTTGAATCATTAATAAAATGAGAAAAAAATACAAAATTCCAAATCATCATAGCATCAAATTTATTTTTTTATCGGTTGATTTCACATGGAATGACTCAATCTGTATTAGTTTTACTTACCTTCTGTACTGTACTGTAGCTATTCTTTCTATGTATGGAACAAGTTTCGTTGAGCTGTTACTTAGCAGTAAAAGTTACTTCGGTTCTTAAGTTTTGCATGCCAGTGTTTTTTGCGACGGCAACAATGGCAACAAATCTAGAATTAGATTTCTGATTAAAGTGCAACTACAGTATTTTTTTGAACATCGCACAACAATAACGCTGATCTTCCGCACACAGATTTTCATGCCAGTCGAATCAATTGTATGAGGGTTATTCAGAAAGTAAGGTACGATTGGTCTTGAAATGGAAAATACAGTGAAAATATGATGAAGCTTTGCACAGATGCATTGGGCATTGTGTCTAGTACACCCATCGATCATATCATGTCACTCTTTTCGGTTCTGAGCTCAGAGTGAGAACGTAAAGATGGCTAGAAATTAGTGGCCCCCACCAAGTATGAGGGCCTGACGAAAGATTTCGCCTGAAGCTATGCAATCCACATAACATAACTGTCACGTGGTTCGATCTACATGAGAATTCTCGGCTGCACTCTTCGGGGGCAATGAAGATGCTCCTTCAGCATTTTCAGTGGGAAGTGTTCGGTCACCCACATTTCAGCTCGTAATTGGCTGCCCCTGAGGATCATCTCTGCTCAAATGAACCGCTGGCTATGAAGACAGTATTTTGACACAGACAATGAGCTGCAGTCCAGACTAGAAAATTGTCGCAAAGCACTTGTGGCTGTCGTCTATAACGAGGGAATTGAAAAGTTGGTACAGCGCTACGACAGATCTCTTAAGTCCGAGCGGCTAGTATGTAGAGAAGTAGCTGGTAGGCTTAGCTAACTGTTGCAAATAAAACAGTTTTGATTTTCACTGTGGTTCCCATTTCATGACCTATCATTCCTTACTTTCCAAACAGCCCCTGTAGTTTGCACATATGTTGATTTTGACGGCTCTTTGTTCATGCTGGAGGTAGGCCTCCGTTGAAAACTTCGTCTTGTTGCAACAACACTGTGTTCTAGGCGGTGGAATTCCAACACCAGAAAAATCCTCTGTTCTAAGGAATAAACCATGTTGTCCACAGCACACTTGCATGTTGTGAACAGCACACGCTTACAGCAGAAAGACGACGTACAGAATGGCACACCCACAGACTGCGTTGTCTTCTATATCTTTCACATCACTTGCAGCGCCATCTGTTGTTGAAAATTGTAACTACTGTAATTTCGAAAGTTTGTCCGCCTGAAAATGTACTGTTGTCCCAAGCATATTGCAACAAACGGTGTATTTCTATCGCTGCTCATTTAGTTTTTATTGCTGTTTCAAATATACCGCTCATTTTTGAAACACCCTGTACATATGTTAATGGTACTTCTGAAAATAATAATCCTCTGAACACTGAAGTGACACCAAATTACTGCTGTGTGAAACTTACCACAGCTTTGTTGGACCTGTTGTTACGCCGCATTTCTTCCCATATTATGATTTATCATGACAGTACAGATGCTCTAATATTACTATGACTGACAGTACATTGAAATTAAACTTGTTTCAGTACGAAAATGTAAACAGCAACATCTCAGCTATTGATGTACCAGACTAACCAATTTAAGCATCACATCAATAATAAAATGTTCGCTAATCTCTTCAGCGCAACAATCGCCACTGTGTTTGTATACTGATTTACTTGGCCTTCGGTGCTGTTGCATCATCCAGCCATTACCTTACACAATGAAAAATTCAAATTGCAGAAGATATTGATGATAGTTTTAGCCGAGCATATTCACATGGTTTTTCACAGTTAATTTGTAAAGATTACAAAATGACAAGAGCATATTCACATGATTTTCAAATGGCTCTGAGCACATGAGACTTCACATGCATCCATGTCCGAGGCAGGATTCAAACCTGCGACCATAGCGGTCGCGCGGTTCCAGACTGACACGCTTAGAACCGCTCAGCCACCTCAGCCGGCCCACATGATTTTCACAGTTAATTTGTAAAGATTACAAATCGACAAGAACATATACTGAGAGGACTCCGGAGCGTAGAAGCCTCCTTTGGCAGATTATTCACTATTTTATTGTTGTAGCATCCTACATGTGACTTCATCCAGACGAAATAAATAGGCTGTATTATTTCTGCGGGAGAGCTCTCTGTACTGAGACCATATACGCATCACTGATTTATCTGTACATTTTGATCATTTTTGCTGTTCAACAGACTGGAGCACATTTCTTGCTTCTGATAGTGTCAACATTATTACTTCCGTAAGAGCAGAAGCATACTGCATGTCTTCAGTATGTCAATAGACTCAATAGACTTCACCTTGTAAATTAAAGTCCTTGGAGGAAGTTTAAACTTTTCCAAGCACCCTGTTGTGGAACAGTGGAATGCACAGTTCACAGCATCTTTATTTATTTATTTATTTATTTATGCATTTATTTTACCTGGCAAGATTAGGGCCTTCAGGCCCTCTCTTACACCTAACCAGGCATACTCAGATTGAACGAGTTACAGTTTCTACATAACATTAAGGACATTTAACGTATTATGCAGTATTGATGTTAAAGAAAAAAAATAGAGATTATAACAGTAGTACAATGATAATTATAAAAATAAAAAATAATTATAACAATCAATAATAATAATAATAATAATAATAATAGTGACTATGTATATGAAAGTAAACATACTTTTCTTTTGTGAATGTCAGTCCCATTGTTAGTTGGGAATTTTCTCGTTATATTCTTGCAGCTTGTGAGTTATTCTCATCGAGCAGAGGCATAAGACGATAGAATGGGGTGAAAGAGATATATAAGAGGTAGATAGGTTAGAGGAAGAGAAATAGAATGGTAAAATTCGAAGCTGTGATGGAGAGGAGAAAGATAGAGATGGGAGGGGCACAACAATGGTGGCTATACCATCCCTAATATGTAAGTTTTGAGTTCCCTCTTGAATGTTGAGTAGTTCTGGATAAGACGCAGATCACAGGGGAGTGCGTTCCATAGTCGTATGGCTGAGATGGAGAATGACACGGAGAAAGATTTTGTGTTATGTAAAGGTACAAGCAAGATGCTAGACGTATCCGATCTGGTATTGTGATTGTGGAATGATGATAGGTGTTTAATGTAGAAGATAAGTATTGGGGGCACTAGTGGCTAAGAAATCAATGAAGTAAGCACATTGTGTGGAGATCGCGTGCCTTATGTGGGCGTATCCAACCTAGCTGGGAGTATGAAGGACTGATATGATCATACAACCGAATATTGCACACGTATCTAACACAAACATTCATCACTAGCTAGAGGCATCTAGAATTTTCACTATTTGTGCCCTGTTGAACTACATCACAGTAGTAAAGATTAGGCAAGACTAGTGTTTGGACTAATTTTTGTTTAACATGGGTTGGAAATATTTTTCTAAATTTTTGAATTGCGTGTCGGGAGGAGAGCGATTTCCGGCAAGCTGTGACTCTTTGTTCTTCCCAGTTTAGGTGTTCATCCAAGATTATTCCAAGGTCTTTTACTGTTTTTGGTATGGTAGTTGGGTACCATTGAGGAGTATTTTAGGGACTGTTTCGCGAAAGTACCGGCTGATTAACTTTGGATGAGATATAAGTGTGACGGATTTCTTGGGGTTTAGTTTCAGACCTAGGTTCTGTGCCCATCGAGAAACAGAGCAAAGATCTGCGTTCATACTCGCTACTGCGCCAGCAATGTTTTTGGGGCTTGCACTTATGTACAGTTGGATGTTGTCAGCATATAGATGGTAGTTGCAGGAGTGAATCACTGAAGAAATATAATTAATGTACAGTGAGAAGAGTAGTGAACCAAGGACGGAGCCTTGGGGAACTCCAGAGCGCACGCATGATGACTTTTCCGACCCACAAATGACTTGTTGACTTCTGTTTTTGAGGTCCATTGTAAAATATCTACTGATCCCTACAGTGTTGTTGAAGATATTAGGTTGGTGCATAAGTTCGTAGAGTTTTTCCATAAGTTTAGTAAATACAATAGATACATGTAGCAGAGTCTTCCAATGCTGTGGCAATTTTTCGATTACGCAACTGTAGGAATAACTTGGTTTTGAAGTGAAGAACTCATCCAGCCATGTTTGGAGCGCATTTTCATCTGGAAAGGAAGCTTTTTGAAGGTTGCTTGATAGAGTGCGAAAAATGTGGTAAACTAAGGGTGAAAGATAAGGTGCATAAGATGGATGCAGAATGACTTGCCAACACAACTCTTGTATAGTGTTTTTTGTCAGTCTAGTAGAATGCGGGTAGGCATTATAGTGGAGTAGCATTACTTCAGTCAGTCTTCATGGTCGTTGTTCTTGGATTGCCCCTGTAAGACATCTCAGCTGTTGACAATAAATGTCAGCAGTGACAGATACACCTCGGGGAAGCAATCCATAGTACATCACACCATCACTATTCCACTACATGCATAGCATTTGTTTTGTGGATGCGTGCAGGTCTTTGTATAGGGAGTTGCATTTGTTTGGGCTCAGCCATTCCTTTCATTTTCTTACATTAGCAAAAGCACACCATTCATCATAACCAGTAACGTTGCAGGTTAGGAATGGTTGTTTTTGTTCATGAGCCAGGTAGAGATGCTTGTATGGCTGATTTTTGTGCTTTTTGGCTTGAGAGCGTGCTGTACCTATACACCCGATTTTTAACCTTCCTCATTGAATGCAAATGTCACCTGATGGTGGAATGATCACAATTCATCATATTTGCCAGTTATTGAGTATACTGACCTGGATCACCATGAATTAATGTGTTCAAACGATCTTCATGAAACCCAGAATGTTTTCCTGAATGGGAAGAGTCACTAATGTCAGAACGATCCACCATAAAACGGGAGATCATTTTCTTGCTGTGCTCTTTCCAATGTCATTATCCATACATGCCGCAAGTGTTTCCGGCTACTTCTGCTGTTGTCATCCCTCTGTTGAACTCAAACGGAAGAATATATCTGTAATGTTCCGATTTCTCTACTGTGCAGTCCATTTTCTAACGTCCCCAGCTCCACTCACTATTTGCAAATGACAATATGTAAACTCAAAAGTACAGTTAAAAAATGAGAATCGATAAATAAACTCATAACAACCAGAATACCAAAATGCAAAACAAAAATGCTACTAACTTATGCATCAACGTAATACTGGTAAATTCTGATGTTAAAGTTCATTTTGCTTCAGCTAAATGACAAGTGGAAGTTTCATACAGATACAAATATTGCAATTCTGCTCCTTTCTGCACAGTTCAGCTTCTTTGTTTCCAAGAATCCTGGGCCCAATTATGTTTTCCGTGTCATATTTAAATCATTCTTTTTGAAATGTATGTTGAGACACCGAATATCCAAGATGCTGGTGGTTCAGTTTGCCTTAGTTTTTCGACAAAAACTGGGATTTGAACATTGTCAAGCACTGTCGCAATATCCAGAAAAAACTAGAATGGTTAAATTCTTCCTCTGCAATTCGGAAAATATATCTGACGAAAGTATAAATATTCTATTGAAAATCAATCCTTGCGAAAACCAGACTAAGCCTTCTGCTGCAATTCATCGAATTTCTACCAATGCTGCAGACACTTTTTAATGAGGGAGTTTTTCAAGACTGTTACCCACTGATCAGGATACAGTAGTTGGCTAATTAGGGCAATAAATTCAAGGATTCTTTCCAGATTTTAGAAAGGGAACGATTATTTGAGTGGTTTACTCCTTTAATACGTTACTGTTTAGTTTTCATTTCATTGAAAATACTTAAAAATAAACTGCGCATAGGAGATAATGCTAGGTTAGGGCACTGTTTTAAGAAATGGGAGGCTTTGCAGTGTGGACAGGTAGGTGGATTTTTACAATCTGCAGTAAGGTGGTCATTATAATGGAGACTTTTTGGCAGCACTAGGACTGAGGACAGGATTTTGAAAGTTTGATCTTGTGGCAATAGTGGAAGGTCGGGATTCTCTTGTCAAGGAGAAGGTCTATGATGGTGGCAGATTCAGAGAAGAAGTAGACAGGCAAGTGGGACCAAAGTCATTATTGATCCAAAGAGCTTTTCAGACTACTGAATCCAGGTGATCGTTCGCCGGCCAGTGTGGCCGAGCAGTTCTAGGCGCTTCAGTCTGGAACTGTGCGACCACTACACTTGCAGGTTCAAATCCTGCCTCGGGCATGGATGTGTGTGATGTCCTTAGGTTAGTTAGGTTTCAGTAGTTCTAAGTTCTAGGGGACTGATGACCTCAGATGTTAAGTCCCATAGTGCTCAGCGCCATTTGAACCAGGAGATTGTTCAGTTCAGATGCCACTTCCGCATCTGTGATCTCAAGATCCGACCTTTGTGATTACTGTGGTGAGGGCATGAGGATGGCAGGGAGGTTAGGGTTTTCGGCCTTAGGTGAAGTGATACAAGGTGTTAAGGAGGTTTTGGGGCCAAAGGCAATGTGATAAATTTTGGAGAGAAGGGCAGTATGAAAGTTGGGGTTTAGGGATTTTAGTAAGACAGAGTCATGTCTTGCGATGATTTGTTGGATGTGGAGGCTTGGTAAATATTTTTTGATTTCGAAGGTGAGGTCTTTGTGTTTAAGGAACTTTGGATCAGGGTCAGAGAGAATAAAGGTGTAGATCACAAGGGAAGAAAATGGAGGAGGAAGAGGATTTGTAAACATGCTGAATGTGGTCAGGTTCAGTTTGCAGTTTTTTAGGTGTAGGGTTGGGAGAGATGTCAGTGGTTTGACGTTTTGTAGGTTTCTTAATGGATGTTGAGAAGAAGGGTGGTTGTGGGATGGGGGTTGACAGGATATGACGTTGTTGAAGGTTATCTGGGAGCTGCACAGACCCTTCAGCATGGCTTGCATTGGTCAGTGCAGGGAGGCTCAATGAGGTGACGCTTGTGCCATCAACCGTTGCGACTGTTAACTGCTGCGACTGTTACTCAGCAGGCATTGACTAGGGCGACAGAGGTGGAAGTGGCTGGCGAGTCAGGTGTGCAAGAGAAAAGGAGGAGAGAACTGAGGACAGAGAGAAATGTATGTGAAACTGCTGTGGTAGAACAGGATAAGGTAGGGGGAGGTAGGTGTAACAGGATGGATTAGAAGACATGCTTTTCATGGTGACAGTGAGAGCAGGAGATGGAAAGATGTAGATGACTGATGTAGTGGGGTGTCTGTGGTAGTGAAGAGTGACGGATGGCATTGATTGTTGTGAGCAGCCGCTGAAGTGGGGCTGGAGCAACGGTGACAAGCTGTGGTGAAGTTGTGAATGATGAGAATTTCTCTGATGTGACAGGGATGAAAGCAGCTATAGCAAGTTTAGATCTCAAGTGAAGTTACATAAGGAACTTTTGCCTATAAATCAGATAGTTAACAATTGTTCTAACTCTAATTATAAACTTAACACGTTTTTAAAAAAAGAATTAAAAGAAGCCTATACTTTTCCAAAGATGTTTTGTGTAAAAAAATGCTTATGAATTTACAGACAGAATCAAAATCCTTCAAGTCCCAGATGGCACCCATTTAGTTTCACTGGATATTGTTTACTTGTACTCATGTATACTACTTAATGAAATTCTTTATATCATTGGGAAGAATTTATTGACCCATAATGTGCTTTCCCATGGTGAGGCTATGGAATTAATTGAGTTGCTAGAGGTATCCTTCTCTTCCAACGCTTTTACCTTCAATAACAAAATCTACTCATAACCAAGTGGCTTAGCTATGGGTAATTCACTTGCTGGTACCTTGGTACAGATTTTTGTCAATCACTTGGAAAGCACATTTTTCGAATCACATTCAGAGTTTGCGTTAAAAATTAAATCATATTATCATTATACAGGGTATTACAAAAAGGTACGGCCAAACTTTCAGGAAACATTCCTCACACACAAAGAAAGAAAATATGTTATGTGGACATGTGTCCGGAAATGCTTACTTTCCATGTTAGAGCTCATTTTATCACTTCTCTTCAAATCACATTAGTCATGGAATGCAAACACACAGCAACAGAACATACCATCGTGACTTCAAACACTTTGTTACAGGAAATGTTCGAAATGCCCTCCGTTAGCGAGGATACATGCATCCACCTTCCATCGCATGGAATCCCTGATGCAGCCCTGGAGATGGGCATATTGTATCACAGCCGTCCACAATACGAGCACGAAGAGTCTCTACATTTGGTAAAGGGGTTGCATAGACAAGAGCTTTCAAATGCCCCCATAAATGAAAGTCAAGAGGTTTGAGGTCAGGAGAGCGTGGAGGCCATGGAATTGGTTGGCCTCTACCAATCCATCGGTCACCGAATCTGTTGTTGAGAAGCGTATGAACACTTCAACTGAAATGTGCAGGAGCTCCATCGTGCATGAACCACATGTTGTGTCGTACTTGTAAAGGCACATGTTCTAGCAGCACAGGTAGAGTATCCCGTATGATATCATGATAATGTGCTCCATTGAGCGTAGGTGGAAGAAACTAAAATGAGCTCTAACATGGAAATTAAGCATTTCGGGACACATGTCCACATAACATCTTTTTCTTCATTTGTGTGTGAGGAATGTTTCCTGAAAGTTTGGCCGTACCTTTTTGTAACACCCTGTATAGATGACATATTACTATTGCATGAAGGGTAGTTCTAATTTATGTGCCCATTTCATTTCCATGCACCCTAACAGTGAATTCACTTTCGAAATGGAAGTGATCAGTTCCTTTAATTATTTAGAGCTCTATTACTAGAAAAGACAATCTTACTTTTGCAGTATTTCGTAAACCCACTTACATCGATGTTATAATTAGTAAAAATACATGTCATTCACGAATTTACAAATGGGCGTATTTTCTCTCCCTGATACGCAGAATTTTGAGGTTCGACATAAATCAGGAGGCAAGGTGTAAGCAATTGAAGAGGGTTGTTCAAGTAGTATTGCATTTGGGTATAAAGCTAAAAGTATTCATAAACTGTTTTATACTATACAGAATAAGAAATCCAAGGTACTCAGAAAGTGGAAAAAAAGGTCATTTTGTTAGTCTAACCTATAATGGTCTACACTGTAACAAAATTGCGAAAGTTTTGAAAACGTCTGATAATGTTTCATTCAAAACAAGAGATAATTTACACATATGATTAAGGCATGATGTAGGACTGAAACCAAGAACTATTTTGGGTAAACATGGTATATATAAGATACAGTGTGGTGATCGTGATGATTTTTATGTTGGTATGATGGGGAGGGAATTCACTGCTAGGTACAGCTCCCAGTAATGCCAGTGCTCTGGGAGAACATTAGAAAATGAAGAAGCATGGCTTGTTGCTGATAGCTGATGTACTTGAGGTTTTGCACGTCGTCCCCGCTTAGTCGTCTGTCAGACATTTTTGAGGAACTCGAAATATATTCAGTGTTCATTTTAACTGAAGACATGGAAATATCTCAAAAACTACATGTCAGATCAAAAAAAGTTATAATTCCAATTTATTTGTCTCAAAACCCCCACCCCCTCCTGTGCTGGATGATGGGAGGCAAATTTGAAATCTTTAATGGGAACCCCAGTTTTTTTTATTGCAGATTACGATTCTAAGTCAGTATCTACATATGTTTTGTCTGAAGCATTTTCTTTGTTTCGCCATAGATGGCACTGTAATCTGAGGAATAGAAATGGGTACAGAATTGTAATTTAGGACATGCTACTCAATGGCCCTTGAATATCCAATGGCACATGGGATCCCACCTGCTGTTATGGTAGCATAGGCCAGAATTTCGTAACTTCTAATTGAAAACCCCACTCGCACACAGCACCAAGCACCAAGTTTTTCATCCTGGAGTGGTTGCTGACACACAATGTTAGGGTTCTCCATTGTCCAGTAACTCGTGTTCTGTAAATTCACATGACCAGAAAGATACAGCCACGCTTCAGCACTCATGATGTAACAGAGAGGGCCTTACAAACCATTGTTGATGTTCTTCAAAAGTAATCTACACATTTATGATGTTATCCTCCTGTAACTGCTGCACAACCATCATACAATATGGCTTCAAATTAAGACTTTTTCAATATCCCCTGGCAACTCCTCCTACCGACATGTGCCTATTGGGCCAGTTTACGTGTAGAATTCTTTGGACTGTGAATAGTGTTCCAGTGATTGTTTGCAATTTCTGGTGTGTAAACAGAAGGAATTCCTTGTTTTACATTTTGTGCAGCTCTTTGTGTGCCAGTTCTTATACAGATCTTTGCTGGTAGTTCTCTATCCGAATAATTGACCCTGAGAACTTCAGATGTTTCCTTAAACCTGTTTTCGCATATGCTTCCACAATTTTAATTCTTTCTTCTACTGAGCTTTTGAGGACGTCAGTTTGCAGACCACAAAGAGAAATGTCTAACTTCACCGATGAAACAGATTGAAATGCTGACAGAAGAATGCTAACAATTGATTATTGCATAAAACTGGTTGCAGCTGTTTATTTCAGAAGTCAAAATATTACATTCACATTGAAAGGGGAGGCAGGCTACTTTTAACTGTGCCACCCCATACAACTTGTTAGGTCCTGGGTTGTGAAAATACATAGCTGAATCATAGTGATTTGTTTCCAGATTTGGTATTTTATTTCCAATCATTATTAATTACCACAGAGTCACAAACACTGTCAGTTTTAACTTAGAATCATAAATATAATAAATAAATAAATACGGAACTGATGTATTACAAAATCGTTCATTGTCTTCACAACCACATCATGTAAAAAAACCTTCACAAAACTTTTGTGATCACAGTCACAGTATGAGTGATGCATTTGTCTCCAAAAATGATAGTGTATTCCTTGAGTATTGTCCCAGGAGCTTCCACAAAGACGTGTAAGTCAAATGAATATCCAAATGACATCTGTTTTAAAGTTTTACCATAATTTTAATTTAATGGACATATTTTACTTGTGTAAATTATTTTAAACAATCAAAAATCCTGGATGGAATTTTACAATATTACGAAACGGAAAGTTGCTACTCATCATAGAGTGGAGATTCTGATTTTAAGATAGATACAACAAAAATATTGTTGTAATATAAGCTTTTGGGCAACAAGGCCTTTGTCAAAAATAGATGACGCACACACACACATACACACAGAAAAGCGTAACTCACACAGACGTGACTGCATAGTCTGGCAGCTGAAGCCACACTGCAAGCGACAGCTGTTGCTTGTAGCGTGGCGTCAGCTACCAGAGGCTGCAGTTGTGTGTGTGTGTGTGTGTGTGTGTGTGTGTGTGTGTGTGTGTGTGTGTGTGTGTGTGTGTGTGTGTGTGTGTGTGTTTTGTTGTATCTATCTGCAGCTCAGCATCTCCACTTTATGTTGAGGAGCAACTTTCCTTTTTATAATATTGTAAATTGTTTTGGAGCTATATGAAAATGACAGGTGATTATAGTATTGTAAAATAGCGTAAATATTTCTAAAGTTATTGACTTTATGTTATGGTGATACCTTGGTCAGATATAAATTGTAATTCAATAAAAATACTGATAGTGACATTTGCTTTGAGAACTATAAAATGACTTTGCAAGTTAAGAGTAGGTGATAATATTTTCATTTAGTGGAAAAACTATTTTTCATTGTATAATATTGTAATTAATATATAAATGGAAAAAATATATACATAGAAAAGTTTTGTTTCAATGCAAGCAAACTTCATAAATGTTCAAAATCTTGAATTAAATACTTTACAATGAAATAAGTTCAAACATGGCCAAAAACCAGGTGGTATACATTTCCATAGTTGAGAAATCCTGTCAGTGCTTGATTTATTACAGTATCTCCCTCACACAACAACATCAGACATCCAGTCTGTACAATATTGTGTCACTTTGTGCTCTATACTTGTACTCCATATTGTGAGAGAAGGGCTCTGACAGTTAACGTGGCCTTGGCGCATGTGCTTTGAGTGTCCACGTCAACCAATCACACCGTGAACTTCCGTTTATGTTACCGTGGCAATGCCCCAGTGTTGCTGTAGTGTTGGGCGACCACTGCTTTGTCAGTTCCGCCATGTACTGTGTTCAGGTTTGTGTGTAAATGTGTGCATTCGGCTACTTCTGTGAGTTTCAGTGTATAAGTGAAAAAATGTATATAAGTATGTATAAGAGGAAAATTGCTGCCCGTAGTGCAGAGAAGAGGGCTTTTGGGGAAGGAGCTGTGCTGAAATCCCAAGCATGCACGTTTATATACAGATTGCCTGTTTACTTTGAAAGGGAAAGGGCAATGGTGACCCTTTGATATCACTGAGTGAAGTGGTTGACAGAGTGGCGGAAGCATTGAACATCTGTACAGCAACAGTGAAGAGAGTCACAAAAGCTGCCAATTCAGCTACAAGCCCTGTTATTGTGATGCCTGGAAAGTCAAGGAAGAGATTGTGTCGTGTGACTGAAACAGGCAACTTTGACAAAAGTGCTATCAGGCAACACATATACACATATTGTGCTGGAGTATGTGCCACTTAAGACATTGATGGCATCACTGTCGGACAGTGGTTTTTTCACAGGCAGAACATCAAGTCTCTCCATTGTTTTAGAAAAAATTGTCTTCCGTTGGAAAAAGTTTTCAGGGTGAAGGGTATTAATGGAATGCAGAGACATTGTATTGTAGCATGGAGAGTTGTTAGCAGTCAATCCAGAAAATGTAGTATGGATTGACAAAGCATGGGTCAACATGTGTCATGCATGTTCTGTCGCATGGACAGACGACACGCACCACAGAACTGAGAGTGCCAACTGATAAAGGGAGGGTGACTAATTATAGTTCATGCTGTCTCTATAAACAGTTTTGTCCTTGGTGCTATGATGATGTTTCAGTCAAGAAAAACTGACTACCATGAGGAGATGAATGCAGATACATTCAAAGACTGGTTCGTTACTCGTTTGCTACTAAATGTCAGTTCTGGTAGTGTTTTTGTAATGAACAATGTGCCGTATCATTCTGTAAAATTAAATAAAGCACCAACAGCTGCTGAACCATTTGTGGAAAGAGATTACAAGGTCAAACATAAGAAGGTGTAAGAGAAGAATTTGTTCATAATATTGTAATTTCTGTATCAGAAGGTGAGCACAGCAACAGCAAAGACATCAAAGACAATGTGGTCGTGACAAGAAATGACCAGTCAGATGACAATGATCTTGGGGTTCCCATTCTCCCACAGAAAAATAGAGATAACGTCCTTATTCAATATTTTACATGTAACATTTGTGCAATTTGCTTTACCTTGTTAATGTTGAAAATCTGATTGTGTGTAATTTTTTATTTTGGCTGGAACCATAGTCATGGTAACTTTTTTAAATGATGTTACCACCATTTGATGGTAGTAATTTTTATTTTATTGTTATACAATCCAGAGTTTGACCATAGGCCATTTTCAAGTACAGTAACTTATTTATACGTCAAAAGATGTGTCTGGTATGAAATACAGTGAAATCTGAACTGTAAAACAAAACATTGTTGCAGTCAAATGACTGCAATATTATTGAAGAAAATATTTGAGTGTGTGGAAGGTGACAAACACTGGTAGCGTATGTGAAAAAATATTCCATCAAGGAACACATTGATCAGCAGAATGCTACCCCTACAGGAATGCTGCAATGAACGGTGTGGCATTGTTAGGTTTTGAAGGAGCCGTGTGTTGCTGCGGGCCGAAGGGTGGGACGGGAAGGTTTGTCACCCCGCTCGCCCCACTTCTGGCTTGCTGCCTGTCCATGTTGAATATTGTCAACCATGCTGCCAGTTGTCAAAGCTCTTCTCTCAACGTATGGAGTATAGTTGTCCAATAAGAAATTTTATCTATTTTGTGAACTTAGCAGATAGAGTTACAATAAAGGAGGTCATTTTGTAATGTAATTGTTATAAAAGTGAAAATATTTGGTACTGAAGTAGGCCTACCAGTTTTTGCAAGAACAAATTACGAAGATCTTAACTGGAAATTTGTGGTAAGGACTTATGGGACCAAATTTTTGAGGTCATCGGTCCCTATGCTTACACACTACTTAATCTAACTTAAACTGACTTATGCTAAGGACGACACGCACTCTCATGCCCGAAGGAGGACTCAAACCTCCTATGAGAGGAGCCTCGCGCACCATAACAAGGCACCTCAGACTGCACAGCTATCCCGCGCGGCGAAGATCTATAGCAAAACTGTGTTTTAAGCAAACAGAGTCTTCCTCTAATTTTTGATTGTTAAAAATCATAAACTGAAAGTGTAATCAAAATTTTGAATTTCTTAGAGCAATATAATTTTTAAATTTTTCTTTAGTGATATGTATGAAGTTACTTGACATTCTTGTCTTCTGCCAGAGAGATAATCACAAAGTAAGAACAGTTTCAAATTCAAAAGGCACATATCACACAAAAAAGGAGGCCATCATGTTGCAAGTAAGATTTTCTCAAACTTTTACTTATGACTAAATCTTGTATGTGTATGTTAATAATGTTCTTCATTATTTTTAATTCAGTTAAATCAAGAGTACCTTTTGAATAACACATGTATTATAGTTATAAAAGTGTTTCTAATTACTCTCTTGAGTTGAACTGTCTGTTTTTCACGTGAATGTTCTTTTGGGAAAACGAAAAAAAAAAAAAAAAAAAAAAAAAAAAAAAAAAAAAAAAAAAAAAAAAAAACGTGAATTGTTCAGGAATATAAGGTCAAATACTTTGTGTCGAGACATCACGCCACAATTGCTTTCCTGTCTGAGTCAAATGGTATTTTAATTAAAATGAAGTATTATTGCTAGATTTCAGTTGATGAAGCTCTTAATCATTTTCTTGTGCTTGGTCTATCTCTTCATAGTTAATTGGAGCCTATTCTTCAAGCCTTGAAAAGCTATCAGCCACAACATTTGCTTTACCCGAAATATGTTGCAAATCTGTTGTAAACTGTGAAATATAATGGAGATAATGAAATTGGATAGACATTGCTTTCTCATTCTTATGCTTGAATGCATATGTTAGAGGGGCATGATCAGTATAAATAACAAAGTCTCTACCTTCTAACAGATATTTGAAATACTTGACAACCATATATATACTAAGTAGTTCTCTGTCATATGTGGAATACTTCTTCTGTCCCACCGTGAACTTTTTTTAAAAGACTCCAGTAGGTTTCCATTGTTCATCTTGCCACTGTTGGAACACAGCACCAGCCTTAAAATCAGATGCATCCATAAATAATGCGAGTTGGCTGTGCAAACCTGGAAATGTTAAAGGCGTTGCATTTGTGTGATCTTCTTTACATTTTTGGAACTGAGCAACTGCTTCTTCTGTCAAGTCAATATGTCTTCGGTCAATTTTAGTTGCTCCTTTTAGCTAATCATTAAACAAGGCTTGATTTTCTGCAGCATGTTCTAAATGCCTACGATAAAAATTGATGATTCCTAAAAAATTTCGAAGTTTGCGAACCGTTTCAGGTCGCTTCTAGTGCATCACTGTAGACACTTTTTCTGGAGCCAGCTTTGTTCCTGCAGGTGTAATTAATTGTCCTAAGAATGTCAATTCTTGCACTCCAAATATGGATTTTCCAACATTTGTTACCAGACTACACTGATTCAATTGTTTAAAGAGTAAATTTAAATGCTCAATATGTTGTTCTGGAGATTCTGATGCTATTAAAACATCATCCAAATAAGGAAAACAAAAATCCAGCTCTTTCACAACTTCATGTATAAACCTTTGAAATGTCCTAGGTGCACTTTGAAGTCCGAAGGGCATATAATTAAATTCATACAGACCAAAAGGAGTAATAACCACTGACTTTGGTTTGTCTTCTTCGGATAACATAATTTGATAATACACTTTTAGTAGGTCAGTCTTGGAGAATATCTTCATATTCTGCAGCATAAAATTTATGTCATCTACTTAAAGGACTGGATACTGGTCTGGGAGAGTCCTGTGATTAAGATGACGAAAATCACCACAAACTCGCCACTGACCATTTGACTCCATAATAAGGTACAGTGGACTAGCCCATTGTGATTGTGATGGGTGTATGATACCATTATTCAACAGAAACTGAAATTCTTTCTTAGCTATTTGCAATTTATGTGGGTCCAACCGATGAGCTTTACTATACATCAGTGGCCGACTATAAGTAGTGGTAATGCTGTACTTTATGCTTTAACACCTTTGGTACTCTAGATGGTTTCTTTAGCTCAGGGAATTTCTCTAACAGCTTTGAATACTGACATTTTGCATAGAGTGAGCTTACTGAATCATTAGCATTCAGCGGTTCCCTCTGCAGAAATTTTTAACTTATTTTGAGATCTACAAGTAAACCAAAATGATGAAGGAAATTGGCTCACAATATTCCTTTTGATACATCTGCTACTAGAAATGGCCATTCAAACTTAAATGGTTAACAGATTTCACCCCTAAGTTTTTATTTCAGAACCATTTGTGGCATAGAGACTAAAGTCAGAGGGTTCAAGTTTTTTTAGTTTTTGACTCTGGTATAAGTGACAAATCTACTAGATTAGATCATCCACAAGTTCTGTCTTTAACAAATAATCGATATTGGCGGCTTACTGTAGGAACTATGGTAGAACACTGAACCACGTTTGACTCTGCCCTGCCTTGTTTTCCTTATTTTTCCATTGGCAAGGAAGTACACACTTCTCAGATTTACAGTGTGAGTCAAATTTGAGTGGTAATAACAATATTTACCATCTGTTTTGAACTGTGTTCTGTTTCTACTTCTGCTGCGCGATATGGATTTATTTGATTCTCAAAGCGTCTTAACTTCATTTTCAAAGTCTTAAATTTTTACAAGAAGATCTTGGACTGATAAGGATGTGGAAGAAAATGATTGGGATGAGGTAATTTGAAGCTCCTCAGCATATTGCATCTCCACTAAACGATCGGCCACCTGCACAATTTTACCCATCGTTTCTTCTGATATCACTAATATACTTTGACTATTACTAGGAAGTTCATCTAGCCACAATGTTTTTAAAGCGTTTTCCAACAAGTTGGTCCCAGCATAGTTTCACATTTTTCGTAATAACTGGCTATGTTTCATATTGCCCATTTCCAACCCACTCAACAGTTTTTTTTTTTTTTATTTTACGCTCCTCACTTTCCTTAAAAATTGTTAAGAGTCGTTCTTTTGCCAGTGAATATTTATTATTTTCATCAGTGGTTACCAGATCCCAGATGTTTTCAACATATTTCGGTTCAAGCTGGGCCAGCAGGTAATTGAACTTCATTGCTTCCATTGCTGTAGCGATTGTAAACTGAGCTTCGGCTTGGCAAAACCAAATACTGAGCTTTTCTACCTAAAAGGAAGGAAGCTTTATGCTTCCTTATTGATTTTTGGAGTACTCACAGGATTTCCCCCATCAAGGCCACTTCCTGTTGGCATTTGACTATTTTTATTAAACACCGTCTGTGACGAATTCCAGCAGATCCAGCGTTGGACAATTTGCCGATAATTACATTGCAGTTTTATTTTATTTTTTAAATTTAATTTAATTTTATTTTTTATTTTTCCCCTCGCCAATCACGTCGGGCACTTATTGGTGGTGTCTAATTAAGGTAAGTCCGCAGCTTGTGGTCTTGCGGTAGCATTCTCGTTTCTCGCGTATGAGGTCCCGGGTTTGATTCCTGGCAGGGTCAGGGATTTTTCCTGCCTTGAGATGACTGGGTGGTGTTGTCATCTGCATTATCATCATTCATCCCCATTGCGGTTGGAGGAAGGCAATGGCAAACCACCTCCACTAGAACCTTGTCTAGTACGGCGGTGTGGGTCTCCCGCATCGCCCCCTACGCTCCTCAGAGTATGGGACCTCTTCATTAACTAAGGTAAACACACACAAATAAGAACTCATAACTTCTTTATTGTTGTTGTTGTGGTCTTTAGTCCAGAGACTAGTTTGATGCAGCTCTCCATGCTACTCTGTCCTGTGCAAGTTTCTTCATCTCCCAGTACCTACTGCAACCTATCTCCTACTGAATCTGCTTAGTGTATTCATATCTTGGTCTCTCTCTCTGACATTTACACTCTAAACTGCCCTCCAGCACTAAATTGGTGATCCCTTGATGCCTCAGAACATGTCCTACCAACCGATCCCTTCTTCTAGTCAAGTTGTGCCACAAATATCTCCCCAAATTCTGTTCAGTACCTCATCATTACTTATGTGGTCTACCCATCTAATCTTCAGCATTCTTCTGTAGCACCACATTTCGAAAGCTTCTATTCTCTTCTTGTCCAAACTACTTATTGTACATCATTTCACTTCCATACGTGGCTACACTCCATACATATACTTTGAGAAAAGACTTCCTTATACTTAAATCTACACTCGATGTTAACAAATTTTTCTTCAGAAACGCTCTCCTTGCCATTGTCAATCTACATTTTTATCCTCTCTACTTCGACCGTTATCAGTTATTTTGCTCCCCAAATAGCAAAACTCATTTACTACTGTAAGTCTCTCGTTTCCTAATCTAATTCCCTCAGCATCACCTGATTTAATTCGACTACATTCCATTATCCTCGTTTTGCTTTTATTTATGTTCATCCACCTTTCAAGACACTATCCATTTCATTCAACTGCTCTTCCAGGTCCTTTGCTGTCTCTGACAGAATTATAATGTTATTGGCGAACCTCAAAGTTTTTATGTCTTCTCCATGGATTTTAATTCCTACTCCGAATTTTTCTTTTGTTTCCTATACTGCTTACTCAATATACAGATTGAATTACATCAGGGATAGGCTACAACCCTGCCTCAGTTCCTTTCCAACCACTGCTTCCCCTTCATGCCCCTCGACTCTTGTAACTGCTAGCTGGTTTCTATACAAATTGTAAATAGCCTTTCACTCCCTGTCTTTCACCCCTGCCACCTTCAGAATTTGAAAGAATGTGTTCCCGTCAATATTGTCAAAAGCTTTCTCTAAGCCTACAAATGCTAGAAACGTAGGTTTGCCTTTCCTTAATCTATTTACTGAGATAAGTCGTAGGGTCAGCATTGCCTCTCGTGTTTCAACATTTCTACGGAATCCGAACTGATCTTCCCCGAGGTCAGCTTCTACCAGTTTTTCCATTCGTCTGTAAAGAATTTATGTTAGTATTTTTCAGCCACGGATTAGTAAACTGATAGTTCGGTAATTTTCACATCCATCAACACCTGCTTTCTTTGGGACTGGAATTATTATATTCGTCTTGAAGTCTGAGGTTATTTCACCTTTCTCATAAATCTTGCTCACTAGATGTTTGAGTTTTGTCAGGGCTGGCTCTCCCAAGGCCGTCAGTAGTTCTAGTCCTTACACTTGTCCTCTAGCCATCCCTGCTTAGCCATTTTGCACTTCCTGTCGATCTCATTTTTGAGATGTTTGTATTCCTTTTTGCCTGGTTCATTTACTGTATTTTTGTATTTTCTCCTTTTATCACTTAAATTCGATATCTCTTCTGTTACCCAAGAATTTCTATTAGCCCACATCTTTTTACGTACTTGAACCTATGCTACCTTCACTACTTCATCCCTCAAAGCTACTCATTCTTCTACTACTTTATTTCTCTCCCCCATACTTGTCAATTGTTCCCTAATGCTTTCCCTGAAACTCTTTACAACCTCTGCTTATTTCAGTTTATCCAGGTCCCATCTCCTCAATTTCCCACCTTTTTGCAGTTTCTTCAGTTTTAATCTACAGTTCATAACCAATAGATTGTGCTCAGAGTCCACATCTGCCCCTGGAAATGTCTTACAATTTAAAACCTGCTTCCTAATCTTTGTCTTACCATTATATAATCTATCTGAAACCTTCCAGCCTACAATCAATTGCTGCTAAGAGTGGCCTAAAAATAGCATTTAACAAAACTGAATTCATCACGAACATCAAAGACGCTACTCCTCATATTGAAATACAATAAGAGAAAATCAAGCAGTCGAATAAATATAAATATCTTGGAGAAATAATTGCACCTGACGGTTCAGGAAATGCAGCTGTAGAAAGTAGATGTTCTAAACTAGAAGGTGCCTTTCATCTGTGCAAAGACTTATACTAAAGCAAAAGCCTGTCTTTAAACCTAAAACTTAGTCATTATAACACCATAATTAGACCGTCAGCTTTGCATGCATCAGAATGTTTAAACATGACAAAGAAAGGACCACTTCAAAAACTTGAAATAAAAGACTGGAAAATTTGGAGGTAAATCCTTCAACCTATCAAAGATACTGTGAATTATACGAACATAAAGAAGTCACTGTTACCAGCATGAGGAATTGGAGAATGATGTTTGTTGGTCATCTGGAAAGAATTTACAGGAAGCTAAAATTTCATTTGATGACATTCAGGAACGAGAAGTTTTCAGAGAAAAGGTCAAAATTAGTAAAAACCTTACTTCGCTTACTCCAGTTCCACGTCCTGCCTGCAAATGGTCAAAACCGAGAAAAGAAGCACAGTCAGCCAAAATGAAAATCTACTGGCAAAAGAGGAAAAGACAATCATCAGGGAAGAGATAAGAATCTTCGTGGTCCATAGAAGGCTGAAACAATGGGGGGGGGGGGGGGATCTGAAACCTTCCAGTATCTCCAGGCCTTTTCCACCTATACAACGTTCTTTCATGTCTCTTCCTTTTCTACTATCAAATTCCAGTCACCCATGACTATTAAATTTTCGTCTTCCTTCACTATCTGAATAATTTCCTTTTATCTCATCATACATCTCATCAATCTCTTCGTCATCTGCGGAGCTAGTTGGTATATAAACTTGTACTACTGTGGTAGGCATGGGCTTTGTGCCTATCTTGGCCACAATAATGCATTCACTATGCTGTTTGTAGTAGCTTACCCGCACTCCTATTTTTTTTAATTCATATTAAAACTACTCCTGCATTACCCCTATTTGATTTTGTATTTATAACCCTGTATTCACCTGACCGGAAGTGTGGTTCCTCCTACCACCAAACTTCACTAATTCCCACTACATCTAATTTAAACCTATCCACTTCCCTTTTTAAATTTTCTAACCTACCTGCCCAATGAAGGTATCTGACATTCCACACTCCGATCGGTAGAACGCGTTTTCTTTCTCTTGATAACAATGTCCTCCTGAGTAGTCCCCACCTGGAGATCCGAATGGGGGACTATTTTACGTCCGGAATATTTTACCCAAGAGGACGCCATCATCATTTAACCACACAGTAAAGCTGCCCTTGGGAAAAATTATGGCTGTAGTTTCCTCTTGCTTTCAGCCGTTTGCAGTACCAACACAGCAAGGCCGTTTTGGTTAGTGCTACAAGGCCAGATCAGTCAATCATCGAGATTGTTGCCCCTGCAACTATTGAAGAGGCTGCTGCCCCTTTTCAGGAACCTCACATTTGTCTGGCCTCTCCACAGATACCCCTTCGTTGTGGTTGCACCTACAGTACGGCTATCTATATCGTTGAGGCATGCAAGCCACCCCACCAATGGCAAGGTCTTTTGTAATACATGAATCAGTGTATTACTTAGGCAACGATACATTTGCAACTTTCTAAAACAAGACAATCTTCTTTTGTCTCTTGTGATGTGACAGACCATATGAAGGGCCTATTTCAATAGTGGTACAAGTCCATTTGTGTTCATTCTGAGACACAGAGTCCTTAAAGTTAAATGAGCACTGAAAAATCTGCAGTTGGAGGAGGAGGAGATTTAGTGTTTAACGTCCCGTCGACAACGAGGTCATTAGAGACGGAGCGCAAGCTCGGGTTAGGGAAGGATAGGGAAGGAAATCGGCCGTGCCCTTTCAAAGGAATCATCCCGGCATTTGCCTGAAGCAATTTAGGGAAATCATGGAAAACCTAAATCAGGATGGCCGGAGACGGGATTGAACCGTCGTCCTCCCGAATGCGAGTCCAGTGTGCTAACCACTGCACCACCTCGCTCAGTCTGCAGTTGGGATGCCAGAAATATAATGGAATATTTCTGGTATCTCAATTGCAGATTCAACGTCTTGAAAAAGGAATATTCCCAGATAGAATGAAGATTGCCAGAGTACTACCACTATTCAAAAAAGGCGATCAAATGTGCCCAGATAATTACTAACCAGTTAGCCTCCTTCCCATTTTGTCAAAAATCCTAGAATCCTGTTCCGTTACCTATGTATCCTTTGTCACAGATTACAGATATTGTGCATCCAATTTTATAGATTTTTACTGTTTTTAATGCAACTCTTGAGTATTTATCTGATCTTGAAACTATATGACTGTGAGTGAGTTGACTAAATGATAAGGACCCCTAACTTTAGGACGCTGTATCTCAGAATGAACAAAAATGGACTTGTACCAGTATTGAAATAAGCCCTTCATATACACTCCTGGAAATGGAAAAAAGAACACATTGACACCAGTCTGTCAGACCCACCATACTTGCTCTGGACACTGCGAGAGGGCTGTACAAGCAGTGATCACACGCACGGCACAGCGGACACACCAGGAACCGCGGTGTTGGCCGTCGAATGGCGCTAGCTGCGCAGCATTTGTGCACCGCCGCCGTCAGTGTCAGCCAGTTTGCCGTGGCATACGGAGCTCCATCTCAGTCTTTAACACTGGTAGCATGCCGCGACAGCGTGGACGTGAACCGTATGTGCAGTTGACGGGCTTTGAGCGAGGGCGTATAGTGGGCATGCGGGAGGCCGGGTGGACATACCGCCGAATTGCTCAACACGTGGGGCATGAGGTCTCCACAGTACATCGATGTTGTCGCCAGTGGTCGGCGGAAGGTGCACGTGCCCGTCAACCTGGGACCGGACCGCAGCGACGCACGGATGCACGCCAAGACCGTAGGATCCTACGCAGTGCCGTAGGGGACCGCACCGCCACTTCCCAGCAAATTAGGGACACTGTTGCTCCTGGGGTATCGGCGAGGACCATTCGCAACCGTCTCCATGAAGCTGGGCTACGGTCCCGCACACCGTTAGGCCGTCTTCCGCTCACGCCCCAACATCGTGCAGCCCGCCTCCAGTGGTGTGGCGACAGGCGTGAATGGAGGGACGAATGGAGACGTGTCGTCTTCAGCGATGAGAGTCGCTTCTGCCTTGGTGCCAATGATGGTCGTATGCGTGTTTGGCGCAGTGCAGGTGAGCGCCACAATCAGGACTGCATACGACCGAGGCACACAGGGCCAACACCCGGCATCATGGTGTGGGGAGCGATCTCCTACACTGGCCGTACACCTCTGGAGATCGTCGAGGGTACACTGAATAGTGCACGGTACATCCAAACCGTCATCGAACCCATCGTTCTACCATTCCTAGACCGGCAAGGGAACTTGCTGTTCCAACAGGACAATGCACGTCCGCAGGTATCCCGTGCCTCCCAACGTGCTCTAGAAGGTGTAAGTCAACTACCCTGGCCAGCAAGATCTCCGGATCTGTCCCCCATTGAGCATGTTTGGGACTGGATGAAGCGTCCTCTCACGCGGTCTGCACATCCAGCACGAACGCTGGTCCAACTGAGGCGCCAGGTGGAAATGGCATGTCAAGCCATTCCACAGGACTACATCCAGCATCTCTACGATCGTCCCCATGGGAGAATAGCAGCCTGCATTGCTGTGAAAGGTGGATATACACTGTACTAGTGCCGACATTGTGCATGCTCTGTTGCCTGTGTCTATGTGCCTGTGGTTGTGTTAGTGTGATCATGTGATGTATCTGACCCCAGGAATGTGTCAATAAAGTTTCTCCTTCCTGGGACAATGAATTCACGGTGTTCTTATTTCAATTTCCAGGAGTGTATCTATGAAGCCAACCTTATCGGTGTCAAAATACTCACTAACACACACCAAAACACCAACAGTTCTTCTAGATATGGAAGCTGAGACATTTTTGTTTGTTATCGAGGAGGACTGGCATACAATATTATTTAAAATATAGACTTTTTTCTGCTCAGTGTCTGGGTGTGAATCTTTTGATCAGTAAGAATAGAAAAAAATTCTTATTATGTCCATTAACAACTGATTAAGCACACAGCTGCATCTACAATTTTAGGAATGAACGTATACCTGTAAATAATTACTTGATATTTTCACTCACTGTGGCCTCTTAGGGACTAATAGAGTCCAAATGGCAGATGGCCGGTTAAAGTGTAAGCATATAATTTGAAGGGATCCTCAACACAGAGCAAGGGAGTGTGCAGATACAAGCATATACACTCTCATGACACACCTGTGTCTACCTTTAGTCTGAGTGCTCACAACTTTAGCGATAGGCCAAAATCAATAACTTGCCCCTGGGAGGGCCATAAGGTCTACAACAAACAGAAATTACAGTCAGTCATACCACATACTCAGTGGTAAACAATGTTCAGGTACCAGATTAACATTGCAAAATACTTGTTTGGCAATTACAGAAACCTCCAGATTGACCCACATAGCCCCAAAAGGGGTCACTGATAGGCAGAAAGGAACTGGATTTCTAGCCAGCTCACACTGGGGAAGGATTAACAGTCCTTAAGTACAGTACTTACTGAATAGTCTTCACAGATAATTTCAAACAAATGCCAAGGAGGCCAGTAGCTTCAGGACTCCAGGAAGGCACCAGATAATACTGTATAATATGTTAGCAAAAAGGCGACTATGGAAAAGGATAGTGTGATGCTCTCATCAAAAACAGAAAAGTTGAACAGTTCGTTGTGTAAAGAATGTAATAAAAAGGTGATGAAAGGAATCTTATGTGTTAGATGCAGTTGCTGGTTACACAAAAGGTGCGCAAAATGAACTTAAAATACATCAGTGATGATTATTTATGGACACGTCATGGCTGTTTACATTTCGAAACATCCAAACTTGAAAAAAACAGTGAAAACAAAAAGCGAAATTATAAAGATATTACAAGGTGATATTAAGGTGTTGAAAAGTGAAGTCTTCACTCTAAAGCAAGAAAATGATAAATTATTACGAGAAAAAGAAATCAGTGTGTCTGAAAACTGTGAAACAAAAACAAAACAAAACAACATTGTGACAATTCACATGCCTATACTAACAGTAGGATGTAGATGAAGACGAAATGGGAGATACGATACTGCGTGAAGAGTTTGACAGAGCACTGAAAGACCTGAGTCGAAACAAGGCCCCCGGAGTAGACAACATTCCATTGGAACTACTGACGGCCTTGGGAGAGCCAGTCATGACAAAACTCTACCAGCTGGTGAGCAAGATGTATGAGACAGGCGAAATACCCTCAGACTTCAAGAAGAATATAATAATTCCAATCCCAAAGAAAGCAGGTGTTGACAGATGTGAAAATTACCGAACTATCAGTTTAATAAGTCACAGCTGCAAAATACTAACGCGAATTCTTTACAGACGAATGGAAAAACTGGTAGATGCGGACCTCGGGGAGGATCAGTGTGGATTCCGTCGAAATGTTGGAACACGTGAGGCAATACTGACCTTACGACTTATCTTAGAAGAAAGATTAAGAAAAGGCAAACCTACGTTTCTAGCATTTGTAGACTTGGAGAAAGCTTTTGACAATGTTGACTGGAATACTCTCTTTCAAATTCTAAAGGTGGCAGGGGTAAAATACAGGGAGCGAAAGGCTATTTACACTTTGTGCAGAAACCAGCTGGCAGTTATAAGAGTCGAGGGACATGAAGGGGAAACAGTGGTGGCTCATCTATTGATGAGCAACAGAAGAGGAATAAGCCAGCAGTTTCAGTGCCGAGACGGAATATTACAGCCTCATCAGAAGTGAAGTGCTCAGCATCAAAAGAGCTAACAATGGTACATCTACAGAAGAAAGCAGGTGTTGACAGATGTGAAAATTACCGAACTATCAGTTTAATAAGTCACAGCTGCAAAATACTAACGCGAATTCTTTACAGACGAATGGAAAAACTGGTAGATGCGGACCTCGGGGAGGATCAGTGTGGATTCCGTCGAAATGTTGGAACACGTGAGGCAATACTGACCTTACGACTTATCTTAGAAGAAAGATTAAGAAAAGGCAAACCTACGTTTCTAGCATTTGTAGACTTGGAGAAAGCTTTTGACAATGTTGACTGGAATACTCTCTTTCAAATTCTAAAGGTGGCAGGGGTAAAATACAGGGAGCGAAAGGCTATTTACACTTTGTGCAGAAACCAGCTGGCAGTTATAAGAGTCGAGGGACATGAAGGGGAAACAGTGGTGGCTCATCTATTGATGAGCAACAGAAGAGGAATAAGCCAGCAGTTTCAGTGCCGAGACGGAATATTACAGCCTCATCAGAAGTGAAGTGCTCAGCATCAAAAGAGCTAACAATGGTACATCTACAGAAGAGGAATGCAGTAACTCCAGCTCACTGAAGTAATTTTTTGTGATGGTTGCCAGATAAATGGCAAAAAGTAAAGTATCGGAGGAGTAAATACCTCAGTCAATAAATTAATAATGACACATCAAAACATTCAATCAATCAAAAAGAAACTCTTAAACTTACAAGTAGCTGTAGAAAGCAATGGTATAAGACCCACTGTTCTCTGTGTAACTGAACATTGGCTAAAAACAATGAAATAACTTGTATAAACTTAGACAATTATAAGTTAGTATATGCTTTTGCAGAAAGAATTAAAAAAAAAAATGGAGATAACTGCATATTTGTTAGAGATTGCATCTCCTGCCCTGTAACTGAAATTCCATTTTTTGCAAGAACAAGTTAATTTTATGTGGAGACTTGAATATTACTCATGTTACCTGTATTCGGCAACTGAAAAAGAGATAAGAAAAATAATAGAGAAACTAAAAAATAAAGCATCCACAGACATAAATGGCCTGTCAAATAAAATTTTGAAGCTAACTGCTAGGGAAATTGCTAAACCCCTTTGTCATTTAGTCAACTCACGTCTCGAAAAAGGAATATTCCCAGATAGAACGAAGATTGCCAGAGTACTACCACTATTCATAAAAGGTGATCAAATGTGCCCAGATAATTACTAACCAGTTAGCCTCCTTCCCATTTTGTCAAAAATCCTAGAAAAAATAATATTTGTTAGGTTAATGGCATTTTTTGATAAAAACTGTATCACAAATGGTAGACAGGTTGGGTTCCAGAAGGAAAAATCTACAGTGTCAGGTGCATTTGAACTTATTAATATAATCTCTGCAGGCCTAGATCAAGATCAAATCCTGGTTAGTGTTTTCTATGACTTATCTAAAGCTTTTGATCTGGTCAGTCACCACATATTAATAATGAAGCTACACCACTGTGGAATTAGAGGAACTGCTCTCTTGCTATGGTAGTCATTTCTACAGAACCGAAAACAAGCAGTGGAAGGGTCACACAATCAAGGGAAACAGCTAGCAGAACTACAAGATATAAAACATGGGGTGCCACAGGTTAGTATTCTAGGACTCCTACTTTTCCTTACATACATAAATGATTCACCTTGTAACATAGACAGTGAATCGATACTCTTCGCAGATGACACAACAAGCATAACTGTGAGACCGAGCTTACAGGAGGCCATAAGTAAAAGTAATCAAACAGTTGAAATGATCACCCTCTGGCTTGAAGTGAATGGGTTAATTCTCAATTACAATAAAACTAATGCAATCCTATTTGATAACGACAAAAGAAAAACAAGTGGACTGACAAATTTGCAAGAGCTAGATGTAAGAGTAGTTGAAATTGCAAAATTTTTAAGGATCACCGTGAACAGTTGTTGGATGGAAAGATCGTATTTCCAATATAAGCAATAAACTTAGCAGTGCTGTTTTTGCTCCAATACAAATTAAGCCACTAAGAACTGAAGATGATGTGCCCATGGTGTATTTTTCATACTTCAATGCTATAATAAGCTATGCTATAGAAATCTGGGGCCACTTGACTGAGGCAATTAAAATATTCAAATTACAGAAGAGAGAAATTAGAATAATAGGAAACAAAAGAACAAGAGATAGTTGCAAGCCTCTTTTCAAAAAATATAAGCTTCTAACCTTCTACAGCTTATAAATATATAAAATTATGCTCCTTGCTTAGGATCATAAAGATAAATTCAACAAAAATGAAGATGTACACCACCAACACATCAGTAACACCAAGAAATTAAGAATTCCGCAGCATAACACAACTCAATATGAGAGAAGCAGTGGTTACATGGCAGGAAGGTTGTTCAATTCTTTACCATCACAAATCACTAATGCCAAATCGAAGGATAAGTTAAAAGAGTCAATCGAACAATAGCTATTAGAAACTCCTTTATATTTAGTCAGAGAATCTCTTTCAAAAGAAAATAACTTAAGCAAACAGGCATAGTACACTAAAACAAAAATGAACACAGGTATAGAGAAAAAGAAAAAGTAAATGTCTTAACTTCTTAACAGCATTGTTTTATCTAAATATTTTGTTTTCTACAGTATTATTGCTGTTAAATCTTTTTATAAATGTAAACAAAACAGGATTTAGAATATGTAATAATAATAATAATAATAAAATTTGTCATTCAGCTGATTGCAGCAATAGACAAAGACAAGAGCATATATTTCTACATAAACTACTACATTGATGCAAATTGGTTTACCAAAAATAGGTACACATTAGAATACAGTATTCTCATCTTCAAAAATTTCATCAATGGTGTAAAATGGATTGTTCACTAGTAGCTTCTATAATTTACCTTAAAAATATTTACAGACAGTTCTTCAAAGTCAGCACTTAGTCTATTAAACATCCTTAGTCCAAGAAATAGGTAGGAATTCTGTGATTTTGATAATCTATGATATGGCACATATACTGAAGTTCTGTTTCTAGTATTATGGCTATGAATATCACTTATTTTGTAACTGTCTTTGTTGTGGTCTTCAGTCCAGTGACTGCTTTGATTCAGCTCTCCATGCTACTCTGTCCTGTGCAAGCTTCTTCATCACCCAGTACCTACTGCGACCTAAATCCTTCTGAATCTGCTTAGTGTATTCATATCTTGGTCTCCCTCTATGATTTTTACCCTCCACACTGCCCTCCAGTACTAAATTGGTGATCCCTTGATGCCTCAGAACATGTCCTACCAACCAATCCATTCTTCTAGTCGAGTTGAGCCACAAATTTCTGTTCAATACCTCATCATTAGCTATGTGATCTACCCATCTAATCTCCAGCATACTTCGTAGCACCACATTTCAAAAGCTTCTATTCTCTTCTTGTCCAAACTACTTATTGTACATCATTTCACTTCCATACGTGGCTACACTCCATACACATACTTTGAGAAAAGACTTCCTTACACTTAAATCTACACTCGATTTTAACAAATTTCTCTTCAGACACGCTCTCCTTGCCATTGCCAGTCCACATTTTATATCCTCTCTACCTCGACCATCATAAGTTACTTTGCTCCCTAAATAGCAAAACTCATTTACTACTGTAAGTCTCTCATTTCCTAATCAAATTCCCTCAGCAACACCTGATTTAATTTGACTACATTCCATTATCCTCATTTTGCATTTGTTGATGGTCATCTTATATCCTCCTTTGAAGACACTGTCCATTCTGTTCAGCTGGCCTTCCACATCCTTTGCTGTCTCTGACAGAATTACAATGTCATCGGTGAACCTCAGAGTTTTTATTTCTTCTCCATGGTTTTTAATTCCTACTCCAAATTTTTCTTTTGTTTCCTGTATTGCTTACTCAATATACAGATTGAATAACATCGGAGATAGGCTACAACCCCGTCTCACTCTCTTCCCAACCACTGTTTCCCCTTCATGTCCCTCGACTCTTATAACTGCCAGCTGGTTTCTGCACAAAGTGTAAATAGCTTTTCGCTCTCTGTCTTTTACCCCTGCCACCTTCAGAATTTGAAAGAGAGTATTTCAGTCAACATTGTCAAAAGCTTTCTCTAAGTCTACAAATGCTAGAAGTGTAGATTTGCTTTTCCTTAATTTTTCTTCTAAGGTAAGTCATAAGGTCTGTATTGCCTCTCGTGTTTCAACATTTCTACGGAATCCGAACTGATCTTCCCCGAGGTCAGCTTCTACCAGTTTTTCCATTCGTGTGTGAAGAATTTATGTTAGTATTTTTCAGCCACGGATTAGTAAACTGATAGTTCGGTAATTTTCACATCCATCAACACCTGCTTTCTTTGGGACTGGAATTATTATATTCTTCTTGAAGTCTGAGGTTATTTCACCTTTCTCATAAATCTTGCTCACTAGATGTTTGAGTTTTGTCAGGGCTGGCTCTCCCAAGGCCGTCAGTAGTTCTAATGGAATGTTGTCTACTACTGGACCCTTGTTTTGACTTAGGTCTTTCAGTGCTCTGTCAAACTCTTCATGCAGTATCATATCTCCCATATCATCTTCATCTACATCGTCTTCCATTTCCACAATATTGTCCTCAAGAACATCATCTTTGTATAGATCCTCTATATACTCCTTCCACCTTTCTGCTTTCCCTTCTTTGCTTAGAACTGGGTTTCCATCTGACCTCTTGATATTCATGCAAGTAGTTCTCTTTTCTCCAAAGGTCTCTTTAATTTTCCTGTAGGCAGTATCTATTTTACCCCTAGTGATATGCACCTCTACATCCTTACATTTGTCCTCTAGCCATCCCTGCTTAGCCATTTTGCACTTCCTGTCGATCTCATTTTTGAGATGTTTGTATTCCTTTTTGCCTGGTTCATTTACTGTATTTTTGTATTTTCTCCTTTTATCACTTAAATTCGATATCTCTTCTGTTACCCAAGAATTTCTATTAGCCCACATCTTTTTACGTACTTGAACCTATGCTACCTTCACTACTTCATCCCTCAAAGCTACTCATTCTTCTTCTACTTTATTTCTCTCCCCCATACTTGTCAATTGTTCCCTAATGCTTTCCCTGAAACTCCTTACAACCTCTGCTTATTTCAGTTTATCCAGGTCCCATCTCCTCAATTTCCCACCTTTTTGCAGTTTCTTCAGTTTTAATCTACAGTTCATAACCAATAGATTGTGCTCAGAGTCCACATCTGCCCCTGGAAATGTCTTACAATTTAAAACCTGGTTCCTAATCTCTGTCTTACCATTATATAATCTATCTGAGACCTTCCAGTATCTCCAGGGTTGTTCCATGTATACAACCTTCTTTCATGATTCTTGAACCAAGTGTTAGCTATGATTAAGTTATGCTCTGTGCAAAGTTCTACCAGGCGACTTCCTCTTTCATTCCTTACTCCCTATTCCACGTTCACCTACTACGTTTCCTTCTCTTCCTTTTCCTACTATCGAGTTCCAGTCACTCATGACTATTAAATTTTCATCTCCCTTCACTATCTGAATAATTTATTTTATCTCATCATACATTCCATCAATCTCTTCATTATTTGCAGAGCTAGTTGGCTTATAAACTTGTACTACTGTGGTAGGTGTGGTCTTCGTATCTACCTTGGCCACAATAATGCAATCACTATGCTGTTTGTAGTAGCTTACCCACATTCCTATTTTCCTATTCATTATTAAACCTATTCCTCCATTACCTCTGTTTGATTTTGTATTTACAACCCCGGATTCACCTGACCAGAAGTCTTGTTCCTCCTGCCACTGAACTTCTCTAATTTCCACTATATCTATCTTGAATCTATCCATTTCCCTTTTTAAATTTTCTATCATACCTGCCCGATTAAGGGATCTGTCATTCCTCACTTTGATCCGTAGAAGGCCTATTTTCTTTCTTCTGATAACAGTTATGTAACTATGATGTTAATTTCCAGAAATGTTGCTAAAATTTATTAGTTATGTTGCAAAACTATAGTTAGAATCAGTAAAAGTAATGTATTTTATCGGAAAACTGACAAAGCAAATATGTACTTGGACTTACTCCATAGATGTACATCATGAGCTGCTAAATAAATATCCCACTACTTGTGTCTGTGGACAAGTTGTTCAATACATCTTGGTGTATTTAGCACACCATGACTGACTGACTGACTGATGTACTTCATAACCAGTGTTGCACACAGTGACAGTCGCTCCATGCATGCAAAACTAACTGGTAGCAATGGTCAACGCTGCAGGAAAACGCTGGCCCCAACAGTCAACTGTTTCAGTATGCTACAATCACCAGATACACCTGTCCAGCTCCATGTTTCCGTGGAAGACCCAGGCATAAGACCTACCCAATCCACCCACCCAGCACTTCCCATTGTAGTTCTGTTTAGACTTATCTTACACTATCACAAGCTGGGCCACCATTTGAAAGCAGCAGTGTTGCATAACAGCTCTGCTGCAATCACTGCTCAGATTTTTATACTTCTATGGCCAACCTGCCAGCTGTCCACCACAATGAATGCCACTGCCAAACTGTGGCCAAGAGCATGGTAGACTGGCCTGTGGTAAACATGCAGCTACGGTCCTCACACACCCCATCCAACAGTTCCCGTTTCCTCTGTCCTATCTCCTCCTCCCAATTCATGTCCCCTCACCCTCACTGTTCACCACTCTCCGCCAATGCACTCAGTTGACAGCTGTCTGCCAACTCACCCATTGATCTTTTCACATTCTCTGCTCTTCTTCTCCTCCTCCCAACACAGCACCTGGCAGCATTGTCCCTACATGTTCTACCAGGCAGCACTCTTTTTGTGCCCACCCATATCCAGCTATCCTTCACCTTTCCCAATCCCACTCCAGATTGCTACTTTTGTTCAGTGTGAGAGTTGCATTCTGGCTGCAGTGGCTAGAGATAGTGTACATGTGTGCATGAGGTGTGCCTGATAGGTGTAAATGTGTGTATCTTTTCTTTTCTGAAGGAGCCTTTGGCCAAAAGTTCAATGTGAAACAATCCTTTGGATGTGCCTGTCTACAAATTAGTGTGTTATCTTTATAGTCAGTAGCAGTCTATCCTTTTCATAATATTGTTGATATTCCGACATGGACTCCCCACTCTTCAAAAGTTTCATACATGTTCATAAAATGAAACTGAATATATGCACAGCAATGTCATGTCAACATACAGCAAACAATGGGAAGAAAGGGCAAGTAAAGCTTGAAGCAAAATGTTGAAAGTGATAACACTCAACCAGTACTGCTAATAAATACCATTTCATTAAGCATTTCTAAAGGTGAGATAATAAGTAGTTGTGTGCTTACATGGCATATTCAACTTAATGTTACAGGGAAGCCAATGAGAAATCACTAAAGAATGTCATACCAATAATAAGGATGATAATAAAAGTCTAAGCTCTCAGTATGAAGGTTTTCTTAAGGATGACTTGTCCAAAACACAAACAAATGAGTAAAGCAGTTGCGTTTCAGGTTACCCTGCTATACAACTCTCAAAAACTGCTAGGCAACAGGGGTAGAAAATTTAGTGTCTGACTTCTGGCTGTAATTCTGTCATTCATTGCTGTGTATGTATGTTTATAACATCCAATGAAGACAATTATATGTGATTCTTGTTGCTCAAACTGAATTCTGTTTCACATAACTGCTTAACAATACTTTACTAAAGATTCAACATGCCACAAAGTTTTTCCAGTTGAAAATGAGTGTATGGTGTAACTATAAATGTTCATGGAGAATGGTATGGTGCTTTTTTCAGGTAGATACCATGATTGTAAAAATAAATATCAAGGAAAAGATCTGACATCTAGTGTAAGAGCTTCCCACACATCTCTTAGTTGCAATGTAAACTACACATCAATTTGTTGATAAGTTATCAAAATCCCTGGACCACAAAAGTAAAAATCATCAACCTGTGTCACCACACTAGATCACAATTATAGTAAGAACTTGAAGCAACAGACTACATAAGGGACGGCATTTGTGGCAAATCATAAAACTTAATCACAAGTTGTGACATAGTCACAAATTGAACAGTGACCCGAATATAGAATAAATTTCCTTTACTTTAGACCTATGGCCACAAATATTTTGTCATCAGACTACTGGTTTCAGTCTGTAACGAGCATCTTCAGACCTGTTATATAAAAACATGTCCTAATATACTGGATAATTTACGTTTAGCACCTGATGGCGCCACTATGGGCCAGTATATTAGGACATGTTTTTATAAAACAGATCTGAAGGTGGTCATTATAAACCAAACACGGTAGTCTTTTGACAAAAAATTTGTTACCACAGATGTAAAGGAAATGTTATTGTTGTTGTGGTCTTCAGTCCTGAGACTGGTTTGATGCAACTCTCCATGCTACTCTATCCTGTGCAAGCTTCTTTACCTCCCAGTACCTAATCCAGCCTACATCCTTCTGAATCTGCTTAGTGTATTCATCTCTTGGTCTCCCTCTATGATTTTTACCCTCCACACTGACCTCCAGTGCTAAATTGGCGATCCCTTGATGCCTCAGAACATGTCCTACCAACCGATCCCTTCTTCTGGTCAAGTTGTGCCACAAACTCCTCTTCTCCACAATTCTGTTCAATACCTTCTCATTAGTTATGTGATCTACCCATCTAATCTTCAGCATTCTTCTGTAGCACCACATTTCGAAAGCTTCTATTCTCTTCTTGTGTAAACTATTTATCATCCATGTTTCACTACCATACATGGCTACACTCCATACAAATACTTTCAGAAGCGAAAGCCTGACACCTAAATCTGTATTTGATGTTAACAAATTTCTCTTCTTCAGAAACGCTTTCCTTGCCATTGCCAGTCTACATTTTATATCCTCTCTACTTTGACCATTATCAGTTATTTTGCTCCCCAAATAGCAAAACTCCTTTACTACTTTAAGTGTCTCATTTCCTGATCTAATTCCCTCAGCATCACCCGACTTAATTCGACTACATTCCATTATCCTTGTTTTGCTTTTGTTGATGTTCATCGTATACCCTCCTTTCAAGACACTGTCCATTCCGTTCAACTGGTCTTCCAAGTCCTTTGCTGTCTCTGACAGAATTACAATGCCATCTGTGAACCTCAAAGTTTTTATTTCTTCTCCATGGATTTTAATACCTACTCTGAACTTTTCTTGTTTCCTTTACTGCTTGCTCAATATACAGATTGAATAGCATCGGCAAGAGGCTACAACCCTGTCTCACTCCCTTCCCAACCACTGCTTCCCTTTCATGCCCCTCTACTCTTACAATTGCCATCTGCTTTCTGTACAAATTGTAAATAGCATTTCGCTCCCTGTATTTTACCCCTGCCACCTTCAGAATTTGAAAGAGAGTATTCCAGTCAACATTGTCAAAAGCTTTCTCTAAGTCTACAAATGCTAGAAATGTAGGTTTGCCTTTCCTTAATCTTTCTTCTAAGATAAGTCGTAGGGTCAGTATTGCCTCACATGTTCCAACAATTCAACGGAATCCAAACTGATCTTCCCCGAGGTCAGCCTCTACCAGTTTTTCCATTCATCTGTAAAGAATTGGCGTTAGTATTTTGCAGCTGTGACTTATTAAACGGATAGTGGGGTAATTTCACATCTGTCAACACCTGCTTTCTTTGGGATTGGAATTATTATATTCTTCTTGAAGTCTGAGGGTATTTCGCCTGTCTCATACATCTTGCTCGCCAGATGATAGAGTTTTATCAATACTGCCTCTCCCAAGGCGGTCAGTAGTTCTAATGGAATGTTGTCTGCTATCGGCCCCTTGTTTTGACTTAGGTTTTTCAGTGCTCCGTCAAACTCTTCACGCAGTATTGTATCTCCAATTTCATCTTCATCTACCTCCTCTTCCATTTACATAATATTGTCCTAAAGAACATCGCGCCTGTATAAACCCTCTATGTACTCCTTCCACCTTTCTGCTTTCCCTTCTTTGCTTAGAACTGGGTTTCCATCTGAGCTCTTGATATTCATGCAAGTGGTTCAAGGTAAATGCATAAAAGAACATAATTACGATACTTACAGCCTTGACAAATTATTAACATCCATCACACGAAAACCACTGTATTCATTTTGCACAAACTATCTCAGGTAAGGACATTACACACTATCTCATTAATAAAAGTACAAGCTACGCAAATTCAGTCACTTATTGCTATCAGCAAGGTATACCATTTGAGTGTAGACCTAAGTCTGGCAAGAAGTTTATTGCCCATGGTTAAAGAATAAATGGTAAAAAATTGTTACTGCTATGTTTAACTATGCAAACCTATCATGCACTGCATGACAAAACATAAATTATTAAGTTCTACAACTTTAGTAGATATAGGATAACAGTATTTAGTATCTACAAACCTAAACTTTGCACAAGTCTTTAATTAGTTTATGAAATAAAAAAGGGGTTGGTGTGGCAGGGAATTGTAATAAGCAATATAAGGATATGATGGCTGACAAGTAAGCCTGGTAGGTAAGGGGTACTCACTATGGCATGAGACACATCTTCTGTCAGATGGGAGAAGGAGAGGAGATGCGGCTCTGTAAGGCACGAAAGGTGTGAACGGAAGGCATGGTAGTGTAAGGGAAGAGGGAAAGTTTGTACTGCTGGAGAACTGAATGCAGAGATGGGACGTAGGGCTCAAGTGGCAAGAAGCACAAAGAGGAGAGGCAATGGCAGTGCAGCCACACAAACTTTGTGCCTGCTAAGGTGACGTTAAAGCGGGCAAAGGTTTTTAAATGAACAGCTGATTAAAAGTGCCAGAGGCAGAGAACCACTTATGTACAAAATAGAGTAAAACTGTCATTTTACAGAAAATTAGATATCAATGTTGATTTGTGGAGGTGCATTTAAATATATGAAAAGCATTTTGTTGAAATTAAATACTGAAAAAAGTAAAATTTTGTCTCTGTGATAAGGCAAACAGTTGTGATTTCAGCAGACAAAATAAAGAATACAACATTTAAGATTTTGATGGTATTCTAACGAGTTTCTGTTTGTAACTTCAGCAGATCCTAAATTCATCAAACATTGGCCACCTTCTACACAGTTTGCAATGACTTGCTTTCAAACACAGCAGGGGCATGTCAGTATACAGGTATACTAATATCTAAAGGTGTCAGTGAGTATTGCAACTTCAGGTTTGGACAAAAATAATGCTATTAAAACAATTGAGCTGGAGAGAAATGTATGTATACTGCTTTGAATATCAAAGTAGAATATGACAGTGTTATGAAAAGAGTAGATTGCTACTCACCAGATAGTGGAGACACTAAGTCAGAGATAGGCACGGAAAAATAAAATAGAAAAAAACCTTCAAGCCAGAAGGTCTTCTTAAATGGACAAAACACTTATACACACGACCACTGTCTCTGACTACCAGGGAAGGGGGGAGGGGGGGGGGGGGTATATTTCAAAAGAATGCCTTCATGCCAAAAACTTACATGTATAGCAGTTTTTTCATTTACCTATCTGTGACTTAACATCTCCACTATATGGTGAGTAGCGGTCTATCCTTTTCAAAATATTGTCATTGTTTCATCTTGGGTTTTCCATTGTTTAAAGTAGAAACATTAAAAGAAAAAAGGCATATCAACTCTCATAGTTGATGCACTGAAAGAAAGTGTGGAAATGGTTGGTCCATGTTGGAGACAGACACATTCAGCTGCATAACAGTGCAACGTTAGGTATAGACAGTTGTTCAGCAGTGCAGGGAGAATGAGTAAAAAGAAGATTATGGCTTTCTGGGCTGGTGAGTTGGTGTTGCTAAGTCCATAACCTTTATGTTCACTTACAGGGTAACAATTATTGAACCACATGAAATAAAACCATAATAGGGTTTGTGTTAGAACATTGAAACTGTGAGGATGGTCACTAGGCATGATTGGAATTTTGATGTGAACGTGGTTTGGTTTAGCAATGAAGCCTACTTTCATTTGGACGGGTTCGCCAATAAGCTAAACTGGTGCATTTGGGGGACTGAGAATCCGCATATCACAATTGAGAAGTCTCTTTACTGTCAACAGGTGACTGTGTGGTGCACAGTTTCGTGTGGTGCACAGTTTCCAGTCATGGAATAATTGGTGCAATATTCCTCGATGGCACAGTAACTACTGAATGGTACATGAAGGTTTTGGAAGATGATTTCATCTCCATCAAAATGACCCTGATTTCAGCAAGATGTTGTTCACGCAAGGTGGAGCTCAACCCCATCAAAGCAAGAGTGAGATGTCCTGGGGGAGCACTTTGGGGACCACGTTCTGGCTCTGGGGTTCCCAGAGGCCACTGGCATTGGTCTTGATTGGCCATCATATTCTCTGGATCTGAACACATGTGATGCCTTTTGTGGGGCTACATTAAAGACAAGGTGTACAGGAATCAACCCAAAACCATTGATGAGCTGAAAACGGCCATTCAGGAGGTCATCGATAGCACTGATATTCTGACACTTCAGTGGGTCATGCAAAATTTCATTATTCATGTGCACCACATCGTAGCCAATGATGCAGGCATATTTAACATTTCATAACCAAAATCTGATTGTATGTAGTGACTTGTACTTGTTGAATGAAGTGTGTGCTCACCATACTTTGTAACTAATTTACTTTTTTTCATACAGTTCAATAATGGAGAGTGGGTATATGGAGAGTGCGTGTTATTTGACCAACTGGAAAAGGCACCAGAATGTTATCGAAGAGAAACAGCTTGAGGAACTTAGTGCAGCAGATAGTGCTATTGTTACATTGCAAACTAGGTGGCACACTTAGGATGTTAAAAACAGGCTGTAAACATACTTATGGGCACAAAACTTGTGACACAAGGGTATACATATTTTTGAAAGGTTCACTTCGTAATGGTCCATGAAAGTGAATACAACCAGCATAGCCATCTCAAGGAGGAGGGTGAGTCTGGCAACAAAGCATAATACCAATGCAATCTTACAGTTCTAGAAGAAACCCATGACATCACAATTCTCCAACAAGACTGAATAATGAAAATCAGATGCCAAAGATCTATACAACAAATTAGAAAGAGCGCCATTTAACACCTAAAAGCCTACACTCTTACATTTATGAATTGGTCCCTCATATAAAAACTAAATTTAATCATGGCAGAGAAGGGAAAGAAGTGGCAGAACCTCCTTGCGTGACTAGCTTATCGCAAGATGACAGTTATGCCAGGCCATGAGTTTTCTACCATGTGGTCCACTAATTGCAACAAGTGTCACCGGTGACAGAAGCTGCAACTTTAAAACTACTCCAAAAGCAACCTGTTGCCTGAGCTCTAAACATAGTGCAGTAAATGTTGTTGTTGTCTATAGTCCTGAGACTGGTTTGATGCAGAACTCCATGCTACTCTATCCTGTGCAAGCTTCTTCATCTCCCAGTACTTACTGCAACCTACATCCTTCTGAATCTGCTTAGTGTATTCATCTCTTGGTCTCCCTCTACTATTTTTACCCTCCACACTGCCCTCCAATGCTAAATTGGTGATCCCTTGATGCCTCAGAACATGTCCTACCAACCAGTACCTTCTAATTGTCAAGTTGTGCCACAAACTCCTCTTCTCCCCAATTCTATTCAATACCTCCTCATTACTTAAGTGATCTACCCATCTAATCTTCATCATTCTTCTGTAAGATCAGATTTCGAAAGCTTCTTTTCTCTTCTTGTCCAAACTATTTATCATCCATGTTTCACTTCCATACGTGGCTACACCCCATACAAATACAATCAGAAACGACTTCCTGACACTTAAATCTATACTCGATGTTAACAAATTTCTCTTCTTGAGAAACGCTTTCCTTGCCATTGCCAGTCTACATTTTACATCCTCTCTACTTCTACCATCAGTTATTTTGCTCCCCAAATAGAAAAACTCCTTTACTACTTTAAGTGTCTCATTTCCTAATCTAATTCCCTCAGTATTATACAACCTAATTCGACTACATTCCATTATCCTCGTTTTGCTTTTGTTGATGTTCATCTTATATCCTCCTTTCAAGAAAACTGTCCATTCCATTCAACTGGTCTTCCAAGTCCTTTGCTGTCTCTGACAGAATTACAATGTCATCCACGAAACTCAACGTTTTATTTCTTCTCCATGGACTTTAATACCTACACTGAATTTTTCTTTTCTTTCGTTTACTGCTTGCTCAATATACAGATTGAATAACATCGGGGACAGGCTACAACCCTGTCTCACTCCCTTCCCAACCACTGCTTCCCTTTCATGCCCCTCTAATCTTTACAACTGCCATCTACTTTCTGTACAAATTGTAAATAGCCTTTCGCTCCCTGTATTTTACCCCTGCCACCTTTAGAATTTGAAAGAGAGTATTCGTCAACATTGTCAAAAGCTTTCTCTAAGTCTACTAATGCTAGAAATGTAGGTTTGCCTTTTCTTAATCTTTCTTCTAAGATAAGTCGTAAGGTCAGTATTGCCTCACGTGTTCCAACATTTCTACGGAATCCAAACTGATCCTCCCCGAGGTCCGCATCTACCAATTTTTCCATTCGTCTGTAAAGAATTCGCGTTAGTATTTTGCAGCTGTGACTTACTAAACTGATAGTTCGGTAATTTTCACATCTGTCAGAACCTGCTTTCTTTGGGATTGGAATTATTATATTCTTCTTGAAGTCTGAGGGTGTTTCACCTGTCTCATACATCTTGCTCACCAGCTGATAGAGTTTTGTCATGACTGGCTCTCCCAAGGCCGTCAGTAGTTCTAATGGAATGTTGTCTACTCCAGGGGTCTTGTTTCGACTCAGGTCTTTCAGTGGTCTGTCAAACTCTTCACGCAGTATCTTACCTCCCATTTCGTCTTCATCTACATCCTCTTCCATTTCCATAATATTCTCCTCAAGTACATCGCCCTTGTATAAACCTTCTATATACTCCTTCCACCTTTCTGCCTTCCCTTCTTTGCTTAGAACTGGGTTGCCATCTGAGCTCTTGATATTCATACACATGGTTCTCTTCTCTCCAAAGGTCTCTTTAATTTTCCTGTAGGCAGTATCTATCTTACCCCTAGTGAGATAAGCCTCTACATCCTTCCATTTGTCCTTTTTTTTGCTTAGCCATTTTGCACTTCTTGTTGATCTCAGTTTTTGAGACGTTTGTATTCCCTTTTGCCTGCTTCATTCACTGCGTTTTTATATTTTCTCCTTTCATCAATTAAATTCAATATTTCTTTTGTTACCCAAGGATTTCTACTAGCCCTCGTCTTTTTACCTACTTGATCCTCTGCTGCCTTCACTACTTCATCCCTCAGAGCTACCCATTCCACTTCCACTGTATTTCTTTCCCCAATTCCTGTCAATTGTTGCCTTATACTCTCCCTGAAACTCTGTACAACCTCTGGTTTAGTCAGTTTATCCAGGTCCCATCTCCTTAAATTCCCACCTTTTTGCAGTTTCTTCAATTTTAATCTACAGTTCATAACCAGTAGATTGTGGCCAGAGTCCACATCTGCCCCTGGAAAGTCTTACAATTTTAAATGTGTTTCCTAAATCTCTGACTAATTTCTTTTATCTCATCATACATTTCATCAATTTCTTCATCATCTGTAGTAAAACAAAAGTCTTAACTGTTTTGTTCTAAACTCTAGGAGCTACAGCATAAACCATACCATTTTAGTATTGTGCCACCATCTTCAAACTAGCAGAGAAGCTATGATAAAATATCGTTGCTGTTAATTGTTAAAGTAACAGAATTAATGAAATGAAATTACAAGACCATGACTATTATGAAAGTGGGAATGGTTGAGATTTAACAAGAAATGAAATTCTTAAAATCCGAGGAATGAAAGATAATTACCTTTAAAATCTCAATATTCTTAAGTTTCTATATAATGAGACTGAATGGAAAATTATAAGCTGATTTTCCCTTAATCGTGTTTGAACCTTGAAATGAAGATCTTATAAACACACTACCACTTGGAGTTAATAAATGCAATGGGTTTTAGGAGTGACTATGAGACCGTAATGAATGTGAATTCGTTCATTGGCAGAGAATCCTTTTCCCTATTAAAACAACCAATTCACTTCAATTATGGCTGGCAGACGAGAGAAAATTTGCATGTCACTGTCATACCGTGGCCAGTCTCTGTGCAACATCTGTGGATTTTTTTCCATGATTATAGGTGTCATAAGTGACACTACTGGTGGATTGACATGACTCAAGTTTCATTTTTGTCTTTTATTAAATTAATTTGACTTGAGTGATCTATGTCAGATGATAAATGCTCACTAGCAAAGATTCATAGTGATTGCAGAGATAATGATGTCAATATCTTACTTCCCACCTTGTATACTATCGGAAGTAATTTTCTTCAATGTGGTGAATGCCATATGGCAACTCTGCCTCCGAACGATGAGATAAAGGTCGAGGTCCATAGGTATGAGCAACCTAAACAGCTAAGGAGATTGGGTGAATCTATATGGCTGACCACTGAGCCAGCCAAGCAGTGGCATTATCTGAGCCTTGTGTCTATCTTCCTGCTGGCCTCATAGTGCTTCACTAAATATGCCTCACGCTATGTGTGGCCTGGCGGCCTTCTTGAGAAAATCAGTTAACACAGTTGACAGACACCTGAGTGTGGGCTGACGCATAGATTTAGCTAGCTGGGGCAGCCAACTGTAACTGTTGACAATAAAGAATTTGAAACTTACTGGCAGATTAAAACACTGTGCGAGACTGAGATTTGAGCTCAGGACCTTTCCCTTTAGCAAGTGCTCTACTGACTGAAAAACGCAAGCACAACTCGCAACCTGCCCTCACAGCTCTAATTCTGCAAGTATCTTGTCTCCTACCTTCCGAACTTCACAGAAGCTCTCCTGCTGTGAAGTTTGGTAGGTAGCTCTCCTGCTGTGAAGTTTGGTAGGTAGGAGATGAAGGAACCACTTCATGACTTTTACTTCAGAACTGTTCCATAGATTCGACAGATAGTAGACTACTCCATTCGCACCATCAACAGTACATGCTCTGCTAACAGTACACTATGCCTTCCACATCACTGGCAATGGATTCTACACAACGCTGTTGATTACTTTGAAGGACACTAAGAGGTGCAAAAACATGTAACTGTTTTTTATTGGTTGTGAATAAATAATTGCTGCTATTTAAGTTCCAACCCTCATACAACTTAACATCACTCTCACTAGTAACTCTATTTAAAATTTCATCTGTTTGAATGTTGATATTTCACATTCTTGAAAGAATAATTCTTTCTACATTTTTTTAAACTATACTGACCTACCGTTTTCTCCATCGCATTAATATATAGTTTATTATTTTTCGATGTAATATTTGGAATTAAAAAATTGTATGAAAACCAATTAATTTAACATGTTAATAAGCTTCTCTTATTGGAAAATGTAAGCTTTTATAAGAACAGATGATTTATCAATGAACTTAAAATATGAACAATTTAAGCTAATAAAAATTTATTTCAATAAGTGACTTTTGGGAACCAAAAATAAGAATTCCAGGGAAGAAATCAAAAAACTTTTACCAAATTCTATTTGATGTTGAATCATAGGACCAAATGGATGTGCAGAAATGACATTAATGATTGATAGTTATATACACTCAATGATGAGTTACCCCGGAAAGTTAAAGAAATATGTAGGAAATGTTGGAATGATCAGTTTGGATTTTATACAATATATATGACAAGGAAACAAATGAAGTTAAATACAGACATGAAATTAATGATTTCTTTACAATATAAATGTTAAACATGAACATCAAATGTTAAAAATGTATAATCAACGTTTATCCATGACCCAGAAGTTGTTAAAGAAGCTAAACGAAATAGAAAAAAAGCTGAAGAATTGAAAGAATAATTCAAGCTGTGGAAAAAACAACCAAGATCAGATCACAAAAATATAAAAAAATCAACCAGTCATCGATGCTATTGAACAAGTAAACAAGGAATCGAAGTCTCAGGAGATAATGTATTAAAAGTCATTGAAGAAGATAGAGAGTTAGAAAAATGATTCCCTTATTCTCATCATACAGAAGATTTTGGAGATTAGACAACTACTCGGTTGGTCTGATGATGATGTTGGTAAATATGGCTATACATTAAGTGAGTTACATACACAAGTATGAAGAAGAAAGAAAAAGATAGCTCAAACTGAAGGTGCAGTTAAAAACTAAAGAAGAGTGATGTTAAAAATGAATATAAGTGAATGAACATTAAGTTATATCAACAACTGTGAAGAAACAACTTTTAGATTAAGACATGTTGGTAATTGACTAGTTAATTTCAGTTATGATAAATAACTATAGGCCTTTAACAATATGAAGCTACACGTTTATTAATGAATCTTTTAACTAAAAAAACTTTACTATAGACAGAATTGGTAAAAAATTGGAGGCTATTAATTTATCTAATTATGCCAGGAAGCTACCAAAACAGCAATAGAAGATGACGGCAAGTGATGGTGTTCAATCATGTGAAGCGTGCAGAAAAGTTATTAAAATGACAGATTAGTGCTATTTTGTGGATTATGGTATTATAAATCCTTTCACAATGAGTGTGTAGGCATTAGTAACAGTGAAGCTCGTACAGTAGCGTGTTCTAAAGACCAAATTAAGTTTCACTGTGTGTCCTGCTAAAAGAGGTTAAGTACCGAAAATTTACATGAACCTGAAGTGCAGAAACACTAAAGTGATATTGAAGTGAATGGTGACGTAAAATTATTACAATACTTGCAAAATATACTCAAGTTAACAAATAAAATATCGGAAGATAACTTATCAATGAATAAAAAGCTGGATACAATTATCAGACCTGATTCTAAGATTGAAGAATTCCAGTCTCCAAAATATAACGTAATCTACGTGAAAAACCACTTGTAAACGGTGTTGACTCCTTGGAAAGTGGTTATAACAAAGTAAGTGAATTTGTGCAGGAAAACATTGGTACTGCAAAAGGTAAAAAACGTATTTGGCGGCAGATAAACATGAACACCATATTGTGGTTAATGTGCTGTGCAACCTTACTCTGCCGGCCGGAGTGGCTGAGCAGTTCTAGGCGCTACAGTCTGGAACCGCGAGACCGCTACGGTCGCAGGTTCAAATCCTACCTCGGGCATGGACGTGTGTGATGTCCTTAGGTTAGTTAGGTTTAAGTAGTTCTAAGTTCTATGGGACTGATGACCTCTGAAGTTAAGTCCCATAGTGCTCAGAGCCATTTGAACCAACCTGACTCACACATTGTAAACAACTGTCGGTGATCGAGAAGACGGCGCTGATCAATGCTGTAATAATGTAAATAGTGACAGAAACTCTTCAAATTTCTTCACACAACAAGGAAAACGGATCATTCCAGACGAAAAAACTCCAACCATAATTTGTAATCAAACTGATATCATAGAACCAAACAAGTGTTTTGATGTAAACAATGTATTGGTCAACAAAATGGGATGTGGTGTTAATAAAGACGAAAATAGTCTCTACAACTCTGCAGATTCCTCAGAAAATAAACTCTCACCCAATACAGAGTGGCGTGTAGTAACTTCTAGGAAAAGAAGTGTTCGCCATAGGGGCAAGAAAACCCCAACAACTTCATCAGAACAACAGACGAATAACAGAGCACTAAATACAGCTATACCATGCAAACTGCCACAGACAGTCACTATCAGATCAACTCCTCCAACCAATGCCATCTCAGTAGTTGGAAATTCAAGTGTTAGTGACAGGAAAACTAAAATAATAGGCACTGGTGTTGACCAAGGACTGCTGTATGGGGAAAAGAGAGCATGGTTTCATTTAGGAAAGGTGAAAAGTGGAACGACAGCAGAAAACGTAATTAAATTTTTGACGAAAATCCTATCAGGTCATAGCAACTTTCACAGAGAAAAATTGGAATCTAAGGGTGTAGATAGTAGTTTTAAGATTGGTGTAGACTTTCATCTAAAAGACAAGCTAATGGACACTGCTGTATGGCCCAAAAATGTTGTAATTAAGCGTTTTTTTCTGGAGACCAACCATTATGCCAATAAAATAGATTATGAAGTTAAAAACAAGGATCACTGTACAAGAGTGTTGCTAGTACTGAAAACAATACGCCTATAATCATTGCAAGTGTAAATGTGCAGTGCATAAGAACCAAAATGGATCTCCTATCATTTTTTATAGAAGAAATTAAACCAGATGTTTTATGTATTTGTGAGCACAAGCTAGCTGAAGCAGAAGGTGATTTCTATAAATATGTTGAATACTTAGACATGACCAGTGCTTGGTTTTGAAGAACTGCAGCCCACGGTGGGGTCTCTGTGTATGCCCATAGATATCATAGCATCACGGAAATAGATTTAAGCAGTTTTTGTGTGGATTTTGATCTTGAATTAGTTGCACGGTTATTAACAAATATTGATTTAGTTGTTTCTGTGTACCATTCACCAGATGGTAACTTTGAGAATTTTATTGGACGTATGGAGTACTGTTTGTGTTACCTAACACGCCTAAAGTCAAAAATCACACTGCGTGGAGATGCCAGATAGAGGGTCTTTATGAGATTAATTACCAGTTATGGGTTGTTTATTGCAAATAAGCTCCCAACAAGGGGTGGTGCATGTCCGGACACCAAAATCACCAACTTCAACATCTGCGATTATAAACTCAGCGTAGTTGAACCTATGATAGCAGATCACTGTGCACTAGTAATGGAAACCAGTATTAGGAGCAAACCGCAGATAAGCACATGGCATTCAAACTACACATTCAAAAGAAGATTTGTTAAAGAAGAGGGACTAAATGATCTCAAAGCAGCTCTGTCTTGTGTAAACTGGCAGCAGAAAACTGCAGAGTTAGTAGGCAGTGATTCTTTATTATTTCTGTTCCAAAACTTAAAGGCAATATTTGATGACATGTTTCCTGTAAGACCAGTGAAGAATCCTGTGGACAAATCACAAGGCAAGCAGAAAGTTATCAATGTGAAACAATGGTAAATAAGAAAGCTTATAGGAAGGCAGTAGAGGGAACAAAAAAGAAATATAATGATACATACATTAAAGAGGCCCAAAATCCTTGTAAAGCTGAATGGAATCTTGTAAATGAGAACAGAAAGAACACTACCTCCTGCTTAAGCCTTGATGACGTCAATGAATATTTTGTCAGAATAGTGGAAAAGACAGTGAGTTAAATTCCACACTCTGACCTAGATCCGACTGCAAACATAAGAAATGCATACAGTTGCAGTATTCAAAACTGGAAGGAAGTACACCCTGAAGACATGATAAAACTTGTGAACTTCTACAAACACTTAGAAAGTGTAGACATCTATGGCATGTCCTGCACACTGCTAAAGAAAATTATTGCAGAATTAGCTCAGCCACTAGCCATAGCAATAAACAAATGTCTATCTTCTGCTGTCTTCCCAGACTTCCTTAAAGTGGCGCACACAGTACCAATATATAAGAAGGGGGGATCCATGCGAGGTGTCCAACTTCAGACCAATCTCAGTGGTACCAGTACTATCCACAGTTACTGAGTCTGTGATGCACTGCCAGGTAGTGAATTACTTTGAGGAAAACAACTTATTCCGAAACACACAGCACGGATTCCGTAAAGGGAGATCAACAGTGACAGCCACACTGGACTTATTAAAAACAATTCGACAGACTTTTGAAGAGAGAGAGAGAGAGAGAGTGTGTGTGGCACTGACACTGTGATCTCTGCAAGGCCTTTGACTACATCTCACACACAACACTAATAGCCAAGTTAAGATGCTATGGTGTTGGAGATGTTGTTCTATCAACACAACAATCTTATTTGGAAAACCGAAAGCAGGTAGTATCAGTGCGTGGAGCAACTTCTCTTGAACAAAAACTGGAACATGGAGTGCCCCAAGGATCAGTCTTAGGACCTCTCCTATTCCTCATATATGTCAATGATATGAGCTGTAATAGTCAAATGTTGCAGTTAGCAGATGACACTACCCTTATTGCCAAAGGAAATACAGCCGCAGAAGCTCTTGGTGCATCAAATTTGATGTTTGAAGAAATAAAAGAATGATTCATAATAAACAAAATTAAGATCAATGAAGAAAAAATGGTTCTGAGCACTATGGGACTTAAAATCTATGGTCATCAGTCCCCCAGAACTTAGAACTACTTAAACCTAACTAACCTAAAGACATCACACAACACCCAGTCATCACGAGGTAGAGAAAATCCCTGACCCCACTGGGAATCGAACCCAGGAAACCGGATGTGGGAAATAAAAAACCCAACATTTGATATGCAGTCCAACCAACATTGAAGACCAAGAAAACATGGCGACTGTCAGACTACTGGGCTTCAAGATTGACAGCAAACTCTCCATGAATAATCACACTGCATATGTATGCACCAAACCTCCTGAGGAAGCTGAAGAGAGTAATAACTGACCAGTTTCTCACAATAGTCTACCATGCACTCTTCCACAGCCACATTAGCTATGGACTGTTGTGGGGACACTCCTCAGGCAGCAAAGATGTGTTGCTATTGCAAAAATAAAGCCATCAGTATCATATCCTCTAGCAAAAGACTGGACCACTGTAAGCCTATTTTCACCAGGCAAGGTATAATGACTGTTTTTAGACAGTATGTGTTTTTCTACCTCATTTACATAAAAGAAAATCAAAGGAATTTTAGCATAAGACAAGAAATACATAATCATGACACTCGCTGTAAGAGAAACACTGAACTGCTAAGGTGTCGCCTATCAAGAACAGAAGACAGCTTTCCAACAGTTGCCCTAAAAATGTACAATCAACGGCCTCCAGAAGTGAAATCCCTGCCACCTGAATTATTGTTATGTTTTATATATAATTTTGCCCAAATTTAATCTTCTTTTTATGTTCTTAGTTAACTGCACATTTACTTTTGTGTTTCACTTAAAGTACATATTTTGCCGAAATGAAACTTTACGTGTGTGATCTACATGGTCTTGTAAACATTTTGCTTTATGGTATTTTCATTTGCTGCTATGAAGTTTTACTTTCCTGTCTAGTTGTATTTCATTTTCTCCATGCTCTGTGTGTTTTTGTGCACTGCATAAATATTTTCTTTTATTTGTAATATAAATTCTGTATATGGTGTCGTATAAATGTTAGTTGATAAACATTGTATTTGTGACACAGTCTGTCCAGCCATGGCTGGTAAACGACAAAGATAATGTAATAAATTAATTCAGGTGCATTATATTCTGATAATAATCCACGTAAAATAACATCAAGTAGAGGTAAAAATATAAAGATTTGATAATACAAATTGTTGATGACTATTTCCCAAACTTAAGAAGAGGAAACATAGTTTATTCTGACTCAAGTTCAGATGAATAAGTTGGTGTAGTTTTAATAAAGAAATATACAGAAAAATCAGTTGAAAATGTTTGGATTAAAGATGTTAGAGATTTAATCAACAGATTAGCAGTAATTCATGGAGAAGAAATAGCTCGCAATAAATCAGATGTTAACAAATAGATATAGTGAGTTTGTAATCCATAATTCAAAAGGAATTCCATGTTTGATAAGATTCTTGAATAATTTAAAACAGACACTGGGAGAAAGTGAAAAATATGGAAAAGTACTAAACACTTTGATTAATAAATTACCAATTGAAATGCATCTCCATGGTTACAGTTACTGTGGTTCTGGAACAAATCTAGAAGGAAGGTTATCTATAGGTGATAAATTAATTAATCCATTAGACAAAGCTTGTAAAAAACATGATATCGCCAAGCAGATAAAGAAATTCAATTAGCTGCAAAAGAAAGAAAGCTTGCAAGTGATGCTACATTTGAAGAAAAATTAGCTGTATTGGCTCTGAGCACTATGGGACTTAACTTATGATGCCATCAGTCCCCTAGAACTTAGAACTACTTAATCCTAACTAATCTAAGACATCACACATATCCATGCCCGAGGCAAGATTCAAACCTGTGACCATAGCGGTCACGCAGTTCCAGACTGTAGTGCCTAGAACAGCTCGGCCAACGCGGGATTGCAGATGGAGGAATAATGTATAGAAAATGAAAAATTAGGTATGTGTATTGAACTAAAAAAATGGTTGATGAGTGTAAAAACATTAATTGATATAAGTTTTTATCTCTCTGTATTGATTATCCTTTGCTATCAAGTGGCAAAGCTAAAGCAACAGGAATTAAACTTAAAGCTAATATTGTACACGATAGCATTGATTTATTTTTAACTGATACACAAAAGAGAGAAAAAAAAATTGTGACGTCGATCCACCAATCGATAGAACAGAACATCATATGTGTATTATGTCTCTGAGTAGATCTTTGTTTTTTATACTTCCGTGAGCTCAGTTCCAGCCTAGCCTTTGACCTGTACATTTGTCGTGTAATAAAAGTATTGATGATAAGAAGAGAGAACTGTGGTCATTACCTTACCACCTTGATATCTCCTTCAGTGGTGACCTCGAAGTTTGAATAATCCGTCGAACCAAGTACAAAGTGACTACCGCACCGGCTTGCGAATTGCGCGTGGACCATTGTCCGCTACACAATGGCCTTTAGAACAAGCCACCACTGTCCAGTTTTTACCAGCAACAGCAAGTAAATTCAAGCATGCCAGCTGTAGTCGGTGCCCGACGTCAATTTCCACAGTCCTATAGCCTCGAGAAACCAGGGACCTCATCAGGTGCAGTGGTTTCGAACATGACGCCAGCATTCTCCAACTCCAGCTTAGTTAGCCTTTAGGCTTCCTGCTAATGGATTTCGCTTCCCCTACAGCTACTATGAACACAGCCAGCATGTCTGCTTTCTCTCTACCGCCCTCACGATGCAGAGTTAACTTTGACTTGCCTACTCCTGCAACCGTGAGCAGCTGCCCGCATTCTTTGACCGCCAGTTCATCGAATCTACCGAAACTTCCAGCATTCAAATCTACCCACCCAGAATTCTGCTTCAACCTGCTCGAGCAAACTTCCAGTGTCTGTGCACTTGATGACAACGCCTGTTCCACATGCCTCATGAAACACCTCCATAACCGTGTCGACGTAATTTATGACCTGGTTAAGTAACCTCCTCCAAAGGATAAATATGCTATGGCTCAACAAGCAATACTGGAACGTGTCTCCAAGACAAGAAGAAAAAACGTTTGACAGCTCATCCATGAAGAACGCCTCTGCGACAGATCTCCGTCCCAGCTGTGGTGATACCTTTGACTTCTAATCGGTGAATTTGACATGCCAGATGTCACGCTCACCGAGATTTAGACAGAAAAGCTGCCTCTGTCTGTCCAAACGGCCATCTCCGCCTACAAAGGTAGACCAAATAGTGAACGCTTGTGAGCCACTGACCGAGATTACTCCACTCTACTACGCGAACGTCATGCTCAGCAGTCCGGCAGCTACGCCAGTTTTTCAACCACAATCAGGACCCCGGACGCCCCACTATACCTAAGCCTGTCAAACTCGCCACACTACCGGCACCTTCATGTCTGCACAACAACAGCACATCTGACTCTGTGGAAGATTCCGGGCCGCCGCCATCTGACCACTCACAGGAGCAGTCGTCCGCTCATAAATACTGTTTCTTCCATGCAAAATTCGGGAAACAAGCACACAATTGTAAACCACCATGCTCCGCCCAAACTTCAACCACAGGTAGGCAGCGACGCCACCTCCTGTGACGTAAACAAAGAGCGCTGTCCCACGCTCCATTCTGTGTCCAACACTAATGCTTCAAGTGGACGAGTCTACATCTGCGACTTGAACACTGGAACAAATTTTCTCATCCACATGGGGGCAGATGTTTCCCTACTTTCGCCTTTCCACCTGAAAGATCTTACTACACAAAACTGTCCTACGTGCTGTAAAGTCATCTAGTTTGTCACGCTTAGATTCTACTTCATATGCAGTGTCACTCTCGCCTGAGTGCAATGTGAAGTGGCCCTTCCTGATGGCTGACTTTTACGATCCCATTTTGGGCATGGACTTTGTACGACACCACAAACTGTGGCCTGACCTCGTCAAGAATATGGTGTTCTACCACCCTACGCTAGAACACATCCCATGTGCTTCGTCGAGTGTCAATAGTACTGCTAAACAGGTCCACCTGGCTAGGAAGTGTAATAACCCCCCCTCCGAGCTCTTGTCATGGACCAATAAGTGGCTCACGGAGCATGTCGAGTCTACATGCCAGCACTTGGAACAACTTGAGCTATGCTGTCACCTCAATGACTTAAGTTACGAGTTATCTTCGGCACGGCAGCAGCTTGCAGTAGACGATGCCTCGGCAACACACAAGGTTAGTCGGTGCCACTACAGTGTTCTCGCGCCTGAGTGCATTTGTGACCGTGTGCCACATAAACTGTACAGTGTCCGCGATCCCGCCAGCTCTAACTGTGTTAATTCGAGCGCACATTCATCCCCCTCATTGCTTGGGTAGCTAACTTCCCAGATGCAGGTTAAGGTTTTTGATTTACTGTCATCAGCTGTTCATTCATAGCCCACTACCGCTACCAAGCTCGACAGCAGCACCTTTGGTTACTAATAAACAGTGCACTAACCTTGTTTCGCGTAGCTCACTTGTTTGTCACTCCCAGCCACTCAACAGTTGGCTCTTATGCAAACTTACGTCATCCGCGCCACAACCCAGCTTAGCGGCCACCAAGCACACTACCACAGACAGTCACCTAATGTACTGCGTCGCGCATTTCCATGGTTACAGACAGCACCGCCCACAAACTTCACTTGCAAGACGGACCTCCTATCTCTTGCCGACCACGCCGTCCCAAGCCAGAAAGTGGCTTGTGAACAAATAGACGGTCTCTTAACAGCCGGCATCATCAAACCATCTGCTGGATTCTAGGCCTCACCTATCCACTTTGTCACAAAAAGCGACGGCACCTGGTGTATGGTTGGCGACTATACTAAGTTGAACTCTCGTACTACCATAGACAAGTACCCGGTTCCTAAAGTTGTGTATTTTAACCATGCTCTTGCAGGCGCCAAATATTTCTCGGTAGTGGACTGTAGGAGGGCCTATCATCAAATTCCGATGGCACCAGAGGATATTGAAAAGACAGCTGTTACAACAGCTTTAGGCCTTTTCCAGTTCCTTTGGCCTCCGCAATGTTGCACAAACTTGCCAGAGATTCATAAACAAGGTGTTGTTTCATCTGGATTTTTGTTTCGTTTATTTGGACGACATTCTTATTTTCGGTCCTACTTTGCAAAAGAACAAGGAACATTTGCAGATTGTTAAAGACACACTTACTGCTAATGGTGTCGAACTGAATAATAAGAAGCTCCAGTTGCACCAGACTTCAGTAAGATTCTTAGGCTGCATCGTGTCAGCTAAGTGCCTCACTCCTCCTGAGGATAAAATCAAATCTGTTTTGGATTTGCCACTCCCTCACTCCTTTAAGAAGCTGTGCAGGTTCATTGGAACAGTTAACTATTATAGGAAGCACTTGCCTGCTGCAGCCAAGGTACAGGCTCCCCTAACAGACACACTTGCTGGCAAAAATACGGCCAGTATCCGCCTGGTCCCCTGGACCCCTGTCATGGAACAACCTTTGGACAAACTGAAGCACCTACTAGCAAATGCAGTGACTGTTGCCCATCCACATCTGGACGCTACATTTTTTATTACCATGGATGTCAGTGATACCACAGTAGGTGCTGTCCTCAGCCAAACCATCAGAGATACTACCTCTCCTTTGCAGTTCTGATCTAAGAAGCTCAACGGCGCTCAGAAAAAGTACTCAGCTTTTGATAGGGAGCTCTTGGCAGTTTACGAGGCTGTGAAACACTTTCGCGCTGAAGCTGAGGGTAGGGACTTCTACATTTTAATCGAGCATAAACCTTTGGTTGCTGCTCTAAAGAACCCCCCGACTGACCCTCCACCTAGATGCTCCTGTCATTTGGACTTCATATTGCAATTTACCTCTGACATATGATACATCAAGGGTGCAGATAATGTGGTCGCAGATTTTTTGTCTTGTGTCGGCGCTCTCACAACTTCGATAGACCTCTCTAACTTGCCTCAGCTGCAGTCTGCCGACACAGACACTATTGACCTTATTTCCGATCACAGCTCATCACTCAAACCTGTGGGATCCACCTTTCCCAGTGTCATAGGCGAGGTTTGGTGTGACGAATCAACTGGTACACTACATCTCTTCATACCCAAACCTCTACAGAGACAAGTGTTCAACCAATTACACAACCTAGCTCATCCAAGTGTGAGAGCCTCTACCAGACATTTCAGATCACTTCGTCTGGCGTGACATTTGTCACAACTGCCAAGCCTGGGCCTGTGCCTGCATTCCGTGCCAACAAAATAAAGTTTTGGGGCACACATCGCCCCCATTAGGCAGCTTCACTGCTCCATCCAGTCGCTTTCAGCACGTTCACATCAACTTGGTGGGGCCTCCTCACCCCCTCCAAGGGTTACAGATGCATGCTATCTATTATAGACAGAACCTCTCATTGGGTGGAAGCTGCTCCTCTACCCAATATTACATCCAAATCAGTGGTACGATCCTTCATAGACACTTGGATTTCACTCTTTGGCTGCCCTGTTTACTTCACGACTGACCAAGACCGTCAATTTGAGTCTGCCTTATTTTCTGAGCTATGTAGGCTGTGCAGCATCAAGAAAATTCATTGAACAGCATACCATCCCCAAAGCAATGGCCTCATGCAATGTTGGCATAGGACACTTAAGACGGCCCTACGTTGCCATGGCCTCCTTTTGATGGAAGCCCTGCCATTCGTCTTACTCGGTTTGTGGACCACTTTCAAGGAAGACCTTAAAGGCTGTGTGGCCGAGTTCGTCTACAGCCAGTCCCTTACACTGCCAGGCGAACTTGTTGCTCCTACTTCAGTCGCCAGACAGTCCAAACTGCCGACCTTGGTAGAACAGGTGAGGTTACACTGTAACAAGCTTCAGGCCCCGCCCCCTTCCAGCCACACTCCCCTGCACACATATGTTCCCAAGGCGCTCGACACTTACGAATTTGTGTTCCTTTGCAATGAAACTGTAAAAGCTCCATTACAGCCCCCTTACACAGGCCCATACAGAGTTGTCAAATGAACCAGTAACACAATGTACATCGTAATTAAGGACTCAGTAACTACTATCTCCCTCAGCAGGGTTAAACCTGCTCGTGTCAAGTTTTCCCCTGCCTCATCCACTGTTGAAGAGACCATGCTCTCTGGCCACCATCAGCCTTCTTCCTCTGCTCATGATTCGAGTAAACTCATGCCTACACCGGCAGCGTCAATGAGCCCACACTAATTCTGGGGTTTTCCACCTCGTGGCTCCCATAGCAGAGGCCCCAACTCCCAGGGCTCTAATATAACAGTTCCATCTTTGTGTGACATCACACCACGCCGCTCTTCTAATCGGTGCAGCCCGCAGGTTTCTGCCACGCCCACTAAGACCTTACCGTCTGACACTCATTCCTCTACTCGCAGCACACCGTCCTCACTGTGCTACAGTTTCCCCACCCCACTGGCTCAGCATACCTCTCCGTTAGGAGGCGCCACTTACGAGCTCTCAACCGACATTCATCCTAATGACATTTGTGGTTTATCTGTTGTCCTTAGTGGTGATACCGCATTAGTGCTGCTTGTGTGTGACGATTCTTGTGACTTGTTACATGGTGTGTCACAACGTGCAGTGAAGCGTTTCAAAATCTCTCGAAGTGCTATGTGTGGCAACCTACGTGCTTAAGTTAGGCCAAGTGGAAAGGTGATCAATAGATTCCCTGCAGACGACACCCTTCCACACCAATGCTCCCACACCAGAAGACGACTACGACCGCCGACATCAATTCAAGACTTCAGCATCAACATTCCAGGATTTGCTCTACACTCTCCTCCCACATGGCCCATGCCGTTAGACGAGGAGGAACTCACTGTAACCACTTAAACTCTTGCCAACACCCCCACCTTCGGGTTTGTACTCCATACTGCAGGGGAGGGGGGAGGGGGGCTATGTGGCGTCGATCCATGCATCAGGAGGCCAGGCAGGACATCATATGTGTATTTTGTCTTCAAGTAGATCTTTGTTTTGTATACTTCTGGGAGCTCCGTTCCGGCCTAGCCTTCGACCTGTACATTTGTCGTGTAATAAAAGTATTGATGATTAGGAGAGAGAACCGTTGTCATTACCTTAACACCTTGATATCTCCTTCAAGATAATATCAGCTAAAGGTGGTAATTTATTCATAACATTAAGCACACCTCTTGCGAAAAAAAACGGTGAATATCTATCAAAAGAGGAAGAAGATTTAGGATTAAAAAAACATGAAATTGGATTCCTTCCATTACTATCAGCTGTATTACCATATCTCAACAACTATAGGTTCACTAGCTGGCAGGGCAGCTGCTGTTGCAAATACAGTAATAAACAAGAAAAAAGCTGATAAAGAATTAGAAGACCAAAAAAGGGATAATTTTCCAAAGGAAAATAAGAGGAAGGGAGGTAAAGAAAATGTAAAAAGTAATTGATTCATATCCTAATCCATTAAGTAATTTTTATATATTTGTTCAGAAATTAAAAATTAAACAATTTCATGGTGTATTCATGATTGATGAATTACCTAATTAAACAAAAAATTTTAATCTGAGACAATAAATTTAGATACATCTGATCATGCTGGTACTCATTGGATTTGTTGTCATTAATCGAAAAATTTCAAATTTATTTTTCATTCACTTTTAGGAAAAATACCTAAACAACTATTGTGAAAAAAACTATTTGTGAAAAAAATGATCTATACTACAATATTGAAAGAATAGAAAACTGCAGTGAAGTAATTTGTGTCTGCCTGTTTTAAGACTGTCTTCAGACAATAATAAATTGAATAATATTTTGAATCTAATAAATGGACGTAATTGAAAACAAGCTGCAGCCTAATGGTCAACTATTAATGGTTAGATAAATTTATAAAACATAAAAAATGAATTATAAGCCAGAATTGATCCGAAAATATGATGTTTAATTAAACAATTTCATAAAGAATTAAGTAACTTTCTAAAAGCAACTAGAAGATATGTTGATTTTAAACTTATATGAACAGTAGATCTGAAAGATTCAGTAAATAGTTATGATGCTGTTACTAATTAATACTTATAAAAAGAATGTTACTAAACCCAAATATGAGAATATTCTAACACAATTGAGTAATTGTGTCACTACAAAACATCTTAATGTGAATATTAAAGCATTTAATAGAATGACCTGACGAATTACTTTACAGAGACAGATTTTTGAAAGGCAGATTTAATGCCATACTTAAGTTATTTAACTAATCTTCAGAAAAGAAATTTGATCTTGTTAGGGAACAAGAAATATTGAAATATACA